>NC_056744.1:1016978476-1018263476 GCF_019279795.1 Protopterus annectens
GGATTTAGGCAGTCTTATGCACTCAAGGCATTGCTCTAGAGCTAGGAATTATGATCAGCCTGGGCAAGTGAAACCTACTACCAACTCAAACATTGGAATTCATCAGAGCACTCTTCGACACAATATCATGCTGAGCTGCTCTACATCCTCACAGGCTTCTGAAGATAAGAACCCAGATCCAGGCTCTTCTACCTCAGCAATTCGTCCCAGCACACCTAGTACTGCAACTGTTGGGTTAGTGCCTCTGACAAGGTTACATATGAGACTCCTACAATGGCTCCTATCTTCCCAGTGGTCGCTCCGATCCCATCAAATGTCACACGCAATACGCATAACAAATCACTGCAGGAACGATCTGTTCTGGTGGATGAAGTCAGAAGAGAACCTGTGGTGTCGACCGTTCCCCCCCCCCCCCACCCCAGGGCCAAAGTGACCACGGACGCTTCCCTGTTAGGGTGGGTGGGGGCATTACTAAGGGAAGACTGTCCAAGGCACTTGGTCACCCATAGAGGCCAACCTGCACATAAATGTCCTAGAACTGAGGGCGGTCCTCTTAGCGTAGCACGCGTTCCATACTTCCCTCCCTTCCGGGACAGTTGCAATACAATCGGACAACATGTCAGTTGTCTGGTACATCAACAAGCAAGGTGAAACCAGGTCGTACCCCTTATGTCGGGAAGTCATGAGAATATGGCATTGGGCGATAGCTTCCAACCGCTTTCTCGTAGCAATGCACATTCCTTGGAGTTCCAACCTAATCGCAGACAATTTGAGCAGGAACATCCTGATGCCTCACAAGTGGTCTCTCAATCCTGATGTAGCGACTCAAATCTTCCATCACTGGGGCAAGTCTTGCTGTGATCTATTTGCATCTCCCCTCAACCACAAGTGCAGAAGCTTCTTTGCCCTAATTCCCCCTCAGGGAGAGTCATAAAGAGATGCTCTAATTCATGATTGGCCCCCGGCTCTATGACTTTCTCCCCTTTCCCCTCATTCCACAGTTCCTGAAGAAAGCTCAAAGCTTGAGAAGTACAGTCATCCTCATTGCCTCCTATTGGCCCCATCAAGTCTGGTTCCCCTTCTTTTGGCCTCATCTGGTTCACCACCCATGGACCTTGGACCCGTCCCTGGGACTTCTCTCAAGGACTGGTTCATCCCAACCTGCACAGCCTCAAGCTCACAGCTTGGCATCTCCACTTCCAATGATTGCCAGGCAAACTGATTTATCCTTCCCTGTCTGTGAAATCCTTCTAGCTTCACACAAACCATCCACCAGGAAAATGTATTACAGCAAATTGGCAAGATTTTCTCTTTGGGCCAAAGAACAAAAGATTGAGGCCTTCTCATCGCCTAGTCACAAGATCTTAGAATACCTCACTACTTTATTACACACAGGAGCATCAGCATCTACCATTACAGTACACTTAGCAGCTATTGCTAATTTTCATAATGGGATCAACAACTCTTCAATTATGTCCCGATTCTGTAAGACTTTCATGAAGGGTGTCTTGTATATCAAACCGCCCTTTAAACCTCCAACAGGATCTTGGAATTTAACTCTAGTCTTACAAACTCTGACTGGTTCACCCTTCAAGCCCTCAAATTCATGTGACATTAAATTCTTATCATGGAAGACCCTACTCTTAGTTGCTCTCACTTCAGCCAGGAGAGTGTCTGAACTGCAGGCCTTCAGTGTAAAAAAAAAATACTTGATTTTCCACAAGGAAAGGGTTTCACTCTACAAATCCTTATTTTCTGCCCAAAGTTATCTCAGAGTCTTCTTTTAATCAATCTATTGATTTACCTGTCTTCTTTCTCCATTTTTCTAACAAGGGGAATATCTACTACATACACTAGATGTGCATAGACAACTTTGTTTTTATTTGGACAGGACAAAATCATTCAGAAAATCTGATCAGTTATTTGTTGCCTTCTCAGGCCCCAGACTGGGCAAAGCTGTATCCAAAACAACTCTGTTGAAATGGCTTAAGAATGCTATCACTTTCATCCATCTACAAAACAAAGTACCCTTGCCTTTGAAAGTCCAGGCTCATTCCACTAGATCAATAGCAACTTCATTGACTTTTCACTCTAGAGCCTCCATGGACGATATTTGTGCAGCAGCCACTTGGGCAAGACTGCATACATTTATCACTCATTACAAATTGGATATGGCCTCCAGGGGAAGAGCATCCTTTGGTTCGATGGTGCCCAGGGATATCCTTCCATAGGGCCAGCCAGGACTCAAGTAGCTGGGGATTCGGACCTAATCGTAAGAAATGAATGAAGATTTACATCAGATAAAGAAGTTATGTCTTCCCATAACATTACATCTGTGTTGTAGATTTTCATTCATTCCTCGCCCTCCTTCCCCCTACCTGGACTTCTGGTGGAGTGTGGGGTCCTGTTATATGCTAGGGTATCTGATCAGACAGGGCCTCCAATTTGTCTGCCTATCCATCTTCCTTTAACACCTTTGTGCTGGGTGGGCAAACTTGATCTGAAGAGACTGGAAGAGGACCACTATTGGTAGGACTTAGCTCGAGAGTTTTTTGGCTGGCACAGGCTTGTATATGGGCCGTGTCGGTTCCGAGGACAAAACCAAAGTCCTAATCATAACTCATTCCCTCCAGTACAGCTCTTTTGGGTGTAGACCTTTAACTCCCAGTGGGCGTGGCTTGAGCCTTTAAAAAAATGAAGTTATCACCTTACAATTCTAACAAATACTCACTAACATAGGTCAAATATCAACACAACTGTGTTTGCCATCATATATGCTTCAAGATATAAAATATTCTGATACCTTGTATGTAGCATGGTTTTGTAATTATTAATGCAAATATGAACAAGCAATATTTGACGCCTAGAGGAGCAGTAGGAGGTAATTGCAGATGCACCTGGAGGCGTCACTTGGATGTAATGAGAACGAATGAAGCTCTACAACACAGATGGAACATTATGGTAAGAAATAACTTCTTTTTTCATCTTTAACTCCCAATGAACTTGATAAATCTCCCCATCTTGAACATTCCATTTCACAGTAACTTTATTGAAAATGTCTGTGTGCAACATGAGTATCGTCTTGCTGTCGATGGTTCCATGGTATCAGTCTGGTTTTCACTCTCACCGTAGTATGAGGACTGTCTTTATATAGGGGCATTGAATGATATTGTGACAAGAAGTATTCTATTTTAGTCTTGCTCAATCTCTATATGCAGCATTTGACACTGTTGGTAATGGTATCTTGACTGATCACTTGTTTTCTTATTGTGGTTGACTTTTTTTACCTTCTTTGTCTCAGGCTGTACCCAGAAGATAGTCTCAGGCTTCAACTCCTCAAACTCCCATCTCATAGAAGGTGGAGTACCACAGGACTGCATGTTGTCTCTACTAATTTTTACAGTGATTATGCTACTTGTAGGGGATCTACTTCGAGGGAGGTGCTCAGCATATCATTAATATCCTAATGACAAATGATTGCACCTTTCCTTAGTCTAGAAGTATATGGCAAGTATATGTTTCATTGTGGGCAGTTTGGAGGCCATTAATTTTTAGCGCTGCAAAAACTGACTGAAATTTAATATGTCCAAGACCATGGCCATGCTTGCTATATTGAGTGATTCGGCAACTTCATTTCTATGGTGGCAACAATCTTGACTTTCTGCCAAAGATGCATGATTTTGGAGATACCCTAGATAATTAGCTGACATTTAGGGATAAAGTGTTGGCTGTGGTAAAATCATCTTGCCTTCCTTTGAAGTACATTTGCAGGATAAAGCACTCATCTCAAGATGATCTTTATGCTTTAATTTCTGTTTCGATTTTCTCTTGATTGGACTAATGTAATGCCATCTACCTTGGGCTTCCTGATGCTGAAAATGATCATTCAAAGCTCATGCAAAACTCTTCAGAGCAATTTCTTACTGTTACATGAAATTATTAACAGATTACTCCTATGCTCTGGAGAGGGCACCAGCTTCCTCTTCAGTTTTGTGTAATTTTTACATTGTGTTAATCATCTTTTTGAGTTTGCATGACTTTGGTCCTTGTCTTATGAAAGAGCTTTTTGTTTCATACTGTCTGCCTCAGTTATTGAGCTCTGTCAGCTGGCAGTTGATGGCAGTTCAGGTGTGGTTGTAAATACATGGTATTTATTATTTTGCCTTTCAAACAATGAATATTTGATGTTAAATATCTCATTAACTTCAGAAGTGTTCCATTCTGGCCCACTAGAACTGCCTTGAAATCTGTAATTTGTTTTGCTTTAATAATATTTAGTTGCTTGTAATGTTCTTGTTGTTTTTATCTGTATTATTTTTGTACCAATGTTGAAATGCTTGGGTACTTAAGTGATTTAATAAATTTGAAGCTTACATATTTAACAGTTGCACTGTCTTCAGAGCCACATGCAGTACTCCAGATGAAGTATAAGCTTTTTGCGCCAGAATGAAAACTCTCCAGGTTCTGTTGGTATTTTCTTGCATGTTCTTCTGAGGTGTTTGTAGCAGCAATTTTTAATCTAGTTGCACTGTACCTTGTTGTACAACATTTTGTGAAGGGAACAATTATATCTGATAAAGTGGTATCCAGGATAATTTTGCAGTGTTTTGTTTTATTAGGATGAAAATGTATCTTTGGAAGAAAAACTTAGAAAAACAGAAGAAGATTTATCCAGACAGCTAAGCTATGCCCAGCAGGTAATTCAGCTTACATTTAATTATTTTGAGTTACATTTCAGGGTTTACAAAACAGAGAATTTTACAAGAAAGGATAGTGAAAGTATTTTGGTTTATTAAATATGGAACAAGTTTTTTCTTACCCCTTTTTCTTTTTCCGTTCCTTGATTATTTAACTATATAGCTACCAGTTTATTCCACTGCTTTGTTTCAGTGCAAAGGCTCCTTCCTGTGATGAGCCTTGGTTTACATCAGGCAATTAAAATGCAGGAGAGAGACATATCTGGAAGAGTTCTGTTTTTATGCACTTGATTTATTAAGGTTTAGGCAGAGCTCTGTGTTAGGGCAGCCACGGTGGTGCAGCGGTTAGCATTGCATCCTCACAGCAAGAGGTTTTCCGGTTCGATCCTCGGCTGGGGTGCCTTCTATGCAGAGTCTGCACATCCTCCCTGTGGTTGCGTGGGTTTCCTCCGGGTGCTCAGGTTTTCTCCGGGTGCACCGGTTTCCTCCCACATCCCAAAGACATGCTGTAGGTTGATTGGATACTCTAAATTAGCCATGAGTGCATGTGTGTGTGTGTGCCTTCCGTGGAAGGCTGGGTGCCAGGCTGGCAACTCGACATTGTAAAACTCCACTGCCAGTCATGAGCGGACAGGTGATCCACTGTGGTGACACCTAACTGGGAAAAGCCAAAAGAAGAAGAAGAAAGCAGAGCTCTGTGTTACAGTGCATGGGTTCTATCAACAGATGTTTTTTTTTCCCCTCTGGTTTCTTCCCACCATGCCAAGATGCCATATAATTAGGGACTGTAAGGCTCTATACCTGATAAACAAGTGGCACATATGTCTCATACCAACAAGTTAAAAGTAATTTCTTCAGGAACCACTTTTTCACCTTAGTTTATTTCAAATCCAGAGGACTGTTTAGCAGTGGCATTGAGACCCTTTCGACCTGAAAATATTGGATGGATTACGTAAAGTGCACAGTTCTTCTTTTGCTTTGTGTAACCCCTAATGTCTTTGACTTAACTCCAGTCCCACATTAAGGAGTTGGGAAAAAAAATAGTTCCACTCTGTTATAAGTGATTTTACTATTTAAAGTATGTGAACAATATGCCCAAAACATTGTCCATAAGTCTTTATTAAGTTGTTCTTATCTACTTTACCTTCAGCTTACAAAGTTTCTTATAGTCTTGCAGTTTTTTAAGGTTAAGGAGTTTTGGTATGTCACTTTATAGATGCTGTTATCCTGTAAGTTTGTTTGTGTTTCATATTTTGTTGTCTATAGATTTTCATGCTCATTGATTGATGTTTTCAGTAAATCTCTATTAGTTAACAGAATTTCATTCAAATTTGTACATTTTCATCTTATCTGATACTGTACTTCTGGACTTGATCTGACAATGGTTCTCCTGACATTAGTACATTACCATAATAAACAAATTCAAATAAATAAATAAAGACTGATTCAGTAGTAACAAACTGTCAATAGTGAAGTATTAAAACTTATTTTCTTGATGTTCTGATTTCTGGTGGCATAATAAAAATGTCATAGTGCAAAAAACATGTTTTATACATGGAAAAGCATCTTTAGCAATTGATGCATTTTGCTGTTCCCTTGCAGATAAGCATTTTTATTAGCCAAGAATTCAATATACTGCTAAAAGGTATTGCAGATTTACGTCATCCTTTTGAAGTACAACATATCAAAACTGATAATGCTGAATTAATCTCACAGAAATTCATTACAGCAAATTGAAAAATACTTCAATGCATATGTTTTTAGTAGGGGGGGTAGTAATTCCCCCCTCTTAACCCACTATTAAATTCTAACTCCTAGGTCTCAGTACCTTAGGAAAGGGGATAACAAATGTGTGCTGTCCTTTTCCGGTGACCAATGAGTTCTGGCAGCTAGTGCAGTGGATTAAGATGATGAGTTATTACCAAGCTGTTTCCTGTGGTGCAGGGTTTGATTTCTTCCGCCTTCATTGCCTACTGTGTGACCTTGAGTAAATCACTTATTCAGACAGTGCTTTGTGCAAAGCTAGGCTCCTTAATGGTTTCCTTGGCCAGATGCCTAGTATCTATATTTGAAGACTATAAATAGCGCAAGAGGTATGGAGTGGGGAACAGCCCTGTAAAAAAACACTTGTACTGTAATTACATTTTATTATAAACATTATTACTACTGCCATTTTCAGGAATTCATAGATTTTAGAGATATTCCAAGGCCAGTAAATCTTACAAACATACTCATTGTTCCAGTACCCTCTCTCATTCTGTATCCCTTTTTCCCAGTAGGGCCATACCAGCCAGTTCTGGAGTAAATATGTGGCTACCTATACAGTTGTCTAAGTTATATTTAAAGAAAGATAGTAAGATGAACTACTTAACATACAGGGGAAGTTTATTCCAGTGGTTTGGGAGTCACTGAGTTACAGAAATGTCATGCCACTGTGATTTGTTTATATCTTGATAAAGATTTAGGTCCCTGGTTCTAATATTGGTGTAGATATTGCACTTGCTGTGATACAAGACGTTCAGGGCAACCAGGTTTCTAATGGAGCATTAAGTGAGATGGAGATCTCCCCTCAAAAGTCTGTAAGACATTAAATTAAAGGATAAAGCTTCCAGCTTCTCTTGGTAGCTCAGGGACTTAGGCCTGTAATATTTTTGGTTAGAAACTTTGGGGTCTTCCTAATTGTTTGATGTACTTGGGGGTCTTCCTAATTGTTTGATGTACTTGGTGAGATAAAGAGTACTACGTTGGCCACTGTCCTTTTCCATGACCAATAAATTACATTGTGTATGCCAGTTACTTTGTCTCCCTAGTTGCCAGGTTCCTGCATTCAGAAAATGAAAGAAAGCTTGTTCTACTTTGTGCCTATTAATTATTTTGTACTGGTTATAAAGTGATTACTCTGCATTATAATTTTACCTGATTGTGCTCTTATGTTAGTATTATATTTCCAACATATACATTTCACTTGTGACTCTTATTCCCTAACCCTCCCCAAATGACCTTACCACTATCATACAAACACACCTGTTTCTTTTTATTTAATTCCAAACTTTCATTTAATCTTTTAGCACCATTCCCAACTACCTAACACTTTATAATCATGGTTTAAAATTGAAATGGGCCTATATGAAGCTGGATCTGATGAGTCCTTATCATCTTTAGGTATTAAAGAATGTTGTTGCTTCCCTGCCTTACAACATACTGTTAAACAAAGCCTTCCAGATCTTTATCACTTTCTTCCCTCCTAACTTCCAAACTTTCGTTGGAATAATATCTATTCCTGGAGACATTCTTGCAGATTGGTTATTCATCACCATTTTTATCTCATCTCCTCCTATCTTAACTGTTAATTGTTTAGCCTTATCTGCATCTAACCTTGGCATACTTAAGTCTTCCATAAATATTTTGATTTGTGCATTTTCTTGATTCCCCCACTTCTCTGCTTTTATAATGTTTCATAAAATTTCCAAAATATCTTTAATACCTCTAGAGGATCACTGCCTATTTTTCTTGTATGGGTTTCCTAAGTTTAGCAACAACTCTTTCTGCTTTTGGTTGCCTAAGTCATAATGCCAAACGTTTTTGTGCTCTGAGTATTTGATTAACACCATTCATTCTAAATTCATGCATATTATCCAGGTATTCCCTTATTTTTCTCTTTAGCACTCTGCAATTGTGCATCTTCTTGCTCTGTGAGAATCCCCTTATTCTTTAATACTTTAAAAACCTTTGTAAACTCTTCTTAATAATTCTTATTACTTCTTAACCATATCTATTTTTCTTTTATTTCTACTCTATTTTAAACTCCACTTTAATTTTATCTCACTCACTAGCTGTAACTTCTGGAGTACTTTCTAATTTCCCTAATAACTTTTGAATAATTTCCATTACTCATTCCTTAAATTCCTCTTTTTAGCAATTAGATGGGGATGCACCAGTGTCTCACCTTTACTTCATTACCCTGCATGCTTATCTTAGTAATTATTGGTGCATGATCTGAAATAGTTATTGGATGTGTGTCAAAGTTTTTAATTAAATGCATGCATTCCTGTTTAATATAATTTTCTGCAGTCTAGTCCAGTTACTCTATTTTGGAGAATAATAGATAAATTCTGCTTGAGATACTACTGCTGAACTCACATCTTGCATACCAAATGTCTTCATAAATTTCTTCAGAAATCTACCCTCTTTGGTTATATTTTCCCTTGCAGGCCTCCCAGATACATCGTCATTGTTCAGTTATGAATGAATTTTGATATTTCATTGTAGAGTAGTTAGATGTTGGTATATTTGTAGTCCTTAAATTTTCTGTGGTTTGCTGTAGAGGCTTTTATGAGTGTAAATGAGATTGTCATAAGTCTGTGGCCAGGAGTCGTGCAAGAGGCAACATATTAATAAGGTCAAGAATCCTACATCCTCCAGTAGATTTATTTAACAACTGGTCAGGAGAATCTTTGTTTACTAACCCTGGAATGTTTGGGGGGCATATCTTTTACGGCAGTAAAGTTTTATTTTACTAAAGGGTAGCTGAAGTCACCCAAATTAATGAACATTTGCTAATAAGATCATTTAGAACATTGACTTTTGCATGCTCATCAAGAGACAAATAAGGTGTTACATAACAAGCTATTAACTGAAAATTAATCCCATCTAAAGTGATCTGAAGTTCATTGAGTTTAGTTTGTGTTTCCCTACGAATTTGTCTAGAGGTAATGTTCTTTGACAAATATGAAGACACTACCACCGTTGCCACTAGGTCTGAAGATATGAAAAGCACAGCACCCCTATATAGAGTGAGTGCTGTCTTTGCATTTAAACAGAGACTCACTCACTAAGCAAATACTGATGTTTTCAAAATGCGGTAGTGTATCAAGATTATGCAATTTATTGTTTAGACTTCTGGCATTGAGAAGAGTCTCTCTAATGTGATCCTGTTTCTAGATTGATATGTTAGTTATGTTGGCATGTCTACCATCTGGATTTTGACTAAACAAAGGCACTAGGAGGGGCAGCAAAAGCTTTAGCCAGTATGCAGAAGACTTCGAACTCGAGCTGCATGACATCATTAGCAAAGCAAGTGGAACTGTTTAGCATTTCGTCCAATGTTGACGTACTGGATCCCCTGGAATGACAGCAACTATTTAATCAGTTGTTGAAGACGATTATCTTTTCTTTGTGTAGTGACATCATTCAAGATAAAGCAATGATACCACTCTGGACTAGTATCTTAGCTGTGTTTGTAATATGCATGCATGGAAGGTTCAGACATAATCTGTCCTACAACTGTCAAGATAGATTAGCACAACCCTCTTTATAGTCAATACTTTACTAGTTTATCTTATGTGAACTGTGTTTCACTTCTTGAGCCTTGAAAGACCTAATCATTTTTTTTTTACCTCTATTTCTTCGCAAAACCAGTGGTTCTACAAACAACTGTTCTAAGTCTACACCAACAAATAAAGAAAACTTGCTGTAATGGTAGGTTCCTAATCCTAACTCAATGTATTCCCAGCCTGTGGAATAAGTTGCAGCTATAGGCCAAGCAAAGTACTACTTTGTCTGCCTTTAAGGCTAGTCTTGATGATTGGATGGGTAGAGACAAGTTTATACCAGAGCTGTCATGAATGTGCATGATTTGGGAGGTGTGCACTATTAAGTTCTCATACAAAGTGGCAAGAACTTTTGCAAGTGACTGCTTAAAGGTATATATGGCTAGGCCTGTTGTGGTCCCTGTGATTGCTTGCCTAGTATTGTTCCTATGCTTGTCCATCAGGATTTTTTATGTCTCATGTCTTTCACTCCTGCATGTACCACTACCATGTCGTACTCCTAGCTGTCAAGTGGGGTCTACTTCATAACACTGACATTTCGTAATGTTGAATTTCATAACATTGAAAATTCAAAACACTGAAAACCCAAAACATTGAAAACTCAGAATATTGAAAGTGTGCTTTATAACATTGAAAACTACATTACAAAAGTAAATAAGATCCCATCCACCTACAACAGCACCTAACTAACCCATGTGGGTGGCTTTGCCCCCTACACCCCCCATAAATTTAATATAGCACCTCCAAGATTGCACTACAGTGGAAAAAAGTAGTTTCCTAACCTCACTGTACACTGAGGTTAGGAAATAAATTTTTTTCCACTGTAGTGCGATCTTGGAGTTGGTATATTTAATTTACGGGGGGTCTCGGGGGGGGGGGGCAGAGCCCCCCACATGGGGGTGTGCAGGGGGTAGTAGAAATTGTGTTTGTTTAGTTAGGTGTTATAGGTGGAGAAGATGTTATTTACATATGCAGTGTAGTATTCAGTGTTATGAAGCACACTTTCAATGTTCTGAGGTTTTAGTGTGTTGGGATTTAGATGTTTTGGTCTCAATGTTATGAAATTCAACATTATGAAATTTCAATGTTATGAAGTAGATCCATCAAGAGTTAGAGTCCTTGTAACATTACAGATCCTGGCACCTAAAAGACTACTCGGTGTAGGGTCTACTTTAATTAAACAAAAGCGGAATCCGTCAAATACGAATCCGTCGATACATAAAACAGCGAAACGCGGAAATGTCTAACGCACTAAATAGGGAAATCGGAAATGTTGAATTGTCATAGTTGGCCAGTCTGTGGTATAGCTTCTTAAGGTAAGTGTGCAATTTTTACGGACCTTCGGGTTAGGGTGCGGGTTAAGGTAAGTGCATAGACAGGTAATGTATGTAAGGTTTAGTGTAGGGTTTTGTTAAGTGTGTGTGTGTGGAATATTTACTTTGTGTGGGTATAGTTCTGTAGGGTAAGTGTGCGGTAGTTATGGACCTTAGGGTTAGGGAGGGTTTAAGGGTAGTGCATAGATAGTTGTGTATGTGGGGTTAGTGTAGGGTTACAAGTGGAGATCTGGTGCTTTAATTTAGGATTAGTAGGGTTTTGGTTAGTGTATGTATGTGTTTTTTGTTGTTGTGTTTGCGTAGGTAGTATGTTACGGGCGGTGGGGTTGGCTGACTATTGCGGTTTCGATGTTTAAATTTCACGGTTTTGTGTGTTCGACGTTATCGCATTTCGCTGTTTGTGTCGATGGCTTTGTATTCGACGGATTCCGCTTTTGTTTAAATAAAGTAGACCCCTCGGTGTAACCCTCTTCTTTTCCAGTCATGTGAGTGAACAGCGTGTCTGACAAGAGAGTCAGCTGTCACTAAAACATTTCTCTTTTTACTGTGGTTCAGAGTGGTACATTCGGAGTGTTTTTTTTACTTAAGGTGACTATTGCAGGTATGTGAGGTGGATGAGTGTGGCCTGATTCTTGCTGACACTTAATTGGGAGTGATTCATTTACAGCCTCAGCATAAGACATTTTGGTATGATTAGGGAAGGATTTTAATTTAGGTGCATTAATCTCAGAGGGCATGTTTACAAGTGAGAGGGAAGCCTCCTGATTAATTGGGTGTTTTACACCTGTCTCAGAATTTTATATTGAGTTTAATTAATTAGCTGTGAGGATAAGGCAGTTTGCATACTGTCTTAGGAGACCTAGTGCTAAAAGGCTGACAGCAGAGGTGAAACTAGCAAATTGACCTTCCAATGTTTAGGTGTTCGGATGAGTAAAAGAATTCTAGCAGGGGATGTATGTAATTATGATGAAATACACAAAATGTACAGAAGGCTCATCAGTGACTGGCATTCTTGTCCCAGATGTTGCAGAATTTAAAAGAAAGGTGGAAAAAGGGGATGTGAAGTTGTTCTATCTCGCCTTCATTCTCACTGATGGGTTTGGAGACAATCCTCTGCTCCAACTTGGCCAAATGCTAAGGCTCGAGGTCTTCAAACAGCTTGTGGCCTACTCCCTATCCCATGATGCAATAGTGCTTCCCTCAGATCTTGTTTGCCACTGCAACAGATCGGGTGTTCATCGAACAGCTCTGGCCAGTATTGTCAAACTTTTGATATTTGTCTAAACAAAAAAGTTGAATTCCTGTTTGTTGTTAGTTGTTAGATTACAGTTAGCTACTTTGGACACTTGTCTCTTTTGTTAGTTTTTGTTGGAGTGTTTTTTTCTCTTTTTCTTGAGGCCGTTTATTTTAGGCCCTTTTTTCTATACGTGAACTAGAATAGTAGAGTTAGATTACATAACTTACTCCCTATCCTTTATATGTAGCCCATTTTTTTATTAGGGCATTAGTAATATATCTTTGCTATTAATGCTATTACTTGCAAATACTTTTTATTCAATCCTGTGTTTTTTGTAAGGGTTGTATAATAGTTGTTGAACAGTTTGGTGTGTTTCATAGTTATTGTAGTTGGTCTAGAGACTCTCCTTTATTAGGGTTATTTCTTATATAGATATTATCTGTGTGCTGTGTGTTATATATTTAAACATATATATTTTGTTATATATATAACTAGAGTTTGTTCTGCTTTGGGAGTTATGTCTGAGAAAGTTAAGTCTGGGTTTAGAAAATGTCCGAAATGTGGACAGAAGATGTCAGTTACAGATGGCCATACAAATTGTGTTTATTGTTTAGGTGAGCTTCACCTCCAGGAAATTTGTGCCATCTGTCACTCTTTTAGCTCTCATATTCTTCATGAACGCAAGAGTAAACTGATAGCAAGAGGTCTCTTGAAATCTTCTTTTCAAGAAGCCTTAGACAAGACAAGCCTACTAAATCTCCAAAAACTGTGTCTACAAGATCTTTGTCGGAGTTGGAGCCAAGAAAAGGCTCATCAACGTCAAAAGCATCTAAATCTAGCAAGACTGCCACCTCGGCGCCTAAGCTTATGGAGCTGGAGGTAATTGTGGTCAATGGGAGCCAGTCCTCACCCTTGGAGCCAGTATCTCCCACTTTAAAATCTCCTATTCTCCAGTCTGAGGCATCGCTCATTGCTTTCCGGTCCTCAAGACTATCAGATAAGGATGTGGACTGAGTGGTACAGAGACTTTTACAGTCACAGGCACTAGCCAAAATTTTGAGGGGTCCAATCCTTAGGGCTTCAGAACTGACCCAGGCTCAACCCGTTTTTTCGATTCCTCCTCCGATTCGACCGAAAGTTTCTGAGCTGGAATATTCGGAACCGATGATCGTGGAACAGTTGGGCTTTCATTTCCGACTACTCTGACCTCTTCGGTTCCCACCTTAGAGTGCAAGAGGCGACACTCACCAGTCGGGTCTGGAGAGGATAGTTGTACTGATCTTTTGGTGCCAGTTTTGCCACTCGGGGCCTCAGCTTGGATAAGCATGGTACCTACCTTGGGCTTAGAGCCCACGGTTTCGCCACTGCGGAGACTGCCTGTTTCTACAGATCCAGGCATCTCTTCAGACTGGAGCCGTGGGGCTTTTGATGGCATGAGGAGAGTGTTGTCCCCTCGGGCACCCACATCATCAGTACCAGCAATCTCCTCCCCTAAAGTTCCTTTGTCTCTCTCTGCTTCACTGATCCCTCATAAGTGTAGAGACCCGGAGTCTCAGGTCCCCCCTACGGTTGAGCCCTGTTCTTCCGAGACCTCCCCAGAAGCTCCCTCTGAGGTGGTTCCCAGGAAGAGAACTTGCAAGAGGAAGCATCTGGATTCCCCATAGGAATCCATCACATCAGATACTGACTTAGATGATTCAGAAGGGTCCCCACAGTCCCCCTCTGAAGATATCTCCTTTGGTGATATCTTAGAAATCCTAAAACAGAGGGGTGGCTGGAATCCCCTTAACCCTACTGATGATGAGTCAGTTCTCCTGAAGGCTTTTGGGTCTCAACCCTCCACCTCTTGGGTGACTCCGCCCTTCGATGAGTTGATGGACCTTCTCTCTCGAAAGGCGTTGGCGTCCCTGGATATCATAGAACCAGTCCGTAGGTGGCCGAATAAATTTATTATGTCACCTCAGGACAAGGCTTTCCTTACCAAAGGAGTACCCATTAATATTATGGTGGTGGCGGCAGCCACTAAGAAGGAGCTATCGGAGACCTTCACATCTGTTCATCCTCCTAATAGAGATTCTGGGGTCATGGACAGATATGGAAAGCGCATGTTTAGTTCAGCTGCCTTTACTCTTCGATCCCTGAACTATCTCACACATTTCACCAGACTACACAGAGATCTCCCTAAGGAGTTGGGACATACTCTTTAAGGTATGGTAGCTGCGGCGGGTCTCACATAAGGTAACCTCCCAGCTTGCTACCCTAAATTCCCCTTATAAACTCTTCCATGTATCTGATTTCATATGCAGCGGATGGAATGAGTTGGGCAGCGGGTACAGGAATTGCTCTTAGGAGATACTCCTGGATGCGCTTATGTTCCTTTGCAGAGCCCTACAAGTCATCCTTTGTAAACACCCCCTTTGATGGTTCATCACTTTTTGGACCAAAAGTGAAGGAAACGCTTACCGGGTGTGAGCAAGATGGAAAGACTTTGTCTGCTGTAGGAGTCCGTTTCTCTACTCCTACCAGACCTTATCTTGAAGGTCGGAAAAGTGGAAAAATGTGGTTCTGTAAAGCCCAAGGAGCTTTCTTTGACACACGTGGTGAAACCCCCTCTAGAGGCAGAGGAGGGGGCAGTAATGGGAGATGCCATCCACACAGCAGAGGGGGCCCGCAGAACCAGGGTGACAGGGATCAGTTCTTTGGCAAACCCTACCAGTGCTCCTGAAAGGAGGCCTGCCTGTCCATCTCTGGATGCAGTCGCGGGATGCTTATCTTTGTACCCAGACACCTGGCTAAAAATTACAAAAGATCGGTGGGTACAAAACATAATATCCAGAGGATATACTATTCCCTTTACTACCGCTCCAACCCCTGTGAAAAATCCCAGCTATTCCACCCAATCTCAAGGAACAGGCAACCATAGAGATTTACAAGGCTGTTAGAAAAGAGAGTCATCCTACCAGTCCCAGCAGACCAGAGATGATCCGGAACTTACTCAAGGTTCTTTTTAGTTCCAAAGAAAACAGGGGTCTGGAGACCAACTTTGGATCTCAGCAGGTTGAACAAATCTGTCAAGAAAACAAAGTTTTGATGGTCACACTACAGTCTATTCTTCCTTTTCTAGGAAAGGACAATTGGATGTGCTCAATAGATCTCCAGGATGCATACTACCATATGGCCAGAACATCCAGAGATCATCTGCACTTTCGTCTGGGAGCCAGTCACTTTCAGTTTCGGGCTCTGCCATGTGGTCTCACTATAGCCCCCAGGGTGTTCACCAAATGCATGGCAATAGTCACGGCTCACCTGAGGTGGTTAGGATTCCAGGTGTTTCCATATTTAGATGACTGGCTCCTCACCACTACCACCACCACCACCACCACCAAGCATCAACTCATACACGCAAGGGAGACAACCTTAGATCTTTGCAGTCGTTTGGGGATTACTGTAAACTGGGACAAATCTGCTTTACAGCCATCCAGATGTACCGTCTTTATTGGAGCAGATCTCAACACAGTTTCCATGACCATAAAACTTCCAGTGGAAAGAATGGTGAGTCTTCGACAACAATTTCTGAATCTCATCTCCAAAAATAGAGCCCCAGTTTCAGTAGTGCTCAAATTACTAGGGACCATGGCAGCAGCCATCATTGCCATTCCATTAGGCCGATTGCACATGCGGATATTGCAATGGCTGATTTTCACACAAAGGTCTTATCAGGAACTTCCAATGTTTCTCCTCATCATAATAACAAAGTTATGCAAGAAGGATCTTCTTTGGTGGCTGACCTCTCCTCAAGTGACAATAGGACGTCCCTTTGTTCTTCCAACCCCAGTTGCCACTGTGACCATGGATGCCTCCCTGATAGGGTGGGGGGGGGGGCATTTTCAGGGAAGGACAGCCCAAGGCACATGAGAGAATCACCATCTGCATATCAGTGTCCTAGAGATGAGAACGGTACTTGTAGCACTGCAGTCCTTTCAAAACCTTCTACCTCTAGGGACTATTGCAATACAAATGGACAATATGTCAGGGGTCTGGTACATAAACGAACAGGGAGGAACCAGATCATACCCCTTATGTCGAGAGGCCTTGAAAGTATGGCAGTGGGCCATTTCCATCCAGCGCTTTCTGATTGCAACGCACATTCTGGGGAGGTCCAATGTGATAGCGGACAAATTGAGCAGAGCAATACTGTCTCCCCACGAGTGGTCCCTGAAAGAAGAAGTAGCGGAAAGGATATTCTGCAGATGGGACCAGCCTTGCTGCGACCTCTTTGCAACACCCACCAACACCAAATGCAGCAACTACTTTGCCCTGATCCCCAACTCGGGAGATGCCCCAAGGGATGCACTTGTATAGAGTTGGCCCCTGGAACTTCTTTTTGCTTTTCCCCTGTTTCCTCTGATACCCAAATTCTTACAGAAAGCCAGCACTCTGGGAAGGACCATTATTTTGATAGCCCCTTACTGGCTTCGTCAAATTTGGTTCCCCTTTCTACAGCCTCATGTCCTGGAAGAAGCACGCATCCTGGACCCAGTTCCAAATCATCTGATACATTCATCAGGGGTTCTTCATCCTGCACTTCATACCCTAAAATTGATAGCTTGGCTGCTCCAGTTCCATGAATAGCCAGGTTCCACAAGTTATCACCTGCAGCACAGATCATCCTAATTTCTTCTCATAAATCTTCTACTAGGAAACTATACCTTAGCAAGTGGAAAAGATTTTCTGTATGGGCATCAAATAATAATGTTGATCCATATATGGCTTTGATTTCTTCCATTCTACAGTTTATGACTAAATTGTTTCACGAAGGAGTGGCTGCAGCAACCTTAGAGTTCAATTGGCAGTAATCTCTAATTTTCATATTGGTGATCAACAGACTCCCATCATGTCACATAGACTTTCTAAAGCATATCTTAAGGGTACTATTCACTTGAAACCACCTATTAGAACCTTATCTGATCCATGGAATCTTAATTTTGTGCTCTCATGGATCATTTTACCCCCCTTTGAACCTGCATCATCCTGTGATTTGAAATACCTATCATGGAAGACCATTTTTGTAGCAACTGTTACTTCCACTCGAAGAATTTCAGAGCTACATCCCTTGTCCATCAAAGTCCCATACTTGATTTTTCATAATGATAGAGTTAAGAACAAATCCTTCATGCCTACCTAATGGTTTGTTCTGAAAAAATCTCAACCAGACTATAGAATTACCTGTGTTTTTTCCCAAATATACAAACAAAATGGAACACATGTTGCACAAACTCGGCATCCATAGGCAACTTCGATTCTTTCTAGACAGGAGTAAGGACTTCAGAAAATCGGACCAACTTTTTGTCTCCTTTTCAGTTTCAAAGAAGGGTATTCCTGTGGTTAAAACCATGTTATCAAAATGGTTGTCAGACTATTGCTTTCACATACAGCTCTTCGCAGATGACATTAAATCATAAAGTTAAGGCTCACTCAACCAGGGCAATTTCCACTTCTTCAGCCTTTATGGCACGGCTGTCTATAGATTCTATTTGTGCAGCAGCCACATGGTCCTCACCCCATACCTTTATCACTCATTATAAATTGGATAAGGCCTCCAGGGACAGGGCCTCCTTTGGTTCTATGGATGTTCTTCATGTTTCACTATTGCAGTCATCACATTTGGGTTATCTGCTTGCAGTAGCCCTCAGTCGGCCTGATTAACAAAGTCTTGGGTTCTGCATCAGTTGCTGTCCCTTCTTCCGTGACGTTGGGTCATCAGGGGTATAAAAATGCAGCCGACGCCATTACGTCAGTTTTTCTTGCCGTGCAGTGCCCGAAGCAGAAGCAGTTCACAAGTGCCAGTCGGCCAACTCCTGAAATTTTTGTTTTCGAGTTTCAGAACCGAAGTCTTCCACTAAAAGCTAAGTACCCCGTTGGGGAAACTTTTTCTTGCTCTAAACCGATATCCGTAAAAGTTACTAATTGCATTACTTGTGGGAAGCAAATACCTCATAAAGATTTTCACTCATACTCTATTCCTTGCCTAGGCCCTGATCATGACGTACCTCGCTGTTGGTTTTGTGCCTTATTTAAACCACGAACTATCAGTCGTCGGTATATTTTCGCTTCTAAATATTTCGGTGGTCGGTTCAATTATCCTGATATGTCTTCGGTAAGCCATCCGACTACCGACAGGCCGAAAAAACGCAAAGATAAAGACAGAGACAGGCCGCCAAGGTCCAAAGCTGCTGACAACGCTTCTCCTAAGCCAGTTGCCAGTTTGCTGGTACTCAGTGAGGCGCTTTCGCAGCTTGGGACCTTAACTTTGTATTGGAAAAGCTCACTCTTCCTCCTTTTGAGACAGCTGCAACTGCAGAGTTAAAATTCCTTTTTTGGAAAACAGCTTTCCTTTTAGCAATCACTTCAGCAGGAAGGGTATCTGAATTACAGACCCTTATGGCAGTGGAGCCTTTCATCATCTTTCATGCGGACAGGGTGTCCCTCAGGACCAGTCCAGTGTGGCCCTTAATCAGTCCATTCATTTGCCAACCTTCTTGCCTAATCCACAGAACAAAGGAGAACGGATACTGCACTCATTAGATGTGCACAGACAACTTAGATTCTACTTGGACAGGACTAAACCTCAAAGGAAATCTGAACAACTGCTGGCGGCATTTGCTGCAGGGACAGAGGGGAAAGCTATTTCAAAGCAAATCTTTTCCAAATGGATAGGCCATTACATTCATTTCTGTACAAGCACCATGGAAAACCTATCCCACATGGGATCAGACCCCACTCAACCAGGGCTGCATCTACCTCTACAGCCTTTCTCAAAGGCGTCCCTACCAGGGACATCCTAGAAGCTGCTACCTGGAGTTCTGTACATACTTTCACCAAGCATTACCATCTGCCAGTTTTCTCTAAAACCAGAGCTGGCTTTGCTATTGCAGTTTTGCAGGGCCTTATAGCTGGTCCTAATGCTATCTAAATTCCTCCTCCCATCCTCAGCTTTGGGAATCTACCCAAATGTGATGACTGCAACAATGAAACATGAAGAACATAGTACAGTTGTGTACACTTACCATAAATGTAGATGTTTGAGTGTATTCACTATTGCAGTCCTGGTTACCCTCCCTCCAGCCCCCTTATTTCTCTTGGCTATACCTCTACTCTCCTTTACTATGCTCAAAAGCTTTTTGGTGTATTTGCTTTTTTGTTGGAGGCATTACCTTTTATTTTTATAGATATGATTGCTTCCCATTAGGGGGGCACCTGACATCTGGGGCAAGAAAAACTGACGTAATGGCATCGGCTGCATGATGTTAAGTTGTCAATCTCGCCTTCATTCTTGCTGGATGGGTTCAGAGCCGATCCTCGGCTCCGACTCGGCACTTGCTAAGCTCAAGAGTCACTTTTACCAGCTCGAGGCAGCCCCATATCCCATGATGCAATGCGGTAATTACCCAGATCTCGTTTGCCGCTTCGCTAATGAGGTCATCCTTTTTACCAGCTCCTGGTATGTGATATTTTCTAGCTATTTGTCAGGTTTTAAGAGCCTAAAACCCTAATTGTTGGTCCTTTTAGTATTCATTCTATCCTCAGTGTACTTTCACTTAGCTCCATACCCCTTTTTTGTCCTAGTTCTTTTAGTTTAGTTTTTCGGGCCTTAGGCCTTTCCCACTCTCACAGTTCCTGTCAGGATTCCCTCAGGTGTGTGTGTGTGTTGTGTTACTCTACTTAATAACTAATTTTATTAGTTATTGTTAATATATTTTGGTTGTTAGTGTCTTGGTTGGACTGATTGGTGTGAGTGTTTAAGCACCTAGATATGTCCAAAGATACTAGGGTCTCAGGTTTCAAGAAGTGTGACTCGTGCTGTCAGAAGATGTCTCTGACAGATGGTCACACTTCTTGTATTTATTGCCTGGGACCCCTACACCTGCAGGACTCCTGTGCTATATGTCATTTTTTCAGCCAGAGAGTCCTGCAGGAACGTAGAAATAAGTTGATCCTTAGGGGTCTACTTAAACCAGAGAGCTCCCCGGCTAAAGTCGGCTCCGGGAAGTCCTCTAAACCATCCAAGACCCAGGCTTCGGTGTCCAAGTCTGTGGTCTTGGTTCCGACTCCGAGTCATCGCTCCGTCCGGAGCCGATCCTTCCTTGTTGGAAGCTTCTGTACCGGCGCCTATCGGCGCCGATACCTTGGCTTCGGCACCGGTGTCGGCTCCGTCTGGAACCGACACCCCAGCGTCGAAGCCTGTCTCGGCTCCGGCTGGAGCCGAGATATCTTTGTCGGCTCCGCCTGGAGCCGAACGTTCCTCGGCTCCGATGGCTCCGTCCAAAAAGAGGTCTAGATCTCCTTCTTTGGAATCTATTCACTCAGCTCCAGCATCCCCCTTGCTTTCGGAGCAGAGCCATCGGAGCCGATCATCGAGGTCTTCCAGGCTTTCAGACCGCGATTTAGAGAGAGTGGTAAGTAGGCTATTAAAGTCACAGGCACTAGCCCAGATGCTCCATAGCCCGTCTCATCAGACGTCAGCTATTATACGTCCCCCTGAAATTCCTCCTTCGACTCTCCTACAGAGCTCTGAGCCAGAGGTTATTGGTACCGTGACTGTTGCTGCGTCGGAGCCGATACCACACTTTTCAGCTCCGTCGTCCTCGACTCCTATCTCCTCCTTCAAACCTTCCTTGGAGGGATCCGGGCGTCGGGCTTCCCTGGTTGGTTCCGAGGGGGGGCGAGTGGCATCGGACCCTTGTCCGACCCCGTTCTCCCTCTCGGAGCTTCGGCCTTGGTGAGCTCGGCCCCGACATCTGCTTCGGAGCCTTCCCTTTCGGTGGGACCAGGGATCCCTGCTTCTTTGGAGCGGGATCTCTTGGCTCTCCCTGGGAGGGGAGCCTTCGAGGTGATGAGGAGTGTGCTAGCCCCAGAGCTTAGCCAGCAGTCGGTTCCTTTAGCTCCTCCCTCTACGGTGCCTGTAGATGCCTCTTCCCGTTCTCTTGCTCCCGGACCCCAGAGATCCATCGCCCCAGGTCTCCCCATTGGGAAGAACTTCCTCTTCCGAGGTTTCTTCTGATCCTTCAGGTGAACCCCCATGTAAGAGGACTTGCAAGAGGAAGCACTTAGACTCCCCTGAGTCTACAACCTTGGATACCGATTTAGATGAGTCAGAGAGGTCCCCAAGATCCCCCTCTGAGGATGTCTCCTTTTCAGACATCCTTGAGCTCCTGAAACAGAGGGGAAACTGGCCCTCCATCAACCCCTCCGAGGATGAATCGGTATACCTGGAGGCTTTTGGATCTCGACCCTCCACCTCCTGGGTGTCTCCGCCTTTCGACCCTCTTATGGAGGTCATAGCTCGAAAGGCGTGGGCATCTCCTGATTCAGTGGAACCAGTCCCTAGGAGACCTTCAAAATTTATTACGGCCCCCGCAGAAAAGCAGTTTCTTACTAAAGGTGTCCCGATTGATGCCATGGTGGTGGTGGCCGCCACTAAGAAGGAACTTGCAGATCCTTCCATACCAGTTCATCCTCCTAACAAAGAGTCCAGGACTATGGACAGGTATGGTAAGCGGATGTTTTTCTCAACGACCTTTGCTATGCGTTCGCTGAATTATTGATGTCACTTCACCAGACTTCAAAGGGACATCCTTAAAGAATTAGGTGAAGTAGTACAGGATCCTTCAGCAGCAGGGGCTCAGGAAAAGATTGCTTCTCAGCTGTGAATCCTTAACTCCATAACCAACTCCTCGATGTGGCTCATTTCCTATGCAGCCGATGGGGCGAGTAGAGCTGCAGGCACAGGAGTGGCTCTCAGACGTCAGTCCTGGATGCGGCTCTGTAATTTTGCAGACCCCTTTAAGGTGTCCTTCACAAACTCTCCCTTTGATGGGTCAACTTTGTTTGGCCCTCAGGTGAAGGACATGTTGACCAGGTGTGAGCAAGATGGCAAGACTCTTTCTGCCGTAGGAGTCCGTTTCTCCACTCCTTCTAGACCTTACCCCAAAGGTCAGAAGGGAGGGAAAATGTGGTTCCGGAAATCACAAGGAGTCAAGCCTGACGCACGTGGTCAGTTTACCCCTAGAGGCAGAGGGGGTAATAATAACAGACGCCGCCCTAGGGGCAGAGGGGGTCCACAGAACCAGGGCTCCAGAGAGCCTCTCTCTGACAAGCTCTTCCAGCATCCCTGAGGTGCTGCCCGACTGCCCACCCTTGGAGGCAATCGGGGGAAGACTGTCGCTGTACCCAGAAGCCTGGCTTTCCCTCTCTCAAGACAAATGGGTACAGTCGATCATATCCGAGGGTTACAAGATACCTTTCAAGGAAAGCCCCTTCCCTCAAAAAGGTTCCCTTCCAGATGTACCACCCGGTCTAAGGGAAATTGCAAGATTAGAGGTGTCAAAGCTTCTAAGGAAAAGAGCCATCCAGCCAGTACCAAAAGATCATTCAGAGTCCGGAATCTAGTCAAGGTTCTTTTTGGTCCCCAAAAAGACGGGAGACTGGAGACCAATATTAGACCTCAGCAGACTAAACAAGTCTGTCAAAAAGACGAGATTTCGGATTGTCACACTTCAATCGATTTTGCCCTTTCTGGGCAAAGACAACTGGATGTGCTCTATAGACCTTCAGGATGCGTACTATCACATAAAAATCCACAGACGCTCCAGAAGGTTTCTCCGCTTTCGGCTGGGGACCAGTCATTTTCAATTCAGAGCCCTGCCCTTTGGTCTCACTACAGCCCCCAGAGTGTTCACCAAATGCATGGCAGTGGTCACGGCTCACCTGAGACGTCTAGGATTCCAGGTGTTTCCGTATCTCGACGACTGGCTCCTCTCAGCCACCACCAGGCATCAACTCATCCGAACAAGAGACTACACCCTACATCTCTGCAGTCGATTGGGAATTTCGGTAAACTTCGAAAAGTCCTCCTTATCGCCCTGCCAATCTATTGCCTTTATAGGCGCAAATCTAGACACTACTCGGATGTCAGCAAACCTAACAAGTCAGAGAATCCTAGATATCCAAAACCACGTTCGGATCATCCTTGCCAGCAAAAACGTACAAGCCAGGCTGGTTTTGAAAGTGTTGGGCCTCATGGCTGCTGCCATAAGACTTCTTCCTCTGGCCCGCTTTTACATGCGTCTTCTACAATGGATGTTGTTCACACAATGGTCCTTCCAGCAGCTTCCCATGCGTCACAAGATCCTAGTGACACAGACCTGCAAGAACCATCTATCCTGGTGGATTTCCTCTCCTCTAGTCCATCAGGGCAGACCATTTGTTTCCCCCCGTAGCCACGGTCACTTCGGATGCCTCCTGATCGGGTGGGGGCATTATCAGGGCAGGATGGTTCATGGCATGTGGCAACCGCTCAATACCACCTGCACATAAATGTCCTAGAGATGAGAGCAGTGCTTTTAACGTTGCAAGCCCTCAACGACTTTCTTCCCTTAGGAACTATTGCAGTTCGCATGGACAACATGTCCGTGGTGTGGTACATCAACAAGCAGGGCGGAACCAAGTCCTATCCCTTGTGTCGAGAGGCTCTCAGACTTTGGCAATGGGCGATCTCCTCTCATCGGTTTCTGGTAGCAATGCATATCCCTGGGAAAACCAACATAATAGCGGACAGATTGAGCAGAGCTATACTCATGCCTCACGAGTGGTCTCTCAAGCAATCCATAGTGGAAGAGATTTTTCAAAAGTGGGGCCGCCCATGCTGCGATCTTTTTGCTACTCCTCAAAACAGCAAATGCCCAGACTTCCTTTCTCTCTTCCCACTTCCGGTCCATCCCCCCAGAGACGCTCTTACCCAAGTTTGGCCCCAGGGACTCCTTTATGCTTTTCCCCCCTTTCCATTGATTCCACAGGTACTCCAGAAAGCTTCCGTTTTGAGAGCCAAAATGATTCTCATTGCCCCTTACTGGCCTTGACAAATTTGGTTTCCGTTCCTTCATCGCCATCGCTTGGTGCAGCCTTGGCATCTGGACCCAGTGCCAGATCTTCTGACCCACCAGTCGGGTCAACTGCACCGGTCCGTTCCTTCCCTCAACCTCACAGCTTGGTTGCTCCACTTCCTTCCTTAGCCAGGCTTCCTATGATCTCTAACCCCGTTAGAGACATCATAGTAGCTTCTCTTAAGTCCTCTACCAGGAGGATCTACTCTAGTAAGTGGAAACGCCTCTCCCTCTGGGCGAAAGATAAGAACATAGATCCCTTTACTGCCCCGGTTCAGTCAGTCTTGGATTTTCTAGCGGAAATTTTCCACTCAGGTTCTTCTTCCTCCACAGTCAAAGTTCAGTTGGCAGCAATCTCCAACTTTCATGTCGGGTTTGCAGACCACAATGTTATGTCCCACAAGCTTTGCAAAGCTTTTCTTAAAGGGGTGTTCCTCCTAAAGCCCCCTGTTAGGGATCCTCCACCACAGTGGGACCTAAATTTAGTGCTGGCATCCTTGATACTTCCCTCTTTCGAACCGGCTGCTTCATGTTCATTAAAGTTTTTTTCTTGGAAGACACTCTTTCTTGTCGCCATTACCTCGGCTAGAAGAGTGTCGGAACTTCATGCCCTATCTGTTCGTCCCCCTTATTTGGTCTTCCACAAGGACAGGGTATCCTTGAGAACCAATCCATCCTTTTTGCCCAAGGTTGCTTCTAAGACAAATTTAAACCAATCCATTGATCTTCCTGTATTTTTTCCAAATTATTCTAACAGGGCGGAACAAAAATTGCATTACCTTGATGTTCACCGCCAACTTAGATATTGGGTCCTGCATTGGTTGCTGTCTCATCTTCCATGATGTCAGGTCATCAGGGGTATAAAGCATGCAGCTGATGCCATTACATCAGTCTTTCTTGCCATGTGGTGCCCGTAAGCAGAAGCAGTTCGCAAGTGCCAGTCGGCCGACTCCTGAAATTTTCGTTTTCGAGTTTCAGAACCGAAGTCTTCAACTAAAGCTAAGTACCCCATTGGGGAAACTTTTTCTTACTCTAAACCAATGTCAGTAAAAGTCAATAATAGTATTTCTTGTGGAAAGCAAATATCTCATAAAGATTTTCATTCGTACTGTATTCTTTGCCTAGGCCCTGACCACGACATACCTCACTATCGGTTCTGTGTCTTATTTAAACAACGAACTATTCGTCATCGGCATATTTACACTTCTAAATATGTTGGTACTTGGTTCAATTAACCAGATATGGCTTCGGTAAGCCACCTGACTACTGACATTCCGAAAAACACAAGGATAAAGACAGGGACAGGCCGCCTATGTCCAAAGCTGCCGACGACGCTTGTCCTAAGCTAATCGCCAGTTCGCCGTTACTCAGTGAGGTACTTTCACAGCCCCTGATACCCGCTACTTCAGATTCGCAGGCCTCTACTGAGACCCATTTGGAGTCCGGTATGCCGTGAAATGCTTCAACTGTGGAACCTGCGGATGTCTGTACCTTGGATGGGTCCGGAGCTGCTGTGCAGGCACTGGCTTATGAGGATGTATTCAGACCTACTGACTTGCATATTAAACTGACACCATCTTTTTCTTCAAGGCCTAAAACTCGATCCATGCCTAGAAAACCAATGCCCAGACTGCATGGTCAGGCCTCTATGCCTAAAAAACAAATGATAAGAATGGCTGAAGACCTTATTACTTTAATCAGGGGAAGCGAACCTTCCCCCTCTAAGAGACCTCGGACTGAATTTGCTTATGATTCTTCTGATCAGGATTCTGAAATTTCTGTTTCCTCTGTTGACCAGGATTTACCCTTATCTACCTATGAGGATTCTGATGCAGAGGACTCCATTCCCTCTGCTTCTCTTTCAGAGGATCTCTCTTTTGGTGAAACCTTGCATACTCTTAGGGAGCATTTTTGCTGGGAAAGCCAGGATTACTCTGATTCTAAAAAGAGTCTTAGGGATTTCTTACTCCTGCCTCAACATGGGCCTTTAGCTATCCACCCTGTACTGGACATTGATGATGCCTTTTCGGAATCTAGCTTGGCCCCAGACTCCTTACCTCTTGCTCCCAGAAAACCAGATAGATATTACAGGGTTCCTGACTCTCACAAGTTCCTCTTTAAAAATCCTACTGCGGATCCTGAGACCATTTCACAGGGACCCAAGGGCATTAAGGCTACCACTGCCAAAAAAATCCTACCCCCTCTGATAGAGATTCCAGGGCGCTGGATAGATGGGGTAAGACGGTATACACTTCTGCAACCTTGGCCATTAGGGCCTTAAACTGCCAGTTTCATATGCTAAAGTATCAACAGCATATTATTCGATTGCTTAAACAGAAAATGATGTTGATTCCTGACTGTGCTGAAAATACGGACTTACAGGATTTAATGTATTCTGCTGAACAAGTTGGAAAGCATACTTTGCAATGCGGTTTTGATTCACTAGAGGCATCTTGCAGGGCTGCTGTCACTGGGTCTGTACTTAGAAGGCATGCTTGGCTTAAGAACAATCTTTGCCAGATCATGTTAAAGCTAAATTGCTGGATGCTCCCTTAAACCAGGACCGCCTGTTTGGCAACAAAGCAGAAGTAGTACTCAAAACAATGGAGGAAAAAGCTAAATCTATGCAAACTGTTAAAGATTTACTGCAAATACATCCTCCATGATTTTGTAGGCATTGGCCCTCTAAGAATTGGTCCTTTCCTGCCTCTTCCAGGCCTTCTCAGTCCAAACCCAGAACCAGCAGAACCCCCAGGCTTCAGTCCCAAGGTACGCACAGGAATAAGCAGTGGGGGGCTCCCAGTTCCAAAACAGGGAGTAGTAAGTCTCTCCCTATGGTAAACTATCTCAATGACTTAATTTTAAAACTTCCAAGCCCTTCTCAACTGACTTCTCCTTTAGGGGGAAAGATTGCTCTGTAGGCAAAAAAAACTGGGAACTCATTACCCAGGACAAATGTTTTTTAAATATAGTTTCCCAAGGATACAGATTCCACTTTCACACTTTACCAACCCCAAACCAGTGGGCAGGGGCTCAAAAGCAAGTTCTCCAAGTGTAAGGGTTATTCAATCTGTTCCAGAAGGGGAAAGGGGACAAGGTTTCTACTTGAGCCGTTTCCTGGTGCCCAGAAAAGACAACTCCTGGCGACCTATCCTGTATCTCTCTATCCTAAACATTTTTTTGGTGATCCCAAAATTCAAGATGCTAACTCTTCACCAGTTGCTTCTTATGCTAGGCAAGGATGCCTGGTTGGCAACACTGGATTTAAAGGAAGCCTACCTGCACATACCAATCAGGGAATCTTGCAGAAGATATCTACGCTTCATAGCAGGCTACATGCACTATCAGGTCTCTGCACTGCGCTTTGACTTATCTACTGCGCCCAGGGTATTCACAAAGTGCTTAGCTCCAGTCATTGCATTTTGCAGGCAAAGAAATATTCAAATATACCCTTACCTGGACAATTGTCTAATTCAGGCAGAAAGCCAGGACATACTTTTGAATCATCTGGCGTTTGTACAAAAGGTGCTATTTTCTCTGGGGTACACCATAAACAAAAAGAAATCTCATCTTGTACCCTGCCAAAAAATTGTATTCCTGGGAGTAAGCTTGAATACAACTTCCCAGATGGCTTTCCTCACGCCAGAGAAACAAGTTCATTTGACAGCTTACTTCAAACTAGTGGCCACGAAGACCTTGCTTATCTGCAAGACAAATACTGCAAGCCTTGAGGTTCATGGCCTCTTGCATTCTTCTAATTCCATATGCAAGACTGCATACAAGGAAACTACAATGGTATATAAAAAGCCTATCGTGTCAACATTCTCAAGATCTAGAAGCAATGATTCCTATCATACCTTGCCTACAGTTAGAGTTCCTTTGGTGGGCAGAGCCCTGCCACCAAAACAAGGGACTGCCGTTCACTCTACCCCCTGCCACCCAAACCCTAACAACAGATGCATCAGACTATGCATGGGGGGCTCACTTGGCAGGAAAGTGCATTCAGGGCAAATGGAACCCAAGTCAAATGCACCTGCATATCAATCAAAAAAAAAATGTTAGCTGTACAGAATGCTCTGACAGCCTTCAAGGACCACATTCTTCCAGGACAATTAATGGTAAAGACGGACAATACCACTGTTATGTGGTACATAAGCAGGGGGGAACCCACTCATACCCTGTCTGCAGACTAGCCATGGCTCTGTGGAACACAGCCTTGAGCTACCAATTGCACCTGCAGGCTCAATTCCTACCCGGAAAGCTAAATACACTGACAGACGAACTAAGCAGAAATCTCATGGACCCACACGAGTGGAAACTGGAACAAAAGACATTCACCATGTTGATAAACAAATGGGGGAGCCCAGATATAGACCTATTTGCCTCCTTCCAGAACTACCAAGTGGACAAATTCTGCACAAGGACTCCCCACAAACAAGCTTGGAAAGTGGATGCCCTGTCCTTCACCTGAAAAAATCTTTCTGTTTATGCCTTTCCTCCTCTTCCTCTCCTCTCCAAGGGTACTACTAAAGATCAAGCAAGACAAACCAAGGATGATACTGATTGCACCAGACTAGCCACGCCAACAACCCCCCTCTTGCACAGTGTGTCATTGCTGTCTCCATGGCACCTGCCCCAGACCACTACCCTGCTGTCCCAGCAGGAGGGCCAGATTCTGCACCCTCATCTTCAAACTCTCAGCCTGGCAGCCTGGCTAATTACCTGAGCTCTCCGTGACCATCCCTCAGTAAACAAGTGTTGGATGTCATTCCGGAGGCAAGGAGACCTAGTAGTAGAAAATCTTATGCTGAAAAATGGAAAAGATTCTGTTCATGGAACCAAGCTCAGGGGATGGGCACAGCAGCGCCCAATTTACCCCAGATTCTTTAATACTTAGCTGAGAAGCTTCACAATGGCCTTTCGTTTTCCTCCATCAAAATTCATGCCTCGGCCATTTCAGCTCATTAGAACACAAAACCACCCATCTTCTCTCATCCACTGCTCAAGCGGTTCCTCAGAGGGGCCAAAAACTTAAGGCCACCTAGGAGAGCTCCATCTCCAGCCTGGGATCTTAACTTTGTATTGGAAAATCTCACTCTGCCTCCTTTTGAGCCATTTGCAAGTGCAGAGCTGAAATTCCTTTCTTGGAAAACAGCCTTGCTTTTAGCCATCAATTCAGCAAGAAGGGTGTCTGAATTACAGGCCCTTATGGCAGTGGAGCCTTTCATCATCTTTCATGCGGACAGGGTGTCCCTCAGGACCAATCCCTCCTTCATTCCCAAGGGTAGTATCCAGTGTGGCTCTTTATCAGTCCATTCATTTGCCAACCTTCTTTACTAATCCACAGAACAAAGAGGAACATATACTGCACTCCTTAGACGTGCACAGACAACTTAGATATTACTTGGACAGGAATAAACCTCCAAGGAAATCTGAACAGCTGCTGGTGGCATTTGCTGCAGAGGCAGAGGGGAAGGCCATTTCAAAGCAAACCATTTTAAATTGATAGGCCATTGCATTTATTTCTGCTATAAGCACCATGAAAAACCTATCCCACAGGGGATAAGACCACATTCTACCAGGGCTGCATCTACCTCTACAGCCTTTCTCAGAGGTGTCCCTAACAGGGACATCCTAGAAGCTGCTACCTGGAGTTCTGTACATACTTTCACCAAGCATTACCATTTGCCAATTTTCTCTAAATCCAGAGCTGGTTTTGCCACTGCAGTCTTGCAGGGCCTTATAGCAGGTCCTAATGCTATCTAAATTAATCCTCCCATCCTTCGCTTTGGGAATCTACCCAAATGTGATGACTGCAACAGTGAAACACGAAGAACATAGTACAGTTGTGTACACTTACCATAAATGTAGATGTTAGAGTGTATTCACTGTTGCAGTCCTGGTTACCCTCCCTCCAGCTCCCTAGCTTAAAAGCTTTTTGGTGTATTTGCTTTTTTGTTGGAGGTATTTTATATATATATATATATATATATATATATATATATATATATATATATATATATAAATATATATAAATTTAATTGCTTCCCATTAGGGGGGCACCTGACATCTGGGGCAAGAAAAACTGATGTAATGGCGTCGGCGGCATGCGTTATACCCATGACAACCTGACGTCATGGAAGATGAGACAGCAACCGACGCGGGACACAAGACTTTGATAATCAGGCCGACTGAGGGCTACTGCAAGCAGATAACCTAAATGTGATAACTGCAACAGTGAAACACGAAGAACATCTACATTTATGGTAAGTGTACACAACTGTACTTTCTTATTCTACTTCCAACTGCATTTTTTGTTAAGCTTCAGCAAGTAAAGGGGAGAAACTTCCCAGTTTGATCGTCTAGTGCTCACTAATAGTAGTTGATGTAGTAAGACCAGGAGGAGCTTCTAAAGGCAAGATTTTAAGTAAAGGCAGGCAACTCGAGAGCCACCAAGTTTAAACGAGATCACAGATTAGCTTGGAGGATATGCAGTATTCAGGATGTGTGGAATATAATTGGAAAGGAAATATTTTTAAGTAATTTAAGGGGAGTGACAACAGAAAAATGATATTTCCATGTTTGCTGATAATAATTGAAGAGAAGAGGAAGGGACTTTTGTGGTTAAATTAACATAAGGGTCAGATAACAAGAAACTGCATTTAAGAACACAGCAAGAACAGGGTGAGAAAATTCTTGAAGTCCTTAGCTTTGTTATTGAATGCCCTGAAACTGCCTTAAAGCAATCACAGCTCCTGAGCTAGCATGGCTGTCACTCCTCTTGAAAGAAAACTGGGTTTAAATCCAACAGTGAAAACTTAAATAACAACATGCAGTGCATCTCTTTACTGGAATTCCTTACCATAGGCTTAAAGAGTGTAGCTAAAACAGGTACAGACTGTTGAAGTGAATTTAAAAACAGATAATAAAGAAACAGAAATTCTTCAGACATTTAATTGTGGGCCATTCAACAATAAAGTTCTCTCAAACCATCAGCAGTTATAGTAGTTAATTACACTGGCATTGCTATAAGCTGAGTCTGATATTCAGTATATTGCACTTCAAAAGGATGAAATAAACCTGTATTTTGACAGCCTAACTGTTTTGCGTTCGCTATAGTGCATTACAGGATAGGTTCTCCTTAAGCTTCATATCTTTTTTGTAGGGCAGTTTTATTAACCAGGCCATTAAATGGCTGCTGTTTTACATTAGTATGTGCTAATGGTGGTACTTTTTTGTGGAGTAGTAGTCATTATTCCTAAGCTGAAAAATTAAATGTTTTCCCTGGAATTTCTTTTCTAGGGCTTCAGCTATGGCATTACAACGGAGTATAATATTTTTTTTTTCGGTATAATATGTAGGTGTTTTACTTCCAATGTAATGACAACTTGGTAAAGCTGTACTCTGGAGCATTCCTAAGTATTCAGATTGCAATATTCTTCACTGACTACAGCAACTTAGTTGTTACTTTTCATATGAGAACTTAAAAAAATTCCATGTAGTCAGCAGCCAGTGTTTTTGGAGTTACAGGGAAAGCTAGCCTCTCTGTAATTCCATGCCTCCATTTTGTTTTTATGTCACTATAAGCAGGAAATCTTTAAAATTTGGGATCTGAAGTAGGAAACTTCATTTGTTCATCAACCTGTGGGTATCGGATCCGACCTGGATCCGAGCCGGCAGCTTTCCAAGCTAGAGATCAGAGCTCCAAGCTCCTCCCCCTTACCCATAATGCCCTGCCACCTTCCAATCCCCAGATCTCGTTTGCCGCGGCTTTGTCAAGCACGGGTTTCTCGAGCTCCTAGCTTTAGGCGATCTGTGAGTAAGAAAAGTTTCTTAAAATCTTATTAGTTTTTGTGTGTGTGAACAGTTAACTCCTTAGTTTAAACCCGTTTACCGTTCCTCTTAGTTTAAAGCCTAGTACTCCCTCCTTTTCCCATTAGGTGTTTGTGTGAGGCACGTGTATGTTTTCTTTTGGGATTATGGTCGAGGCCTCTAAGGCCATTTTTTTCTAAGTGCACTGAGTGTGGTCATAAGCTTTCCCCAGCGGATGGCCACACTCAGTGCGTCCTCTGCCTGGGGGTATCGCACTTGTAATCAGGCTGCCAAATTTGTGCAGCTTTTAACCCCCAGGCCCTGAGGGATAGGAGGAATAAGCTGATTCTGGCAGGTCTTCTACCTTCGGAGTCAGCTTCCTCCTCCTTTCCCTCAGTGGCTACAGCCGCGGCTGTGGCTGTTCAGCCTGTTGTTCCCTCTCCCTGGCTGGGACTCAACCTCCCATTTCTTCTCAGGGAGAGAGGGACTCTAGGAAGGAGAAGAAGGAGAGGAGAGAGAGAGAAAGGGAGAAAGTGAGGCATAGGAGCCACAAACGGCGGGCTGACTCTGCCCCCTCGGTCCCACCTGCCAAGCTGCTCTCCTCACCAAAGAAGATTTCCGGGCCTTCCTCCCCTCAGCTCTGTTCGCCACGCTTCTCACTGGAGCCAGAGGAGGAGGCCCAGCCATCTTTGAGGTTGTCGCGTCGGCTCTCCCAGCCAGCTTCGGCGGCCTCTTCTAGGTCGACCCGCAGTCTCTCCGACGCTGATATGGACTAGATGATGCATCATTTCCTGCAAACCCAGATGCAGATGGGAGTGCTGCTTCCTCCCCGCCCTACGGGGGGGGGTTCAGCCCCACTTTTTGCCCCGATAACTCCTTCTCCGATCCATTATCGGGTTTTGGAGGCGTCGGATCTGAGAAGTCCCGGAGCCAAGGTGTTGGCGCTGACCGTTATTGTTACCTCGACGCTGGCCATGCCCTCGAGTTTGTTGGATCCCCTTTCAGATCCGAACTCTCGGTGCCGTGAGCTGTGCATCGGATCAGGGGGGGCCAGTGTGTCTTCAGCTCCATTTCGGTTGGAGCTCACTTCCCTCTCGGGTCCGAGCGCTTCGGCTCCGATGCCGATCCCTGTGCCGGGTCCGAGGGTGTTAACCACAGAGCCCAGAGAGGTTGGTTCACCCTCGGCTTTCGACATGGTGGAGAGGGTTCTCTCGAGAGGTTCGAGAACCCCTACTCTTTCTTCTGATCCAGCCCCCACTCCCTTGCAGTTGGGCTTGTCTTCCATCATCCAGTCTCAGGGACAGCCTGCGTTGACACCCCAGCCCATTCCACTGGCAGAACACGGCCCTGTTAAGTCAGCCCTCCTCGGATAGTCCCACCGAAGAGGTCCCTCACAAACATAAGTGTAAGAGGAGGCACTTGGACTCCCCTGAGTCCCTCAAGGAGGACACCAATTTGGAAGAAGGGGAAGGTTCCCCCAGGTCACCCCCCGATGACGTCTCCTTTGGAGACATTATGGAAATGCTTCGCCTGAAAGGGGGGTGGTCAGCCCAAAAGCCTTCCTCGGACGAGTCTGTGTTTCTGGAGGAGTTCGATGCAGGCCCGTCTACCTCTTGGGTCTCCCCTCCGGCCGACCCCCGGGTTGACCTCATCACTACCAGGGAGTGGAACAAACTGGACACTGTAGAGCCGATCCCCAGGAGGCCAGACAGGATTCTCAGTCCCCCCCGTGGATAGGACGGCTTGGAGCAAGGGTTCCCCGGTAAATGCCATGGTGGTGGCGGCGGCAGCCACCAAGAGGGAACTCGCCCAGGATAGTTCCTCGATCCATCCCCCTGATAAGGAGTCTCGGACTATGGATCATATTGGGAAGTGGAGGTTTGCTTCCGCTATCTTTTCTATAAGGGCGCTGAATTACTTGGCCCATGTAATTAGACTTCAGTGGGATCTGGTGAAAGAATATGCTGAGTCTCCCCCTGAGTCCGTGTCGGCAGAGGACAAATGGACTTTCTCGGCTCGCATAGCCAATCTCAAATCTGTTTCGAACACGTCTATACGGCTACTTTCCCATGCCACGGAAGGAGCCGCTAGAGACAGCGGGTCCGGTATCACCTTAAGGCGTCACGCCTGGCTCCGGCTTTGTGACTTTGCGGAACCCTTCAAGGCGTCCTTTGCGAAAGCACCCTTCGACGGTTCTACTCTGTTTGGGAAGACCGTTCGTGACACATTGGTTCAGAGTGAGAAAGATGGGAAGACGCTGTCTGCCGTCAGAGTCCGCTTCTCGGCTTCTCAAAGGTCCTTTTCTAGGAACCAGAGAGGACAAAAGAAGATGTGGTTCCGGAAATCTCAGCAGTCCCGTTACGCTCCGGACCCTTCATCCTTAAGAGGCAGAGGGGGACAAGGTGGACGCCAGCCCAGAGGCAGAGGGGGGCCGAAAAATTTTGGGTCGTGGGAACCCTTTTCTGATCGACCCATGCAGCAGCCCTGAGGGGTTGCCCGACTGCTCCGCTCTGGAGGCAGTCGGGGGGCATTTTTTTGAAGCACTTGGCTCATTGGGAGTCCATAACATCAGATCGCTGGGTGCTTCGAATAATATCCAGAGGTTACTCTATCCCTTTCATAAATCTGCCTCCTCAGTCGAGGCGCCTCCCTGATGTACCACCCAGTCAGAAGGAAGCTGCAGCTTTAGAGGTAAAAAAGCTGCTAGAAAAAAGAGCCATCCAGCATGTCCCCCCAGGACAATCTGGATTAGGCAATTACTCCAGGTTCTTTTTGGTGCCAAAGAAGACGGGGGACTTAAGGCCGATTCTCGACCTTTCAACAATGAACCTCTTCATTGCCAAGGAAAAATTCTGGATGGTCACGCTTCAATCCATTCTGCCCCTGCTGCAGGAGAAGGACTGGATGTGCTCCATAGACCTCAAGGATGCGTACTATCACATTCTCATGGACAGGCGTTCCAGGAGGTTACTCCACTTCCGGCTAGGGGCCAGTCATTACCAGTTCAGGGTCCTACCCTTCGGTCTCACCACAGCCCCCAGGGTGTTCACCAAGGTCATGGCAGTTGTAGCGGCCCACCTGAGGCTTCAGGGAATACAGGTTTCTCCTTACCTAGATGACTGGCTCCTTACCGCCCCCACCAGGCATCTACTCTGCTTACCCAGGGTTTGATGTTCTTCATCTCACATTGCTGCAGTCCTTACACTTGGGTAGTCCGCTGTCCTCGGTCGGCCCGAATATCAAAGTATAAGGCTGACGTCGGTCAAGGCGCATTAGACTGACATCAGAACGTCAGGGTACAAATGCGCATGACCGACGTCATATCCCCAGTCTTTTTTGCCGCATGGTCCGATGCAGAAGCAGCGTTGCAAGTGCCGTTCGGCGTTCTGAAATTTTTCGAATTCGGAGTTTCAGACCGAGTCAAAGTTGGCTAAGTACCCCGTTGGGGAATATTTTAGTTTTTCTTGCCTCAGTGGTTTACCGGATGTCAGAAAAAGTGAATAACTGTATTTCTTGTGGGAAACAGATACCGCATAGAGATTATCATACTTTGTGTATTCCTTGCTTAGGGCCTGAGCACGACGTTGTTGGGTGTCGCTTTTGTGCTAGATTCAATAAGCGCACTATTAAGAGAAGGTTAGACTGTGCCAGGTTAGTCTTCGGGAAGCGGTGCAATTACAATATGCCGCCGGATGCTCCGACGCCCGCTTCTTCGAAGAAGCGCAAGGATAAAGCAGCTAAGTCCAGGCAAGATGAGTCGTCCGTACCGGACGCCGGTTCTTTAGAGGTGTCGGTGGAGCCGGTGGTTCCACCGGAGGTTTCTCTGGAGTCCCAGGGGGAGACCTTGTTATTGCAGGATGTGGCCTCTCAGGAGGCAGGTCAGGCTGAAGGGGCTTCTCAGGTTGCTGTACTTCCCTCCCTTCCTAGGGTGGTTAGGCCTTCTCCTTCTGTTTCCAAGGCTTCTCCCAGAGGCAGGCCAGGTTTAGCTTCAGTTGGGGTCACTCCTAGTTCTTCAGGATCTGTGCCCAAGAAGCATATGCTTAAAATGGCAGAAGATTTGATTACTTTGATTAGAGGTTCTTTGCCCCCTCCTGATAAGAGGCCTAGGGTGGAACCTGAGTTGGGAAGTTTTGAGCAGGCTTCAGATGTTTCAGAGTCTTCGGCTGAAGACTTGCAGGAGTATTCTCCTTATTCTGATTCTGATGTGGATGATTCTACCCCTTCTGCTTCTCCTCCTGAGGATTTTTCTTTTCAGAGACTCTTCATTCTGTGAGGGAGCATTTTCAGTGGGAAGGTCAGGACTTCTCTGATTCCAGGAAAAGGCTTAGGGAATTTTGTTTTTACCCCAGCATAGGCCTTTGGCTATACCTCCTGTTCTGGATGTTGTGGAGGATGTGTTTGCAGAGGCTTCTCTTAATCCTGATTCTTTGCCTCCTGCTCCTGTTAAACCGGATAGGTACTATAGGGTGCCTGAAGCTCATAAGTTTCTTTTTAAGAGTCCTAGGGCGGACCCAGAAACTGTCAGTCAGGGGCCTAAGGGGGTTAAGGCTTCTGTTGTTAAAAATCCGGTTCCTCCAGATAAAGAGGCCAGGGCGTTGGATAGGTGGGGAAAGAAAGTCTATACTTCTTCCACCCTAGCTATGAGGGCTCTGAATTGCCAGTTTCACATGTTGAAATACCAAAACTATCTACTTTCTCAGTTGAAGTCTAAGGTAGATGCTCTGGAAGGTATTGAGTGTAAAGAGTTACAAGATTTGGTACATGTCTCTGAACAAGTGGGTAAGCATTCTTTGCAATGTGGTTTTGATGCTGTACAGGCTTCGTCTAGGGTGGCTGCCACTGGGTCAGTTCTTCGCAGGCACGCCTGGCTGAGGGATCAGAATTTATCTGAACATGTTAAGACGAGGATTTTGGATGCTCCTTTACAATCTGATGTGTTGTTTGGTTCACCTGTTGAGACAGTCTTAAAGAAAATGGAAGACAAGGCTAAGTCTATGCAGACGGTTAAAGTTTTTTTGCAGGTTCAGCCTCCGAAGTTTAGCAGAAATTGGCCTACCAAGGGGTGGACGTATCCTTCTTATGATTCCCAGTCTAGGGGTAGGTCTAGACGTGGTAGGGGCAGAGCTCAGGGCTCTTTCAGGCCTAGAACAGGGAGTTCACCTGCACAGTCTTCTGGTGAGGGTAGGGGTCAGTCCTTTCGTAAACAGACCCAATGACCTACCTTTTCAGCTGCCAGAGCCTGCTCGTCTAGCAGCACCTTTGGGAGGAAGGTTGGCACTTTTCAAGGAAAATTGGAGTATAATTCCCCAAGACAGATGGGTATTGGATATCATACACCGAGGTTACAGGTTTTATTTCCATATCTTGCCTCCTTTCAAAGGCATGCCAGACGTTCCTCCTCAGCAAAGAATAGAGGCTCACAAACAAATTTCTCTGCTGCTCCAAATAGGGGCCATACAACCGGTCCCTCTGTCAGAAGTGGGCCTAGGATTTTATTCTCGCCTGTTCCTAGTACCAAAGAAGGGGAACCCGTGGAGACCAATTTTGGATTTATCCATCCTCAACACTTATCTGGACATTCCCAAGTTCAAAATGTTGACGTTACAACAGCTTTTACCTCTGCTGGGCAAAGATCACTGGATGGTGACTCTGGATCTCAAGGAGGCTTACCTTCATGTTCCTATCAGGCTAAGTTGCAGGAAGTATCTACGTTTTCGGGCTGGGACTTCTCATTATTAGTTCTCTGCATTGCCCTTTGGCTTATCTACTGCGCCCAGAGTGTTCACGAAGGTTCTGGCTCCAGTGATAGCTTTCTTCAGGCTAAAAGGAATACAGATCTATCCTTATTTGGACGATTGCCTGATTCTGGCTCAAGGGAAGGACGAACTTCTTCATCATCTACATTATGTGATAGCAGTGCTAAGATGCCTGGGGTATTCTGTGAACGAAATAAAGTCCAGTCTAGTACCCTCTCAGGACATGTGCTTTCTGGGTGTGAGACTGAATACAGCATCCCAGATGGCGCTTTTGACCCCGGACAAACAACAGAATCTTTCTCTTTACTTCCATCAATTGTCTCATCAGTCCAGGCTGACTGCAAGGACAGTCCTTCAAGCCTTGGGGTTCATGGCATCTTGTATTCTGGTGCTTCCCAATGCCAAACTGCATATGAGGAAGCTACAATGGTATCTCAAAATGTATGGACACAGCACTGCCAGGATATGGACACTGTCATTCAGATAATACCTTGCATTCAAAAGGAATTTTTGTGGTGGGCTCAGGAATGTCACCTAAACAAGGGACTCTCTGTGACCCGGCCAGAGGCGAGTCAGATTTTAACGACAGATGCCTCAGACAAAGCTTGGGGAGCTCATCTAAATGGAAAGTGGATACAAGACAAGTGGCCTGCCAGACTTCTACATCTACATATCAATCTGAAGGAGATGTTAGCAGTCCAATTTGCATTAATAGCTTTCAAGGATTTACTTCTTCCAGGGCAGGAGTTGATTCTAACAGACAACACAACTGTCATATGGTACATCAACAAGCAAGGGGGAACACATTCTTATCCTCTGTGCAGACAAGCGATGATTTTGTGGGAGACTGCTCTCAGTTTACAGCTAAATCTTCAGGCAAGGTTTCTACCGGGAGCACAGAACTCCTTAGCAGATGTGTTGAGCAGACAAATAATGGATCCCCACGAGTGGAAATTGGATCCTCAAGTTTTTCAGAAATTGACAGTGTCATGGGGAACTCCAGACATAGATCTGTTCGCTTCTCCACTAAACTACCAGCTGCCAAAGTTTTGCACAAAAAGTTTTCATCCCACAGCCTGGAAAGTGGATGCTCTTTCATTCAATTGGAGCAATCTTCATGTGTATGCCTTTCCACCTCTGCCTCTCCTCCCAAAGGTACTTCTGAAGGTCAGACAGGACAAACCAAAGATGATTTTAATAGCTCCAGATTGGCCTCGACAACATTGGTACCCACTACTGAGAAATCTGGTACGGGAGCCTCCATGGCCCTTACCTTTGATTCCACACCTACTGTCTCAGGAGAACAGTCATTTACTCAATGTCAAACTTCACTCTCTTCACCTGACAGCCTGGCATATTCTGTTTTAAACCCTGGAGGGTTTCAACTTCCACAGCAAGTTTTGAATGTTATTTTGGAGGCCAGAAGGCCTAGTACAAGGAAAGTGTACAGATAAATGGAAGAGATTTTTATTTTGGAGTGCAGCAAAAGCATTTGATGTTTCTAAGCCTAATTTAAGTGTGGCTCTTCAATATCTTACTGAGTTACTGGACAAAGGTTTGTCCTTCTCTTCTATTAAGATTCATGCTGCAGCAATTTCTGCTCACTATGATTGTGACCCACCATTGTTTTCTCATCCTTTGTTTAAGCAATTCCTTAGAGGGGCAAAGAATATAAGACCCCACGAAGAGCTCCTACTCCTGCTTGGGATCTCAATTTTGTGTTGGAGAAACTTACTCTACAACCTTTTGAGCCTGCAGCTACTGCTGAGTTGAAATATTTATCTTGGAAGACTGCTTTTTTGTTAGCCATTACTTCAAGTAGAAGGGTTTCTGAATTACAGGCCCTTATGGCAGTTGAGCCTTTCTTAATTTTCCATAAGGATAGGGTATCTTTACGTACTAATCCTTCCTTTATGCCTAAAGTGGTTTCTAGTGTGGCTTTAAACCAAACTATTCATTTGCCTACCTTTTATGCAAACCCCCAAAATAAAGGGGAAAAGATTTTGCACACTTTGGATATACACAGGCAGTTGCGATATTATTTGAGCAGAACTAAAGGGTTCAGGCAGTCTCAGCAGTTATTTGTTTCTTTTGCTTTGAGTTCTCAGGGCAAGCCTGTGTCAAAACAAACTGTTTCTAGGTGGATTGGGTTTTGCATTGCTTTCTGTTATTCCCATCATGGCAAGGAGGTTCCAGCTGGGATTAGGCCTCATTCCACCAGGGCTACTGCCACGTCAACAGCTTTTTTAAGGGGTGGCAACTAAAGATATCTTGGAGGCAGCTACTTGGAGTTCAGTGCATACTTTCTCTAAGCATTATCACCTTCCACTTTACTCTAAATCTAGGGCTGGTTTTGCCACTGCTATTTTACAGGGCATTTTGGCAGCTCCTGCTTCTTTATAGTTGTGCCATCCTCCCTTACCTCTGCTTTGGGATTCTACCCAAGTGTAAGGACTGCAGCAATGTGAGATGAAGAACATAGTACAGTTTTGTACCTACCATAAATGTAGATGTTCGAAGATCCACATTGCTGCAGTCCAATTTACCCTCCCTCCTTCCCCTCTGTAGTTAGAGGCGGTTGTGTGGGTTGGATTGTAAATGTTGTGTATATTGTACATATTATTAGTGCCAGGGTGGTTGGTTGGTTGTTTGTTGTCTTTGGGTTTTTGACCTTTCTTGTTAGGGTCTTCTGACATCTGGGGCAAGAAAAGACTGAGGATATGACGTCGGTCATGCGCATTTGTACCCTGACGTTCTGATGTCAGTCTAATGCGCCTTGACCGACGTCAGCCTTATACTTTGATATTCGGTCCGACCGAGGACAGCGGACTACCCAAGTGTAAGGACTGCAGCAATGTGGATCTTCGAACATCTACATTTATGGTAGGTACAAAACTGTACTTTTCCTACTTCTAGCGTCCCATTTGGGGATCACCATAAACTTGAAGAAGTCATCCCTCCAACCAGTTCAGGTGTTGGAGTTCATAGGGGCCAGGATAGACACGCTTCAGACCAAGACCTTCTTGACCTCAGACAGACTTCGCAGTTCGACCTTACACATTTTAGCCCTTCTCCAGTCACCTGCCCCGTCAGCAGAGTTAGTCCTGAGAGCTGTAGGGTCCATGGCAGCGGCAATAAACCTCACAACCTTAGCCCACTTGCACATGAGGTTTCACCAGTGGACATTACAGGTTCAGTAGTCCATCCTTCACCATCCGTTGGACTTGCTGATTCCTCTCAGCAGAGTGTGCAGAAATTCTCTCTTGTGGTGGCTCCACTCCCGAGAGCTTCGGGATGGGTGACTGTTTGTTATGCAGCAACACCAGGCCACGGTGATCACAGACGCTTATCGCCTTGGGTGGGGGGTGGCATTACGCGGGCAGAACTGTTCAAGGTACCTGGACTCAGACAGAGGCCATTCTGCATATCAGTGTTCTGGAGATGAGAGCGGTGCTTCTAGCATTGCAAGCCCTTCATGCCTTTCTCCCTCCAGGGACTACTGTGATTCAGTCAGACATGTCAGTGGTCTGGTACATCAACAAACAGATGGGGACCAGGTCTTACCCTCTTTGTTGAGAGGCCATGAGAGTTTGGGATTGGGCGATATCCACCAACCGTTTTCTGTTAGCAACGCACATTCTGGGTCGGTCCAACATCCTATCGGACAAACGGAGTCGAACTATCCTCTCGCCTTACGAGTGGTCTTTGAATCCCTTAGTAGCGAAACAGATCTTCCACAAGTGAGGTCAGCCTTGCTGCGATCTCTTTGCGTCACCTTCCAAAGCGAAGTGCAGCGAGTTTTTCACTCTAATTCCCCCTCTGGGGGAAAGCCCCAGAGACGTTCTAGTTCATGCTTGGCCACCCGGTCTTCTGTATGCTTATCCTCCTCTTCCATTGATAACAAAATTCTTACAGAAAGCTCGTCAGTTGGGGAACAAGATTATCCTAATAGCCCCATTCTGGCCTCGTCAAACCTGGTTCCCGTGCCTGCGGTCTCATCTTATAGCTCCTCTCTGGATCTTGGATCCCATCCTGGATCTAATATCTCATCCTTTGGGATTGAAACCCCCAAACCTGGTCGATCTCAAGCTATCAGCGTGGTTGATCCAGTTCCGTTAGTTGGTAGGACTCCTGGTATCTCGTCTGCAGGTAGATCTATCCTGGTAGCGGCGCATAAGCCATCTACCAGGAAGGTTTACAATAGTAAATGGAAGTGGTTTTCTATTTGGGCGTCTCATAGGAAATTGGACCCTTTCACTGCTCCCATCCCAGCAGTGCTCGATTTTCTATCGCATATTTTTCAGCAAGGAGCCAGTTCTTCTACTGTAAAGGTTCAAATGGTTGCCATCTCGCATTTTCATATTGGAGATAATCTCAGTCCCCTCGTTGTTTCTCTTGAGACCCCCTGTTAGGAACCTGTCCCTCCTTGGGATCTAACCTTGGTCCTTCAAGCTTTAACTGGACCTCCTTTTGAACCTGCAGCCTCTGTTGATTTGAAATTCTTGTTCTGGAAAACTGCCTTTTTGGTAGCCATTACCTCAGCTAAAAGAGTGTCAGAGCTTCAGGCTGTCTGTATTAGAGCCCCGTATCTGGTTTTCCATAAGAACAGGGTCTTTGTCAGGACTAACCTATCTTTCCTACCTAAAGTGACCTCCAAGGCGAACATCAATCAGTCCATTAATCTCCCAGTTTTCTTCCCTAACTATCAAAACAAAGGGGAGTACAAACTTCATTTGTTAGATGTTCATAGGCAGTTATGGTTTTATTTACACAGAACAGCGGCCTTCTGCAAGTCTGATCAGCTATTTGTCTCTTTTGCTAAACCCTTCTTGGGTAAGCCTGTGTCGAAGGTGACTCTGGCCAGATGGATTTCGAATTGCATTTTGTTCATATGTAAACTATCTGGACTGCCAGAACCTACTGGGGTTTGTGCTCACTCTACCCATTCTATGGTTACATCAGCTGCATTCTCGTCGAGAATTCCCATGGATGACATTTGTTCTGTGGCTACTTGGGCATCCTCTCATACCTTTATCCCTCACTATAAATTGGATTTAGAGGAAGGACGACTTTTGGCTCTGCAGTGCTCCGGAATATCCTTCCTTGAGGACCTCCCAAGTTTTTTTGGTAGCTGGGGACTCTTTCCCACAAGTTGATGATAAAATGAAGTTTCCTACTTCCGATAAAGAAGTTATGTACTCACCATAACGATCCATCTGAGTGGGTAACTTCATTTGTCAGCAACCGACCCTCCCTCCTTCCCCCTAACCTGGTTCTTTGGTTTCCTGATCACTAGGATGGTTTATCCAGGTCATTTGTTGATTCTTAGGTTAGGATTCTCCAGGTTGTTGCTTTGTCATGGTGAGATTATGTAGAGGGGCAAACGCGATCTGGGGATTGGAAGGAGGTGACAGGGCATTGTGGGTAAGGGGCGGAGCTTGGAGCTCGGATCTCTAGCTTTGAAAGCTGCCGGCTCGGATCCAGGTCGGATCCGATACCCACAGGTTGCTGACAAGTGAAGTTACCTACTCAGATGGAACGTTATGGTGAGTACATAACTTCTTGTGTGAAAGTGTTCAATCTTGCCGTTTGTTCTTACACACGGGTTGTCGGCTGCATTGCAAAGCTCTGCATCTTAGAGAAGCTCGAGACCAGATTATATCCCATAATCCTCCCTGCTATTCCTCAGATCTAGTTTGCCGTTGCAACAGATCGGTCGAGGAGAGCTTGGGCCAGCGAACAATTTAGTTTATCTTTCGGATAAGCAAAATTTCTTGAAAATCTTTAGCATAGTTTATCTTTAGCCTTAGTAGATAGTATAGAGAGTGTGTGTTTTTCTTGATTTATATTATATATATACTTAGTTACTTAGGTTTGGGCTTCGGCCTTCTAGTTTTCTGACTTATACTAGTAGTGTTATTATAGCTTGTTGTATATTTCATATTACATATCGTTATTGTTAGTTAGTATTTTTTTCTATCCTAATATTTTTCAGTGTTGTGTTTTGACTGTACAATGTCGGAGAAAGCCAAATCCGGCTTTAAGAGATGTCAGTGTGGACAGAAAATTCCATCACTGACAATCACGCTTTCTGCGTCTACTGCCTTGGCCCTCTCCATTTGCAGGAGGTTTGTTCCATCTGTCATTCCTTTAGCGGGAGGGTCATGACAGAGAGATGCAGGAAGCTTATTGACAGGGGTTTACTTAAACCTGACTTTCAGGAGGCCTTGGAGAAGTCCGACCAGGCTTCTAAGTCTTCGAAGGGGTCGAAGACGTCGAAGATGTCGGAGCCCATGTCATCGGCTCCAAGCTCATCTTCAAAGATTCGTTCGCCGGTTCCACAGACCTCGGGGCCGAGCGTCGAACAGTTATCTTTCACCGAGCCCCCAGGTCTTGGAACCGGTGTCGGAGCTACCTCCACCGTCGATTCTTCGGTCGGTGCCGTCTTCGGCCCCTTCGACCCGGTCTTCCAGACCATTATCCGATACTGATGTGGATCGTGTCGTGCAGAAACTAATGGAAAACACAGCCCTTTCCAAGTTGATTGCTGTTTCTTCCCAGTTGGTGTCAAAACTAGAAGCCCTCCCCATGTCTCCAACAGGTCCTCCTTCGAGACTCGTCCAGTCTTCGGAGCCGGGAGAGGACGATCTGATGCTAGTGGAGCCCTCGGTGCCGAACACGTCCATTGCACGATCGACACCATTGACTTAGACTCCTTCGGAGCCCGTAGGGGAGTTGCGGAGCCGACGATCTCTCCTTGGTTCTGGGACCGAGTCATACCGAATTTTCATTGCCGACTCTCCCTCTCGAGGCCTCGGCGCAGATTCGTTCGGCTCCGTCCTCTGGGTCGGAGCCCACGGTTCCGGTGTCTGTGATGCTTCCGTGTTCTTCGGAACCGGAGGAGTCCTCGGCCCGGGGCTCGGCTTTTGACCTTATGAGGAAGGTATTGTCTGCTCAGACAACTACTTCATCGGAGGCGTCTTCTCCTTCCCCTAAAGGGCCGCTTTCTGTTTCTGCTCCCACGATTCACCCTAAGCGTAGAGCCCCATTGCCTCAGCCAGCCTCAGAGGGTGGTCCCTGTTCCTCGGAGGCCTCACCAGAAGCCCCCTCTGATGAGGTTCCGAGGAAGAGATTGTGCAAGAGGAGGCACATTGATTCCCCACAGGAATCTCTAATGTCTGACACCGATTTGGATGAGGCAGAGGGGTCCCCACAATCCCCCTCTGAGGATGTGTCATTTGCAGACATCCTGGAGATCTTGAAACGGAGGGGTGATTGGCAGTCCCTAGCCCCCACTGAGGACGAGTCAGTGTTGCTGAAGGCTTTTGGGGCTCAACCTTCTACCTCCTGGGTGACCCCGCCCTTTGATGAATTGATGGACTTAATCACGCGAAGGGTGTGGGAAACACCGGACACAATGGAACCGGTCACCTGAAAACCAAACAAATTTATCACGGCCCCCCAGGACAAGGCCTATCTCACTAAAGGAGTCCCGGTCGACGCTATGGTGGTGGCGGCGGCCACGAAGAAGGAAATGTCTGAGTCTTCCTCTTCTGTTCATCCTCCTAATAAGGATTCTAGGACAGGTATGGGAAGCGCGTTTTTAGTTCAGCGACTTTTTCCATGCGTTCTCTGAGCTATTTGACACATTTTGCACGTCTACAGAGGGATCTCATTAAGGAACTGGGAGATACCCTCCAGGGTAACACAGATGCTGCTGTCACAACTCAACACCCTTACTTCAATAGTACACCCGTCCATGAGGCTCATCTCATATGCGGCCGAAGGATCGAGTAGAGCTGCAGCTTCAGTGATTGCTCTCCGTAGACAATCCTGGATGCGGCTGTGCTCCTTTGCGGAAGCCTTCAAGTCTTCCTTTGCTAATGCCCCCTTTGATGGTGCCACACTCTTTGGGCCCAAAGTAAAGGAGACTTTAACTCGGTGTGAGCAAGAGGGGAAGAACCCTGTCTGCTGTTGGGGTCTGTTTTTCCGCTCCATCTAGGCTGTACCCCAAAGGGCAATGAGACGGAAAAATGTGGTTCTGTAAGACTCCAGGATCTTTCCAAGCCACACAGGGTGATACCCCCTCCAGAGGCAGAGGAGGAGGAAGAAATGGAAGACGCCGCCCCGGCGGCAGAAGGGGTCCGCAAAATCAGGGCGACAGGGATACAGTCTCTGGGAAGCCCTTCCAGCACTCCTGAATGGAGGCCCGACTGTCCTACTCTGGAGGCGGTCGGGGGTCGCTTGGCTTTATACCCACAGGCCTGGCTAAATCTTGCTTTGGACTCTTGGGTAAAAAGCATAGTAACCAGAGGATACATAATTCCCTTTACGTCCACACCACCTCAACAAAAGAGACTTCCAGATGTGCCACCCCATCTGCAAGTTCCAGCAGCTGTAGAAATTTCAAAGCTGCTCGAAAAAAGAGTCATCCAGCCAGTCTCGGCAGATCAAAGAGGATCCGGAACTTACTCGAGGTTCTTTTTAGTTCCAAAGAAGACAGGGGACTGGAGACCGATATTGGATCTCGGCAATCTCGACACCTTCGTAAGGAAGGAAAAGTTCCAGATGGTCATGCTACAGTCGATCCTTCCCTTCTTACAGAAGGACGATTGGATGTGCTCAGTAGATCTCAAGGACGTGTACTACCACATCAAAATGGCCAGGCCATCCAGAGATCACCTGCGCTTCCGGCTGGGAGCCAGTCATTTTCAATTTTGAGCTCTGCCCTTTGGACTCACCTCAGCCCCCAGGGTGTTCACCAAATGCATGGCAGTAGTGGCAGCTCATTTGAGACGACAAGGATTCCGGGTGTTTACGTATTTGGATGACTGGCTCCTCACCGCCACCACCAGGCATTGTCTTGTTCAAGCCAGAGACTACACAGTCGACCTTTGTTCCCACTTAGGAATTTCAATCAATTTCGAAAAATCTGCCTTATCACCCTCACAGCGTATCTCATTCATCGGAGCAGACCTAGATACATGGTTAACACTGTTGAAGCTTCCTCCACTAAGGGCATCAGGCCTCAAAGAACAGGTTCTTCTTCTTCTTCAGAACAGGAAAGCCCCAGCCAGGCTAGTGTTAAAAGTTCTGGGACTAATGGCAGCATCTCTGATCGCAGTTCCCATGGGGAGATTGCACATGAGGGTCCTCCAATGGCTGCTTTTCACACAATGGTCGTTCCAACATCTACCCTTATCGCACGAGATACTAATAACAAACTCTTGCAAACGAGATCTTTCATGGTGGGTAAACAGTCAGGTTCTCACAATGGGTCGTCCGTTTGTCCTACCCAACCCGATGGCCACAATAACCACGGACGCTTCTCTGATAGGGTGGGGGGGACTTTTTCAGGGAAGAACAGTCCAAGGGGAATGGTCCAACATAGAGTACAATCTGCACATAAATGTTCTGGAGTTGAGGGCGGTGTTCCTAGCGTTGCAACACTTCCAAGCTCTCTTACCACTGGGAACAGTGGCAGTTCAGACGGACAACATGTCAGTGGTCTGGTACATAAACAAGCAAGGGGGAACCAAGTCTTACCCATTATGCAGAGAGGCCATGAGAATTTGGCAATGGGCACTGTCCACGGGTCGCTTTCTACTGGCAGCACATATCCCGGGGTCATCCAACGTCATTGCGGACAGGTTGAGCAGAGCCATCCTGTTACCTCACGAGTGGTCCCTCAATCCACAGGTGGCGGAAAGGATCTTCCGCAGATGGGGCCAGCCTTGCTGCGATCTGTTTGCATCCCCGTTGAATGCCAAATGCAGAAGCTACTTTGCCCTTCTACCCCCTCCGGGGGAGGTTCCCAGGGACGCACTGGTGCACGATTGGCCCCCAGGTCTCCTGTATGCATTCCCTCCTACCCCGTTGATTCCCAAATTTCTACAGAAAGCCAGGAACCTGGAAAGGACAATAATACTCATAGCGCCATTCTGGCCTCGGCAGATATGGTTTCCCTTTCTTCGAGCCCATCAAAAACAGGAACCTTGGATTCTGGACCCAGTACCAGATCTATTGACTCATTCGTCGGGAGTTCCTCACCCATCTCTCCAATCCCTAAAACTGACAGCTTGGCTGTTCCGCTTCCCTCTCTAGCCAGGTCAGATCTTCTTTCTCCTGCAGTTCAACACATTCTGGTGGCCTCTCATAAAGCCTCCACCACAAAGCTTTACAGAAGCAAATGGAAATGTTTCGTATGTTGGGCGTCTAGCCAACACATAGAACCCTTGGTAGCTCCACTACACAAAGTTCTGGAATTTTTATCAATTCTCTTTCACGAAGGGGCCTCGACTTCCACCTTGAGAGTACAGTTGGCGGCTATATCTAACTTTCATATTGGTGGGGGGGGCTCTTCTATTATGTCTCACAGGCTTTGCAAGGCTTTTATGAAAGGAACCTTCAACCTTCGTCCACCCATTCGGGAGCCCTTTTTCCCATGGAATTTGAACTTGTTATTGTCACAACTGATGTTTCCTCCCTTTGAACCGGCTTCATCCTGCCTACTAAAGTTCTTATCGTGGAAGACACTATTTCTCATGGCTGTCACTTCAGCTTGAAGAGTATCAGAGCTACAAGCGTTGTCAGTCAGACCACTGTACTTGATCTTTCACCCAGATAGAGTCTCTTTGTGCACAAACCCGTCATTCCTCCCCAAGGTATGTTCTGTCCTAAATATCAACCAATCCATAGAGCTCCCCATGTTTTTCAAGAATCATACAAACAAATTGGGGTATATGCTGCACAAGCTGGATGTTCATAGGCAGCTAAGATTTTACCTGGACAGGACTAAAGATCACAGAAAGTCAGATCAGCTGTTTGTCTCGTTTGCAGACAACAAAAAGGGTATGGCAGTCACGAAACATACCTTATCTAAATGGCTTTCCGATTGTATAGCATTTGTGTACTCTATTAAGAATCAGTCATTACCTTTCAAGCCTAAGGCTCATTCTACCAGGTCCGTGTCCACTTCTTTGGCTCACGCAGCTCGCTTACCTTTAGACACGATTTATGCAGCAGCTACCTGGGCTAAGCCTCATACATTTATCACTCATTATAAGGTTGACAGGACTTCCAAGGACAGGACATCCTTTGGTTCCACTGTGCTCAGGAACGTTCTTCCATGAGTCACCCAGGGTGACGGAGCTAGGGACGCTACCCGTGTGTAAGAACAAACGGCGAGATTGAACACTTTCACATAAAGAAGTTATGTACTTACCATAATGTTCCATGTGATGTGTTCATCTCGCCTTTGTTCTTACATTCCCCCCCCCCCCTTCACATGTTATGGAAGAACAGGTAAGACTAGAGTCTGGTTGGGATTTCTCTTACTTCTTCTAGGGTTCATTGGTCTGTGTCCTCATTAGGATATGGTTCACCGCCCATAGGAATTGCTTATTATAGTCAGAGGATATTCATGGATATCCGTGTGAATGTATATATCTTGCGCCAAGGTGAGGGTTAGAGGTCTGGTTTCTCGCAAACTAGATCTGAGGAATAGCAGGGAGGATTATGGGATATAATCTGGTCTCGAGCTTCTCTAAGATGCAGAGCTTTGCAATGCGGCCGACTCAGAGCCGATGATCGGCTCCGAACCCGTGTGTAAGAACAAAGGCGAGATGAACACATCACATGGAACGTTATGGTAAGTACTTAACTTCTTTTTTTTGTTTACCTTCAAAGCTATTGTTCCCCTCTGAAAACCTCATTGTTGCCACTGATGTTTGGGAGCTCAGAGGTTACAGGCTCCCATATAAGTAGCATCAGCAGATATGTCCTTCCTTTGATTAGTTGCAGTATTGCTAACTGGTGGGATATCGTGCCAAACATAGCTGTTTGTCCAGCCTGTGTACCAAAGCTTGGGCTCCTTCCTTTTGAGCCATACTTCTGACATATGCTCTGAGTGTGAAACCTAGGAAGTATATAAGGATTGCACAGGTGCAAAAATGTTGATATTGTGAGGCAAATTCCTTATAGAGATAATTATTCTAAATATTTATTTTGTTTAGGAGCCAACCATAACTCCAAAGACTATGCCATTTGCCAATTCTTTGTCCCTAAGACCTCGGATCCAGTTGTCTGTTCTAAAAATTTACATAGAGAACCATGGGTTAAAGGAGCCCATGCAAGGGAAAATGGTTTTGGATACTTCTCAAGCAGATGTTCCTCTCCAGCTGAAGAAGTTAAAGAAATTTAAATTTGAAGCTTCTGCTTTTCTCTCAGATTGAGATGTCTCCATTGTGCCTCTTGGTGAGTCCTTGGATCATCCCGGTATATTGACTGCACGTTGCCACAACCCTGTTGGAGGTCGATAAGTTGCTGTCTCCTCTAATGTCCAGCCTGATGGCTCAGATATTTGCTTTAGCTGGGAAGGGGGCTCAAAAGGAAGGGAGTCCAAGTTTTGATATGCAGGTAGGATGTACAGCTATCTTTGGCTGATCATTTCAGGAGGAGCCTGAGGGAATTCTTCAAATTTTAGTAATGGAAGATTTCCCTGGCATCCTTTTCAAGATATGTTCAGGATCGGAGCCACCTCGTTTTGTGCGGGCTGATGTTATTTTCAAAAGGAAACACAAGACTATTTATTCCTTTTCCTCTTCACAGGTTGTTAAAGATGAACAGAAGGAGTGGTTTGATTTCTCAATTACACTATTTAAATCTATTATGTCTCTAAGTCCCCCCCCCAGTTATTTTCTTCTGCTTATGCTCTTTCTTACCTCAGAAGAGACATAAAGATTCTTCTTCAGAGTAAGAAGAATCTAATTCCGATGTTGATTCACTCTTCCCAGATGCATTCCCCTGTAGGTTGTGAATCTGAAGAAGAGGATTCCATGTCATTTGACTCTCCATTAGAAGAATTATCTTTTTAGGACACAGTTTAAACAATGATGCAGCATTTTCACTGGGAAGGAAAACAGGCATCAGAACCTGTCTCCTTAAAACTCTCAAAATATGCGTTATCTGCTAGGAACCTTATATAGAGCCAAACACTACCTTAATAACGGGTCCCTATTATTTTAGCGAACGCAATGAATTGCGAACACTATTTAGTCGAATGTCATTGCACGAAATGGCAAAATACCAAAAGCACGGAACAGTGATTTTTTTTTCCTAGGGAAAAAAGTCACTGGGCTATTTTGGGGACTTTGCCATTTCCTCCACTGTGGTGCAATCTCAGAGTTGGTATATTTAAGTAGGGGGGGTATATTTAATTAGGGGGTGTGGGGGTCAGAGACCCCCACATTGGGGGGGGTTGAAGCCCCCCCTTTATTTTGTGTGTTGATTTTTTTTTTTTTACGGATCAGCAATTTTTTCCCCTGGGGAAAATAATTGCTGATCCATGTGTTCGACATTTTGGGTTTTCGGGGATTGTGGGTCGATTATATAGCATTCGCAATTCAGTGCATTCACTTATATAATATAGACCCTTAATAACAATACCAAGAAAAAAAAGCATAACATCTGCTTTCTTACTAACTTCTATCCATCCATCTGCAACCCATTTTTGCACAAGGGATTGGAGTGTCACTTCAACAGTGACAATCATCTAGAGCCAAGGTTCACAACATCACTGCTTATTCATCCACAATCTTTACAAACCTAAGTGCAAACTTAAAAAGATAAAATGAATAACATGCTTCAATAAGATAGCTAAATTTGCCTCAAATCTTCCCTCTTGCTTCCACCACTTTGCTGCCCTAAAAGAAATGAAATGCTTAGAACTTCCAAACCAGTTTATCCAGTCACAACTAATCACTGCCCATACTATTCGATATCAACCTATCTGCTCTGTCCTTACTCTTCGCTACTAATGGATGTCATATCTTTCTCATGGAAAGGAAGATACATTATGCCTTTCCTCCCCTCCTGTCCCCCTGATTCAGAAAGTCGTCTTCAAAATAAAGAAGGACTAATCAAAAATCTTGATGGTGACCTCCTTTTGACCCAGGGCAATCACCACAAGTTACCTCACAGGATGGACCTGCTCCCACAACATAAGGGCTCTCTTATTCATTGACATTTCTAAAGTCTGAATCTCTCCATTTGAATGATCAGATTTTGATTCCATTTAGGATGCATTACATATATTACAGGAGGCTAGGAAACTTGCCACCAGAAAATCGTATGTTTCCAAATGAAAAAAAAGATTTTCTCTTTAGTGGCAGAAGAAACAGGACCCTTATAAAATATATATTCCTACAGTTCTTTCTTGTGTGATGTGCTCATTTCAGGTCTGGCATTTTCCTCTATTTAAAGCACACCTATCAGCCATCTCCACTTGTCTACTTTTAGATCCACCACTATCTGCAAGATTTGAGGTGAAACAGTTTTTGAAAGAAGTCCTTCATATAAGGCCTCCAAGAAAGCTATTTCACTTCCTTGGGACCTGAATTATGTCTTAGAAAAAAATCTGCATTCTCACGTTTGAGTTACTCTCTTATCTCTAAAACTTTGTATTTGGAAGACTGCCTTGCTTGTAGCTCCAACCTCAGCAAAAAGGATATCAGAACTGTAAGCTCTTATGGCTTCTCCACCTTTTCTCATCTTCCATAAGGACAGGATGACCCCCTGAACTAACCTTTCCTTCATGCTAGAGGTAGTTAACTCACTACAGCCAGGTGATGCCTGTAGGTGTTTCTGCAGTTGCATTCTACTTATGCCTCTAGGCGTCAAATATTGCTTGTTCATCTTTGCATTAATAATTTTAAAACCATGCTACATACAGCGTATTAAAATGTTTCATTGTAAAGCTTACACAATAGCAAACACAACTGTGTTGATATTTGATCTCTGTCTAGTGCAGGTAAAGAAATATTAATTGCTGTTCATATAATAATTTATTTATATTGTAATAAATGTAATGCTTTTCTAAATATCTCAACAACCAAGTAGCACAGACAGAACTGCTTATCCTCATATGAAAGTTCTCAGGTGGCCGAACAAAATGTTACTAACATTGTGTAACTTGAGTAGTGCTGAGATATTGTAAGTTATTTAAAAACATTACAAATTTAACAGCTATTATGTTAACCATGACTTACAAAATCCAGTTTAAAACCTAGAACTTAAAAATAATACCAGTTTAAAAATAGTTTGAACTGAAGAGTTTGTGATTTATACTTCTTCAGTACCCTTGTGATTCCAGAGATGTGAACATTTGTTTGAAATGTTAGGATTTTATCAAAAAGCTTAGGCTCTGGCCATTAGAAGTTAGGGTACAAACTTCCAGAGCTCCATTGGAAGAAAGGGGATGAGTTAATGAACTATCTTTGAAATAGGCAATGACCCTTTCTACCTTTTTCCCTCTCCTCAGAACAAGGGTGAGGCGGTCTTGCATTCCTTAGCTGTAATATATCAGGAAATCTGACCAACTTTTTTTTTCAAGGCAAAAAATTAGGGCTTCCAGAAACCAAACAAATGGTTTTCTAGACAGATTTCTTCAGCTATTACCTTTTGCTATACCTTCTATGAGATAAAGCCCCCAGGTGATGTTAAATCCTATTCCACAAGGGATGTCGCCTCTTCTGGAGCCTTTTTCAAAGTTCTTGATTCTAAATTTATTCTAGGGGCTGCTGCTTGGTCTTCTGTTAATACCTTTACAAAACATTATAAGGCTGATGTTCTTTTCCACTGGTTTTGCTAGTTCCATACTTTTAGTGAATCTTAGACCCCAGTTTAACTTCTTGCACCACCTTCTTTTCTATTTAGTCAGCTTTCGGAATATTCCCATTTGTTGATGATGATAATAACAATAATAATAGTGTAACAGTAATCAAAGGAAGGACATAGCATATTGTAGCACCATTACAGCGCACCCTTCTTAACCTACTTCTTTCTTCTGTTTTCTTTCTTCCTCCTTGGCCTAGGTAGGCAGGCATACCGTTCACCATTTTCTAGTTGGCATGTTCATATGTTTTTTTTTTTTATATAGTTTGCATCTTCTTCTGCCTCATTTCTCATTTTTCCTGGTCTGGAGCAAGAAAGTCCTGCGGTAATTCACATCTGTATATTCCTTATATAACTCCTAGATTTTGTGCTCTTGACAATGGTGCGAGAGGAAGGAGCCCAAGCTTTGGTATGTTAGCCGAATGTATGGCTATCTTTAGCAGGATATCCCATCTGTTAGTAATACTGCAACAGTGATCAGTCGGACATCTACTATTATGGCAAGGTCTTACACAGCTGAACTTTCTTCTTTACATTTCTTTCCACGTGTCATGTAAAATAATAAGGCTTTATGTAGTTGCTATATGTCTTGTATAGATTAATATTTGGGTTACAAAATTTCAGAATTTCTTCAAAAGAAGGCTTTCATCAGGAAGGTATGTTTTCTCTTTCCATATCCATTAATAAATGTGTCTGTGGCTGACAAACTGTTCCTAAATAAGTTTTAGTCAGTGTTTATTTTATTTTGAGCCAGAGCATAACAAATTGTGAGCTTTCTTTAAAATATGGTGCCTTCTTAGTTTGTTGTAGCTATGCAAGTTGTCCAAACTTTTTAGAAGGAAGGAGGGTCTTGTTACAGTTGATTCTACTATAAAAGCAAAAAATCAGAGTGAAGAACTCTTGAAAAAGTCACAGAGGATGAGGCTGTATATGAAAAGCTCAAAAACTTTGTTGAGCTCTGGAGATGTGGCAGGACCTTTAATGGCTCTTCTCGTTATCATTAGTTGATCCTAAAGGTCAACAAGAGGGGGTAACCAAGCTCAGACAGGCCTCGTGAAACTTAAAATAGACCAAGCTGACATCACACACACACACACACACACACACACACACACACACACACACACTTATTTTGCAATGCAGAAGCTCCCTAAACAGTAGAAGAAATTGGACTATCATCATTCTGGAAATGACAGAGGATTTCAAGACCAGCACTTAAGAAGGAGGTGGTGTCACTCCACCATCAGTACCTTTCACTCCTCAGTTGACTATTCTTTGTTCTTTTGAATGCAGCCTGTTTTCAATGGAATATATTGAACTAGACCTGCATCAGCTGTTTCTCAGTACCCTTTGCAAACTCCTTCACATGACCTGTTAAAGTTGTCAAGTTTTAATCCCTTTGCAATTGACTACTTTCTAAACTAACCCCAAGCAATTGACTGTTGTTTGTATATATACAAATGACGTTTTCAGAAGACATTATTGGCATAAATAACTGTAACTCTTACTTGGCATTGACCTTCTAACTTCCTATTCAAAGAATTAGCTGCATCTTGAATGTAATAGGAAAAAATCATTGTTAATATCGCATTGTATGACTAAACATTTTAAAAAGCACGATAATTTCATTTTGCAGAAATACGTATTCTTTCTAGGACTGAAATTGCAAAAGCATTCTGTATTTGTTTTCGATAGTTTGAAGAGAACTTAAAGAACAATTCCACATAACTGTTTGGCAAGCATTGCAGTTTGCAAATGTAAAAAAAATACATATTATCTGAATTTGACACTGACTTCAAATGACAATATCTCTGATATTTTTTGAAGTTTTCACAGCAGACCTCCCATTTGCTCAGACCCATACAACACATTGCATGACCTAACAGCTAGACATCAAGATCACTTTCCTTACCTCTCAACTGTCCAGCTTTTCGCAGAATGTTCAGATTCTTGACTCATGTTTTTGGTATGTTCCTCATAAAATTTGTAGATGTGCTTTGTGTTTCACTGTTGCAGTCATTGCATTTGGGTTATCTGCTTGCAGTAGCCCTCAGTCGGCCTGATTAACAAAGTCTTGGGTCCTGCGTCGGTTGCTGTTCTTCTATGATATCAGGTCGTCAGGGTATAAAACATGCAGCTGACACCATTACATCAGTCTTTCATGCCATGTGGTGCCCGAAGCAGAAGCAGTTTGCAAGTGCCGGTCGGCCGACGCCTGAAATTTTCTTTTTCGAGTTTCAGAACAGAAGTCTTCAACTAAAGCTAAGTACCCCATTGGGGAAACTTTTTCTTGCTCCTTCTGATGTCAGTAAAAGTTAATAATTGCATTACTTGTGGAAAGCAAATACCTCACAAAGGTTTTCATTTGTACTGTATTCCTTGCCTAGGCCCTGACCATGACATAACTTGCTGTCGGTTTTGTGCTTTATTTAATCAGCGCACTATCCGTCGTCAGTATATTTTCGACTCTAAATATTTTGGTTCTCAGTTTAATTATCCAAAAATGTCGTCGGTTAGCCATCCGACTACCGGGATTCCAAAAAAACGCAAAGATAAAGACAGAGACAGTCCGCTGAGGTCCAAAGCTGGTGACGACACTTCTCCTAAGCCTGTCGCCAGTTCGCCGGTACTCAGTAAGGCACTTTCGCAGTCCCTGATACCCACTACTTCTGACTCGCAGGCCTCTACTGAGACCCATTCGGAGTCTGGTATGCCGCAAGATGCTTCAACTGTGGAACCTGCGGATGTCTCTGTCTTGGATGGGTCCAGAGCCACTGTGTAGGCACCAGCTTCTGAGGGTGTATTCAGGCCCACGGACTTGCATATTAAACTGACATCTCCTTCTTCTTCTAAGCCAAAATCTCGAACCATGCCTAAGAAACCGAAGCCCAGGCTGCATGCTCAGGCCTCTATGCCTAAAAAAACAAATAAGAATGAAGCTCTTATAACTCTAATCAGGGGAAGCCAACCTCCCCCTTCTAAGAGACCTAGGACTGAGGTTGTTTATGAATCTTCTGACCAGGATTCTGATTTTTCTGATTCTTATGATGATCTGCATTTGCCCTTATCTATTTATGAGGATTCTGATACAGATGTCTCTATTCCCTCTGCTTCCCCTCCAGAGGATTTTTATTTTGGTGAGACCTTACATACTCTAAGGGAGCATTTCCACTGGGAAAGCCAGGATTTTTCTGATTCAAAAAAAGAGGCTTAGGGATTTCTTACTCCTGCCTCAGCATAGGCCTTTAGCTATAACTCCTGTACTAGACATTGTTGATGATACCTTTTCTGAATTTAGTTTGGCCCATGATTCTTTGCCTCCTTCTCCCAGAAAACCTGACAGATATTACAGGGTCGTGATTCACACAAGTTCCTTTTTAAAAATCCTATTGTGGATCCAGAGACTATTTCACAGGGACCCAAGGGCATTAAGGCTTCTACTGCTAAAAATCCTACCCGCTCTGATAGAGACTCCAGGGTGCTGGATAGATGGGGTAAGAAGGTTTACACTTCTGCAACCTTGACCATTAGGGCTTTAAACTGCCAGTTTCATACATTAAAGTATCAACAACATGTTATTGGATTGACTAAACAGAAAATTATGTTGATTCCTGACTGTGCTGAAAATAAAGAATTGCAGTATTTAATGCATTCTGCTGAACAGGTTGGAAAACATACTTTGCAATGTGGATTTGATTCATTAGAGGCCTCTTGCAGGGCTGCTGTTACTGGGTCTGTGCTCCGAAGGCATGCTTGGCTTAAAAAGCAATCTTTGCCTGATCATGTTAAAGCTAAATTGTTGGATGCTCCCTTAAATCAGGACCGCCTGAGTGGCAACAAGGCTGAGGAAGTTCTTAAACAGATGGAAGATAAAGCAAAATCTATGCAAACTGTTAAAGATTTCTTACAAGTTCAGCCTCCTAGATTTAGTAGGCACTGGCCCTCTAAAAATTGGTCCTTTCCAGCCCCTTCCAGGTCTTCTCAAACCAAACCCAGACACAGCAAAAACCCCAGGTTTCAGTCCCAAGGGACACACAAGACTAAGCATTGAGGGGTTTCTGCACCCAAATTTGGGAGTAGTAAGACCCCCCCTATGGAAAACTGTCTCAATGACTTGCTTTTAAAACTTGCAAGCACTTCCCAACTGAATGCTCCTTTAGGCGGAAAGATTGGTCTGCAGGCCAAAAACTGGGAACTCATTACCCAGGACAAATGGGTTATAAATCAAGTGTCCCAAGGATACAGATTTCACTTCCACACGTTACCAACACCAAGCGGGTGGCCAGATCTACCCCCAAATCAGTGGGCAGAGGCCCAAAATCAAGTACTCTCTCCCTTAAACATGAGGGCTATTCAGTTGGTACCAGAAGAGGAAAAGGGGCAAAGTTTCTATTCGGGACTTTTCCTGGTACCCGGAAAAGGCAATACATGGCGTCCTATCCTGGACCTTTCTACTCTAAACACCTTTCTGGTGATTCCAAAATTCAAAATGCTGACTCTTCACCAGCTGCTTCCTATGCTTGGCAAAGATGCATGGTTGGCAACACTAGACTTAAAAGAAGCATACCTGCACATCCCTATCAGGGAGTCTTGCAGGAGATATCTATGCTTCAAAGCAGGCTACATGCACTATCAGTTCTCTGCACTTCCCTTTGGCTTATCTACTGCGCCCAGGGTATTCACAAAGTGCCTAGCTCCAGTCATTGCATTTTGCAGGCAAAGAAATATTCAAATATACCCATACCTGCACGATTGTCTAATTCAGGCAGAAAGCCGGGACATTCTTTTGAATCATCTGGCCTTTGTTCAAAGGGTACTGTTTTGTCTGGGGTTTACCATAAATGAAAAGAAATCACATCTGATATCATGTCAACAAAATTTATTCCTGGGAGCAAGCTTGAATACAACTTCCCAGATGGCTTTCCTCACGCCAGAGAAATGGATTAATTTGTCAGCCTACTTCAAACAAGTGGCCACAAAAACCCAGCTATCGGCAAGACAAATACTGCAAGCCTTGGGGTTCATGGCCTCCTGCATTCTTCTAATTCCATATGCAAGGCTGCATATGAGGAAACTGCAATGGTATCTCAAAAGCCTATGGTGTCAACATTCAAAGGATCTAGAAGCAAGGATTCCTATCATACCTCGCCTCTGCCTAGAGTTCCTTTGCTGGGCAGAGGCCCGCCACCAAAACAGGGGACTACTATTCACATTACCCCCTGCTGCCCAAATCTTAACAAAAGACGCATTAGACTATGCATGGGGGGCGCTCACCTGGCAGGGAAGTGCATTCAGGGCAAATGGAACCTAAGTCAAATGCACCTGCACATAAATCAAAAGGAAGTGTTAGCTGTACAGAATGCTCTGACAGCCTTAAAGGACCAAATTCTTCCAGGACAACTAATGGTAAAGACGGACAACACCACTGTCATGTGGTACATAAACAAGCAGGGGGGTACACATTCATACCCCCTCTGCAGACTAGCCATGGCATTGTGGAATACAGCCTTGTGCTATCAAGTGAATCTACAAGCTCAATTCCTGCCAGGAAAACTAAATACACTGGCAGACAGACTAAGCAGAAATCTCATGGACCCACACGAGTGGAAACTAGAACCAAGGATTTTCAACATGTTGACAGACAAATGGGGGAGCCCAGATATAGGCCTTTTTGCCTCCCCCCAGAACCATCAACTGGTCAAATTTTGCCAAGGATTCCCCACAAGCTAGCTTGTAAAGTGGATGCTCTATCCTTCAGCTGGAAAAACCTATCAGTTTATGCCTTTCCTCCTCTGCCTCTGCCCTCCAAGGTACTATTAAAGATCAAACAGGACAAGCGAAGGACGATTTTAATTGCATCAGACTGGCCTCGCCAACACTGGTACCCACTCTTGCGCAGTGTGTCACGCTTAGCTCCATGCACCTGCCTCAGACTCCTTCCCTGTTGTCTCAGCAGGAGAACCAGATTCTGCACCCTCAGCTACAAACCCTGAACCTAGCAGCCTGACTAATTATGTAATCTCTCCTTTACCACCCCTCAGCAAATCAGTGATGGATATCATTTTAGAGGCTAGGAGGCCTAGTACTAGAAAATCCTATGCTGCAAAATGGAAAAGATTTTGTGCCTGGAACCATTCTCAAGGGATGAATGCAGCAGTGCCCAATTTACCTCAGATTCTACAATACTTGACTGAGATGCTTCATAAGGGCTTGTCCTTTTCCTCCATCAGCTCATTATAGCACAGATCCTCCCCTCTTCTCTCACCCACTGCTCAAGCAGTTCCTCAGAGGGGCCAAAAAATTAAGGCCACCCAGGAGAGCTCCAACTCCAGCCTGGGATCTTAACTTTGTCTTGGAGAAACTCGCTCTTCCTCCTTTCGAGCCAGAGCCAGCTGCTACTGCAGATTTAAAATTTCTTTCCTGGAAAACAGCTTTCCTTTTAGCAATCACTTCTGCAAGAAGGGTATCTGAATCTGAATTACAGGCCCTTATGGCAGTGGAACCTTTCATCATCTTTCATGCGGACAGGGTGACCCTCAGAACCAATCCCTCCTTCATACCCAAGGTGGTATCCAGTGTGGCTCTTAATCAGTCCATTCATTTGCCTAACGTCTTTCCTAATCCACAGAACCAAGGGAAACAGATACTGCACTCTTCAGATGTGCGCAGACAACTTAGATTCTACTTGGACATGACTAAACCTCAAAGGAAATCTAAACAACTGCTGGTGGCATTTGCTGCAGGGACGGAGGGGAAAGCTATTTCAAAACAAACCATTTCAAAATGGATAGGCCACTGCATTCATTTCTGCTATAAGCACCATGGAAAACCTATCCCACAGGGCATCAGACCCTATTCAACCAGGGCTGCATCTCCCTCTACAGCCTTTCTCAGGGGCGTCCCTACTAGGGACATCCTAGAAGCTGCTACATGGAATTCTGGCCATACTTTCACCAAGCATTATCATTTGCCAATTTTTTTCTAAATCCAGAGCTGGTTTTGCCACTGTAGTCTTGCAGGGCCTTATATCTGGTCCTAATTCTATTTAAATTCCTCCTCCCAGCCTTAGCTTTGGGAATCTACTCAAATGTAATGACTGCAACAGTGAAACACAAAGAACATAGTACAGTTGTGTACACTTACCATAAATGTAGATGTTCGAGTGTATTCACTGTTACAGTCCTGGTTACCCTCCCTCCAGCCCCCTTTCTTCTTTTGGCTATACCTCTCCTCTCACTTACTATGCTCAAAAAGTTTTTTTTTGGTGTATTTGCTTTTTTGTTGGAGGTATATCCTTGTATTTATAGATTTAATTGCTTCCCATTAGGGGGCACCTGACATCTGGGGCAAGAAAGACTGATGTAATTGTGTTGGCTGCATGTTTAAACCCCTGACGGCCTGACGTCATGGAAGAAGGGACAGCAACCGACGCAGGACCCAAGACTTTGTTAATCAGGCCGACTGAGGGCTACTGCAAGCAGATAACCCAAATGTAATGACTGCAATAGTGAATACACTCAAACATCTACATTTATGGTAAGTGTACAACTGTACTTTTTCTGGATTTTTTGGCAAATCAGTGAGGATTGAATTCACTAAATAATGCCAGGCATTTAAGTTTCAGATTTCAAAGCCTTCAGAAAATGCATGGTAACACAAGAGCTTTTATTCTAGCACTGTTCTAAGTTTATAATAGCAATAATTAAAATTTGTCCTCCCATTATTTTTGGCTTTGTCCAGATTTTTTGTGCTAAGAGGTTAAGAGCTATGCTTTGTGCATGCCTATCAGAGCAGGCAAAATGCAAATATTTTGATAAAAACCTATAAAATGAGATAAATTCCACCTTTTTCTAAGAAAATGGCATTTATTTATTTCTGTTTGTTTACCAGGGCAGAACACTGATCAAGCAATAACTAATTATAGGCTCAGCATTATTTTCTCTTTTGTAAGAGCACACTAAATCTGTGACTAAGGCGCATGTTAAGCTTTTCAGCTTGAAAAATGTAAAATGTATATATTTGCTAAGAACCGAATGGCAGAAAAAATTGACCTAAAATGGCTATACGAGGCTATTGATTGCAACTATATATGACCATGTCACAAAGTATTTGAAGTATTGTTAGCTGATTTGTCCAGTATGCCACAACCCTCAATATATACTGTACTTAGCTGATGATTTCAGCTGTAAACACACACACACCTTTATCTTCCTTAATGCATATCAGCATAATTTGGGTTCTGTCTTAATTTTATAGTAAAAAAACTTTCATATTCTGAAAATAAAAGTGTATGACTTTTCTGATGTAATGAAGTTAGTAAAAATGCATTGTAGATCATTACTATATTCTGTATATTGATCACAAGGCATGTGCAAAACCTCCATAGAAACTAAATATACTGCCAAATATCAAGACTGCTTAGGAGCCCCCTGTATTTGGTATCTGTGTTCTAAAGGCCAGAGGTCATTCCCCCTTTAAGATAAAATTATGAAACATTCAGAAAATAACTAGAGTATATTTGATTAAAAATGCAACTATTATTAATTGCTCTTCTACCCTTAGGGATTTTGGTACAGCTTTGTGCTAAATGTGACCTTACCACTTCAGCTGCTGCATATCATGGCATTTTTATCTTGACATGTTACAACTCAAATGTCGTTTTGGTGAAGCACATAGTTTTTTCCCTTCTTTTGTAGTCACAACTTATAAAGGAGGTAGTGTAGATTATTACTGTGTTCTGCATACTAAGCAAATTTTTAAAACTGCCCAGTGGAAACAGAGTATAATGCAAAATGTCAAAACTTTGACAGTGTAGGCCCTATAAGCCCTTATACCTGTGTATAAAGGGCTTATATCCTTTCTCCTCTGCCATTTCTTTATGAAAACTTTTAAGCAGTAACAACAAGGTGATCATCTGCAAACTGTACCAAAGGCTGTTATTTTTCTCTTTGGGATTTTAGTGCAGCTTAATGCTGAATCTGACCCACCACTTTAGTAATGGCATTGTAGTCACAATATTTGATTCACTCACTTTGGCGGCTTCAGATTATGAAGTTTGAGCGCTGGTATGTTACACCTGGAAAATCGTATTCTGGTGAAAACCATTATTTGTTTTTAATTCTGATGTAATGAGAACACAACAAATACGTAGTCTGGATACTAGATGCATTCAACCACTGTGAGCAGAAGCCACGTATTTTCTCCTAATGAAAAATAAATTATTTATTTTTTATTTATTTATTTAAATTTGTTGACCGGGAGTGTCCGACTGGATGTGGGTCCATTTTCAGCGGAGGCCTGGGGAAAAAAGCTCCACAGTAAAATAAACAGACAGTAGTTACATTGGATTACATAGTGATTAACAATTTAACATAGAAATTACTTACAACATATTTACAGATGAAGAACATAATACATCAGTAGATAACTAGAATCTTTATCTGTGAAGTACATAACAGGCATTAACAAATGTAACAATGAGAAGTTCCTGCTGTATAATAAGTACTAGGCTTATGAGCATCTTATGCACATTCTAGAAGCCATGGAGGCTTACTAATGAAGACTGTCAATTCAAGATGCATTTCTAAAGCAATTTGAGATTTTCTTGTAAAATATTTGGAAAGCTAATTGTGATAGTGTGTATTTTGGGTATGCTTTTAGGTGCACATGGAATAAAAAGCAGCTACAAATTGAATTATGATTGCCAAGTCACTATTCCCTTTTTAATAGAATTTCAAATACTGAAAAACATCACTTTCATGGACACATAAATAATAATTTCATTTCTTATGTTATAAAAGCAAAATAAGTTTATGATTCTATGCATTAAATATGTGCCCTTTGTGAGGAAATAGTAAACATCCATGTTTTCTGTAGACTAACTCTAAACGCATTTGCACTAAAGAGTCTGTGAAAGTATAGTAATAAAGTAGCAACTTGAAAGCCAAAGCATAGGTTGTCGTCATTGTGTTTCTTGGCTTCATTTTCTTTCACATGCATACTGTCCCAGTGAAATGAGAGCGTGCAATGACTATTGACTCTGAAGAAGTCACATAAGAATGATAGCCACAGTAAAGTGCTTCAGTTTCTTTTTGTTGGGCATAAACACCGCCCACACACTAATAAGACATACCAGTGATCACATAACTACTCTTTGCTTTCATACATAGCCTACCACCAGAAAATGTACCCAATTTCTATGTATTATTATGATATCGCATTAAGAATGTGAGACGTAATGAGCACAGTAATATATTTCATCTTGTTGCTCATAGATGCACATACTGCCCACCAACAAGCCATGTCAGTGATCATTCAATAGTGGTAATGTAACTGGTTTATTCAACAGTGGTAATGTAATGGGTTTATGCTTTCACACACAGCCTACCCCTTCAAAAAGTAACTACTTTCTATATATTCTATTGTTATCGGATTGTGATGAAAGCTATTTACTACAGTAATGTAGTTTTAACTTGTTAATGACTGATATATACTGACCCCTCACCCACAACAAGCCATATCAGCAGTCATTTCAGATTATGGAATTACCCCTTGCTTTTGTATATAGACCACTCCTCCCAATTAAAAAAAAAAAAAAAACAATGACTGCTTCTAGCAATTACCTCCAATATGTGTGGTCACAGTATTGTATTTTAACTTATTGCTGTTATTCACAGACATTGCATTCCACATTCTGATCACCATAATAAAAATAATAGAACACCACAAGGGAACAGATTGCTGCTCTTAGCACTGCCTACAGATTTAGCCACAATTTGAATCTAAAAAGATATTTGGAAGAATAATACTGTCCCCGAAAATCAAAATGCAAGCTGCTCTTGACATCTGTATTCACATGACTAGAGATCACTTGTAAACTCTGAGATTGGTTACTCAAGAGTAAGTGATCTCAAACCTTATATAATAATAAGAAGACACAAATTGGTTGGCCATGTTCTGCTAATGTATGACAGGACTGGAAGTGAGAAATCATAGTAATGAACAGTGTGATACTTTGCTTCCATGTTCATTTTCCCATTCATTTCAGTGGAACTCTGTGGGTGATTATTTTTATAGTAGTGAAATAATTACCCCAACAAGTGTCCTAAGAATCAGCAATTTTTTTGTTTTTGTTTTGGTTTTAAGATCCATTTTGTACCAGTTTTAAACTAAAAACACAAATATGCTAAAAATGATTTACCTCAGAAGCCATCGTTCTGGGCCTTTTCCTTGGTGCTAAGATAGCTCTGGGCTTGTTATTAATGGGTTACAGATCAAGTAGGTCTTTTGGTAATACCATTTTTGGCAGGGAATAGTAGGAGAAAAATGGGAGCAGCCTATGTCTCTCTTATGTTGGACAAGATTTTTATACGAAGCAAATTGAATACCTACCAATGATGTTTTTTTCTCTCCATCTTCTGGCTTTCCCCTTAAGATATAAGGGTGGACAGTTAATATTTGGGATGCTTTTAGTGGTCCATATGTAACCTTTGGGTTTATAGATGGTTATTAGGCATGCAGTCCAAGAGGCCATTAAGGAGCCTATTGTAAATTTCTAATTGCCACAAAGCACCGTCTGGCTCGGTGATTTGCTCAAGGTTGCACAGAAGACAAATAAAGGCTGAGGGAATCAAACCCTGTACCACAGGAAGTAGCTTAACAGCTCATAGCCTCAGTCCTCTGTGCAAACTGCCATCTCTTAAATTTAAATACTTTGAAATGGTGAACATGAAGCAGACTAAATGATCTGACCATCCTCTCTTTCATTAATTCAAGGACATTTCTAATAGAAAGAGGGTACAGCACCTAAGGAGTTAATAGATTGTAGAGGAGTATCTCTAATTGACCTGATTTGTAGAGCTGCTAAAAACTGACTTTGCTACCTTTTTTGTAGCAACTGAGCAATATCCATTATTTTCCTTTAGTATCACACCCTTCTAATAAAGAGGTGAACTTTTGGATAGGTTTAGGAAGAGAATTTTTCCTTGACTAACCTCCATATCAGGGCATGAATTATTTAGTCTGTATGGCAATTTGTCGTGACTGAAATCACTGTTGCAGTATTCCAAACCAGTGGGCTGTCATCACTGATATCCAGGTAGAGTATTGAAGCTTAACCTTAGGTCAGACATCCAGTGTGTGACCTCAGCTTGTAAGCTTATATAGGCAGATGTACAAGCACAGATACTATTTGGTTGTTGGTAACATAGTGTCTTTAAAACAGATAAGTGCCCTGTTAGAAAACTTCCTTCCTTCATTACTTAAATTGTTGAGCTATATCCATATTAGATGTCAGTCAGGAAGGATAAGTGTTGCTAAGGTAGGCAAATCCCATACAACGATTTACATCCCAGTGTCTCTTCTTCCTAGGCATGGAACACTATTACAAGTCCTGTTCCATCTGCCAATCCTTTGTGCTAAAAACTGCGATCCCGTCTTGCTTCACTCGATAGTTCCTTAGATCCAAGATGGCAGATCCCACTTCCCTAGACTGTACATCCTCCCCTCAAGAAAAAAAAAAATCAAAAGGCCCAAGCTGAATACTCAGTCTACTTTTTTGATTCCAGTGCACCCATTGAGATTCCAGAACAGAGGTGGTATGTTCAACTCCACCTCTGATGGCCCCTACTGAGACCCAGCTGTAGACAGGTATGGCTTCAGAGAGCCTTGCAACTGAGGAAACTGCTCCCACAGAATAAGTTGAACCACAGATCATCATTTCAGAGGGCCAGGAAGGCATCCCACAAATTCTAGTTAGGGAAGATATAATTGACATACAGCAGGGGTCTGAATCATCCCACTTAGTTCAGGCAGACGTCACACCTAAAAAGAACAAAATAAAACTAATCATGTCTCTTCTTCTCCATCTAGGGAGAAGGAATAGATGGACTTTTCTCATCATAAAAGGGTTCTCATCCAGGAAAAAAGAGGTCATTGTTCCCCTCTACTCGTCACTCCTTAGACCCATTATATAGAGTACAACGCCCCTTTTGGAATGTACCTCACAAGACATCTGCAGCAGCTGGAAAGGTCACAGAAGTATCTTACAAAGAGGATTATGGGCCTCAAACAAATGCCCTACACTGACCGCCTCAAAAAACTCCAGCTTTACTTCGTAGCATATCGCCTACTCTGAGGTGATCTCTGCCTAACATATAAAGCTAGGTCAAACCCAGAGCTGTTGGACATGCCACACCTAAAGAAATCCCAATCCCTCCAAGCTACACGCTCTAGGGACCTAAACCTTGTCACCACAATAAACAAGACACGCTGGAGGGATAGATTCCTGTCCCAGAGACTTCCTATACTCTGGAACAAGCTACCCATCTATGCCAAGCAAAGTTCTTCATTAGCACTCTTCAAGAAAAATCTTGATGAGTGGATGGGAAATAGGAAATACACCTTGGGGATCACTTCTGTGTCTCTGTTGGACAGTGGCACAGGAAAATAACTTTCTTTGGTGGCGTAAGCTATGGTACCTTGCTGGCTAGGCTTACGTAGGCCCTTGGGCCGATAGCCTAGTACCTACCTATGAACCTAAGACCTGCTCAATGCCATTATGTCCTGAAACCTTCTTTGTCTGCCCACCCTACTCCTTTCTAACACCAAAAAAAATTACTGTGGATTCGTCTTCTTTTGAAGAGGAAGGTTGTCTCTGACCTTAATCTTTCTCTAGCATACATCTCTCAAATACACTCCCCTGGACAAATCCCTTCTGATGATAAAGACTCCATTTCCCCTGACTCTGCTGTTGAAGCCACTTCATTTGGAGAGGCAATTACAAACCTGATAAAACATATTAAGTGGGAGTATAGACAGATTACAGAAGTCCAGAAAAGGTACTACAATCTCCTGGAAATGAGCACTCCAGCTCTCTCTCTCTCTTGTCTCTCCTGTCCTGAAAACTTTCTTTGATGCTTTCCAGTCTTCCTTGGCTACTTCTAATTCACAGCCTCCTGACCCTTAAAGAACAGATGGATTTTATAAAGTTTCTACTGAACTTAAGTTCTTGTACAACGATCTTGTGGTGACTTCTGCCATCTCTCTTTCTTCTGATAAACCAAAACGTCTTTCCAACACCAACGCCCTCCCTTCACACAGACAGTAGGGCTATGGATAGATAAGAGAAAAATGTTTATACCTCCTCTTGTCTGGTTTTCAGGGCTATTAATTATCAAACCCAGATGACCAAGTACCTGTTATCCATACTGTACTCCTTAAACAAGGTAACAGAGGAGTCACAGGGGTCAGATTCCAAACATCAAATGTTGTTCTTATTTAGTCAGGCTACTTAGATAGCCAGACATAGTGTAAAATGTAGTTATGATTCTATAAAGGCCTCTTCTAGAGCAGCTGCTACTGGCTAGGTCATTCTCAGGTATGCATGGATTTGCAATCAGCCCATGCCAGAAGATTCCAAAGCCAAGCCTATTGATTCTCCTTTAGGCAAGAACCTTTTGTTTGGCTGACAGGTTGCCAACTTATTTAAAGCTCTTCAAGAGCAAGGCAAAAAAATGAAAAACTACAGGCATATTCTGTTAACCTCTGTGTCTAGATACCAGAGGTGTTACTCAGCCAAATCCGCTTCTTTTGTTAGAAGGGACTTCAGACCCATTCATAAACACAAGAAGGCTTCCAGAAAGAAATCACCAGAAAAAACACAGAGGGACCCACATCTGGGAAGCCTCACTTCACAGAAACATTACTGTGACATCTGCAAATCAACATTTATCACTGTGACTATCTACAAATCAATCCCCCGACAACTTTGCCCTACCCTGAACCTCTCTAAAAAGCTTACTCCATCAATCTGAAGCTGGGAAAAGATCACCACAGACCACTGGGTGCTTTCCATTATAAAAAAGGATTATGCCATGACCTAAAAAGAACTTCCTCCTATGAATGGCATGTCCCCTACCCCACAACCAAGCCTATCTTCTACTAGCCATACTCAAAGAATTACAGGCACAAGGCAATATAGAACCAATGCCCATAGAATTCATAAGAAGTTTTTTTTTTTTACTCCAGGCTCATCCTAGTTCCAAAATAAGACAGTGTAGACCTATACTGGATCACTCTCTGTCTCACTGCAAACACTGCTGCCTGTAGTGTTCCTTCAGGCATACCTAGTATCCCTGGATCTAAAGGATGCCTACCACCACAGTTACAGGAGACTCCTCAGTTTCTACACTGTTTTATCTCACTTTAGGTTTACTGCTTTGCCTTCTGAAATTTCCACACCCCCAAGAGTTTTTACAGGAGATTCCTCAGATTCTACACTGTCTTATCTCACTTTCAGTTTACTGCTTTGCCTTTTGAAATTTCCACACCCCCAAGAGTTTTTACAAAGTGTCTTGCATCAGTGATAGCAGTTTGCCAAACTCAGGGAATTCAGATATTCCACCTTCCTAGATTATCTGCTAATCCAGACCTCCTCAACTCAGATTCTCCTCCAACATCTCCAGTTTACCCATAACCTCCTCCTGCAGTTAGGGTTCACTGTTACCTACAAAATATCCTCTTTCCAGCTCATCCAGGACCTAGTGTTTCTAGGCTGAAGGCTAGACACCAGAAACATGCAGGCTTTCTTGCCTCAGGAATAAGTGCAGAATGTTACAAATTATTTTCACAGCCTTTCCTCTTTCAACTGATGCTCTGTCAGGGAGATAAGAGCTTTGTGATTTATGGTAGCAACTCTCCCAGTGTTCCCTCTAGCCAGACTGCACATGAGGAAAATTCATTGGCTTCTGAAAAGTCTGGTCCCAATGTTCTCATCCTCTTGACACTGTGATTCCCCTCACACCTTGTCTCAGAATGGAGCTGTCATTGTCGGTGGACCAGATGAAACCCAACCCAGGACTTCCCTTCCTCCAACTAGTCCAGTTCTGGAGATGTGCACAGATACCTCGGACAAGGCCTGGAAAGCCTGGACAGGCATCCACCAAGTACACTGCAGATGTCAGCAAAGATTACAAAGGAAACACATAACCCGAAAGAGTTGAGGGCATTCATTCCAACTCTTCAGGTCCTTTCACATATCTGGAACTGGGTCCTGTTCAGGTTTTATGGACAGCACAACGTTCGTGTGGTACATTAAAAATTAAGGAGCCACCAGAGCCACCAGATCTTACCACGTATGCAGACCAACGCAGAGGGCCTGGAAACTTGCCACCCAGAAAAACATCTGCATACTTGCCATATACATCCAATTGCAGGACAATGTGTTGCCATGCACATTAAGTAGGGCCTTGGTGGACCCTGACAAATGGACCCTGAACATTCAAGACTTCCTGGATGTCTTTCACTGTTGAGGGACACTTCATATAAACCTGTTTGCCTCAGAGAGCAATAAACAACTCCCCCTCTTTTGCATCAGGATTCCTTGCCTCTCTATCTGGAGGACTGATGCTTTCTCTTTTCAGTGGACAGGGAAGGTCCTGTATGCCTTCCACTCTCTCTCCCTCTCTCTCTCTCTCTCCTTCCAAGGGTTTTTCCTGAAGATACAAAAAGAAAAAACAAAACCCTTACTAGTCATCCCTCTTTGGCCAAGACAGCACTGGTTCCCTCTTCTTTTCCATCTAGTCAATTGCAAATACTGCAAACTGCCACACAAGTTATATCTTATTACTCAGAAAAAAGGATCATTACTACATCCCAATCTGTCATTCCTAAACCTAAGCTTGTGAGTGATAGGCTTCTGATTTCTTGCAGGCACCAGTTTTCAGAAGTTAAGATTGTCCAGGAAATACAGAGACCAACCACTCTCAAACCCTACATAGCCAAATGCAAGAGATTTTGTTTCCGGTGCCATAGCAGTAACCATGAACCCAACAAATCAGATACCGTTCATTCTAAAGTATCTGTGTGAGCTCATGGATGCGGGGTCTGGCCTACTCCTCCATCAGAGCCCACCTGTTGTCCATCTCTGCCTTTTTTGCCCCTTAGCCTTCATATTATGTCCAGACCTGATGTCAAACCATTCCTTAAAGGGTTTCTGCATCATAGACCATCAATGAAGCCTGTACCCCCTCCTTGGGACCTCAGCTTCCTGCTGGAAAAGCTCACCCTGCCTCCTTTTGAACCAACGGCCTCAGCAAGTCTCAAATTCTCTATCTGGAAGACTATTCTAGCTCTCACTTCAGCTAGGAGAGTCTCAGGACTGCAGGCTATGGCCATTCTTCCCTTTCTTATTTTCCACTAGGACAGGGTGACCTTGAGGACTAATCCCTCCTTCATGCCAAAAGTCGCGAATGAGCTGTCTGTCAGCTAGGCCATCAATCTTCCTGCTTTCTTCACAAATCCACAGAACCAGGGGGAGAAAGACATCTACACTCTCTAGATGTTCACAGACAGCTGAGGTTTTATTTCAGCAAGACCAAATCTGTTCATAAGTTTGATCAACTGTTTGTCTCCTTGATGCACTCTAAGCTAGGCCAACCAGTTTCTAAGCAAACCATTACAAGCTGGATCTTGAAATCCATCTCCTTTTGATACTCTCTGCATGGCAAACCCTTGCCCTCATACACTTGAGCTAACTCTACCGGAGCAGTGGCATCTTCTGGGACATTCTACAAAGGAGTGGAAGCCAAGGCCATATTGGAAGCTAACAACTGGTCTTTTGTACACATTTTCATTAAACACTATAAGATTGAATCCTTTTCAAAGTCCAGAGCTGTCTTCGCAAGGTCACTCCTCTCTGGCCTCTTGAACTGCCCCTCTACCAACTAGCCAACCTCACTTTAAGTTCTCTGCAGCTCTGGGAATCACCCATTGGTTTGGAATACTGCAGCTGTGATTTCAGTCAGGACATAGTACAGCTGCATAAGAACTTACTATAACAGTAGATGACCTACTGATTACTGTTGCAGTATTCTTTCTCACCCTACTCCTCCTCTGAGTTGGTTACCAACGTCTCCTTATCTCTCTGTTTCTCTTCCCTATAGGCAAGACTGTAGGGTGAGGTAATTTCTTACCACTTCATGCTAGACCCCTTCTAGTTGACCAGTAACTCTCTCAGGTCTTCAGGCTGCTGGCTTGGCGATAGTCTGAGGAACTATACTCATATGTCTGCCTGTATACCCCTATGCATACGAGCTGAGGTCACACATCAGACTTACAACTTAGGGAAGGTTAAGCTTTGGTACTCCAGCAAGACGTCAGCAGTGATAACCCATTGGTTTGGAATACTGCAACAGTGATCAGTTGGACATCTACTGCTATGATAAGTTCTTACACAATTGTACTTTATCGGCTCCACTTTGTCAGTTACAACAGAATGTTCAAGCACTACCAGATAGAGAGAGAGGAAAAAAAGTGAAAAAGTTGAGATTGACTTGCGACAAAACAAGAGTGCATGTTTAAATGAGCTTATGATGCAATAAGTACTGCAGGCATAGAATCTACCACTTAGATGGCTTTATGTAGATCCTCATGACCGAGAATAGAGATCTATCCCTACCCAGATGACAAAGACCAAACTGCTAAATGTCCCTTATGACTACTGACTCACTTTTTGGCAAACAAGCAAGTGAAATCTTAGCCAATTTATAGAAGAAAGGGAGTGTGAGTTGCAGTCAGTGATTCTTAACACCCACTCTTCATTATTTTAAAAATGTCTCCACCACTGAGTCCTTTCCATAGGAATCAGTCAGCTACACAAAGATCAAATGGGAGAAAATAGTCTGCTTCTGCCTAATCAGTAACATGTAAAACTAAATATCAGCAACAATAAGATCAGGAAGCCACAGCCTTGATCGTCATTCACCTCTTCCCTCATCAGCACCCAGTGAGAAAGCTTAGTCATACAATATTTATTGTAAAAATATTAATGGGACACATGGGCTCTACAACCTGTGTTTCAGAAGCACTCAACAGAAGCTTGGCTTCTTGGCTCAGAGAGCTGGAGCACAAATGGAGTCCCAGGTGACCATGGTTCTATTAGCGGCTCCAGCACTGGAAGATCCAAGCAGTGAGTAAGAAGATTGAAAGGGTGTGGCTTGCTCACTCTCCCCAGGGAGTAGAGAGTGAGAGAAAGAGTGAGAGAAGCATGCACTTCAGGGAAAAGTGGGTGTTGCAGTTTCCCTGAAGGGAACTGATGCCCTTCGCTGCAGACCATTGCATGTCCCCTCCCAAGCATTTTGCCAGGTGCATTCTGGTAATAGGAGAGCATGAAAAATCTCAAACCACCCATAATGGCTGTCTGAATAATGACCTCCCAGTTGACTCATCCCTGTAATAGGGAACCAGTGAGTGAGAAGAGCTGGTGATTGATAGGCTGGGAGGGTAAAGAGAAGTAAAAATATTCAATAGAATTTTTGAACTTGTTTATTTGTCATCATTTCCCCTTACTTCAGCATATTAGGTAGAAATTGCATTATGGAAGATGGAAAAAAAAACTCCAAATAGGAAGCAATGCAGTAGGTTTCAGAACCCCATAATGGAGTGAACTTCTATTCCCAATTGTCTGGTCCTGAAGAATGACAAATCTTGAACACCTGTACTAAGCTTTTCATATGTGAACAAATTCATTATAACAAACTCAGAATATTGGAGGAAACAACTATGTTCCTTTCATAGGTCAGAACCAATATGTGGCACCATTAGACATGGAGGATATATGTTTCACATCCCAATAAAACTATTTCAGATCAAATATTTGATGTTCCAGTAGCACATTTATGTTTCCATTTTGCTGGTCTACAGTTTATCTACAGCTCGAAGATTATTTGCAACATTTTAGTTCTGGAGTTTGAATGTCTGAGGAAGTAGCATTACATCATATTCACTTGGTGGCAGAAGGAGACAATAACCTGTCTAGTCTGCTCTTTTAAGTGCTTTAATATTCATAGGTAAGTACTAGGCTAGCTGCCTTGTGGGCCATTTTAAGCCTAGCCAATGTACCTTTTTTGTGCTCGAATTAACCCATCCCATTTAGTTAAAGAGTGCCTTACCCATCTCATGGTCGATAATTATATATTACCCCTAATGAAAATAACTGGGATCATACCGTAGATAATTTGAAGGGACCCATGCATGGTATAAAGCATTTAGGAGCTGCCTCTGTCCATTAGTAGTACAAGGGGTAGTCCATGGGTAAATTTTCTGTTTCCCATTCATAGATCGAAGTTGCACTTGAATGTGGACAGGGATGAACTTTGTTTATGTGGATGGGAAGTATGTTCCAGAGCAACCATAGCCTCTGGAAGATATACCTGTCCATCCAAACTATTCTGTTGATGTTGCAGAAGAGGTTTAGATCCCTAGTCCGAGTCTTTCTGAATATTCTACCTCTGCTCTACCACCTACCATCCCCTTTAGTCTTTTTATACCTGAACCATGCCCTCTTCAATTCTTCCACGGATTCCTTCTTCATTCATTCAAGTAGTCTATTTCATGGGTCCACAACTCTCTCTGCGAAAAAGTGATTTCAGAGGTCTCAGGAGAAGTTAGTTCCTACAATCTGCTGCCTATAGCCTCTCCTTCCCTCTGTATCCTTCCTGTTCAGAATTACCAGTTCACATCAACCTGACATAATCTTGTGCACCAGTATCAAGTCACTTATCCTTCATGTCTCAAGTGAGAAGGGGGTGTATGTTTTACATAATGGTTAAGGTATTCACCTCCTCACCTCCTAGATTCAAGGTGCAGGGTTTGATTTTGACCTTGAATTAATGGTTAGGCTTAAAATGGTTCTTTGCATCAGTGAACCTAATATTCACCTATGAACCTATAAAAAGAGCTTTAGCTACTAGCCTCCTCTGGTCATATTCCTTTCCATCCCACTGAATTTTCCGGTAGCTTTCCTCTGAATTCCTTCCCAATGCTTCAGGTCTGTTTCATTATATGGTCTCCAGAATTGCACACAGTACTAAAAGTATGCACTGACCAAAGACTGTTAGAGTAAAAATATTTCCTCTTTGCTTATGGAATATCCCCCCTGCAGGTACACCATGGCTTTCTTTCTAGTGCTATTACTGCCCTCTCACTCTGTTCCCATGGTTCTGTCCAGGTGTAGTTAATACCTCCAGATACTCTTCCTGATCTTCTGCCATTAGTTCCACTCCTGACCCTGATTCTTCATACCAAGGATTTTTGTGGCCATAGTTTAATATTTTGTATTTGTTTGCACTAAAACCCAGTTGCTACATTTCTGTCCATATTGTTCAGCTGTTCCACATGCTTTGCTAGACTCTCCCTTCCCCATCCTGCATTGCTGCATCTGTGTTTATGTCATCAACAGAGCTTGATCCTGTTCTTTATTCCCTCAGATGTCTGAAACAAACACTGAAAACTACCTGACCAATGACAGACTCCTGTAGAACTCCATTAGTTACTTTCCTCTTTCCTGACATGGTCTCTGTCTTGCCACAGCCATCTATGTCCTACCATTCAACAGTGTACTATTCCCATCTCTTCCAGATTTCCTATCAGCTTTCTGTGTGGGACCCAGCCACAGACCTTCCTAAAGTTCAAGTTGGTTACATCTGCTGGTACTGTCCTGTCAAGTTCACTTGTAACACAGTAGTAAACTGGATCGGGTTTGGCTGACAACTCTTTCCGGCTGTGAACCCATGGTGACTTTTATCCTCTTAAGTACTGCCAGCCTTTCTCTCAAGAGTTTCCCTGAGACCTTTTCTGACACTGTTAAACTAACAATGCTATTTCCCAATATTTTTTTCTGCTCCTCCTTGTACATTGTCAAGTGTTTCCCCTGAGGTTACGATCATAATTAAAAAAAAAAAAAATGTTTGCTCATCTTTCACCTGGGAAGGCTATCTTTGCCTCATAGTTTGCTTTGGCAGATTTGACCAGCTCTCTAATATGTGGGTTTCCACTGGTAGGTGTCTCTCTGCACTGTTTTGTCTGTTCCTTTTTTGCTTTGGAGAGAATTTTTTTTTCCTTTTGTTGAATAGCCTATTTATGCCAGTAATCATAGGTTTGATTTGGACAGGTATTGCCTCCTCTATGCAGCTATGAATGTGGTTGTACAGTGCTTTTGTGTACAGCTCAGAGTAACCCTCCCCTCACCTGGGTTCAGTGGGGCTTGGAAGTTTAATAAGTGTCACTTAGTTTGAAGTAATTGTCCTCTGCAAAGTTCTTAACAGGTTTGGAGTTTGATGGGGATTCTAGATTAGTGTTAATACTAACGGAGATCATTTTGTGGCCAGATCTTACCAGGGAGGTGTTAATGCATGGCAGGGAGCAGCACCCCCCCCCCAATGTTTGTCAGTACTAAGTCTAGGCTATTTGTACCTCTAGTTGGGGAGCTAACTAGTTGCTCCAGGATGTTTGCATTGATGAAAGTCCAAAAACCTCTGACCAAGTGAATTATGGGTCATATAAGTCTCCCAGTTTATGGAGGGATAGTTGAAGTCACCCTTAAGTACAATGTTAGGTTGAATGTTAAGAGATTCCAATAGGTTTAGGTAGGAGATCTGGTTTTCCAGACTCATGTTAAGGGATATGTAGCTAACAAGGATATGATAGGGAGTCACACTGTGGTTATTTGGGCATGGTTTAGCTCAAGCGAAACCATTCAAGCAGTGTACTTTTCCTTTATGAACATGAGATACCTCCTCCCTTTGTTTTTTCCTGAGTTATTGGGGATCAAAATGTATGAAAGGCATTCTGGCCTTTGATAGGTATGGTGCCTTCCATAGTTCTTAACCATGTTTCTGTGGCTGCACATATATCTGCGTTCTTGATGGTGAGGGTTGCTTCCAGGGAAGTAAGTTATTTTATTCAAACTCCTAGTGTTCAGCAGCAGTACCTTTAGGTAGTGATGAGTGATTTTTGTTATGTTGGAGAGTTTAACAACTTGACATGGCCTAAAAAAGGCACTATGGGGTTAGGTAAAGTGTTTGCCAGTATCTAGAAGCCAAGTGCAAACCATCCCTGGCAAAGCATCATGGTTTGTCGATCATGTCTCCCCAGGCTGACAGACACTGGATCCCCTTGTTGTGACACCAGAAACTAAGACAATTGTTGAAGTTATTTTTTGCTGGTACTATGGCATTATCATTGGTGAAAGTAGAATGGTACTCAAGGCTAGATTCATACCCACCTGGGGCACACATTCACAGAGCTCCATCTTGTCTCTTTTCATATAGTCCAGTGAGGTACACCTTGGGTTGTTTACGCCCACATGGACTATGACTATATCATACTGGTACATGTGGCTTAAAAACTTAAGTGCATGGGTGATCTTCTGGATCCTGGCTCCAGACAGCTCACTTTGATCTTCTCCTTGTTTAGCTTGGTAAGGGGGACAGCAGTATGTCCTACAATGGAATCCCCAATAACTAGTATGTCTGGCTGTGTGGTGTGTTGCTTTATGGCTTGGAAGTGGGACTACTATCATTTTCAGAGTTGTGCTGTGCAAGGTGTTGTCTGAGTGTGTGTTGGGCCACTGTGAGATGCTTTTGTGAGGTTTTGGAGGTTTAAGTAGATTACAAGCGAGTACCTCTGCATATGTGTGTCTATGTGTTTGTTCCTTAGTGTCAGTAATGAGTGTTTTGGATGCAACACTGACAACCTGCTTTGCATTTTTCATTTGTTTAGGTGAGAGTTTGTCTCCAATATCTTTGTGTATCTACATCTCTTACTCAGTGTGTCTGTTCTAAAATTAAATGGTTGTCAGTGAACATGAGGCAGTTACTACTCTGCTTCACAATGCCCATGTTCACCAGGCCAGAAACAGAGATGACAGGGAAGTGCCTATCCATTATACCAGATCCTTAATGGATGAGAAGGAGTAGGAGCGAGTCACATGAAGGTCTAAGTGAGAGTGTTTAGTAGAATACTATTAGATGACCTGCATTAGTGCTGCCTTCTGTGCAAACTGGCTGCTCTTCTAGCAGCTATGACTAGTGTGAGACTGCGTATATACAAGGCATGAGTAACTGCTGCTTTTATACCAGAAGGTTGAAAGACTTTTACACAGTTAAGGCCTCAGGCCAATCAGATAAACACACAATAAGCCTTCAACCAGCATTTCCCCATCTCAGATGGGTTGAATCACCCCTCTGCTCCCACCGGAGTGCAGAAAAAATCCTCTTAATGTAAAACAAACTGGTTTCGAGCTCAAGTGCAGTAACAAATGCTTTACAACAAAAGGCAGAACTCCTGGAGTATGAGGAATCCTTGGAAATAAGTTCACAAACGATGAAAAATGTTCACAAATTTAAAAAACAAAGTGTGCAAACATAGAACTCATACAAACACAGAAAAACTTCAAAATTTTGAAATATTTTGGGAAAACTCAGGAGAACTTTGCAGTATCAGATGAGGTTGGGGAATATCAGAATAATTTAAAAATGTCTTAAGGGCAGTACAGTAACAAACAACGGAGTTTCTTTAACAAGTGCAGGCTGAAAAACAGTGATAAATGCAACAAAATGAATAAATGGAGCACAGAAGTGTTACATAGCATTGAGATAGTTAAAGCAAGTAAAAAAATACTTATCAGCTTTGTAGGTCCACAGGTGGTTTTAGAAGCAGTCCAAGGTCTTGTAGTCATAGGTGTCCAAGCCAAGCATAGGGAAGCTCCTGTACCATTTGACCAAACACCTCAAAAACCTCAGTCAACACCTGCTCCCTAACAACTCTGAAATTTGAATCTGAAGTTTGGAATGTACCATTCTGCTCCTAGCAAGTTCAGATCTTCATGATTATTGCCCTTTTCTTCCTACCCCCCCTTTATTCTCTCCTCCAGTCCTAATGTTCTGCTTTCTTGTGTCTAGTGGATGATGTACTGGATCAATCCACAAGCTGTTCATTTCCTCCTCTACATTAATTGCTAGGGCACTTGACCTGGATTCTTATCCTGACTGTAACCTTCCCCATTCCTGGTTTAGTGTTCCTCATCGTCCTCACTGATCTCATATCTGAGTCTTCCTTTACGTAGATTGTTACTCTATCCCTTTTCTCATTTCTCTGTCATTTCTGAACATCCTGCACCCAGGCCACCTATATATCCCACCCTGTTGTCATTGACCTGCATTACTGTGATGTCTGTAATGGCCACCCCTTCCCCTGCATCACTGCTTGTAGCTACCCCATCTTCCTACCCTGCTTCTTTTCACTGCAGAGTAGGGCTAACTATGGTATGAGTTACTGTTGACTGTTCTGCTGTGTTCTCCATCTATTTTTATTTTTTTGTCTATAGCCTAAACACCTACACCTCTCTTTTGCATCTTTCACTGTCCTTCCTTACTTCTGCCTTTGTTTGAAGGTAGGATCATTGAGGTGTACTTTTCCAACCCAACACTAATCAATGCTGTCCATTGTTAAGGCTTTTATGTCTTTTAGCTACCCTCCCTCCAAATCATTTTGCTAGTCGTAAGCCTTTCTACTTTGTCCTCTCCCACAACCAGACATTTATATTCCCTTATACAGTGTTGACAGGCTGTTGGCAGTGGCAACACTTATAAGGGAATTAATCTAATCCTATCTGTTGGCCCAGTGTTCCTCACAACAAAATTCTGGAGATTACACTTGCAGGAAGAAATCATACTATGGTCAGAAAGACACTGTCCAAGGCTTTGAGGCACATGTCATCCTGCATTCTATTGATTTTTCCAGCAAGACTGCACACAAGAAAACCTCAGTGTAGATTAAAGAAATATATGGACACAGGCTTAATTGCTGTTGTTGAATTCAATGAGAAAATAATTTTGATGTCAGAAGCCACCCATTTTACAAATGGATGAGAGAGCCCAATTCAGAAATATGTCAATACAAGGGATACTGGCTTTAAAAGGAAATATCCCCTCAAGTCAAAGTTAAAAAAAAAAAAAAAAGGATGTGAGCATTCACAAGAGCTCTGGAGGTATTTCAATGCAAATATTCATCCATGTCCCATCCAGATCAGCACAGTTAATGCTACTGAGATATATGCAACCAAACAGGGAAATACAACTTCCCAATTTTGTATTAACATGACACTTGACAAGACAGTACAACTTATTCCTTACAGGACTTTGTCTTCTAGGACTGTCAGTAGTCTTTGGTTCATGACTTACAACTGAATTCTTTGGTCTTCCATTAAATTGCAGATATTTGTGTCATACCAGAAATGGGTCTTTGCTGCACATCTGAATGCTCAAGTTCCTGGGTTCTCTCCTCTAGACCATCATCCAAACACTTGGAAAATGGACAACTCATTTCTTTATGAACAAAAATCTGACATATACCTTTCCTACAGAAAGTGAATCAAGGCAAAATAAGATGATTCTAGTAGGATCGGTATGTCCAAGACAGCTATGGTTTTGTCCATATTACTGTAAGGTACTGGTAAAGAAATTTCCTTTCAGGTGTTTTTGAGTTTCCTTTACAATCAAAGTATCTTTTTATGGCTTCCTTATGGATTATCCCTGTCCTACAATGCTTAGGGTGGACAAAACTACATCATAAGTAGACATGGACATACTACTTCTCTTGAACCAGTTCTGTTATTCAGTGGCATACTTCTTATGCAGTACATGGAGCACACTGAGTATGCTCTGAAATCAAGAAAAAGACAAACTTATTATGCACTTCTTTCAGCTATTATGCTGTAGCCACATTCTTAAGCATATATAGCATCGACTACAGAACAACACTGGAAATAACCGCTTTAAAAGATAAGGATCTCTTTCTGCCACATGCCAAAACAAAAATGGTAGACTGAAGTGTTTATTATCTTTTTAAAGATGTTAGTCCAAGAGAGTAAGGTCAGGAATAGGAAACTGGATGGAGTAATGGAAGCTTGATGGGTAGAGTTAATGGGTTACAGAGGCTAGCAGAATAGACTGAGGTAGAGTAGGATAAGGGAATTAAAAGTGGAAATGAGGTAGAGCCAGATAGAGATAAATGAGAAACAGAAATAATTAATGGAGCATAAATAAAATAGAAGGCCAAATGGAAAAAAATAAGGGAAATTGGAGGAGTTAGAAAAGTTGCATATAGAAGTGAAAGAGGAGAAGATGGGGAGATGGAAAAATAAAGGGTAAATTGATACGAAGTTGGTGGTATTCACACTTAAGGATGTGAAGAAAGCTGTATAGGTGGCAGGAATGGAGAGGGAGGAAAGTAAAAAGGTTGCCCAGAATAAAGAGATGAGAGGAAGGCATAAACCTTTATGAAAAGCTTTATAATAGAAAAAAATGAAAGGGTGGGGAGCACTGTTGTTTGAGTAATGGGAAAGACTAGAGTTGAGAGAGGAAGGTATGGAAAGGATGTTCAAAGTGGTTAGTTCAGGAGGGATTGAGGTAACAGGCATGTGACAAAAAGGGAAAGCAGGAATTTTGATGGTTTCCCAATTGACTTTTATAAGCTAGTAGGGGTGCAGATGGGAGAATTTATGGCAAGTCTGTTTAGACTACCTACCCTATCTTCTCCTATTCTGTTAAAGTCTGTGTAGCAGGAAGAGATGGTAGTGTTGTATAAAGGAAAAGGAAGAAGATATAACAAACTACAGCTCAATTTCATTAAGTAATAGTAATGCCAGAATATATGCAGCTAGATTAGTTACTCTTTTACTAAAAGTGGTCAGGGATTCTATGGTGGGTTTTGTGAAGGATAGATCATCCACAGATAACTGGAATTTGTTATTGAATTGTGTGAGTTAGTGCAAGAAGAAAGTGATGAGGGAAGCAGAAGTGGAGCTTGTGAATCTATAGAAGACTCTTCAGTAAACTGGAAATTTATTTTAACTGGAGAGCAACTCTTGGGGATTGGAAATACTGTGCAAAATATCATTGTTTTATGTAGGGAACAAAATGTTCAAATTAGGGTAAATAGGAGAGTTTAGAGTAAGATGAATTTAGGAAGAGGCATGTGACAAGGATGATTATTTCCTGGGATATCTATTCAAGTTATGCACAAGTTCATCCAAAGGATAAGTAAGGTGAAAGACAGCAGGGGAGTTAAGGGGAAAAAGAGTAGTATAAATCAGTTTGCTGATAATTGTATGTTATAGAAAAGATATAAAAGAAATGTTGACTGAAGTGCTAAAGCTTTTTGAGGAGTTCAGAACAGAATCAGGTTTAGAGCACCATCCCAAGAAATCCTTAGTTATAGGGGTAGGGAAGGAATTTAACTCTCAAGTACCTCACCTCTTTTATGACTATGGCAAGCTTAAAGTCCAGAAGGTTTACTGTGGTCAAAGAAAGGAGAGAGGTACTTGGGAGTTAAAGTAAACCCTACAGTAGGAGAGATAAGGAGAGAGAATGAGAAGAATGGCAGGATATGGTAAAATGTATGTTGGGTAAGTGGACAGGCAGGGTGAATATGATGAGTGTGAGGTCACAGGTAATTAATGTGTTGATACTACTGTTAGCAATCTGTTTATTAAAATGTGTGCTGGTAAAGCCTTTGGCACTATGGTTAGGGGAGATTCAGAAGCTATGTGGTTTGTTTGGGGATTGAAAAGAAGTAGAATCGGGAAGGAAAGAATGAAAGATGAAGGCCAAGTTTAGGAGGTATGCAATGGCAGTAAATGTAGTGCAGATATTGATGGGTATAGAAAATGAGAGGGTTAGATGAAAAAATGTGTGAGGATAATCATAAGAAGAGGGGAAAGAACATATTTAGTGAGCTAAAGCAATAAAGATAGACCTGAAGAATTTGAAAAAGATAAGAATTAGGTATGTAATAACTGAACAGCAGCAACAAGTGTTTATGAAAGTGTTTGGAAAAGGGGAAGAGAAAGAATTAAGATATATGAAAGGTTTTGTAAGAGAAGAGTTAAAAGGGACAGTTTAAGACATTTGAACAAATCGGGGTGGGGGGGGATTGGCCGGTGAATGGAGAAGTGGTCAAGAGGATATTTGGGGGAGATGAAGAGAATATAGTAGATGGAGAGGAGAAGTCAGGAGGAGAAAGGTGCATTTAAGAGAAAGGAATGATATACCTAAGGACCTGGGGATCTAAGAGATAGAGAGATCTAGAAATATTACTGGTTTTGGTAAATTGAGGGAGAGGTGGATTAAAAAAGAAAGTGAGGTGTGGGCAAATAACAAATGTAATGAGGCTTACGAAATGGTGAAAGATTTAAAAGTATCAGGATCTACCTAGGTAGTACAGGACTCCAAAAAGGTTAGAAGATGAAGGTACGTGGCAGAATCCAGAGAGGTGGAGGTGTGGTAAAACAGAGGTAGATAATATATGTGGTGGGTTTGAAAAATGGCACAAAAAGAATGGCAGAATATGAAAGAGTCATGGAGTATGTTTTGCAGTAAGGAAGCCAAGGTGGGAAGGTTAGTATGTTTGTCTGAAATCAAAGAAAGGCAGAAGGTCAAAAGAACAGAAGAAAGGAGAGAAATGTTTAGAATGGGAGGCTGGCTGAAAGGTAAAATTGCTAAGGCATGGAAGTCTGGAGATACTGGCCAGAGTACAGGTGTAGAAGACGTGACAATGGATTAGGCAGGTAGCAGGAAGGGAGAGTTGCACAAGCTAGGTTAAAAGGTTGAAACAGACATGGGCTGTAGTATGATCAGGAGGGAAGAGTAGTTGGAAAAGAGAGATGCGAAGGAAGAGTGTAATAATATCAAGGATGGGATGAAGTCCATGGAAATGTGCCCAATAGAAAAATAGATAAAATATTGGTGTGAGATGGGGTGTGTATGTGATGTTTCGGACAAATTGTTTGAAATATATAACATAATATCAACTTGAATAACTGGCTATTTATTTTGAAATAAGAATGGGTTAAATTTATGTCCATCTCAATGCTGATTTGTGCAATTTTAAATTAAAAGCATTTAAAGAGAAAAAATCAAATCCGTTAGTCCATCAATGCTTCATTTAGTTTGCCTGCTCTGTTTTTCACTGCAAACCTGTGAAAGCTGTGAATTTTACACACCTACACTGGTTTTTTGCTCTGAAACTAATACTACATTGGATAAGTGGAAGGTCTATGTACTACAAGGAATTTTGATCATGTTTCTCTGATCAATCCTTGTTAGATGTTCTCAGCATGGATGTCAGGATTAACCTCTTGACCTTCACTTTACTCCACTCTGTTCTTGAGGTGAATTTCATGTCAGGATTAACCTCTTGACCTTCACTTTACTCCACTCTGTTCTTGAGGTGAATTTCATGACATCCATATCTTGCACACAGGTTGACTGACTGGAAACTCAGTCATACTCTTTGAGTCCTGAAATCTACATGCATTCCTTCTAGAGAGCCATTACGTAGTTGGTGGCACCCGCTAGGCTGAGCTATGATAAGGCTGGCAAAAGCCATCAGATGGACTCAAGACTGATGTCAGTACAGGAATTCTCTTGCTCCTTTTAGTACATAGGAAGGCACCTCTTGTGAGCAATTATAAATTTGCTACTTAGAAAAATGTGCATGCTCATTACAGTTTAAATGGCAATTCAGACTGCGTTCTAGGCTTAGTATTGCAGAACTTTGGAGTTTACACTTAGATCGTTACATCTTCAAGGCTTTAGTAACTCAGTCATTAAAATCAGTTGAATATCTTCAAATTTTTGAAAGAAAATAACTTCCTTACTATTTTTTTTCTTAAACGTCTTTTACATGATACTGCCTTTTCTTTGTAAGATCTAAGTAAAAAAGGACACTGAGTCATGCTCACTTAAATTTCATTATGAGCCAATACTATTCTGGAATTCCTTGTCATTTTCTTATTGAGGTGAGCATTAAAAACGACCAGATATACCCTCTTGAAATTAATCTTACAAAAGGTTATTCACTGTGAAAATTTAATTAAATACATTGATCTGATGTCATTTTTCATTTTATCCTTGACAAATGGGTTCAGTTCTGATATCGGAACCGACTCAGCCGTTACTATAGCTTGCTCTGACCAAAAACTCTCGAGCTTCACCTTTACCCATAATCCCTTATTTACATTAGGTCTTTTTTGCTGCTTTTTCCAGACAGACTTATTCACCAGAGTTGTCGAGCTTAGTTTGTTTTTTGGATAGTTTACTTCATATTCTTTCAAGTTTCAGTTTCATCCTTTTTTCTGTGGTTATTTCCTTATTTTAAACCTTTTGCTGTTCCTCTACCCTTCAATTAGTGATCACTGTCCCCTTTCCGTACACTCCAGTGTATTCTCCACTATCACTGATAGCCCTCTTCCGTACACACCAGTGTACTCTTTCACTATCATCAATGATAGTTTCTTTTTTTTTCTTCTGTCCTCCCCCCCTCCCCCTTAATATGCAAGAAGAAGAAAAAAAAATAGCCTACTTTTCTCTCTAGATTTTTTTCTTGTTTTTTTTTATCTCCCTTTCGTGTGAGTCTGGTGTGTGTCCTTTCCATCCACCTTTTTGTTATGGCTGAGAAAACTTAGGCCCGTTCTAGCTTAAAAAAAAATGCAAGAAGTGTGACCATAACATCACTCTATTGGATTTATATCTGTGATGTGTTAATTGTTTGGGTCCTGCACATTTACAGGGAGATTGCAGTATGTGCGATGGCTTTAGCCACAGAGCTCTTGTTGAGAGAAAAAACAAGTTAATATTGAAATGTTTGATTCCTTTCACCTTTGGAAAGGCCGTATCTGCTCAAGACAAGAGCAAAATGGATATTTCTTCCCCTTCCTCATCAACCCGTTTGGAGAAGGGCAAAAAGAGGAGTTTCAGTACCCCACCGTCTCTGCAGGCACTGACATCTAAGAAGCATAGCTCCTCGGTTCCTAAAAGTTCCTCAGAACTGATGGACTCCAGCTCTCTCTAAGACTTCGGTACTGGGAAATCTCTGGCATCGACCACAATTCCTGTGTCAAAACCTGTGACGCCAAAGTTGCAGACAATGACTATAGTGCAAAAGGAAGTTTTACCCAGAACTAGTTATTCCCCCATCTATTGATCCTTTTGTGGGTGAGTTACTCAAAGTTTTTCTTAAAGACCTGAATTACCCTCTGTAATGCCAGTCTCTTCCACCAAAAGCCTTACAGAACTGGACGTGGAGAGACTGGTGAATTAACTTTTGTAGACATGAGGTTTTATATGACCCCCTTCGGCTCCGGCCCCTATGGGCCCAGGAGCGTAACTTTCGTTCACTCCTTTAACCACTCCTCCTCCGACCTCCTCTGAGGCATCAGAGTTTACAACTCCTAGTGGTCCTGTGCTGATAGTATCGATTCCGGAAATCTCTCTTGCTTTGGAACCGGTTATTGCCCTGCGTTCTTCGGTTCTTTCACATCCAGTGATTTCCCAGAGCCATATCCTTCCTGTCAGCGCCAAGGTATAGGAGTTGACTCCAATTTTTTTAAGCCATCCTTGGACCTTGGAACATCAGCATGGTTCAGTTCAGCTCCAGCTTCTGTCTCGGGGGCTTCTTCTTCGAAGCAGGACGTGACCACAGTTCCAAGACAATCTATCTCGGTTCTGTGCTCCCTTCCCTCTTCATGGGTGGGGCAGCCTTCGAGGCAATGGAGAGAGCCTTGTCTCTTTTAGTGACTCAGTCAACCCCTTCCTCCTCGGAGCAGATACTTTTCTCATGCCCAGCTATTCTACCTGTCTCTCCACTGGGACAGCAAGTACCAAAACCTCAGGAATCTCAGATACAGATTCTGTCATCTTCTGATATCTCTCCAAACTATCACCCTGACAAGGTTCCTCAGAAGAAATGCAAGAGGAAGCACTTGGATTCCCCACAGGAATCGGTCACAGAAGACACTGATTTTGATGAAGGCAAGGGGTCTGCAACGTCACCCACTGATGATGTCTCCTATGGAAACATCCTAGAAATTTTGAAATAGAGGGGTGACTGGAAATCCCCAAAACTTTTTCTTGGAGGAATCAGTTGATTTCTCAGCAGGCGTGGAAGCCTCCAGGCACCATTGAACCCATCCCCAAGAGACTGGGCAAAGTTTTATCTGCACCTGAGGACAACAGTTCTGGGCTAAGGTTTAGCATAGATGCCATGGTAGTAGCAGCCCCCACGGAAAAGGAACCTGCTGAGGAGAGTTCATCTATCCAGCCACCCAACAGAGAGTCTCGGGTGATAGGTTTGGGAAGCGGGTTTACGCTTCATCAACCTTTGCCTTAAGTTCTTTGAAATTCTTGGCACATTTTACTAGACTTCAATGGGATCTGATCAAGGAGTTGTTGGATACCCTGGTGAGAGCTGTTACTAAGGGAGTTCAAGAAAAGGTTGCTTCACAGTTGGCCACCCTGGATTCTGTGTCAAACTCATTCATGAGGCTTATTGCACTTGCAGCCGAAGGGACCACCAGAGCGGCAGGTTCTGGTGTAGCCTTAAGGGTCATGCCTGATTGTGCCGGTGTGACTTTGCGGAACATTTTAAGTCTTCATTTTTCCAGGACACATGTGATGCCATTTCTCCCAGGGGCAAAGGGGGGAACCTACAATGGAAAACACCATACATGAGGCAAAAGTGGTCCACAGAACCACGGCTTCAGGGACTCCTTCCCGAGTAAGCCCTTTCAATATTCCTGAAAGGAGGCCCGGTTGCCTTCCTCTGGAGGCAATCTAGGTACGCTTATCCTTGCACCAAAATGCCTGGCTAAATATAACAACAGATTCTTGGGTGCAATGGATTATTTCCAGAGGTTATACCATACCCTTTTCCCTTCTTTCCCCCGTATGCAAAAAAAAATCCCCTATGTTCTACCCTGTCAGAGGGAACCAGCAGTTCTAGAAATTCAAAAACTGCTAGACAAGAGAGTCATCCAAGAAGATCCATCAAGATTATTTTTAGTGCCAAAAAAGACAAGGGGACTGGTGACCAATTTTGGATCTCAGTGTATTAAACAAATCAGTTCGACAAACAAAATTCTGAATGGTCACGGTACAGTCCAGTCTTTCATTTTTAGGAAAGGATGACTGAATGCATACTACCACATAAAAATGGTCAAGTGCTCCAGAAGGTTCCTCTGCTTCTGGCTGGGAGCCAGTCATTACCAATTCAGGGCACTGCCCTTTGGTCTCACCACACCCGCCAGGGTGTTCACCAAATGTATGGCAGTAGTAGCAGCTCACTTGAGACTGCAAGGATTCAGGGTGTTTCCGTATTTGGACAACTGGCTCATTACCGCTCTGACCAGGCACCAGTTGTTAGAGACAAGGGATTACGTTCTCATCACCTGTGCATACCTAGGAATAACTATAAATCACAAAAAATCTCAGCTGTCTCCAGCTCAGAGTTTAGAGTTTATAGGGGCAGTGCTGAATTTGACAACAACCATAACATCCCTTCCCCCAGCTTCAAAAAATAATTTGCAGAAAGAAGGTAACCGCTCACCTAATTTTACAGGCCGACAATAACTCTAGTTCCCCTAGCCAGTTATCATATGAGAATTTTACAATGGCTGCTGGCATCTCAATGGTCTATGCTTTACCAACCCATGTCAGACACGATTCTGATCACTAATCACTGCAGAAAAGATCTAGCTTGGTGGATTCACTCCAAAGAAATTCTTCTGGGCCACCCCTTCATCCTTCCACAACCCAAGGTCATAGTAACCACAGACACCTCCCAGATGGGGTGGGGGGGCACTTTCTGGGTAAGACTGTCCAGGACACTTGATTCCCCTTAGAGGCCAACTTGCATATCAGTGCTCTGGAACTAAGAGCAGTGCTTTTAGCATTGCAGACCTTTCAAACAGCTCTTCTTGTGGGAACAATTGCAATTCAGACAGACAGTATGTCAGTAGTCTGGTATATCAACAAACAGGGAGGAACCAAATCTTACCCCCTTTGTCGAGAAGCACTCGGAGTGTGGCAGTGGGCGATCCCTTCCAATCACTTTCTGATAGAAATGCACATTCCAAGGAGTTGCGATGTGATAGCAGACAAACTGAGCAGATGCATTCTCCAGCCACACGAGTGGTTTCTCAATCCAGAAGTGCCGGAAAAGATTTTCCATCAATGGGGCCAGCCTTGCTGTGACTTGTTCAACTTTCCCCTAAACAACAAGTGCAGCAACTACTTTACCCTGATTTCCCCTCCGAGGAAGTCACCCATGAGATGCTGTTCTCCACACTTAGCCCCTCCGGACTCCCATATGCCTTTCCTCCAGATACCTCTAATTCCAAACTTCTTACAGAAAGCACTCAGGTTGATGAGCAAAGTAATCCTCATTGCTCCATTTTGGCCTCGACAGATCTGGTTCACCTTTGTTTGGCCTTAACTAATTCAAAGACCTTGAACTCTGGACCCAGCTCCAGACCTTCTGTCCCATCTAGATGGACTAGTCTACCCAGGCATTCTGAACCTCAGGCTGACAGCATGATTCCTCCAGTTCAACTAGTTGCCAGGCTCTTAACCTTTCTTCCCCAGTGTGTCATATTCTCCTAGCTTCTCATAAGCTTTCCACCCGGAAACTATATACTAGTAAATGGAAGAGATTTACCATCTGGGCTTGTGAAAGGGATATTGACCCATTTTCTGCTTTTACTGATAATATTTTAGATTTCTTAGCCTCTCTTTTCAATGCAGGAGCTTCACCTTCTGCCATCAGAATATAACTAGCGGCAATTTCAAATTTTCATGATGGCTTGGAAGACATTCCTTGGCTTCTCATAGACTTTGTAAGTCATTTCTAAAAGGGACACTTTTGCTGAAACCTCCCTTCAAAGATCCTACTCCATCTTGCGACCTAAACCTAGTGTTGCAAATCATTGTACGTTCTCCCTTCAAACCATCTGTAGACTGTGATCTAAAGTACTTGTCATGGAAAACATTATTTTTGGTGGTAATAACCTCTGCAAGAAGAATTTCAGAAATTCAGGCCTTATCATGTAAACCACCTTATCTGATTTTTCACAGAGACAGAGTTTTTTTACGAACAAATCCTACCTTTCTTCCTAAAGTAGTGTCTGAGTCTAATATCAATCAAACTATTAATTTGCCAGTATTCTTTCCAAACTTTTTGAACAGAGGTAAATACTGTTTATATTTGCTAGATGTTCACAGACAATTACTCTCTTATCTTCATGGGCTAAGGACATGAGAAAATCTGACCAACCATTTGTCTCCTTTTCAAGTGCTAGTTTTGGTAAACCAGTCATCAAGGCCACCTTAGCCAGATGGCTCAATGATTGCATTTCCTTTATTTATGTCAAAAAAGAAAATTGCCTTCCCTAGACCTGTGAAGGCACATTCTACAAGATCAGTTGCCACTTCAACAGTTTTCCAGTCTAGAGCTTCCATGAATGGTATACGTGCAGCAACTACTTGGACTTCTCCCCATAGCTTTATTACTCATTACAAATTGGATTTGATCTCTATGGGAAGAGCATCCTTTAGTTCAGTGGTGCTCAGGAATGTCCTTCCATGAGTCCTCCCAAGGTCTAAGGTAGCTGGAGACTCTGCCCATAAGTCAAGGATAAAATGAAAATCGACAACATCAGATAAAGAAGTTCTGTACTTACCATAACGTTCCATCTGTGTTGTCCATTTTCATGTATCCTTGACTCCCCTCACTCCATCCCCCAGCCTTTGAAGACTCTTTGGTGGAACGGATAATATTAGATCTTATGGTAATCTTTGCGGCATAGCAGATATGGCTTTCATTGAAGCTTCTGCATCTGTCACTCTATATCTAATTTGCAAACTTGATCTAAGGTAAATGAAAGAGAGAGGGGGGATTATGGGTAGAGGTGAAGCTTGATAATTTTTGGTCAGTGCTAGCTCTAGTAACAGCTGAGTTGGCTCCAGTATCAGAACCAAACCCATATGTTAAGGAAAAATGAAAATGGGCAACACAGATGGAGTGTTATGTTAAGTACATAACTTCCTTTTTTCTTTCTTTTTTTACATTACCTGTGCAGACTGAATAACTAGCAAAAATGAACTGGCTCACTAGATTGTTTTTCATGCTTTTTTTTGTTTCCAATTGAAATTTCAGACATTGTCAGAAAAGTCTCTGGAACTAGACAGGTTACGAAATGAATGGACAGTGCAGACAACAGCGTTTACAAACAAGTATTCAGAGGAACTGACATCAGAAAGGGAAAAGTCGCTTCAGGTAGGAAACTAATTCACTGAACTTTCAAATTATGCAAATGTTAAATCATTGTGCACGTTTAGAAACACATTGTTAGAAGTCTATAAGCCAGATAATTTAGTTGTACTAGTGCTTATTACATACTGAAAGAGAAAAAACTTTCTTGGTGAGATAGTCACCCCGCTTAACAGCACTGAGAAAGTTGTTGCAATGGGTTCTCTCAGGTTGATCCAAGACACTGGTGTAGGGGGTGTGTGCATTTCCTTAAGGGTTAATTGCTTGCTGCCTAGAGTGTTGAGGTTTTTATCCCTGAGAGGTTTAATTTCATAGCAGATTTTCCTCCTCCTGCTTTGTCTTTATGGATTTACATAAATGCGTTGTACAGTTCTGGCATGCATATTTACCACACTGCCTAACATTAATTAAAGTTGCATGGTACAGTAGGTAAACTTCCTGCTTGTCTTTTATGACATCTATTACTTTGCACTCATTTCTCTGATAAAAAGGCTCTGCTCATATTCTTATTGCCCAACATACTCCAGCACTCATTCTACCAGAATATTGGCAAAACATGCTAGTTATATTGAGTAGTATAGTGTAGTATAGTGTAGAATAATACAATACTATCTTTTCTAGCCAGGCAGTGTACTTTGCAGGTGCTTCTTTGTCTAGTCCTTTAACCAAATATGGGAATTATTTCTAAATTACTCCTCCTGTGACTTGTGGGTGCTATACCATATTTTCTGCAGTTTCCTAGCAATATCTTAATATTTCAGTTGCATTTTTTATTTGTGTTCATTCATTATGCTATATTATAGAAATGTCACCTGGCTTTAAACTAGTAATTCCTTCTGCAGTCATATTCTTACAAGTTTAGACTTGCTTCTATTAGTCAATAAATGAACACATTGCAGCATCCATTGTAATCAACACACACACTCTCTGCTGGAATAAATACTAAGTAACTCACCACAAAAATATAAATAAAAAGTTTGTCTTCCCTAACCCATTTAATGACTCTGCCCTATTAACTCTTCTGGTCCTCAGAATATAGCTAGCCTCTTTCAGTAGTCATCACAGCAGATGTTTTCACCCATGAAAAGACACCACCGACTCGGTCATAGTACATGCTGGTGTGAATGACCTGAGACGTACCTCCCTCGACTACATGAAAAGAGACATAAAGGAGCTCTCCGATCACGTAGCCCAGGCCAGTATGACCCTGACCTTGAGCAGCATCTTACCCTCACCTAGAATGATGCTGCAGTATAAATACAAAATGATCGATTTTAACAATTGGCTAAAATTATGGTGTCATTCAAAGGGGATCCAGTGCCTGTCAGCCTGGGATGACATGCTTGACAAGCCACGTTGCTTCGCAAGGGACGGCTTGCACCTGTCACCCTTGGGCTTTCGGATACTGACAAAGGCTCTTGCCACCCCCATAGTGTCTTTTTTAGGCAAGGCTCAAAAGACAAACCCACCTCCTTAGAAAACACAAAGAACAAGAAACTAAGGGTAATGCTGCTAAACGCCAGAAGTCTAAACCTCAAAATGCACACACTCGAATCTCTCCTCAGTATGGAGAACATCGATATCTGTGCAGTGACAGAAACCTGGTTCAAGGCTCCAGACAGCACCCCAGCACTACCAGGTTATACCTCATACCATGCTTTTCGGCCCCAAAACTCGGACCGACCCACCAAAGGAGGGGGAGTATCCATATTTATCAAGGATACCCACACCTCCAGGTTAGTGGCGTTGCACGAAGCATCAGAAACCATCCATGTGCAACTAACAGTGGGCAAAACTGCCTTTCAGTTTATAGCATGCTACAGTCCACCGTCTCAAAATCAGGAATCCCACTTGGCTTTCCTGAAAACATTGGAGAACATGAAGATCTCTCCAAACACCATTATACTGGGTGACTTCAACTACCCAAACATTGACTGGGAGCATTACTCAAGCCCCAGCACCCTAGCCCAAAGGTTCCTGGAATTTATAAACTCAAATGCTATGGAACAACTAGTCAAAACTCCCACAAGAGGGGAAAACATACTTGACCTGATCATCACCAACATGGGGACCCTATGCTCCACACCAGAAGTATTCCCCTCATTGGTAAGATCAGACCATAAATTAATTTCACTGGATATCCACAACCCGACCCCACTCCCAGCCCAGAAAACCACAGTGAAAAACTTCTCAAAAGTGAACTTCACACTTCTCAAATCCAAGGTGGAATCCTTCAAGGCCCCAGGGCCAGTGGAAACTATGGCCCAAACCACAGAATCCTATATAAACGCATTCTATGGACACCTCCAGGAATGCATGGATCATGCTATCCCAAACAAAACCAAAACCCATGCGTCCAGTCTGGTGGACCCCAGCCATAAATAAGTTGTACAACAGAAGGAGGAAGCTACTACATGATAGAGCAAAATCCCTAAAAGGGAAGGCATCTCTGATCAGTACTAGCAAAAAATTATGATCCCTCATAAAATCCTCCAAGGCCAGCTTCAAGAGAAAAATTGCACAGGACACTAAAGACAATCACAAGGCTTTCTTTAGCTATGTTAGGAACCTGGGATGAAACTCCCAGATATGCTCAGAGTTGATTATAAATGACAAAAAATTTTCCCCCCTCCCCCCCCCCAAAGAGCAAATATCAATCCCAGTAGAGTGCAGCCTCCCTAACATCTCAGATGCTCAGGTGAAGGCCGCCCTCTCCAAGGCAAAAAACACTGCTTCAATGAGACCAGACTGTGTCCCGGGTTGCGTCCTACATATGAACTCCAAGAAGAACTAAACCCTCACGTAAAACTGCTGTACAATCTCAGCCTCACTACGGGATATGTACCCAAAGAATGGCGTACAGCAACAGTGGTTCCACTCCACAAAGGTGGCTCCTCAACGGACCCATCATCCCATAAGCCTGACTAGCCTTATCTGTAAGGCCATGGAGAGGATCATCATAGAACTCATAAACAAAGACATTGGGGACCTACAGACACTGGATCCTACTCAGTTCCGCTTTGTCAAGGGCAGATCCTGCCTCTTGAACCTGGTCGACTTCTTCGAAACAGTCACCAAGGCCATAGATGAAGGGAAGGTAGTCCACACAGCCTATTTGGACCTCGCAAAGGCATTTGACACAATACCCCACTCGGGCATCATAGATAAGCTATCCAGCTTAAACATAAACCCCTATGTTACACGATGGATTGCTAACTGGCTCAAAGACAGAACACAGAGTCAGAATTGCCGGAGTCATGTCAGACTCGAAACCAGTTACAAGTGGTGTCCCACAAGGCTTGGTCCTGGGACCTCTCTTGTTCGGCATATACTTTTCCGAGGTACAGGCCAGCATTGGAGGACTATGGCTGACCAAGTTCGCAGATGACTGCAAACTGGGCGCCATAATTGACTCTCTAGCTGACACGAACATCCTTCAAAAAGGTCTCACAAAGATGGATAACTGGTGCCAGAGCCATGGCCTAAAGCTAAATGCCAAGAAGTGTATAGTCAAACCCTTTAGCAAAAACAAAGTGCCCACCAATTACCACATAGATGGTAACCCATTAAATACAGAAGAAGTAATTAGGGATCTGGGGACCCAAGTTGATAGCAATCTCTCCTTCGACAACCACATTGCCAAAGTGGTTAGAAAGACCTTCTACATACCCCACCTTATCACAAAAGGATTCACATCTAGATCAAGGGAGGTAATAGTGCCCCTTTATTCATCCCTCATCAGGCCCATCATAGAATACAATGCCCCTTTTGGGATGTACCTTACCCGACACCTGCAGCAGCTAGAAAGACCCCAAAAGTACCTCACAAAGAGGATCAAGGGACTCAAACAGATGCCATATGTTGCCAGGTTAAAGAAACTCCAGCTTTACTCAGTCGCATACCGCCTACTTCGAGGCGATCTTTGCCTGACATACAAAGCTATGTCCAGCCCAGAATTAATGGGCATGCTCCACCTCAGAAAAATCTAAATCCCTTAGAACCACGCACTCGAGGGACTTGAACCTCAGCACATAAATAAATAGAACTTGCTGTAGGGACAGATTCATAACCCAAAGGCTCCCTTCGCTTTGGAATAGAATCCCGGTCCATGTTAGGCAGAGCACTTCACTGACTCTCTTCAAGAGGAATCTTGATGAGTGGATTGGAGATCGTAGGTTTACCCCAGGGATTACTTCTGTGTCACTACTAGACAGAGGCACAGTAAACTAACCTTAAAAAAGGGCACAGCAAACTCAAATCTAAGGGTGGCAAAAGCCAAACACACTTGGGCTAGGCTTATAAATGCCCCAGGGCAGATAGCCTAGTATGAACCTATAATAAAGAGTAATTCCTTACAAATATCCTGTCCAGCCTACACAGTTACTTTGCAATTCTGTTCAGACACATCAACAGAGCTCAAGTCCTTTTAGGATTCTGTTGTACAAAACCAGCTATGCCATTTTACCGTATGTAGAGTGACAGAATCCAACTTTCTGTGGTTGACCACTCTTTGGGAAAATGAAAAAAAAAAAAAATTCCCCAACGCTATTTGGAAATTTTAGGAGCTTAAGTATTATTGATACTGCAGCCTTCAAATTGTATAAATCTGACTAATTTCATGCCGTATAAGCTAAATCTCTAAGTCATCGATAAGTGTTTTTATAGTGTCAGTGGCTTAGCAGATTGATGTAGCTGATGCCAGGAAGATCAGAAGTTTGTGAATTCTGTCATAACAACAGTGTACATAGATTCATGTTCCAGTACTGCTAATGCAGCGCAACATGGGGGTGGAATGGGGTGGGGAGAGGGCGTGCAGATATGATGCCAGCCTTTAAATGAACTGTTAAAGCAAGTCCCATCTGCCTGAGTTGATTGTAACCTGTGTGAATGTTAAAGATCCCATGGAACTTACTGAAAAGAGTAGGAGAATTTTCCCAGTGTTTTGGCCAATTTTTTTTTCATTTGTATAAATATCACCTCAGGTATTCCGTCTGAAAAAGGCCACAAGTCTAATGGGACTATTATGGTCAACAAAAGTAAATAAATAAGTAAATAACTCGATGGGAAAACTATTAAACAAATCATTGGATGCTTCTCAAAATATACCAGTTTTACCTTAACCATATCAGGCATACCAAATCCCACAAGCTTACAACGAGCTTAGATCTGGCAAGTAAAATCTGTGACGACTTTATTAAATTTCCATTCCCAAATGCTGTCAGTCACCTTCTTCACTCCCATATATCCTGTAATAATTTCACAGAGGTCATAAACAAAGTCCCCATAGTTTATTTCTTCATAATTCCATTTAAAGAAGTAGGGAAAAAAAACAGTTCCTCCTTAAACTAACAAACAAAATCTGTCCTTCCAACTACTGACATCTGTTGATTCTTAAATTAGCCTGTAGCTCGACCCTTTATTTCATAACCTTTAACACAGATATTCAAGCTGTCACTCAGCACTAGAGTTGCACCACCCTGCAGCAATAACACTTAACACCTAAGAAACATCTGTCAAAAGTATATCAAATTTTCATCACATCACTTTATATGCTGTTCTTTCCCAAGCAGTTTTCATCAACGGTGCTCGTATTCCTATGAAGTCCTATGTTTGCCTTGTGCCAGTATCTAATAAACTGTGGATATTTCATTTATTTATTTTGTTTTGTTTATATTTATGCTTATAGCACAAGACAGTCATATATATGACTAACTTTGCTAGGAGTCTTCTTCAATTCTTCCTATCACTTTGTGCCTGTCTTTCCACATTGGTGCCAGAGTAACTTCATTTACATAGTGGCCCATGCACATTGACTCTTGTGTTTTTCTTTTTCTTTACAGACCTTCCATCAAACTTGAAACTGATTGTCATAGCCAGTTGCCACTTTAGAAAATCACAAATAATTATGTTTTATATATTTTTTCTGAACTCCTCTGTGGGAAAAATGAATAATAGGGAGTTTGATAAGAAATAAGAGAAAGCAACAAAGTTGTGACAATTAGCATAGGGGAACTATTAAAGGAAGAAGCAAAAGATCACTTCCAACCTTTGAGTCCAAAAAAGGTACTACCATTGTAAATGGCTAAGGAAATCATCCACCTTTGGTGCAGCTGGTTCAGATAGCCACATGCCCTAGTTTTTAAAGCATGGAGTGCTTTAACTGTTGTGCCACTTGAGCATATTTTCAACTTTTCACTTTCCAGTAATACATTTCCTGACCTGTGATAGACTACCACAGTTGTCCCACTCTCCATGTAAGAAACCCCCATCATTCTCTTATTCTGGTTCTCCATCTCCCTACTCTTCCGATTTTTAGAAATATTTGAAGGGGCAGTTGGTAACCATTTGATATTCCAAGACTTGTAAATGACAGTCCTGGCACAGCAGGATTAAGTGAATGAAAATGTGGACATATTTATACTAATTCCAAGATTGCTGTTTCTAAGAGTATTCCCTGTTCTCCATAGTATGGCAACCTTGGAGTTAGTGTGTCTACATTATAAAAAAAAAGCTTTAAAGGAGAGCACAGTGTTTGGCAATCACTTTTCTCTGCTATTTTCAGGCTTTTTTCTGTAATTCTGGGGCTCACAGTAAAAAGTCAGAATTATAGCAGGGATCTGTCAAATCACAGCTTGCTCCCACCTTTGCTTCTGTGGCAACCTCCGTTCCCTCCTATTATTTCGTCTTCAAAGTGAATCATGGCACTCTTGCAGCCACTATCTTGCTCACAAACCAATACATCCATAACTTGGACAACAACAAACTAACTAAAAAGGCATTCATCAGCCTGAAAAACGGTATTTGACATTGTCAAGCCCCTCTAATTCATACAAGAACTTACTCAATGCTTATTTCTCACATCACTGTGCTGTGTTGACTGCTGTCTAAGGGGAACACACTGAGTTAAAACTGGAACTCGCTTTCTCATGATGAACATGTTAACCTAGGTTGTTGTTGTGTCTTTCGGCTTTTCCCGGTTAGGGGTAGCCACAGCAGAACTCCAGTCCGCTAATGATTGGCAGTAGATTTTTACATGCCTAGTTTCCGGCTCTGACGCACAACCTTCAATGAAGGTACGCCCTTTCACGCTTGTCTCCACACAGAAGACGCTCTAGCTGAGAATCGAACAGGACGTCTTACTGTGAGGTGACAACGCTACCGCAGCGTCACCACCGCAGTTAACATGTTAACCTAGGTGTTCCCCAGAATTCTTGAAGACACTTCTTTTCACTTTCTTGTTTAGTACCTTTAGTATTATCCTTCCTGGGATTTCTGCACTTTTTGTCCCAGTGATTTGATAGTCTGGGTGTCCGATACCTCTACTTCCATTATCATTCTCATACTCTCAAAATTTCTTGAAGATAACCATGTGTGGTTTGGCTCAAGAAACACTATCTCAAAAAATATAGTTGTTATATTTGTGCAGCCAAACATCTTTCTGTTGTACCAAGTGCATGATCAATTGCATTTTCACTGACAGGATGAATCATCTCTGTCCACTATTATAAATACTAGTTTGATTAGTTTTTGTTAGACCAGCAGTTAGCTTTTACAGCACACCTCAGGGCAATCTCCAATAAATTTAAAATCTTCTTAGCAACATGCCATATCCCTTATTGCAAAATATATAGTTCTCCCCATCTTACAGTATTGTTTCCAACTTCTAACCATGTAATGGAGTATTGATTGTGATAAGCTACAGGTATTAAACAAGATTGGAAGAGTACTATTCCATTCCCTACCATGGAAAAAAATACTTTCATTCTTGTTTAGGATAACAAATTGATTTTTTTCATAGCTAGTAAGCCCAGTAGCTTGTTCATTTTATTTCTTAAATTACTGCCCCACCCTTGAATCGATCCTTTAGATCAAATCCTCTATTTGTGTCTGTCATTCATCAAATGCAAAGTCTTTCACCCTTGCCTCACCTTCGTACTTTCCTGAATGCTTCACAAAAGTTTTTCTTCTAGAGCCCTTAACTGTGGTTTCCTTTCCAGTGGCCAATAGGAGTTTGTCGTCTTTTCATCATTTAAAATTCAGGTTGGTCAGTCATCATCTGCAAAATTCTGCATCTTGGTTTGCAAATAAATTGCCCATTATTCTCAGCAGATATATACATTCAACTTCATGCCTTTGCCAGTACTACTTGTACTTTTCAGTGATTAATTTAAGACCTTGTATGATGTTTAACCATGCTGCCTCATTTTCACTAGTGCTGTGTTTCTACTCGTATTGCAACGTCAATTCTTCACTTATCATGTACATGAATGTTTACAACTGTTACTCTGTCCTTTTGGGCATTACTTTGTAATCTGCTGTTGTGTGACATTTCTCAGATGTTGATATAAAAGAAGGTCATAACTGAAAAACAAATTCCATGGGTCCAGTGTATCATAAGTAAATGACTCCCAAAATTAGAAATATGCTATCATTAACAAAAGTTCCAGAATTGTCCTCACTTGCATTGGTATCCCTGTGACCATATTAGATCCAGGTCACAGTTGTTGATGAACCTAGCCCTTTCAGCACTGCATAGTCATCCAGCCTTGTTGCAGCCTTATTTTGATTATAAGACCTCTGCAAGGGAGTGTTTTTATTGAAGTTCAGGAAATCATATTGAAACAGCATAGAACAAAGAAGTACACACTTTTGCAAGGTACTATCAGAGATTCAAGAAGATAAAAAGAAAAAGAACAACTTCCTCCCAACCCCTCTGGTGAAGGGGCAAGTATCTATATGATGGAAGTTTACACTCCACTTCTCAGAATTCTGTTGAGGAGAATTGTTCCTTGGTCTCCAGGGTTTCCATCAAGAGATATTTCTTTTGTTAGATATTTTAAATTACATCATTTTTTTTCATCTGGCCTGTGTGAAATCCCTCTTCACTTGCCAAGAAAAATAAAGAAATGATGATGCTCATAGGTTCAGAATAGGGAGTCCACCACTTTATTACACGTTTCAAAATGCTTTGTTAGCAAGTAGTTTTTATGCAGGTATTCATGCCTGTCCCCTAAAAAAAATGTTGACAGGATGTACATGTCTCTATTGGACAGAGTGGATTTGTACCATTCATTTATTGCAGATCCTGCTACTATTTCATTAACTACAGTTAGCCAAGTGGGAACACTGTCCCTTATACATTACCTTGTGATAGGATTACACAGTGACACAGTGGGTGGTGGTGTCACTTCACATCTTCTCCAATTCAGTTTTTGGCTGGGGTGTCTTCTGTGCGAAGTCTGCATGTCCTTCCTGTGTTCAAATGTGTTTTCTTGAAGTGATCCTATTTCTTCCTACACTTCAAAGACATGTAGTTGGAAAATTGGGTACGTTAAACTGGGTGTGTACGTGTTTGTGTGGTATGAATGAACATTTGAGACATGGCGAACGACCACTTGGTGTGAGCATTAGCTCTAGAAGTTTGTCATTGTTGAAGTAGCACCCTGACCACTTATACAAAAATGAGAAAAAGGGGTTGTGGGTGGATGGATGGCTAGTGACTCAGTGGCTCCCTTTTGAAATGTCGGCACTCAGAATGCTGACTGCTGACAAGTCGGAAAAAAAAATGAAAGCACAGGAAAAAAGAGAATCTCGAAAATCAGTCTTCTCTTTTAAACTTCTTTTTCTAACGGTGGGGGGGGGGGCAAGCAAGGCCACACCACACCCCTGAACTTATGTATGTCAACGTCAAGACTGCCAATCCTTGAAGAAAAGGGGATATTCTGAGAAATGGCATCTCATGCTTGGTATATGTAATTCTGTTCTTTTGGCCATTCAGTCTCCGCATTTTGGGACTCGCTCTAGTAGGTTCTGGCATTTCAAATGGTTTCCTGATTCAATGTTATTAGAAAAATATGGCAAGAAAATATACACATCTAGTATATTGGCTGTTATAGCACTTAATTGTGTAGCCCATGTGATTTTTCTTTTTGAAGTTCCATTTTAGAAAAAACTATTGAGAATAAACAGTCTATTCCAAGCAGTAATTTTGCAAACACAGTACAGATCATAATTACTACAATGGAGAAAGTAGACGTTTGCACACTAAAATGAGCATTTGTTGCTGTGGCCTGTTCCATTTCAGAATTGCAAGAGTTAATAATGCATGTCCCAACAATTTTAAAATTAAGAAACAATAAAATAGGCTAAGTGACAACCTCTGGCAGTCGATAGCAGTTACAATAAAAATGTCTGTTCAGACCAAGTAATGTCCATTGTATAATTCAAAAAAGATTCACAAAGACCTTAAGTAAAGAACCTTTTATTCGAAAACGAAGAACAGGTAAGCGCTTTCACCAAAGTGGTTTCTTCAGACCTCAGTGATACAATCTGAATGAATATACTTCACTTTTTATAGGTGAATGAACCTATTCAATCATGACATCACAATTAGTAAATAGGCAAATAACATTAATTAGTTAGTAAATAAATCCACATACTTCTCAACCTTGAACTATCTGTACCACAAGTATCCCATCAGGAAGGCATAAAAAATAAATATACCAACAAAAATACATTATTTAAGTACAGAAAAAACATAAATAAAAGTATAATGCAACACACAAATAAATATATACATCATATATACCAGGGAAACTCAATCAGTAAATGACATATATAAAAATTTTTCTTATGTTATTAAAAATATATTATTAAAAATAAATACATATATAATATATTAAATTAGTTACTTAAACATTTACTTAAAAAATATATGGGTTTACTTAAAAGCAAGCCTCCTGTTTTTAAGAGCTGGTTTAATGGGGATTTTCTCATTTAAACCAGGATATAAATGTGCTTGAAATCTGATGATCCAATTTGTTTCATTCCTCTCTGTAAAATTCCTAACGTCTCCACCTCTTAAACTGGGTGTATTAATATAAATAACCATAAACTTAAAATAATGTGTGTCATCAGTGGCTATAATATGTTTAGAAAGTGCATTTGTGCCTGATTTAATGCATATTTGGTACAAATGTTCTCTCACCCTGTCTCTGAGTCTCCTGTCAGTTTTGCCAATATAAAAGGCAGAACAGGAGGAACACACAGCAAGGTAAACGACGTGTTTGGTATTACAGTCGGCGATTATATCAAATTTATATATTTGTGAGGTATTAGGATGTGCAAAGACAACAAAATCACAAATATAAGAACAAAAATTGCAATTATAGCAAGGCCTAGTTCCTAGGTGTAAATTGTCTTGGGGGGCTCATTAATAGAAGGATGGCATAAAAGTCTAAATAAATGTTTCTTATTTTTAAATAAAAACTGTGGTTGTTCCCCTACAATAACCTTAATGAGGGGGTCTATAGTTAGTAAATTCCAATGTTTATATATCTGATGAACATCATGTGTAAAAAAATAATGAGAATTTCTGTGTGGATATATTAATATTGTTAGAGTTACCAGGCTCTAAATATCTATTATTCCCTTTCTCTGAAAAATATGGGCATGCCCTACTAGACCTTGTATTCTCTATACTCGGGAAGCTTTGACTTATTTCACCAACATTATATTTCCTTGCAACTAACCTATTATTGTGGTCAGCTAATTCTCTTTCAAAGTTAGACTGTAATGGATTCAGTCTAGAAGCTCGAATTGCCTGTCCTTTTACTATATTTTTAAGTGTGCACAGGAAGTGCCCATAGCTACGCCATCCCTCTGAAGAAACAATTCTTTGTCAAAGAGAAAAATATTATTTTCTAACACTGTTTTAAGCAATGTGCAAATGAGGTCAATTTTAGTATCCAAAAAATCTGCATATTTAGTTAAATAATTATGTATGCTTTGTATACCTTGCTGATTTGGTATAACTGTAAAAAGGGATTTAACATCCATAGTTACTAAAATATATGGAAGGTGATCTGGTATATCAGCTGTTTCTCTATACAGCTCAAGTAAAAACTGTTTGGTGTCTTTTAATATAACTGGATTTAAATTGACTATAGGTCTCTGTATTCTTTCGACATATACAGAAAGGGGTTCTGTGACCCAAGTCTCTACCTGCCACTATAGGTCTCATAGGGGGTCACGTAGGATCCTTGTGTATCTTAGGTAATCCTTGGATGGCAGGGATTAGAGCATGCTCAACTAACAGAAAGTTACATATTTCTGTGGAAATAATTCCACTCATGGATAACTCATGCAAAACACTATATACCATAGAAACATGTTTTTGAACATCACTTTCTCTAATAGACAAATAAAATGTGGTGTTACTCAGCATCTCACACATGTAGCTATTGTAATCTTTAGCATCTAAGATAACTACAGGACCACCCTTATCTGCTGGTCTAATTTAAATGTTTCTATCTTTCCTAAGGTTAACTAAAGCCCTTTTCTATTGAAAAGACAGATTATGTTTTTTAGTATTGGAATGTACAACTTTACAACTAGTATATATGTCTTCTTCAACAATTTTACAAAATGCATCCAAAAGTGGATGTAAGTTAGGGACAAAAACACTAGGTTTAAGTAATTGCAAATCATGAGTATTACTTGCTGTATTGTCAAATAATAATTTTTATTGTACATTACGTGCAAACAGTTTAATATCTAAGACAGTGTCAGAGATATTACTGTATGTAGTCAGTATAAAAGAAAGCCCTTTATTCAACACTTCCAACTCGGAAGAAATTAGAAATTAACTCTCCTACTGGAGCTTTTCTTTGGGAAAGGGGTAGGATATGTAGTGCTATTATTACAAGTAGTAGTTTTCCTATATTTTTCAGAGGAATGGAATAATAGATATTTAGAGCCTGGCAACTCTAACAGTATTAATATTTCCACACAGAAATTCTCATTATTTTTTACACATGATGTTCATCAGATATATAAACATTGGAATTTACTAACTGTAGACCCCCTCATTAAGGTTATTGTAGGGGAACAACCACCGTTTTTATTTAAAAATAAGAAACATTTATTTAGACTTTTATGCCATCCTTCTATTAATGAGCCCCCCGAGACAATTTACACCTAGGAAGTAGGCCTTGCTATAATTGCAATTTTTGTTCTTATATTTGTGATTCTGTTGTCTTTGTACATCCTAATACCTCACAAATATATAAGTTTGATATAACCGCCGACTGTAATACCAAACACGTCGTTTACCTTGCTGTGTGTTCCTCCTGTTCTGCCTTTTATGTTGGCAAAACTGACAGGAGACTCAGAGACAGGGTGAGAGAACATTTGTACCAAATATGCATTAAATCAGGCACAAATGCACTTTCTAAACATATTATAGCCACTGATGACACACATTCTTTTAAGTTTATGGTTATTTATATTAATACACCCAGTTTAAGAGGTGGAGACGTTAGGAATTTTCAGAGAGGAATGAAACAAATTGGATCATCAGATTTCAAGCACATTTATATCCTGGTTTAAATGAGAAAATCCCCATTAAACCAGCTCTTAAAAACAGGAGGCTTGCTTTTAAGTAAACCTATATATTTTTATGTAAATGTTTAAGTAACTAATATAATATATTATATATGTGTTTATTTTTAATAATATATTTTTAATAACATACTTTTTTATATATGTCATTTATATATTGGGTTTCCCTGGTATGTATGATGTATATATTTATTTGTGTGTTGCATTATACTTTTATTTATGTTTTTTCTGTACTTAAATAATGTATTTTTGTTGGTATATTTATTTTTTATGCCTTCCTGATGGGATACATGTGGTACAGATAGTTCAAGGTTGAGAAGTATGTGGATTTATTTACTAATTAATCTTATCTGCCTATTTACTAATTGTGATGTCATGATTGAATAGGTTCATTCACCTATAAAAAGTGAAGTATATTCATTCAGATTATATCATTGAGGTCTGAAGAAGCAACTTTGGTGAAAGCGCTTACCTGTTCTTCGTTTTCGAATAAAAGGTTCTTTACTTAAGGTCTTTGTGAATCCTTTTTGAATTATGCAATGGACATTACTTGGTCTGAATAGACATTATTATGGTAACTGCTATTGACTGCCAGAGGTTGTCACTGAGCCTATTTTATTGTTTCTTGACATTTTTCATTTTATTGGTGCTCAGTGCCATTTATTTTTCAGCGGTGTTGATTATTTATTTCATTTAATTTTAAAATTAAACTGCTATTCAAACAAATTAACATTCAATTGCAACACTCAGTTTTACAGTTTTCAAACGTTTTTGCAGAAGACTTTAATCTTCTGACATGATACTAACTAGATCATCACCACACCTCAGAGTAGGGAAATTAAGTCTTAGAGTTGGTTTGTATTCCCTCATTCACTGATAGATTAATTCCTAGGATTACAGTTAGTCCTTGAACATCCTGCAGACACCTGCTGTAGATGCTTCAATGCTGCCATGTCAGGTGTGTTTTTCAGAAAACTTGTATAGCACAGAATAGAGCCATACAGTGAAGATATCAAACGTAAATTACTTAATGATCCAGTGTCATATGACTACTTGCTTTCTCATCCAATAAAAGGTATTACCCTTTTGCAAAAAGGGGTAAAGCTGGTCTTCAGTTTCAACAAAGGCATACTATAAAGGAAAGCAAGGCAGTTTCGATTATAATTCAATAGAAGAAGGATAAGACCAGAGACATTCAAAATGACTGCCTCCTCCCTCTCACCCTTCCCCCTTAATTAGAATCATATTTCTGCATGGCAGGAAATAATCACAGACAAATGGATTTCAAAAACAGTTCAATGCAACAGAATTTCTTTAGAAACCTCAGGTGAATCATATTTTGCAAACACACCTCCACAACACCTCTAAAATCTAATGGACTAATAATTGTTCTTTTAACACCTTTATTAAATTATCACTTAATACCTAGGCAAACATAAATTAATGCAAAAGAAAACAAACTATAATAACGTGTTTCAAGTTACATACATTATACATCACATATGTTCTTTTTTATAATGATCAATCTAGTCCAGCATTACAGAAATTACTTAATTCCTGCCTTCCATTTCACTCCTCCTCCTCTTCTAGACCATTAATCTGCATGTATTGTTTCCACAGTTTCCATTTATTTCTATGTAATTTGCTCCTTCCCTTTTCTAAAGATCCCACTTCCAGTTCTTTTATCTTTGTTACAATATTCAGTACTTAAAATACAGTTGGTTTAGACTTTGATTTCCGTTTTCTAATAACTGTTTTTTTGGCAGCCACCAGAAATAAACTTAATAATGCCTTACTATGTCTAGGCAATTCAGATCCTGTATCCCAGCTCAAAAGAATCATTTCCTTCGTTACACCCATTTTCTCAGCCAGTATTTCTGAGTACTCTGTAGGGAATTTTTAAAATCTACCAACTCCTTACACTGCCAAAACATATGATGTCCTTCTGTTCCCATGGTGCAGTATTCTTGCTGTGGGATCCTCCACCTCAGGCGACCCAAATGTCCAGCTCCTATGCAAAAGCTTAAGTCTGGTTGCTGCCAGGTGCATGGGACATCACACGCGGGGCCATAAACCTCTGGCTTTAAATGTGACTCATGCACGCACAGACCCCAGAACTTCTCTGCTGCAGTCGATCGCTTCACTCCGCACTCCAGAAGATGCTATCAGATGCCTGATATTCAGATAAGTACCCCATTGGGGAATTTGTTCTTTTGCTTGAGCTTTGGTTGTTTGTCCCTTATCTATTCAGCCAATGTCCGCTAGAAAGGGGGAAATGTAAGTGCGGCTACCAGATTCCACACAAGCACTCGCATGAACTTTGTTCTGCTTTGCCAAGACCATGACCATACCACCTGTAGCATCTGCCAGTCGTTCGTACCTAAAACTCTTCATAATCATCTGGCAGCCCTAAACTTTATCTTGAAAACCAGCAACTAAAACATTTAGCCCTAGGTATGGAACCAGAGTCGGCAGGCGTGGTGGAGGCTCCTACAAAGAAGCTCAAGGTTGTAAGGCCTACTGCTTCTGCCAATCCGACGTTGGACATCCTGCCAGTCACCGATCTAGGGGCTGAGGGACGTCCAGTAGAACTGATGGCTTTGACTGCTACCTTTGTGGAAGCCGCCTTGGAAGGCCTGGTAGGCACATCCTCAGAGGTCGCTCTGACATCGGCTTCGGCCGAGGTCAAGGAGGAACCAGCCTTCGCCAGACGCCTGACCACAGTTCTCGAATCGGAATCCTCTCCCACAGGCCCAATGCCTGATACTAGGCCTACACTTCCACTTGCTTCTCCTAAGACTACTCCTCTTAAGAGGAAGCAAAAATCTAAACATTTGTCTACTTCTGCAGAGGACCAACCAGACTGATATACCTTTTCACAGTCCTTGTTTCAGGGCTTTATGCCTCTTAGGCCCACAGCCTGTCCTGCTTCTACATTGCCTGCTGTCAGTCCCAGGCCAGCCTCAGCAGCTTCCATTCACCCCATCCATATTCAGGAGGAAGACTCCTCTTCTTCCTCCTCCGATGAATCTTTAACCTACACATTCCAGCTAGCTTCTCCTCTGGACTACTACTCCCCTGATGAGAGCTCCTTAGAGGGAGACTCACCCCACTGAGGATATTTCTTTTAGGGAAACTATTATCAAAATGAGGGACTATTTCAAGTGGGATTCCACACAGATGACAGAGGTTCAAAAGAGGTATTTTGATCTACTCCAGGTGGAGTCACCCCCCCCCCCTCCAATTCCTCCAGTGATCCCAGCCTACCTGGATGCATTTGCATCAGCCTCTAAGACCCCAGGATCTCAGCCCCCAGCTCCCAAAAGACCTGACCGGTTTTACAAGGTCCCTGATGAACATAAATACCTCATTAAGCCACCTATGGCAGATCCTGCAATCATTGCAGTGGCCCCTGACAAACAGTCCAGGCTTATTCCTTCCTCCACCCTACTGCCATCAGACAAGCACAGCAAGGTCATGGACAGACTGGGGAAAAAGATGTACACATCCTCTACGCTGGCCTTCAGGGCTTTCGATTATCAGACCCATGTGGTCAAATATGCCCTAGATTTGGTGTCCCAGGCATCCTCCTTGCTTTTCTCCATGCCTGACTCTCTTAACAAATTTCAGGTAGCATCTAAGCTGTCTTTAGCATCACAAGTTGCCAGACATTCCATAAAATGCAGCTATGATGTGGCTGAGGCCTCCGCTATGTCTGCTGCTTCAGCCTCTGTACTCTGCAGGTACCCCTGGCTGGGTTCCTATTAGTTCATCAAAACTTCAGCAGTTCGAACACCATATGTTCGAACTGTGAAGTTCAAAAACTGATTATCGCGAATCCCGCTGAACACCAAATTCTTTCCCAGGGAAAGAATTTGGTGGGCCATTTCTGTGGCTTCACGATTTTCAGCACTGTGGTGGAAAATTACGGGTCGGGTTCAGGTAAGTGTATGATTGTGTGGACGTTAGGGTTAGGACGTGGGTTAGGTGAGTTAGGGTTAGGGCGTGGGTGAGGTGGGTGTGCGATAGTGACAGACATTAGGGTTAGGGCGCAGGTCAGGTGAGTGTGCGACAGTGACGGACCTTAGGATTAGGGTTTGGGTTAAGGTAAGTGGATAGATAGTAGTGTGTGTACAGTTTAGTTTAGGGTTAGATGTAGGATTTAAGTGTTTGCGTGTGGATTGCTGTTTTTTTGGTGTGCTTGTGTTGTGTGTGTGTGTGTGTGTGTGTGTGTGTGTGTGTGTGTGTGTGTTTCTTGGAACAGTGATTTTTTTTCCCTGGGAAAAAAATCGCTATTCTAAGGCTTCGATGGTTTTGCACTTCGAGATTAGAAGTATGAACATATGGTGTTTGAACTTCTGCCATTTTGACGAAGTAATATAGACCCCTCCTGACTCAGACTTAAGCCCCTCCTTGAGGAATTTAAAACCAAAACATTAGATGCACTACTTGACAACAAATTCTTGTTTGGCAAACAGTCTGCTGAACTGTTCAAAAGCCTCCAGGAAAAAAGCAAAGAGCTTCAGGACCTCAAATATTTATTGGTCTCTCCTATCCCCAAATTTTACAGAAACTATCCTGCCAATAGCACTTTTGTCAGGAGGGCCTCAGTCCCTTCCACCTCCTCCTCCTCTAGACAGAGAAAAGGACCGAGGAAGACACCTTCCCCAAGGGCAGCCCCTCCTCACCCTACCTCTAGGCAGACCTTTCCATATAGAAACAGTAATGTGCGACTGCCTCAGCCACATTCCCCTCTCATCCCACCTCTCTCACTGTCTCCCCTTCTGGAAAAAGGCCACCTCAGACCACTGGGTATTAACAATAGTGGAAAAAGGGTACTTCATGTCCTGGCAGGAAAAGCCCCTTCCACAAGGCATCCCCTTCCCACCCAAAAACCAACTACATCTAATTCCCCAGATCATCCAAGATCTACTCGCCCAAGGGACCATAGAAAGTATTCCCTCAGGCTAAGAAGGGAAGGGATTTTACTCCCAACTCTTTCTAGTGCCAAAAAGAATGACCCTTGGAGGCCAATCCTGGATTTGTCCTTCCTAAATCTTTTTCTGAAGGTCCCTTCTTTCAGAATGTTATCCCTTCGAAGCCTTCTCCCACTATTGCCATCCAAGGTGTTCATGGCCAATTTGGACTTGAAAGAGGCATACCTCCACATTCCATTAATCCAAACTACAGAAGGTTTTTGCATTTTGCTGGTCCTTCTTCACACTTTCAATTTACTGCCTTGCCCTTTTGTTTATCTACTGCACCAAGGGTCTTCGCAAAGTGTCTAGCCCCAGCAGTAGCCTACCTCAGAACAAAAGGCATTCATATTTACCCCTACCTAGACGATGTCCTCATCCTAGCAGTAGAGGAAAGCATTCTCAGGAGCCACCTAAAATTCACTATGTCACTACTTCACAGCTTGGGGGATCACCCTCAACCTGACAAAATCATCCCTCATCCCAGCCCAAAACAAAACCTTCCTGGGCTGCAGGATAAGATCCGACTTGATGATGGCTTTTCTTCCTCAGGACAAAGTCTGCTCCCTAGTCAACCACTTCCATGAGCTTCTCCTGGTCTCTCACATTTCGTCCAGGCAGTTCATGTGTCTACTAGGCCTTATGGCAGCTGCTATTCCTACCACTAGCCATGCTGCACATGAGGATGTTCCAGTGGTACCTAAAAAATGTCTGGTCACAGCACGGACACCCCCTGGACTTTCAGGTACCCTTCCTACTCTGCGTGCAAACAGAATTGAGGTGGCGAATCCAACAAGTTCACCAGAACCTAGGCCTACCTCTGCAACCCACCAAACCTGTGCAATGCATGTGCACAGATGTTTTAGATCTAGGGTGGGGAAGCCACTATGAATGGCCTCAAGGTGCAGACTCCATGGGAGCTCTCTCTCCGGAGAAAACATATCAACATAAGGGAGATGAATGCGCTCCATCTGGTCTTACAGACATTCCTTCCTTTAATGCAGGCAGGCCCCGTTCAAATCTTCACAGACAATACTATTGTGATGTGGTACATCAACAAAAAGGGGAGGACCTGGTCCTACCTACTCTGCAGGCTTGCAATGCAGGCATGTGAACTAGCAACTCAGTACAACATCACACTGCAGGTGGCCTACATTCCATCCAAGGACAACCATCAATTGGAAGCCCTTAGCCGATCATTCTCTCAGCATCACGACTGATATTGCACAGGGATGTGTTCTTAGACATTGTCCACAAGTGAGGTACACCACAGAAAGATCTATTTGCCTCCCCCCAGAACGGACAATTACAGCTATTCTGCTCAAGGGGACCCCTCCCAATTAGCCTGCAGAGTGGATGCCTTCTCAGTCTCATGGAAGGGACTGTTCCTTTATGCCTTCCCTCCCTTCCCACTCATTCAGAAAGTCCTTCTAAAAATCCAGGAGGACAAACCAAAAATCTTGCGGGTGACTCCCCTATTGTCCAATGCAGCATTTGTTTCCCCTTCTATCTCTCGCCAAGGGCAATCACTACAAAATTGTCTTACAAGGTGGACCTGCTCGCACAACAGAAGGGATCTCTCATTCATCCACATCTGGACATGCTCCACCTAACCCTATGAGTGATAGAGACTCTTGATTTCCTTCAGACATCAGTACTCAGAGGATGTGCTATCCATCCTGCAGGAGGCAGGAAACCACTACTAGGAGATCCTATGTTTCCAAATGGAAAAGGTTCTCCAAATGGTGTCTCCAAAGGCAGAGGGACCCCTCCCAAGCGGCTGTTCCACTAGTCCTAGTCTAAGCGTGTGAGCTCATAAGATCAGAACTTTCATACTCTTCAGTGAAAGTCCACTTATCTGCCATTTCAGGCTGCTTACCTTTGAATCCACCTCATCTCTAAAGGTTGGAGATCAAACTATAATAGGTGTTGTACACGTCAGACCACCAAAGAAACCTATCCCCCCTTGAGACTTGAACTACGTATTGGAGAAACTCACTGTTGCCCCCTTTGAACCAGCACCCTCTGCTTCTCTGCAGATGTGCACCTGGAAAACTGTCCTATTAGTAGCCCTTACTTCAGCCAGAAAGGTCTCTAAACTGCAAGCACTCATGGCATCCCCACCCTACACAATCTTCCACAAAGATAGGGTCACCTTTCGCACCAATTCCTCCTTCATGCCCAAAGTGGTTAATGAACTGTCCCTCAATCAGTTCATTCACTTACCCACCTTCTTCCCTCCCCACAGAATGACAGTGAGAGATTGCTCCACTCCCTTGATGTCCACAGACAATTAAGGTTCTGTCTGAAAAGACCAAAGTGATGAGAAGGTCCAGTCAGCTTTTTGTGTCCTTCCACCCCAGGGCCCTGGGGAAGGCTGTATCTAAACAAACCATAGCCTTCTGGATACGAAAAACTATTTCCTTCTGCTATTCTTATTATGGCAAAGACTTGCCTTACAATGTTAAGGCAGATTCCACTAGAGCAGTGGCCTCTTCAGGAGCCTTCCTTAAAGACCTGGATACAGCCACCATTCTTGAGGCAGCAACATGGTCCTCTGTGCATACCTTTAGCAAACATTACAAACTGGACTATGTCTCCAGAGCCAGGGCAGGATTTGCAAGAGCAATTGTGCATGGGTTCCTGGAACTGTTGCTTATTCCACCACCCTTTCCTCTTCTTGAGCTGTGGCACTCTCCTACAGTAAGAATACTGCAACATGGGAATAGAAGGACATAGATTAGTTGTGTAAAATCTTACCATAACCATAGATGCCCTTCTCTTCTGTGTTGCAGTATTCCATCCCTCCCACCTACCCCCTTCAATTACATTTACCCTGCCTAGAGGGCATCTTTCTTGGATTCCTTAGACTGTTGTCCGACTGGGCAGCCAGATGTTCATCGTGTTACCCTGCTGCAGTCATCACACTTGGGTTATCCTGTCATCAGGCGGTCCTGCAGTTGGCCGGAATTCCAAAGTCTTGGTCCGGCGTCAGTTGCTGTCGCTTCTTCCCTGAAGTCAGTGCACCAGGGGTACATATAATGCATCCGACGCCATTTTCTTCAGTCTTTCTTGCCGCGCGGTGCCCGAAGCAGAAGCAGTTTGCAAGTGCCGGTCGGCCGACTCCTGAGATTTTCGAAGTCGAATTTCAGATCCGAAGTCTTCAATAAAGCTAAGTACCCCGTTGGGGAAACTTTTCTTATCTCAGACCAATGTCAGAAAAAGTTAACAATTGTATTTCTTGTGGAAAGCAAATACCTCATAAGGATTTTCATTCTTACTCTATTCCTTGTCTAGGCCCAGACCACAACGTCACTGGTTGTCGTTTTTGTGCTAGGTTTAATAAGCATACTATAAAAAGACGCTTTGATTTCGCACAGACACTACTCCGGTAGAAAATTTAACTACACAATGCCGTCGGAGCAACCGACTACCGGCGTGCACAAACAAACGCAAGGACAAGGACAGGCAGCCTAGACCCAAGCCAGACTCCAAGGCCTCGGCTGGACAGGTCTCTAGTTCACCGGTCTTCAGTGAGGCTCCGGCGCAGCCCCTGACTACCGCAGATTTGGAACCCGAGACCACTTCGGAGCCTTTGGCGGAGAGTGCTAGGCCGACACAGCCATTTTGTTTAGCCCCTACCGACAACTCTGCAGAAAGAGATGTCCGTGCTGCAGAAACACCTTTGGTTTCTGAAGGCGTCTTCAGACCGACGACGCTCACCATAAAAATGTATCCTAAGCTTAAGACTCCTATTAAACCAAAAAAGACTGCACTTCAGTCTCCAGTTCAAGGCCCCATGCCTAAGAAACAGATGCTTAAAATAGCTGAAGATTTGATCTCTTTAATCAGGGGTTCCCAACCCCCACCCAACAAAAGGCCTAAACAAGAAGAAGATTATGCCTCCTCTGATCAAGTGTCTATTTCCTCAGGCTCCTCTGAGGACCAGGATTACTCCTTTTCTCCTTATGAAGATTCTGATGCTGAGGATTCTATTCCCTCAGCTTCTCCTCCTGAAGACTACTCCTTTGGGGAAACTTTACACACTGTGAGGGAACATTTTCACTGGGAAGGTCAGGACTACTCTGACTCAAAGAAAAGGCTCAGAGAGTTTCTTTTACTCCCCCAGCACAGACCACTTGCCATCCCCCCAGTTTTAGACATTGTGGATGATGTTTACTTAGAATCTAGTTTGAACCCAGATTCTCTGCCTCCTGCTCCAGCCAAACCAGACAAATACTATAGAGTGCCTGACTCCCACAAATTCCTTTATAAAAGCCCTATTGCTGATCGAGAGACTATCTCCCAGGGTCCCAAAGGGGCTAAGGCTTCTATGGCAAAAAATCCTGTACCCTCTGAAAGGGACTCCAGAGCACTAGACAGGTGGGGGAAAAAGGTTTACACCTCAGGCGACGACGATCACCATAAAAATGTGTCCTAAGCTTAAGACTCCTATTAAACCAAAAAAGACTGCATTTCAGTCTCCAGTTCAAGGCCCCATGCCTAAGAAACAGATGCTTAAAATGGCTGAAGATTTGATCTCTTTAATCAAGGGTTCCCAACCCCCACCCGAAAAAAGGCCTAGACAAGAGGAAGATTATGCCTCCTCTGATCAAGTGTCTTTTTCCTCAGGCTCCTCTGAGGACCAGGATTACTCCTTTTCTCCTTATGAAGATTCTGATGCTGAGAATTCTATTCCCTCAGCTTCTCCTCCTGAAGACTACTCCTTTGGGGAAACTTTACACACTATGAGGGAACATTTTCATTGGGAAGGTCAGGACTACTCTGACTCAAAGAAAAGGCTCAGAGAGTTTCTTTTACTCCCCCAGCACAGACCACTTGCCATCCCCCCAGTTTTAGACATTGTGGATGATGTTTACTTAGAATCTAGTCTGAACCCAGATTCTCTGCCTCCTGCTCCAGCCAAACCAGACAGATACTATAGAGTGCCTGACTCCCACAAAATCCTTTATAAAAGCCCTGTTGCTGATCCAGAGACTATCTCCCAGGGTCCCAAAGGGGCTAAGGCTTCTATGGCAAAAAATCCTGTACCCTCTGAAAGGGACTCCAGAGCACTAGACAGGTGGGGGAAAAAGGTTTACACCTCAGTCACTCTAGCTATGAGAGCACTAAATTGCCAATTTCACATGCTAAAATATCAGCAATTTCTAATGTCTCAGTTAAAACAAAAAATGAGCACACTCCCTCAACAGTCTGAATTGAAAGAAATGCAGGATCTGTTGCATGCAACTGAACAGGTGGGCAAACATATGTTACAATGTGGGTTTGATGCTTTAGAGGCTTCCTGCAGAGCAGCTGTCACTGGGTCTATTATACGTAGACATGCTTGGCTAAAGGAACAAACTCTGTCTGATTAATCATGTTAAAGCAAAGCTTTTAGATGCTCCCTTACAGCAGGATGTTCTTTTTGGAGTTAAAGCAGAAGAAGTCTTAAAGAAAATGGAGGATAAGGCAAAATCTATGCAGACAGTCAAAGATTTTCTTCAGGTACAGCCACCACTCTTCAGCAGAAATTGGCCAACAAAAAATTGGTCCTTTCCAGCTACTGACAGACCACAGAGGAGGGTTAAATACAGACGTCCAAGAGGCAGAGGACAACCACAAGCCCAATACAAACCTCGGCAATGGGGCACTGCAACACAGAAGGGAGGAGAATACAGGCCCCAAACTACTAGAAGGCAAACTTAATGACTCACACCTCATCTGGGCAAGCAACACTCTCTTGGCAGCTCCCTTGGGAGGAAAACTCGCACTTTTTTCAGACAACTGGCACATGTCACAAAGGACAAATGGGTCCTAGACATAATTTCACGAGGATATAGATTCCATTTCCACACCTTGCCAATGAAAAGAGGAATGCCAAACCTGCCACAAAATCAATGGGCAGAGGCACAAAAACAAATTACAGCTCTCATGGACATGAGAGCCATTCAACTGGTACCTACATGGGAGCAAGGCCAAGGATTTTACTCAAGACTCTTTCTAGTCCCCAGAAAGAACAATGCCTGGAGACCAATTCTGGACCTTTCAATTCTAAACACCTTCTTACAAGTACCCAAATTCAAGATGCTAACACTACAGCAGCTTCTTTCCATGTTGGGCAAGAAAGCATGGCTAGTAACGTTGGACCTCAAGGAGGCATACCTGCATGTCCCTATCAGACAAAGTTGCAGAAGATACCTCCGTTTCATTGCAGGTTCAACCCATTACCAATTCTCTGCACTGCCCTTTGGCTTATCCACTGTGCCCGGGGTCTTCACAAAATGCCTGGCACCAGTAATTGCATACTGCAGAGAAAGAGGAATTCAAATATACCCATACCTGGACGACTGCCTCATCCAAGCAGAAAGCAAGGACATCCTCTTACAACATCTGGCTTTTGTAAAACACCTTCTAAGTTGCCTGGGGTACACAGTAAACGAAAATAAATCAAAACTAGTACCCTCACAAAATATGACATTCCTGGGTGCCAGCTTGAATACAACGGCCCAGAAAGCTTATCTGACGCCAGACAAACAACTACAACTGACTCAATATTTCAAAACAATGGCAACAAAGACCCAACTCCCTGCAAGAAAAATTCTGCAGGCCTTGGGCTTCATGGCATCTTGCATACTACTAATACCATTTGCAAAGCTGCATATGAGGAAATTACAGTGGTACCTAAAAAGCGTATGGTCTCAACACAGCCACAGCTTGGACCCAATGATATCTCTCATTCCCTGTCAACAATAGGAGTTTCTATGGTGGTCACAGGCGTGTCACCTCAACAAGGGTCAGCCTTTCACCTTGCCCCCAGCCAGGCAATCTATGACAACAGATGCATCGGACTATGCCTGGGGGGCACACACAGCAGGACAGTGCGTTCAAGGCATATGGACTGCAGATCAAAGGAATCTGCACATCAATCAAAAAGAGATGCTCTGACAGCCTTCAAAAACCTATTACATCCAGGATAACTCACAATAAGGCGGACAACACCACAGTAATGTGGTACATAAACAAGCAAGGGGGTACACACTCCTACCCTCTATGCAGGCAAACAATGACCTTGTGGAACAAAGCACTGGCTTACCAAGTTCAGTTGCAAGCTCAGTTCCTGCCAGGAAAAAAGAACACATTGGCAGACGACCTCAGCAGAAACATCATGGATCCCCACGAGTGGAAACTGGATACTCAAGTATTTGCAATGATAACTCAAAAATGGGGCCTTCCAGACATAGACCTGTTTGCCAGCCCCCAAAATTATCAGCTAACAAAATTTTGTACAAGGAGTCTTCACCATCAAGCTTGGAAAGTGGATGCACTCTCATTCAGTTGGAAAAACCTGACAGTATATGCCTTCCCTCCATTGCCTCTCCTCACAGAGGTGCTTCTGAAAGTTAGGAGGGAGAGACCATGACTGATACTCATAGCCCCAGACTGGCCACGCCAGCACTGGTACCCGCTATTAAGGAATATGGCCCAGGGCCCACCTTGGATTTTACCACAAATTGCCCATTTGCTGACACAGCAAAACAATCAGATTCTACACAGCCAGCTCAAAACCTTAAATCTGACTGCATGGCATATCAACTAGGCATCCAGCCAGCTCTTCTTTCCCAAGCAGTTATGGATGTTATTCTGGAAGCTAGGAGGCCCAGCACCAGAAGGGCCTACTCAGGCAAATGGAAAAGGTTTTGCGCCTGGAACCAAGCTAAAGGCCAAAATACACTTCAGCCTCACATGCCTCAGATACTACAGTATTTAACTGAGATGCTGCACAAAGGACTTTCTTTTTCTTCCATTAAAATCCACGCATCAGCTATTTCAGCCCACTACAACACGGATCCACCCTTATTTTCATATCCACTTCTAAGGCAGTTCCTCAGAGGGGCAAAAAACATTAGGCCCCCCAGGAGAGCACCTACACCAACATGGGACCTCAATTTTGTTCTGGAAAAACTTACGCTACCAACTTTTGAACCAGCTTTCTCTGCAGATCTACAGTTTATATCATGGAAAACTGCCCTGCTGCTAGCAATAACTTCAGCCAGAAGAGTCTCAGAGCTACAGGCACTAATGGCAGTGGAACCTTTCCTCATTTTCCATCAAGACAGAGTTTCTCTACGAACTAATCCTTCTTTCATGCCTAAGGTGGTTTCCAGTGTGGCTTTAAATCAAACCATCCACTTACCCACCTTCTTCCCAAATCCACAGAACAAAGGAGAAAGACTCCTGCATTCCTAGGACATTCACAGGCAACTTCGTTACTACTTAGATAAAACTAAGGTTTTCAGAAAATCTGACCAGCACTTTGTATTCTATGCTACAGCTTCACAAGGGAAGGCTATAGCAAAACAAACCATTTCCTAATGGATAGTGCATTGCATTCGATTTTGCTATACCCATCATGGAAAACCAGTTCCTGCTACCATTAGGCCCCACTCTACCAGGGCAACAGCTACATCTACAGCCTTCCTCAGGGGGGTTCCAACCAGGGAAATTTTGGAAGCTGCAACTTGGAGTTCAGTACACACCTTTACCAAACACTATCACTTACCACTTTACTCTAAGACTAGAGCTGGCTTTGCCACTGCAGTTCTTCAGGGCCTTCTAGCCCCCTCTAACCCTCTATGACTCCTCCACCCATCCTTAGCTTTGGGATTCTACCCAAGTGTGATGACTGCAGCAGGGTAACACCGATGAACATAGTACAGTTTTGTACCTACCATAAATGTAGATGTTCGAGTGTACACCCTGCTGCAGTCCAGGTTACCCTCCCTCCATCGCCTCTGACCTAACTGGCTAAATCTCTACAATACCTTCCTGATGTATTTGCTTTTAGCTGGAGGGATTTTGTGTTTGTGCAAAAATTTCTTAATTTGGTACTAATTATTGGCCACCTTTTTGGGGGCACCTGACATCTGGGGCAAGAAAAACTGAAGAAAATGGCGTTGGATGCATTATATGTACCCCTGGCGCACTGACGTCAGGGAAGAAGTGACAGCAACGACGCCAGACCAAGACTTTGGAATTCCGGCCGACTGCGGGACCGCCTGACGACAGGATAACCCAAGTGTGATGACTGCAGCAGGGTGTACACTCGAACATCTACATTTATGGTAGGTACAAAACTGTACTTTCTGAGGTCTGTGCGTGCAGATGTCACATTTAAGGGCCAAGGTTTATGGCCCTGCATGTGACATCCCATGCACCTTGCAGCAACCAGGCTTAAGCTTTTGTATAGGAGCCAGACATTTGGATTGCCTGAGGCGGAAAATCTCACAGTAAGAATACTGCAACATGGAAGAGAATGACATTTATGGTAAGATTTTACACAACTAATCTTTTCCAGTTACCTCTTCCCCATCACCTGAGGAAAAAATCTTTGAGTCTGGTTGGAGTATAAAAATACCTATGCAAACACTTCCAAGGAAAACTCCTAAGCCTGCTAGACTTTGTTGCATATGTCATCCCATTGTTCCCTTGCAAATTGCTTAGCCAGGCTCTCTTCCCAATATTTTCTATCCTCTTCTGATTGATTTTTATGATTGTCATGCAATATTTTGTATACCATAATAATTATCCATTTTAACAGCAGCTTCTGTTCTAGATTCAACTAAAAACTCTACCAGAGCAGATCTTTCACTTAGGATTCTCCTATCCCTTTCTCTTTGCCTATATTCAAATATCAGTCCTTTATAGGGAAGGCAGTCTCTAACCTGAAGTCCAAATGTCTTCTTGGCCTCATCTCATTCGATTACCTTTCCCCCTCTCAAGTTGTTTGCTCCCAGTACCTTGGTTCCTTTGACAGTTTTTCTCCAGTAAATTCCAGCTCCCTCTTGCCTTTTCACTGTATCCCCTGTTTACAGCCATCTCAAGTGACAAAATATTTTTCCATTCTCATATTGGCTTTAGTTCTTAAAATACTTTTTGCTACTTTATAAATGTAATAATCTGTATGGTTGTTGTTATTCTCCTTAAGGGTCTGCATCCATAAGCCCACTCTCGCCTTATTTCTTGAATCTCAATCCCCAGTTTACCACCATCCTTTTCCACATTGAATTGTAGCTTTCTGCTTATGTTATGTATATGAGCCTTAATTGTGTAGCATTGAACTGTCTCTTAAAAGCAAGTAATCCTAAACCACCTTATTCTATTGGAAGGAGTAATTTATCTCACTTAATCCTGGTCATCTTCCCCTCCTATATAAATCCCTTCACCTCTTTATTAATTATTGTTAACAATTTCTCATCTGGTTGATAAAATTATGTCTGATCTGTATATCTATTGGATCAATTGTTAATAAAGGAAGCAATGCTAAAAGTGCCTTCCATTCAAAAGATGTACTTTGGACTGATGCTAATTCAAAAAAAAGTGGGTGAGAGAGAGAGGGCGAGAGAGACAAAACCTCAAGATTAGCACTAGATTTATCAGATTTGAATTAACTTATAAGTACAACATTATTTAGGATGGTGACTAAATATTATACTTCCTTTTACCAAGCAAGACTTTTTGGATTACGTTTGTGGATCTCACTTCAGCAACCTGTATGTGCAGGGCAGCCTGGCTCAGTAGAACAGATCTGTTTACATCAAACTGAAGAAAATTAAAGCAGTTTGCAGGGTCCTGGTAGTCTTTTAGGGTCATTTCCAGCCAATATTTTTCTGAATCAAGACAGACAATACTAGATCACATCCTCCCAACTCTGTAGAAAAAGAGTTTGGACTTGGCATTAAATCTCATCCTGCTTCTTTCAGAGGTTCACATTTCAGGTTTACATAGTTAGTACATGCCATAAGCAGGAAAATGGCATTGTCATACAAACAAAAACTGGATCCACACACTTTTCAAGAAATTGTACAGATGATGGAGCCTCCCAGAATTTGATCCCGTTTGTTACATATAATAATCTCTTTAACTTTCATCAAACCATTAACTCCCCTACTAGAATTCACAAATCAACCCACAAACAAACCATTCTAGATTGGATACTAATTAACAACAACCCCCTCTCCTATAAAACAGGAATTCTCCCTGACAACATCAGTGACCATCTCCTAACCTTTATCTGTAAACAAAAATATAGCAATCCCAAGCTAGCTACCTACCGTACCATACACAACAAAACAGATTTTAACCTAGCATCCTTTCAAAATGAACTCAAAGACTATAACTGGTCAACTCTAAAATACCTCCCAATAGACGAAGCAGTAACCCATTTCAACAATACCTTCCTACAAATTCTACAACATCATGCCCCATCCCGCTTAATTAGACTAAGCTCTAAGGCTGCCCCATGGCTCTCACAAACTACTAAACAAAATATGAGGGCTAGAAATAAATTATGGAATAAATGGAGATCCACAAAAAACCCTGCTGACCATCAGAACTTCAAACACCTAAGAAACACCACAAAGAAACTTATCTATCTGGATAAAAAACTATCACTTTAAATATCAACAAAACCAAAAACAAAACCCCAAACAATTTTGGTCAGGAATAAACAAACTACTTCATCCAGGGAATACCAAAACCCCCACCCCAGCTAGCCTAGCCCAAAGCCAACCCGACATAATAGCCAACACTTTCAATGACTTCTTCTCTCAAACTGTCACCTCTCTGGCAAACACTATGACTCCCCCCCTATCCCACCAAACAACCCCTACCCAAAACAACACCCCCATACTAAAGTTTCATACTGTCTCCACTACCTATATCGTAAATTACTATCTAAACTTAAACCTTGCACCCCTTCTGCCGACAAACTACCAGCTGAATATCTTCAACTAGCTGCAACCGAACTAGCCTTCCCAGTCTCCATCTTAATCAACAGAACAATAACTGAATCCAAAATCCCTTCTTGTTGGAAAATCTCCCATATCATTCCCCTCCACAAAGGAGGTAACTCCAACGAACTCTCTAACTTTCGGCCTATTGCCCTTCTATCGCCACTATCCAAAATAATGGAACGCTGCATACACCATCAACTCTTACATCATCTCTTGAGTAATAACTTGCTTGTAGACTCTCAGCATGGATTTAGGCCCTATCACAGTACTTCTACTGCCCTTCTCTCCTTCACAGACATAATAAACAAAAATCGCAACAACAACCTGTTCTCCTCTGCACTATTCTTAGACCTCTCAAAAGCATTTGATATGGTCAACCATCAACTTCTCCTCCACACTTTAGAAGCCCTGTCACTTGACTCACCAGCACTACAGTGGTTTGATTCATACTTGACAAATCGAAAACAAGCAGTCCTTTGGGACAGCCATCTATCTTCTCAACTCCCAATTACTATAGGCGTTCCACAAGGGTCCATCTTAGGTCCCCTACTTTTCTCTATATTCATAAATAATCTACCCACTTCCCTACCTACATCCACATGTATACAGTATGCTGATGATTCTACGCTCATCTGCTCTGCTCCATCCCCAGTAGAACTACATTCCTCTACCCAATTGGTTTTCACAGCAGCAGAAAAATGGTTTCAACATATCTGTCTCCTCCTAAATCCCAAAAAAACCAAACTTCTACTCTTCACACCAACCCTTAAATCCACTCCTATCACTTTTTCCATTGTGTCCTGCAATGGCACTATCATCAAACCTGACTTTTCCACAAAACTGCTAGGTGTCACCATAGACAATCAGCTAAACTTTGACTATCATATTGATTTAACTATCAAGACAGTAAATACAAGATAGGAGCCCTTTACAGACTTAAGCCCTTTCTTACTGCCACATCCCGAGTATCTCTTGCCCAAACTCACCTCATCTCCACACTACTGTATGCCTCTCCCTCCTTTATTAACATATCCAAAGCTAACCTTCAGAAACTTAATCTAGCCTACCATAGCATTGCCAGATTTGCAACTGGCTCTCCATTCCGTACACATCACTGTCTCAACCTAAAGAAACTCAACTGGCTAGAACTTCCAAATCTAATACTCCTACAGCAATTAGTCATCACTTTTAAAATTCTACATTACCCCTCCAACACACCCATACTGAACAACCTTATCACACCTTATAAAATCTCACCTCACTGCTCAGCCAACAAGCTCCTAGTAACTACTATCAAATCTCATAATAAAGCAGGTGACTCCTTATTTGCAAACACTGTTGGATCTTATTGGAATAAACTTCCCACTGAACTGACCTCCCTAGCCTCATGTCACCTTTTTAAAAAACAGATTAGAAATCATTTACAAAAACACTGGCTATGCCCTTGCTTGAATCCTGACTGATAACTGATACACTACCTGCTCTCATAGTTAACTCTGTATATCATTTGTATCTTCTTTATCACAAAGTTTGATTTCTTTTCTGTTTTGTGACTTTGTTAATTTGTATAGTCTCTAGTATGATAGGCGAGCTTTCCTCCTCAACCCTGTGTAGAAAATATACATGTATCAAGCTACACAAACCCAGTAATACTGTATATTCAATTTTACTTTACTTGTCTTTTGTCATTATGTTGTTTTCTTATACTGTTTGATTGACTGTTATCTCTATTACCTGTATCTGTTTAAACTGTAAAGTTATAGTATGATAGTGGAGCTTTTCTCCTCGGGCCTCTGCTGAAAATGGACATGTATCCAGCCAGACTAGCCCGGTTAACAAATGTAAAATAAAATAAATAAAATAAATAAAATAAATAATAAATAATGTTTCTTGTGTACATGCCTTCTTTGCCCAGTATTAAGTTTCTTTTTAAACATATAATTTTCTCTAGATTTTACTTCATTGCTACATTTAATTTAGTATTTATTTTGTTACTAATTCTGCCTCTCAGGTGGTTTGTATTACATTTTCTAAAGTCATGTTAACTTTAGGTTGTAACTTTTGAGACACTTCAACATCAGCCAGCCCAATTACAATTCCATATCTAATTTGTTCATCTTTCGATTCAGTAAATCAGCTGTTTTCAGGCATTACATACAGATGCCTTGCAAAAGTTTCAGTACATTGACCTTTATCTTGTACACATCTATGGAAGCATGCCCTTTCACGTATAATATTTCTTTTAGTCACAAAATATTTGTTGAGCTACTAATTAGTCATATATAGCACTCTGACCCTCAAAATGAAAAGGAACTGTATGGTTCTTTGTCTGTGAAGTACAACAAAAGGGCTTACCTGAATTTCTTTATTTTCTTTGTCCAACGTGGATGCTACTCTGAAGCGTACAAACCTATGCCTCCAAGTTGGCCAAGCAAATTAGCTTTGAGAAGTCAAACTGCTTTGGTGGGTTAAACAGTCATTTTTTAAAGAAATTCATTTTTCTAAGGTTGAATGTTTTTAAAATTAGTGAAATGGCAACTTTGTGAGGTAAAATTACTTGTTTTCAGTAAAACTGCTTACTCTTTGCTTGGCGGTTACCACTCAACTTGGTTTTCAGACTGGAATGGCATATTCATTTTTATTTTTATAAAGACCATCCAAGTTATGACATTATGTCTTAATGCTAACCTAACATTACCCAATAATGTTGAATGGCAGGGTCAATAATTTTATGATACACCAGCATGTAAATAATCATGTTAAATTTTATTCTGTACAGAATGACAGCAGAGTAAGAATGATGTTTACCAAGTCTTCATAAATGCACTGGCAACTGGCACTAAACACAGTGCATTATGGGATGTAATACTTATTAAAATGGCAATACTATACTTTTGTCATACAGTGGCAGTGTGATGATACTTATCTGCAATATATACAAACTCATGGAAGCTGTACACACTTATCTCAGAGGGATTAAAAAGAGTCTGGCATTTAAAGACTTCAGTAGAGTCATACATATGTTTGTCTTCTGTGACCTGCAGGTTGCCACAGTAATAAGATAGATCTTCAGTGTGACTCACTGATAGCGCCTCTTTCTGCAGTTTGTTGTCCAGATACCTAATTCAGCTGGAGAGGTTTCAGAAGTTCCACAGTGAGAGGAGAGATGGGCTTTGTTATGTGTGGGGCACATACACACACTCTTCAAAAAGCTGCCATTCTTAGTGCCATACTGTCTTTAGAGTCTGTTAGTTAGCACAGAGGATTAAGCCTATGAACTGTTAGCAAGCTACTACTTGAGGTACAGAGTTTGATTCCTAGTCTTAATTTACCTTCTGTGTGGTACTGAGCAAGTGACTTACCCAGACAGAGCTCGGAGCTGCAATTGGGAATTTCAGCTAGCTTCCTTGATGGTCTGCTGGACTGCTTGCCTAGAAAGTACCCATGAACCTATATGGGATGTTAAGTTTGTTTTTCAGGTCAATAAAAGCTATCCAAGACTTTCTTTCTTTCTAGACCATACTAATGTGAAGATCAGTTTGTGTAAAAATTCAGTAAACCTTAAAATATCTATTAAATTTCTTGCATATACTGCTACATCACTAAATGGCTTCCTTTCCTTTGTAACAAATTTGCCCTGCCCTTAAAACAATCCAGACTGATTCACACTTTTAAAAGGCACATTGTTGACTATGTGAGTTATGTATACATATGAATATGGACAGCAATCATCTAGCTTTGTGAAGACCATTAGGGTATGTCCTTGTTACTGAACTTTATAAGGTGTAAATATATGAATCCAGCAATCCTTGTGGTTATGTCTACTATTTTCCTGTGCAGCTGAAACAAAATGTTGAGATTATTCTGATGTCCTTCAAGAATGTAACTGCAGTCCTTAACATATGGGTTGTCCTGCCTCAGGCAGCCCTTCGGTCGGCCGGATTCCAAAGTCTGGGTCCGGCGTCGGCTGATGTCGGCTCCTACCTGACGTCAAAGCGGCCAGGGTATAAAAGCATCAGCCGACGCCATCTTCTTCAATCTTTCTTGCCACGCGGTGCCCTAAGCAGAAGCAGTTCGCAAGTGCCGGTCGGCCAGCTCCTGTGTTTTCAGATACTGAAGTCATCAAAAAGCTAAGTACCCCGTTGGGGAACCTTTTCTTGCCTCAGCCGATGTCAGATAAAACTGCAAAAGTTAATAATTGCTTGTCTTGTGGTAGACAAATACCTCATAAGGACTTCCATTCTTACTGCCTTCCCTGCCTCGGCCCAGACCACGACGTCTCGGCCTGTGCTTGCTTCAATAAGCGCACACTTAAGCACCGGACAGAATTTGCTGTAGACTTTTTTGGAGAAAATTACTCCTATATCATGCCGTCGGAACTACCGACAGCACATACTTCCAAAAAACAGAAGGACCGGGACCGACATCCGCAGCCCGCGACTTCCACCGACACCACGCTAAAGCCTACCGCGAGTGCATCGGTCTCTTCGGAGGCGGTAATTCAACCGCTCCAGGCCGACGACACCGTTTTACCGCTCACTTCGGTACTGGAGGCTACCCCGGTGCCGGTTGTTGATTTTCCCCCTGAAACCGAAGCCCAAGATTTGCCTGACACCATACCGGTGGACAAAGTTACTCCAGCACGTGGGGCAGCAAGGCCTCCTGTGCCTATGTCCATTAAGGCCTACACACGTGCTAAGGCTGCCAGCCAGGCTAAGCCTCACCCTCCTAAATCTTTTCCACAGGGTTCAACTTCTGATAAACAGATCATGACTTTAGCTGCAGATCTAATTTCTTTAATCAGGGGCTCTCAGGCTCATCCAGACAGAGATTCTCAGCCGCCTTCAGACAAAAGGCCTAGGGTTGAGCAGGTGGATACTCTTTCCTCAGAGGAGGCCTCTGGTGAGTCAGACCATTCAGATTCCCTGGAAGAATCTTTCCCGGCCTACGAGGATTCGGATGCTGATGAATCCATTCCCTCTGCCTCTCCTCCTGAGGATATTTCTTTCGGGGAGATTCTCCACTCCATGAGAGAGCATTTTCAGTGGCAGGGCCAGGATTTCTCCGACTCCAGGAAAAGGCTTTGGACTTTCCTCAAGTTACCCCAGCACATGCCTTTAGCTATACCCCCAGTGTTGGATGTATTGGATGATGTGTTCTCAGACTCCAGTACTTCTCCTGATTCTCTCCCCCCTGCTCCGGCCAAGCCGGACAGATATTACAGGGTTCCTGAAACTCATAAACATCTCTTTAAGGCACACTCTGTTGATCTAGAAACTATTTCTCAGGGGCCCAAAGGAGTGGCCACCGCCATGGCCAAAAATCCTTTGCCCGCAGACAGGGAATCTAGGTTCCTGGAGAGGTGGGGTAAAAAAGTTTATACTTCATCCACCCTTGCCATGAGGGCACTTAACTGTCTTTTTCATATGTTTCAGTATCAGGATTTCTTGATGGATGATTTACAAAAAAAATTAGCCTCTCCTGAGCCTTTAGATAGAAAGGCCTTGCAGGATTTGGTACATAACACTCAGCAGGTTAGCAATCATTTTCTTCAGTGTGGTTATGATGCATTGGAAGCTTCATGTAGGTCAGCTATGACAGGGGCCGTCATACGTAGACATGCTTGGTTGAAAGAACAGACATTGCCAGATCATGTTAAAATAAAGCTTCTAGATGCACCTCTGGAAAAAGATAAGCTATTTGGTGCTAATGCACAGGGTGTGTTCAAATCAATAGAGGAAAAAGCTAAATCAGTACAAACAGTCAAAGATTTCCTCCAGGTTCAGCCACCAAGGTTCAGCAGGAATTGGCCTTCAAAGAATTGGTCCTTTCCAGACACTGACAAGTTCCAAAGGGGAAAAAACAGGCGTGCTCGAGGTAGAGGGCAATACCGAGGCTCCTACAGGGGCCGCCAATGGCAATCAACAAATCAGAGAAGTGGCGCTGCTCCACAGGTACAACCACAATGACTTGACTTTGACACCACCGACCAAGGCTCAAAGAGAAGCACCTTTAGGCGGAAAATTATCATTATTTTCAAAAAATTGGCACGGTTTTACAAAGGACCAATGGATTTTGGACATAATAGACAAAGGTTACAGGTTCCACTTCCATACCTTACCAGCAAGACAAGGCATGCCAAACCTGCCACACAATCAAAGGGCAGAGGCACTCTTACAAGTTTCAAAGCTACTACAAATCAAAGCAATAGAAAAGGTTCCTCCTCAGGAACAAGGCCAGGGATTCTACTCAAGACTGCTCCTTGTTCCAAGAAAAGAAAAGCAATGGAGACCTATACTAGACTTGTCCGCTCTAAACACTTTTCTCATTGTGCCAAAATTCAAAATGCTGACGTTACAGCAACTCCTTCCCATGCTGGGCAAGGGGTCTTGACTGTTTACTCTGGACCTCAAGGAGGCATACCTGCATGTCCCAATCAGACAGAACTGCAGAAGATACCTCAGATTTCTTGCAGGGCCAGAGCATTATCAATTCTCAGCATTGCCTTTTGGCTTATCTACTGCGCCCAGAGTATTCACGAAATGCCTGGCATCAGTAATTGCGCACTGCAGACTCCAGGGGATACAAATATACCCTTACCTGGACGACTGCCTTATTCAAGCGGACAGCAAGCAAGCCTTGATAAGAAACTTGGACTATGTCATTCATCTACTGCAGGCTTTGGGATACACAGTCAACATTCAAAAATCAAGACTACTGCCATCCCAACAAATAATTTTTCTAGGAGCCAAACTGGACACAGATTCACAAATGGCTTTCCTCACAGAAGAAAAACAAGAACAATTACCAGTTTACTTCAAAAGCCTAGCAAAGCACACCCAGATGACTGCAAGGAAGATCCTGCAGGCCCTGGGTTACATGGCATCTTGCATTCTTCTGATTCCACTGGCAAGACTACACATGAGAAAACTACAATGGTACCTAAAAAGTTTATGGTCTCAACACAGCCACAACTTAGAAGCAACTATTCCACTCATTCCATGTCTACAAAAGGAATTTTTGTGGTGGGCACAAGCAAGCCTGCTAAACAAAGGCATGTCCTTCAGCAAACCTCAAGCAAGCCAAACCATTACAACAGACGCCTCAGATCATGGATGGGGGGGTGCACATGGAGGGCAGATGCATTCAAGGGCAATGGGCTCCCCGGGAATTGCATCTGCACATCAATCAAAAAGAGATGTTGGCAGTGATTCATGCAATCGAGGCCTTCGGAAAATTTCTTCAGCAAGGTCATCTGTTAATAAGGACAGACAACACCACTGTTATGTGGTACATAAACAAACAGGGAGGCACCCATTCTTACCCCCTCTGCAGACTAACAATGACTCTTTGGGAAAAGTCCCTGAAACTGAACATACAGTTGCAATCCCAGTTTGTTCCAGGCAAGGACAATGTTCTGGCGGACAGTCTAAGCAGAAACATTATGGATCCGCACGAATGGATGTTGCATCCAGACATTTTTTCACAAATAACTCATGCATGAGGAAGGCCGGACATAGATCTCTTTGCCTCACACCTCAAACATCATCTGAAGAAGTTTTGCTCAAGGACACACCATCCTCAAGCCTGGAGAATGGATGCTCTCTCCTTCAGCTGGAATTCTTGAACAATCTATGCATTCCCACCTCTACCATTAATGACCAAGGTGTTACTGAAGATCAAAGCAGAACAACCGAAGGGCATTTTCATAGCTCCAGACTGGCCGAGGCAGCACTGGTATCCATTACTAAGGAGCATAACTCGCACCAAGCCGTGGCCCCTGCCTCAATGGCCTCTGCTTATAACTCTGCACAATTACAGGACTGTTCATCCCAACTTGCAAACATTGCAACTGACAGCTTGGAGGGTTCCATGATTTCTCCCCATATCTCTCTCTCCAAAAAAGTTCAAGAGATCTTACTGGAAGCATGCAGGCCTTCCACCAGAAAAACTTATTCAGCCAGTTGGAAGAGATTCAACATCTGGAATGCCAACAGGGGTCAGGATGCATCAGTAATGAGCATCCCACAGATACTAGAATACTTGGCAGAAATGCTTCTCCATGGCCTTTCATATTCTTTCATAAAAATACACGCTTCAGCAATTTCAGCAAAATACAACTGTGATCCACCTGTGTTTTCACATCCTTTGCTAAGACAGTTTCTAAGAGGGATAAAGAATATCAAACCTCCAAGGAAACCACCAGTGCCTGCATGGGACCTCAACTTCATCTTGGAAAAATTAACCCTTCCACCTTTTGAGCCAGCAGCATCTTCAGAATTGCAATTTCTCAAAGGTGATATCCAGGGTTTCTCTAAATCAAGCAATTCACCTGCCTACTTTCTTTCCCAATCCTCAAAATAAAGGAGAAAAGCTTCTGCACACTTTGGACATACACAGACAATTGCGCTACTACTTGGACAGAACAAAGGCCAACAGAAAGTCAGACCAACTATTTGTAGCCTACGCAGCTGGAGTACAAGGAAAGGCAATTTCCAAGCAAACAATTTCAAAATGGATTGGAAACTGCATCAGATTCTGCTACTCTTTCCATGGAAAAGGTGTGCCAGCCAATATCAGGCCACACTCCACCAGAGCTACAGCCACCTCCACAGCCTTTCTAAGAGGGGTGGCTACAAAGGACATTCTAGAAGCTGCTACATGGAGCTCCGTGCATACATTTTCCAAGCATTACAACCTGCCTTTATATTCCAGATCCCGAGCAGGCTTTGCTTCAGCAGTCCTGCAGGGCATTTTAGCTACACCATCCTTATCTTAGATCCTACCACCCCCCAGCTTGGCTATGGTATTCAACCCATATGTAACCCATAGTTGCATATCTATCGGACATCTACATTTATGGTAGTTACAAAGCTGTACTTTATTGATAGCTGTTGTAGTAAGTAAACCAAGTTATCTGAAGTAGTTATCTTAATTTGTCCATCAACCTGTGGGTATCGGATCCATATCGGATCACAGGTTGCTGACAAATGAAGTTTACCTACTCAGATGGAACGTTATGGTGAGTACATAGGTTCTTTTTTTATAACTTTCAGTATGTTCTTTTCAGAAGATGCATCTACCTTCATCAATTTGGAGCAGTTGGATGGATCAGGTTTTGGAATGCTACTTTTAGAAGTATAAAAACAATGAAAATCAGCACAAAAACATAACTTATCATTGCACACTGTTGGTTTACACTAGGGCTGAACTGCACCATTAGTTGTTAAAGGTGTTATTCAATACGGTGAGAAAGTCTAAGGCAGATGGCAGGTATAGTTTAAGCCAGTACTCCTTTGGTGCATTCAAAATGTGTTATACAGGATTTATGAGTAGCAGATAACTATTTCTCAAATTTTGATCCAGTTTTTCACATTCTTGCTTGTCTGTGGTATTAAACATACTGCTTAACAAACCAAGTCACTGAACATTATATCATTTTATTAACCACACATCTTTACTATCAGTGCCCTTTAGCTACACTCTCTTTTACAAGCAGTCATTTACAGTGACAAATGCTTGGGTATATCCTGCTTCAAAATATCTGTCAAGATGGCAGCTTAAGTGCCTTAGGTGGTGCCGTCACTGCACAGAAAGTGCTCCCCAGGGTTTGTATCCCATTATGAATGTGGTTATTTTTGTGATATTAATCCTGAGAACACATCAAAACTAATGCCTTGTTCATTTAGAACAAAGTGTATCACTCTGCAGAAGTGAAATAGAAAGGAAAAAGAATGGCAGTTAATATGGTGGAAATTGGTTATTTGCTTTAAACAAGTGTAAAGTTATTGAGTATTATCTGAAAACTGCCTGACTTAAGGGTCTATATTATAAAATCAAATAGGAAGAATGTCGAATGCTCTAATGAGCGAAACTGCCCCCCACACCCCCTGCTAAATATATATTCCAACTCCGAGATCGCACTACAGTGAGGAAAGGGCAAATATTCCACTCTACACTTTACTAAGACCTCAATAACGGACACTCGAGTTTCGGCAGTTTCACTCATTAGAGCATTCGACATTCTTCCTATTCTATTTAATGATATAGACACTGATTTAAGGCACAAAAAATACCTACAAGACTTCATCCCTGTTCCTCTTCCTGTTAAAAAGATAAAAATGCCTTATATTGTGAAAAACATTACACATACAGATAATTAAATGAAGATGCATTGTTTGACTAAAGAAGCAAATGCTTTGCTATTTGTTTAGTATTGTTCTTCCCTTTTTTTTTCTTTGTGCCTGGCCTAATGAGTATTGCATTCCTTTTGTACAGACTCAGACACAGTACCAGCAACAGTTAGAACAACAGCGAAAGGAGCTTGAAAACCTGCATCAGGAAAGCATCCAGCAATTACAGAGCAGACTGAATGAAACTGAATTAACAAATAAAGAGCTGTCTGAAAGGAGATACAAAGCCGAGTCCAGCATCAGAGAACTTAAAGCCAAGATTTCTGGGATAGAAGATGTAAGAATGCTAACCAATATTACCTTAACATTGGTATTTTCTATAGTAGTTCACATTAGTCTGACAATTATTAGAACAAAATGTGATGATAATTAGCTGAAATTGTTCCTTTGAATTAAAAATGAATTAAAACATCAGCATCTTAATTTAAGCACATTGACAGTTGTAAAATGTAACTTTGAACAAAAAGTGTGAATTTGTGTGTGTGTGTGTGTGTGTGTGTGTGTGTGTGTGTGTGTGTCAATATACATAGATAGCTATAAATATATATAGGTATATATACGCCTTTGTTGATTCACACTGGACTGTGACAGAGACAGGGCCATCAGGGCCATACTTAATGGTATTTTAAATCTGCTTAATATGGGTTAGGATGTTGCTATAAAGTATACTGGCATTAAAGGTCTGTTACAGTCTAATTTAAATGAGAACTTATCTCAGATTATTGGACTACTTACAGGGTCTAGGTTCGCCCCCTCATAGTGGGAATTGATTATGTCGCAATTTGTATTTCTAGTAATATGAAGTAAATAACAGTATACTTCTGATAATAGACTAGCATTTGGTTGACACACTTTTTAAACACTGATACTAGGAAAAAGAACTGTGCAGTCCAGACACAAATAAAATAAAATTAGTCAGTTATAGATATACAGTGGTTTAAGCAAAACAATTACTGGGCTATGACCAAACTCCATCCTGCAAATATAAGCATTTTAATAAAGTAAAGGAGAAGATATATAAAAATGGATTGTTACTAACAAGGCTATCCATAAGACTAGCTATAATAAGATTTGTAAGCAGGAGATATACAGTGGTTTAAGCAAAACAATTATTGGGCTATGACCAAACTCCATCCTGCTAATTATCATCACATTTTGTTCGGTATATACTTTTCCGAGGTACAGGCAAACGTGCGAGGACTATGGCTCACCAAGTTCGCAGACGACGGCAAACTGGGCGCCATAATCAACTCTCCAGCTGACACAAACATCTTTCAAAAAGGTCTCACAGAGACAGATAACTGGTGCCAGCACCATGGTCTAAAGCTAAATGCCAAAAAATGTATAGTCATACCCTTTGGCAAAAACAATGTGCCCACAAATTACCACATAAGCGGAAACCCATTAAGTACAGAGAAAGTTATTAGGGACCTGGGGACCCAAGTTGATAGCAATCTCTCCTTTGAAAGCCACATTGCCAAAGTGGTTAGAAAGACCTTCTACATAGCCCACCTCATCACAAAGGGTTTCACATCTAGATCAAGAGAGGTAATCGTGCCCCTTTATTCATTCCTCATCAGGCACATCATAGAATACAATGCCCCTTTTGGGATGTACCTTACCTGATACCTGCAGCAATTAGAAAGACCCCAAAAGTATCTCACCAAGAGGATCAAGGGTCTCAAACAGATGCCATATGCTGCTCGGTTAAAAAAACTCCAGCTCTACTCAGTTGCATACCGCCTACTTCGAGGCGATTTATGCCTGACATACAAAGCTATGTCAAATCCAGAATTAATGGACATGCTCCACCTCAGTAAATCTAAATCCCTTAGAGCCACATGCTCGAGGGACATGAACCTCAGCACAGAAATAAATAGAACTTGCTGGAGGGACAGGTTCATAACCCAGAGGCTCCCTTTGCTCTGGAATAGAATTCCAGTTCATGTGAGGCAGAGCACCTCACTGAATCTCTTCAAGAAGAATCTCGATAGGTGGATGGGGGATCGTAGGTTTGTCCCAGGGATTACTCCCGTGTCACTATTAGACAGAGGCACAGTAAACTAAACCTTAAAGGGCACAGTATACTCAAATCAAGGGGTGGCGTAAGCCATACAGAATTGGGCTAGGCTTATAATTGCCTCAGGGCAGATAGCCTAGTATGAACCTATGAACCTAAGAAAGTAGCTGCAAGGCAGGATGGAGAAATGACGGAACTGAGTTTTGCCGATAAATGTGCTGACAAATAGAGAACCTTTTATAGGTGTCTAAAACCTGCTGTGTTCCCTTTAGAGAAAAAAAAAACGTCCATTTTCTTATATCTGTTGCCGTTTCATCACTTTCCTCTTCAGAGAAGTTATTTTAAAGCTAGGTGTGTTGTATTATGTTTTAACAGACTGTTACAAGACTGTAACACACTTTTAAATGAGCACTTGTTTTTCCTGTCAATTTAAAAGCAGTATAACATAACTGAAAGCATTTCCTGTGGAGAAATTGTGGTTATTTTACTTTTGTGAGGCTGGCATAGTGTTTTAAAGTGCTTATTACTGTGATCTGATGTCATTTTCATTCATTCCTCATCATTTGGGTCTCAGATCCAATCTCTGATCTGTCTCGGTGCAATTACATATTCTCTTAGATCCAACTCTCAAGCTCCTCCCATTACTCATCATGCCCGTGTATTCTATAGTACCCCAGATTTCATTTGCCACTTTATTGCTTTAAGACGTGGGTCCTGCTCTCACGAGTTCGAAGGTGTATTTTGTATGGATTGTAAATATTTTAGTGTTTTATTCTTGTTTCAAATTACTTCTTTCTCACTCTTCCTTCCTCCTCTCCTATTGTTTTTGTTTTCTTGCTTTAGGGTATTCTAATTTCCTCCCATTTTTTCCTACCCTGCACTTGGATATTTCTCTGCACCATCATTGGTACTCTTTCCTTCCTATCCTTTCAATGTTTCAAAGGGTATTTTCCGCTACCATTGTTGGTATGCTTTTATCTTTTGGTACTTTTCCAAAAAAAGACTATCCTTCTTTCTCTACTTTTTTGACCATAATGGCTGACTAACTGCAAATTTCAAAAAGTGCACTTCCTTTGGGTATAAGATTCCCTATTCTGATGCCAGCAGGGAGTGCTTTACTGTTTGGGTGCAGCCCACCCTTACACTCAATGTTCTGTTTGCATCGGTTTTAATACCAGGGCCTTGAGCAACTGGTGCAATAAACTCATGTTGAAAGGTTTGCTGCCTTCCTCTGCTACTTCTGCAGCATCTTCTTCTGTGTTTCTAGGACTCAAACTCCATCAAAGAAATTGTAGTCCTTTTCGGAGGCCAGGGAACACAGGAAGTGGTCTCCAATCAGCTCTCCTATTTCTGCTGTGGTCTTGGCAGTCACCATCCAAAATTCCGAAAAGATCAGATTTGACCACTTCGGATCTGACCATGATGACAGCTAAATCTTCAAGTATCCAAACACCTCAGTTTTCCCTGGAGCCAGTCCCCCCCTTGGCTCCATTCTCCCTTTCTACAGGAAACCCCAAGGAGTTGTCATGCCTCAGTCTAGCACTTCCTCTGTCAGGTCTTCCCAGAGTATGTCAGAAGTTGACATGGATTGAATGATGAGGAAATGTTCTGTTGTACCGCAAACTAGTCATCTTTTACCCCAGATCCATCAGGTGTAGTCCCCAGAGACAGTATAGACAGTGGGTTAGCCACCTCCTCTGCAGCTGTTGGGGTCCCCTTAGTGAGTAAGGGAGAGCCACTCTTGTTTTCCCTGGGAGAGGGAACAGAGAAAATGTATCTGTTGTGTCAGAATGCGGTACCCATCTCTTTTGAAGCTGCTACCATTACCAACACTGTTGACCCCATTTTTCCTGTGAAAACAAAGCAGAAAATCAATCTTGTATCTACTCTTCCTCAAATTTCTTTGGATACGAGTAGTTTATTTGGACTAGCACAGTATATAATTCAGGTTATTAATTATTTTTGTAAAGTAGTTTTTGGTAAAAGAAAGAGGAATACCTGATGATCTTCTTGTTTCACTGTTGCAGTCATTAGATTTGGGTTATCTGCTTGCAGGTAGCCCTCAGTTGGCCTGATTTTCAAAGTCTTGGGTCTTGTGTCGGTTGCTGTCTCATCTTCCATGACATCAGGTAGTTGGGGGTATAAAGCTTGCAGCTGACGCCATTACATCAGTCTTTCTTGCCGTGCGCTGCCCGAAGCAGAAGCAATTTGCAAGTGCTGGTCGGCCGACTCCTGAAATTTTCGTTTTCAAGTTTCAGATCCGAAGTCTTCAACAAAGCTAAGTACCCCATTGGTGGGGATTTTTGTTGCTCTAAATCGACGTCAGTAAAAGTGAACAGTTGTAGTACTTGTGGAAAGAAAATACCTCTTAAAGATTTTCATTCATACTGCATTCCTTGCTTAGGCCCAGACCACGACGTTCCTCGCTGTCGGTTTTGTGCCTTATTCAATCCTCGAACTATTCGTTGTCGGTTTATTTTCGCATCTAACTATTTTGGTACTCAGTTCAATTATCCAGAAATGGCTTCAGTAAGCCACCCGACTACCGACATTCTGAAAAAATGCAAAGATAAAGACAGACAGACCGCATAGGTCCAACGCTGCTGACGATGCTTCCATTAAGCTAGTCGCCAATTTGCCGGTACTCAGTGAGGTGCTTTTGCAGCCCCTGATACCCGCTACTTCAGATTTGCAGGCCTCTACTGAGACCCATTCGGAGTCCGGTATACCACAGGATGCTTCTTCGACTATAGAACCTGCTGATGTCTCTACCTTGGATGGGTCTGGAGCCGCTGTGCAGGCACCGGCTTCTGAGGGTGTATTCAGGCCTACTGACTTGCATATTAAACCGACGCCATCTTCTTCTTCAAGGCCTAAAACTCGATCCACGCCTAGAAAACCGATGCCCAGACCGCATGGTCAGGCCCATATGCCTAAAAAACAAATGATAAGAATGGCTGAAGACCTTATTACTCTAATCAGGGGAAGCCACCTTTCTCCCTCTAAGAGACCTAGAACTGATTTTCCTTCTGATTCTTCTGATCAGGATTCTGAAATTTCTGTTTCTTCTGATGATCAGGGGAAGCCACCCTTCTCCCTCTAAGAGATCTAAAACTGATTTTCCTTCTGATTCTTCTGATCAGGATTCTGAAATTTCTGTTTTTTCTGATGACCAGAATTTGCCCTTATCTACCTGTAAAGATTCTGATGCAGAGGACTCTATTCTCTCTGCTTCCCCTCCAGAAGATTTTTCTTTTGTTGAAGGTTTGCATAATCTTAGGGAGCATTTCCACTGGGAAAGCCAGGATTACTCTCACTCCAAAAAGAGGCTTAGGGAATTATTACTCCTACCTCAGCACAGGCCTTTAGCTGTCCCTCCTGTACTGGACATTGTAGATGATGCCTTCTTGGAATCTAGCCTGGCCCCAGACACTTCACCTCTGGCTCCCAGGAAACCTGACAGGTACTACAGAGTACCTGACTCTCACAAGTTCCTCTTTAAGAATCCTGCTGCAGATCCAGAGACCATTTCACAGGGACCCAAAGGCATTAAGGCTACTACTGCCAAAAACCCTACCCCCTCTGATAGAGATCCCAGGGCCCTGGACAGATGGGGTAAGAAGATATGCACTTCTGCTACTTTTGCCATTAGGGCCTTAAACTGCCAGTTTCATATGTTAAAGCATCAGTAGCATATTATTGTATTACTTAAACAGAAAATGATGTTGATTCCTGACTGTGCTGAAAATAAAGAATTTCAGGATTTAATGCATTCTGCTGAACAAGTTGGTAAACATACTTTGCAATGTGGTTTTGATTCATTAGAGGCATCTTGCAGGGTTGCTGTCACTGGGTCTGTACTTAGAAGGCATGCTTGGCTTAAGGAGCAAACTTTGCCAGATCGTGTTAAAGCTAAATTGCTGGATGCTCCCTTAAACCAAGATAGCCTGTTTGGCAACAAAGCAGAAGTACTTAAAAAGATGGAGGAAAAAGCTAAATCTATGCAAACTGTTAAAGATTTCCTGCAAGTACAGCCTCCCAGATTTAGTAGACACTGGCCTTCTAAGAATTGGTCCTTTTCTGTCTCTTCCAGGCCTTCTCAGTCCAAACCTAGGGCCAGCAGACCACCCAGGCTTCAGTCTCAAGGTACTCACAGGCCTAAGCAGTGGGGGGCTCCCACTTCCAAAGCTGGAAGTAGTAAGACATCCCGACATCCCCCTATGGTAAACTGTCACAATGACTCAACCTTAATCCTTCCAAGCCCTGCTCAACTGACTGTTCCTTTAGGGGGAAAGATCACCCTGCATGCAAAAAACTGGGAACTCATTACCCAAGACAAATGGGTTTTAAATATAGTTTCCCAAGGATACAGATTCCACTTCCACTCCTTACCAACCCCAAACGGTTGGCCTGACCTATCCCCAAATCAATGGGCAGATGCTCAAAAGCAGGTTCTCTCTCTTAAGTATCAGGGCTATTCATCCTGTCCCAGAAGAGGAATGGGGGCAAGGTTTTTACTCAAGACTTTTCCTGGGTCCCAGAAAAGACAGTTCCTGGCATCCTATCCTAGACCTGTCGATCCTAAACACTTTTTTGGTAATCCCAAAATTCAAAATGCTAACTCATCAGCTGCTTCCCATGCTAGGCAAATATGCCTGGTTGGCAACATTGGATTTAAAGGAAGCTTACCTGCACATCCTAATAAGCAGAAAATACCTTTGCTGCAGAGCAGGCTACATGCACTATCAGATGTTCATCGTGTTTCACTGTTGCAGTCACTACTCTTGGGTTATCCTGCTGGCAGGCTACCCGCAGTCGGCCTGAATTCCAAAGTCTAGGTCTGGCGTCGGTTGCTGTCGCCTCTTCCCTGACGTCAGTGCGCCAGGGGTATAAAAGATGCAGCCGACGCCATTTTCTTCAGTCTTTCTTGCCTCGCGGTGCCCAAAACAAAAGCAGTTCGCAAGTGCCGGTCGACCGACTCCTGAGATTTTCAAATCCGAATTTCAGAACCGAAGTCTTCATTAAGGCTAAGTACCCTGATGGGGAAACTTTTTTCTTGCTCCAGACCGATGTCAGAAAAAGTTAACAATTGTATTTCTTGTGGGAAGCAAATACCTCATAAGGATTTTCACTCTTACTGTATTCCTTGCCTAGGCCCTGATCACAATGTTGCTAGCTGTCGGTTTTGTGCTAGATTTAACCAATGCACTATTAAGCGTCAGTTTGATTTTGCATTTCACTACTTTGGCCGAAGATTTAATTATAAAATGCCGGCGGAACAACCGACGACCGGAGTTTACAAAAAAATGCAAGGACAAGGAAAAGGATAGGCATCCAAGGTCCAAAACCGACGACGAGGCCACCGTTAGGCCAGTCGCCGGTTCTCAGTGAGGCGCTTTCGCAGCCCCTGGCACCCGCTACCTCAGAGCCACAGGCAGCTTCCGACTCTCGCATGGAGCCGACTGGGCCTCTGGATACTCAAGGTATTGGACACTTGGAAATCATTCCCTCAGATGGGTCCGGAGCCGCTGAGCAGGCATCGGCTTCTGAGGGTGTCTTCAGACCTATACAATTATATGTTAAACCATCTTCAGCTTCAAAGACAAAGACTAAAGCAGCTCTAAAGACAAAGAAACAAGTACAGCATTCTCCTACTCAGACTTCCATGCCTAAAAAACAGATGCTTAAAATGGCCGAAGACCTAATTACTTTGATCAGGGGTTCCCACCCCCCCACCCCCAATAAGAGGCCTAGGCAAGAGACAGAATATGATTCTTCTGATCAGGTTTCTATTTCCTCTGATTCCTCTTCTGAACAGGATTATTCCATGCCTCCTTATGAAGACTCTGATGCTGAAGAATCCATTCCTTCAGCCTCTCCTCCTGAGGATTACTCTTTTGGGGAAACCCTGCATGCCATGAGGGAGCATTTCCACTGGGATAGCCAAGATTATTCTGAATCTAAGAAAAGGCTCAGAGACTTTCTGCTGCTTCCTCAGCACAGACCCCTTACTATTCCGCCTGTTCTAGACATTGTAGATGATGTATTTTCAGAGTCCGGCCTGTCCCCTGACTCTCTACCCCCTGCACCTGCTAAGCCAGACAGATACTACAGGGTCCCAGATTCTCATAAATTCCTATATAAAAACCCTTCTGTTGACCCAACCCAGAAACTATATTTCAGAGTCCCAAAGGGGTCAAAGCTTCCACTGCAAAAAACCCTGTCCCCTCTGATAGGGATTCTAGGGCACTGGACAGATGGGGAAAAAGGTTTACACTTCTGCTACCTTGGCTGTAAGGGCTTTAAATTGTCAGTTTCATATGCTTAAATATCAACAATACTTAATGTCAATGCTTAAATAGAAAATGTTGACAAATACTGAATGTTCAGAGAACAAGGAAATGCAGGATTTATTGCATGCAGCTGAACAAGTGGGAAAGCATACTTTGCAATGTGGTTATGATTCACTGGAGGCCTCTTGCAGGGCTGCTGTTACAGGTTCTGTTATTAGAAGGCATGCTTGGTTAAAGGAACAGAACCTGCCTGATCATGTTAAAGCAAAATTATTAGATGCCCCATTACAGCATGATACTTTATTTGGCGCTAAAGCAGAAGAGGTGTTGAAGAAAATGGAGGATAAAGCGAAATCCATGCAGACAGTTAAGGATTTCTTACAGGTGCAACCACCCAGATTTAGTAGGAACTGACCTTCAAAAAATTGGTCCTTTCCAGTGTCAGACAGACCACAAAGAGGCAGATACAGGCGTCCCAGAGGCAGATCTCAGCCCCAACGCTCATACAGGCCTAAACAATGGGGTGCTCCTACCTCCAAAAGTGGAGAAGACAAAACACAACCTTACAGGAAACAGTCCCAATGACTTTCCTCTGCCAGATCCAAGCACTTTTCTTTTGACAGCCCCCTTAGGGGGAAAACTAGCACTTTTATCATCAAATTGGCAAATGGTTATCCAAGACAAATGGGTCTTGAACATAGTGTCCCAAGGCTACAGATTCCATTTTCACACCCTACCAAGGTCAAAAGGTATGCTAGACCTGCCACACAATCAATGGGCAGAGGCACAAAAGCAAATTACAGCCCTCATGGACATGAGGGCCATTCAACAAGTACCACAACAAGAGCAGGGGCAAGGATTTTACTCCAGACTTATCTTAGTACCCAGAAAGGACAAAACCTGGAAACCAATACTGGACCTGTCTATACTAAACACGTTTCTGGAGGTTCCAAAATTCAAGATGTTGACTCTTCAGCAGCTACTGCCCATGTTGGGCAAGAAGGCTTGGTTCGTAACTTTAGACTTAAAAGAGGCATACCTGCATGTCCCAATCAGACAGTCCTGCAGAAGATGCCTCAGATTCATAGCCAGCTCAATGCACTACCAATTCTCTGTACTGCCCTTTGGCTTATCTACTGCACCCAGGGTCTTCACAAAATGCCTGGCACCAGTAATTGCATTTTGCAGACAAAGAGGAATTCAAATATGTCCCTACTTGGACGACTGCTTTATTCAAGCAGAGAACAAAGACATTCTTCTAAAGTATCTGCCATTTGTAAAAAGATTACTAACTTGCCTAGGGTGCACAGCAAACGAAAAGAAATCCAAACTAGTGCCCTCTCAAGAGATAATATTCCTGGGTGCAAGCTTAAATACAACTGCCCAGATGGCTTATCTCACGCCAGACAAACAAAAAACAACTGACTTCTTACTTAAAAAATTTGGCAACAAACACCCAGTTATCTGCAAGGAAAATCCTGCAGGCTTTGGGTTTCATAGCATCCTGCATTCTACTAATTCCATATGCCAGACTGCATATGAGGAAATTACAATGGTATCTAAAAAGTGTTTGGACTCAGCATTGCCACAGCCTGGAGACAGTAATTACCCTCATTCCCTGCCTGCAACAGGAGTTTCAATGGTGGGCAGAGGCCTGTCACCACAACAAGGGTCTGCCATTCAGTTTACCCACAGCCAGACATACACTGACAACGGATGCATCAGATTATGCCTGGGGGCCCATATGGCAGGAAAATGTATTCAGGGCACATGGCCTACAGGACAGATGCATCTTCACATCAATCAAAAAGGGATGCTAGCTGTTCAGAATGCCCGGACAGCTTTCAAGGATCTACTTCATCCAGGACAGCTACTGATAAAGACAGACAATACTGCGGTCATGTGGTACATAAACAAGCAGGAAGGTACACATTCCTACCCCCTCTGCAGACAAGCAATGACCTTATGGGACACAGCATTGACTTAAGTTCACCTGCAAGCACAATTCCTGCCAGGAAAAACAAATACTCTGGCAGACGATCTAAGCAGAAACCTCATGGATCCCCACGAGTGGAAACTGGATCCACAAGTCTTCAGCATGATAACAAGGAAATGGGGATGCCCAGACATAGATCTATTTGCCTCCTCTCACAACTGCCAATTACAGAGATTTTGCACAAGGATTTATCACAAACAAGCATGGAGCGTGGACGCCCTATCCTTCAGCTGGAAAAATCTAACAGTATATGCCTTTCCTCCACTGCCTCTCCTTCCCAGGGTACTCCTAAAGGTCAGACAAGAGAAGCCAAAAATGATACTGATTGCACCAGACTAGCCACACCAGCACTGGTACCCAATCCTAAAGAGCTTGTCTCAAGGACCAGCATGGATATTGCCTCAAACTTCTCACCTGCTGATCCAACAAAACAATCGGATCCTGCACAGCCAACTCAGGACCTTAAATCTGGCAGCATGGCGGATAATGTAGCCATTCAGAACACTCCTCTTTCAACAGCTGTTATGGATGTTATCTTGGATGCCAGGAGGCCTAGTCCCAGAAAATCTTATGCAGAAAAATGGAAGAGATTCTGTGCTTGGAACCAGGAGCAAGGCATTGACACGTATGTACCAAATATCCCTCAGATTTTACAATACCTAACTGAGATGCTGGACAAAGGCCTTTCTTTTTCATCAACTAAGATTCATGCCTCTGCCATTTCAGCCCATTACAACACGGAACCACCTATCTTTTCTCATTCTTTAATAAGGCAGTACCTCAGAGGGGCCAAAAACATCAGGCCTCCAAGGAGAGTGCCAGTTCTGCCATGGGACCTCAATTATGTCTTGTAAAAACTCACACTGCCTCCTTTTGAGCCAGCCTCAACGGCGGATATAAAATTCTTATCCTGGAAAACAGCTTTGCTCCTAGCAGTAACCTCTGCAAGACGAGTCTCAGAGTTACAAGCACTCATGGCTGCGGAACCTTTTATCATTTTTCATTCAGACGTTTCCCTGAGGACAAACCCAACCTTTATGCCTAAGGTGGTGTCCAGTGTGGCCCTCAACCAAACCATTCACTTGCCTACCTTTTATCCAAACCCACAGAACAAGGGTGAGAAAATTCTGCATTCTTTGGACATACACAGGCAGCTACGCTTCTACTTGGACAGAACTAAAGCTTTCAGAAAAACTGAGCAACTTTTAGTGTCATATGCTGCAGGATCACAAGGAAAGGCTATCTCAAAACAGACTATTTCTAAATGGATAGGCCATTGCATCCGTTTCTGCTATTCTCAGCATGTCAAACCAGTGCCTCAGGGCATTAGACCTCATTCTACCAGAGCAGCAGCCACTTCAGCAGCCTTCCTCAGGGGAGTACCAACTAAAGACATCTTAGAGGCTGCAACTTGGAGTTCAGTGCACACTTTTACAAAGCACTACCACTTACCTCTTTACTCTAAATCCAGAGCAGGCTTTGCCACTGCAGTTCTGCAGGGCTTCATAGCCTCTCCTAATGCTATGTAGCCCAGCCACCCATCCTCAGCTTTGGGATTCAACCCAAGAGTAATGACTGCAACAGTGAAACACGATGAACATAGTACAGTTGTGTACCTACCATAAATGTAGATGTTCGAGTGTATTCACTGTTGCAGTCCAGGTTACTCACCCACCATCCCCTTTTTTCTTTGCTGGGACTTCTCTGTACTTCTCTAGCCTATACAACATATGTGCTGTATTTGCTTGTAAATGAAGGAAATGTTTCTTTTTGTGCATGCATACTTATTGGCATAATTATCAGCCTTCCAATTTGGGGGCACCTGACATCTGGGGCAAGAAAAACTGAAGAAAATGGCGTCGGCTGCATCTTTTATACCCCTGGCGCACTGACGTCAGGGAAGAGGCAACAGCAACTGATGCCAGACCTAGACTTTGGAATTCAGGCCGACTGCGGGTAGCCTGCCAGCAGGATAACCCAAGAGTAGTGACTGCAACAGTGAACACACTCGAACATCTACATTTATGGTAGGTACACAGCTGTACTTTCTCTGCACTGCTCTTTGGCTTATCTACTGCACCCAGGGTATTCACAAAGTGCCTAGCTCCAGTCATCGCATTTTGCAGGCAAATAAATATTCAAATATACCCATACCTGGACAATTGTCTAATTCAGGCAGAAAGCCAGGACATACTATTAAATCATCTGGCATTTGTAAAGAAGCTACTAACTTCACTGCGTACACCATAAACGAAAAGAAATCACACCTAGTACCCTGCCATCAAGTTGCATTCCTGGGAGCAAGCTTGAATAAAACTTCCCAGATGGCCTACCTCACGCCATAGAAACACGTTTATTTGACAGCCTACTTCAAACTACTGGCCACAAAGACTCAGCTATCTGCAAGGAAAATACTGCAAGTCCTGGGGTTCATGGCCTCTTGCATTCTACTAATTCCATATGCAAGAGTGCGTATGAGGAAACTACAATGGTATCTAAAAAGCCTATGCTGTCAACATTCTCAGAACCTAGAATCAGTGATTCCTATCATTCCTTGTATAAAGACATAGTTCCTTTGGTGGGCAGAGGCCTGCCACCACAACAATGGACTGCTATTCACTCTACCCCCTGCCGCCCAAACCATAACAACAGACTCATCAGACTATGCATGGGGGGCTCACTTGGCAGGGCAGTGCATTCAGGGCAAATGGAACCTGAGTCAAATGCACCTGCGTATCAATCAAAAATAAATGTTAGCTGTGCAGAATTCTCTGACAGCCTTCAAGGACCACATTCTTCCAGGACAATGTTTGGTAAAGATGGACAACACCACTGTTATGTGATATATAAACAAGCAGGGGGAACCCACTCATACCCTCTTTGCAGACTAGCCATGTCTCTGTGGAACACAGCCTTGAGCTACCAAGTGCACCTACAAGCTCAATTCTTGCCAGGCAAGCTAAATACACTGGCAGACGACCTAAGCAGAAATCTCATGGACCCACACGAGTGGAAATTGGAACCAAAGATATTCAACATTTTGAGAAACATATGGGGGAGCCCAGAGATGGACCTGTTTGCCTCCCCTCAGAACTACCAATTGGACAAATTCTGCACAAGGACTCCCCACAGACAAGCTTGGAAAGTGGATGCCCTGTACTTCACCTGGAAAAACCTGTCAGTTTATGCCTTTCCCCCTCTGCCTCTCCTCTCCAAAGTTCTACTAAAGATTAAACAGGACAAACCAAGGACAATACTCATTGCACCAGACTGGCCACGCCAACACTGGTACCCGCTCTTGCGCAGTGTGTCACTCCTGGAACCATGACACCTACCTCAGACCCCTTCCCTGCTGTCCCAGCAGGAGGGCCAGATTCTGCACCCCCAGCTTCAAACCCTGAACCTTGCAGCCTGGCTAATTACCTGAGCTCTCCATTACCATCCCTCAGTAAGTAAGCAAGTGATGGATGTCATTCTGGAGGCAAGGAGGCCTAGTACCAGAAAATCCTATGCTGAAAAGTGGAAAAGATTCTGTTCCTGGAGCCAGACTCAGGGGCTAGGCACAACAGTGCTCAATTTACCACATATTCTTCAATACTTAACTGTAATACAGAGCCACCCCTCTTCTCTCATCCACTGCTGAAGCAATTCCTTAAAGGGGCCAAAAACTTAAGACCACCCAGAGAGCCCCTACTCCAGCCTGGGACCTTAACTTTATATTGGAAAAGTTCACACTACCTCCCTTTGAGCCAGCTGCAACTGCAGAGTTGAAATTCCTTTCTTTGAAAACAGCCTTCCTTCTAGCCATCACTTCAGCAAGAAGGGTGTCTGAACTACAGGCCCTCACGGCAGTGGAACCTTTCATCATCTTTCATGTGGACAGGGTGTCCCTCAGGACCAATCCTTCCTTTATGCCCAAGGTGGTATCCTGTGTGGCCCTTAGTCAGTCCATTCATTTGCCAACTTTCTTTTCTAATCCACAGAACAAAGGGGAATGAATACTGCACTCCCTGGATGTGCACAGACAACTTGGATTTTACTTGGACAGGACTAAGCCTCTCAGGAAATCTGAACAGCTGCTGGTTGCATTTGCTGCAGGGGCAGAGGGGAAGGCCATTTCAAAGCAAACCATTTCTAAGTGGATAGGCCATTGCATTAATTTCTGCTATAAGCACCATGGAAAACCTACCCCACAGGGGATAAGATCCCATTCCACCAGGGCTGTATCTACTTTCTACAGCCTTTCCCAGAGGTGTTCCTACCAGGGACATCCTAGAAGCTGCTACCTGGAGTTCTGTACATACCTTCACCAAGCATTACCACTTGCCAATTTTTTTCTAAATCCAGAGCTGGTTTTGCCACTGCAGTCCTGCAGGGCCTAATTGCTGGTCCTAATGCTCTCTAATTGTCTCCTCCCTTCCTTAGCTTTGGGAATCTACCCAAATGTAATGACTGCAACAGTGAAAATCGAAGAACATAGTAAGGTACACTTACCATAAATGTAGATGTTCGAGTGTATTCACTGTTGCAGTCCTAGATGTCCTTCAAGAATGCAACTGCAGTCATAACATGCGGTGTTGTCCTGCCTCAGGCAGCCCTCGGTCGGCCGGATTCCAAAGTCTGGGTCCGACGTCGGCTGATGTCGCATTTCTCTTCGACGTCAGAGAGGCTGGAATATATAAGCATCAGCCGACGCCATTTTCTTCAGTCTTTCTTGCCGCGTGGTGCCCGAAGCAGAAGCAGTTCGCAAGTGCCGGTCGGTCAGCTCCTGTATTCTACGATACCGAAGTCATCAAAAAAAGCTAAGTACCCCGTTGGGGACCTTTTCTTGCCTCAGCCGATGTCAGAAATTACTGAAAAAGTTAACAGTTGTCTTTTTTGTGGTAAACAAATACCTCATAAGGATTTCCACTCTTACTGCCTCCCTTGCCTGGGCCCAGACCACGACATCTCGGCCTGTGTAGCCTGTGCTCGCTTCAACAAGCGCACTCTCAGGTGCCGGGCGGAGTTCGCTGAAGATTTTTTCGGCGATAAATTTGCTTACACCATGCCGTCGGATCTTCCGACATCGCAAACTCCCAAAAAGCGAAAAGACCGGGACCGACATCCTCGGCCCACGTCTACCACCGACTCCACGCCAAAACCTAGCGCGAGTGCTCCGGTTCCCTCTGAGACGGTCTCTCCACCGCTCGAATCAAGACACCGCATTACCGACGACTCCGATTCCAGACATTACTCCAACGCCAGTTATAAAGTTTCCTCCGGATACCGAAACCGAGGAAATGCTCGAGACCATTGCTGTAGACAAGGTCACTCCTGCACGTGGAGCTGCCAAGCCTCCTATGGCCATGTCTATTAAGGCCTACACTAGGGCTAAGGCAGCCAGCAAAACAAAGCATATTACTTCTAAATCCTTAACTCAGCCGACTCCGGAGACACAAATTATGTCCATGGCTGCTGATTTAATTTCCATGATTAGAGGTTCACAGGCCCATCCTGAGAGAGCATCCCAGCCTCCTCCTGATGAAAGGCCCCGGGTTGAACCCTCTGACCCTACTCCTTCAGATGAAGACTCTGAGGGCTCTGTCCACTCTGATAGCCAGGAAGAGCTCTTCCAGACCTATGAGGACTCGGATGCAGAAGATTCCATACCTTCCGGCCTCCCTCCTGAGGATATTTCTTTTGGGGAAGTTCTGCACACCATGAGGGAACATTTCAAGTGGCAGGGCCAGGAATATTCTGATTCCAGGAAACGCCTTAGGACTTTCTTTAAGAAGCCTCAGCACAGGCCCTTAGCTATTCCTCCTGTACTTGATGTTCTGGATGATTTGTATTCTGATTCTAGTGCTACCCTGATTCTCTCCCTCCTGCTCCAGCCAAGCCAGACAGGTATTACAGGGTCCCAGAAACTCATTCCCATTTATTCAGGGCCCATACTGTTGATTTGGAAACTATTTCACAGGGGCCTAAAGGAGTTTCAGCCTCCACCTCAAAAAATCCTTTGCCCTCCAACAGGGAAGCAAGGTCATTAGAGAGATGGGGTTAAAAGGTTTACACATCCACTACCTTATCTATGAGAGCTTTAAATTGCCTTTTTCATATGTTCCAATATCAGGATTATCTCTTAGAAGATTTACAAAAAAACATTAGCTTCTCCTGATCCTTTAGACAGGAAGACTTTGCAGGAAGCTGTACATAACACTCAGCAAGTAAGCAATCACTTCCTGCAGTGTGGATATGATGCACTGGAAGCTTCATGTAGGGCAGCTATGACAGGAGCAGTGATGCGTAGACATGCTTGGTTAAAAGATCAACCTCTACCAGATCATGTAAAAGCAAAACTTCTGGATGCACCTTTGCAAAAGAACAAGCTTTTTGGTGCAAATGCTAAGGATGTGTTAAAGACCATCGAAGAAAAAGCAAAATCAGTTCAAACTGTAAAGGATTTCCTCCAGGTTCAACCCCCCAGATTCAGTAAGAATTGGCCTTCAAAAAACTGGTCCTTTCCTAATCCAGAAAAGTTTCAAAGGGGTAAGAACAGACGTGGCCAAGGAAGAGGCCAATACAGAGGCCCTTACAGGGGACGTCAATGGCAGCCAGGAAACCAAAGAGGTGACGCAGGGGTTTCTCCTGCCCAACAACCACAATCTCAATGACTTTCCTCTACTACCGCCTACCAGGGAACAACTAGAAGCTCCCTTGGGCGGGAAATTATCTCTGTTTGCAGAAAACTGGCACAGACTGACAAAGGACAAATGGATTTTGGACATTATAGACCGAGGGTACAGGTTTCATTTTCATACCTTACCAAGAAAACAAGGCATGCCAAATCTACCACAACATCAAAGGGCAGAGGCTATCAAGCAAATCACTCTGCTAACTCGAATGAAAGCAGTAGAAAGAATTCCACAACAAGAACAAGAACAGGGGTTTTACTCAAGACTGTTCCTTGTTCCAAGAAAAGAAACTCAATGGAGACCAATACTGGACTTGTCCGCATTAAACACCTTTCTCATAGTACCAAAGTTCAAAATGCTGACTCTACAGCAACTCCTTCCCATGCTGGGCAAGGAGTCGTGGCTGATTACTCTGGACCTCAAGGAGGCATACCTGCATGTCCCTATCAGACACAGCTGCAGAAGATACCTCAAATTTCTTACAGGGCCAGAGCATTATCAATTCTCAGCATTGCCATTTGGCTTATCTACTGCGCCCAGAGTGTTTACAAAATGCCTGGCTTCAGTAATTGCTCATTGCAGGCTTCAGGGCATACAAATTTACCCGTACCTGGACGACTGCCTCATACAAGCGGGCGACAAATTGATGTTGACAAAAAATCTGGAATATGTCATACGATTACTTCAAGCTCTGGGATACACAGTCAACTTCCAAAAGTCAAGACTGCAGCCATCCCAGCAAATAATCTTCTTAGGAGCCAAACTAGACACAGCCTCTCAGATGGCTTACCTGACAGAAGACAAGCAAGAGAAGTTAACTCAGTACTTCAAAGGTTTAGCAAAACTCACCCAGATGACTGCAAGGAGATTCCTACAGGCCCTGGGTTACATGGCATCCTGCATTCTACTGGTTCCATTAGCAAAACTACACATGAGAAAGCTTCAATGGTACCTAAAAAAGTGTTTGGTCTCAGCACAGCAACAACTTGGAGACAATCATACCACTCATTCCATGCCTACAAAAGGAATTCTTATGGTGGGCCTCGGTGAGCCAGAAAAACACAGGTATGTCATTCAAAAAACCACAGATAACACAGACCATGACTACAGATGCCTCAGACCTCGGATGGGGGGCGCACATGGAAGGCAGGTGTATACAAGGACAATGGTCTCCAAAGGAAACACATCTGCATATAAACCAAAAGGAAATGCTGGCAGTAATGCATGCTATCGAGGCTTTTCAAAACCAACTCCAGCAAGGTCACTTAATGATACGGACAGACAACACCACTGTGATGTGGTACATAAACAAGCAGGGGGGCACCCACTCTTACCCCCTTTGCAGACTGACAATGCAGCTTTGGGAGAAATCACTGAGTCTAAACATCCAGTTACAATCACAGTTTGTTCCAGGAAAAGACAATGTGTTGGCGGACAGCCTAAGCAGGAATTTCACAGATCCACACGAGTGGAGGTTACATCGAAGGCTTTCAGACAACTCACTTCGACATGGGGCAAGCCAGAAGTGGACCTATTTGCCTCTCACCTCAATCATCTCCTACCAAAATTTTGCACAAGGACATACCATCCAAAGGCTTGGAAAATAGATGCTCTTTCATTCAACTGGAACTCCCTAGCAATCTATGCATTCCCACCTCTGCCACTGATGACCTCAGTATTACTAAAGATCAAAGCAGAGAAGCCCAAGGGAATCATAATAGCTCCGGATTGGCCAAGACAACACTGGTACCCATTACTACGGAGCATATGTCACACCAAGAGGTGGGCCCTCCCTCAGTGGCCTCTACTTTTGACTCAACACAATTTCGAAACACTGCATCCAAACCTTCAGACTCTGCAGCTAACAGCCTGGGAGATCCCATAAATAACTTCAGCTTATCTCTCTCCAAGGAAGTTCAGTGGATACTAACAGAGGCTCGAAGACCGTCCACCAGAAAGGTCTACTTAGCAAAGTGGAAAAGATTCAGCAATTGGAATACCAGCAAAGGGCATGATGCATCATTACTGAACATCCCACTTATCTTGGAATATTTGGCAGATATGTTACAGAGTGGCCTCTCATATTCTTCAATAAAGATACATGCATCTGCTATTTCAGCTAGATACAACACTGATCCTCCTGTTTTTTCTCACCCCTTACTAAGACAATTTCTCAGGGGAATCAAGAACATTAAGCCACCAAGAAAGGCCCCAGTGCCAGCCTGGGACCTCAATTTTGTCGTAGAAAAACTGACTCTACCTCCTTTTGAGCCAGCAGCTTCAGCTGACTTGCAATTTCTCTCATGGAAAACAGCCTTCCTGTTGGCAATTACCTCAGCAAGAAGGGTTTTGGAACTATAGGCCCTAATGGCAATACCACCCTTTATTATTTTCCACAGAGACAGGGTTTCATTAAGGACAAACCCTACCTTTATGCCAAAGGTGGTATCTAGGGTTTCTCTAAATCAAGCCATTCATCTGCCTGCTTTCTTTCCCAATCCTGAGAATAAGGGGGAAAGGCTTTTGCATACCTTGGACATTCATAGACAACTTCGATACTACCTGGACAGAACCAAGGCCAGTAGGAAGTCTGAACAGCTTTTTGTAGTTTACGCCCCTGCAGTCCAAGGAAAAGCAATTTCAAAACAGACTATTTCTAAATGGATTGGACATTGCATCAGATTCTGTTATTCCTTTCATGGAAAGACTGTTCCAGCCTATGTCAGACCACATTCCACCAGAGCTACAGCCACCTCTACAGCATTTTTAAGAGGGGTGCCTACAAAGGACATTCTAGAAGCTGCTACATGGAGCTCCGTGCATACATTCTCAAAACACTACAATCTCCCCCTATATTCCAGATCCAGAGCAGGCTTTGCTTGCAGTCCTGCAGGGTTTGATTGCCACACCATCTCTTCCCTAGAGCATACCTCCTCCCCAGCTAAGCTATGGTATTCTACCCACATGTTATGACTGCAGTTGCATTCTTGAAGGACATAGTACAGTTTTGTACCTACCATAAATGTAGATGTCCGATAGACATGCAACTGCAGTCGGGTTTTCCCTCCCTCCATACCCCTCTATGCTTAGGGTCCACTCCTATCCCCCTCACTCTTAGCTGGGGATATCTGTTATGGTGTATTTGTTTTATTACTCATGTATTTGTTTGGAATCCTGTTTTTGTCTTCCAATTTGATTACAGCCTTCCTTGGAGGGCACCTGGCATCTGGGGCAAGAAACACTGAAGAAAATGGCGTCGGCTGATGCTTATATACTCCAGCCGCTCTGACGTCGGAGAGAAATGCGACATCAGCCGACGTTGGACCCAGACTTTGGAATCCGGCCGACCGAGGGCTGCTTGAGGCAGGACAACCCCGCATGTTATGACTGCAGTTGCATGTCTATCGGACATCTACATTTATGGTAGGTACAAAACTGTACTTTATCCTCCCTCCAGCCCCCTTACTTCTATTGACTATACCTCTCTTCTTGTTTACTATACTTAAAGGTTTCTGGTGTATTTGCTTTTTGTTGGAGGTATAACCTTGTATATAATTGCTTCCCATTATGGGGGCACCTGACTTCTGGGGCAAGAAAAAAATGATGTATTGGTGTCAGCTGCATGTTTTATACCCCTGACTACCTGACGTCATGGAAGATGAGACAGCAACTGATGCAGGGCCCAAGACTTTGATAATCAGGCCGACTGAGGGCTACCTGCAAGCAGATAACCCAAATGTAATGACTGCAATAGTGATTACACTCGAACATCTACATTTATGGTGTCACAACTGTACTTTCTCCTGAAGAGATTTAAGATTCTGAATCTGAACAGAATGATGCAGAGATGGCTACTGGGTTTTTTCCTCATATTTCGGATTCAGACTAAGAGGAGAGCTCAGTTTGTGATTCTCCATGTGGGGGTTTCTCTCTTATCTGAGACTATTGCTGGAATCTGACAGTGTTTTCAGTGGGAGAACACTGAGGTTGGGTTTCTCATTCCTTCAGAAAATACTATGAGTTCTTACAGAATGAGTTTCCAGATCCTACACACGCTCCTCCTGTTCTGTCTGCTTGAGAGGATGTGTGTATTACTAGATGCAATTTTCTTGGTAGTCATCCAGCTATCCCTGAATTGGCAGATCTGAAGTAGTTAACTTCATTTTATCTGCAACTGTGGGTATTCAGATCCATATTGGATCTGAGCCGGCAAATTATTTTCTAGCATCTGCTCCAAGCTCCGTGCTCCTCCCCTACCCATAATGCACCACAATCTCCTCCCTTCCCCCAGATCTCATTTGCCGTGCCACAGTAAGCATCATGGTCTCTTTGCTCTGAGCTCAGGGATAAGTAAATTGGGATTGTTCTTCCTATTTAGTGTGTCTGTGATCGTAAGTATAGCCTACCTCCCCCATTAGTATGTCAGTTGCTGTTAGGCCCACTTTCCCTCAGCGTGTGTGTGTTGTTTTCTTTCTGTAGGGAGTGGTGTTCAGTTTTTGGACTATGGCTGATCAGCCTAAATCAGTCTTCAAAAAATGTACAGTGTGTGGTCACAAGCTCTCACTGGCTGATGGTCACACACTGTGCGTAATTTATTTGGGAGTGCCCCACCACCCAGTGTGCTATAACCCAAGAGCTCTCAGGGATCAAAAGACCAAATTGGTCACCACGGGTCTTCTCCCTGCTTCTATGCTGGATTCTGCTTTGGCCTCTGTCTCTGGTACTCCCACCAAATCTCCCACCCAGACAGGGACTCAAACTCCCGCTTCTTCTGGTGCTGGGGCAGACAAGCAAAAAGAAAAAGACAGAGACAAGGACAGAGAAAGGCGCAGGGAGGATAAAGAAAGGAGGAGGGATATGCCTCGCAAAAGATCCCTGGACAGGGAGCCTTTCCTTAGCCCTCCTTCTAAGACTTCGAGGCCAGTTTCTCCATGACTCCGATCACCCCGTTTCTCGCCGGAGCCACTGGAATCTTTGGATCCAAGGCCTTCCTCACCCATTACTGCACAGACCAGCCAGGTCTGAGTCAGTTGCTTCTTCGCAATCGACTCGGAGCCTATCGAACGTAGACATGGACAGGATGATGCGGAGATTTCTTCAGGCCCAAATACAGATGGGAGTCTTGCCAGGCCCCTCTCCCTTTGGAGGGGGGGGGCCTCTATGCCCTTTTTCCACCCCATTTCTCCTTCCCCGATCTGGGCGACTGCTTCGGGGGTTTTGGATCCGAGGCTCTTTGTAGCTGTTAGCTCGGTGCTGACGGTTCCTCCAACCTCGACTCCGGCTGTTACCTTAATTTCCTCGGATCCGGGTGACTCTCGGAGCCTTGGACAGGGAGTCTGACCCGAGATAACGGATTCTTCTTCGGCTCCGGCTTGTTTGGATCCGAACCGTTCCCTTGGACCTCAGGCTACCCTTGCTTCGGCCCCGGGGAGGGCTTCTTCCTTGCTGTCTGCCAAGGAGGTATGCTCTCCATCAGCATTCGAAGTTGTGGAGAGGGTTCTCTCCCAAGGATTGAGACCCCAGCCCATCTCCTCGGATTCCACCCAGACCCCACTGCATTTGGCATCTACGCCTTTCATCCTGTCTCAAGGACAGCCCATGCCAGAGGTCCCCCAGGTTATTCCCTCTGAGGAACCACCTGCAGCTCACGAGTCCACTTTGGAGTATCCCATTGAAGAGGGCAACCATAAGCGCAAGTGCAAAAGGAGCCACTTAGACTCCCCTGAGTCCCTCACTACGGACATAGACTTAGAGGAAGGAGAAGGTTCCCCCAGGTCACCTCCCGAAGATGTCTCCTTCAGAGACATCATGGAGATTCTCCGCCAGAGGGGAGGTTGGTCAGCCCCAAAACCTTTTATGTGTTCTTGGAGGCCTTTGGCATGGGCCCATCTACTTCCTGGGTGTCCCCGCCAGCGGATCCCTTGGTGGACCTTGTCACCACATGGGCATGAAAGGAGCCTGACACCATAGAGCCTATCCCCAAATGCCCTGACAAGATTTTGTCTCCTCCCACTGACAGACAACCGTGGTCTAAAGGAGCCCCCATTGACACTATGGTGGTCGCAGCAGCCACCAAGAAGGAACTAGCACAGGAGAGTTCCTCAGTCCACCCTCCGGACAAGGAGTCTAGGTCTGTGGATATGTTTGGGAAGCGTGTTTATTCATCAGCGACTTTTTCCATCCATGCACTGAACTATTTGGCACATGTTATCCAGCTTCAGCGAGACCTTGTCTCAGAATTAACTGAGTCACCCCCAGAGTCCTTATCGCAGCAGGACAAACAACTGTTGTCCGCGAAAATGTCAACTTTGAAGTCAGTATCGAACATGTCCATGCGTCTCCTTTCCCACGCTACGGAAGGGGCAGCTGGGACAGGCGTAGCCATGAGGCGTCATGCCTGGCTCAGGTTGTGTCAGTTTGCGGACCCTTTCAAGTTGTCAGAGGCTACACTATCCCATTTGTTGCCCCACTGGAGCCTACAAGACACCTCCCAGATGTTCCACCCACTCACAGGGAGGCCACAGCTTTAGAAGTTTTAAAGCTACTTCAAAAACAAGCCATCAAACTGGTCCCCCTCCACCAGTCTGGATTAGGCGTTTACTCCAGGTTCTTTTTAGTGCCAGGATGCCTACTACCATATCAAAGTTCACAGAAGCTCCAGGAGGCTTCTTCGCTTCCGACTGTGAGACAGTCACTTCCAGTTCAGAGCTCTACCTTTCGGTCTCGCAATAGCCCCCAGTGTTTACCAAGGTAATGGCAGTCGTACCAGCTCACCTGAGGCTTCAGGGAATTCAGGTCTTTCCGTACCTGGACGACTGTCTCTTCGCTGCGTCCACCAAGCATCTTCTGTGTCTGGCCCAAGACTACTTTCTTCTCTTGGCAGATCGATTGGGGATTACAGTCAATGTTCACAAATCCCAATTGCAACCAGTACAAGTTCTAGACTTCATCGGGGCATGGCTAGACACTTTGCAGCTAAAAGTTTTCTTAACACCAGAAAGGATCTTACATCTCAGGTGTCACATAGCTCAAATAGTGAACCTCAAGTTTCCAAAGGTGAGCGATGTTTTCCGGGCTCTGGGCTCCATGGCTGCCTCTATATCTATTCTTCCTTGTGCACACCTTCATATGCGAGCTCTTCAATGGACTCTGGCGGTCCAATGGTCTTGGCTAGACCTGTCCATGGGTCTTCCAATCAGGATCAGTCACACCTGCAGGACGTCCCTCCTTCGGTGGCTAAGTTCACCGGAGGTTGCAACGGGAAGCCCCTTCATGTCATCCCCATTCCAAGCCACAGTGACCACTTGGGAGGGGGGGCACTGTTTGGGAGGGACAGTCCAAGGCATGTGGTCCCAGACAGAGACCAAGTTGCACATAAATGATCTAGAGATGAGGGCAGTGCTTGTAGCATTGAAAGCCTTTCACACTATCCTCCCTCTCGGAATGATTGCAATTCAGTCAGACAACAGGCCAGTTGTCAGGTATGTCAACAAACAAGGGGGAACCAGATCCTATCCCCTGTGTTGCGGGGCCATGAGAGTGTGGGAGTGGACGACTTCCACCAGTCGGTTTCTGATTGCAACGCACATCCCAGGACACTCCAACATTTTAGCAGATAGATTGAGTTGGGCTATTCTGATGCCGTATGAGTGGTCTCTGAAACGGTCAGTAGCGGAGGAGATTTTCCTTGCATGGGGACAGCCTTGCTGCGATCTCTTCACATCTCCTTCCAATGTGAAGTGCAGTGAGTTCTTCGCTCTGATTCCCTCCTCAGGGGATGCCCCCAGAGGTGCTCTAGTCTATGTTTGGCCCCCCGGGCTTCTGTATGCTTACCCTCCATTACCACTCATTCTGAAGTTCCTTCAGAAAGCTTGCCGACTGGGGTGCAAAGTGATCCTCATTGCCCCATTCTGCCCTCACCAAGTTTGGTTTCCCTTCCTTTGGTCTCATCTTCTAGCTCCTCCGTGGATTCTGGATCCCTGCCCGGATCTATTCTCTCATCCTTTGGGTGCCTGCCCGCCCAACCTGGACAGCTTCAGGCTGACAGCTTGGTTGCTCCAGTTCCATTGATTGCCAGGACTCCCTGTCTTTCATCCCCTGTAAAATCTATACTAGTGGCCTCTCTTAAAGCTTCCACTAGGAAAGTTTATTGCAGTAAATGGAACCTTTTTTGGGAAAGGCCATTTCCAAGGCTTCCTTAGCTAGATGGATCACTCTTTGCATTTTGTATTTTTACAAAGCAAAAGGTTTATCTCCTCCTGGTATAATTAAAGCTCACTCTACCAGGTCCATGGCGACGTCTGCTGCCTTTTGGTCTAGGGTTTCTTTGGATGACATTTGCGCAGCAGCAACTTGGGTAAATCCACATACCTTCATTTCTCATTATAAATTAGACCTGATTTCCAGAGGAAGAGCATCCTTTGGCTCTGCGGTGCTCAGGAATATCCTTCCATCAGGGCCTCCCATGATTTAAGTAGCTAGGGTACTCTGTCCAACAGGTTGCAGATAGAAATGAAGTTAACTACTTCAGATAAAGAAGTTATGTACTCACCATAACGTTCCGTCTGAGTAGTTGTACTTCATTTTTCTGCAACCTTCCCTCCCTCCTTCCTCCTGACCTTATCATATCCATAAGAATGTTGGGTTCTTTGGGCTGAGTTGCTAATGTGTATAGTTGCAGCAAACTCGATCTGAGGGAAGGGAGGAGATTGTGGTGCATTATGGGTAGGGGGAGGAGCTCGGAGCTTGGAGCAGATGCTAGAAAATAATTTGCCGGCTCTGATCTGATATGGATCCGAATACTCACAGGTTGCAGAAAAATGAAGTATAACTACTCAGATGGAACGTTATGGTGAGTACATAACTTCTTTATTGTATAAAGTTCCCTAGTTTTTTAATTTTTTATACACACTTCCCAAACCTCACCTTGCAGTTATAACTCTAGTTGATCCCACTGCTGCTCAACACCTTGTCAATTCAAATCCTACTCTTTCTGACAAAGATCAATTATTGATAGGTATGAGAAAAATACTTCTACAACTTTGATTTTTGTGATTTGAATTGTCAGGCTGATATGTTTGCTCTGAGTAATTGTGAAAGTATATAGAATTTTTTTATGTGCAGTTTCATCTTGTGAGGAAAAATCTGCTTTAAATAACTTAGTTTCTTCTGTTGCTGAGGTCACTTACAGTTTGACTATGATGCTGTTGATATTTCTTTCAGGGCTACTACCACTGGTACTGTTTTGAGGAGTTTTGCATGGATGCACTCTGCAAACCTCCCAGATGTTAAAAATCAGATTTTAAGTTCACCCTTGGATCGAGATTTAGTGTTTGGCACTTCTGCTGCAGAGTTGGTCAGAAAGTGTGATAAAAGTGACAAGCTAATCCAGGGAATCTCTTAAGATTTTTCAGCCCTCCTTTTCCAAATATTCCAAAGGACTTTCTATCTCCTCATCCAGTTCTTGCAAAAAAGCAGACTATTCTCAACAGAATACATGTAAACCGACATTTAAGAAGAAATGGCAAAGAGGTTCAAAAAGGAAGTCTTAAACGTTCCAAAACCCAAGGACAGTCGAACTTTGCTACCCTCTACCAACTTGACCCCTTTTTTTCCTTTGAGAAAGTCTGAATCTCTGTTTTTCTTTGTGGCAACAGATGGTTTCAGGCAAATGGATTCTGAAAATTATTCATCAAGGTTACAAATGGCAGTAGCTGGAAATTCCTCCTTTCGGGGGGGGATCATGCTTCATCCTCTAGATTAGACTCTCTTGTTTACACTGGTTCCTCATCACATGCTGTTCCAAGGAATGATGGAACCACTTCTTCCCAGGTGGGGAAGGTTTTTTTTTCAAGGCTGTTCCTAGTGCCAAAGAAAGAAAATGCCTAGAGACCAGTTCTGGATCTTTCGTTGCTAAATCTGTTTGTGATGGTGTCTGTAGATCAATAAGTGTGAATATACCTTTAAGAAGCTATCCAAGGACTTGCACTAGAGTATAAATACTGAGCATGTGCAAGTCTGACTGCCATTTTGTAGTTAGCCATTGAGATGTGAACACGTACGTATGTAAGATCTGTCTGTTAGTTTGTTCATATTTAAAGATGCTGCTATCCATCCTGATGTGTTTGTATGTATTAAAGCATCTGAACGAAATCCCAAGCCTTCTTATTATTTGTATTAGAGACGAATGAGTGACAATGCCCAAATTCAAAATTATGTCACTTTACAAACTGTTACATATTCTTTCTCATTCATAAATTGTTTAGAGTGTTTGGTAATTGGGAGAACCTTATGGTGATGAATGAGAATCATTTTAAAAAGGGGAGGAGATATGAAATAGTGGGATGAGAAGTATTCCTAGTTATTGCTATGATGCCAGAATAAGGTAGATGGGCAGACTGAGGTGCATTTTGTGTTGCTTTGGAGTGTGCGAGTATTGAAAGTGATGAGGAGTAGTAGGAGAAGCATGTAGATTGCATTAATCCTGAAATTAATCCTCCAACTTTACCCCTCTCTCCCCCTCAACCTTTCCTCAGGAAATATCATCATATATAACTCCCCCTACTATCACTAGGGAAAAAGTCCTTAATGCTCTCTCTAAGACCAAGAGCACTGCATCAGTGAGCCCAGACAGTATCACAGGATGAATCGCATGAAACATGACCTATCAGGGCCTCTGGAATTACTATTTAACTGTAGCCTCCAAGCAGGCTTCATGCCTCATGAATGAAGAAAGGCAACAGTCATCATCTGCAGACCCTGAGAACTACAGACCCATACGTCTCACTAGTTCATAGATTCATAGGTTCATATTATTAATACTAGACTAACTGCCCTTGTGGGCCATTTTAAGCGTAGCCAACTACCCCATGTGAGAATCAAACTCTGCACCTTGTGCCTATAAAGTGAACACCTTAACCACTATGCCAGCCTTCCACACAAAGTAACACCTCTCCCAAGTTTCGAACCCAGGTCCCCCCTCACCTACAACCCACTGCATTAACCCACCATGTCACACAGATCTTATATTTAAGGCCATGGAAAGAATTACCATGGAGATGATAAATAGAGATATAGTAAACCTCCAGACACTGGACCCAACCCAGTTTGGTTTTATCAAAGGCAGATTATGCCCACTCAACCTGGTGGACTTCTTTGAGAGGGTCACCAAAGCAATGGATGAGGGCAAAATTGTTCACACTGCCTACCTTGACTTGGCCTCGGCATTTGACACAATACCCCACTCGGTCATTGTTGACAAACTCAAGAGGTTAGGTATAAACCCATATGTCACCCGGTTTATAGCCAACTGGCTCACAGACAGGACCCAGGAAGTTAGAACTGGGGAGTCTACCTGTACAAAAAGGCCAGCCACAAGTGGAGTCCCTCACGGATCAGTTCTTGGACCACTCCTTTTTGCCATTTACTTCTCAGAAGTCAAGGCCAATGTCAGTCGTCTCTGGCTGACTAAATTTGTAGATGATTGCAAATTAGGAGCCGTCATTGAATCTCACACTGACACAAATGTTCTCCAGGAGGGGCTGACAAAGACAAACAACTGCTGTCAGACCCATGGACTAAAACTAAATGCCAAGAAATGCATAATAGTATCCTTTGGCAAGTCATCCACTCTGGTAACTATCATATTGACAACACACCCCTTAGAATTGACCCAGTAGTCAGGGACTTAGGAACACACATAGATAGTAATCTAGCCTTTGTTCATCATTCGTCTGAAGTGGTGAGGCAATCATTCTATGTTGTGCAACTTATGGCATCTAAGTCCAAGGAAGTCATTGTTCCACTATATTCAGCATTCATCAGACCTATCGTTGAGTACAGTGCTACCTTTGGTATTTACCTAACCAGGCATATCCACAATTGGAATGTCCACAGAGGTTCCTCACTAAATGAATACAGGGTGTAAGTAGAATGCCCTATGTAGACCCCCTCAAAGCCCTATCCCTGTATTCCATCTCTTACAGGCTTTTGAGGGGAGTTCTATACCTGACATACAGGGCACTGTCAGACCTCATTCTGATGGACTTTCTGCATGTCCACAAAACAAACAGCACCAGAATTACTCATTCTAAAGACTTAAATCTTGCCTGTGATATTAATAGGACCTGCTGTAGAGATAGGTATGTATCCCAGAGACTACCCTGTCTATGGAACAAGCTCTCCATCCATGTGAAGCAGAGTTCCTCCCTACCCCAGTTCAAGTGCAACTTGGATAACTGGATGGGAAACCGGAAATTCATACCTGATTTGGCACCTGTGTCTCTAATGTACACAGGTAACCCGTAAATGGTTATTCTCCCAGGTCCCTGCTTGCAAATGTTTAATCTTCCACTTGTTACACTTATCAAGGGTACCATAACTTGTCAGAGATTTAGGTTGCATGGCTAGGCTTAAAAAGGCCCTTGTATTCGTTAGCCTAGTAAACGCCTATTAACCTATGAACCTATAGATGAAGAGGATAGTTACAATTGGTGTGCATTTGTAGCAGGGACTCAAGGTAGGATAAAGAGTACTGGTTCATTTAGCAGAAGAGTCGAATATCACAGTGATAGTGTTAGAAGAGCTAAATAGGGGAGGTGTAGATTTTAATAGGAAGGTGAAAGTCTCTGAAATTTGTATATGAGGGGTATGCCTAAAAACCTGAGTTGGGAGGTGCGTACTTTCAGATTAGATAATCTGAAAGGTAATTGATAGATGGGTGACTGACATGAGGTGTATAAATCTGGGAGTAGTGGGGCTTGAGGGAAATTGGGGCTGGGTAGGGGAGTGGAGTGAACCCAACAAAGCGAGGGTGAGTGGAATGGGCCTACCCAGTGTGAGCAGCAAATATCTCCAGAAACAATGAGTAAGCAGAGTATATGCAGGTAAATATACCTACCATAGTTAAAAATTACTAAATTGTCGTAAAAAATAATAGAGCAAAGTAACACAAGTATATGCAGGCCGTGTATGAGACTGCAAACTAGCTGGTAATTGAACTGTGAAGTGTATGTTTATTATTATGTAGGTAACTGTGTTAAAGACTAAAGTGATGAACAAAAGTCACTCTGTTAATGTAATTGTAAACTGCCACAGCATTCCCAAGATGATGTCATTTTTATTATTTATTTATTGATGATGTAAATTTTTTGAGATGTGTCATTTCTGCTACATTGTTGGTGTATATTCATTGCAAAAGTTGGGCATGGTTCTGTTAAGTAAATATTTGGTTAAAAATATAACAAAGTTCCAATCTTTAATTATTCCTTGGTAGCTTGGATGGTTCTTCTGGACCTGGCGAAAGCTTATTGGCATATTCCTATTTTCAAACTTCAAAGGAATTTTCAGTTAGGAGCACAGCATTACCCATTTAAACTCTTCCCCTCTAGTTTGGCAACAGTTCCCATGTTATTTTCTAAGTGTTTTGGCATTTGCTATAGCAGCTGTGAGGTACAGAGGTATTCATATTTAGATTCATGTGGATAACTGCTTTTTTCCTGCACAGTAAGAGGATCAGATGTTCTTCATCTCACATTGCTGCAGTCCTTACACTTGGGTAGTCCGCTGTCCTCGGTCGGCCCGAATATCAAAGTATAAGGCTGACGTCGGTCAAGGCGCATTTGACTGACATCAGGACGTCAGGGTACAAATGCGCATGACCGACGTCATATCCTCAGTCTTTTTTGCCGCATGGTCCGATGCAGAAGCAGCATTGCAAGTGCCGGTTGGCGTTCTGAGATTTTTCGATTTCGAAGTTTCAGACCGAGTTCAAAGTTGGCTAAGTACCCCGTTGGGGAATATTTTAGTTTTTTCTTGCCTCAGTGATTTACCGGATGTCAGAAAAAGTCAATAATTGCATTTCTTGTGGGAAACAGATACCGCATAGAGATTATCATACTTTGTGTATTCCTTGCTTAGGGCCTGAGCACGACGTTGTTGGCTGTCGCTCTTGTGCTAGATTTAATAAACGCACTATAAAGAGGAGATTGGATTGTGCAAGGTTAGTCTTTGGGAAGCGGTGCAATTATAACATGCCGTCGGATGCTCCGACGCCCGCTTCTACAAAGAAGCGCAAGGACAAAGCAGTTAAGCCTAGACTGGAAGAACCGTCTGTTCCGGACGCCGGTTCTTTAGAGGTGTCGGTGGAGCCGGTGGCTCCACCGGAGGTTTCTGTGTGTTCCCAGGGTGAGACTTTAGTATTGCAAGATGTGGCCTCTCAGGAAGCAAGTCAAGCTGAGGGGGCTTCTCAGGTTACTATACTCCCCTCCCTTCCAAGGGTGGCTAGGCCCTCTCCTTCTGTTTCTAAGGCTTCTCCCAGGGGCAGGCCAGGTTTAGCTTCAGTTGGTGTTACCCCTAGCTCTTCAGGTACTGTGCCCAAGAAGCATATGCTTAAAATGGCAGAAGATTTAATTACTTTGATTAGGGGTTCTATGCCCCCTCCTGATAAGAGGCCTAGGGTGGAGCCTGAGCTGGGGGGTTTTGAGCAGGCTTCAGATGTGTCAGAGTCTTGACTGAAGACTTGCAGGAGTACTCTCCTTATTCTGATTCTGATGTGGATGATTCTACTCCTTCTGCTTCTCCTCCTGAGGATTTTTCTTTTCAGAAACTCTTCATTCCATGAGGGAGCATTTTAAGTGGGAAGGTCAGGACTTCTCTGATTCCAGGAAAAGGCTTAGGGAATTTTTGTTTTACCCCAGCATAGGCCTTTGGCTATACCTCCTGTTTTGGATGTAGTGGAAGATGTTTTACAGAGGCTTCCCTTAATCCTGATTCTTTGCCTCCTGCTCCTGTTAAGCCGGATAGGTATTACAGGGTGCCTGAAGCTCATAAGTATCTTTTAAGAGTCCTAGGGCAGACCCAGAAACTGTTAGCCAGGGGCCTAAAGGTGTTAAGGCTTCTGTTGTTAAGAATCCGGTTCCTGCAGACAAAGAGGCTAGGGCCTTGGATAGATGGGGAAAGAAAGTTTATACTTCTTCCACTCTTGCTATGAGGGCTTTGAATTGCCAGTTTCACATGTTGAAATACCAAAACTATCTCCTTTCACAATTAAAGTCTAAGGTTGATGCTTTGGCAGTAGGTATTGATTGTAAAGAGTTGCAAGATTTAGTGCATGTTTCTGAACAGGTGGGTAAGCATTCTTTGCAATGTGGTTTTGATGCTGTACAGGCCTCGTCTAGGGTGGCTGCCACTGGGTCAGTTCTTCGCAGGCACGCTTGGCTAAGGGATCAAAATTTGTCTGAACATGTTAAAACAAGGATTTTAGATGCTCCTTTACAATCTGACGTGTTGTTTGGTCCTCCTGTTGAGGCAGTTTTAAAGAAAATGGAAGACAAAGCAAAGTCTATGCAGACTGTTAAAGATTTTTTGAAGGTTAAGCCTCCAAAGTTTAGCAGAAATTGGCCTGCTAAAGGGTGGACGTATCCTTCTTATGATTCCCAGTCTAGGGGTAGATCTAGGCGTGGTAGGGGCAGAGCTCAGGGCTCTTTCAGGCCTAGAACAGGGAGTTCTCCTGCACAGTCTTCAGGTGAGGGCAGGGGTCAGTCCTTTCGTAAACAGACCCAATGACCTACCTTTTCAGCTGCCAGAGCCTTCTCGTCTGGCAGCACCTTTGGGAGGAAGGTTGGCACTTTTCAAAGAAAATTGGAGTTTAATTACCCAAGACAAATGGGTATTGGATATCATACACCAAGGTTACAGGTTTTATTTCCATACCTTGCCTCCGTTCAGGGGCATGCCAGACGTTCCTCCTCAACAAAGAATAGAGGCTCACAAGCAAATTTCTCTGTTACTTCAACTAGGGGCCATACAGCCGGTCCCTATGCCAGAAGTGGGCCTAGGATTTTATTCTCGCCTGTTCCTAGTACCAAAGAAGGGGAACACGTGGAGACCAATTTTGGATCTATCTATCCTCAACACTTATCTGGACATTCCCAAGTTCAAAATGTTGACGTTACAACAGCTTTTGCCTCTGCTGGGCAAAGATCATTGGATGGTAACTTTGGATCTCAAGGAGGCTTACCTTCATGTTCCTATCAGACTAAGTTGCAGGAAGTATCTGCGTTTTCGAGCTGGGACTTTTCACTATCAGTTCTCTGCATTCCCCTTTGGCTTATCTACTGCGCCCAGAGTGTTCACAAAAGTTCTGGCTCCAGTGATAGCTTTCTTCAGGCTGAAAGGAATACAGATCTATCCTTATTTAGACTGCCTGATTCTGGCTCAAGGAAGGGAAGAGCTTCTTCGTCATTTGGAATATGTGATAGCAGTGCTAAGATGCCTAGGGTATTCTGTGAACGAAATAAAGTCCAGTCTAGTACCCTCTCAAGACATGTGCTTTCTGGGTGTGAGACTGAATACAGCATCCCAGATGGCCTTTTTAACCCCGGACAAACAAAAAAGTCTATCCCTTTACTTCCATCAGCTATCTCATCAGTCCGGGCTGACTGCAAGGACAGTCCTTCAAGCCTTAGGGTTCATGGCATCTTGTATTCTGGTGCTTCCCAATGCCAAACTGCATATGAGGAAGCTACAATGGTATCTCAAAATGTATGGACACAGCACTGCCAGGATCTAGACACTGTCATTCAAATAATACCTTGCATTCAAAAGGAATTTTTGTGGTGGGCTCAGGAATGTCACCTAAACAAGGGACTCTCTGTGACCCGGCCAGAGGCGAGTCAGATTTTAACGACAGATGCCTCAGACAAAGCTTGGGGAGCTCATCTAAATGGAAAGTGGATACAAGACAAGTGGCCTGCCAGACTACAGCATCTACATATCAATCTAAAGGAGATGTTAGCAGTCCAGTTTGCATTAATAGCTTTCAAGGATTTACTTCTTCCAGGGCAGGTGTTGATTCTAACAGACAACACAACTGTCATGTGGTACATCAACAAGCAAGGGGAACGATTCTTATCCTCTATGCAGGCAAGCAATGATTTTGTGGGAGACTGCTCTCAAGTTACAACTCAATCTTCAGGCAAGGTTTCTGCCAGGAGCACAGAACTCCTTAGCAGATGTGTTGAGCAGGCGAATTATGGATCCCCACGAGTGGAAATTGGATCCTCATGTGTTTCAGAAATTGACAGTGTCATGGGGAACTCCAGACATAGATCTGTTCGCTTCTCCACTAAACCATCAGCTGCCAAAGTTTTGCACAAAATGGTTTCATCCCACAGCTTGGAAAGTGGATGCTCTTTCTTTCAATTGGAGCAATCTTCATGTGTATGCCTTTCCACCTCTGCCTCTCCTCCCAAAGGTACTTCTAAAGGTCAGACAGGACAAGCCAAGGATGATTTTAATAGCTCCAGATTGGCCTCGACAGCACTGGTACCCATTACTGAGAAGCCTGGTACGGAAGCCTCCATGGCCTTTGCCTTCGATTCCACACCTGTTGTCACAGGAGGACAGCCATTTGCTCAATGTCAAACTTCACTCTCTTCACCTAACAGCCTGGCATATTCTGTTTTGAACCATAAAGGGTCTCAACTTCCACAACAAGTTTTGAATGTGATTCTGGAAGCTAGAAGGCCTAGTACAAGGAAAGTGTACGCAGATAAATGGAAGAGATTTTTATTTTGGAGTGCAGCAAAAGATTTTGATGTTTCTGAGCCTAATTTGAGTGTGGCTCTTCAATATCTTACTGAGTTACTGGACAAAGGTTTGTCTTTCTCTTCTATTAAGGTTCATGCTGCAGCAATTTCGCTCACTATGATTGTGACCCACCATTGTTTTCTCATCCTTTGTTCAAGCAATTTCTTAGAGGGGCAAAGAATATAAGACCCCCACGAAGAGCTCCTACTCCTGCTTGGGATCTCAATTTTGTGTTGGAGAAACTCACTCTACAACCTTTTGAGCCTGCAGCTACTTCTGAGTTGAAATATTTGTCATGGAAGACTGCTTTTTGTTGGCAATTACTTCTGCAAGAAGGGTTTCTGAATTGCAGGCCCTTATGGCAGTTGAGCCTTTCTTGATTTTCCATAAGGATAGGGTATCATTACGTACTAATCCTTCCTTTATGCCTAAGGTGGTTTCTAGTGTGGCTTTAAACCAAACTATTCATTTGCCTACTTTTATGCAAATCCTCAAAATAAAGGGGAAAAGATTTTGCACACTTTAGATGTACACAGGCAGTTGCGATATTATTTGGACAGAACTAAAGGGTTCAGGCAGTCTCAGCAGTTGTTTGTTTCTTTTGCTTTGAGTTCTCAGGGCAAGCCTGTGTCAAAACAAACTATTTCTAAGTGGATTGGGTTTTGCATTGCTTTCTGTTATTCCCATCATGGCAAGGAGATTCCAGCTGGGATTAGGCCTCATTCCACTAGGGCTACTGCCACTTCAACAGCTTTTTGAGGGGAGTGGCAACCAAGGATATTTTGGAGGCAGCTACTTGGAGTTCAGTGCATACTTTCTCTAGGCATTATCACCTGCCACTTTACTCTAAATCCAGGGCTGGTTTTGCCACTGCTGTTTTGCAGGGCATCTTGGCAGCTCCTGCTTCCTTGTAGTTAGCCATCCTCCCTTACCTCTGCTTTGGGATTCTACCCAAGTGTAAGGACTGCAGCAATGTGAGATGAAGAACATAGTACAGTTTTGTACCTACCATAAATGTAGATGTTCAAGATCCACATTGCTGCAGTCCAATTACCTCCCTCCTTCCCTCTGTAGTTAGAGGTGGTTGTGTGGGTTGGGTTGTACATATTGTGTATTTTGTATATATTGTACATATAGTTAGTGCAAGGGTGGTGGGTTGGTTGTTTGCTGTCTTTTGGTTTTGACCTTTATTTTTAGGGTCTTCTGACATCTGGGGCAAGAAAAGACTGAGGATATGACGTCGGTCATGCGCATTTGTACCCTGACGTCCTGATGTCAGTCAAATGCGCCTTGACCGACGTCAGCCTTATACTTTGATATTCGGGCCGACCGAGGACAGCGGACTACCCAAGTGTAAGGACTGCAGCAATGTGGATCTTCGAACATCTACATTTATGGTAGGTACAAAACTGTACTTTATGAAACCATATGAGAAATTTGATCCTATTTTTGGATGTCATGGGATTAGTAGGCACCAGGAAGAAGCCATAATTCTATAGTTGCAGGTAGAAAGTATTCCTTGTAAAAAAAAAAAAAGTTCTTCTTAAGCAGGATGGGGGAGGGGGTGGTATCTCAGCATTGCTTGATAGCCATGTTCTTCCATAGCAACCTGGGCCATATGCTTGCAAGTGTAATTATGACTCAGAATGCCAGGCTGCATATCAGCAAGTGTCTGCACTCCCTGAGAAGTTGGTGGATCAGTTTGAGGTCCATCTGGAGGTTAAAATCCTCTTGATTCCCTCTCTGGTCAAAGAGCTTCATTGGTTTGTTTTGGTTCCAAGCAAAACTAGGTTTTCCATTTGCACTATCCCCATTTCATTTTCTGACAACAGCTGCATCAGAAACTGGATGGGGAAGGACTCACCTAGAATCTTGAACAGTACAAGCTATCTAGTTCCTTTTGTTTGCAGGTGATGCTTCACATTATTGTGAAGTAAGTTTTGGTTTTCATAACCATAAGAACATTCAGGTATTGTGCAGCTTGGTTTATTCTTCAGCTGATTGATAGCAACACTGCAACGATATGGTGCATTACAAGCAGGACAGAAAATGATCTATCCAGTTAGCCAGAATGCTCATGAAAATGTGAGAAACAGTTCTGTTCTTCATTCTCCATTTAACTACAGTATGTCTTCTAAGGAGGCAAAACATCATACCAGACTGTATAAGTTGCTCTTTTTTTTCTAGTCATTTGTGGCAATTAAATACAGAAGTATTCTCTGTTTTAACATTAATCTTGCGAGACATAAAGGAGACCCACTTCTCGTTCAGTGCAGTGAGTATCTCCTGAAATTCTCACTTGCGGCCATCATGTCTTGACACTTCCTACCCTAGACTGTATCTCCCCTCTCAAGTAGGGCTAGACCAGTCAAGCCCAGATTGAATTTTTGAATACCTATCCAATTATCTAGATCCCATTTGAAGGAAGATAGTGTTAACACACTGCTCTATCTGCAGGGGGAGTCTATTCCAGAGATGGGGGGGTGTTAAGTAATGAATTGCTCTCTCCATAGTTACTGATCTGCTGAAGCAGATTTAAATCCCTTGTTCTGGTATTTGTGGGACTGTTTGATTTGTGAAGGAACAAGAGATCCTGGACCACTGGGACCCTAACCTATAAGAAAGTATAGGTCTCCTCTGAGGAGACTATAAGACACAGAAAACTCCTAAGAGTAGACCCCAGTTCAGGATTTCTGAACTTATGAGGACAGTGACCTAACTTTTGACCAACATGTGTCCATTGTCGTAAGAAAGCTTTTCTATATTGTACAGCTTATAATCGGAAGATTGCTTCTAGATCTAGGGGTGTCATTGTTCCCTTTTACTCAGCCCTCATTATGCCAATCATTGTGTATAATGCCCCCTTTGACACGGATCTGTCCAGACACATGCAACAAATAGAGTGCCCACAGATATGTCTTACTAAAAGGATACAAGGTCTAAACAACATGTCCTACATAGACCGACTCAAAGCCCTGTCATTATACTCTGTATTCTACATACTGCTAAGAGGTTGCTTGCATACAAGGCATCCTGTGAACCAATAGTGATGGATTTACTACACATCAGCAAGTAAGATTGCTTCAGAAATTCTCTGTCTAATGATCTAAATCTGTTCTGTAACATCAGCAAAATGGTTTGGAGAGGGACAGGTTTATCTCACAGAGGATACCGCTGCTGTGGAACAGACTCCCCATCCATTTAAAAAAAAAAAAAAAAGTCTGTCCCTGTCCATATTCAACTTCAACTTGGATCTCTGGAAGGAAACAGAAAATTTGCCCCAGGACTGCCCTCTGTACTACTGATGGACAGAGGCAGTTTCTAAATGCTTTATCACATGAATGGGTCCCCTCAAGTTATCTGTAGTATGATCTCATTTATTCTCTTATGGGTAATTAATAATTATCGGCCATTGGATGGGTAATGCCAATCTTGCACCAAATGAGAAATTGGCTAGGCTTAAAATGGCCCAGAAGGGCAGCTAGCCTAGTATTTACCTCTGAACCTATAAAAGAGGGCCAGTTCTTCTAGTATTTTGTTGTAGCTTAGGCATTTTTAAGCCTGTGATTCTTTTTATTGGAGAACTTCTTATGTCTTTCCAAATGTTTGATTTGTCTGGTGAGGTACATCCCAAAAGAGGTGCGATGCTATATAATTTCATTGATCACTGCTGAATACAAGGGGACAATAACATCTTCCGATGTAGATTACACACAGTATCAGTGGCACAACAAGTAGTACACTCCCCTTTGTTCTAGAAGGCAGTTGGTTCTATTCTCATACTAGTTAGATTAATAGCTGATACAACAGTGGAGTATGAGGAGGGTACTGCACTGCTTGCCGATGGGGGCTAGCCAATTTTCCCCTAGTGGTATAAATACATTCTCAGGTCTCCCCTCAAAAGAGGCCACTAGCTTAGTGGGGACTAACTTGGTCAACCAAGGATAAAAATAAATAAATGCAATTATATTCTGTTGGTGATCAGCTGTACCAAGTAAAAGAATTTCCTATCAACCGTTATTACATTGTGATAAAAAAGGCAATTTACAACCCAGGGTCCCAGGTTTCCAAATACATTTTCATTTTGAGGTGGGGTATTACCTGTAGTATATGTTGGGGGGGGGATAGTTTGTCTGCCTAAGTTGAAGTTTTTTTAGCATTTCAGTTAACCCCATTTTCAATACACCAGGCATTTGTAAGTGTTATTTCCTGCTGGAGGATTTCTGTATCAGAGGGGGATTTAGGAATGACTCCCAGTAGCCGATCATTTACAAACTTGGTTAGGTAAAGGTCTTGGTTTGTAGTCTGTAGGCTGGCAAAGTAAATACCAAACAAAAGCAGTCTCAGCAGTGGCCCCCTGCAGAACACCACTTATTACCTTCATGTTCTATGATACTTCTACCTGCACTGTGTGGTTTCTATCTTTTAGCCAATTTGCTAGTCATTCTGGACATAGAAACATGCTTTTATACATTCTGTCCCACTTGACTCTTTCAAAGAATACTTCTGAAAGCAAAGAAAGAAAAATAGAAATTTAGTTCTAGTTGCTGCTGTTGGTCAATTCATCCATGATTCTCTGTCCTTTAAAAATGCGATCTGGTCCCTGCATTTACATTTCGGATTTTTGTCATACAACAGCTCCTAACATTGTACTACAAAACAGGGATTTTCCCTCTGGAGGTGGTAAAAATTCTTAACGTAAGAGGAAAGATTCCCCAGGAACTTTTATTTAAATGAAAGATATTTAAATTTTGGTGCAAATGGTAGAACAGCATCATTTTTTTTTGATTTGTTAACCTGGTAAACCCACGAGGCACAAGTACCCATTTTTAAGGATGAACTGAGACCACATAAAATAACTTTCATCCCATTGCTCATTCTCTCTGAAGAACCTTTGAGTCCATTTTTGATGGGCTGGCATATATTCCCTGTAGCATAGAGAAGGCTATTTTCTTCTTCTTGTTATGTGTACTTTTCTCGTCTAAGGTTGGAGGAGGAGAAGTTGGTGTACTGTTTCCTCCTCACTGGAGCTCTGTCTGTGCAGTCCCTTTCAGGAAAGTATCTAGACATTTCCATTTTGTGCTCATGGCTCATATCAACCCCATCAAATCTCACATTTTAATAACAACTTGTGGATCTGACCACTTTTGCCACTTACACATTGTACGCAACACTTCCAGATTTTGCTTCCTAAAGTAGGAAAAGATTGCTTTGATAAATCATCTTACATCTGAGCATATTGAGCATATTACATGGAAATGTTTGTTGTGGGCATTAAACTTGCAGAAATCTCTGTAATCCACACTTTTTGAGAGGTGACAAAATGTGTACTTTTGTGAGTACTGTGATTGGTTATAGCCTTTTACTTTTTGAGTGAGATAGTCTTAAGAGCTATTGTAAATAGCTACTTCCCTTATTTACACTGCTTTCCTGAGGGATTCTTTCCACCAACCTTTAGTGAGAACCATTTGAAGATAAAAAAGAAAATGGACTTCACTTCTTGATAAGATGATGACGCTATTAGTTTCCACAATCTTGGAATCATTTTGTTAATAATCTAGTAAAAAATGTGACATGGATAGTATCTAACTGTCCCAAATTTTGCAGACTGTACAGATCTGTGTCTCGTATTTGTGGGCTGTATCTCATAAAATGTGTTGTTTTCTGGCTAATCATTGAGGGTTGCAGTCACTAAATAATGAGAGGTATTTGAGATATAGACTTCAGGAAGTTCATATTTTTGCCCCCACACCCATTCCTTTTGGCTTTATCCCTGATTTTTGTCCAAAGAGGTTGTGAGGCTAATAGTATCATTTGGAGGTGGATATAATACTATAATGGACCTGCTGTCTGATTCTCCTTGAATATTTGCTGCTCTTTCCTGTGTTTGGATAGATTCCCCGAGATACAATAAGCTTATTTAGTGTTATAACTGTTTAGTCACTAGACTTGTGTACTCATTTTGCAAAGAAAAATATATAGGTTCAAGTATAAATATGAACTGTTTTAGGGAGGTGATGTTGGCAGGTCTTTGCAAGGTCTGCTCTGTAAAATCATATGGTTTTGATTTCTTCAGACTTACAGGAAGTCTTTTGTTCTCACTGACCTTTTCTACCCTACACCACCAGGAATGTCAAAGAGTTAAACAAGAAGTTTTATCCTTGCGCCGCGAAAATTCTATTCTGGATGCAGAGTGCCATGAAAAAGAAAAGCACACACATAAGCTGCAAACTCGAGTTGCTGTTTTAGAGCAAGAGGTTAAAGATAAGGATCAGCTGGTGATGAGGACAACAGAAGTATTAGAAGCCACCCAGGAACAAAAGGTTAGAGATACTTCTGATCTTATATCTCATAACTATACTGGGATTGTCTGTTTTGTAAAATCACAAAAAATAAAACCAAAGCAAAGTAAAGATTTGGTGCCATTTTATTCACTTGAAAATGTTGGCACTTTCTTTCTCCTTGTTGTGCTGGATTTTCGTATACAAAAGTCACATCAATTCCACTTCATTAAATACTCACTATTAACCTTATCAACAGTTAATGTATACATTCTTAGTATGACCAAAAACAGTTATGGATATACACACACACTTGTGTGTATGTATGTGTGTATATATATATATATATATATATATATATATATATATATATATATATATATACATACATACACACACACACACACACACACACATATAGCAACATACATAAAAAAATATGTAAAAGAAATACTATTGTTTGTTTTTAGGAGGTTACTCTGATTTTCCATTGAGTCTTGTTTATATATCTTATTTTATAAATTATGATGTGATGTTGTCCTATCTTGCCTTCATTCTTATCAGTTTGGGTTCGGATCCGATCCTCGGATCCATCTTGGCCTTTATATTCAAGCTCGAGGTCTTCTGCCAGCTTGTGGCTAAACCCTATACCAGCATGCACTTTAACCTTCCCCAGATCTCGTTTGCCGCTAAACAAGATTAGGTGGTCATTCTGCTAGCTCTTTTGGCTGGTCATTTAACTTTTTGAGGTTATTGCTTATTGTGTAATCCTTTTCCATTTTTTGTGGCTGTGTTTTTAGCTGTTGGCTATCGTTTTCCGTTTTGGCCTTGTTATCCCTTACCATTTTTTTTTATTCCTTCCTAACCCTTTAAAAACAGTTAGTTTTAGTTAGAGAACTGTTTTATTCTTGGCTTGTTTAAGTTAGAGGGCTTTCCTTATCCTTTATTTTCTCTCTCCTGGGCATAGCCCGTTTGAGTTAGAGGGCTGTGCCTCCCTCTTCTTTCTCTCTTTTCTTACTATAATTTGACCTTTTTTAGTTTTTAGGGTCTAGTTTAATAAAAAAAAAAAAAAAAAAAAAAAAAAAAAAAAGGATATATTATACTCTGCTCTTATTTCCTTGTTTTTTGTGGTTTAAGATGTCCAGTAAGAATTTGAAACCTTTAGACTTCAAAAAATGTGATGCCTGTGGTAAAAAAGAAATGCCCTTAAGTGATAGACACACTCTGTGTCTATTGTCTTGGTGCCATTCATCTCCAGGAATCTTGCTCAGTTTGTCATGTTTTCAGTCAAAGAGCGCTCATGGAGAAGTAAAGCAAATTGATATTGAAAGAATTATTGAAAACCCCCTTTTTAGATGCTTTAGAAGAAGGTAAAGGATAAGTCTCCAACAAATAAATCTGACAAGTCTGATAAATCTGACAGGTCTGGGAAGAGATCCTCCTCTTTTTCCTTATCGGAGCCATCAAAAAAGGTGGCACAAATATCCTCTCTGGATCCGAAGCTTATCGGATCCGAGAAATGTACATCTGCTCTGACACCATCTACTCTGGTGCCGAATGAGTTCAAATTACGGAGCTGGTCTCCTACCTTAGATCCATTCTCCCCCACTCTCAGATCATCCATATCGCAAATGTCCAAGTCCCCTACCCTCTTGACTTGGTCTTCCAGGAGTCTTTCTGAAGATGATGTAGATCGGGTGGTACGGAGGCCGCTGAGGACTCTGGCGCTGGCTAAATTATTGTTGTGTCTGACCCCCATGGCTTTGGATCCTATCACATTTCTGCTTAGATTCCTCCTCTGATCCAACTCCTGGCTTTGGAGTCAGAAGATCTTGAGCTGATTATACTGGAACTCTTGGATCTGAGACCTACTATGGGATCTATGGATCCGTCCATAGCTCTGACTTCCTCGGCTCCGTTGAAACTTGAGGAGTCTAGGAGCTGATGCTCTCCAGTCGGGTCAGTGGAGTCGGGTTGGATTGGACAGTTGCCTGATCCAAATATGCCTCTTGGGGACTCAGTGCATTTGAGCTCGGCTCCTACCTTGGCCTCGGGCCCATCGTCTTTGGTTCTGGGGAGGGGTCCCTCAGTTTCTTCGGATCCAGGGATTTCCTTGGAAAAGGGATAGGGGCTTTCGAGGTTATGAGGAGAGTGCTGTCTCCACAGATGACTCTGCTGTCATCTCCAGATGTTCTTCACCCAAAGGCTCAGGTGTCCGCCTCTATACCCCTGCATCCACAGGGACTCAGAGATCCTAGGCCTTAGGATACCCCCCACTCTTCCGAAACCTCCCCAGAGTACTCCTCTGAGGAGGTGCCTTGAAAGAGGTTATGCAAGAGGAAGCACCTAGACTCCTCAGAGGACTCCATCACTTCCGATACGGACCTTGATGAAGCTGAAGGGTCCCCACGGTCGTTTTCTGATGATGTCTCCTTTGGAGACATCCGAGAAATGTTAAAACAGAAATGCGGCTGGAAGTCCACCAACCCTTATGCTAAGGAGTCTGTCTACCTGAAGGCTTTTGCATCTCACCCTTCCACTTCCTGGGTGAAATGCAGTCTGAGGGTCATGCTGCTCAGTGCTAGAAGTCTAAATCTCAAGATGCACTCATTTGAAGCACTCCTTAAAATGGAGAACATCGACATTTTGTGCTGTAATGGAGACCTGGTTTAAAGCAGCAGAAAGCACCCCTCTGCGCTACCAGGCTATAACTCATTCCACACCTTTCGGCCCCAGAACATGGACCGAAGCTCCAAAGGCGGTGGTGTCTCCATAGTCATAAAGGATATGCACACCTCAAGACTAGTAGCCCAGCATAACACATCTGAGATACTTCAGGTACAACTAACATTGGGTAAGATGGTGATTCAGGTCGTAGCCTGCTATAGGTCCCCAACCATGTCCCAAGACTCTCACTCCACGTTCTTAAGCACCCTGGAAACTATTAAGATCCAACCCAACACTCTCATATTAGGTGACTTCAACTACCCCTCCATCAACTGGGAAAACTACTTATGCACCAATACGCTGGCCCAACGCTTCCTGGAATTCATCAGTTCCAATGCCCTGGGCCAGCTCATTCTTACCCCCACTAGAGGAAGCAACATCCTTGACCTGGTTATTACTAACATGGCAACCATTGCTCTACACCAGTAGTCAATTTCTTCCTGGTTAGAACTGACCATAAACTAATCACCATGGAAATCCGCATCTCACCCACACACACTGCAAAAGTAACCACCATGAAAAACTTCTCCAAAGCTGACTTTGGGCTCCTAGAAACAGAGGTGGCCAACTTCACGGCACCCATGCCAATAGAAAATAGATGCATGACTGCTATATCATACACCAGTGCACTGTACGAACACGTACATAAATGCATGGAACTAGCCATACCCATCAGAGCCAAGACGCTCTCCTCCAAAAAAAGGAAGCCAATATGGTGGTCCCCTGCCATTAATAAATTCTATAACAGAAGGAAGAAACTGTTGCAGAAAAAGGTGATGTCCCAAGACTGGAAAACCTCTCCTATTAGCCTCAACAAAAAGTTGAGATCCCTCATCAAAACCTCTAAAGCCAGCTATGAAGGCAGAATTGCAGCAGACACTATAAACGGCCACAAAGCCTTCTATAGTTAAATCAAGAATCTCCATGGCAATACCCAGATTTGCTCTGAGTTACTGCACAATGGTACCTCCTATACTGAGCCAACAGATATTGCCAACATACTGGCCAACAGTCAGTGCCAACTTTACCCCTGTCTCCCCCCCTAAAGGGCCAATCACAATACCGGAGGAATGCCAGGCAACCCAGCATTACTGCAGCACAGGTTAAAGCTGAATTGTCCAAGGCCAAGAATACAGCTTTCATGGGACCCAACAATATCCCTGGCTGTGTTCTACATGAATTACAAAGTGAACTGGCACCAAATCTTTGTGCCCTGTTCACTCACAGCCTCACCTTAGGCTTTGTCCCTACTGAATGGCGCACTGCTACAGTCATCCTTCTCCCCATAAAGGGGGAGCAACTACAGACCCTGGGAATTATTACCCCATTAGCCTGACGAGTCTGATATGTAAAGCTATGGAGTGCACCATCATGGACCTAATTAACAAGGGTATAGGGAATCTCCAAACTCTAGATGCCATGCAACTTGGTTTTGTGAAAGGTAGATCAAGCCTGCTCAACCTGGTTGACTTCTTTGAATCAGTCACCAGAGCTGTGGATGAGGGTAAGGCAGTTCATACAGCCCACCTTGATCTGGCCAAGGTCTTTGATGATATTCCTCACTCAGGAATTATTGATAAACTCACCAAACTAGGCATCAATCCCTATATCATTAGGTGGGTTGCAAATTGGTTCACAGATAGAACCCACAGTGTGAAAGTAGTGGACTCCAAGTCAGACTGCCGACCTGTCATGAGTGGAGTCCCACAGGGCTCAGTCCTGGGTCCTCTCCTGTTTGGCATGTACTTCTCAGAAGTCCAGACCAACATGGAGGGACTCTGGCTGACCAAGTTTGCAGACATCTGCAAGCTGGGAGCCATTATTAGCTCCCCAAATGATGCAGACATCCTACAGAAAGGCTTCACTGAGACCAGTGACTGGTGTCTAAACCATGGCCTTAAACTTAATGCCAAAAAATGAGTTGTCATCCCCTTTGGGAAAAACTCACTTCCCACTAATTACCACATTGATGGGAGCCCACTGAACACTGAAGGTGTCATAAGAGATCTAGGGACACAGATTGACAGCAACCTCTCCTTCGACCACCACATTGCCACTGTGGTCAGAAAGTCTATGTGGCACATCTCATTACCAAGGGTTTTGCATTCAGGAAGAAAGAGGTCATCATCTCTCTCTGCTCTTCCCTCATTAGACCAGTCATCGAGTATAATACCCTATTTGGTATGTACCTCACTAGACACCTGCAATAGCTGGAGAGGCCACAAAACGTTCCTCACAAAGAAGATCCTAGGCCTTAAACACATGTCCTACACAGACAGACTCAAAAAACTCCAGCTATTCTCTGTCTCATATCGTCTACTAAGAGGCGATCTCTGCTTGACATACAAAGCCATGTCTGATCCAGCTCTGTTAGAAATGCTACATCTAAAGAAATCCCAATCCCTCCGCACCACACGCTCCAGAGACCTTAACCTCATTACCACAATCAACAGAACATGCTGGAAGGACAGGTTCATAACCCAAAGACTGCCCATGCTCTGGAATAGACTTCCCATACATGTCAAGCAGAGCACCTCACTGGCCGTGTTCAAGAGCAATCTTGATGAGTGGATGGGAAATCGAAAGATCACCCCGGGGATCACTCCTGTGGCTCTGCTTGATAGAGGCACTGGGAAATAAAGTTGGGCAGCACAGTGCCAGGGGACTTCTGTGGGCTAGGCTTGTAAAGGCACCAGGACCATTAGCCTAGTGCACACCTATGAAACTTTGGACTTAGTTTCACGAAAGGCATGGGAGTCCCTGGACTCAGTGGAACCTGTTCCTAGGAGGCCAAACAAATATATTGCATCCCCTTCAGACAAGACTTTTCTGACCAAGGGAGTCCTAGTAGATGCTATGGTTGTGGCGGCAGCAACCAAGGAGGAGGTCTCAGAGACATCTTCTGTCCATCCACCAAACAAAGGAGTCTCAGTCAATGGACAGATATGGAAAGTGCATATTTTCTCAGCGACTTTTTCCCTCAGATCGCTGAATTACCTTACACATTTTACTAGGTTGCAGAGAGACCTCCTGAAAGAGGTAGGAGATACTCTCCAAAGTTCAGTAGCTTAAGGGGTCTTGGACAATGTTTCCTCTCAGTCCAATACCCTAAACTCAGTTGACAACACCTCCATGAGATGCATCTCTTATGCAGCGGATGGAGCAAGTAGAACAGCGGATTCTGGAATTTCCCTAACAAGACATTCTTGGATGTGCTTGTGTGACTTTGCGGAGCCCTTAAAATCTTCCTTTGTGAATGCCCCATTTGATGGCTCATCTTTGTTTGGGTCCAAAGTCGAGAACACACTAACCAGGTGTGAGCAGGAAGGAAAGACTCTCTGTCTGCTGTAGGAGTCTGTTTTTCCATACCTATTAGACCTTATCTGAAAGGACAGAAAGGAAATGGTAAAATGTGGTTTTGAAAATCTCAGAGATCTTTCCAAGACACACATGGTGAATCATCTCCCAGGGACCGAGGAAGAAATAGCAATGGAAGACGTTGACCACACGGCAGATGGGGCCCACATAATCAGGGTGACAGAGATTCTTTCTTTGGCAAGCCCTTTCAGCATTCCTGAAGGGAACCCCATCTGTCCATCGCTGGAGGCAGTTAGGGGCTGCTTATCTTTGTACCCAGAAACCTGGCAACGAATAACAAAAGACAAATGGGTACAAAGCATCATATCCAGAGGTTACATCATGCGCTTTTCACTTCCCGTTCCAAAGGCAAAAAAGTTTCTGGATGTTCCACCCAGTCAGAAGGAACAAGCAACTGTAGAAATTCAAAAGTTGCTAGACAAAAGAGTCATCCAAACAGTCCCCACAGACCAAATAGGATCCGGAACTTACTCAAGATTCTTTTTAGTTCCAAAGAAAACAGGGGACTGGAGACCAATTCTGGATCTCAGCATTCTAAACAAATCAGAAAAAAGACCAAGTTCCAGATGGTAACATTGCAGTCAGTACTCCCATTCCTGGGAAAAGACATTTGGATGTGCTTTATATAGATCTCTAGGGTGTGTACTATCGCATAAAAATGAAGAGGTGATCCAGGAGACACCTGTACTTTTGGCTGGGTGCCAGTCATTACCAGTTTCGAGCTCTGCCCTTTGGCCTCATTGCAGCCCTCCCAGAGTGTTCACTAAATGTATGGCAGTAGTCGCGGCTCACTTGAGACGTCTAGGATTCCAGGTGTTTCCATACTTAGATGATTGGCTTCTAACTGCCACGACCAAGCATCTACTAATACAAGCGAGAGACACAACCTTACAACTTTGCTCTCACCTAGGCATTAAAATAAACTACGAGATATCTGCCTTCTCAGAATGTGGTCTTCATAGGACAGAATTGGACTCAACAAACATGACAGCTAGACTCCCTCCAGAAACAATTCTAGTTCTAAGACACCAGGTTTCATACTTTCTAGGAAAGAAGAAAGTACAAGCAAGGGTAGTTCTAAAATTTCTGCGAATCATGACAGCAGCAATAATTCTGATCCCACTAGCACGTCTGCACATGAGAATTCTACAGTGATTGCTATCCACTCAGTGGTCCATGCAAGACCTACCGATGTCTAACAAGATATTATTAACAGAAACTTGCAAGAAGGACCTTCATTTGTGACTTTACTCCACCCAAATAACTCTAGGTCGACCATTTGTTCTCCACCAACCACTGGCCACAGTGACCACGGATGCCTCGCAGATAGGGTGGGGGCATTATCTGGAAAAGACAGTCCAAGGCACCTGGCAGGATCATGAGGCTCACTTGCACATCAGTGTCCTAGATGTGAGAGTGGTGCTTCTAGTGTTGCAAGCATTACAGGACTTTCTTCCACTGGGAACTATTGCAATACAGACAGACAACATGTCAGTTGTGTGGTACATAAACAAACTAGGAACAACCAGATCTTATCCCTTTGTCGAGAGGCCCTGAGAATATAGCAGTGGGCAACCTCCTCCCAGTGTTTTCTGATAGCAATGCACATCCTGGGGAAATCCATTGTGATAGTGGACAAACTCAGCAGAGCAATTCTAATGCCCCCACGAGTGATCCCTATAACAAGAAGTAGCAGAAAAGATTTTCCGCAAATGGGGGCAGCCATGTTGCGACCGTTTTGTGACGTCCATGAATGCCAAATTCAGCAGATACTTTGCCTTATCCCCCCTTTGGTGGAGTCACCAAGGGATGCACTTGTTCACGATTGGCCCTCAGGTCTCCTCTATGGTTTTCCGTTAATTCCTAAAGTACTTCAGAAAGCCAGTTGCTTGGGAAGGGACTTGATACTCATCGCCCCATACTGGCCTAATCAAATCTGCTTCTCCTTCCTGTGGCCTCATCTTCAGGAGGAGCCTTGAATTCTGGACCCGCTTCCAGACCTTCTGACTCCCGTGTCAGGAACGCTCCACCCATCCCTTCAGACCCTCAAGCTGACAGCTTGGCTGCTCCAATTCCAACTATAGCCAGGTTTCCAAATCTATCTTCTTCAGTTAAGCACATCCTAATTTATTCTCATAAGGCTTCAACAAGAAAGATATACAAGAGCAAGTGGAAAAGATTCTCCTTATGGGCCTGTCATAACCACATTGATCCCTATTCTGCCCCAGTCGATTCCATTTTATAATTCCTAGCAAAACTTTTCAATGAGTGTGCAGCTGCAACTACCATTAGAGTTCGGCTAGCAACTATATCCAGTTTCCATTTTGGTGAATCAGGCTCAAACATTATGTCTCATAGGTTATGCAAAGCCTTTCTTAGAGGTACCTTATTGTTAAGATTGCCTATCAAAGATCCTCCAACTCCATGGAGCTTAAATTTTGTCTTATCTCTTTTAATACCCCCCCCCCCCCACTTTGAACCAGCATCATCTTGCGAACTCACATTTTTAACCTGGAAAATAATCCTATTAGTAGCAATCACCTCTGCTAGAAGAGTATCAGAGTTGCAAGTTTTGTCTGTAAAACCCCATACTTGCTTTTCCATAAGGACAGGGTGTCCTTACGAATAAATCCTTCCTTTTTACCCAAAGTATCATCAAATGTTTTCTTCTCAAATTACGAGAATAAGGCAGAATATATGTTGCATCAACTAGATGTACATAGACAATTACGTTTTTATTTGCACAGAACTAAGAATTTCCGAACATCTGACCCAACTATTCATTTCCTTTTCAGATTCAAAGAAAGGTTCTCCCATCTCCAAGGTGACACTTTCAAAATGGCTTTCAGATTGTATAACTTTTATCTATAAGTCTCAGAATAAGGATCTTCCAGGAAGGGTTAAAGCCCACTCCACAAGAGCCATTGCAACCTCTTCAGCGTTTATTGCTAGATTGCCAATTGATACCATTTGTGCAGCAGCAACATGGGCAAAACCACATACATTTATCACTCCTTCTTCTTTCAGCTTTTTCCTGGTTAGGGGTCACCACAGCGGATCACCTGTCCGCTCATGATTGGCAGTGGAGTTTTACAGTGTCGAGTTGCTAGCCCAACCTTCCACAGAAGGCACACGCACTCATGCTTAGGGCCAATTTAGAGTATCCAATCCACCTACAACATGTCTTTGGGATGTGGGAGGAAACTGGAAAACCCGGAGGAAACCCACGTGACCACAGGGCAGACATACAGACTCCACACAGAAGGCACCCCAGCCAAGGATCGAACCGGAAAACCTCTTGCTGTGAGGCGGCAACGCAAACCGCTGCACCACCCTGGCCACCCATACCTTTATCACTCATTACAAAGTCGATTTGGCCTGCAGGAATAGGGCCTCTTTTTGTTCCACGATTCTGAGGAATATTCTCCCTTGAGCCACTCAAGATGATAAGTGCTAGGGACACTGTCCCAACCTGGTAAGAATGAAGGTGAGATAGGACAACACATAAAGAAGTTACGTACTCACCATAACATTCCATGTGTTGTCCATCTTCGCCTTCATTCTTACATCCCTCCTTTCCCCCTACACTTCTGATTCCTGAAAGACTGAGTCTCTACAATTGGAGGACCTGAATCTCTGACCTTCTTCTATTGACCCTGGTCTTTTTTTCTATGACTCTTTATAAGAGCAAACAAGATCTGGTGAAGGTTATAGTGCATGCTGGGATAGGGTTTAGCCACGAGCTGGCAGAAGACCTCGAGCTTGAATGTAAAGGCCAAGACGGATCAGAGGATCAGATCCAAACCCAACCTGGTAAGAATGAAGGTGAAGATGGACAACTCACATGGAACATTATAGTGAGCACATAACTTCTTTTTTAATTTTCTACTCCATGTATTTTGCCTGAATTTTTCTTGCTTATTTTCTAGAAAATAGCAGAAGAAAATGCTGAGAAAAAACAGATTCAATTAGGAAAGCTGGAAGCAACTATAAAGTCTCTGTCAGAGGAACTGATTAAGGTACTCATTTAAATGTAGTTACATGTTAAGATCCTCGGCAAAATGTAGTTATAAGTAAAGGTCAAACAAATTTCTAACCTGATTTTTTTTCCCTTGAAGTTATTAAGCAAGTAGCGGTCTTTATAGGAATTTCCTGTTGCATTTTATATTTTATTTTCAAAAAGGTTCTAAACAGGAAGTGCAGTCTCTTATATTTCACAGTGCACATTTTTTTCTGGAAAAGTATGTTTTTATAAATGTAGAAATTAATTATGCAGTTTGATTCCAGATTATTTTATTCAGTTAATAGGATAACTTTGGGTGAATGATTTAGGCAACTGGTGCTAATGTATGGCTTTTCCATCTATACAAAACATCCGTCTATAATTTATTTTTTTATGAATAATAGTATGGTTCATGCACAAACTATAGTCCCACTCACTGGTTTCCTTTTGTAATTAGCACTGTCACCAGCCGTTTCATTTTTCTAAGTTGCTTGAAAAATCATTGTTAGCCCTATGAATCGGGTTTGGAGCTTTAGCTTTCTTTCTGTAGCAGATGAGTGTTGATTTGATAAGAAGCATCCCATCTTTGATAACTGTGTCCTATACTACAGGCATTAGTACCACTTGTCTGGCAAAGGTTTTCCAGGTTGCCACTCACCCTTTCTATTCCCATAAAGTACAATGCATCTCTTTCTATTTCTTATAAATAAACCTATTTACTCAGAAAATTATGCCTGCAGCAAATCTCTGTCTCACCTGCTGATATGTATGTCAGATGCCTGCATTGATTGCACAGGATGCCAGTTAGAATATGAGTAACATAATTGCAGTCCTCTGAACAGAGAGAATTTAAATACAGAGTGTCCGGGCTTACCAGTATCAGGTCTGACTTTTACGATAGGGAGCCATTTAGGGACTGTGTAGGATACTCTTAGGTGCTCTGTATATAAGGGCTTCAGTACCCTGACCGATCACCACTGTTGCAGAGAGCTCAAGCTTCCTGTATTCACAAAAAAATACCAGAGCTGGTGCATTATCCCCATTATCAGGCTGTCTCCACTTCGAGTTTTAAATGACACTCCTGTTATTTTCTGAGGAAAGGAAGCCATAAAAAAGACAGTCCTGCTGTAAAGCTATTCTAAAAGACTCTGGTGAGACTGAAGACAAGTATTTCAAGAGACCTACTGTCATGATTTAGGAGCAGTCTGCTTTTACTTCAGAAGAAGTGCGTGCTTGATAATATTTATTTGAAATCTGTTTCTGCTTTACCTTTGTGTGAATCTTGTGACCTACTGCACGTTGACTAATAGCCAAAAAGTAAGAAAACCCCACTCCTATTTCCACTGCTCCAAGGTGCCAGGAGCTTTCTCTGAGCTTTCCTTCTAGGGCATCTTTCTCTCCCACCCCATTGCCTTCTTCATTGTTGGCTCCTTTGGTACGTTTTTTTCATGCTCATTCTCTTTTTACATGGTCTACTGTACTGGATTGTTATTTAACATTGGCACTGGGCCTTCAGGCTGCCATACATGGAAGCTAGACCTCTCTTCTTTTCCTGACTGCATAGCAGAGTTCAGCACCAACATTAATAGTTGCAGCATCAATTGCCTGCTTTCTGCTACTAACCCCTTCACTGTGGGTTATTCATTGCCATTTTTCATGGCAGCAATTCACATATCAATTGATCTGACAGTGCCTCTTTAGTTCTGTCTCTTCTGATATTGGTCTGTCAAGTATCAGTGGCTCCACTGATGTTTGCCATTCATACTTCAACAGGATTCTTGATCCTTGCTTCTCTGGCATGAGGTTCCTTTCATTAATCAGTCACAAGATTTGGCTTGTCAAACAAGCACTTTTAAAAGCACTGCAACCCCCCCCCCCTCCCCCAGCTTTCAAACACACCAGCTGATCCTTTTAACACAGAGCCATCTTCAAACCATAACAAGAAATGCTTTTACAAATCCAAGCACTTAGGATATGGATCCTAGAAAGGATTGTGATGAAGAGCTAATAATTTCTTCCCCCACTGAGGATCCCAAATTTGGTAAAAAAATTGCAGTTGATGCAATGCGGTGGCAGCTGTTCTATAGATCCTACTTCATTGCCACAAAGAAGGCAGCAAAAGGCCTGCAGGTTTCCCCCCACAAAGTTTCTTGGTGATCCATACACTGCATAGGGAAACCCCAGATACCATGGGCCCTAGCTCTAAGAACACAGGCAGGAATTTTCAACCTGTTGTGGTCAGTTTGGGTAGAAACTCACAAACCTGATGCCACAGCCCTGTGAAAAGCTCTCACTATACAGAGTCCTAGTGTCCACCCTGTGACAGAGGATCCTGGGCAATGACTATGTCTGGAAAGCATATGTCTGCATCTGCTACATTGTCTTTATGGGTATTCAGCTGTCTAATGCACAGATTTTGTTTGTTTCCACATGGGCATGAGTAATGAGTTAAAGCATGTTGTGGAAAGAATGCCAGATATTCTGTTGAAAGATAAAATCATGACCCAGGCATCGACTTATTTAACCCTTAGCAGCCTTATAATCCCTATGGTTTATAGTACCATGGGGGGTGGGGGGTACTGAAGTATCCAGCTCTGGTTTTGCAGTGCACTGACACTCCCCACTTCTTCAGATTCAGTTTGCCAAGAATACCAATACAACCTTTTTTTGGATTCTCCATTTAACGATCCCATCCTGTTTGGGCCAGACGTAAAGATGAATCTACTAACATGAATTAGGAGCAGTGCATGTCTCAAAAAGTAAAGGCTTATTTATTTTTGAAACTTGCTTACACTTTACCTTTGTGGGAGTCTTGCAAAATACTGTACATTGATTATGATGCCAAAAAGTAAGAAAATTTCACTCCCATTCCCATTGCTCCAAGGTGCCAGGAGCCCTCTTTGAATTTTCCTACTAGGTTTTCTTTTTCACCTGCCCCACTTTTTTATTTAGTACATTTAAAAAAAAGTGTTTTTTGATTTTCTTTACTGTAGCGTCTCTAGCCCTTTCAGAAATGTGGTGTTTCTTTAATATGGGAAGTTTCCTATCAGGAACTACTGTTTAGACTTCTGGTATTTTGGGGGCTTATTTTCTGAGAAAATGTACACTTATGTAAACTTTTCTGTTCTTAAATAAGAAGTTATGTACTCACCATAACGTTCCATCTGAGTAGGTATCTTCATTTGTCTGCAACCTTTGGGATACGGATCCGATCTCGGATCTGAGCCGGCAACTTCTACCACAGCATAGATCCGAGCTCCTAGCTCCTCCCTTTACCCATAATCCCCTGCCAACCCTGACTGACCTCAGATCAAGTTTGCCCCATATAACAACATGCTACTGTGTCCCGGAAGGGATTCATCTAAGACAACTCCTACTTAGAATCATATTGGTCAGGGGGAAGGAGGGTGGGATGGTTGCAGACAAATGAAGATACCTACTCAGATGGAACGTTATGGTGAGTACATAACTTCTTAATCTAAAGTAGGCACTTCATTTGTCAGCAACCTTTGGGACAGAGTCCCCAGCTACCTGAATCTTGGGTGGCCTTCATGGAAGGATATTCCGGAGCACTGCAGAGCCAAAGGACGCCCTACCTCTGGAGACAACATCCAGTTTGTAATGGCTGATAAAAGTATGGGATGAAGCCCAAGTGGCTGCAGAACAAATATCATCCAAGGGAACCCTAGATCTAAAAGCAGCCGATGTAGCAACGGCCCTAGTAGAATGAGTGCGGACTCCCTGAGGTGCAGGCCTTCCCGAACTCTGATATACTAAGAGAATACAACTAGCTATCCATCGTGACAGGGTAACTTTAGAAACCGACTTGCCTAAGTTGGTTTTGGCAAAGGAGACAAACAACTCGTCGGATTGTCTATGACCAGCCGTTCGATGAATATAAAAGCGCAGTTGTCTGTGCACGTCCAAAGAATGCAGTTTATATTCTCCTTTGTTCTGATAGTTGGGGAAGAACACGGGAAGATTAATAGATTGATTAATGTTTGCTTCAGAAGATACCTTAGGCAGAAAAGACGGATTGATCCTGAGGTAAACTCTATCCTGATGGAAGGCCAAATACGGTGGTTTGACACAGAGAGCCTGAAGTTCAGAGACTCTTTTAGCTGAAGTAATGGCCACCAGAAAGGCCGTTTTCCAAGAGAGGTATTTGAGATCAACCGTGGCCGCCGGCTCGAAAGGGGGGCTTGTCAAGGCCTGTAGAACTAAAGATAAATCCCATGGGGGTACTACCTCCTTGATAGGAGATCTGAGGAGGAAGGTACCCTTGAGGAAAGCTTTACAGAGCTTGGAGGTAATAAGAGGGCCAGATTCATGCCCTGCATGATAGTGCAAAATCGCTGCTAGTTGTACCTTGACTGTAGAACAGCTAGCCCCCTGATGAAAAAGGGTAGTTAGAAAATCCAAAACCGATGTTAAAGGCTTCGTAAAAGGATCTAAGTGACGGTGCTCAGCCCAGATGGAAAAGCGTTTCCACTTACTCCGATAGACCTTTCTGGTGGATGGCTTGTGTGCTGCTACTAGAATGGCTTTGACTGGTGAGGAGATTCCGGGAGTCCTTATCAGGAGTGGAACTGGAGCAACCAAGTCGTCAGCTTGAGGTTGACCAGGTTGGGGGTCGGAAGACCCAGAGGGTGAGTAATGAGATCTGGAAGGGGATCCAGAATTCAGGGCGGATGAATCAGGTGAGACAATAGGTACGGGAACCACGTCTGACGAGGCCAGAATGGGGCAATGAGGATCATCTTGCTCCCCAACCGACTGGATTTCTGTAAAAGTTTTAGCATCAGGGGCAGTGGAGGGTAAGCATAAAGGAGACCGGGAGGCCAGGCATGTACTAGAGAGTCTCTCGGGGACTCCCCCAGAGGGGGGATTAGAACAAAGTAACTGTTGCCTTTGGTATTTGAGGGGGAGGCAAAAAGATCGCAACAGGGTTGCCCCCATTGGGCAAATATTTGCTCTGCTACTAGAGGATTGAGAGACCATTCGTATGGGGTCAGGATTGTACGACTGAGCCTGTCTGCTAGGATGTTGGACCGTCCCGGAATGTGCGTTGCAATGAGAAAGCGGTTGGTGGATATCGCCCATTCCCACACTCTCATGGCCTCACGACAAAGAGGATAAGACCTGGTTCCCCTGTTTGTTGATGTACCAGACCACTGACATGTTGTCGGTTTGTACCGCAATCGTCCCAATCGGAAGAAGGTCGTGAAGTGCCTGCAACGTCAAAAGCACCGCCCTCATCTCTAGGACATTGATATGCAAGGAGGTCTCTATGTTGTTCCACGTGCCTTGGACTGTTCTGCCTGAATAATGCCCCCCCCCACCCCAGGCGAGAAGCGTCCGTGGTCACTGTGGCGATGGGGGGAGGCATTGAGAATGGGCGTCCCGTGTGGAGGCTCGGGGACTGGAGCCACCACACGAGCGACCTTCTGCAAGTCCTGTTTAGGGGAATGGGATGGTACAGGGGGTTGCGAGACAGGGACCATTGCACCTGAAGGGTCCACTGCAGGACCCTCATATTCAGACAGGCCAAGGGCAGCAAAGAAATTGCTGCCGCCATGGATCCTAGAGCCCTCAGGACCAATTCCGCCGGTGGAGCTTGAAGTTGGGGGATGGCCTGTACATGCAATCTCAGGTTCTGAAGCCGATCTGGAGTCAGGAAAGCAAGCATTAGTGTCTCGCCCCTATGAAATCTATTACCTGTGAAGGAGGCAGAGAGGATTTGGCCATGTTGACCATCAATCCTAGACGTGGAGCAAGATTGAGGAAGTAATCCCTGCATGAACAGAGCAGATGCCTTGTTGGGGCGGTTAGGAGCCAGTCATCCAGGTACGGAAAGACCTGAATTCCCTGGAGTCTCAGTTGGGCCGCTATTGCCGCTAAGACTTTGGTGAACACCCTGGGGGCTGAGGTGAGACTGAAGGGGAGGGCCCTGAACTGAAAGTGACTGGCTCCCAGCCGGAAGCGGAGAAACCTCCTGGAGCGTCTGTCCACTAGAATGGGATCATACGCATCCTTGAGGTCTATCGAGCACATACAGTCGTTCTCCCGTAACAGGGGGAGAATAGATTGCAACGTGACCATTCGGAACTTTTCTTTGAGTACTGCCAGGTTCAAGAGAGAGAGGTCGTGGATGAGCCTCAAGTCTCCCATCTTTTTTGGCACCAGAAAGAACCTGGAGTAAAACCCTGATCTGAGCTGATCTGGGGGGACGGGTTGGATGGCTCTTTTTTGTAAAAGCTGCTGAATTTCTGTAGCAGCCGCCTCCCTCTTGATTGGGTGGTACGTCGGGCAGGCTTCTGGTTTTGGGGGTTACAATAAAGGGAATTTGTTTAACATCTGGATATGATGCGAAGCACCCAGCGATCTGTTGTTATGAACTCCCACATTGCTAGGTGCCTCGAAAAACGCCCCCCCCCCCCCCGACTGCCTCCAGAGTGGAGCAGCCGGGCAACCCCTCAGGGGTTCTGCGTGGGCCTCTCAGAGAAGGGTTCTCTGGACCCAAAATTCCTGGGACCCCCTCTGCCTCTAGGGCGGCGTCCTCCCTGTCTTCCTCTGCCACGAGAGGACTGGTTATCCAGAGCAGACTGGGATTGATGCGATTTCCGGAACCACATCTTCTTCTGACCCTTTTGGTTCTTGGAAAAGGACCTCTGGGGAGCAGAGAAGCGGACTCCGATGGCAGACAGGGTCTTCCCGTCTTTCTCGCTCTGGACTAAAGTGTCGCGAATGGTTTTGCCAAACAGAGCAGAACCATCAAAGGGGGCATTCGCGAATGATGCCTTAAAGGGTTCCGAGAAGTCACAGTGTCGGAGCCAGGCTTGTCGCCTCATGACCAAGGCCGACTCTGCCAGCTCTAGCGGCTCCCTCAGTGGCATGAGACAAAAGCCGCACAGAGGTGTTAGAAATGGACCGTAGAGTGGACATTCGGAAGGAGTACAGTTGTTTGTCCCCTTCCGACATGGACTCTGGGGAGGAGGCAGCGTATTCTTTTATTAGATCCTGCTGCATCCGGATGACGTGTGCCATATAGTTCAGCGCCCTTATCGAGAAGGTTGCTGAACTGAAGGCCCACTTCCTAAGGTGGTCCATCGCACGAGACTCCTTGCTCGGTGGGTGGACCGTGGGGCTCTCCTGAGCCAACTCTTTCTTGGTGGCCGATGCCACCAACATGGCATCCACAGGGGGACCTCTGCTCCAATGGGTTCTCTCTGCGGGGGCACTCAAGATCCTGTCCGGGTGCTTGGGGACTGGCTCTACAGTGTCCGGCTCCCTCCAAGCCCTGGTGACGATAAGGTCCACCAGGGAGTCGGTGGGGGACACCCAAGAGGTAGATGGCCCTGCTTCGAACGCCTCTAGGAATACGGACTCATCGGAGGAAGACTTGGGGGCAGACCAACCCCCCTGATCCTAAGCATTTCCATGATGTCTCCAAAGGAGACATCCTCGGGGGGTGACCTTGGGGAGCCTTCCCCTTCATCTAAGTCCGTATCTTCCGTAAGGGACTCTGGGGAGTCCATGTGCCTCCTCTTACACTTAGACTTGTGAGGAACCTCCTTGGGGGGGAGGGGGGGCTGTCCGAGGAAGTCTCACCAGCAATGTCATGTTCCGAAGGAACACCCCGTGGCGCTGAAGCAGGCTGCCCCAAAGGCCGGGTGATGGGAGCCTGGACCAGCTGAGAGGGAGTGCAGGGGGGAGCCGAAGCCAGGACCGGAGGCCCGGATGCACTCAACAGTGACCTCTCCACCGCAGCAAAAGCCGAGGTGGAGCCGCCCTCGATCGGATCCAAGAGTCGACTCCCACCCAGATCCGAAGCGGGACCGGACCCGGGGCCAAGACCATTGGATCCGAAGGACCCGCGTGCTCCAACAGGGACAGAGCCGAAGGCACACCGAATCCCTCGGATCTGAAGCTCGGCCCGCGGCTCCGAGAAGTCGGATCCGACAAACTCGAGGGAACAGTCAGAGCCGAAGTGCCCAGCACTGTCGGCTCCGACCCACCCCCGGATCCAACGCGGCTCGGCTCCGAACACTCCGAACCCGGAAAATGGGTCGGAGAAGGAGCGATTGGAGCAAAGAATGGGGTCGAGCTCCCCCCCAGAGGGGGGGGGGGGAGGCAAGAGCACTCCAATCTGCAGCTGGGCCTGGATGAACCTCCTCATTATCCAGTCCATGTCTGCATCTGACATGCTATAAGTGGACCTCGAAGAGGCCACCGAGGCAGGCCTGGAGTGCCGCCTCGATGACCTCGACGAGGACCGAGTCACCTCCTCCTTGGGTCCCGGTGAGAAGCAAGGGGACCGGATCTGAGGAGGAGGCGATCCAGAAGCCCCGGAAGGAGAAGCCCGTTTGGCGGGCGGGGCCGAGGAGAAGTCCTCGGCCTGCCTCTTATGGTGCTTCTCTCTCCGCTTGTCTTTCCTGGCCTCCCTCTCCTCCGGAGCTGAAGCGAGAGGTTGAGTCCCGACTGGAGGGAGGGGGGCAGGAGTGGCCGCCACCGAAGGCTGGATAGCGGCCACAGAAGTACCGGAGGCCGGAGCCGGATCTGGGGGCAAAAGGCCCGTCAGAATCAGCTTCGACCTCCGGTCCTTAAGTGCCCTGGGGTTGAACGCCACGCAGATCGCGCATCCAGAGGAGAGGTGTTCAACCCCAAGGCACCTAACGCACTGAGTGTGGCCATCCGCCGGTGAAAGCTTATGGCCACACTCGGTGCACTTAGAAAAATTGGCTTTAGGGGCCTCTGACATTTTTAAATAAAGGAAAAAAACACACTCACTAGGCCCCTACACACGCCACACACACACATTATGACCAGCAAGGAAGGGAGGAGAAAAAGGACCACAAAATTAAATTTAGTTAGATAAAAAAAAAAAAAAAAGGGCTATAGGGGTACCTAACCAATTACTCTCACTCACACCAAAAGAAAAAGGGAAGAAAATTGAAATTTTTTCCTCACACAGTTTCGATAAAGCAGGAGCTCAGGAACCTAGCTTGTAGCTTGAAGTGCGGCAAACTAGATCTGAGGTCAGTCAGGGTTGGCAGGGGATTATGGGTAAAGGGAGGAGCTAGTAGCTCGGATCTATGCTGTAGTAGAAGTTGCCGGCTCGGATCCGAGATCGGATCCGTATCCCAAAGGTTGCTGACAAATGAAGTGCCTACTTCAGATCTAGTGTTTTGTGTGAGGAAGTGTTTTGTTTGGGGAGAGAATACTATGCGTGATGTAGTGCTTGTTTTCAACCATGGTAACTTACCTGCCATTTTTTCTGTCAGACTAATTTTATTCTAAAAGGTTTTCTGACTGGACCTCATTCTGTGTGCTTCCTCATTCATTACAGTGTTTTGGGGACATTGTATTTGCATGAATGTGTAAGTGTGCTGTTTGTGCGAATTATTTGACAACTTACCTTCTTACTGACTCATTATAGCATTTCTGATTACATCTGAAGCATCTTCATACATACATACATACAAATATTTCAAGCACGGGCATTAATACCCTGCTAGCTTGCCAGTATGCCAAAACACTTGTTCCCATGATAAGTGTCCAGGCTGTTCTTAAAAATATCTAAACTAATACTGCCTTTAATATAATTAGGTAGTTGGTTCCATGCATCGGCTAGTCTGTCGGAGAACCAATTAATATACTTCTCATTCCTATAGAATCTTCTACATAGGTTGTCTGATGATTCTCTAGTACTTTTTGATAAACCCCATTCATTCCCAGAGGTAGCTGGTACCCTATATTACTGAATAAGATCTCCTCTTGGATATCTGTAAGAAACAATGTACAAGTTTAGATATTTTAGTCTTTCGTAATAACTTAAATTTTCACATCCATGGATGCCCTTGGTATATTTCTATTGTATTGTTTCCAGTTTACTCATGCTTGTTTTCATATAGGGTTTCCATATTGTTATTCCATACTCAAATTTGGGTCTAATGTAACTAACAAAAAAATGACTTCATTATTTTTGATTTCCTAGACTTTATAGATCTTTTTATACAACCTATAGTTCTATAACTATCATTAACCAATTGGTTGACATGATTAGAAAAACTCATAGCTGAATCTACCCATATACCCAAGTCCTTAAATGAGTCTGCAGTTTCAATCACTGTATGCTGTATTAAATATTCACCTTTCAATTTGTCCCCCAAATCTCATATGCTTAGTTTTTGATGTATTTATCAACATATTATTCTCCTGTGCCCAAATGTTCAATTTAGTCAAGTTATTTTGCAGACATGCCTTATCTGTAACACATGAGCTGAAGTTGTTAATCTTCTTCCTATTCATCACTGATGGGTTCGGTTCCGAGCCCTCAGAACTGTTGGCCTTATACCAAGCTTGCGTGCACCAAACACTCTCGAGCTAACCTGCTACCCGCAATGCCCCTCACTCAGTTACCTCAGATCTCATTTGCCATACAGCCATATAGCAGCGTTTCACCGAGTTCTCCAGCTAAGTGACATATTTTTTCAAATTTTATCAGTATTTGTGAGTTCTTTCTGTCAGTTTATTATCTTTTCTCTAATTTCAAACTCAGCTCTACCCACAGGCATTTCTTTTCATACCATTGTTGGTATTGATCCCTTTACCCTTGGGGAATTCCCATTACCATTGTTGGTATTTCCCTTCTCTCTATAACTTTCTTCTACTTTAGCGTGTGTGTGTGTGTGTGTGTGTGTGTGTGTGTGTGTGTTTCTTCTGTTATGTTGGAAAAGAAAGGGACTAAGGGGTTTAAACACTGCTCTTCTTGCAGTGGTAGACTCCCGAATAGTAATTTACATGAAGAATATGTGTATTGTTTGGGGGTTCCGCACTTATCGGCAAAACCTCCTTGTGACATTTGTGAAAGCTTCTGTCAGCAGACGCTGAATGAAAGACAAAACAAGTTAATCCTTAAGGGCCTGCTTCCTTCACCTTTTTTGGAGGCTATTTCTGCACTGGAGGTCTCATCTCCTCCTTCTGTGGACAAGATACGTCCTTGTTCAGACCCCTCTTCACCGGCTGGTGATAGGGGCAAAAGTCATAAGCACAAGGCCCACAAGACTTCTACTGAGCACAGTATCGCCTCCTCAGCTCCAAGTTTGGCTCCAGTGTTTCATACCGAAGTCACCTCGTCGGTGCCTGTTCTGGCTGCGATGGCTACGGCGCCAACTACAACTTCGGTTCCGACCAGTCTGCCTGTCTCTACCTCAGAACCAACGTCCCCCACCTCCGTTCTGACATCAGTTCCGACAACAGCTTCAAAGCCGCTATTGACTTCCACCCCAGCTGTGACCTCAGGTCTGAGCCTGTTTTTGGCTCCAATTGTTCCCCTGCTGACCGTTTCCAAATTAGAATCATCGGTGCCATTTTTCAATACACCACGGATCCAGTACTCCCCGTCGGCAGATCCATTTGCCGGACTGGCTTTTAGCCCCTTTTTGGACCAGCCTAATTCCTCCTCAGGGGCATTGGTAAGGTCCACCAGGAGTCTATCAGAATTGGATGTGGTGCATCTCTTTGATCAGCTGCTGACCGCCAAGGGAATTACAAATTTTCCTAGAACCCATCCCACTCCAGGCAAATTTTCCTAGAACCCATCCCACTCCAGGCTTTGGGTCTATTACCACAGTGACCCCTACATATTCTCCTCCATTGGATCCCTCATTTCCGAGGCTCATATTTCCAACATCTGCGAGAAGACCCCTTACCTTGGCGCCAACAACGACCATGTCTGAGCCTCCGAGGCCCCTTTGGGAGTCGGTTCCATCGGAACCCACCCTTCCTCAATCTCATGCTTGGGAGGTGGAACCCGTGGTTCCAGCTGTGTTGCCGGTTCCGTCTTTGGGTCAGAGGGTGACTCCCATCCTGGTTTTGCTTGAGGCTCCGTCCCCAGGAGCAGACCGAGTAGAGCGAGATGTGACTCTGGTTTTGAAATTGCCTTCTTCAGTTCCGGGCTCCCATTCCTCTTCAGGCAGGCCTGCTTTCCGGGTGATGGAGAGCGTGCTTACTTCGAGTAACCCTCCAACGTCGGACCTTCCACCCATTCCCTCTGAGCTGCAGCTATCAAAGGCCACCCCCTCCCAGGACTCCGAGAGCACAAGGCCCAGGAAACCCCTGTTTAGGGTATTTCCCTTTCTGAGTCTCCTTCGGATGCTCCCACCGAAGAACCCCCTCAGAAACAGGTCTATAAGAGGAAACACATGGACTTCCCAGAGGAGTCCCTCATGGAAGATACGGACTACGATGATGGGGAAGGATCCCCAAGGTCCCCCCTGATGATGTCTCATTTGGAGACATCCTGGAAATCTTGAAGCAGAGGGGTGACTGGAAGCCCTCCAATCCGTCCTCGGAGGAATCTGTATTCCTACAGGCCTTCCGCTCTCGGCCCTCTGCTTCTTGGGTGACCCCCCCCCCACCGAGGAGTTAGTCAAGCTCATCGTGCAGCGGGCATAGAAGAATCCTGACTCCGCTGAGGCCATCCCCAGGAGATCAGACAAGATACTCTTCCCCTCAGAGGATCAACCCCGTTGGTCTAGAGGTTTGCCAGTAGATGCTATGGTGTTGGCGGCAGCCACGAAAAAGGACCTTGCGGAGTAAAGTCCTGCTGTCCACCCGCCCAACAGGGAGTCCCGGGCAGTGGACAGGTTCGGGAAGTGAGTTTTTGCATCAGCGACCTTTGCTGTCAGGTCTCAGAACCTTTTGTCACATTTTATGAGGCTTCAAAGAGATCTCCATCACCAAACTCTATGGAACCCTCGCGGGTCAAGTTTCGGATGGGACACGTGATAAAGTTGCTTCCCAACTTGCCACCCTAGAGTCAGTTTCCAGTTCATCCATGAGGTTGCTGTCCTACGTAACTGATGGAGTAGCTAGAGCTGCGGGTGCAGGCGTAGTTATGAGACGCCAAGCCTGGATGCGCATTTGTGATCTCGCAGACTCCTTCAAGTCTTCCTTTTTAAATGCCCCTATCGAACCATCAGCTTTGTTTGGTGCTAAGGTCAAGGATACATTAGCCAGGTGCGAGCAGGATGGGAAGACCTTGTCTGCCGTGGGTATATGTTTTTGCAAACCTCAGCGCTCCTTCTCCAGGAACCAGAGGAGTGGAAAGATGTGGCACAAGAAGTCTCAATGTCCTTTCCATGAGGCACTTGGTGAGGACTCCCCCCAGAGGTAAAGGGGATTCCAATAATGGAACATGCCCCTTTCGGGGCAGAGGGGGTCCCCGAAATCAGGACTCCAAAGTCTTTCTCGGGAAGACCGTATCAGCACTCCTGAAGCGCTGCCTGATTGCTTTCCTCTGGAAGCAGTCGGGGCACGTTTCTCTCTGCACCAAGCTGCCTGGCTCTCTATTACAAATTATCAGTGGGTGCAGAGAATAATTTCCAGATCACATCTCCCTAATCTCTGATCCAAGACCTCCGAAATCCCTTCCCAATGTTCCACCCAGTCAAAGGTAGGAGGCAGCTTCCGAAATACGAAAGCCATGTTAAAAACGAGTCATCCAACAGGTCTTCCCAGACCAATGCGGATCAGGGTTTTACTCAAGATTCTTTTTAGTGCCAAAGAAGACCGGGGACTGGAGGCCCATTTTGGATCTCAGCCAGCTAAACAAATCAGTGGTTCAGACCAAGTTCCGCATGATCACGATTCAATCCATCCTCCCCTTTCTGCAGGAAGGTGCGTGGATGTGCTCGTTAGACCTCAGGGATGCATATTACCACATCAATATGGATAAGCGCTCCAGGAGTCTCCTTCACTTCCAGCTGGGAGCCAATCACGACCAATTCAGAGCCCTGCCATTTGGCCTCTCGACAGCCCCCAGAGTGATCATGAAATGCCTAGCAGTGGTCACAGCTCATCTGAGACTTCAGGGATTCCAGGTGTTTCTGTATTTAGACGATTGGCTCGTCTCCGCCCCCACCAAATGCCTTCTGGTCAGGGCCCTCCACTACACATTAGCAGAGTCGCTAGGCATCACCATCCAATGGGAAAAATCCAACCTTCAGCCCTCACAGCAATTGGAATTTATAGAGGCAGTATTCAACACTCAATCAAGTCTCGTTTCTGTTCCCCCTCACAGCTTCAGAGATTAAGGGCACAAGTTCAAGTGATACTCTGTCGAAGAAAGGTGTCTGCAAGGGAAGTTCTTCAGGCTCTGGGGTCTATGGCGGCAGCCATCCCTATTGTTCCCCTAGCCAGATTACACATGAGACTGCTACAATGGCTCCTTCTGTCTCAGTGGATATCCAGTCTTCATCTCCTGAGCTCACAGATTCTCATCACCAACACCTGCAAACAAGATCTCCTCTGGTGGATGAGTTAAAGATGAAAATCGTTGGTGTCGCCCCTTCCAGGCTCCCCAACCCAGTGCCACTGGGACCACGGATGTTTCCCTGATAGGGGGGGGGGGGCACTTCCAGGGAAAGTCAGTCCAAGGCATGGGGTCCAGCATAGAGGTCAATTTGCATGTCAATGTCCTGGAGTTGAGAGCGTTGCTATTGGCATTGCAAGCATTCCATCCTCTTCTTCTGTCAGGAATGATTGCTTTCCAGTCGGACAACATGTCCGTTGTCTGGTACATAAACAAACAGGGTGGGATCAAATCCTACCCCCTATGTCGCGAAGCCATGAGAATCTGGCATTGGACAATAGTTTCCAACCACTTTCTGATTGCAACGCATATCCCGGGAAGCTCCAAAGTGATTGCAGACAGGCTGAGCAGATGCATCCTCTGTCCTCACGAGTGGTCTCTCAATCCGAGTGTGACTGCAGAAATCTTCAGCCATTGGGGCCAGCCATGCTGTGATCTTTTTGCCTCCCCCTCAAACACAAAATGCAGCAGCTAATTTGCCCTCTTTCCCCCTCACGGGGAGTCGCCGAGAGACGCTTTGATTCACGATTGGCCCGCGGATCTCCTTTATGCTTATTCTCCGATTCCTCTGATTCCCCCTATTTTTAAGGAAAGCTATTCAATTGAGAAGAAAAGTGATCCTCATTGCCCTGTTCTGACCTCGTCAAGTGTGGTTTCCCTTCCTCCGACATCATCTGTTACAACCTCCTTGGATCCTAGACGCTCGTCAGGACCTCATATCTCGCCTACAAAGGCTGACTCCACCGAATCTATCCACTCTCAAGCTGACAGCTTGGTTTCTCCACTTCCGTTAGTTGCCAGGCAGGAAACCCTATCCTCATCTGTCCGTGATATTATCCTGACCTCCCATAAACTATCCACCAGAAGACTTTACAGGGACAAATGGAAAAGATTCTCTATCTGGTCACATAATCGGAAGCTAGATCCATTTTCAGCTCCTGTAGCTACTATTCTTCATTACCTTGCTGAGTTGTTCGACAATGGTGCATCAGCTTCCACCATTCGAGTCCATTTAGCTATTTCCAACTTTCATTATGGTTCATGTGGAGTCCCGCTTATTTTCACCTGACTTTGCAAGACCTTTCTCAAGGGAATTTTCCACAGCAGACTTCTCATCAGGCAGCCGGTGGAGGCATGGAATCTCTCCCAGGTTCTCCAGTCTCTCTCTCTCTACCCCCTTTTGAGCCTGCTGTGACACGTGATCTAAAATTTCTGACATGGAAATCCTTGTTTCTGGTAGCGGTCACTTTAGCCAGACGAATTTCGGAGTTGCAAGCCTTATGTATCAAAAGCCCTTATCTGATCTTCCATAAGGACAGAGTATCACTTCATACTAATCCATCCTTTCTCCCCAAGGTAGTTTCTGACTTATCTATTAACCAGTCCATTGAACTTCCCTGTATTCTTTCCAAATTTTTCAAACAAGGGAGAATACTACCTGCATTCATTGGATGTTCGTAGACAACTACGTTTCTACCTAGACAGAACTAAGTCCTTTCGCAAGTCGGGCCAACTTTTCATTTCCTTTTCTGGTCCTAGAATGGAGTGTGCAGTATCTAAAGTTACTTTGTCAAAATGGCTCAGGGATTGCGTTAACTTCTCATATTCGCTTACAAATGAATCTAAGCCTGATCAAATCAAAGCTCACTCAACTAGGGCTATCACAGCATTGGTTGCCTTCCACTCTAGGGCCTCCATGGATGACATCTGTGCAACAGCCATTTTGGTTAAATCCCATACCTTCATGAAGCATTACAAATTGGATCTGATCTCCAGGGGAAGCGGCCTTTGGCTCAATAGTTCTCAGGAATGTTCTTTCATAAGGGCCACCCAGCTTCTCCAAGTAGCTTGGGATTCTGTCCCATCAGTGATGAATAGGAAGAAGATTAACAACTTCAGATAAAGAATTTATGTCTTACCATAACGTTCCATCTGAGTTGTTGATCTTCTTCCAGTCATCACACCCTCTCACCGACCCCCACCAAAGGCTCCTGGTGGATTTTCAGGGTCTTTGTGGTGTTTCAGGGTTTCTGCGCAGAGATGGCCTCTGACTTTCTGTTTCTTTTATATGTTGCATGCAAACTCTATCTGAGGTAACTGAGTGAGGGGCATTGTAGGTAGCAGCTTAGCTCGAGAGGTTTTGGTGGACGCAAGCTTGGTATAAGGCCTACTCTGTTCTGAGGGCTCGGAACCGAACCAATCAGTGATGACTGGAAGAAGATCAACAACTCAGATGGAACATTATGGTAAGACATAGCTTCTTTTTATCAGTTTACCCAATTCAGGTCGTCTGCATATAGACTGTAGAACACCTCAGATGAAAAGGTTAGGTCTGAAAGATACCATCTACACAAGTAAGGGCCTAGGACAGAGTCCCGTGGGGCACCCTGACTGCAACCAAGGATTTCACCTGCCCAATTGCTGTGTGATACTTGCCATGTCCTATTTGTAAGCCATGTAGCTATCCATCTTATCAAGAGTACATCAATACCTAGTTGTACTAATTTATTGATCAGTGTTATGTGTATAACCCCGTCAAATGCTGAAGTTAAATCTCTATAAATTACATCACAGAAAAAATTTTCATTCTTAGCTGTTATTATATTGTTACAGAACATCATGTTATAGGTGGTAATAGATCTGTTTTCAACATATGCATGCTGATATATGGTTTCAAGTCCCAGCCTATCCAGTTCTGACAATAACTTATCCAATATTACCTTCTCCATTATTTTTCCACAACATGAAAGTAAACTTAAGGGTCTATATGATTCTGTGTTTGCCCTACTCCCCTTTCCTTTAAAGATGGGCTTAATAAGTGCATGTCTCCAGTCTTGAGGAATGTCCCCATATTTATATGGCCTAGTAAATACTAGCTATAATGGTACTGTAAGTTCTTGCTGAAGTGTCTTCTTCAATCACAGCATGGATACTTTACCATTTCCTATTGATCTGACTTCCATAGTTCCTAGAAAGAAAAAAACAACTTACCCGAGAGCCCTTGCTGACTTCTCAGGCTCAGCCTTTTCCTATGCCAATGGTTGGAGACTCTGTAGTTACCAGCAGTCGTTCCTCAGACCATTCGCTTACCTTTCTGGCTTCCTCTGGTGTAGTCCTTTCAGTCAATATGAACCGGGGATCAGCCATATCCTCATCGGCTGTTCCAGTTTCCGAGTCTTGCATGGTAGAACCATCTTTACTGGGGCACAGAGACATGCTGGGGAATGCTGAGAAATGAAACTAAAAAAGCTATACTGTCTGACAAAAGAAACTACTACCTACAATTCCAGCAGACTCACCATAATAAGCCACAAAAATTCTGGGTGAGTATTAATCAATTATTACACCCATGTCAATCCATCACACCAAACCCACAAGGCACGGATCAGGAGAATCCCAAGCAGACTGCTAATGCCTTTAATACCTTTTTCACTGAGGCCATTCAAACTCTTGCCAGTCAGTTATCTACTCAGAACTTAACTATATCCAACTCTAACCCATCCCCTCCATTTCTCTTCCAACCAGTCCCAACAACATGTATTCTTACCCTTATCCAAAAACTGAAACCATGCACTCCTTCAGCAGACCAACTACCCACTGAATATCTACAAAAGGCAGCCAAATCCATCCCCTATCCCATTTCCATTCTCATCAGTAGAACCATCAGTGGACACATCCCTAAAATCTGGAAAATATCCCATATTATCCCCCTTCACAAGGGTGGGAACTCTACTGAACTCTCCGATTACCGTCCCATAGCCCTACTTTCTCCCTTAGCAAAGATCATGGGAAAATGCATCCACAGACAATTGCTAGACCACCTAATCCAAAATAACTTACTTTCAAACTCTTAATATGGTTTCAGACCTTCCCACAGCACTACTACTGCCCTCCTTTCCTTTACTGACTGTATTAACAAAAACCGTAACCTCAATATGCTTTCCTCTGCACTGTTTATAGATCTGTCTAAGGCATTCGATGTGGTAAATCACCAGATACTTATAAATATCCTCAAATCCCTGTCACTAGATGCACTAGCTATAAAATGGTTCCAGTCCTACTTAGATAACAGACAACAGGCTGTACTTTGGCATAACATTCTATCTACCCATCTGCCCGTTAACATTGGTGTTCCTCAAGGGTCCATATTAGGACCTCTCCTGTTTTCTATATTTATCAACGACCTTCACCTAGCACTCCCCCAAGCTACATGCATACAATATGCAGATAATTCCACACTTATATGCTCAGCCACATCTATATCTGAACTACACTCCCTTACCCAAAATGTGTTTAACACAGTTGAACAATGGTTTACACAGCGCTGTCTCCTTCTGAACCCCAAAAAAACTAAAGTCCTCCTTTTTACTCCTACTTGTAAGTTCCCCCCCAATAAACTTCACAGTAACATCCAATAATGGTACTCTCATATCCCCAGATCCAACTACCAAGCTACTAGTTATCACCATAGATATCAACCTTAACTTCGACACCCATATTAACAATACTCTAAAATATGTTAATACTCTACAGGATCAAACCCTTCCTCTCTCCTGCAGCTAGAATAACTGTTGCTCACACCCATCTAATTTCTACTCTCCTCTATGCCTCACCCATATATACTAATCTCTCTTAAAACAACCTTAATAAAATGGAAAACTACTACAACATAGCCAGATTTGCTACAGGTAACCCTTTCAGAACCCACCACTGTTTTAATCTAAAGCAGCTAGGATGGCTTGAATTACAAAATCAGCTTAAATTCTACCAACTGACCATTGCCCATAAAACCCTTTACCAACCTACCAATATCCCTGTACTGTCTACCCTCATTACCCCCTACAACAATCTAAAGACCTTACGATCATCACATAAACTTCTTGTAAATATTTGTAAATCAAACAACATTGCTGGGGACTGTCTTTTCTCTAATACTGTTGGAAAATCCTTGAACCTTCTTCCTAACAAACTTTCCTCTCTTCCCTCTATGTCACTCTTTAAAACCAAATTGAAACTTTTCCTTAGAACACACTGGTTGTGCCCCTGTACTAAACCTGACTGATCAACTAGCTCTTCTTACTTGGTTCAACCTACCCTCCTCTTCTCAGTAATCAAGTTCCTTTTCTTAATAACAATTTACCTTGTCCTTCTATACTATTACTTACATCTTCAGAATCTCATTAAGAAGACTACTTTTACTAATATATTGTATAATTTCAGCTCCTACTTTTTCTTTATGACTACTTGCCTACTAATATATTGTATAATTCAGCTGCCATCTTTTTCTTTATGATGTATTGTAACTACATTTTGTATTGTACTAATTGTATCTGTATATTTTGCACTGTTATGAACGAATTACCTCTTTGATTATTCTCTGTACTGCACCTGCAATGTTCATTGTATACATTAATTTTTGTATATGTGATTTTGTTTGTTTCCTCGGAGCTTATCTCCCTGGGCCATTACTGGAAATGGACATATATCCAGTTAGACTAGCCCGGTCAACAAATTTAAAATAAAAATAAAATAAATAAATAATAAAATAAATAAATGTGTCCGTGGAAAGAGACCTCTTGATGGGATAAATATTCTTCCTCCAAGTTGGTCATTGAAGATACCTGTAAAGAAAATCATAAGCTTAAAACATTGTTTATCAGAAGACATGGTATCATCTATAAGAAAATATGATTTTCTTACCTTAGCCAAACAATTGTTACAGACAGTCAATCCTAGCACACAGAATTCAGAAATCTGGTCAGTCAAAATATTCCTGAGGAAAACATGTCTGATGATCCTGGCTTTTCCGTCTGAAGATTTTCAGGTCTAAAACTCTGATACTAAGGAATTTTCTTTTCCTCAGATTATTGCCAGGATAAATGCGGTGTTTTTTGGAAACAAATGGACCCCCCCCCCCCCCTTGAACTGAGGGGATACTATATATTACAATTAGATACACCTCATTGTATACCTATTCCTCCTCTAGTGCCAGCCCTAGAGGATATAAACAATACTTGCTGAAATTGCCCTGATTTTGCAACTTCCACTACCCAAAAAAGTGTATAGACTCTACAGAGTTTCTCAAACTAAGAAGCACTTGTCTTCTTACATTATATTTGTCCCTGCTGCAATATCCATAACCACACTAGCATGGAACAGGTTCCTAGTATCCTCCAGCTGTTCCCTAGTGGACAGAGAGAAAGATTTTGGACATATTTTGTTAGTGAATTTTTCCTGCTTCCTCTTTGGCATAATATAATTCTTAACAATCAGACCCGTATGTGGAAGTTTGTGCTTTTTTGTGTACACAGCTTGAGAGATCTAGCTACCACTCTTCCTACTGAAGGTAGTGCTTATCTCAATTCTATTGTTTTCAACATTTCCGAAGTATCTAAACATGCCTTAAAGAGTGTGTTTGATTGTTTAGAAACTGTGTCTAGGGTTTCTGCTTCTGCTATTTTGAGGAAGTATGCCTGGATAAGAAGATTTTCTGATGAAGTTACATTTGAAATTTTGAATTCAGCTTTACATAAGGTTTTATTTGGCCCATCTGCTACTCAGGTTCATACAATTTATTGAGAGTGGGAAATTAATTCAGGTAGTTTTTAAGATTTTCAGCTCCCCACACTCGCACACAAATCTTCCAGAACATTTTTCATGTCTAAGAAATAAAGTAAGCAATCCATCCCTTCTCATAACAAATGGGGTAACAAAAACAGATTGGCATAAGAGGAACAATAAGAAATAAGGATTTTTTTTCCAAAAAAAGGACAGTCAACAACTTCAGGATGACTATGCCAGCAATAGCCCTATCCACCCACTCCCCTCCTACCCTTATCTCTCAAAACCTCTCTCACCAAATGGGTCTGTACATTCCCCTTTGGCAGCAGACTGTAACAGACTCATGGGTGTTAAAGGAAGCTCAAGAGGGATACTTTTGGCACTAGAAACAAAAACCTCCTTTCTGGGGAGCTACCCTCCACCAACAAAAAACAAACAGAATTTTTCCTCAGGTTCTTCAGCATTTGCTTATTGTAGGTGTCATAGAACCAATGCCATTAAATCAAAGGGGCAAAGGCTTCTATTGTAAAATGTTTTAAGTACCAAAGAAAGAGTCTTTTTGATTTTTACTTCCTAAATCTGTATGTAAATGTACCAAAATTCAAGATGTTGACCCTTCAAACTGTTAATTTCATTCCCAAGGGATGCTTTATGGTAACATTGGATAAAAGATGTATACCATCGCATTTCTATAACCCAAGTCTTCAGGAAATTTCATAGCTTTTCTGTGTCTGTTTCACATTATCAGCTCCCCTGCATTTCTATTGCTCCAAGGGGTGTTTACAAAGTATCCAGCTCCAATCATAGCTCATTGCAGACTGAATGGCGCTCACATTTTTCCTTATTTAGATAACTTGCTTATCTTTGCATAGTCTTCTTTGGGATGTCAAGTCCTAACCATGGATTTCATCTAGTCTGACCAATCTGAGATTTCAGATAAACATTCAGAAATCCTGCTTGACTCAGTCATATAGGATTGCATTTCTAGGATGTCTTAAAGACACTTGGCATCAAAAGGCATTTTGATGGAAGATTGATTTTTATCTGGAAACTCTCCTTAGCTTCTCAACTCAGTATCAGACTTAGACTTAAGCTAGATAGTTTCTCAGGATTCCAGGGTTTATGTCATCTATGATTCTCATGTTTCCTCTCACCAGCTTACACATGAGAAAGATTCACTGTATCTAACAAACACATGGACCCAACATTTGCATTCTCTGGAATTTAAGATACCAGTCTTGGACTTTTTTTTTTTTTTTTTAACAAAGGAATCGTACTGGTAGAGACTACAAATGCAAGCAAATGCAGGTCTCACCTTTTCTCCTCTACCTCCATGTCAGTCTGTAACTACAGATGCCTCAAATTTTGCATGGGAGCAGTTTTCATGGGGGTAAAGGTGTAAGGCCTGTGGGATTCTTCAGGCAGACCAAAACACATAAATATAAAAGAGATGCTGGCTGTGATCCATGCTTTAAAATCTCTTCATCTCCTATGGTCCCCAGGTGATTACTGACTACACCACAGTCATGTGGCACATCTACAAGCAAGGGGTCACAAGGTCATACCTTCTATGCAGGCTGGCTATGATTGCTTGACAGGTAGCTCTTCAGTATTCTTTAACCCTCCAAGCATCCTACATTCTGCCAGGGCAAAAAGATAGTGGCAGACAAGCAGAGTAGGACCAGGACAGACCCTCAAGAATGGAAATTGAATTATGGGTCTATCAGAAATTGATCCAGTTGTGGGGAACACCTCAAGTAGATCTGTTTGCCTCCTTTAAAAACAGACAAATCAATAGATTCTGCTCCATACAAACAAACATGGAAAAGCACTGTGATGGTGGTGCTGCGGTAGCATTGTTGCCTCACAGTAAGACGTTGTCCTGTTCAATTCTCAGCTAGAGCGTCTTCTGTGTGGAGACATGCGTGAATGGGCGTACCTTCGTTGAAGGTTGTGCATCAGGGCCAGCAACTCTACACGTAAAAATCTACTGCCAGTCATTAGCGGACCGGAGTTCTGCTGTGGCGACCCCTAACCGGGAAAAGCCAAAAGACACAACAACAACAAACAAACATGGAAAACTTATGCTTTTTCATTCTCATGGGCAGGAATGTTCCTTTATGCATTTCTACCATTTTCACTGATAATCAGGTTAATTCTTGTGCATCAGGGCCAGCAACTCTACACGTAAAAATCTACTGCCAGTCATTAGCGGACCGGAGTTCTGCTGTGGCGACCCCTAACCGGGAAAAGCCAAAAGACACAACAACAACAAACAAACATGGAAAACTTATGCTTTTTCATTCTCATGGGCAGGAATGTTCCTTTATGCATTTCTACCATTTTCACTGATAATCAGGTTAATTCTGAAGATTCATTAGTTCTCTCCAAAAATAATTGTGGTGACCCTCTTTTGACCCAGGTAGCACTGGTTCTCCCATTTGTATGGAATTGGCAAAAGGCAATTACCACAGCTTTCCTCACAGACTACTCACAGAAGACTGGGAGTTTTATACACCCTAATCTGAAACATCTTCAACTCTGAACATTTCAATTCTAATACCTTTTAGGCATCTGTTTTCAGAGCATGTGTTATATTGGCAAGTTGAAGAGATTTTCTGGTTGGTGCCTAGCCAATAACCAGGGCCATGTCAGGGATTATGTTCCACTGGTGCTGACATATTTGTGTGAGTTACTAGCTTCTGGCCTTTTGTAGTCCTCTTATCAAGATGCATATTGCGGCTGTTTCAGCATGTCTGCCCATGGATCCTCCACTTTCCTCTGCTTTTAGTAGAGTAGTTTCTGAAAGGAGTGTTAAACTTGAGACCACCATTAAATCAGGTTGCTCCTTGCTGGGATTTTAACTTTGTGTTGGAAAAGTTATAACCACATCTCCACTTGAACCAGGACATAAAGCAGATGCAAGGTTCAGTACATGGAAAACTATACTCATTGCTCTGACTTCTGCAAGAAGAGTATCCATGTTGCAAGCTTTTGTGCTGGGCTAACCCTGTCGAGTCTTCAGTAGGGATAGGGTATCATTAAGAACAAATTCCTCATTAATGCCCAGGGCTATTTCAGAGTTTACTTTGAATGGGCCATTAATCTCCCAATATTCTATCCTGATTCTGAGAACCAGGGAGAAAAGATTTTACATACTCTGGACATGCATAGGCAACTCTGAGGTACTATCTTGACAGAACCAAGTCCTTTAGAAAAGGCTGATCAGCTATTTATTTCTTATGTTGGGACAAAGAAAGGACAACCTGTGTCAAAGCAGACTATTTCCCGATTTCTGGCCCTGGCTATGGCCTTTTATGTCCACCATGGTAAACCATTTCCAAGCAATACCAAAGCTCACTCTACAAGGGGCTTGTCTTCTTCAGGCAGCTACATGGTCTTCTGTACAGACCTTTACTAAGCATTACAAACTGTATTCTTCTCCTAGATACAGATCTGGTTTTGCTAGGACCATTCTCCAAGGCGTCTGGATCCATATCCTTCTTCCTTCCAAGTTGGATAGGCTATGGAAATCAACCCGTGCAGCCTATAGGCTAATGCAGCAGTTCGAATGATGAATATAGTACAGTTGTGTAAGTTGCACTTAACCTTAACATTAAATGTTTGAATTCCTCACTGCTTCAATAGCTGCACCCACCATCCATCTACCTAATTCTATATGGAGTTAGTTGTTGGGATATAAAGTTATGTTTTACTGTTTATATTTTTCAGAGGTTCAGGATGAGTAAGCTCTCTCTCGCTCCCTCTCTCTCTCCATATGAACAAGAAAGTCACACATTCTTAAAGACTCTTGGGATTTTTTTTGCCAAAATCAAACCTGAATATTGTGTTGATGGACTTATTTTTCTCTGCATAGATATAGTGGACTTGATTTCAGTTATTCCACATGATACGGGGTTATAATTGTTAGAAGAAGCAGTTAGAATGCGTCCTAACATTTCTGAAAATTGTCTTTCTTTGTTTAGAACTAGCTGATTTGGTACTTAGAAATAATTTTCTGTTTTTTGAAGGATGTTTTTTTCGGCAAGAACAAGGTGTTGCTATGGGCTAGTTACTGCCCTACTTACGCAGATATTATCCTATCTTTTTGGGAGAAAAAGTTTATACATGATTGTATATATGCACAATACTGGAATTTATATGTCTACTACCTGGATGATATTTGTATTTTTGGACATCTGATATGTCTCAATTGGAACAATTTGTGTTATATTTGAAACAAACTACTAATTTCCTACAGTTTTCTCAACACATTTCAACATTTTCATTTAACTATTTAGATGTAACTGTATCTTGTATTGATAATGGATTCAAATGTGTGGTTTATCGAAAACCTACATTTTCTAATACTTATATTAGTTATGGTAGTGATCATCCCATGTCTCAGAAAAAGAGTATAATTAAAGGACAATATGTCCGTGTCAGTCGTATGACATCACAAGATCAAGATTTTATTAATGAATGTCAGACTTTGCAGGAAATTTTTAAGGATAGAGGATACCCTGTAGATCTCATTCTTGATATACAACAACAAGTTATTTTAGGGAGAAATTATAGATTTTCACCAGTACTTGGCAAAGGGTTGTTTCCTTATTCAGTAGGTCCTACACGGAATAACAGTCAGGTTGATTTTAGTAGAGCTTTTGTTACCAGTTTTAGTAATAATGCACATCAAATCAGGACAATTTTGGAAAGGGAATGGAAGAGATTTTCAGAATTTACTTAGACGTGTTTAAAAATAAACCCCTCCAAGTTGTATACAAGAAGGGACAGAATATTAAAAATGCATTAGAACAAGCTGCTAACTTGAGTACTTTTTCATTTAGAAGGCAAGGGACCTTTAAATGTGGTGCCTGTAATCAATGTAAATATATTTTACAAGGTGAAGAATTATTTTTACAGGCTAGAGGTATAACTATTAGTACCAATAATTACTGTAATTGTAATTCACAAGGGCTGGTCTATATTGTTATATGTAGATGTTGTGATGCATTTTATGTGGGTAAAACCAAGCAACATTTAAAACGCAGAATTTACGAACATATTAATGATGTTAGTAAGAAAAATAAAACTAATGGACTTTATAGGCATACATTAGTATGTATTAATGCTCAGTTTCATTTCTTTGTAATTTAAATGGTTTCCAAGGACATTGGGGGGGGGGGGGGGCTGGGAAATTAAATTAGAACATAGAGAGACTCTTTGGCAAATTAAATTGGAAGTCAATAGAACCCCAGGATTAAATGATTCCATTTCCATTTTACCACTACTCAAATTAAAATCAACTAAATTGTAAATTATTTTATTGTATTTATTTCTTTATGTTTTTAAATTATATTTATTATATTATATATCTGTATTGCTTCATGTTCACAATAATTGCATTCATATATATATATATATATATATATATATATATATATATATATATATATTTATAACATCTATCAAATGTTCATTGTTTTTAAATGTTTGCATACATATACAGTTTTATATGTAATGAAATGAAACACACTTTTTATCGATATATTTCATTCCCCCATTTTTATGGAATCAACAATCAATTGTTGAATGATTTTAAAAGTTAATTGTTTTAATGGTTAATTAAGTTTAGGGTATAAATGTGTTACAATCATTGTGTCAACTGTTTTATTTCTAAAGAAGTCTGGGATGCACTCGGACGAAAACGAAATTTCAGCGTTAAGGATTTTCTACAAAGAAAGTGTTTGATAGCTTTATCTTAGTTTGTCTATCGAGGTGTAGTTTGTGACTGTTTAATTTGCCCAATTTGAAATGGGTTTTCTTTACTGTATTGAGTATATGTTGTTCAAAGGAGTGTTTGCTGAACCAATTCATGTGTGGGTAGTGGGGACTGATCTTTTTAATGAAAAGCGTGAACTTTGTGTAAAGTTTTTGGTTCCACACACTGTGGGATAGTAAAAACAAGTTAATTTTGAAAGGGTTATTGCCTTTTGATACCACTGTATTCAAGTCCAGGAAAGAACAACAAAAATATATAAATGGAGGATGTGAGGATGTTAAGGACTGAGGCAGATCTTCTCTTCCTCTGGCTGCTATTTCCATGTTGGCGATTTCCTCTCACCGTAATATTTCTCCTCCGGCTTCACAGAAGTAAGTCAGAGCCAGCAGTGGTATACATGGATCCTGACACTTCTCTTCCAAAAAGGGCAATTGTTCTTTTTATTTATCTCTGTAAAAAGAATTGTCTTAATACTTATACATCAAGCCTTCCACCAGACGCAACCAAAAACTCTGTTTTTAGATGTCAGTCTGGTCCTCTCGATTTTCTCAGTCCTTCTCTTCATGTTGGTTAGGAGAAAATGATGAGAGCACTAGTAAAGGCTCAAGTAGACGGAGGCATTCTCTTTTCCTCCTTTGTGTCTAGGGTGCCCTTATCTTCTACTTCTCCTTCTTCTTCTACTATTCATTCCCCAGGCCCAATATCTGCATAGAGTGTTTTGGATGTGATTCCTCCACTGATACAGATTGCATATTTACATTTAGCACTAGTAGTCTCCTCCACACCAGTGACCTCGTATCTGAGACTTTTGGTGCCAGATATAACTATGGGTCTAGTCATCAACATTGACAGGTAGGCACTGATCTCAGTCCCATCAACTTTGGAGCTGTTGTTGGTGTGGACCATGTTAGCATTTGACAGCCGTTGGAGCAAATTTGTTTTTGACACTGGCATTATTCTTGACTCTGGAAGCTTGTCTGGCTCATTCATTTTCAAGTACTTTGGTACAGATGCCAAGTAGCTTGCTGGATTTCTCAGTGTTGAACACTTTGGTAACAGTACATTGAGATTAGTAATAGAGGCAAAGACAACTTGGAGAGCTGATATACAGTTTTCTGGAATGAGCACAGCCTTTGACTTCACCTTTGGATGTCTCTTGTTCAACAGCTTTAGTCCCATCATCTTCTCCACATAGAGGGAAGTAAAAATCTGCCACAGGGACAGCTGTAAGGTTTCTAGTATAGTTTCTGATCCCTCTTACTTGGACAAGTCCTCTCCAGTCTCCCAATGATTGTGACTACTGGATTAAAGACTACTTGGCCAAGTCAAACATAGTGTCTGCTGCCCTTAAAAAAGTTCTCTGCCTAGTTCATCCTCCACAAGGAGTCCAGGGTTTTGGACCAATTTGGGAAGCCCTTGTGTACATCAGGTATCTTCTATAAAAGGGATTTAAAATACCTGATGAGCACAACAAGGTGACAAATGGATTTACCTGAAAAAAGTTACTGGTATTGAACAAGTTACCACATAGGAATTTGTAGAGGAAATTTCTTCGCCAGCTGATTTCCTTAGCAAATGCCAAATTATCTCTGTATGATGTTACTTAATAGTGCTGGAAATCCGGTGGGTAGAGCTGCTGAAACAGGTGTCAAAATATCTTGTCACAACTGACTCATACACTGTAAGTTTTCATACAGATTTAAGGCATTATTCATGAGCACCCTTTACTCCTTGTAATGTTTGTTGTTTGGATACAAGTGAAAGAAAAGCTGGAAAAGAAAAGAATGCTCACTGCTACTGGAGTTAAATTCTCCTTTTCTCAAAGGGCCTTTGCACATAATCAGAGGAATGTGTGGAGCCTTTGTTTTAAGAAGATCAATAACTACCTTTTAAGGAGTATTTTTGATTTAAAAAAAAAACAGCATGGTGTGACGTTGTGAGGAGTTGCCAGCTGTACCAGGAGATTAAGACAGTCCACATGTGGCATATGCCAGCATGGCTGACTGAAGTTTTGTAAATTATCTTACCTCATTTGACTGTCACATTGTTTTGTACAAATGCTTGTATTAAAAATGTATTTGTAAAAGTTGCTTATGGTAAAATGCTCCGACAGAATCTTAACAGAGTTCTGACTGTGTATTGTGCCAGAGTGAGGTGACTAGGTGTGATGTCATTCTCTAACCAGCTGAAGGATGGAACTCTGGCAGCTGTAGTTTGTTGTTTGTTTTTCTTTGGAACCTGATATAAAAGATCTATGGCAGTTATCACAGTTAGTTGTACAGTTCAGTCAGTGTATAGTATCTTATCTTGCCTTGGGGAAGTAAGCATCTCAGCAGTACATCTTGCCTTGCGATACTAAGTGAGTTAAATAAAGACAGTTTCTCTTTAGTTCACTTAGGAATAATACAGTAAGATTAGTTTAGTATTATTTTCCTTTTTCTGCATCTATGAGATTCTATCCAGATGTTATTTTTATATTTCGTGTGACTGAAACTCTGTTTATCTTAACTAAATATATAGCATTCTCATGTTCTCTATTTTATTATCCATTATTAAATATTTTTGTACCTTTTCATTGTTGCTGGTCTTTTAGAGAATAATTTTAACATTGTGAGAGTACTTGCACTTATTTTAGTGACACTGTGGCCACTCCAGTAAGCTTTACTGCTTCGGTCACACTCTACCATTTATATCAGTATTAATTTGACACAGTATAATTGTTTACCGTTTGTAAAAGCCTTAGAGTATCTGACTGGTGGCAGCAATCTACCTTGCAGTCTGAAGAGAGGGGACACAGCTGGTGAATCTGTTTCAGCCTTTCCCAGGTGTGTGTGTCTCTGTGTGTGTGTCTGTGTCTGTGATACACTGGGACACAGTGCTCCAAACCGAGTCTTGTTTGGGATCTGAAGAGACAGAGAGTCCAGTCCCAGTGGAGCATGATGTTCATCGTGCATACAGCTGCAGTCATAACAGATGGGTTTTCCTGCCGTCAGGCGGGTCCTCGGTCGGCCGAATTCCAAAGTCTAGGTCTGGCGTCGGTTGTCTTCGCTTCCTCCCTGACGTCAGTGCGACAGGGGTATAAAAGATCCAGCCGATGCCATTTTCTTCAGTCTTTCTTGCCACGCGGTGCCCGAAGCAAAAGCAGTTCGCAAGTGCCGGTCGTCCAGCTCCTGAGATTACGAATATTTTTCAACCGAAGTCTTCTTTAAAGCTAAGTACCCCGTTGGGGAAACTTTTCTTGCCTCAGACCGATGTCAGACAAAGTTAATAATTGCATTTCTTGTGGGAAGCAAATACCGCATAAGGATTTTCATTCCCTCTGCATTCCTTGCCTAGGCCCAGACCACGACGTCTCGGCCTGCCATTTTTGTGCTACATTCAACAGACGCACTATTAAGCGTCGGGCGGAGTTCGCCCAACACTATTTTGGCAAAAAATTTAATTACATTATGTCGTCGGATACTCCGACTCCAGTTTTGAGTAAAAGATGCAAAGATAAGGACCGACATACGAGGTCCGCGACTTCTACTGACACCGCCCCAAAGCCAACTACAGGTGGTCCGGTTCTCAGTGAGGTGCCTACGCAGCCCCTGACATAGACGACACTTCATTGGCAGTGTCTTCTGTGCCCGAGGTCGCAGGCTCTTCGGCCCACATCCTGACTACAGATACCGAAGCCACTATTGGCGGTGAAACTCAGAGTTTAGATAGACCTGCCACCTCTCAAGGTGTCTACAGGCCTTCCTCTTCTTTTTCCATCAAGGCTTTCACTAAGTCTTAAATCAGCCATGCATACTAAAAGACAAGCTCCACAGGGCCCTTCTCCAGGCCCCATGCCTAAAAAGCAGATGCTCAAAATGGCTGAGGATTTGATTACTCTTATTAGGGGTTCTCAACCCCCCCCCCCCCCGGATGGTTCTCAAACCCCCCCCCCCCCCGGATAAAAGACACAGAGTGGAGGAAGAATCCCCCTCCTCGGACCAGGCCTCCATTATTTCAGAACATTCTGAATACCAGGAACATTCTTACTCCCCTTTTGAAGATTCTGATGCAGAGGAGTCCATTCCCTCTGTCTCCCCCCCTGAGGATTACTCTTTTGGGGAAACCTTACATACCTTGAGGGAACACTTCCACTGGGAAGGCCAAGAATACTCAGACTCCAAGAAAAGACTTAGGGATTTCCTCTTGCTCCCTCAGCACAGGCTTCTGGCTATACCTCCTGTCTTTGACATTCTAGATGACGTGTATTCGGAGGCCTGCCTTAACCCAGATTCTTTACCTCCAGCTCCAGTCAAGCCTGACAGGTATTACCGGGTTCCTGACTCACACCAATTCCTATACAAAAGCCATGCGGCTGACCCAGAAACTATATCACAGGGTCCCAAGGGAATTAAGGCCTCCACTGCTAAAAATCCATTACCTTCAGAGAGAGGTTCCAGAGCTTTAGAGAGGTGGGGGAAAAAGGTTTACACCTCGGCCACCAATTTCTGTTATCACAGTTGAGAAACAAAATGTCACAACCTGAACAACCAGACTTGAAGGAGTTGCAGGATTTGATACATAGTGCAGAACAAGTGGGTAAACATACCTTGCAATGTGGTTTTGATGCTTTAGAGGCCTCATGTAGAGCTGATGTTACAGGATCAGTCATACGTAGACATGCCTGGCTCAAAGAGCAAACCTTACCAGATCATGTCAAAGCTAAATTACTAGTTGCCCCTCTGCAAAAAGATGTATTGTTTGGTGTTAAAGCTGAGGAGGTATTAAAGAAAATGGAGGAAAAGGCAAAATCAATGCAAACAGTCAAAGATTTCTTACAGGTACAACCTCCACATTTCAGTAGAAATTGGCCTTCCAAAAATTGGTCCTTTCCAGCCACGGACATACCCCAAAGAGGTAGATACAGGCGCCCGAGGGGCAGAGGGCAATCTCAAGGATCATTTAGAGGCAGACAATGGCAAGCACCCACACAAAGAGGTGGTGAGGATAGTTCACAGCCATTCAGAAAGCAGAACCAATGACTTTCCCCTTTGCATGCCAAGCAAGGCTCAAATGGCAGCACCTTTAGGCGGAAAACTGGCATTATTTTCGAAAAATTGGCATATTGTCACAAAAGACAAATGGATCCTGGACATTATAGACAGAGGCTACATATTTCACTTTCACACCCTTCCAAAAATGAGACGCATGCCAAACCTGCCACACAATCAAAGGGCAGAGGCACAAAAACAAATTTCAGATCTCATGGACATGAAAGCTATTCAAAAGGTACCTGTACAAGAACAGAGTCAACGTTTTTATTCCAGACTATTCCTGGTACCAAGGAAGGGAAAGGATTGGAGACCTATTTTGGACCTATCCATCCTAAACACATTTTTACTCATGCCAAAATTCAAGATGCTCACATTACAGCAGCTTCTTCCCATGCTGGGCAAGGAGTCTTGGCTGGTAACATTGGACCTCAAGGAGGCATACCTGCATGTCCCAATCAGACAAGATTGCAGAAGATACCTCAGATTTCTTGCAAGTTCAACCCATTATCAATTCTCTGCATTGCCCATTGGCTTATATACTGCGCCCAGAGTGTTCACGAAATGCCTGGCATCAGTAATCGCCTACTGCAGACTTCAAGGGATACAAATATACCCATATCTGGACGACTGCCTGATCCAAGCGGACAGCAAGCACATACTTATGAAACATCTGGCATTTGTAATAATGTTGTTGAATTCTCTGGGATACACCGTCAACAAAAAGAAATCAAGGCTAATACCCTCTCAAACAATAATTTTCCTGGGTGCCAGCTTGGATACAAACACCCAGATGGCCTACCTCACGCCAGAGAAACAAGGGCAACTAACTCAATACTTCAGAAAACTGGCAACTTTCACCAGGCTGACTGCAAGGAAAATCCTGCAGGCTCTGGGATTCATGGCATCTTGCATCCTACTAATCCCATGTGCAAAGCTGCATATGAGGAAACTTCAGTGGTACCTAAAAAACCTATGGTCTCAACACAGCCACAGTTTGGAAACAATAATACCACTAATTCCATGTCTTCAAAAGGAATTTCTGTGGTGTGCTCAAGCATGCCAAAGAAACACAGGTCTCCCATTCTGCAAGCCTCAAGCAAATCAAATCATCACAACAGACGCCTCGGACTACGCCTGGGGGGCACACATGACAGATCGGTGCATTCAGGGCAAATGGTCCCAAAAAGAAAAGCACCTACACATCAATCAGAAGGAAATGCTAGCAGTAATAAATGCTATTATAGCTTTCAAAGACCTACTGCATCCAGGCCAGCTATTGATAAGGACGGACAACACCACAGTAATGTGGTACATAAACAAACAGGGAGGTACCCATTCATACCCCCTATGCAGGCAAGCCATGTATCTTTGGAACATGGCTCTGGAATTACAAATCGAGCTTCAAGCACAGTAACTGCCAGGCAAGGAAAATACACTGGCAGACATCCTAAGCAGAAATATGACAGATCCACACAAATGTAAGTTGCATCCTCAAATTTTCACAAAGATAACTCAAGCATGGGGAAGGTCAGACATAGATCTCTCTGCCTCCCACAGAAATCACCAATTGGCAAAATTCTGCTCAAGGACCTTTCATCCACAGACCTGGAAAGTGGACGCACTCTCCTTCAGTTGGGCAACAATGACAGTTTATGCCTTTCCACCTCTCCCTCTGCTGCCCAAAGTTCTATTATAAACCAGAGCAGACAGACCAAAGATGATTCTCATTGCTCCAGACTGGCCAAGACAGCACTGGTACCCATTCCTGAAAAGCCTGACGCATTCCCCACCATGGATCCTGCCTCTAATGCCTCTTCTACTGACTCATCACAACTTCAAAACTCTTCACAGTCAGCTGAAAACACTCAATCTAGCTGCATGGAAGATTCCTTAAATTCACAACAGGCCCTACTCTCCAAGGAGTTGCAGGATGTCATTTTGGAGGCCAGAAGACCTTCTACAAGAAAAGCCTACTCTGCAAAATGGAAATGGTTTTGTGCCTGGAATGAGAAAAAGGGTCAGAATCCTGGAATACTGAATTTACCCCAAATATTACAGTACCTAGCTGAGATGCTAAGCAATGGACTTTCATTCTCCTCCATCAAAATCCATGCCTCAGCCATTTCTGCAGAATACAACACTGATCGTCCTTTATTCTCTCACCCCCCTCTTAAGACAGTTCCTCAGAGGGGCTAAGAATATAAAACCCCCAAGGAAACAACCAGGACCTGCTTGGGACCTCAATTTCATACTAGAAAAACTGACCTTGCCTCCTTTTGAGCCAGCTGCTTCAACAGAACTGCAGTACTTGTCTTGGAAAACAGCCTTCCTCCTGGCAATCACTTCAGCTCGCAGGGTTTCGGAACTACAAGCCCTCATGGCTGTGCAGCCTTTCATCATTTTCCATCAGGACAGAGTTACCTTACGAACCAATCCGTCCTTTATGCCAAAGGTAGTATCCAGGGTAGCCTTGAATCAGGCTATCCACTTACCTACCTTTTACCCTAATCCTCAAAACAAAGGGGAAAGACTACTACATTCCTTGGACATTCACAGACAGCTGCGTTATTATTTGGACAGCACAAAGCCTTTCAGAAAATCAGAGCAACTCTTTGTGTCCTATGCTACAGGAGCTCAAGGGAAGCCTATTTCCAAACAGGCAATTTCAAAATGGATAGCCCACTGCATACATGTTTGTTACTCTTTTCATGGTAAAACTGTACCTGCAGGCATCAGATCTCACACCACAAGGGCCACAGCTACCTCTGCTGCTTTCCTCAGGGGGGTTCCTACCAAAGATATTTTGGAAGCAGCCACTTGGAGTTCCATACATACCTTCTCCAAACACTATCACCTACCATTATACTCCAAATCTAGAGCAGGCTTTGCCACTGCAGTCTTGCAGGGCCTCCTGGCTCCTCCTAGTTCCACCTAGTGCCTACCACCCCTTTTTTAGCTTTGGGATTCTACCCATCTGTTATGACTGCAGCTGTATGCACGATGAACATAGTACAGTTTTGTACCTACCATAAATGTAGATGTTCGAGTGCTAATACAGCTGCAGTCCAGGCTTCCCTCCCTCCTTCCCCTCTTGGGACAGGCCTAACGGCTAACACCTCCTCATACAACCCGATTGGGGTATTCTTTTATGGTGTATGTGCTTGCAACTACTGTTTTTTTGATTATATTGCATTGCATTATTTCATAATTTTATGTATTGCCTTCCTTCTGGGGGCACCTGACATCTGGGGCAAGAAAAACTGAAGAAAATGGCGTCGGCTGGATCTTTTATACCCCTGTCGCACTGACGTCAGGGAGGAAGTGACGACAACCGACACCGGACCTAGACTTTGGAATTCGGCCGACCGAGGACCCGCCTGACGGCAGGAAAACCCATCTGTTATGACTGCAGCTGTATTAGCACTCGAACATCTACATTTATGGTAGGTACAAAACTGTACTTTCCCTGTGTGCTCTTGAGGGGCATTGTGCTTGATGCGGAGACTTGCATTTGAAATAGTGTAAATCCATTCCTGTTTTTAGTGATCCCCTCTCACTGATATTATTGGTGAGGATAGGGGCTCCTTGATTGCTGTTCTGGGGTAAAGAGGGGCCATAAACGAAGTTACACCAAAACCAGTTTATTCGATAAAGCTTTCGGGTCTACACCCTTCATCAGTATAATTTTACAACAGAAATGAGACATTTAAGTAGGAGAACCAATTAAACAAATGCTTCAGCCCAACCCACTCACTCACTAACCTAAAATTATTTAAAAGGGCAACCCCATACACACAAGAGAATTTTTATATATACACATACAAAGAATTTAAATTCACTTTAAATATATCTTAAAATAGCTTAAAATATATACACATATATACATACAACACGTACATGCATGATTCACATTATTCAAATAAATTTAAGTATATTTTTATACCTAAGAGATAATAAAAATAAAATAATGCCCTCTTATTATAGCTAATAGCTTCATAATTTTTCTCTTTGCTTCTTCACTAATAAGGGTTTTAAATTCACAGCATTATTCAAACCTGGACTCACGTCTGCTTGGAGCCTAATGATCCATTCCAATTCCTTTAATTCTAGGAGGTTATTAATGTCTCCCTTTCTTATACTAATATTGACTGCTGCCAATACCCTAAACTTGAATATATGATTACTTCCTTCTTCCATAATGTGCTTACTTAAAGCATTAGTTTGTAGCTTTCTTCTAATATCTGACTTGTGTTCTATTATCCTTTCTTTGAGTTTTCTAGTAGTTTTGCCTACATAAAATGAAGTGCAGGCTAAACACGATGCTAAATATACAATTTTTTCTACATTACATGTAGTCAGTGTATTTATTTTATAAATCTGTCCATCAGTAGGATGTTCAAAATAATCTCTACCCTCAAATAAATCATTGCAGCATGAACAATTATAACATTTCCTTGTGCCTATCTCTTTCTGAGTTGTAGGTTTACTCTTGAAATCTTTATAGCAAAGCTTTTGTTTTAAAGTTTCTGCACTTCTATATGCCAAAGAAGGTTTACTTCCTGCTATAGATTGAATCTCAGGCATAGCTAACAGTATAGGCCAGTTTTTCCTTAATATAGCATTCACATTATATGTATTAAGGTTATAGGTAGTTATATACCTTACATAATCCTTACCTTTATACACTTTATCCTTTTCAGATGTCATACCTCCTAACAATATAGGTTTATAGTGTCCTTCTCTTTCTATTATAACTTTATTTAACTCCTGCTCAGTAAGTTCTAGGGGGTATCCACTTGCTTGGAACTCTTGAGCTATGCTGTTAACTTGCTCAGTAAAATTACCATCATCTGTGTTTAACTTACACAGTCTAGTAAATTGTGATTTCATAACACCTTTATAAATATGAGGTGCATGCATACTATTCTTAGTTATATATCTTAGAGTCAACCTCTTTCCTATATACCTTTGATGTTATTTTATTGTTGTTTATTGAAAGTGTTACATCCAGGAAGTTTATAAATACACTGACTACATGTAATGTAGAAAAAATTGTATATTTAGCATCGTGTTTAGCCTGCACTTCATTTTATGTAGGCAAAACTACTAGAAAACTCAGAGAAAGGATAATAGAACACAAGTCAGATATTAGAAGAAAGCTACAAACTAATGCTTTAAGTAAGCACATTATGGAAGAAGGAAGTAATCATATATTCAAGTTTAGGGTATTGGCAGCAGTCAATATTAGTATAAGAAAGGGAGACATTAATAACCTCCTAGAATTAAAGGAATTGGAATGGATCATTAGGCTCCAAGCAGACGTGAGTCCAGGTTTGAATAATGCTGTGAATTTAAAACCCTTATTAGTGAAGAAGCAAAGAGAAAAATTATGAAGCTATTAGCTATAGTAAGAGGGCATTATTTTATTTTTATTATCTCTTCGGTATAAATATATGCTTAAATTTATTTGAATAATGTGAATCATGCATGTACGTGTTGTATGTATATATGTTTATATATTTTAAGTTATTTTAAGATATATTTAAAGTGAATTTAAATTCTTTGTGTGTGTATATATAAAAATTCTCTTGTGTGTATGGGGTTGCCCTTTTAAATAATTTTAGGTTAGTGAGTGAGTGGGTTGGGCTGAAGCATTTGTTTAATTGGTTCTCCTACTTAAATGTCTCATTTCTGTTGTAAAATTATACTGATGAAGGGTGTAGACCCGAAAGCTTTATCGAATAAACTGGTTTTGGTGTAACTTCGATTGTGGTTTGAAACTAGGTACTATCACTACTGTGTTTCAAGTAAAGAGGGGCCATCACATATTGGTGTCAGAGCAGTGAGATTTTAATTGAACTTCAGCAGCTTGTAAGCAGTTGTCACTGAAGGTGTGTGTACTCTCAACAGCCACAGGATAAGCATTCAGAGTTTCAGTTTCACAACAGTTTATTTATTTTTGCTAGTTAGTTTAGTCAGGGAAAGCAGGCAAAGATGTCAGCAGAAGATTATAGCAAGCTCACAAAGAACCAGATGGCCAAGGTGTGCGAAGCAAAGGACTGAAGCATGCCCACCTGACTAAATAGGATATGATTTCAGCCTTAATTACAACAGCAGCGTGGACCAGTGGCTAGGAGAACAATCAGTTTGGTGTTGGGATGTGCAGTCTTCAGAAACTGGAAAGTTCACCTTTTCCTCAGAGGACTTAAAAATCTGTCTGGAGTTAGGGAGACTTGAACTGGAGGCTGAAGAAAAGGAGAAACAGCATTAACGTGAACTGGAGATCAGAAGAGAGATTGCGGCAATTGGAGGCTGAAGAAAGAAGCAGCAACAACATGAGAGAGAGATGTTGACTCTTTGTCAGGGTCATGGAGGTAATGGGAAAGGGAATAACTGGATCCCAGAAGCAATAAAGGTCAGTAAATTTATTCCACAATTTGCAGAGGAGGATGACTTTGATAGATTTATTCATATCAAACAAATAGCTTTTTGGGAACCAACCAATAAACCACAAAAGAAATAATGCAGAAGCACAAAGTTGCAAATACTATAGTATCAACTGGAAAAAAAGTCCGGGGTATCACAAAATAGTACTTTAATAAAAATGATTGTTAAAATTTCCATATATAAACTTAACTTTAGTTTTGCTGTAGTTGTCAAGTATAATACTGTCTAATTCTTAAATATATTTACAATAACACCAATTCTAAAATATATTTACAATAATTGCAATTTCCACACTTTCGTGTGTGTCCTAATTTGTTGTATTTCGTCATATAATCATTACTTCTCTCCAAATTGCAATTAATATTCCTGTCCATTTTGTACACAAAGCTCAGTACTTCTTGTATAACGTGGCTGATATCATCATCAGCCTTCAAAATGTTCCAATTATCACATATTAAACGCTTGACTCTATCTGCATAAGGTCCAAACTTCACTATACATGCTCTATTATAGTGAGGATGATTAATTTGTTCTTTCCTAGACTCTACCTGCCAATTCCCATTACCTAATATGGGCTTATATTTTTTGCCCCATTCTTTGGTGACATAATTTGCTACATCTTCTATTAAACCCTTAGGATACCCCCTTTCCAAGAATAAGGAGCCAATGTATTGTATTTCTAGAAGTATGTCACTGTAACTAGATGTCATCCTAGCTCTAATACACTGTCCTTGGAAAATGTTACGCATTCATTTACTTGGTTGGTTGCTATTATATTCTAAGTAATTATTACTAAAGGTTTTCTTTCTATAAATCTTAGATTTAAACCCTATAGTGGAATTGGATATGTAGGTGTCTAAATAAGCAATACCATCCTTGTTGACAGCATGTGTAAATTGTAGGAATGGGCTTGTGTCATTTAAATATCTGATGAATTGATCAATAGTATCAAAAGGGCCATCCCATAAAATAAAAATATCGTCCAGGAATCTCCTGTATAGTTTGATATAACTATCAAATTCACTATTAAATACATTATTTTCTTCCCAATCTATCATAACAAGATTTGCAAATATGGGGGTACAAGCTGCCCCGTAGCCACACCCTTAGTCTGTTTATAGTATTCACCTTCGTAAAAAAATAAAATTGTCTAATACAATAGACATACAATCAACAATAAGGTTCTGACGTTGATTTCCCAGCTTGGCATATTTATTAATACTGTTTTGAAACCCGTCCAAACTCTCTTGTTTAGGAATGCACGAAAAAAGATCAGCATCTATAGTAATAAATGTCAATTCTTTCTTCCATATATTAGATGTCAACCTGCTTAAAAAATCCCATGAATCTTTTATAATATGCGGTACGTTGTCATAAATGTGTTTCAACCATTTGTCAATAGCAGATCCTATACAGAAGGTTTTAGATTGACTACCCGATATAATGGGTCTAAAAGGGGGGTTGTTTATGTCGTCATGTATTTTAGGGATACCCACTATGGTAGCTAATTTAAGATAATCCACATTCATGTACTCATACTCTTCAGATATTATCCTGTTGTCCAATAGGTATTCTTCTATATACATGTCTATACGTCTATAAGCAATATTGATTTCATTTAAAGATACAGATTCATAATTCCCCGAATGTTGTAATATATCATACATCTTGTTGATGTATTCATAGGAATCATAAATCACTACTCCCCCACCCTTGTCGGGTTTCATAATCCTGATGCTACTATCCATTTTAAGTTGTTTCAAAATAGCAGATGTCCGTTTTGAGTTGTTTCAAAATAGCAGATGTTATGTAGTCCAATCTCGCCTACATTCTTACCCGTGGGTTTGGAGCCGAATGTCTGCTCCGACTCGGCCATACTTTAGCTCAAAATCTTTCAATTGGCTGGGCTAAGATGGTATCCCATGCTGCACTGCTGTCTATCCCCAGATCTCATTTGCTGCTCGTGTAACTCGGACATGGTCTCGCTCTTGGCTGTGGCTAAGTACTCTTTTCTTCTTTATAGCAGAGAAGTTTTTGCAAAAAAAAAAAAGCTATTTTCATAGCTATTTGTGTGTGTATCTTTGAACTATGTTTGTGGAAAAGTTGTTTTCTCCTTGTAGCATGATCTTGTGGTATCCCACTAGCTGTTTCCAACGGGCTAGGCCGGTTTCAGTTAGAGGACCTAGTCTGTCCCCTCGCTTACCTTGTGTGCTAACTTTACTTCCCTTGGGCTAAGACCATTTAAATTAGAGGAATTAGTACTCCCTCTTGTCCTTCTGTTCTAGGACCATTTAAGTTAGAGGTCTTTGTGGTGTACTGTCTGTCGGTTCTGTTCCCGCGCTTGTGGCTGATTGACCGTTGGTCTGGTTGTTGGGTTAGTGACTCGGTTTGTAGTGACTATGTCTAAAGATACTAAGGAGCATAAGCCCTCAGGTTTTAAGAAGTGCACGAAGTGCAGTTATAAGATGTCCATCAGTGATGGACACTCTGTGTGTACTGTCTGGGAGCAATTCACCTCCAGGAATCGTGTAGTTTTTGTCAAGCTTTTAGCCCGCGTGTTCTTCAGGAAAGGAAAAACAAACTGATTTTGAAGGGACTTCTGAAACCCTCCTTCGAGGAGGGTTTGGAGAGTGCTTCCAGCTTTAAGTCTTCTCCATCAAAAGCTAAATCTTCTAAGGCTAAAAAGCAATCCCCGGCTCCGTCAGTATCCTCGAAGCCGCCAGAGAAAACAGCTAAATCGTCGATGACATCCTTGGCTCCATTGTCCTCGGGGCTGCAGGAAGTGTCAGTTTCTATGGAACCTGCTTCATCTCCTATTTTCTCGGAGCCTGTGCGGAGCCGGTCACCTAGCATTAGGCCGGTATCTCCTCCTCACAGGTCTCCTTCAGAGAGGAGGTCTCTATCTCCTTCCCTATCCTCCAAATCCTCCAGGACCTTATCGGATGTGGACATCGATAGTGGTGCAGAGACTTCTTCAGTCACCGGTACTGGCTAAATTGTTTTTGGCTCCAACCCAGTCGGCTCTGGAGCCGGTCCCTCTACCTACATCGATACTTCCTCCTCCGAGCGCATCTCAGCTTTCAGAACCAGAGTGCTCTGCTCCATTTGATGTCCCTAGGTCGGTTCCAACAGCCCCTCCTGACTTATCGGTTCCGACGTCAGCTCCGACCCTGTCGGCGCCATCCACAAGGTTCAGAACTCAGGATTCCTTGGTCGGACCCAAGGGGGAGGCTTCGGGACACCTCTCTGCTCCTAGTCTACCTCTCGGTGCTTCGACATGGGGAAGCCTGACTCCTATCTCGGCTTTGGACCTGGTCCCTTCTGATCCAAGGTCTTCCATGGCTGGTCGATCTTCGGACCCGGGAGGACCAGCTTTCAAGGCCAAGCGGAGCGTGCTGGCAGGTCATCAGCAGCATCATACAGTTCGGTCACTCTGTCCCCTACAGCATCGGTGCAGGTCTCTGATCGCCCTCTATCTCTTGACAGCGGAGCCCCAAAGCCTCAGGGTACCCCCACAAGTGGTCCCCATATTTCTGAGGGCCCCTCAGAAGTTTTGCCTGAGCAGCCACCCAGAAAGAGAACGTGCAAGAAGAAGCACATAGATTCCCAAGATGAGTCTCTCACGTCAGACACCGACCTCGAGAAATCGGAGGGGTCCCCTAAGTCATCCTCTGAGGATGTTTCTTTCTCTGACATCGTAGATATTTTGAAGCAAAGAGGTGACTGGCCATCCAAAGCCCCCTCCGAAGAGGAGTCGGTGTTCCTGAAGGCCTTTGGTGCTCAGCCCTCCGCCTCTTAGGTGTCTCCATCCTTCGGCGAGCTTCTGGATCTGGTTTGTCAAAGGGTGTGGGAAACCCCTGACTCTGTGGAACCAGTCCCCAGGAGACCCAATAAATTTTTGTCTGCCCCTTCTGATAAGGAATTTCTATCCAAGGTAGTCCCTGTGGATGCCATGGTGGTGGCAGCGGCCACCAAGAAGGAATTGGCTGATACTTCTTCCACCGTCCATCGCCCTAACAAGGAGTCTAGGACTATGGACTGGTACGGGAAGCATATGTTTTCTTCAGCGGCCTTTACTTTGTGGTCACTGAATTACTTATCACACTTTACACGGCTCCAGAGAGATCTCCTAAAGGAGCTTGGAGATACTCTAACGGGTAACGTTTCTGAGGCGGTGGCTCAGAAAGTCAACTCTCAGATGTCTACCCTCAATTCTATTGCGAACTCCTCCATGAGGCTGATCTCTCACGCAGCTGAGGGAGTGAGTAGGGCAGCAAGTTCAGGAGTCGCTCTTAGGAGACATGCCTGGATGCGCCTTTGTCATTTCGCAGAGGAATTCAAGTCTACATTCACTGACGCCCCGTTTGATGGTTCCTCTTTGTTCGGAACCAAGGTGAAAGACACTCTCACTGGGTGCAAGCAAGAGGGGAAAAACTCCGTCTGCCGTAGGAGTCTGTTTTTCCCTTCCCTCTAGGCCTTATCCCAAGGCCTAGAGGGGTGGGAAGATGTGGTTCAAGAAATCACAGAGGTTTTTTCCCGATTCACAAGGTGAGACCCCCTCCAGAGGCAGGGGAGGGGGTGGTTATTCAAGTAGATGCCACCCTAGGGGCAGAGGAGGCCCTTGTAACTCGGGAGACTGCGATTCCTTTCGTGGTTCTCCCTACCACCACTCCTGATGGGAGGCCTGACTGCGCGTTTCCGGAGCCAGTCGGGGGTCGCATCTCACTATACCCAGAGGCCTGGCAAGGTATCACCCAGGACCAATGGGTTCTACGAATAATTTATGGAGGATATAGCATTCCCTTCTTGTCAACTCCCCCTCCAATCAAGAAAATCCCGGATGTTCCACCCAGTCAAAGGGATTCCGCAGCTTCAGAAGTTTCAAAGCTGCTAGAAAAAGGAGCCATCCAACATGTCCCCTCAGACCAGATGGGATTAGGAACTTACTCCAGATTCTTTTTGGTGCTGAAAAGGACAGAGGACCCGAGACCCAAGTTCCGAATGGTCACGTTGCAATCTATTCTCCCATTGTTGGGAAAAGAAGTGTGGATGTGCTCCATCGACCTCAAGGATGCTTACTACCACATAAAGATGGACAGGGCATCCAGAAGTCACCTACGCTTCCGGCTGGGAGCCAGTCACTTTCAGTTTCGAGCCCTACCCTTTGGTCTCACCACAACCCCCAGGGTGTTTACCAAATGCATGGCAGTGGTGGCTGCTCACTTGAGACATCAGGGATTCCAAGTGTTTCCATACCTGGACGACTGGCTCCTTACTGCCACCACCAGGCATCTGCTACTTCAAACCAGAGATGCTACTGTCAACCTATGTCAACAGTTGGGCATCACCTTGAACTGGGAAAATCTGCCTTGTTGCCCTCGCAGCGTGTCACCTTTATAGGCGCCGAATTAGACACCATGCTCATGCGGGCGTTTCTACCACAGGAAAGAATCAGTCTTTTACAACAACAGATTTACGCCTTGCGCCCACTGAGGAGAGTGAAGGCAAGATTGGTCCTCCAGTTGTTGGGGACGATGGCTGCTACGATTATATTAGTTCCCCTGGCAAGGTTACATATGAGGCTTCTTCACTGGCTACTCTTCGCCCAGTGGGTCTCTTCAACGTCTTCCACTTTCTCACCCTGTTCTGCTCACAGACAGGTGCAGACAGGATCTCATTTGGTGGCTTCTCACCGACAACCTCAATGTGAGAAAACCCTTCGTTCCTTTGCATCCGGTTGCCATAGCGACCACGGATGCCTCCCAGATGGGGTGGGGGGGACATTATCTAGGCAGGATAGTCCAAGGCACGTGCCAAGAGCACGAGATGCATCTGCATATCAATGTCCTGGAGATGAGAGCAGTGCTACTAGCGTTGCAAGCACTTCAGAGCTTTCTTCCTCTCGGGACTATTGCAATCCTCTCAGACAATATGTCAGTGGTATGGTATCTGAACAAACAGGGAGGAACCAAGTCGTATCCCCTTTGCAGAGAGGCCATGCGAGTGTGGCAGTGGGCAGTGTCTTCCCAGCATTTTCTGGTAGCAACGCACATTCCGGGGAAGTCCAATGTGATCGCAGACAGGCTAAGCAGAGCTATTCTGATGCCTCACAAGTGGTCCCTGAACTGTCAAGTTGTGGAGCAGATTTTCCACAGGTGGGGTCAGCCTTGCTGCGACCTTTTTGCCAGCCCCCTCAATGCCAAATGCAGCAGCTACTTCACCCTTATCCCTCCTCAGGGTGAGTCACCCAGAGACACTCTAGTCCACGATTGGCCCTTCAGTCTACTATATGCCTTCCCTCCGGTTCCTTTGCTGTCAAAGGTTATTCAGAAAGCGCAATCCTTGGGAAGCAAAATGATTCTGATTGCTCCACACTGGCCTCGTCAAATTTGGTCCCCCTTTCTCCATCCCTATCTCATGGATGCTCTTTGGATTCTGGACCCACAACCAGACTTACTGACTCACATGTCAGGGCAGCTCCATCCCTCTCTTCGGACCCTCTGGTTGACAGCTTGACTATTCCACTTCCGTCATTAGTTAGGCTTCACCATTTTTTGCCGGATGTGGTTCATATTGTATCTTCCTCTCATAAGCCTTCGACCAGGAAGATTTATTACAGCAAATGGAAGAGATTTTCCATCTGGGCACATGCCAAACAGATTGACACTTACACAGCTCCAGTCTCAGTATTGGAGTTCCTTTCTATGCTTTTCAACCAGGGATCAGCTGCCGCAACCATTAAAGTCCAATTGGCGGAGATTTCTACCTTTCATGTCCAGACGAACCTAGTCTAATGGCACATAGACTCTGTAAGGCTTTCCTGAAAGGCATTTTTTTGCTTCGTCCTCCTGTCTCTGAATCTGTTATGCCTTGGGACTTAAACTTTGTTCTACAGGGTCTTACTTCGCCCCCCTTTGAGCCTGCAGCCACTTGTGATTTAAAATTCTTAACTTGGAAGACTGTCTTTTTGGTAGCCATCACGTCAGCCAGACGTGTTTCGGAGCTTCAAGCTTTATCAATTAAACCACCTTATTTGATTTTTCATAAGGATGGGGTTTCCTCTCAGACCGAATCCTTCCTTTCTTCCCAAAGTAGCGTCAGTTAGTAACCTTAACCAATCCATTGAATTACCAGTGTTTTTTCCTCAGTTCTCGAACAAGGCAGAATTCAAATTTCATCAGTTGGATGTGCACAGACAATTATGATTTTATTTGGACAAAATGAAGGACAACAGCAAATCTGATCAGTTGTTTGTTTCATTTTCGGAAAACAGAATTGGGTCTCCTCTTTCCAAAGTCACGTTGTCTAGGTGGATTTCCAGTTGCATTTCTTTCATTTATACTTCAGGGGGAAGAGATTTACCATTCAGGGTGAAGGCTCACTCTACCCGGTCTGTATCTACGTCTACAGCTTTTCAGGCCAGATTGTCTATGGATGATATTTGTGCTGCGGCTACTTGGGCATCTACTCACACCTTTGTTAGTCATTACAAGTTAGATGTGGTATCTAGAGGCAGGTCTTCCTTTGGTTCCACAGTGCTCAGGTGTATTTTCTACTGAGCCTCCCAGGATTTAGGTGCTGGGGACGCTGTCCCACGGGTAAGAATGTAGGCGAGATTGGACTACATAACATCAAGAAGTTATGTACTCACCGTAACGTTCGATGTATGTAGTCCATCTTGCCTCACATTCTTACTTACCCCCCCCCCACCTTCCCCCATCCTGGAGGATCTAGAGGTTAGGCCTGGTTTCAGAGTTCCCCTTCATTCTTGGTTTGTTCTTCCTTCCTTAGGTGTTGTTATGCATGGAGAGTGAGTGCTGGTGCTCGCAGCAAACTAGATCTGGGGATAGAGAGCGGTGCAGTATGGGATACCATCTTAGCCCAGCCAATTGAAAGACTTCGAGCTAAAGTATGGCCGAGTCAGAGCTGACATTCAGCTCTGAACCCACGGGTAAGAATGTTTGGCGAGATGGACTACATACATCGAACGTATGAGTACATAACTTCTTGTTTCCTTGTATGTCAAATTATTGTTCAGTCTGTTACTTTCAGTGTCTCGTAAAAGTGAATACATCTCTTTAGTTACCACTCTCTCATATGTAGCTATGCTAGGATGTGTAGGTGGAACACCCCACTTTCTGAAATTTAAAAAAGTTCAGTTACAGATTTGCTGTTCTGAACTGTTTGTAAGTTTCTTGGAGGCCAGTGCTTGCTTGAGCTAAAGGGAAGTCTCTGTGTTCATCAGTAGCAGTGATTAATACTGAACAGCCTGCCTGCCCCTGTAGGAGTGGTTACTGCCTAGAAACGTTTTGGGCTAATTCCCAGCTCTTTCAAGTTCCCTGCCTTAAAACCCGCTTTTGCGCATAGCGCAGCATCGGGCAACGCCGCTTAAACGGGTTTAAACTATTCCCGGCTCCACAAAGTCTGCTTTTCACTTTTTCCCTTAGAACTGTTCTAAATCTCAAAGTAAGCACTCTATTTTCATTCTAAAGCCCTGCACTTGATCTTATAAGTAATCTTATAAGTAAACACTAACTAAAGCATTACACCCTCTTATACTCCTCATAAGTACTTGGCTCCCTATTGGTCCTTTCTGATCAGTCAGAAAACTGTTCCTTATACTGTTCTGGCATGTCCAATAGTCAGTTTCGGGTTTACTCACCAGTCCAGCTGGTGAATCTGGGTATCTTGAGGCAATGATACAACTGCCTTATGTACACAGACCACCCTCTCCTCCTCCTCCCATCAAACTCAAATATATGTGAGAGATGCAACTATGTAGCCAAACTGGAGGCTGAGCTCTCTCAACCCAGCACTGGCACAGTCAGTCAGGAGGAGAAGGTAACCACACACACCACTATTCCAGTCTCACATAGACCTATCACATCAGCAAACCAAACACATAAACACACAAAAACATACTCAGAGGCTCTAAATAAAAATCTGCCAAAGCAGCAGAGACCTCCAAAGCAGACATCCAAGCAACTGCTACCCTGCAACAATACCCACGTATCACATATTTCACAAAGTCAGTGGGCCACACAGCCACAGCCCTTAAGGCTAAACAGCACACCTAACACACTTGTAATAGGGGACTCTATTGTCAGACACACTGACGTCCCTCTCACCAGACTGAATAAGGAGAAGGTCACTGTAAGCTGCCTGTCAGGTGACAGGATCCGCCACATAACACAAGCACTCAGGTCACTCCAAAGCAAGTACAAATATGACTCCGTCATTGTCCATGCTGGTGTGAATGACCTGAGACGTACCTCCCTGGTCTGCATGAAAAGAGACATAGAGGAGCTCTCTGATCATGTAGCCCAGACCGGTATGACCCTGACCTTGAGTAGCATCTTGCCCTCACCAAGAATGATGCCACAGTATAAAGACAAAATGATAAATTTTAATAAGTGGCTAAAGTATTGATGTCATTCTAAGGGGATTCAGTGTCTGTCAGCCTGGAATGACATACTTGACAAGCCACGTTGCTTCGCTAGGGACGGCTTGCACCTGTCACCCCTGGGCTTTCGAATACTGGCTAAGTCTCTTGCCACCCCCATAGTGCCTTTTTTAGGCAAGGCTCAAAAGACAAACCCACCTCCATAGACAACACAAGAAAAAAAAACTAAGGGTAATGCTGCTCAACGCCAGAAGTCTAAACCTCAAGATGCACGCACTCAAGGCTGTCCTCAGTATGGAGAATATCGATATCTGTGCAGTGACAGAGACCTGGTTCAAGGCCCCAGAGAGCACCCCAGCACTACCAGGTTATACCTCATACCATGCTTTTCGGCCCCAAAACTCGGACCGAACCACAAAAGGAGGGAGAGTATCCATATTCATCAAAGATACCCATACCTCCAGGTTAGTGGCACTACACGAAGCATCGGAGACCATCCATGTACAGTTAACAGTGGGCAAAACTGCCTTTCAGTTTGTAGCCTGCTACAGACCACCCTCCCAAACTCAGGAACCCCACTCGGCCTTCCTGAGAACACTGGAGAATATGAAGGTCTCTCCAAACACAATAATATTGGGTGACTTCAGCTACCCAAACATCGACTGGGAAAACTACTCAAGCCCCAACACCCTTGCCCAACGGTTCCTAGAATTTATAAACTCAAATGCTATGGAACAACTGGTCACCTCGCCCACAAGAGGGGATAACATATTGGACATGGTCGTCAGCAACATGGGGACTCTATGTTCCACACCAGAGGTATGTCCCTCATTGGTAAGATCAGACCATAAATTAATCTCACTGGACATCAATATCCCATCCCCACCCCCAGCCAAGGAAATCATGGTGAAAAATTTCTCAAAAGCAAATTTCACACTTCTCAAAACCGAGGTGGAATCCTTCAAAGCCACCGGGCAAGTGGAAAATACTGCCCAAACAGCAGAATCCTTTACAAATGCATTCTATGGACACCTACAGGAATGCATGGATCGTGCTATCCCAAATAAAATCAAGACTCACTCCTCCAAAGTCAGACCAGTCAGGTGGACCCCGGCCATAAATAAGCTATACAACAGAAGGAAGAAGCTACTACATGATAGAGCAAAATCCCAAAAAGGGAAGGCATCTCTGATCAGTACTAGCAAGAAACTACGATCCGTCATAAAATTATCTAAGGCCAGCTTCGAAAGAAAAATTGCACAAGACACTAAAGATAATCACAAGGCCTTCTTTAGTTATGTTAGGAATCTGGGGGCAACTCCCAGATATGCTCTGAGTTAGTACAAAATGACAAAAAATACACTGATCCCACAGACATTGCATCCTGGCAGACCGGTTCAGTGCAAACTCCCCCCCCCTTCCCCCCCAAAAGACCAAATGTCTATTCCAACAGAATGTAGCCTCCCTGACATGACAAATGCACAGGTGAGAGCTGCCCTCTCCAAAGCAAAAAACACAGCATCAATGGGACCAGACGGTGACCCGGGTTGCGTCTTACACGAGCTCCAAGAAGAACTAAACCCTCACATAAAGCCACTGTTCAATCTCAGCCTTGCTACAGGATATGTACCCAAGGAATGGCGTACAGCAACAGTGGTCCCGCTCCACAAAGGTGGTGCCACAAATGGACCCAGGAAACTATCGCCCTATAAGCCTGACTAGTCTGGTCTGCAAAGCTGTGGAACGTATCATCATGGAACTCATAAACAAGGACATTGGTAACCTCCAGACACTGGTTCCCACCCAATTCGGCTTTAAAGGCAGAGCTTGCCTCTTGAACCTGGTCGACTTCTTTGAAACAGTTATCAAGGCCATAGATGAAGGGAAGGTAGTCCACACGGCCCACCTGGACCTCGCAAAAGCCTTTGACACATCATAAATAAACTCACCAGCTTAAATATCAACCCCCTATGTCACAAGGTGGGTTGCAAACTGGCTCAGGGATAGAACCCACATGGTCAGTATTGCAGGTACCATGTCAGACTCCAAACCAGTTACAAGCGGTGTCCCACAAGGCTCAGTTCTGGGACCTCTCTTGTTCGGTATATACTTCTCTGAGGTACAGGCTAATACGGGAGGACTATGGCTGACCAAGTTCGCAGATGACTGCAAGCTGGGTGCCATAATCGACTCTCCAGCTGACACAAGCATCCTCCAAAAGGGTCTCACAGAGACGGATAACTGGTGCCAGAGCCATGGCCTTAAGCTAAATGCCAAAAAGTGCATAGTCATCCCCTTTGGGAAAAACAAAGTGCCCACAAATTACCACATAGGTGGTAATCCATTAAGTACGGAAGAAGTAATTAGGGATTTGGGGACCCAAGTAGATAGAAGCCTCTCTTTTGGCAATCACGTTGCCAGAGTGGTTAGAAAGACCTTCTATATAGCCCACCTTATCATGAAAGGGTTCACATCTAGAACAAGAGAGGTCATTGTGCCCCTCTACTCATCACTCATCAGGTCCATAATTGAATGCAATGCCCCGTTTGGGATGTACCTTACCCGACACCTGCAGCAACTGGAGAGGCCCCAAAAGTACCTCACCAAGAGGATCAAGGGACTCAAACAGATGCCCTATGCAGTTCTGCTAAAGAAACTTCAGCTCTACTCAGTTGCTTACCGCCTACTCAGTGATGATCTATGCCTGACGTATAAAGCCATGTCCAACCCAGAATTAATGGACATGCTCCACCTCAGGAAATCCAAATCCCTTAGAGCTACATGCTACAGGGACTTAAACCTCACCACAGAAATAAATCGGAGATGCTGGAGGGACAGATTCATATCCCAGAGGCTGCCCTCACTCTGGAACAGAATCCCAGTCCATGTTAGGCAGAGCCCCTCACTGACCCTCTTCAAGAGAAATCTTGACAAGTGGATGTGAGATCGTACGTTCACCCCGGGATCTCTTCTGTGTCCCTGCTAGACAGGGGCACAGTAAACTAACCTTAAAAGGGCTATCTTCTGTGACCTACTCTACAGAGGCACAGTAAACCGATCTAAAAGGGTGGTGAAAGCCAAACACTCTGGCTAGGCTTGTAAATGCCCCAGGGCAGATAGCCTAGTTATAAACCTATGAACCTAAAGGTGCTTTTTTTTCCAATAGCTTGTTTGGTGTAGGTATACTAGTTTTACCCTTAAAGAAAACTGTCAAATTTAATTTCCTGAGGAACAATTTCAGCTCAGTTAACATATCCACTATATCAAATTTTGTCATTGTTATAAACTTCATTCCTTTAGTAAAGAGTCTAAAATGTTCTTTATTTATCTGCATGTCAGTATAATTATACACATTAAATTTGCCCATAGTCAGTTGCACACCATTTTGTGATATAATCTCGGAAGACTGTAGGTCCTTTGCCAGTGCTACCTCATGTTCCACTCCTGCTCTCTGTTCCTCCATTCCCCCTTGTCTTTGTACCAATTTTTGTTCCAATACATTTGTTGGTACTGTTTCGTACCCCCATAAAAATTTTTATTGTTGTTATATCTATTATGTACTCGACTACTACTAGTTCCTAAATCATGTTGATTTTGAATAACTGTCCCTGAATTGTGTTTGGAATCAAATCTATTAATGTCTTTTCATGAATATGCTTTCTTTAATCTAAATTGTTACAAATCACGTTCAATTTTTCTTCTTAAATATTTTTTCAGCTCCATTCTCCACATTTCTAAGCTGATTAGTATACAATTTCTGCCATTCAGAAATTAATAAATCATTTTGGGTAGCAGTATTCAGTTCCTCAATTTCAACAAGCAAATGACATAATCTCTCGTCGTTATGTTTGATAGTAAGCTTCATAAACTCATACCCAAATTTGTTAAATAACGATTCGTATTAATTCCATTTGTTTTCATATATTTGAAAGAGTATGTACAGGATAATGTTGGCCAAGAGCTCTGGGTATGGTTCCTGACCCCCTTACTCCTTGGTAAAGCTGTAACTGCTGTTTCTAAATTGCCTGATACTAAGTATGTAAACTATGCTAGAGTAAAACAGTGATTTCTAGACTGTTTTAAGTTAACACCTGAAGCTTACAGAAAAGAGTTTCGAGAGCATAGATGCAAGGCAGATGAAAGTGTATGTGATTATATTGCTGAGTTAAGCAATTACTTTCATAGGTGGGTGAGTGGGTGTCAGGTCACCACTTTTGTAAGGCTGGCAAACCCTTTGGTGAGGGAACAAGCCCTTAGTACTTTGCCTGAAGACATGAGAATCTGGTTGGCAGGTTGGGAATGTAACCCTGGAGATGAGCTGGGGAGAAAAGGGGATCTCTACTTAGCAAACTGGGCATTATTGCACAAGAAAGGGAAACACAGTGCTGCATGTGGATGTAAGGGAACCCATGTTGGGCAGCCTAAATCACCCCAACAGAGTCTATCAGTAACAGAGAAGTTCAGGCACACGGCCAGGATTAGAGATTAGATATTTTAAATGTAACCAGAGGGGCCATGTAGCATACAAATGTCCACTGTAGCAAGGTAGAGAACAACGGTGTGGGAGGCCAGCAAGTGGGAAAAACAGAGTGCCAGTTGTAAGTTGTCTGGAGACAACAAAGGTACAAAACTATCACCAGAGTTTGTATCCTGTCTTCGTGGATGGAAGACACTGCTAAGAGAGAGAGAACTTTTGACATAACCATTGTGAAGCCTGCAGTGGTTAAAGAAGAGCTGTACTTGCTTGGGCAGTCCACACCAGTTAAAGCTTTAGGAAGGACCCCATTCCAAATACCTTTGGCCAGGGTTCACCGTGACTGGGAGGGTGGAAAAGGGAACAGGCAGGTAGGTGTGCTTGAGGGTATCCCTGCAGATGTCTTATTAGGGAATGATTTTTGATAATGTAGTACATTGTGTGCATGCAGTTACCCACAGTCAGGCTTGGAGACCGGCAGGTAGGTCTGGTAGCCTGGGGGGAACCTAGACAGACCCCATGCCTGAAGCTGGGGCTAGTGATGTGGTTATTTCAGGGAGGGAGCTACCTAGTAGCAGTGAAGGTGAACCACATCTACTAGTAGGTACTGATTTTCCCATGGACAAGATGCCTGCAAGGACAGAGGTGAGTGGTAGTACCAAGGCTGACAAGGAGGCATCCTTTTCTGAAGATACTATACTTCCTGTGGAAGGGGAGCTGGGAAGGGTCACAAAAGTAGAGTTGCGACAGGCAAAGCTTTAAGACACTACCTTACAAGGCTTGAGGAAGGTAGCTAAGGAGGCACCTGATGCTCAAGGAAAAGAGGAGTCTGTATACTAGAACAAAGGGTTACTCTCCAGGGAGTGGACCCCTGAGGAAGGGCTAGAGGGTGAGATAATACAGCAGTTGGTAGCACCCACAGTTTAGTCCTAGCCATAGCCCATGGCATTCATTTTGCAGGTCATATGGGTATAAAGCATACCAACAGTCATATTATGCATATTTTTTATTGGCCTGGGATTGCAAGGGATGTAAAAGGGTACTGCAGGACCTGTGAGCAGTGCCAAAAAGTAGGCAAGGCAGGAGACAAGGTTAAAGCTCCGTTGATGCCTTTGCCTGTGATTGAGGAGCCATTTTAGAGGGTAGTTATGGATATTGTGGGGCCTCTGAGTACCCCAAGTTCAAAGAAGTATATCCTGGTGGTAGTGCATTATGCTACTAGATACCCTGAGGCAGGGGCTCTGTCCTCCATTGAGGCAGAGAAGGTGGCAAATGCTTTGTTAGAGATTTTCAGCAGGGTAGGTTTCCCCGAGAGAAATATTGACTGACAAGAGGTGCCAATTTTATGTCAGACCTGCTGGCTTGTTTGGGAAGCGTTGTGGAGTGAAGCACCTAAACACCACCCCCTACCATCCCTAAACTAATGGTCTTGTGGAGAGGTTAAACTCTACAGTAAAGACGATGCTATGGGCATTTCAGACTAGTTAAGAGAGAGTGAGACAAGTATTTGCCCCATCTGCTGTTTCAGAGAGGTACCCCAGGAATCCACGGGTTCTTCACCCTTTGAGTTACTGTATGGGCATAGAGTGAGTGGGGCCTTTAGATCTTATTCATGATGAGTGGAAGAGTGAGTGAGTGTGAATCCCACAAGGGATCTGTTGTGGCATATGTCCTAAACCTCAGGACAAGGCTTAGGGAGCTCGTGGCTTGGCCCAGGAGAACTTGGCAGCAGCCCAACAGCAGAAAAAAGTTTGGCATGACAGGAAGGCTCGATCCAGAGGGCTCGAGCCTGAGTGTATGCTGTGGGACAACAGGTTATGGTGTTCATTCATGTCAGACACAGTAAGGTGCAGGCAGCTTGGGAGGGACTCTTCAAAGAGGTAAGGAAGGACAGTGATGTTAATTTTATGGTAAACCTGCTTGACAGGAGGCAGGGGCACAAATTGTACTATGTTAACATGATGAAGCTTCAGCATGTCAGGAAGGCCCAGGGCAGACTGCAAAGGCAGGTTTGACCATTAAACTTAGTAAGTGTCAGGTGGGTATGGCAGAGGTCTTCTACCTGGGACATAGAGTGGGGAGTGGTAAGATTATGCCAGAACCTGCTAAAGTGGAAGCTATTCAGCCACGGCCTGCCCCTGTTACCAAAAAGCAAGTGAGGGCATTCTTGCGGACAGCGAGGTACTATAGAAAGTTAATTCCCAATTATAGTACAATAATTGCTCCCCTCACAGACTTGACAAGGACAAACAGGCCAGATAAGGTAGTGTGGACTCCAGCCTGCGAGCAGGCATTCCAAAAGCTTAAAGGGGCTTTGGGAGGACCTCCTGTATTAGCCGGTCCAGATTACAGCCGTGTCAATCTAGATGGTAGGTTAAAGTGTTCCCAGACAGGCCCATTCTTCTCAAGCAATGTTTTTCCAGGGTCACTTGAAAAACTACCTTGAGTTTTCAAAAAGGAAGAGATGTGACATTGTGAGATATTGCCAGCTGTACCAGGAGAAGGAAGACAGTGCATGTGTGGCATATGCCAGCATGGCTGGCTGAAGTTTTGTAAATAATCTAATGGCATTTGACTGTCACATTGATTTGTACAGATGCTTGTATTAAAAAATGCATTTGAAAAAGTTGCTTATGTTAAAAATGCTGCAACAGAGTTCTGAATGTATATTGTGCCTGAGTCAGATGACTAGATGTGATGTCATTCTATAACCAGCTGAAGAACTCTGGCAGCAGCAGTTTGTTTTTCTTTGGAACCAGTTTGTTTTTCTTTGGAACCTAATATAAAAGATCTGGGTTAGTTATCACAGTTAGTTGTTAGTTGTACAGTTCACTCAGTGTGTAGTATCTCATCTTGCTTTGGGAAAGTAAGCATCTCAGCAGTACATCTTGCCTTGCGATACTAAGTGAGTTAATTAGAGACAGTTTCTCTTTAGTTCAGTTAGAAATAATGCAGTGAGATTAGTTTAGTATTTTCGTTTTTCTGCATTCTAACTGTGTTATTTTTATATTTCCTGTGACTGAAACTCTGTTTATTGTAACTACTATATATTAAGTATTCTCCTGTTCTCTATTTTATTATCCATTATTAACTTTTCATTGTGGCTGGTCTTTTAGAGAATACTTTAAACATCGTGCGAGTACTTTTGCTTATTTTAATCACACTCTGGCCACTCTGATAAGGCTTACTGCTTCGGTCACTCTATCATTTATATGAGTATTAATTTGACACAGTATAATTGATTACCCTTTGTAAGAGCTCGTAGAGTATCGGAGTGGTGGCAGAAATCTGCTTTGTAGTCTGGTGAGAGGGGGACACAGCTGGTGAATCTGCATCAGCCTTTCCCCTCTGTGTGTGTGTGTGTGTGTGTGTGTGTGTGTGTGTGTGTGTGTGTGTCTGTCAGATACTTGGAACTGGAACACAGTGCTCCAAAGTGAGTCCTGTTTGGGATCTGGAGAGAGAGTCCAGTCCCAGTGGAGCTTGTTCCCTGTGTGCTCTTGAGGGAAATTGTGCTTGATGCAAACAGATGCATTTGAAATATTGAGTAAATCCATTCCTGTTTTAGTGACTGCTGCTCAATGGTGTCAGTGGTGAGGATTGGGGCTCCTTGATTACTGGCCCAAGGTAAAGAGGGGCTGTCATACATGTTTGCAGGGGTTTCCTAAAGTATATTACCCTAGAGGCAGAAATGGTTTGTAAAACAGGTGCTCCACAGTCTTTCCCTCAAGAGGACAGCTGCTGAATCAATGAGGGCTTGATCAACTATCTTTTGCTAGAGGCAGTCAGAGGTCAGATTTCTCTGCGTCTTCCTGCCTGGCAGGCTGTCCCAGAAGACAAGTGGTCAGGGGAGTATCTAGATGCTACAAAATTTCCCTGTACATCACTATCAGGGCCTACATCCTTTATACTAGATGTCCTTCCCCATGAAAGGCATGTGGCCAAATTGACTGTAACAAATTTTCTCTTAAGAACAGCAATCCAGAAGGTTCTTGTAGAACCAAAGATCGTGAGTTTATTCAAGATTATTTTTGATGCTAAAGATGTCAGAGGATCTCAATGTATTAGATTAAGTGATTTAAACCAAATATGTAAGAAGATGAAATTCTGGATGGCTCCAATACAGTACAGTGTTCCACACCAACATGACATGAACAGGATGTGCTCTTCAGATCTCCAAGATGCCTAGTGGCATATCATGATAGCCAGGGAGTTCATCAATTTTCTGTGCTTCAGTGTAGAAACCAGTCAGTCACCAAGAAAACTTTTTATACCGGATCGGTCAAGGCCCGGGTTAACAACTACCGCCACCAGTACTGTTAGCCTACAGGGTGCTGGTGGAAACTGGGCTACTGTTGGCCGAAGAAGGAGAAGAGGCGGAAGACATGGCCGAAGGCAGGAGAAGAGGAGAAAGGCTAGGACTGTGGTAGTGAAGGTCGGAACTTTAAATGTTGGCAGTATGACTGGTATAGGGAGAGAGCTAGCTGATATGATGGACAGAAGGAAGGTTGGTATATTGTGTTTGCAAGAGACCAGATGGAAGGGGAGTAAGGCTAGGTGTATCAGAGGTGGGTTCAAATTGTTTTATCATGGTGTGGATGGGAGGAGAAATGGCGTAGGAGTTATTCTGAAGGAACAGTATGCTGAGAGTGTTTTGGAGGTGAAAAGAGTGTTGGATAGAGTGAAGTTTATGAAGCTGGAAATTGAGGGTGAAATGATGAATGTTGTTAGTGCGTATGCTCCACAAGTTGGGTGTGCAACGGATGAGAAAGAAAAATTTTGGAGTGAATTGGATGAAGTGGTGATGACTGTACCCAAGGGTGAGAGAGTGGTGATTGGAGCAGATTTCAATGGGCATGTTGGTGAAAGGAACAGAGGGGATGAGGAAGTGATGGATAGGTATGGTGTTAAATAAAGGAATGCAGAAGGTCAGATGGTAGTAGATTTTGCGAAAAGGATGGACATGGCTGTGGTGAATACGTATTTTAACAAGAGGGAGGGGAGCATAGGGTGACATACAAGAGTGGAGGAAGATGCACACAGGTGGATTATATCTTATGTAGGAGGGCAAGTTTGAAGGAGATTGGAGACTGTAAAGTGGTGACCGGAGAAAGTGTCGTTAGGCAGCATAGGATAGTGGTTTGTAGGATGACGTTGGTTATCAAGAAGAGGAGGAGGAGTGTGAAGGCAGCACCAAGGATTAAGTGGTGGAAATTGAAAAAGGGTAATTGTGAGGTGGAGTTCAGGGATGAGTTAAGGCAGGCACTGGGTGGCAGTGAAGAGTTACCAAATAGCTGGGTAACTACAGCAGAGCTAGTAAGGGAGACGGCTAGAAAGGTGCTTGGTATCACATCTGGACAGAGGAAGGATGACAAGGAGACATAGTGGTGGAATGAGGAAGTACAGGAGAGTATACAGAGAAAGAGGTTAGCAAAGAAGTGGGATTGTCAGAGAGATGAAGAAAGTAGACAGGAGTATAAGGAGAATGAGGTGCATGGCAAAGAGAGAGGTGGTGAAGGCTAAGGATAAGACATATCAAGAGTTGAATGAAAGGTTGGACACTAAGGAGGGAGAAAAGGACCTGTACCGATTGACTAGACAGAGAGACTGAGATAGGAAAGATGTGCAACAGGTAAAGGTGATAAAGGATAATGAGGGAAACATGCACACAAGCGAGGAGAGTGTGTTGAGGAGATGGAAAGAGTACTTTGAGGGGTTGATGAATGAAGAGAATGAGAGGGAGAGAAGGTTGGATGATGTAGGGATAGTGAATCATGAAATACAATGGATTAGCAAGGAAGAAGTAAGGATAGCTATGAAGAGAATGAAGAATGGAAAGGCTGTTGCCCCAGATGACATACCTGTGGAAGCATGGAGGTGTTTAGGTGAAATGGCAGTGGAGTTTTTAACCAGATTGTTTAATGAAATCTTGGAAAGTGAGCGGATGCCTGAGGAATGGCGAAAATGTGTTTTGGTACCGATTAGATGTGCAGAGCTGTAGTAACTACAGAGGGATAAAATTGATCAGTCACAGCATGAAGTTATGGGAAAGAGTAGTGGAAGCAAGGTTAAGAAGGGACGTGATGATTAGTGATCAGCAGTATGGTTTCATGGCAGGAAAGAGCACTACAGATGCGATCTTTGCTCGGAGAGTGTTGATGGAGAAGTACAGAGAATGTCGGAAGGAGTTGCATTGTGTTTTTGTAGACTTAGAGAAAGCATATGACAGGGTGCCTAGAGAGGAGTTGTGGTATTGTATGAGGAAGTCAGGAGTGTCAGAAAAGTATGGAAGAGTGGTACAGGATATGTACGAGGGTAGTGTGACAGCGGTGAGGTCTGCGGTGGGAGTGATGGATGCGTTTAAGGTGGAGGTGGGGTTACATCAAGGATCAGCTCTGAGCCCTTTCTTATTTGCAATGGTGATGGACAGGTTGACAGACGAGATCAGACAGGAGTCCCCGTGGACTATGATGTTTGCAGATGACATTGTGATCTGTAGTGAGAGTAGGGAACAGGTGGAGGAGACCCTGGAGAGATGGAGATATGCTCTAGAGAGAAGAGGAATGAAGGTCAACAGGACTAAGACAGAATATATGTGTGTGAATGAGAGGGAGGATAGAGGAATGGTGAGGATGCAAGTAGAGGTGGTGAAGGTGGATGAGTTTAAATACTTGGGGTCAATAGTTCAGAGTAACGGTGAGTGTGGAAGAGAGGTGAAGAAGAGAGTACAGGCAGGATGGAGAAGAGTGTCAGGAGTGATTTGTGACAGACGAGTACCTGTAAGAGTGAAAGGGAAGGTCTACAAGAGGGTAGTGAGACCAGCTATGTTATATGGGTTGGAGACAGTGGCATTGACAAAAAGGCAGGAGTTTGAGCTGGATGTGGCAGAATTAAAGATGTTAAGATTTGCACTGGGTGTGATGAGGGTGGACAGGATTAGGAATAAGTATATTAGAGGGTCAGCCCAGGTTGGAAGGTTTGGAGACAAAGCCAGAGAGGCACGATTACGTTGGTTTGGACAGGTGCTGAGGAGGGATGCTGAGTATATTGGGAAAAAGATGCTAAGGATGAAGCTACCAGGTAACAGGAAAAGAGGAAGGCCTAAGATAAGGTTTATGGATGTGGTGAGAGAGGACATGCAGGTGGTTGGTGTGACAGAGCAAGATGCAGAGGACTGGAAGAAATGGAAACTGGTGATCTGCTGTGGCGACCCCTAACGGGAACAGCCGAAAGAAGATGATGATGATGAGTGTAGAAACCAGTCAGTATCCACTCCAAACTTTTCCTTCGGTCTCACCACAGCACCTGGTGTGTTTAACAAATGGATGGTGACAGTAGCAGTCTGTCTTAGGCTGAAGGAAGTTTGTGGTTTTCCTTATCTAGATGATCAGCTCCTCTCAGACAACTTGAATAAATCTTTGAGCAGGTCAAGGAATGAGTTACTCCATCTGTTCACTGTATCTGTAAACTGTGCAGAATTACAGTTGGAGCTGTCACATGCACAGAAGTTTGCCATCTAGATGTGAGAATCTGTCTGATAAATGTATTGGCAGGCAGAATAGTCATCATTCAGATGGCCTTTCAAAATCTTTTGACACCCAAGTTATCACCACCATTTTCATTGATGACTAGCAGAGCAATATTTTGTAGGGCTGTACTCCCCCCTTGTAGTATTCACCATGGATGCATCTGCCTTGATTTAGGGGAGCATTGTTTAAGACAGGCAGCCCAAGCAGTATGTCCACAGCAAGAGGCCTTTTTGCACATCAAAATCCTGGAGATGAGGGTAGTTCTTGATACTTTTTTATCTCATTACATCTGAGTGATGCCTTCAGGTGCATCTGCAGTTAATTCCTGCTGATGCCTCTGTGAGCCAAATATTACTTGTTCATATTTGCATCAATGATTCCAAAACCATGCTATCTGCAAGGTTTTAAAAGATTTCATCTTAAAGCTTACACAATGGCAAACTCAACTGCATTAATAGTTGACCTCTGTCTAGTGCAGTTAAATAGATATTAACTGTCATTTTTATGATATTAATTTATATAGATGTAATTTTCACATTTTTCTAAATATCTCAACAACCAAGTAACAAAGACAGAACTCCTTAGACTCATATGAATGCGCTCAGCTAGATGAATAAAATGTTGTTGATGGTATGTGTGTAACTTGAGCGGTTGCTGAGATATTGTAAGTTGTTTCCAAAATATTACAAATGTAATAGTTACTGTGTTTACTGTGACTTATGGCATTCGGTTTAAGACCTAGAACCTAAAGAATATTACCTTTATAAAAATAGTTTGTGCTGAAGAGTTTGTCATTTATACTTCTTTCATAACAACTATGGTTCCAGAGATATGAACATTTGAGCTCCATTGGAGTGAATGAGTTAAGCTCTTCAACACGCCATTTCTCAGGGTGAGATTGCCATCCGCTCTGACAGTATGAGAACACCTGGTACACCAACAAGCAGGGTCAAACCCATTCATGCACCCTGTGTTGGAAGGCAGAAAGGTTATGGGAATTTACCTGTACCAACTAAATGCTTTTTCAATGCAATGCATAATCCCAGATAAGCTCAGTTAATGACTTCTGATGCCTCGCAAGTGGTACTTCAGACAATGTGTGATGAACACCATCTTCCGTCACTAGGCAAGGCCTTGTTGTGACCTGCTTGCATCCAAAATCAGTACCAAATGCATCATCTATTTCCTTCATCCCTACAGAGGGAGAAACACATTGAGATGCTCCAGTTCAGCAATGGCCTCTGGTGCATCTTTGTTTTCCCACATTCCCACAAATAACGACATTTCTACAAAAAGCAAAAATGCAAAAGACCAAGATCATTCTTATAGTCCCATTTTGACCCAGACCAGTTTGGTTCCCATCACTTTGATCTCACCTGTTATGGAAGCCTCTTCTCCTTAAAAGGGTCTCCTATCCCATTTGTCTGGCAATCCTCTGCCAGCCTTTCAGTCTCTCAGATTAACCACATGGCTTCTCTGTTTCCCTTAATATCCAATGACATTTCATTCTGTCCCACTGAAGTCCAGATCCTTACGGCATCCCAAAAACCTTCCACTATGAGGATATATAAGTGAATTGAGTTTTCTTATGAGTAGTGGAGCAGGGACTAGACCCTTATTCTGATCAGATTTCAGTGGATGCAATTTTTGACAAAGGATTCATCTTCTCAGAGTCAAAGGTCTTTTAATGGACATTTCTAATTTGCATCAGAGTAAAAACTATTTTCCTCTATTGCTTCTCTAAGAGTATGCAAGGCCTTTTTCAGGGGCACAGTCCTACTTAGAACTGTCCTTTGGGTACCTGCCCCACTATGGTATTTGAATTTTACACTAGTAATATTGACACTCTCCTTTGTTTTAACCAGCAATTACAATGGATATAATGATTCTGGCATGGACAATTCTTATTTCTGAGAGTCAACTTGTATTAGATTTCACAATGATAAGGGTTTCTTTACACAATAACCCAGCCTTTATGCTTAAGGTAGCAACTGAGACTGACCTCAGTCAGTCTCCCCATTTTTTTCCCTTCAGTATTCCAACATGGTAGAGTATTTACTACATTGACTAGTTATTTATCATCAATTGCATTTGTGTCTTGACAGAACAAAAGAGATAAGACTGGCTAGTCAGTTCTTTATCCAGACAAATGGATTTATGTTACTCCTACAGCTGCTTGGCACCCCCACAGCAGCCCTTTCAGCCTAGGCAAAGTCCTCTGTGAAGCCTTGCACCCTCTTCTAAGTCATACTGCCATATCCCTTTGCCTTTCCCTTTCACTCCCATCTTGGAGGGAGATGACTTAGGATTCCTGGGTGATTTCCGTTATCCAAAATGGGTACTTTATGACTTGGAAGACTCTCCTTTCCTTTCAGGGAATACCCCCCCCCCCAGTCAACTGCATCTGTTTCCTTTGATTCTAGATCAACTCTCCGACCAATGCACAATTCAGTCTGTCCCTCCAGAGCAACAGCAAGGGGGATTTTGGAGGCTTATCTTGGATCTCTCCCTATTACCTTCCTGGTGGTGCCTTCTTTCAGAATGCTATCCCTACCTACTCTGCTACCCCTGTTACCCCCTCAAGCCTTCTTAGCTTCTCTGGACCTCAAAGATGCATATCTGCATATCCCTATACACCCCCTCTTCAGAAGATGCGTTTCTTGGTGGGTTCTTTGCGCTTTCAGTTTACTGCCTTGCCCTTTGGTCTTTCTACTGCTCAAAGGGTATTCACAAAGTGCCTAACCCCAGACATTGCATACTTGAGGTTGGAAGGACTTCAAGTCTACCCATACCTGGACAATCTGCTGGTTCCGTCTCAGACCTCTTAACCCATCATCTGAACCTAGCCATCCCTTTTCTGCAGACACTGGGTTTCACAATAAATCTTAAACTCCTGTCTCATGCCAAGTCAGGATTTTATATTCCTGGGGTGCAGATTTCACACAGATTTGATGAGGGTTTTTCTCCCTCCCCCTCCCAGGAGAAAGCAGCCTGTCTCAGGGCATTCATGAAAGCTCTTCTGCCTCTCCCTTCTATCACCGCCAGGGAGTTTCTGAGACTGTTTGGGTTCATTGCCTCTACTGTTCCCATGCTGCCCTTTGCAAAGCTGCACATGAGAAAGTGCCAGTGGTTTCTAAAGACAGTTTGGTCCCAGCACACTCATCCATTAGATGTCATGATCCCCCTTCTTTCCTGCCTGAAAGCAGAGTTAGGTTGGTGGATGCAGTAACTCAGTCAGAACCCTGGCTTACCTCTTTAGGTTCCTCAACCAGCTCAGCAACTCTTTACAGATGCCTCAGACTATGGGTGGGGAGCAACTTTTGCTTCCAGGAAGGTTCAGGGTCTGTGGTCCCCTTCTCAAAGGAAGGAGCATATCAACATCAGGAAAATGAGGGCCTTACTGTTATCCCTACAGACCTTTCACCCTCTATTTTTGCCAGTACCCCTACAGATTCTCACAGATAATACCACGGTCCTTTGGTACATAAACAAGCAGGGGGGTACATAAACAAGCAGGGGGGCGCAAAATCCTATCTTCTCTGTCGCTTGGCCATCAAAGCTTGGGGATTGACTACCTTATACAAGGTAACTCTGTAAGCTGTGTACCTTTCCTCAGCTCAGAACTCAGTGGCAGACACATTAAGCATGTCCATGACACAATCTTACGAGTTGATTCTCCACAGGGATGTGTTCTTGGACCTAGTTCACCGGTGGAGTATTCCAAAGCTGGACCTATTTGCCTCCCCTATGAACAGACAGCTTCCTTATTTTTGTGCCAGGGCTCTTCATCCTCAAGTGTGGAGAGGGGACACTTTGTCTTTATCATGGAAGGGGATGTTTCTTTATGCATTCCCCCCTTCCCCTTAATTCAGAAAGTCCTGTTGAAAATCCAACAGGACAAACCCAAAATCTTGTTAGTGACTCCACTTTGGCCAAGACAGAAATGGTTCCCTCTTCTTCTGCAATTAGGCAAGGGTTATCACTACAAGTTACCTCATTGGCTGGACCTACTCACTCAGGACAAGGGATCATTGATTCACTCATCTGCTATCTATACAGCTGACCCTGTGGGCGATCAACTTTTATTCCTTTCAGCCACTTGTTCTAAACCCTGCTAAGGGTTTTGCAGGAGGCCAGGAAACCCACTACTAGAAAATCTTACATTTCCAAGTGAAGAATATTTTCCATTTGGTGCCAAAAAAGGAAAGTGGATCCCTTTGATGCGGACATTCCCCTAGTGCTTTCCTACCTGTGTGAGTTACTCAGTAGTGGTCTCAAATTCCATTGCTCTGCCTTATCCGCTTGCCTTCAACTCCTCCTCAGCTTCCAGGTTGGAAGTCGCACCTTTTTTCTAAAAGGTGTCCTACACTTATGACCCCCCCCCTGGAAACCAGTTTCTTCTCCCTGGGACATCAACCATGTGCTGGAAAAACTTACCCAGGCCCCTTTTGAACCAGTAGCTTCTGCTTCCCTAAAGTTTGGCACATGGAAAACAGTGCTTCTTGAAGACTTAACGTCTGCTAGAAGGGTTTCTGAGATTCAGGCTTTAATGGCTACTCCTCTCTTTTTGGTCTTCCATAAGGATAGGGTATCCTTGATAACTAACCCTACTTTTATACCAAACGTTGTGCATGACTTGTCACTTAATCAATCTATTCAATTTGCCTACCTTAGTCCCTTCTCCTCAATCCTCCAGTGAGAGGATTTTGCACACTTTAGATGTGCGTAGACAATCAGATTTTACCTTGACAAGACAAAGTCTATCAGGAAGTCTGACCAACTCTGTCATTTCATCTCAGGGCTCTGGGCTTGCCTGTGTCCAAACAAACTATATCTTCATAGATTTCTAAGGATATTCTGATTTGTTATGAATTCTATGGAAAGTCCTTGTCAGCATCTGTTAAGGCACACTCCACTAGGTCAGTTGCATCCTCAGGAGCCTTCTTCAAGGGGTCTAGATGCCCAGTCCATCTTGGAAGCAGCCACCTGGTTTTCTGTTCACACCTTTATGAAACATTACAAATTGGATACTGTTTCTAGATCCTGAGCAGGATTGTCTAGGACAACTCTGCATGGATTCCTGGAAAATGCCTCCTCTTAGTTCCCCTACTCTATCCACCTCCCTGGGTTCCCTTTTAGCTCTTGCATTCTCCCATATGTAAAGTATACTGCAGCATTGAATAGAAGGATATAGAATAGTTGTGTAAAATCTTACCCTAACCATATATGTCCTTCTCTTGTATGTTGCAGTATTCTATCCTTCCCCCCGACAGCTTGTTCTTTCCTAGGAAGCTCCTTCTAGGCTCCTCTTGATTTTTCCTCATGGGGCTTTCTTATTTTGAAGAAGGTACGTGCGGATGTCCCTTTTATGCCTAACATTGTTTGTGCTTATGTGCGATGTCCCACGTAAAGGCAGGGCTCTAAGCTTTTGTATACAGGCCGGATGTCAGGTTATTGGGCGGAATATAGCCCATATGTAAAGAATACTTCAACATAGAAGAGAAGAAATCTATGATTATGGTAAGATTTTACACAACTATTCTATCCTTCAACAGAAAGGTGGTTGGTCTGCCCAAACCCCTTCTTATAAGCAATAGGTGTTTTTGGAAGCCTTCAGTTCTGGCCCATCTACATCTTGGATTACCCTCTCTGCTGATGAGCTTCTAGATCTTGTCTCCTGCAGGACATGGAACCTATCCCGAAATGTTAGGATAAAATACTAAGTGCCCTGGCAGATAAACAGCACTGTATGAAAGGAATTCCTGCAGAGGCCATGGTTGTTGCAGCAGCCACAAAGAAGGAGCTTGCAGAACAGACCTCCACTGTCTATCCCCCTAAAAGGGAGTCTAGGGCTTTGGACAGATTTGGGAAGTGGGTTTATGCGTCAGTGACTTTTGCATTGCGATCATTGAATTACTTAGCACATTTCACCAGATTACAGAGGGACTTAATAAAGGAATTCTGTCCCAGGGTCAATGTCTGCAGAGGAACAGAAAGCTTTTTCCTCTTTAGTGGCAACCTTACAATCCATTTCAAACATGTCCATGAGGTTAATCTCACATGCCACAGAAGGTACCTCAAGGTACCTCCAGGACAGCTGCCGGTTCAGGTATAGGCATAATGAGACATGCCTGGATGCGGATATGCGATTTCACTGAACCCTTCAAGGCGTCATTCATCAGTGCTCCCTTTGATGGATCGTCCTTGTTTAGCCCAGCAGTGAAACAGACTCTCTGCTGGACTGAACAGACCTTGTCTGCCAATGGAACTTGCTTTTCTACCCCACAGAGACCCTTTTTTAGGAACTAGCATGGTGGTAAGAAAATGTGGTTCAAGAAGTCTCGAGGGCCCTTTCAGGAGTCGCACAGAGATTTTTCCCCCAGAGCCAGATGAGGAAACAGTTATAATGGTAGACATTGCCCACATGGCAGGGGGTCTGCAGACTCAAGAAACTCTAGAGTCCTTCTCGGACAGGTCCTTCCAGTGTTCCTGAAAAGTTGACCAACTGTCCCACTCTGGAAGCAGTTGGGGGGCACTTATCCTTGCACCAAGACACCTGGCTAGCCATCACAAGTAACCTTTGGGTGCAAAGGATCATATCCAGAGGGTATTTCATTATCCTTTTACAAATCCCTATAAAACCAAAGAAAATTCTCAACGATGTTCCACCCAATCAGAAGTAGCTAGCAGCTCAAGAAATTACAAATTGCTAGAAAAAGACTCATCCAGGAGGTTCCACCAGACCAAACAGGATCCGGAATTTACTCAAGGTTCTTTTTAGTGCCAAAAAAACAGGGAACCTGAGACCAATTTTGGATCTAAGTTGTCTGAAACAGTGTGTAAAGAACTCCAAATTCCTATGGTCATGGTTCAGTCCATTCTGCGCCTTCAGAAAGATGACTGAATGTGCTCAATCAATCTTCAAAATGAAAAGACGCTCACAAAGGTATGTGTGCTGCCAGCTGGAAGCCAGTCATTACCAGTTCAGGACCCTGCCCTTTGGTCTCACCACAGCCACAGGGTGTTCAACAAATGCATGGAAGTGGTAGCAGCTCACCTGAGACTGCTTAGATTGAGTGTTTCCATATTTAGACAACTGGCTCCTGAGTGCACCAACCAGGAATCTACTTGTAAAAGACTGAGATTATTTGCTTCACCTGGCACTCTCTCTGGGTATCGCCATCAACATGCACGAATCTGTTCTTCGACCAGTTCTAGTAATAGACTTCATAGGGGCTCACTAGCTTTTCTGGCTCAGAATGGAATTCTTACATTGAAGACAAATGTCAGGCAAGTTCTTTCCATTCAAGCTCCCCTGGCAAGATTGGTCCTCAAAGCATTAGGGTCAGTGGCTGCTACTATAACTTTGATTCCCACTGCCCACTTCCACATGAGAATTCTCCAATGGAATCTAGTGGTACAGTGGTTCTTTCAATGATAATCCTTAAATCGTTCCATAAAATTGTCTCGAGTGTGCAGAAATCTCTTCTTTGGTGGGTCCACTGTGATGAACTCGATCTAGGTCATCCGTTAATCCTTCCTCCCCTCAGTCCCACTTTGGCTATGAGCGTTTCCCAGTTGAGAGGGTGGCATTTCTCGGAACAGACTGTTCAAGGCACATGGTCAATAAAAGATACCAATCTGTGTATCAGTGTCCAAGAGATGAGAGCAGTGCTTCTAGCATTGCCGGCTTTCAGAGCTTTCGCCCTCTTGTCTATTGCAATACAAATGGACAACATGTCATTACTCTGCTACATCAACAAACAGTGGAACCAGATCTTACCTCCTTTGTCTAGAAGCAATGAGCATTTGTCACTGGGCAATCTCTTCAGACTGCTTTCTGTTAGCAAAGTACATACCAGGGAATTCCAACATCTTAGCAGACATGTTCAGAAGGACCATCCTCATGCTTCACGACTGGTTTCTCAAACAATCAGTGGTAAACATGATCTTCCATAAGTGGGGTCAACCTTGCTATGACCTATTTACATACCACTACAATAGCAAATGCAGCAGGTTCTTTGCCCTAATCCCTCCTCAGGGACAGTCATCGAAAGATGCTCTAGTTCATGTTTGTCCCTCTGGTCTCCTTTACGCTTACCCTTCCCTGCCTCCCATTCCCAAATGTCTTCAGAAAGCATTACATTGAAGAGCAGAGTGAGCCTCATTGCTCCCTTTTGGCCTTGACAGGTATGGGTTCCCTTCCTTTGGTCTCACTTGATACAACCCCTTGGAAACTGGATCCCAGTCCAGACCTCCTATCTTATCAGGGCAAATTCATCCAGATATTGTAGGCCTCAAATGACCATATGGTTTCTCCAATTCCATTGATGTCTAGACATTCCAGGCTTTCCTCCCCAGTTCAAAAAATGTTGATATCTTCCCTTAAAGTTTCTACTAGAAAAGTCTACAAGAGTAAATGGAGAAGATTCACTATTTGGGCTCACCAAAAACAATTAAATTCCTTCACTGCTCCAGTTCCAGTAGTACTGGACTTCCTTGCTTCAGTTTTCCAGGACGGAGCAAGTTTCTCCACTATTAAAGTTCAATGGGCAGCCATCTTGAACTATCATATAGAGAGTAATGCTTCCTCTTTAGCATCATCTAAATTGTGTAAAGCATACCTTAGGAGTACTTTCTTACTTAGACCTCCAATAAAGGGCCCCACTCCACCTTGGGACCTCACCATGGTGTTACAAGTCTTAGTACACTCTCCAATTGAACCATCAGCCAAGGTGGATCTCCAGTTTTTCATGAAGACAGAGTTACTTTACGCACAAATCTTTATTTTTTTTTTACCAAAAGTTGCCTCTGAAAATAATATCAATCAGATTATCAATTTACCAATTTTCTTTCCTAAATTTGAAAATAAAGGAGAGTACACCCTTCATCTTCTCAATGTAAGTACACAGTTGCTTTTTACCCAGACAGAACAAAAGCATTTGGGTTCATATTATATGACCGAATGCTAGAAATCGTGAACGATCTATTATTGAACCCAAATGCACAAAACCACAAAATTTTGAAGGAACGGATTGGCGAATTTTTCCCCAGGGAAAAAAATTAGCTGATCCAAAAACCCCCACACACACACCCCCACCTTAAATATAACAACTCCAAGATCGCATCACAGTGAAGAAAACAGAAAAGTCCAGAGAACAGACCAGCAATTTTTATTTTCCTGGGGAAAAAATTAGCTGAGCCATTCCTTCGATATTCTGTGGTTTTGTGCATTTGGGTTTGACAAGTGAGCATTCGCTCATGTAATAGGAACCCAAAGCATTCAGAAAATCTGAACAACTGTTTCCTTTTCTAAAATGACAATGGGAAGGACTGTTTCTAAGACTTCCCTGGCTAAAGGATACCAGATTGCATTTCCTACATCTGTTCTTTGAAAGGTATTGCATTGCCTAAATAATTAAAGACACATTCAACCAGGTCATTGTCTACCTTGGAATCTATTTGGTCAAGAGCCTCTATTAATATTTGTGTAGCTGCCTCTTGGTCAAATACTCATACTTTTTTTGCGCATTACAAATTGGATATCATTTCCTGGAATAGAGCTACCTTTGGTTCCACGGTGCTTTGGAACATCCTTCCACAAGGGCCACCCAAGGTTACTGTAGCTGGGAACTCTGTCCCATTGGTTGAGGAATGAATGAAAATGAGAACATCAGATGAAGAAGTTATGTACTCATCATAACATTCCATGTGTGCTGTCTATTTTCATTCTTCCTCATCTTCCCTCCCACCTTCCTCCATCCTTATCCCTGGAAGAGATCTAACAGAAGAGTGGTTAGGAACCATAGTTCCTGTTTGAGCTCTTGATCTTTATCTATCCCTTTCCTATCATAGTATCATTATCTTTATATGTTACTGTAAATGTATTTATTAGCAGCAAAATTGATCTATAGTATTTTGATGGTCAGGGGCATTCTGGGTAAAGGAGGAGATCAAGATTCGGCTCCTCGAATCTGTAGAAAGTGGCTGATTCTAATCTGATGGACAGATCGAACCCATTGGTTGAAGAAGAATGAAAATGGACATCGCAGATGGAACATTATAGTGAGTACATAACTTCTTTTTATCTATATCATTTGTCTTTGCTTCAGTATATCTGATGATTTCAGGGGCAGGTAAATTAGAGTGGTTTCTGATAAATGGCTAGTAGGTAAAAGGTTCTGCAGAAAGGGAGAGCATCTGAACCTCATTAGTTTATATACCAAATGCAGGCTTCTGGGAAGTACATATTTTTATATAGTCAAACTTCTGTGTTCAAAACTCACTTCCATATTATTTCTTAAGTGCAGTCCTCATGCATGGTGCACTTTATCACCACTAGTATATGGCCTGTATTCATTTATATCCTTAACTATAGTCAATCCTCTTGTTCCCATCAGCCACAGCCTGAAACTGGTGTTTAGATATGGTTTAGTTAACTCCATGTTGTATATTGCACTCATATGCCATCCTCATGCAGGGTGTACCATATTTCATCAGTGGTTGGCTGCTTTATTTCCTACAGGCCTTCTACAGGTCAAAAAGTACAACCATACCTTTCCCTTTCTGCTTTTTCCTCCCTGTGTATAACTTCCAGTAGGTCTCACCATTTTATCTGCCTTCTTTTCCTTCATAAAGCAATTTTGCCCTATTTGTATTATTTTTAGCAATATTTCATCCAGTCTTCCAGCCATTACCTTTACCACATTATTGATATCTACATTAATTAGAGAGAAAAGCCTATAATTACCCATTTACACTCTTTTTTCCACCCCCTTTAAGTATCATGGTTATCCCGGCACTCCTGATACTTTTACATATTGTAGCGAAGTCGTTTGTTCTCGTGTATTCCTCCACTAGGACCTTCACATTTCATCTCATCCCAATTTGTAGAACTCTAGGTTGAATCCATCTGGCCACCCAGCTTTCCTCCTCTTCATCTTGTATATGGCTATCGTTATCTCATTCCTTGTCACTTCTGCATTCAGCTAGTCTCTCTGTTTTAACTCCAGTATATATCCCTCTACACTGTTTCCCCAGTTCCATTCTGATATGTTTGTCCCTTCCTGTTTGTAAATCTCCATGTGGTATTCCTTGAATCTTTCCCTCATTAGCTTGTCCTCTTCTAAATATTCTGTTTCCTCTCCTTAGCCTCTCTCTCTCTGCCTGCTTCTTTTGTATTTCTTGGCTAGTTGTTTTCCTTTTGCCTCCTCCTCCTGCTCCTAGTACATTGTTGAATTTCTTGCTTCATAAAAAGCTTACTCTCCAATTCCATTCGTACTGCTTTTCTCTTCCAGTTTCAATCTATAACATAGCTAGCTGTCTATCCATCTCCTCAATGACCGCTTTTCTTTCCTTATACACTGAATTTTCCCAGAGAATGGCCTTGTTCCCATTCCACCAGTGCTGTTAAAGTTTGTCCCTGTATTTAATATTGTACTGTATTGACTTCTTTAATCATTGCAGTATATTTTTTTTTTGTCTTCTGTCTCGTTCCATTTATGACTAGCCCTCATGCGCACTTGGGTCTCACGGCTGCATTATATGATAATGTATCTCTCTTGTATTTGGACCTTTTCTATTAGGTTTTCCTTTCCTAAATATCTATGAGGCTTTCATGTGTGTAACAAAATGTTTCTTGTGAAGGTGTATTCCTTCTCATTTGGATGCCTTTCCCTTCCAAATGTGCAACCTTCCTCCCTCTTTCATTCAGTGGCGAGTTCTTGTCTCATCTTTTTGTTATATTCCCTTTTCTCATACAACCTGTGCTTTTCTGGTTTCATGGTGACATTGTAGTCCCCCATTCCATCTTTTCTGGTCTGTCCCTTGTTAGCAAAACGTTTGTGTAGAATCCTTCATCATTGTTTGGTGCACCTATATTTCTTGTTGTTCATCATGCACCTTCCACCATTCCCTGCCAGATGATACATCTACCTGTCCTACTTTTTGTCACCTCCTGTGTGGTTATCTGAAGCCCTCTATGAAACACAGTTGCTAATCCCCTTTTTCCTTCCCACTTAATCAACTGTATTTTTCTTGGTTTTCCCACTCCTCCCTGCTTTCCCAATTGCTGCTGTCTGACATAATTCTTTCGCTAGCCTATACTGCAAGCTGAATATTTTATTCTTTAACATCTGCTTACATTCCAGACCCCTTGTCTTCATCTCCAGTCTCTGGATCCTTGCCTTTATGGCTCTGGCATGTACATGGGTATGCCATGGACATGGGCTTTTTAAGAGTTTTTCCTCCCTTCTGTTGTCCCTTACACTAATACCCTGCATGCCAACCCAGTACTAATCGCATGATCTTTTTATATTACATCATTCCGATTTATTGGTCTCATCTCTACACTGCTGCACCCATCTGGTGCACCAGCTTTATTTCTCTGAAAGTTCAATATTTTGTTTTCCGTTTTACAGCTGCTTATGAGCCATTGTTCATTTATTTCACATTTGTATACAAGTTGTTGTTTACATTTTTGTTGTCCCCCATACATTCCTTTTCAAACCTCCTAGTTGTTACATCAGCTATTAGACCAGACGTGTGTACTGCAGTTTATTGTGCATCTTTAAGTTGTTATGAAAAATAAACTGCTTACCTTACAGGCTTGTCCTTTTGCCCCCACACCCAACTGTTTTACCCATCACCCCCCTTGAGAACTGATTCAGTTCAGCTCATTGTCTGTAAAATGTTGGTGTTGTGTTCCCTGGGGTGTGTTTCACAAGATAAGGAACTTATTCATTTAATACATCCTTCCTGGTCTGTCTATAGTCACCTGTTTTCAGTGTCCATTTCTTCCACTTGCTTCTTTCTTTCTCTGGTCATTTTCACTCCATCTAGTCAAGTAGTTCCGTCTTCCACTTCTTTGTCTCTGCCATCTGTCATAAATGCTTCTATTTAGCTTGTCTTGTAGTTCATCTCTGAGTTACACGATTTGCAGATGATTGCAAGATGGGGGGTTATCATCAACAACCCCTGCAAACACTAGCATTCTTTAAGAAGACCTTTGTCTGACTAACAAATAGTGCCAAAGCAATGGTCTTAAACTCATTGCTAAGAAATGTGTAATTGTACCCTTTGCTAAGTCAACCATCCCAGCTAATTACCATGTTGATAATACACCCTTATGAGTCGACCCAGTGATCAAGGATCTGGGTATGCACGTAGACAAGCAGCCTTACCTTCAACTACCATGCAGCCATAGTGTGAGGAAATCCTTTTATGTTGAACATCTTATAAGCAAGAACGTGGCATCTAGGTCCAAAGAGGTCATTATCCCACTGTACTCTGCTGTTATCAGCCCAGTCATAGAGTACAATGCTGCCTTCAGTATGTACCTCACCAGGTATATGCAGCAACTCTAGTGACCTCAGAGGTTTCTTACAAAAAGAATACAAAGCTTTACAAACCTGCCTGATGCAGAGCACCTTAAAACCCTTTCCCTTTATTCAGTCTTCTATAGATTGCTGAGGGGTGATCTGTGTGTTGTTTACATCCGCAAACCCCTCACTTATAAATCTCCTGCATATTTGTGACTCAAACAGTACACGAAATATAAGGTTTAAGGACTTGAATTTTGTCTGTGACTTAAACAGAACATGCTGGAGAGACAGATATATGTCCCAGAGACTGCCCTTCCCGTGGAACAGGCTTCCATCCGTGTGAAGCTGAGTTTGTCTATTACCTAGTTTAAGAGCAACCTAGACCAGTGGATGGGGAATAGAACATTTCCAATGGACTTGGTACCCATGTCCGTTATGGACAGAGGTAGCTTATAAATGCCTGACCCTCCGTGTCCTGTTTGGATACAGGACATCATTTTTCTTTTAGGAAAACTTGGCTTAACTTAGAAAGGATCCTGGGCCGTTAGTCTAATAACAGTCTATGAACTAGATGATATATATATATATATATATATATATATATATATATATATATATATATATATATATATATATATATATATATATATTACACATTATACAGCATCTTTACAGTTCTCTCTTGTCTGTTCTCTCTTGTCTGTCTCTGCTTCTACTTATTTCTTTATTTTTTCTACCCAAGTCTCCCTTGGGAGAGGTTTCTCATTCTTTTGTCCCTCTGATATATCTTTTTGTTTGCCTTCCACCTTCTTGTCTCTTTTCCCATCACCTTGTGGTTGTCTTTATGATTTATTTCCTACTCATCTCTTTTAATGGAATGTGACTCCTCTATACTTCCTGGTCTTGTCATCTTTCCTGCAGGGGTTTCAGCATCTGTCATTGCACATCTTCACGGTGTCTCTTTTCACCTGTCCCATGTTTAAGGTTGCAGTCCCAATCCATGTCTGACAATTGATTCAGATTTTTACTGGGTGGGTTGTTTAGCTGTCTGTGATATCTTTGTTTAAACTTTTGAACATGACCCCATATTATACAAGCTGAACTATATCCCTTCCTGATGTACTTCCAGAAATGCAGAGTATTTAAAGCATGCAGCTTTTCCATTCATTCTTAGTTCACTTAATACTCCAGCATAGTTTCCTTCTTTTATAAAGCTTTATGAACATCCCAGTAAATGGGATAACTCTTAAGTCATTTTGCTTGTCTTATTATTATTTTTTCACAGCAAAAGCATGGAACCATGCCTGGCTCTTTCTACTGCTGCTTGTTGCTGCCACATCCTGTGTATGCTTTCTGTTAGTGTTTATTGAATTACTTGCTTCACATATCTTTCATGTAATCGTTGCATTACAAATTACTCCAGTTCACTGTTGCTTACTGTCTTACTTGTACTCCAATTATCCTGATGTTATTCCTTGTTTTTTTAAACAGCTTTATTAAATTAGCACTAAAGACATAGGCAAACATACATTAACAGAAAAAAACACTTGAACATTTTCCATTTAATTACAATATATATCACATATATTTTCTTTGCTACTTTCATTAGTCCAACAATACAAAAATTGCTGAATTTCTACTTTCCCTTAAACCTTGCTCCTCCTGAACATTATTATGCATGTATTGTCCCCACAATTTCCATTTACATCTATGCAATTTGTGCCTTTCCTTTTCTAAAGATCCCTCTTCCAGTTCGTTTATCTCTTTTAGAGTATTCAATACCTCAAATACAGTTGGTGTAGACTTTGATTTCCATTCTCTAGTAATTGCTTTTTTTCGCAGCAAACAGCATAAAACTTAGTAAGGCATTACTATGTCTAGGCAGTTCAGATCCTGTATCCCAGCTCAAAAGAACCATTTTATTACTTACAGCCAAGTGCTCACTCAATATTTCTGACAGAGTACTCAATAGAGAATTTTTAAAATCTGTCAACTCATTACACTCCCAAAACATATGTTCCCAGTTACTTCTTTTTTTTCTCCATCACATCTCCAGTATTTGCTGTCTGCTCAAGGAAAAATTATTTGAAGTCTGCTTGGGATATAAAAATAGTTATGCAAACACTTCCAAGCAAAGATCCTAAACCTTCTTTACTTGGTTGCATATTTGGGAGCCATACTTATGTCTTACCATTGTTTTCTTGTAAATTATTTTTCCAGTCTCTCTTCCTGATCTTTTCTCACCTCCTCTGATTGATTCTTATACTGATGTTATTCCTTCTTGAGCAATTTTCAATATCATCCATCTTTTCAGCTTGACTTTTTTAATATGTCTTTTAGTTCCTGTGTTCTGGGAATCAGCTCCATCAGCTCAGCTTTAACTGTTGATTTATCTTCATCCAGATTATGCAAGTTCCCTTGTAGCCTTTCAAATTGTGTTGCTGTTCCATTGCTTGTTTCAAGAAACTCACATTTCACTGTGATTACTATTTCGTGCAAAATGCAGATGTTCATCGTGCATACAGCTGCAGTCATAACAGATGGGTTATCCTGCCGTCAGGCGGGTCCTCGGTCGGCCGAATTCCAAAGTCTGGTCCGGCGTCAGTTGTCGTCGCTTCTTCCCTGACGTCAGTGCTGCAGGGGTATAAAAGAGGCAGCCGACGCCATTTTCTTCAGTCTTTCTTGCCGCGTGGTGCCTGAAGCAGAAGCAGTTCGCAAGTGCCGGTCAGCCAGCTCCTGAAATTTACGAAAGTATTTCAGCCGAAGTCTTCTTGAAAGCTAAGTACCCCGTTGGAGAAACTTTTCTTGCCTCAGACCGATGTCAGACAAAGTTAATAATTGCATTTCATGTGGGAAGCAAATACCGCATAAGGATTTACACACTTACTGTATACCTTGCTTAGGCCCAGACCACGACGTCTTGGCCTGCCGTTTTTGTGCTAGATTTAACAAATGCACTATTAAGCATCGGGCGGAGTTCGCCCTTCACTTTTTTGGCAAAAAAATTTAATTATATTATGTCGTCGGATACTCCGACTCCAGTTTTGAGCAAAAAACGCAAAGATAAGGACTGTCATACGAGGTCCACACCGCCTACTGATACCACGCTAAGGCCGACTACCGGTTCTCCGGTACTCAGCGAGGCACCTACGCAGCCCCTGAGTACCGATGACAATGCATTACCGGTGTCTTCAGTACCCGAGGTCGCAGGCTCCTCGGCCCCCATTCCTACTACTGAGACCGACGCCACTCCTGGCGGGGAAACTCAGCATTTAGACAGGCCTGCCATTTCTCAAGGAGTCTTCAGGCCTTCCTCTTTCTCTATTAAAGCCTTCACTAAATCTAAAACAGCCATGAAAACCAAAAAACAGGTTCCTCAGACACCCTCTCAAGGCACCATGCCTAAAAAAAAGATGCTTAAAATGGCTGAGGATTTGATTACTCTTATCAGGGGTTCTCAACCCCCCTCTGACAAAATGCCCAGATTAGAGGAAGACTACCCTTCCTCAGATCAAGCTTCTATTACCTCAGAACTATCTGAGGACCAGGATTGTGCCTATTCTCCATTCGAAGACTCTGATGCAGAGGAGTCTATTCCCTCGGTCTCCCCCCCTGAGGACTTCTCTTTTGGGGAAACCCTACATACTTTGAGGGAACACTTTCACTGGGAAGGCCAAGATTACTCAGATTCCAAGAAAAGGCTCAGGGAATTTCTTCTGCTCCCCCAGCATAGGCCTCTGGCTATCCCTCCTGTTTTAGATATATTGGATGATGTGTACACAGAAGCCAGCCTTAATCCTGATTCTTTGCCTCCAGCTCCTGTTAAACCAGACAGGTATTACCGGGTTCCTGATTCTCACCAGTTCCTATATAAAAGCCATACTGCTGACCCAGAAACTATTTCACAGGGTCCCAAGGGAATTAAGGCCTCTACTGCTAAAAGCCCATTACCTTCAGAGAGAGAGTCCAGATCTTTAGAAAGGTGGGAGAAAAAGGTGTACACCTCGGCCACTTTAACCATGAGGGCATTAAACTGTCAGTTCCATATGTTAAAGTATCAACAGTTTTTGATATCTCAGCTGAAAAGCAAGATGACACAACCAGAAGAACCAGGTTTAAAAGAGTTGCAGGATTTGTTGCATGGTGCAAAGCAAGTGGGTAAACATACCTTGCAGTGTGGTTTTGATGCTTTAGAGGCCTCATGTAGAGCTGCTGTTATGGGGTCTGTTATACGTAGGCATGCTTGGCTCAAAGAGCAAACCTTACCAGATCATGTCAAAGCTAAGTTATTAGATGCACCTCTTCAAAAAGATGTATTGTTTGGTGTTAAAGCAGAGGAGGTACTAAAGAAAATGGAGGAAAAAGCGAAATCAATGCAAACAGTGAAAGATTTCCTGCAGGTACAGCCTCCACGTTTCAGCAGAAACTGGACTTCAAAAAATTGGTCCTTTCCAGCCACGGACAGACCTCAAAGGGGCAGATACAGGCGTCCAAGGGGTAGAGGGCAACCTCAAGGATCTTTCAGAGCCAGACAGTGGCAAGCACCAACCCCAAGAGGTGGAGAAGATAGATCACAATCTTTTAGAAAACAGACACAATTACTTCCTCCTACACCTGCCAAGTAAAGCTTTAAGGGCAGCACCTTTGGGCGGAAAGCTGACATTATTCTCAAAAAATTGGCATATTGTTACAAAAGACAAATGGATTCTGGACATTATAGACAGAGGTTACAGGTTCCACTTTCACACCCTTCCAAAAATGAGAGGCATGCCAAACCTGCCACAAAATCAAAGGGCAGAGGCACAAAAACAAATTTCAGCTCTCATGGCCATGAAAGCAATTCAAGAGGTACCTGCAAAATAACAAGGTCAAGGGTTTTATTCCAGACTATTCCTGGTACCAAGGAAAGACAAAGATTGGAGACCTATCTTAGACCTATCCATACTAAACACATATCTACAGGTGCCAAAATTCAAGATGCTCACATTACAAGCAGCGTCTTCCCATGCTGGGCAAGGAGTCTTGGCTGGTAGCATTGGACCTCAAGGAGGCATACCTGCATGTCCCTATCAGACAAAATTGCAGAAGATACCTCAGATTTCTTGCAGGTTCAACCCATTACCAATTCTCTGCATTGCCCTTTGGCTTATCTACTGCGCCCAGAGTGTTTACGAAATGCCTGTCATCAGTAATCGCCTTCTGCAGACTACAAGGGATACAAATCTACCCATATCTGGACAACTGCCTGATCCAAGCGGACAGCAAGGACATACTACTGCAGCACCTGGCGTTTGTAATAAAACTGTTGAACTTCCTGGGATACACAGTCAACAAAAAGAAATCAAAACTAATACCCTATCAACAAATAATTTTCCTGGGTGCCAGCTTGGATACAACCACCCAGATGGCCTACCTCACGCCAAACAAGCAAGGGCAACTGTCTCAATACTTCAGGAAAATGTCAACTTACACCAGGCTAACTGCAAGGAAAGTCCTGCAGGCTCTGGGATTCATGGCATCTTGCATCCTACTAATCCCATGTGCAAAGCTGCATATGAGGAAACTTCAATGGTACCTAAAAAACTTATGGTCTCAACACAGCCACAGCTTGGAATCAATTATACCACTCATTCCATGCCTTCAAAAGGAATTTATGTGGTGGGCTCAAGCTTGCCAAAGAAACACAGGTCTTCCTTTCTGTGTACCTCAAGCAACTCAAATCATCACAACAGACGCCTCAGACTACACCTGGGGAGCACACATGACAGATCAGTGCATTCAGGGAAAATGGGCACGAAAAGAGAAGCTCCTTCACATCAACCAAAAGGAAATGCTAGCCGTGCAAAAGGCTATTATGACCTTCAAAGACCTACTGCATCCAGGCCAGCTATTGATAAGGACAGACAACACCACAGTGATGTGGTGCATAAACAAACAGGGGGGAACTCATTCATACCCCCTGTGCAGGCAAGCCATGACCCTTTGGAACACAGCACTGGAATTGAAAATTCAATTACAGGCACAATTCCTGCCAGGGAAGGAAAACACACTGGCAGACAACCTAAGCAGAAATATGACAGATCCACACGAATGGAAGTTGCATCCTCAAATTTTCACAAAGATAACTTGAGCATGGTGTCAGCCAGACATAGATCTCTTTGCTACCCACAGGAATTGCCAGTTGAAAAAATTTTGTTCAAGGACCTATCATCCACAGGCCTGGAAAGTGGACGCACTTTCCTTCAATTGGACAACATTGACCATCTATGCCTTCCCGCCTCTTCCTCTGCTTCCCAAAGTTCTATTAAAAGCCAGAGCAGAGAGGCCGAAAATGATTCTCATTGCTCCAGACTGGCCAAGGCAACACTGGTATCTGCTCCTGAAGAGCCTAACACATTCCCCACCATGGATCCTACCTCTAGTCCCTCTTCTGTTGTCCCAGCACAACTATAAAACTCTTCACAGCCATCTCAAAACTCTAAATCTAGCTGCATGGAGAATTCCTTGATTTCCCAACAGTTTCTCCTCTCCAAGGAGGTGCAGGATGTCATTTTGGAGGCCAGAAGACCTTCTACTAGAAAGGCCTACTCCGCCAAATGGAAATGATTTTGTGCCTGGAATCAAAAGAAGGGGCAGAATCCTTGGGTAATAAATATACCTCAAACTTTACAGTACCTAGCTGAGATGTTAAACAATGGACTTTCCTTCTCCTCCATCAAGATCCACGCTTCAGCCATTTCTGCACAATACAACACAGATCCTCCTTTATTCTCTCATCCTCTCTTAAGGCAGTTCCTCAGAGGGGCAAAGAATATAAAACCCCCAAGGAAACTACCAGTCCCTGCTTGGGACCTCAACTTCATATTGGAAAAGCTGACCCTTCCTCCCTTCGAGCCAGCTTCTTCATCAGAGTTACAGTACTTGTCATGGAAAACAGCCTTTCTTCTGGCTATCACCTCAGCTCGCAGGGTTTCGGAGCTACAGGCCCTCATGGCTGTGCAGCTATTCATCATTTTCCATCAGGACAGAGTTTCCTTACGAACCAACCCTACCTTTATGCCAAAGGTAGTATCCAGTGTAGCTTTGAATCAGACTATCCACTTACCTACCTTTTATCCTAATCCACAAAACAAAGGGGAAAGACTACTGCATTCCTTGGACATTCACAGACAACTTCGTTATTATTTGGACAGGACAAAGCCATTCAGGAAATCTGAGCAACTCTTTGTGTCCTATGCTGCTGGTGCTCAAGGAAAGGCTATTTCCAAACAGACAATTTCAAAATGGATAGCCCACTGCATACGCTTTTGTTACTCATTTCATGGAAAAACTGTCCCTGCATGCATCAGATCCCACTCCACCAGAGCCACAGCTACCTCTGCAGCCTTCCTCAGGGGGGTCCCTACCAAGGATATTTTGGAAGCAGCCACCTGGAGTTCCATGCACACTTTCTCCAAGCACTATCACCTCCCACTATACTCTAAATCTAGAGCGGGCTTTGCCACAGCAGTCCTGCAGGGCATCCTAGCCCCTCCTAGTTCCACTTAGTGCCTACCACCCTTACTTAGCTTTGGGATTCTACCCATCTGTTATGACTGCAGCTGCATGCAAGATGAACATAGTACAGTTTTGTACCTACCATAAATGTAGATGTTCGAGTGCTCATACAGCTGCAGTCCAGGTTTCCCTCCCTCCATCCCCTCTTAGGACAGGCTTTATGACAAACACCTTTCATATAACCTTTTTGGGGTATTCTTTTATGGTGTATTTGCTTGCAACTACTGTTTTTGATTTATCAACATTGCATTTTTGCATAACATTATGTTTGCCTTCCTTCTGGGGGCACCTGACATCTGGGGCAAGAAAAACTGAAGAAAATGGCATCGGCTGCCTCTTTTATACCCCTGCCGCACTGACGTCAGGGAAGAAGCGACGACAACCGACGCCGGACCTAGACTTTGGAATTCGGCCGACCAAGGACCCGCCTGTCGGCAGGATAACCCATCTGTTATGACTGCAGCTGTATGAGCACTCGAACATCTACATTTATGGTAGGTACAAAACTGTACTTTGCTTCTGTTTATTTGCAGCTTTAAAGGCAGCCATCTCTTCCTTCTTTTGTTCTCGCTCATTCATCTTTTCTTCTGGATTAATTTTTATCCTTGGGAACACTATTTTATCCAAATGTCTGCAGGCCCTGTCCAGAGCTTTGGGCTTAGGCAGCCATTTTGATTGGGTTCTCTAGCACCCTCTCTTTTGGGTAGTACATCTCGACAGATTTTATGGCTTGCTGTGGTGAATACCATTTCTGAATGTATGATTACAGGCATGAGCTCCTCCTTATACTAGGTGAATCTTGTTCTAAGAATGTACAATAGAGAATCAATGTCATTGTTCTAGAGAGAGAGGAAATGCCCCTTGGTTTAATTAGTCTTAGTCTTCTGCCCTATTTTTTTACGTGTTATTTTCACAATGTTTATGTTTTTGCAAAGCGCTCAGATTTTGGATGCACAGGTAAATGCCTACAGTGATTATTTGACTGGTTATTTGCAGTGCACTAAGACCTGTCTCATAATGATCATGTGAAAATGATGCCGTCTCAGGGTGCAAGACTAACAGATAAGGACTTTATCACAAAAACAAGCACCTTGGTTGAGCAGCTGTAAAAGGACAGTAATGACACAAAATGAGTCCATTTAATAAAGTGATACAGAGTTAAGGAAGTTGTTATCCCACTTTTTACTTTATCTCTCTTTGTTGGAGATAGAAGTTGTACAGTTTGTGTTTGCTAACCATTTCCTGTTTTTTTCCCTTTTGACATTGGTTTGTTCTTTATGCCAATTTCTCATTACATTTTCCTTTTTAATTAAAAAAGTGCAAGTGCTAAATTGCTGTGGCACAGAACTAAACAAGTAAATCCTGGTTCTCACAATTTGTTTTGAAATTCACCTTGCATCTGATGTACTTTTAAGTGCCCATTGTATGATTGACCCCAGTTTAAATTTGCTCTCCTATAGTTATTTCAAACTTAAACCAGAGATATTGTTGTCACCAGTGATAGAGTAATAGTATTCACTTTTCTGTCACCAATTCTAGGCTAATGAAATAATAAATAAATTGCAAGGCAATGTGAAGACTTTAATGGAAAAACTGAAACTCAAGAATTCTGTAACAGTAAGGCAAGAAAAGCTCTTGGGTGAAAAAGAAGAGACACTGAAGAAAGAACAGCAAGAGTTGCAGGAACTTACACAGTCTCTAAAACTCAAAGAGGAAGAGGTAAACATTTTCTTTGGTCTGGAGGAATAGCAGGGTGTTGATGAGATGCCTGTTCTAGGAGAACCTTGGCATATGACTTGTGTATGTTAGGTTATAAGGGTGAAGGTCTGGGCAGAGTGCAACTACATTTAATCAACATTTGTCCCTTGTTGAAAAACAGCTAGTTTTGGTAAGATTCCTCTTTTCTCCAACGTTGTCTAACCTTTGAGTTTGTATGTTTGTATATTTAGATATGTGATTGGAGCAGGGATTTTTTTTTTACCATTATCTCCCTCTACACAGTTTTGGCTCATTAATTCCCCAAGTGGTGTAAACTCCTATACCTGCACATCCCTTTAGGTGTAAGTGGTAGGTGGTATGATTGTTATCTGCAGGGAATCAGAGGGTATTTAATGTAGCCCTTCTTTCTTCTGTACATGCCTGCTGGAAGCCCAAAGGATATTGTGCAAGGAATGCCTGTGAGGGTACATCTCCTGCTTCTGTGAGTGACTTCACCCACCCTGCTGTCTTGAAGATGGTTGCTTCCATTGATTCCTTGTCTCTATCAGAGATTCAGAAGAAATTTCACAGTGTGGACATGCGTTCCTCAATCTTCTCCTCTGACAGAAGTGAAGCAGGTTCAGCCTTGTTATACTTCTGTCTCCCTGGATACCTCCTTCAGTGTCCAGGACATAATTAAACATGAGATATCTCTGTTGTAGTGTGAGCTCACATGGGAGCTGAAGTTTTAAAATATATATACTGTTAAAAGTTCACATTGTGCATTTTCAGTATATTCCCACAATTTTCTAGTTAATGATATAGATTTATTATGAATCCATGTTACAACAATCATTCCACTCTTTTAAGCAGTTTGCCACCAAGAATCATTCCCTCCTGATGTCATTCATTTTCCCACATACCTTTCAATTATTTTCCACCACAGACAAAAATCTTAGATGAGTTGACTTGTGTTAAAAAAGTGCTTGAAACGAATAACATTTTGTGCAGTATTACCATCCCATTCTAACAGCTGGCAATCAAAAAGTCCATTTCCCAGATAAATAAAATAAAAAGGTGAATATCAAAATATTCACCAACACAAAATTAAAAAAAAAATTACAGACTATATTTTTGCATGGATGGAAGGCAAACCTTTTTGAACTACTCCCCCTTCTACTAAATTATTTTAACTCCAGTGTTGCACATCTTTTTAAGGGGGTGTGCCTTTTTGCTCTGTTCATACAACCTCTAAGCTGGAATGAACACGGAGCTTCTAAAGAATGAATTTTTAATTTCATCCTTCCAAAAATCAACTTTTTGATTTCATTCTTCCAAAAATCAATGTTTAGATTGTGAGTTCTCTGGATGAAATTTCTATTTATTTATTTTAAGCCTTTTTAAGTTAAGTTGAGTCTTACCTGAGCAGCTTTATTCATCATGATTTCCATTTCAGCTATCAAAAGCCACCACAAGATATTGCTTTGCTTGGCTTCTAAACATGACACATTGTTGTTTATCCTGTATAAAAGTGAATTGCTTGGTCTCCAAAAAGAGTGTAGAAAAGCATGAAAATTAAAACCATAGACTGGAAAAATAAAAGTCGTCCACCCAAAAGTAAATTCCATGGAGCTCTAAAGAAGAGTTGCTCAAAACAATCAAACTCTTGACAGTCATTCTGTTTACCATGATGAGAAAAGAAAGTGGACTGTTAAGCAGGTGCCAGTGCAAGAACTGTTTCCAATAAAGGTTTCCATTTTCTCTAATGCCCATGTGGTATAATATGATTTGTTTAAGGTAGGAGAAAAGTTCCTAAAGTTAAGGTTTTTAGAAACTGGATGGTAGGTGCTGTTTAAGTAAGTAGCGCAAGGGAAAATGCTGCTTGTACAAGTATCATTGTTAATCTGCTCAAGGTCCTACTCACGTCAGTGCCAGCTCCACCCTGAGGACAATAGTACTGAACAGTATTAGAGTGATCAGTTCCCAGCCACTGCGGTATGGTGTGCTGTATACATCTTTATATGTTAATGCATTAAGTTGTGTGTCATGAATGCACTTACTTTCTATAGAGTTCAGTTTGAGTATACATGATATGAAGATTAGACCATCATCTGCATGTGTCTCTCTCTGTCTTACTGTACAGATACCATCTTGTATCAGAATTGAAGAAATATTTTCCAGACTGGCAAACTGTATCTGTAGAAGTGAAGAAATGTGATTGCTTTTAAAAGTTTGTGTTTGGAAGTACAGAAGTAGAGATGTTCAATATTAGATCACTATTGTAGTAGTCTTATTTATATGGGTCCTACGTCATTGCCTCCAGCCAGCATTTCAAAGCTAAAGGTCACCCTCCTTGCACTCTTTCTGGAGCTTGAGAAGTGCTCCTTCTAAAAAGACAGAGCAGGAAAAAACTTGGTGCTTTCTTGCTACTGACGTGCACTCCTTTGGTAGACCCCATGGAATTGTATGTCAGTTAGCAAACTTCAAGACTGGGCAGGTAAGTCTTCTGTGAAAGGAAAGGAAAACGTTCCACTAAATTTATTTTCTGAGGAAAACATTTTTTTTGTTTAAAATTATGTAGTACTTTGCTGGGAAACTTATTTTATTTTTGAACAGTCCCTTCTTGTCAGAAGACCGTTTTGACTAAACAACTATGTAAAAGTTCTATTTTTTGACTTTAGGAACCAGGATATTGTGCCTGTGCAGACTTTTGTGTGTGTGTGTTTTTTTGTTTTTTTTTGTTTCCTGATAACCTTCTTTTGAATGTTTTTAAACTTCACCAACTCTTGAATGCTTTGTTTCCCATCTTCAGTGCTTCATACTTGGCTAAACCTATGGAACAGTTACCAGTCTCTGTTGTTCTTCCTTACCTTGTCCACATAAAGAAAAAAAGTTGTAGGGAGTGTTTGGGTATCAGGCCAGCTCCAGCTGTACCTCATCTTCTGATAGGTGACTGCTGTGTCAAGTCTTTGTTCCAAAGACACTTATGTTTTCCCCCTGTCCTACCATTGTAGCACCTACAGCCACTAAGCGCCAAGGAATAGACATCCTCTGCAGCTGTAGGGATACCCTACATGGACAAAGGAGAACCACTCTTGCTGGTCTCAGAGGAAGGAGTGTTTTACCTAATAGCTGGGAAATAGAAGCTGGATTCAAATGAGTCTGCTTTGTGTTAGTCACTGTCCAGAGAATCTCCCAAGAAAAGGAAAGAAAAGAAAAAGTGTGGCTTCTCCTGTTTCTATTTTCATGGACAGGGAATATTTGCTAGGGAGTTGATTTCTTTTCTGCTCCTGTTTTCTCTGCTATGAAGAAAAGAGATTTCCTAACTTTCTGACTTTGAAATTCAACCAGAAGAGCGGAAACTGGAGAGTGAATGCTGTGCTTTAGGATTTGTCTTCTTAACCTGAAAATTCTGATTCTGAGGAAAGGGTTTGCTTCAGGTTCCCTTGCAGAAAACCTTTCTTTTATCCAAAATGAAATAGGTTTTTCAGTGGGATCAAAATGAAATCTGCATTGCTCAGCAAATGAATTCTGATTTGGTACAGTTGCATATTCCCCAATCAGCAAATATTCCTCCTGATTTATCTCCTATAAAGAATGCTTTTCTCATAACTTGCAATTTACCCAACAGCCTCTTGCCGCTATGAAATCTGCTATACAGGGTTTCTCCGTCACACAAATGCTTTTTTTTTTTAAATGCTATTGGCTGGCAAAAAATAATGTTTAGAAAAGGGTAGTCAAGATCTAAACCAAATGAAATTGAAGTACTGAATATTGTAAAGGAGATAAAACACTAGAGGTGAGATCATTAGAAAAGAGAAGGACCAGATTACATAGAGATAAATAGACTTAGGTACACATATTAATAAAAAAGAACAGGAGTTGAGGGTTGGCGTAATGGTTAAGGTGTATACTTTTCAGACACAATGTGCAGAGTTTCTCACCTTTGAGGGAAATTGGCTAGGTTTAAAATGACCCATAAGGGCAGCTAGCCTAGTACTTACCTATGAACCTATAAAACAAACTATATTAATATTTTTCATATTCATGCATTATATGCGTTTTCTGTCTTTTTTAATAATTATTTACTGCAAGATTACATAAAATGCATTATATATAGTGTATATGTTTTCATTCTTTTTTAACTATTATTCGCTCCATTACATAAGTTCTTCAATTCCTGCCTTCATTTAAATCTCACACTTCCTCCTGAACATTATTCTGCATGTAGCATTCCTGCAAATTTGCTCCTTTCCTTTTCTAATAATCCCACCTCTAGTTCTTTTATCTCATTCACAATATTCAGTATTTCAGTTTCATTCAGTTTAGATTTTGATTTCCATTTTCTAGTCATCATTTTGTGGCAGCATTAAACTTAGTAAGGCCTTGCTTTGTATAGACAATTCAAATCCTGTGGCCCAGCTCAAAAAAATCACTTTGTTTTTGCTAATTTAACATTTCTGAAAGGTACTTTATACGGAATTTTTACAATCTGCAAATTTGTTGTACTCACAAAAACATGTTCCCATTTACCTCTCTCTCTTTTCATCACACCTCCAGAATTTGCTATCTACCTAATAATGAATTCTCTAAAATCTGCCTGGGGTATGAAAATAAAGCAGAAATCCTAAACCTTCTGGACTTTGTTGCGTACTTCTGAGTCATGCAGATGTCCTCCCATTGTTCTTTGTCAAATTGCCTTCCAGTCTCTCTTTGCAATCTTTACTAACCTCCTCTGATTCTTGATGTTATGCAATGTTTTATATAGTTTACTAATCATGCCCTTTTTAACAGTGGCTTCTGTTCTAGACTCTATTAAAAATTCTACCAGAACTAATTTTTCACTTAGCACTCCCCTGTCAATTTCTCTTTACCTATACTCTATCATTCCCTGGTAGGGAAGGCAGTCTGTCACCTGCAATCCAGACTTCTGCTTGGCCTCAGAAATACTTGTTTTCTAATCCCAAGGAAGACCCTGCAGCGATTTCCCTTTTCAAAACTGCTTCTGATGGTCAAATTGCTAATACCAGTGCTATTCCCTGTGATAAGGATGGAAACGCTTTTAACAGATATGGGAAGAAAATTGATTCTGCCCCACTCTGACTTTCAGAATTTTAAATGGTCAGGCTCATTTATTAAAGTTTTTTATTTCTATCTTTGGAGAAGATGAAGAAGCTTTCTTGTAACCTCTCTTCTTCTGAGGCAAAAGATTTCTTGAATGTCTCTCTTATTTCTACTTCTCATGTTATTAAACACGTCTTAAAGTGATTTTTTTGTTACAATGCTGCAGATAATGTCTCTAGGGTTGCTGCTTCTGGGTCAGTCATGAGAAGAATTGCTTAGTTACATTCTCAAAATCTTTCTGAGTATGTTAAAATTTAAATTCTCTGCTGGACAAGGAAATTCTGTTTGGGTTTTCTGCTACTAAGGTCCTTAAGATGTTTGATGAAATGGGTTAGTTGGTAAGTAACCCAGAACTTACAACCTTCCTTTTTTAAGTCAAATAATAACTTTCATCTCTTCAGATCCCTTTTTAATAATCAGTACAAGCAGCAGATGCCTCCAAACAGGATTTTACAAAGCTATGGAAGGAGGCTTCAAAAAGAAAGGGAAAGCCTCTCAGAATCAAAGACAGTACAAAAAAAGCAGACTGACTACTGTCTATTTCATTTTTTCCAACCTTCTCTGTCTGGCAACTATTTCTACCTGACTCGTCATCTTCATTTGTGGCACTGTATTCTTGCAGATAACTGGGTTCTGAAAATCATTCAGCAGTGGTACAAATAGCAGTGAGATTCCCTTCCTCCTTTCCAGGAGATCATTTTTGCCTAGTAAAACACATATCCTCATTTCCTCCTATTCTGTTTTAAATTTTATTTCTGGGAATCCTAGTACCAGTTCCTGCAGACCAGAGGAGCAAAGGATTTTATTCAAGGATTTTTCTGGTGCCAAAGAGAGAAGAGACTTGGAGGCCTGTACTAGAGCTCTCCTTTCCTAGTACTTTTGTAAAGGTTCCAGAGTTCAAAATGTTGTCCCTTCAGATCCTGTTACCTCTGGTTCCTTTACTAGCTCTATAGTAAAGCTAGATTTAAAAGATGCTTAAGGTAATATACCCACTCTTTATCTTTTCAGATCTTTGTCTTGGGGCTTGTAAGAGGGGAAGTTCACTGATGGGTAGATAAGTTGTCTTGGAATCTGTCTACCACACTTCCTTTCACCGCCTCTTCAGTCTGTCACAACCAATGTTTCAGACATCCCTTGGGGAGCAATTTCTAAAAGAGTGAAAGTAACAAGGTCTGTGGAACAAACAAGGTGGACAAATGCACATAAATGTCAGAGATGCTGGCAGTTGTAAATGCTTTGAAAGCTCTAAATCATGTCTGGCATCCAGATCCTCTGTAAGTTTTCAAAGACACTGCAGTGATGTGGTACATAATCAGGGGTACTAGATTTTACACCCTATGCAGTTTCCATGATAGCCTGGAAAGTAGCAATTCAGCTTTGTGCGAGACTTCATATATTCTGTCAGAACAAAGCATAGTAGTAGACCAACTGAGCAGGACCAGGGCAGACCCTCGCAAATGGAAACTTCACCTTAGGGTCTTCCAAGAATTGATCCAACTATGGGGAACACCTCAAGCAGATCTGTTTGCGGCTTCTCAGAACAGACAAAGAAAGTCTGATCCAGGATTCCTTGCAATCAGGCCTGGAAGATAGATGCCTTCTCACTCCCATGGGCAGGAATATTTCTGTTTGCTTTTCCAACCTTTTCTCTGATATCCAGAGTTGTTTTAAAGATCTGGAAGGATTCTAAAAGGATTGTGGTGGTGATCCACTTTTGGCTGCAGCAACAGTGCTTCTCCTTTCTTTTAAAACTGAAATAGGCAAAAGGGAGCTGGAACTTACTGGTGAAAAATCAACAAAGGAACTAAGGTATTGGGAACAAATAACTTGGGAGGAAAAACTCATGGAGTGGGATGATGTTGTGCAGAACTTCAGACACTGGGTTTGAGACTGCTATCTCTACCAGGGATTGATAGCAGAGTATAGGCATAGATAAAGGGCCAGGGAAGTGTTAAACGAAAGATCAGCTCTGGTTGAATTTATAGCTGAGTCTAGAAAAAAACTATGTTAAAAAAGAATAATTAACAGAGCATATGAAGTAATGCATGTTAAGTTCAAGAATCAATCAGAAGATTTTAAAAATGTCTGGAGAATGGAAAGGCAATATACAAAGAGTGGGAGGATATTTGCATGGCTCCCTAGTATGCTACCAAATTTAGACTGCTTAAAATTTTTACACGGAAGTATTTGCATAGGTATTTTTGTACCCCAAGTGGACTTTACAGAATTTTCCACAGGTAGGCAACAATGGCTGGGGCTGGGGGAAAGACTGGGTACCTGGGAACATTTTTTGGGGGGGGAATCTAAAAAGAAGTTATGTACTCACCATAACGTTCCATCTGAGTAGGTACTTCATTTGTCTGCAACCTGTGGGTATCGGATCCGACTTCGGATCCGAGCCGGCAGCTTACCCAGCTCCAAGATCCGAGCTCCTAGCTCCTCCCCCTACCCATAATCCCCTGCTACCAACCACATTACCTCAGATCGGTTATTTTGCCTTACCAACCTGTAAACATGAAATATCAACTGCAAAGGTGATCAGAAAATCCCGAAAGGTTCGGGGGATGGCAGGGGGGGGGGGTATGTTGCAGACAAATGAAGTACCTACTCAGATGGAACGTTATGGTGAGTACATAACTTCTTTATCTGAAGTAGTTACTTCATTTGCTCTGCAACCTGTGGGACAGAGTCCCCAGCTACTTATAAGAACCTGTGTGGTCCTTACGGAAGGATATTCCGAAGCACCGCGGAGCCAAAAGAAGCCCTACTTCTCGAAATCACATCTAATTTATAATAAGAAATGGACGTATGAGAAGAGGACCATGTAGCTGCTGAACATGTGTCGTCTACTGGAACCCTAGACCAGAAGGCTGTTGAAGTGGCTACAGATCTTGTAGAATGAGCATGGATATTAACCGGGGCTGGTTTGCCAGACGATATATACCCCTGAATAATACACTGACAAATCCAATTTGCCACAGTGACTTTGGAAATGGCTTTACCCATGGCTGATTTTGCATACAAGACAAATAACTGGTCCAACTTGCGAAACTCTCTAGTCCTATGCAAGTAGAAATGCAGCTGTCTGTGTACATCCAATTTGTGTAATGTGTATTCTCCCTTGTACTGAAATGTGGGGAAAAAACACTGGTAGATTTATTGATTGATTTATATTTGCTTCTGAAGCAACCTTAGGCAAGAAAGACGGGTTAGTCCTGAGGGACACTCTATCTTTGTGAAAGATAAGGTAAAGAGGCTTCATACACAAGGCTTGTAATTCTGAAACCCTTTTGGCCGAAGTAATAGCCACTAAGAAGGCTGTTTTCCATGACAAGAACTTCAACGGAATTGAAGCCGCAGGTTCGAAAGGTGGACTCGTTAAGGCTTGCAAGACTAGAGTGAGGTCCCATGGGGGAACCACAGACTTTATCGGTGGATTTAAAAGGAAGATGCCTCGTAAGAAGGTTTTGCACAACTTTGTAGATGCTAAGGAACCTATGCTATCACCCACATGAAAATGGGAGATGGCTGCCAATTGTACCTTAACCGTGGAAGCGCTTGCTCCCTGTTGAAAGATTAATGAGAGGAAGTCTAGAATGGTCGGGATAGGGACAGTAAATGGGTCCAAGCCCTTATCTTCAGCCCAAATGGAAAAGCGTTTCCACTTACTGTTGTAAAGTTTTCTGGTAGATGGCTTATGAGCCGCAACCAGAATGGCCTTAACGGGAGATGAGATACCGGGAGTCCTAGCCATTAATGGAACTGGATCAGCCAAGCCGCAAGCTTGAGGTTGACCAAGTTGGGCGTTGGGCAATCGGCGGGATGAGAAATCAGTTCTGGACTGGGATCCAGAATCCACGGAGGAGCCACACTGTGAGACAGCAGGAAGGGGAACCAGATCTGCCGAGGCCAGAATGGGGCTATGAGGATAACTCTGCTCCCCAACCGACAGGCTTTCTGAATGAACTTCATCATGAGAGGAAGGGGAGGATAAGCATAAAGGAGCCCGGAAGGCCAAGCATGGATCAGAGCATCTCTGGGAGTTTCCCCTCTGGGGGGAATTATTGCGAAGTACTCGCTGCATTTTGTGTTTAAAGGAAAAGCAAAAAGATCACAGCAAGGCTGACCCCATTTGTGGAAGATCTGTTTCGCAACAGATGGATTCAGAGACCACTCGTACGGAGTGAGGAGCACCCGACTTAGCTTGTCCGCTAATATGTTGGATCGTCCCGGGATGTGCATTGCTACCAGAAAGCGGTTGGTGGAGATCGCCCAATCCCAAACTCTCATGACCTCTCGACACAGGGGGTAGGATCTGGTTCCTCCCTGTTTGTTTATGTACCAGACTACAGACATGTTGTCTGTTTGGATCGCAATAGTCCCCAGGGGAAGAAGGTCGTGGAGAGCTTGCAACGCCAAAAGCACCGCCCTCATCTCTAGGACATTGATATGCAATGCGGTCTCTAGGGGAGTCCATGTGCCTTGAACGGATCTGCCTGAACAATGCCCCCCCCACCCGAGGCGAGAAGCATCCGTGGTCAACGTGGCTTCGACCGGGGGGGAATCACAAAAGTCCTCCCTTCTCTGAGTTCCCGTGCATGCAACCACCAAAGAAGGGAGTCCCTGCAAACTCTGCTCAGAGGTATGGGTGTGTTCAGCGGGTGGAGCAAGAGGGTCCATTGCAATATTCGCATTCGCAGGCGGGCATGGAGAGAAAGACCGATCGCAGCTGCCATAGACCCTAGTGCCCTCAGGGCTAACTCCGCTGGAGGAGAATGATTCCGGAGAAGGGCTAATACCTGATAAGACAAGCTGTTTAGTCTGACTGATGTTAGGGTAGCTCGAGAGATTCGAGTATTCAATCTGGCCCCTATGAATTCCAGGGCTTGAGTGGAGCACAGGCAGGACTTCTGCAGATTTACTGAAATGCCTAGGTTGTGGGCTAGAGTCAGTGCGTAATCTCTCGCTACCGAGAGCTGATGCCTGTTGGTTGCGGTAAGGAGCCAGTCGTCTAGGTACGGGAAGAACTGAATGCCCTGAAGTCTCAGGTGGGCAGCAACCACTGCCATGACTTTGGTGAACACTCTGGGGGCTGAAGTGAGGCCGAATGGAAGAACACTGAATTGATAATGACTGGCTCCGAGCCGGAAGCGGAGAAACCTCCTGGATCGTCTGTCCATTAAAATGTGGTAGTACGCATCCTTGAGGTCTATGGAACACATCCAGTCGTTCTCCCGCAGAAGGGGGAGGATAGATTGAAGAGTGACCATCCAGAACTTTTCCTTGGGAATAAACAGGTTCAGAGTGGAAAGGTCTAAGATTGGTCTGAGGTCCCCCGTTTTCTTTGGCACCAAAAAGAACCTTGAGTCATAACCCAATCCGGACTGATCTGGGGGGGACGGGCTGGATGGCTCTTTTTCTTAGCAGCTTTAAAATCTCTAAAGCCGCCGCCTCCCTCTGATCGGGTGGTACATCGGGGAGGTGTCTGGTTTTGGGGGGAAGATTTAGGAAACGAATGAAGTAATCTCTGGAAATGATACGGAGCACCCATCAATCCGTTGTATGGGACTCCCAGTTTGACAGGTGCTCCGTCACCCGCCCCCCGACTGCCTCCAGAGAGGGACAGTCGGGCAAGCCCTCAAGGCTGTTGCGTGGGTCTGTCCGAAAAAGGTTCTTTAGACCCGAAATTACATGGCCCGCCTCTGCCTCTGGGCCGGCGTCCACCTTGTCCTCCTCTGCCTCTAGAGGACGAGTGGTCCGCAGCTGGATGGGATTGCTGAGACTTGCGGAACCACAGCTTCTTTTGTCCCCTCTGATTCCTGGAGAAGGATCTTTGGGGGCTAGAGAAGCAGACTCCGAGGGCAGACAGCATCTTCCCGTCCTTTTCGCTTTGAACCAGCATATCGTAAACAGTCTTGCCGAAAAGAGCAGAACCATCAAAGGGGGCGTTCGCGAAGGATGCCTTGAAAGGATCCACGAAGTCGCAAAGACGGAGCCAGGCATGACATCGTAAGACGACCCCTGCTCCGTTGGCTCTAGCGGCTCCCTCCGAAGCATGAGAGAGTAGCCGCATAGATGTATTGGAGATGGATTTCAGAGTGGCCATTCGTGTCGTAAACACATTCCTGTCTCCGACCGACATGGACTTTGGGGGGGCTGCAGCGTATTCCTTGATCAAGTCTCGCTGTAGCCTGATGGTATGTGCCATATAGTTCAGCGCCCTTATAGAAAAGGTCGCTGAAGCAAACATCCGCTTCCCAGTCCGGTCCAACGCTCGAGATTCTTTATCTGGCGGGTGGACCAGAGAACTCTCCTGAGCGAGTTCTTTCTTTGTGGCCGCCGCCACCAACATGGCATCAACAGGGGATCCTTTGGCCCACGATTGTCTATCTGTGGGGGGGCTCAGTATTTTGTCGGGACGCCTAGGTATTGGCTCCACGGTGTCGGGCTCCTTCCATGCCTTGGTGGTAATTAAGTCCACCAGGGGGTCGGCTGGAAGGGACACCCAGGAAGTAGATGGGCCTGCCTCAAACACCTCCAGGAACATGGATTCTTCAAGGGAAGGTTTTTGGGCAGACCCCCCTCTAATACGCAACATTTCCATGATGTCTCCAAAGGAGACATCTTCTGGGGGTGACCTTGGGGAACCCTCCCTATCATCTAAGTCCATGTCAGTGGTAACGGACTCGGGGGAGTCCAGGTGCCTCCTTTTACACCGACGTTTCCGAGGAACCTCCTCGGTGGGGCTATCCGAAGAGGGCTCATCCATGGGTTGTTGTTCCTCAACAGGAACTCCACAGCCCGAACCGGGGATCTGGAGGATCTCGACAGTACCCTCTCCACTACCTCAAAAGCCGAAGGAGAATCACCCTCGCCAGCCTCTGAGAGCAATCTCCTCGGCTCCGAGGAAGGGATCGGGGTCGGAGCCGAAGCAGTTGGCGCCGAGAGAGGTGCGCTCCGAAGCCAACAGCTCTGAGGATACAACAACTCCCTCGGATCCGATGCTCAGCCCTCGGCCCCGAGAACTCGGATCCGTCAAGCTCGAAGGCATAGTCAACGTCGAAGAGACCAGCGCTATCGGCGCTGACAATTCCCTGGGTCCAAATGGGCACGGATCCGATGACTCCGAGATCCGAAAATGAGTCGGAGAAGGAGTGATCGGGGCAAACATGGGGGCCGCGCCCCCCCCCCAGAGGGGGGGGAGGCAAGAGCACCCCCATCTGCATTTGGGTTTGTAAGAACCGGCGCATCATCCGATCCATATCCGCTTTAGAGATTCTTTTTCTTGACCTAGAAGAGGTAGTCGAGGCGGGCCGGGAGGGCCGCCTCGACGACCTCGAGGGAGACCGATCTTCCTCCTCCGGCTCCGGCGAGAAGCTAGGCGAACGGAGCCGAGAGGAGAAGGATCCGGAGACCCCCGAAGGAGATTTAGTTATTTTAGCTGGCGGAGCCGAGGGTTGAGACTCGGCCCGCCTTTTATGGGATCTTTGTCCCTCTTTATCCTTGTGCCTCTTCTCCCTAGTTGAGGAGGCACTAGTTTCCCCAGAGCTCAAACACGAAGTGGGAGGTTGAGTCCTGGGTTGAGCTGAGGGAACAGAGGGCGCCGAGGCCGCTGAAGCAGCCGGAGCCCGAACAGGAGAAAAAGAAGAAGCTGACTCCTGGGGGAGCTTTCCCGCCAGGATCAGCTTGTTCTTCCTATCCCAAAGTGCCCGGGGGTTAAAGGCCGCACAGATCTGGCAGGCCTCTGAGAGATGGGCTGCCCCCAGGCACAAAACGCACTGAGTGTGGCCATCAGCTGGGGAAAGCTTGTGGCCACACTCAGTACATTTGGAAAAAATGGCCTCAGGCCCTTCTGCCATGTTGAAAACACTCACACACACACCCAAACGCTAAGGGGGGAGGGGGAGTGATAGAAAACTAATTACTGTACCAGTAAAAATTTAAAAAACTAACACTAACAAGGGGGTAGAAGGTGTTACTACCACACACACACGATTTTGAAAGTTTTGGTGAAAATAGATTGAAATGATTTCACCCAGCCAGGAGCTCTTCAAAAGTAAAGCTTCTTCAGCCGCGGCAAAAAACGATCTGAGGTAATGTCATTGGTAGCAGGGGATTATGGGTAGGGGGAGGAGCTAGGAGCTCAGATCTTGGAGCTTGGTAAACTGCCGGCTCGGATCCGAAGTCAGATCCGATACCCACAGGTTGCAGAGCAAATGAAGTAACTACTTCAGATCGAGTTGTTAGAGTTTAGAAATTCCCTGCAAGTTACTTTTTCAAAAATTTTGGAGAGCAAATTATTTTAACTAAGGAAATTATTCTTTAGATCTGGGGTATAGAAACTGAATTGCCTAGACATGGTAAGACCCTATTTTGTGCAGTTGGCTGTCAAAAAAGCAATTACTAAGAAAAAGAAATCAGAGGCAAGACTGAATTTGATGTTATAGCAATTGTTCCTAACAAGAGGGTTAAACTTCATTTTTTGAAGATGTACATAGTTTTGTGTGTTTGTTCTAAGTTAATATGTTATTGGTGGTATATTCTAAAAAATGTAGTGTTTTGTTTGAAGGTTTTAATTAAAACAAAAAGTCCATTAAACTGTGACATAAGTTCAAATGGAGATAAGACTCAACTGTATAAGCTATCAACCTGACAAACATTAGTGTGTGTGCATGTAAAACAAAAGTTGTAAAACACATATTCAAAAAAAGCTGTCATTTATAATATGTGGGAACAATAACTTCTTATCATAATGGCTACACTGTTCATATTATTTTGGAATATAAATGGCCTTGCAGGTATATACAAAAAGGTAAGAACACTGAATTATAGTAAGAAAAGCAGAGTGTAAATAGAAACCCTGCAGGAGAAACATTTGGAAATAAATGAACATGTGAATTTGATTTAGAAAGTTATTTCAGGATGGATATTCAGACGAATATCAAGGACAAGGGAATAGGAAAGTAGTTTTACTAATTGCTAGAGGAGTTCCAATAACGATAAAAGAGGAAAAAATATAATTGTAAATGTGTGGTAGTAAGGAGGTACTGACAAGGAAGGAGGATTATGCTGGCTTGTATTTGTATTCTACCAAAAACTGCTATTATGGAACTGAAAAAAATTTTGAGAGAAATAATCAACTTTCAGCAGGGAATATCACTTATGGGGGTACTGTAACTTGATTTGCAACAGTAATGATGTACCTGAGGACCTAGAAAGGAAAATAAACAAAAAAGGGCATATTCCTGAAGAAATTTATGAACATTTTTGGTATGAAAGATCTGAATTCAGTAAACTCAGGATTTACATATTATTCCCCAAGGTACAGTAACTGAGCAAGATTAGTTAGAAATTATATTGTGATCATGTGTATTTCACAGGAACATTTACATGTAATTGAAAACTTCAACATGCATTCAATAACTATTTCAGATAATGCACCAATAAAAACTTAAGGTAAAAATACAGGATAATGAAGAAAAAATGAGACACTGATAATTTCCTACCCACCTCTTAAAAAAGAGGAATGTAAGGAATGGGTAGTAGAAATTACTCTGGAGTTATTAGGGAAGATAAAAAGTTTGGTAGAAGTTATAGCTACTGAGTGGGATAAAATGAAAATGGAGTTTAAAAATAGGGTAGAAATTAAAGAAAGAGATATGGTTAAGAAGTAATGGGAATTATTTAGAGGGACTGACAAAGCTTAAAATATTGCAGAATAAGGGGAATCTGACAGAACTAGAACTGCAACTGCAGAGTGATAAAGAGAAAATAAAGAAATAGCTGGATAATATGCATGAGTTTACAAAGACTGCTGTTAAGCAACTGTTTTTTGATGATAAATCCAGAGCACAGAAACTTTTAACACACCTCGAGCAACAGAAAGTTGAAAGGATTATCACCAAAATTACGGTGCCTATAACAAGAAAAATAACCAGAGATCCTGTAGAGGTGTTAGAGATATTTTGGAAATTTTATGAAAATTTGTATAAAACAGAGAAATATGGAAATCAAGAAAGAGCACAAATGGAAATATTTATAGATGATTTAATTAAGTATGCCAAGGTTAGAGATAGGTAGGAGATGAGATAAAAATGGTGATGTATAATCAATTTGTAGGAAAGTCTCCAGGGACAGATAATATTTCTGCGGAAGTCTGGAAGATAGGAAAGAAGAAAGTGGTAAAGATCTGGAAAGATTTTCAAACAGTATTTTAAAAGAAGGGGAAGCTCCAACATCTTGGAAGAAAGCTGTGGTGGCTGTAATACCTAAAGATGATAAATACCCATCAGACCCAGTTTCATATAGATCCATTTCAGTTGTAAAACATGACTACAAAGTGATTGTCTGTACCAGCTAAAAGAATGGCAAAGTCATTGCCAAACTGAAAATAAAGGACCCAAAAATTGAGAAAAGTTGGCTTTACTGGGAGACAATATTATTTTGTACCTCATAAATAAAAAAAAAGCTTTGCTTGACATGAATAGGTAGTTTGTTCCAGAGTATGGGAAGTCTCTAGGACAGAAATCTGTCCCTCCAGCATGTTCTGTTTATTGTGGTGGCAAGGTTTAGGTCCCTGGAGCGTGTGGTTTGGAGAGATTGGGATTTCTTTAAGTGTAGCGTGCCCAACAGCTGTGGGTCTGACATAGCTTTGTATGTTAGGCAGAGATCGCCTCTGAGTAGGCGATATGCGATGAAGTCGAGCTGGAATTTTGTTGAGACGGTCTGCGTATAGCATCTGTTTGAGGCTGGTAATCCTCTTAGTGAGGTATTTCTGTGGCCTTTCCAATTATTGTAGGTATCTTGTGAGATACATGCCAAATGGGGCATTGTACTCTATAATGGTTCTGATGAGGGATGAGTAGAGAGGAACAATGACCGCCTTTTTTCTAAAGGAGAACCTTTTTGTGATGAGGTGTGCCACATAGAAGGATTTCCTGACTACTGTGGCAATGTGATTATCAAAGGAGAGACTACTGTCCACCTGTGTTCTGAGGTCTCTTATCACACTTTCCGTGTTTAGTGAGCTACCGCCTATGTAGTAATTCATGGGTACCAAGTTTTTCCCAAAGGGGGTGGCAATGGACTTCTTGGCATTGAGCTTGAGGCCATGACTTTGACACCAAGCATCTGTCTCTGTGAGGCCATTTTGCAGAATGTGTACATCATTAGGTGATTCTATCATGGCTCCCTGTTTGCAGTCATCTGCGAACTTTGTTAGCCAAAGACCTTCTGTGTTGGCCTGCACTTCGGAGAAGTAGATGCCGAACAGGAGAGGACCCTGGACCAAACCCTGTGGTACTCCACTCGTCACTGGTCTGAAGGCGGACTTGGAGTCAGCTACTTTTACTGTGTGGGTTCTGTCAGCAAGCCAGTTGGCCACCCATCTTGTGACATAGGGATTTATGCCCAGTTTAGTGAGTTTATCTATAATTCCAGCGTGGGGATGGTATTGAAAGCCTTGGTGAGGTCAAAATAGGCTGTGTGCACTACCTTGCCCTCCTCTACGGCTCTAGTGACTGCTTCAAAGAAGTCGATCAGGTTTAGTAGACATGATCTACCATTTAAAAACACAAACTGAGTGGGTTCCAGGGTTTGGAGGTTACCTATGTCTTTGTTTATAAGCTCCAAGATGATACGTTCCATGGCCTTGCAGACCAGGCTTGTCAGGCTAATGGGGCAGTAGTTTCCGTGGTTCATGGTGGCTTCCCCTTTGTGGAGTGGGATAATCGTCACTGTGCGCTGTTCAGTAGGCACATACCCTGAGGTGTGGCTGTGATTGAACATGGTACTTAGGTGGGGTGCCATTTCATTCTGTAGTTCGTGCAGTATGCAGCCTGGGATGTTGTCTGTTCCCATGGATGCTGTGTTCTTGGCTTTGGAGAGTGCGGTCTTTACTTGTTCATCCGTGATTACAGGGGATTTGCTTTCTTCCGGTATTAAGATGGGCCCTTTGGAGGGTGAGAGGAGGTAAAGTTAGCACTGAACCTATCTGCCAAGATGTTGGCAATATTGGTTGGTTCTGTATATTTAGTGCCATTATGCTGTAGCTCAGAGCAGATCTGAGTGTTGCCATTGAGATTCTTGACATAGCTGTAGAATGCTTTGTGGTTGTCTTTGGAATCAGTGGCAATTTTATTTTCATAACTGGCTTTGGAGGATTTTATGAGGTATCTCAGCTTCCTGCTGAGGCTGACCAGGGAGTTCTCCAATCTTGGGATTTTACCCTTTTTTGCAACAGCTTCTTCCTTCTGTTGTAAAGTTTGTTTATGGCAGGGGACCACCAGATTGACTTCCTTTTTTTTGGAGGATAGCGTCTTGGTTCTGTTGGGGATGGCACAATCCATGCAGTCGTGTAAGTGCTTATACCGTGCATTTGTGTAAGATTCAGCAGTCGTACCTCTATTTTCCGTCTGCATGGGTGTCGTGAAGTTTTCCACTTCTGTCTTAAGAAGCATGAAGTTGACTTTGGAGTAGCTTTTGACAGTGATTTCCTTAATGGAGGGGGGTGGGGGTGGGATATGGATGTCTAGGGTGATTAGCTTGTGGTTGGATCTGACCAGTGAGGAGTTGACCTCTGGCATGGAACACCGGTTACCCATATTGGTAAAGATCAGGTACAGGATATTGCTGCCTCTGGTGGGGGTGTGGACAAGCTAATCCAAGGCGTTGGAATTTATGAATTCCAGAAAACGTTGAGTGAATGAGTTGGTAAATGAGTAGTTTTTCCACTTGATGGTGGGGTAGTTGAAATCGCCCATAATTAAGGTATTGGGTTGTACCTTAATATTTTCCCGTATCTTAAGAAATAAAGAGTGGGAATCCTGGGGCTTGGTGGGGGATCTGTAACAAGCTACAACTTGGATTGCAGTCTTGCCCAGTGTTAGTTGCACTTGGATAATTTCAGATGCATTATGTTGAGCAACTAGCCTGGATGTGTGGATATCCTTAATGAATATGGACACGCCTCTGCCTTTAGTGTTTCGGTCCAGGTTAGGTGGCCGAAAGGTGTGGTATGAATTATCGCCTGGTAATGCAGGGGTGCTCTCTGGAGCCTTGAACCAGGTCTCTGTCACTGTACAGATGTCGATGTTCTCCATTTTAAGGAGTGCCTCAAGTGAGTGCATTTTGAGGTTTAGACTTCTAGCATTGAGTAGCATTACCCTCAAAGTTTGTTTGCTTGTACCTGTTACGGTGGTGAATTTAGCATTTGAACCTTGCCTAAAAAAGGCACTATAGGAGTGGCAAGAGCCTTAGCCAGTATCCGGAATCCCAGGGGTGACAGGTGCAGGGCATCTCTGGCAAAGCATCATGGTCTGTCGACCATGTTGTCCCAGGCAGACAGATACTGGATCCCCTTAGAATGACACCAGAAGCTTAGTCAGTTGTTGAAGTCAGTCATTTTGTCCTTGTACTGTGGTATCATTCTGGGCGATGGCAGGATGCTACTCAGGGCTAGGTTCATACCTGCCTGGGCTACAAGATCCGAGAGCACCTCCATGTCTCTTTTCGTATAATCCAGGGAGGTACGTCTTAGGTAATTCCCACCAACATGGACAATGACAGAGTCGTATTTGTACTTGTGGAGTGACCTGAGTGCGTGCGTTATGTGGCTGATCCTGGCACCCAACAGGCAGCTGACAGTAAGTTTCTCCTTGGATATCAGGAAACTGCTTAAAAAACCTCCTAAGAAAAAACTTTATAACTTAACACGGGGAGAAACAAAAGCATTGCTTGAGCTAGGCAATGATAAATCCAGGCGTGTAATGAAGGCAGACAAGGGAGGAGGTATACTTGTGACTGATACCACTAGCTACAACCAAAAAATAGAGAACATGCTGGAAGATAACAGATTTTGAGTTATTTACCATGGATGACATAAAAAGAGCATATGATTTATGGAACACTAATCTCACCACATTATGGGAAGAAAAGCTTATCACTGAAAATCTTTATAATTATTTTTGGAGCCCATGCCCACGTTTACCTTACATTTTTGGAATATCAAAGGCACAGAATAACAGAGAAGCTCCACCTTATAGACCGGTGGTAGCAAGTGGAGGTTCCCTTACTGAAGCCACATCCATTTACCTTGTGGTGCTGTGGTAGCGTTGTCGCCTCACAGTAAGACGTTGGCCCGTTCGATTCTCAGCTAGAGCATCTTCTGTGTGGAGACATGCGTGAATGGGGCGTACCTTCGTTGAAGGTTGTGCGTCAGAGCTGGCAACTCGGCACGTAAAAATCTGCTGCCAATCATTAGCAGACCGGAGTTCCGCTGTGGCGACCCCTAACCGGGAAAAAGCCGAAAGACACAACAACTTGCTGAAACCTCTAGCAGAAAAGAATAAGTCATACAAAAGAGATTCAATGGATTTTTTGACGAAAATTAAAAACATTACAGTGGAAGCTGACAGTAGTTTGGTAACTATTGATGTGGAATCCTTGTACACAGTGCTCCCTCACAATTACTGTATAACAGCAGCTATGGAGTCTTTTAAGAAACATAATCAGGGTACACAGGCACAACTGCAAAAGTTTAGCAAGCTCATTAATCTTGTACTGGACTTCAATTTCTTTACTTTCAACGGCAAACACTACAAACAAAAAACTGGTATAGCAATGGGGGCTGCCATGGCCCCCAGCATAGCTAACATAGCCCTGGTCAAATGGGAGGAGGACTTTGTGTTAAACAACACAGATTACATGCAGCATATCACATGCTATTTACGTTTTATTGATGATGTCTTTATTGTGTGGGAAGGTGACACCTTGCAGTTTAGAGATTTTATCACTTACCTCAGTCAAACAACCCCCTTCCTGAAGTTTACCTCTTCCCATAGCTGTACATCAATCACTTTTTTAGATATGAAGATTTCCAAGGACACCAACAATAACAGAATCACCACTGATCTATTCAGAAAACCAACGAGGGTTAACTTATTACTCCACAGTAATAGTCTACATCCTACAAAAAACAAGTATAATGTAGTGAAGTCCCAAGGCTATAGATTATCTCGAATTACCACAGAGATGGAACCATTTTTGAGAAACCTGAACAACTTAGGGAATGATTTTCTAGTGAGAGGCTATGAAAGTCAGATGTTAATAAACATCCTGGAACCCATTATAGAACTGAAAAGGACTGAAGCACCTTCACTCAACCTCCCCGGTAGAAAAATGTTAAGTAATTCAACAGAGAATAACAAATGCAAAAATAGCTGCATCCTGGGGTCTACTTTCATAGACCGAATGTACGAATCGCCGACACACAAGTTACCGACCCCAAACAACCGAAAACACACCACACCAACAACTCATAATACCGAACACCACAACACCGACACAAAAAACGTCAACTACACATTACACACAACAACATATCCACTAACCTTAACCTAAACCCTAACCCTAACGTCCGACACTACCGCACACTTACCCAACCCGCACCAACCCTAACTCACTTAACACACCCCTAAACCTCAACACCGTCACTATCGCACACTTACCCTACCTGCACCCTAACCCTAACTCACTTAACCCACCCTAAAACATTCAGCCAGTCACTATCGCACACTCACTCCACCCGCATTCTAACCCTGACACACTTAACACTTCCCTACACTGCTCTACGTCACTTCCACACACTTACCTCACCGGAACCCTTAGTCCGACACCACCGCACACTCACCTTTTCCACACCCTAACCTAAAATCCCTCACTATCGTACACTTACCTGTCCGCTCCCCAATCCTAAATCTTTCATTTTCGCACACTTACCGTATCGCGCTCACACGCTGCCATTGTCGGTCTCTCAGCTGTCGGGATATCGTGTTTTCGGTAACCTACCTGTTCGGTCGTTCCGTCTCGGTCTTCCGGGTGTCGGCGACGTGGCGCTTCGGTCTATGAAAGTAGACCCGCATCCTGACATACACTTTGGATTATCACAGTATCAAAAATATTTTTGAAGAAAACTGGAACATTGTCACAGGAAACCTTTTTCTGATTAACACCTTAGGTGAAGCCCCATCATTTGTTTATAGGAAGGCCAGGGACATTAGATGTTTTGTTGAATTTAAACCTAGACCATGTGAGAAAAGCACTAAAAGATGTGAAACTAATTGCACATTTTGTATATTTATACAGCAAGGTGATAGTTTTTATTGCCCTTATTTAAAGAAGATCATTAACACCAGTGCAGGGGGTGACTGTAACACTAAAAAAGTAATTTACAGGGCACAGTGCAATGAGTTTGATGCATTCTATGTGGGCAAGACTGTAAATAAACTCAAGTGTAGGATTTCATGTCATCTGTCAGAAATCTGCTCTGGATGTAAAAATAATGCACTAGCCAAACACCTTTCTCTTCATAAAAGACACACAGGTTTTAAGTTCCAGATCCTGGATCGCATAGACATGGGTGATCTTGAAGGAGACATCCCGAATATTCTGGAGAAGCATGAACTCATGTGGCACTTATGGCTGAACTCTTTTAGGAAGCCTGGACTAAACTACTACTGTTCAATTAAAAGTGCACTGGAACTTAGAAAATTGCCTCATTGTTTACATGACTAATTGTATTTTATTTTATTCTACAAATTGGTTTTAAATACCATTTTAAATCAGTTGAAATTTAAGTGTATATTTTGTTTCCATCATCATACATACATTTTTTTCTTATTTTTATTTTTTTCTGGTTCTTTCTTCCACTTTATTCAAAATGATGTGTAATAACAATACTAACTAATTATACAATTATATAGGTTTTTAGGGTTCTTGTACACAGACCTGAAGAAGTCCAGAAGGACGAAAGCAATCTTTGTTAACAATAGGTTATGAAAATAGAAATTGATTTTTACATGCAAAATATATATGTATATATTTATATATATTTTTTGATTGCCAAATGAACTAAGGTTGATATATTTCCAGCCATGTAGTATATTGTCTTGGATAAAATCACAGACTTAATAATCTACTTAATAATTTGGTTAAATAAGAGGTACCACATCATTATATAATTTTATTTAAAGTACATAAGGGTTATATATTATTATGACAGCTACTAAGTAGGGCAGGATCAGCTCGAATGTCAACACTGATGGGGGAGGGGATGTGAATCTAACGTGTACCAATAACACTTTGTTTTACAGCACAAGAGACCACTCCCATGCCTGATAAAAAGTATATATATATATATATTTAGAAAGCTTGTGCGGAAATTATTACTCTATTTTTGTTTTACTTGGATCGCTTGTCTGTGTACTTAATAAAGGATTTTCGACTGGAAACAGACTGCCTGCCTTGCTTGGATTACTTTCGAATACTTAGTAATGCTTTACAGTTATATATTTTCTATTATTAATTTTTGTTTTGTTTTGACTTAAGACGAGTTTACGTTCGCTATTTCTACTATTGTTGTCTGATCTGATTACTATACAGTGATTAACTAGAAATATATGGACTGAAAATCTTCCACACAGAGAAGTTTCTTACACTGTTTTGTTTTTGGACCCACTATACTTTAGTGGGTTGTTTTGAGACTTCGGGGATACCATGGAGATTACTTTTGCTTATTAATTTAAGTACTAGGAACTGTTTTCCTCTTGACAAGTGAGGAAATTCGAGTGCTGTAGTAATTTGTAGTTTATTTAGTGCTTACAACGAGTTCTGAGCAAGTGCTGAGCACAATTAGAGTTCTGAGTGCTGAAACAAAAACACTGACTAGTTCTAGCTAAAACTAGCTAGTTTTAGCACCAGTCCCTAGAAAAGAAGCAGGCCACAGCCTGTTTGGTGATCCACAGTCTTGTCCCAGATGATGCAATGATCTGCATGTATGTGAGGACATAATCTGATTCTGTCAAAAGGCTTAGGCTCCACCCATTAGATGTTACAGTGCAAACATCCTGAGCTCCATTGGAATGAATGAGTTAAATGCTATTCCTGAGAAAAACAGTATAATAACATAATCATTAACTGGGTATATTGAAAGCACACGAGTGGAAAAGTGCTTAACATCACACTTCATCTTAAATAAATGAATAAATATGTCAATGACTTCCTACAAACTAGTTAAAAAGCATTAATAAGAAAATAAAGTTTTTAAGACTACAGGGGACACCTTAGTATCCAAGTGCTTTCATTCTTAGGAAACTAATTAAGAAAATATGGTCATTCAACCCTTCTGATCCAGTTACATTAGTTTTCAATTGCCATTTGGCTTCTTTACACCCAGTCTAATTTTTATTGGTCCCCCCCCCCTTGGTTTTCCTCTACCACTTTGGTAATGTGAACCCAAAGCTGTGCCTTTCATTCTTCTCAACATGTCTGCATAGAACATTTGTCTGGGTTTTGGTTTTAATGTCTATAAAATGTTTGTAAATGCATTCTTTTAAGTGCCTCTCTGTTTTCTCTATGTAGAATGAGGGATAGTCCCTACATTGGGCAAAATATATGACTATTTTGGTTTCACAATTACATCTTTTAGGGCATATGACCTTCCCAAACCCATGAATATATACAAATTTCCCTTCATTAATAAACTGTCACTGCAGATGTCTTCCACATTTTCTCATCTCCCTATTTCTAGATGTTCATTTACAGGGATCACCTCGTATCTCCAGAAATTTTTTTATATTCTAGTCTCTCTCTTATATGTTACTACATGGGCCGTGCCAATCCTGTTCATATCCATACCTCTTATATCAAAAATTTTCCAAGTTTTGGTCACAGTCTCCCTAATAGCTTCAGCATCACTATTGTAAGTGGTAATAAATCCTTTCATAAATCTTTTACCTGTGTTACCATGTCTCGTAGCAAGAGGACACCCAGTACCTAGGAGGGGTTTATAAGTACCAATGATCCTTTTATAGTATACTTTAAAAATGTTTTCAAGAAACACGTTTGGGTAACCCCTTTTTAGTAACATAGAGCTCAGTTTTCAGCCTCTGCATAAAATTTATCCAAATCAAAGAACATTCTGGCTAGCCTCACTAGTTGACCCATCACTAGACCCTTTGTCTGATGTTTTGGGTGGCAGCTCTTAAAATGGAGCAGTGTGCTCGAGTATGTAGACTTCCTGTATAGGTTCGAAGTAAAACATCTATTACTGTGGTAAATTATATTTTTCACATCTAAATAACAAACCTTCTCTTTAGATTTCTTTCTGATAAACCTCAGGAAGTCCATAGTGTTGTTAATATACTGAAAAAATCGTTTAACCTAGAATGTGTCTTTCCAAAACGAGACCAAATCATCTAAAAAGCGTCCATAAAATATCCATGCATTTTCAAAACCTGAATTGAAAACAAAGTTCTTTTCATAAAATGCTAGGACAATGTTAGCAAAAATGGAGGCACATGCTTCCATTGCTACCTCCATTCTCTGTTTAAAGATGGTCCCTTCAAACCAGATGTATCTGTTTTATAATAGTAGTTCTATCATTGTTCTAAGGACCTCATTTGTGTTATCTGAATTATCCTTGGTAGCCAGGTACTCTGTGAACCAGTCAAGTTTACACTGGTGCAGAATAACCGAAAATATGTCTGTAGCATCTATGATGACCAAAATAAGTTCATTATAGTTATCTTGCAATATTTTATATGCCCTACTAATTGTCCCTTTTTAACAGCATTTTCCATTCTAGACTGAGTTATGAATTCTACCAGAGCTGGTCTTTCAGTTAATGCTGCCATGTCCCTTTGTTTTTGTGAGCATTCTGTTATTAATCCCTGCTAGGGAAGGCAATCTCTTGCCTGCAATCCAAACTCCTGCTTAGCCTTATCATACTCTTAATAATTTTCCCATTGGAGTTATTTATTCCCAAACTGAGTTCCTTTAATTTTTACCCCATGCTTCCCTATTTTCTGCACCCCCTATTTGCAGACATCCCCATGGGTAACATCTACTCCTGCTTAGCCTTATCATACTCTTAATAATTTTCCCATTGGAGTTACTTATTCCCAAACTGAGTTCCTTTAATTTTTACCCCATGCTTCCCTATTTTCTGCACCCCCTATTTGCAGACATCCCTATGGGTAACATCTCCTTTCCCAACCCAGTGGTCTCGTCCCCTCCCAGAACACATTCTGTCAACTCTTTATTAATTGTTATGCATAAGTTCTCCTTCATTTGATAAAAATAGGACTGACCTATCCAAGACTGAAGATAATAAAAGGGTCTATACTGAATGCTCAAACTTTCAAAAGTTCGAGTGTCAAGTTTGAGTGTAATATGATCGACACCATATGATCGAACTTTTGAAAGTTTGAACGTTTTAATGGAGATCTCCGTACAGCATGGAATGAGAAGATTTCCCTTTTCTGCATTGCAGTGCGATCTCGGAGTTGGGGGGTGCAGGGGGGCTTGCCCCCTGCTTAAAACGTTCAGGTAGGTTATTTGTGTAGTTTATTTATTTTTTTTTTGGATGTTTGAACTTTTAAAAGTTCGATCATATGGTGTCGATCATATTACACTCAAACTTTTAAATGTTCGATCATCCAATATAGACCCGAATAAAAACATTTCCCCTGGTTGTACGTTCCTATCCATATTCAAGAGTTTCCAGTTTGTTAATTGTTTGTATTAACTTCTATTTAGTCTCTTCCCACATATTCTTAGCTGCAAAAACAGAATTATGTTTAACCCATATACATAAAACTTCATCTTATAATCTTCCCATAAATAAATGGGTATTGCTGAACCAATTCATGTATGGGTTCATAGTTTGCCATTGTAGCTTTTGTTTTATTTTCATTTATTTTATACTCAAAAGTGTACCACAACACCAAAATATTTTTTTCTCTTTTTATTAAGTAAAAATAATGTCATCTACAAATCAGGTTAACTTTTCTTGATTAGTATGCCAGTCATATCCTTGAATTTGTAAATCATATGTTAAGTTGTCGATCTCGCCTTCATTCTTGCTGGATGGGTTCAGAGCCGATCCTCGGCTCCGACTCTGCCTTATACTAAAGCTCGAGAGCTATTTACCGGCTTGAGGCCCTCGCCCTATCCCACAATGCTAGACGTCAGATACCCAGATCTCGTTTGCCGCTTCAGCTACGAGGTTGCGATTTTACCGGCTCCAGGTTATATAACTCTTTTCTACTGTTTTATTATATATATATATATATATATATATATATATATATATATGTGTACAGTTTTTTTTTTTCTTATTAGATTTTGTCTCTTAGTGTTTCCCTTTCTAAACCCTTGAGAAACCCCCTTTTAAAAAGCTCTTTTGCTGTAGTTTTTCAGAGTTCCCCCCTCCCCCCACCCGTTAGGGTAGCGTTGATTTTTCTTATATATATTTATATTCTACCCTCTAGGGTTAGTTGTATATAATCAGTAGTGTTTTTATTCTTATTCTACTACTTTTTTATATATTTTCTACTTTATAGTGATAGATATATTTAGTAGTATTATTTTTATTACTATTATATTGTTGGTGTTGTTAGTTTTTTACTAGCACTAGTTACCTGTTCCCTTGGTACCCTTTTTTCTATTTTTCATTATGTCTAAGGATACTAAGGTCTCAGGTTTCAAGAAGTGTGACTCGTGCTGTCAGAAGATGTCTCTGACAGACGGTCACACTTCTTGTGTGTATTGTTTGGGCCCCCTACACCTGCAGGACTCTTGTGCGCTCTGTAATGCCTTCAGTCTGAGAATCCTGCAGGAGCGTAGGAGCAAACTTATTTTGAGGGGCTTGCTTAAGCCTGAAGGGTCCCCGACTAAGTCTTCGTTGGGTAAACCCTCCAAGCCCGCTAAGCCGTCGGCTCCCTGTTCGGAGCCATCGCCGAGCGGAGCTTCTGCCTCCTCGTCGGTTCCGGCTGGAACCGACACTTCGAGACCTCAGTCTGCTCCAGCCTTAGTATCGGAGCCTTCTGTGACCTGAAAACGCTCGAGGTCTCCCTCTTTGGAGTCCATCGTTCAGCTCTGAGGTCTCCGTTACTACAGTCGGAGCTGAGCCATAGGTCCCACTCCTCTCGGTCCTCCAGGCTGTCTGATCACGACCTAGAGAGGGTGGTCAGTAGGTTCTTAAAGTCGCAGGTACTGGCCCAGATGTTGACTAGCCCTTCTCAACAGACTGTGGCTATCCCTGTATCTTCATCAGTTCCTCCTCCGACTCTACCGCTGTGTTCGGAGCCGGAGCTCGTTGGGGCTCGAATCGTCGGAGCCGATACCACACATTTCGGCTCCATCGTTGGCTCCGATCTCTTCATTGGTTCCATCCATGGACGGATCCGGGCGTCAAGACTCCCTCATCGGCTCCGAGGGGGCCGGTGGTATCGGACCGTTGTCCGACCCCGTTCTCCCTTTCGGTGCCTCGGCGCAGGTGAGCTCGGCCCCGGAGCCATCACTCTCGGTGCCGGGAAGGGTTCTCATCTCTTCAGAGCTGGAACCTTCCTCTCTGCCTGATAGGGGCGCCTTCGAGGTCATGAGGAGCGTACTGACTCCTGAGTCGGATCCACGATCGGCCCCTTCAGCTCCTCCCCCCATGGTGCCTGCTTCGGTCTTTGTCCACCCTCCTGACCCCAAGCGTGGAGAACAAACGCTCCAGGTCGCCCCACTGGGGGTATCTTCCTCTTCCAAGGCCTCCCCCTAACATTCAGAGGAGCCACCTCGGAAGAAAACATGTAAGAGGAAACATGTTGACTCCCCCGATCTGACACCGACTTGGAGGATTCGGAAGGGTCCCCAAGGTCCCTCTCTGAGGATGTCTCCTTTTTAGACATCCTGGAGATCCTTAAGCAGAGGGGGAATTGGACTGCCCTTAAACCTTCTGAGGATGAGTCTGTGTACCTGGACCCGTTTGGTTCTCACCCTTCCACCTCCTGGGTGTCTCCGCCTTTTGACCCGCTCATGGAACTGGTTGCTCGGAACGTGTGGACAGCCCCGGACGCAGTGGAACCAACTCCCCGTAGGCCCGCTAAATTTATTACAGTCCCATCGGATAAACAGTTTCTAGCTAAGGGGGTCCCAGTTGATGCCATGGTGGTGGCAGCGGCCACTAAGAAGGAGTTGGCTGACCCTTCGGTGCCTGTACATCCTCCTAATAAAGACTCTAGGACAATGGACAGGTATGGGAAGCGGGTGTTCTCTTCAGCGACCTTTGCTATGCGGTCGCTGAATTATCTGTGCCTTTTCACCCAACTTCAGAGGGATCTTCTCAAAGAACTGGGTGATACGCTTCAGGATCCATCGGCTGCGGGGTCTCAGGATAGGGTTAACTCCCAGCTGGCGACCTTAAGTTCCATAGTTAACTCCTCCATGTGGCTCATTTCTTATGCAGCCGATGGTGCGAGTAGGGCCGCAGGTACAGGCGTGGCTTTGAGAAGACACGCCTGGATGCGGTTATGTAACTTTGCTGACCCCTTTAGGTGTCCTTCACCAATACCCCCTTCGATGGTTCGGCTTTGTTTGGACCACAGGTGAAGGATATACTTACCAGGTGTGAGCAGGAAGGCAAGACTCTCTCTGCCGTGGAAGTCCGTTTTTCTACTCCCTCCAGACTGTATCCCAAAGGTCAGAAGAGTGGAAAAATGTGGTTTTGTAAACCCCAGAGAGTCATGCCTGACACACGTGGTGATTTTTCCTCCAGGGGCAGAGGAGGAAACAATAATAGACGCCGCCCTAGGGGCAGAGGGGGTCCGCAAAATCAGGGTAGCAGAGAATCTTTCTCTGACAAACCGTTCCAGCACCCCTGAGGGGCTGCCCGACTGTCCACCTTCGGAGGCAGTCGGGGGAAGATTGTCACTGTACCCAGAAGTCTGGCAACTCCTCACTCAAGACCGATGGGTACAGTCTATCATATCCGAAGGTTACAAAATTCCCTTCGTCCGCACCCCTGTACAAACAAACAGATCCCTTCCAGATGTTCCACCCGCTCTAAGGGATCAAGCAGTTCTAGAAATTTCAAAACTGCTAAGAAAAAGAGCCATCCAGCCAGTCCCAGCAGACCAGCAAGGATCCGGAATTTACTCAAGGTTCTTTTTGATACCAAAAAAGACAGGGGACTGGAGATCCATTTTGGATCTCAGCAGATTAAATAAGTCTGTTCAAAGAACGAAGTTCCGGATGGTCACGCTCCAGTCCATTCTACCCTTTTTGGGCCAGGACAGTTGGATGTGCTCCATAGACCTTCAGGATGCGTACTACCATATAAAAATGGACAGGTGTTCCAGAAGTTTTCTCCGCTTCCGGCTGGGAGCCAGTCACTATCAATTCAGAGCCCTGCCCTTTGGTCTCACCACGGCCCCCAGGGTGTTCACCAAATGCATGGCAGTGGTTACGGCTCACCTGAGATGACGGGGATTCCAGGTGTTTCCATATCTATACGACTGGCTCCTTACTGCTTCCACCAGGCATCAGCTATTGCGAGCCAGGGACTATACCATTCAGACATGCTCCGAGCTAGGTATATCAATAAATTTTGAAAAGTCTGCATTGTCGCCTTGTCAGTCTATAACCTTTATAGGCGCAGAATTAAATACAAAAGATCTGTCTGCCAAACTTCCTCCAGACAGAGTATCAGACATTCGCCGACATGTACAGATCCTACTACAGTGCAAGACGATTCAGGCCAGATTTGTACTAAAGACATTGGGTCTCATGGCAGCAGCGATCATTTTAGTCCCCCTGGCTCGTTTTCACATGCGGATCCTCCAGTGGATGCTGCTTACCCAATGGTCCTTTCAACAACTTCCAATGTCCCACAGGATAATAATCACTCAAACATGCAAAGACCACCTGGCTTGGTGGATGGTTTTCCCTCTAGTTCTCCAGGGCAGACCGTTTGTTCTTCCTCCTCCTGTTGCCACAGTGACCACGGATGCCTCCCTAATCGGGTGGGGGGGGGGGGCATTTTCAGGGCAGGACTGTCCAGAGCTCTTGGCAACCCCTAGAATACCACCTGCACATAAATGTCTTGGAGATGAGAGCGGTACTTATAGCATTGCAAGCTCTTCAGGACTCTCTACCTACCGGGACTATTGCAGTTCAGACAGACAATATGTCTGTAGTGTGGTACATCAACAAGCAGGGCGGAACCAAGTCCTATCCCTTATGTCGAGAAGCACTCGGACTCTGGCAGTGGGCGATCTCTTCCCAACGGTTTCTGATAGCAAAGCACATCCCCGGGAAGTCCAACGTCATAGCAGACAGGTTAAGCAGAGCCATTCTCATGCCTCACGAGTGGTCTCTCAATCAGTTAGTAGCGGACAAGATTTTCCGCAGATGGGGCCAACCTTGCTGTGACCTTTTTGCAACCCCTCTCGACAGCAAGTGCGAAGACTTCTTCACTCTCTTTCCCCTCCCCGGCCATTCCCCCAGAGACGCTCTAGTACACGATTGGCCTCGGGGTCTCTTATATGCATTTCTGCCTTTTCCCTTAATTCCCAAACTGATTCAGAAAGCGACCGCTTTGGGTTCCAGGATGATCCTCATTGCCCCTTACTGGCCTTGACAAATTTGGTTCCCATTCCTGCATCGTCACCTACTGGAGCAGCCCTGGAGTCTGGACCCAGTGCCAGACCTGTTGGTCCATCAGTCGGGCAGGCTGCACCAATCCCTTCAATCTCTCAACCTCACAGCTTGGTTGCTCCACTTCCAACCCTAGCCAGGCTTCCACATATTTCTCAGCCAGTGCGTGAAATCATCCTTTCTTCACACAAATCTACTACCAGAAAAACCTATGCTAGTAAGTGGAGACGTTTCTCCTTCTGGGCGGAGGCCAGAAATATAGATCCTTTTACAGCCCCTGTCCACAGTGTTCTGGATTTTTTGGCAGAGCTTTTTCGAGCGGGCTCCTCTTCTGCCACCATTAGAGTCCAATTGGCTGCAATCACTAATTTTCACGCTGGCCTGTCAGAGACCAGCATTATGTCCCATAAACTTTGTAAAGCCTTTCTTAAAGGGACTGTTTTGCTGAGGCCTCCAGTTAGAGATCCCCCGTCTCCGTGGGATTTGAATCTGATATTAACTTCACTGATTCTCCCTCCTTTTGAACCTGCGGCCACCTGTTCCTTAAAATTTCTCTCCTGGAAGACTCTCTTCTTAGTAGCTATCACCTCAGCTAGAAGAGTATCGGAACTTCCAGCCCTCTGTATTCGTCCTCCCTATCTTGTTTTTCACAAAGATAGAGTTTCACTCAGAACTAATCCCTCCTTTTTACCCAAGATTTCTTTTGAGACAAACCTGAATCATGCCATTGATCTTCCTGTCTTTTTTCCTAACTATTCAAACAGAGCTGAACAAAAGCTGCATTATTTGGATGTTCACAGGCAATTACGTTTCTATTTAGATAGGACAAAACAAACTAGGAAGTCGGACCAACTCTTCCTGTCCTATGCTGAGGGCAAGCAGGGCCTGCCAGTGTCTAAAGTATCTTTATCTAGATGGTTGGCCTCTATCATTTCCTTCATTTACCAACTAAGACATAAAGAACTCCCTACAAAACCAAAAGCTCATTCCACCAGAGCGTTAGCTACGTCAGTAGCTTTTCAAGCAAGACTTCCAATGGAATCTATTTGTGCTGCAGCCACATGGGCCACTCCTCATACCTTTATTTCTCATTACAAGTTGGATATGACCTCCAGGAGTCTGGCTGAGTTTGGTTCCACTGTGCTCAAGAGTCTGTTCCGATGAGCCACCCAGGGCTAAGGTGCTAGGGACGCTGTCCCATCCAGCAAGAATGAAGGCGAGACTGACAACTTAACATTAAGAAGTTATGTACCTACCATAACGTTCCATGTTGGTGGTCTTCTTCTCGCCTTCTTTCTTGCATCCCACCCGCCATCCCCCTAGCCTGGACAGACCGAGATGAATCCTTCTGAGGCCTTATTCCTTTGCTTGACTATTTCCTAGGTTATGTCCTCCTCAGTTGTTACCACTGTAGGTAAACTTTATAGTAGGGACAGGGTGTCTCCATGGTGTTAGCTATACCAAACGAGATCTGGGTATCTGACGCCTAGCATTGTGGGATAGGGGGAGGGCCTCGAGACGGTAAATAGCTCTCGAGCTTTAGTATAAGGCTGAGTCGGAGTCTAGGATCGGCTCCGAACCCATCCAGCAAGAAAGAAGGCGAGAATAAGACAACTAACATGGAACGTGTTATGGTAGGTACATAACTTTTTATTATTTTCTTTGCTAATGCCCCATGTGTAAAGCGAATAACAGAATGAAAAGAAGATATCCCTGCCTAGTTGGTTCATTGGTTCAAACACAGCTCGTCAGAAAGGAACCTTCGCACCTTAATTCTTGCTTCTTAACTCCATCAAGGAACTCAAATGCTGCAATTACCCAACTAATGAAATCCTAGCTGACTCTACTGAATGTTTTTTCTGCATCAAGACTAATCAGTAGTAGTGGTGCTTTCTTACATTCTACTTCTGTCTCAATCATCTTTGTTGTATTAATGTTATTATATCTGTATTTGTCAATTTTGGTAACATCTTTGCCATTGTCTTATACAACATTGACATAAACACTTTATAATCATGTTTAAAATAAAAAAAATCATATATGAAAGGTTTTTACCATTTTTCAATAATACCCCCTGTTGCTTCCCCTCCCTTTTTTAAATATTGGTAAATAAAACTTTCCAGGTCTTTGTCAGTCAATTCCTTGCTAACTTCTAAGTGTCTGCAGGAATACCATCTGTTGCTGGAGACTTTGCTGTTGATTGTTTTTATTTCATCTCTTTCTGTCTTTGCTATTAATTATTAATTCAGGTCTTCTTCTAACCTTAGCATAACTAAGTCTTCCATAAATGCTTCCATTTGTTCCTTTTCTTAGTTTCTCTGTTCTGCTTCATACAGGCTGAAAGATCCAAGATGCCTATAATACCACTAAAGCATCTTTGGTTATTTTTCTCTTCACATATTCCTTAAGTTTGGCTACAACTCATTATACTTTATTTTGCCAAAATCATTGTGCTAAAAGCTGTTGCAGAGTTTTTTAATAGAAAACATTTCCCAGACTTTTCATTTCAGTAAAAGTTCTGAAAAAAACAAACAAAAAAACTAAATACATTTAAAAAAATCCCTTTTAACTTGCAGCAAATTTACCATTTTCTAAAAAGGAAATCTACTTGTCCTCCATACTTGTTAGCTGCAGTCATAGGTATCACTTGTTCTAAAGTTAAGGTTAACCATGTTAATCTGCATGGTTAGAGCCAGTGTTTCAACTTACTTTGTGCTATCTCCATTCCCCTCCCAGATGTAAGTTCATGCTTTCAGCAAGCATTAACTTTTAGCCATAAGAAAAGGTACACTGGCTAACCTTAAAATAAACTATCTCAACTGTGAATGTTGCATTTAATGCATTAAATCACTAAGGCTGCTGGGAGGCGATTTGCTTTTATAATTACTCACTCCCACAGTTTCAAACTTTATTTCTCTCTCTATTTTCATTAACTGCTTGCTATTACCCCTTTTAAAGTCAATTACGTTGTACCCTGCAGATCCACAGAAAATGTCACCCAGAACACATTGTTCAGACCATCAGTATTAAGTTGCCCGCATCTACAGGAAGCTTGTCTTTATCCAAAAGCAGTTGCTAGTGGAAAAAAAAACAGCTAGTTACTTTACAAATGTAAGAGAGAGTAGCAGTGATCGATACACATTTGCATTTCCCTAGAAACAAAATACCACAATATTTACATTAGTATCAACTTCTTTCCAGCCGTTCATATCAAATACCTTTTTATCTTAATATCACAAGCATATTCAACAGTCACTGATAAAACTACCCACCCATGTTGTGTTTAAAATACCTCTGATTGCATACTGTACAGAACTACTTTATAATAAAAAGTAACATGCAGTGTGATGTATGGCTCCCAAGTGTGCAGCAAAGTCTAGAAGATTTAGGATTTTTGCTTGGAAGTGTTTGCATATGTATTTCTATACTCCAAGCAGGCTCCAAAGAATGTTGGAGGCGTGATGGGGAAAAAAGAGGCAACTGGGAACATATGTTTTGGAGTGTAATGAGTAGGCACATTTTAAAATATTCAGTACAGAGTTCTCTTCTTAGAAATATTGGGTGAGCAAATTGGTGTAACTAAGGAAATTATTATTTTGAGCTGGAACACACGATCTGAATTGTCTAGACATAGCAAGGCCTTGTTAAGTTTAATTTTGGTGGATGCCAAAACAAGCAATTACTATAAAAGTGAAATCAAAGTCTAAAACTAACTCTATTTGAAGTATTGAATACAGTTAACAGAGGTAAAGAAATTGAAGTGGGCTCTCTAGAAAAGGGTAGGAGCAAATTATTTAGAAAAAGTGGAAATTGTGGGAACAATACATGCAGAATAATGTTTTGGAGGAGTAGTGAGATTTAAGGGAAAGCAGGAATTGAGCAATTTATATAATGTGTTTTTTATGATAGCTGCACAAAAATATGATGTTTGCAACTGTGGGTGTGTTAATATGGTTTGTTTTATTTTATATGAATGTATGTTCATCATATCTTAAGTGATAATTCAGTAAAGGTGTTAAAATAACATGCAGTTTGCATCAAGAAATGTTTGTGCAAGTAAGAGCAAAAATTGTTTTATTTACATTTATTCAGTATCCTTCTGAGCATTAATGGCATAAAGATTAGTTTATGGTTTACAGTTTTTTTTCCCACCAGTTTAATACAGTCATCAAACTTCCAGTCTTTTTCAATCATTTGTTGTGGAGAAACCAGAGTCCACAGGTCTAATATACACCTAGTGGGATTGATGCTTTACAGTTCCCCTCTTATAAACTAAATTAATTTTGTTCCTTGTCTTATTCCTGCTCCTAGTGATATCCTGATACAGGTCTCTAGTCTAGTACAGGGTGCTTCTGATTCTTCAGGTCAGCTGCTGGGCTTGTTTCTGTTGCTCAAGCACCTTTGAAACTATGGAAAAAGATTTCACTGACAAAGTCTCTCTCTCGTTGGGCTTTCCTATTCACTTAAAATTGAGGAGCAGACTCCTCTTCAGCTTCCTGGTTGACTGTTTGTTGACCAAACTTTATTTCTCCCCGTAGTGTGTTTTTTTTTTTCTGTTCTAGTCTGTTCTGAAAACTGTATTTGATGTTTGAAGACAGCTGGGTATAGCAACTTGAATCTCACACTTGCTTCTTGACATCGCCTGATTTTTGGGTTAAACTTGCCTCTTTTTTGCCTTGTTTACAATGAATAATTATTTTTCACAAACACACTGAAGTTCCCAGTTTTTAAAACATTTCCTTTCTGAAACAAGTATGTCGGAAGCAGCTAATTTTGCTGGTATGATTGCATCTTTACTAATTTAGGTTTCAACTGTCTCCTGATGGCTACATTTGGAGCATAAATATAATGTGCCATTTCAGTCAACATATATTGCTGTGAAACCACAATCTAGTTGCTTGTTTGTACTTTCATAGAACCAATACAGTTCACTCCTTCCAATTTCTCTAGTATTGCAAAAAAACTCATATTTTGTCTGCCTGCTCTGTATTCTAAAAAAATACTTATTTTTTGGTGAGGGGAGCCGCATATTCAGCTGGCCTTTCCATTATTTTGGTCTCTGATTTCTGTAATTTTATCAGTTTATGCGAAAGGCTACTTAAAATTTCTACTGTTTCCCTAGCTTTTTGTCATTTGACATTTATGTCTTCTTCCATTGTCCCACTTTAAAAAAAAAAAACCTCTGTGTGTATTTGAATTATTTTTCCTTTGAATTGCTAGAAATCATCTGCTATACTAAAGCAACAAAGTAAACTGATTTTTGCTGAACAGCTGTTAGGTTCTTCCCAGTCAGAGCTTTATTTTTCCTTTCCAGTTGATTATCCTTTACATTTTCCAGATTTCTTCTTTATTGTCATCCAGGCAATGTAGTTAACTATCCAGTAAATCAGAGTTTACCAAAATTGATAACTTTTACTTTTTTTTGTTTGTTTTAAGAATTTCTTGTTCTTTTTTGTACTGGGATATTTGTAATCAGCATCTTAATCAGCTGACATCAGAAGTTTCTGGAAAAAAAAACGTTTTCATAATGAAAATACTCTACAATTTAACTTGACTAAAGATGAGTAAAATTCCTTAAATGTTTTGCAAAATGGTTGCACCCTTATAATCAGGTGAGCTGACAAAGGTCAAGATGTTATTAGACTAAACATGCTAAGGGATGAAGAAATATGCTGTCAGCATTTGCATGATGTTGATACCAGTGTTGATATACACAAGAGTGATTATTAGCAAAGGAAAGCACTTTAGTATTGCTAAAAGGTATTGGGTTATTTATTTTTTGTCCAAGGAGTATTCGGATAAACTTGGTTCCGATACTGTCTGTTGTCAACTGGTTCAGTCTTTGGGGTTATTGGAGCCAACTGGATCCAAATTTTGCTTTTCAGGAGCTTGGATCCAGGGCTCTGACTATTTCCTTAACCTTAATTCCCTCAGTTTCCCAGAGTACCCCAGTTCTTGTTTGCCACTTGATCTAGAAGAACATGGTTATCAAGGGCTTTGACTTTGGAAGATGATAAGTAGTATTTTTGGGGCTTAAAATCTCTAGCTTCTCTGATTCTGTAGTTCTCTTTTAGCTCCTTTATTCTATCCATAAAAAAACACACACACACACACACAAAACAGTACAGCCAATGGTACAGTCAGGGTGGCAGCCACCAGAATTGCTAATCGCTGACATGCCTGGATTCACCTTCTAAGGAAGGCTTCAAGATGTCCTTCATTAGCGCCCCTTTTGATATTTTAACTTTGTTTGGACCAAAGGTGACTGAAACTCTCACCAGGAGAGAGCAGGAAGGCAAGACTTTGTCTATGGTTGAAATCATTTTTTTACACTCCACAAAGGACCTTTTACCTTTTCTAGGAACCAAAGGGAGGGGAGGCTGCAGTTTTGAAAAGCCCAAGAATTTAGCCAGGACGCTGCCACCTGGAGATACATTCTCAGATAGCCAGACTTTCACAGACCAGAGTGTTGTCCCTAGCAAGTAGGTTCAGAGGTTCTTCACCACTCTTCTCCCCCTGCAAATTACTGATTTATTTACTTATTGACATTTGTTTGTCAATATTGTTTAAGTTTAAAGCAAAAAGATCACAGCGAGATTGACCCCAGTGACTGAAAATTCTCTGATTTTAAAGTTTGATGGCTGTCTCAATCACTCTGGTTCCTCAAGAAAGATACTACATAAGAGTTCTGCAGTGGACTCTCTTAGTTCAGTAGTCCTTAATGTCTCACCCACTGCATGCACCAATGCACCCCATGCCAATATGCAGGAAACACATCAGTTGGTGATTGACCTTTCCCATAGTCTGAAAGGGTCGACTGTTCTCCTCACCACCTCCAGTAGACACAGTTACCACAGACTGCTCCCTTCTGGGATGGGGTGGGGCATTTTGAAGGGAACATGGTTCAAGGTTCTTAGCTACAGAGGTCAGTCTTCACATTAATGTCTTGGAGATGAGGGCAGTCCTCCTAGCACTGCAGGCCTTTGGGGACTCCCTCCCTGATGGTGTGATCACTGTACAGGCAAACAACATGGCGGTAGTCTGTTATCTCAACAAGCAGGGGAGGACTCTGATTGTATCCCCTTTGCCAGGAATCCATAAAGGTTTGGCAATGGGAGATGTCTTCCCATCACTTTCTCATTGCAATGCACACACTAGAGAGATCCAGTGTTCTGGTAGATAGGCTGAGCAGGTCTATTCTTCTACCACAGGTGTCATCCCTCAATCAGACAGTGGCAACACAAAGTTTCAGTCACTGGGCCCAACCTTGCTGCAATCCTTTTGCTTCATACCTAAACAAGTGCAATAGTTACGTTACCCTGATCCCTTCACACGGACAAAGATTGAGGGATAATGTAGTCCACAATTGGTCGTTGGGTCTCCTTTATGATTTTCCTCCCATTCCTCTCAAAAGAAAAATGTATTTAGAAAGCCAGAAGGTGTGAGGTCGGGGTTATCCTCCTTGGCAAGTTTAGTTTCCCTTCCTCTAGTCTCATCTGGTATATCCAGCCTGGGTTTTGGACCTTGTCCAGATCTTCTGAATCGCACATCCAGTCAGCCTCACCATGACCTGAAAACCATGAACTTAACAGCATAGTTTCTGCAATTTTTAATGGTGGCCAGAGATGCCATGCTTGAATCTCAGTAAATGAGGAGGATTTTTCATTTGGGCTTCCTCCAGAGGGTTAGACCCTTTCTCAGTTGCACTTCCATCTGTTCTGGATTTCTTGGCAGAGCTTTTTCATAGTGGGTGTAGCTTCTCAACTATCAAGGTACAATTAGCACCTATTCCTAATATTCACATAGAAGGCTAGATGATACTGATACTGCTTCTCTAAAGATTTCAGTAGCATTTCTGAAGGGAACCTTCTTGTTAAGACCACCAATAAGGGATATGGCTCCCCCTTGGGATATTACTATCATGCATCAGGCTTTAACAAAGTACAACATATTTGAAATATCTTTCTTGGAAAATCCCCTTTTTGGTGGCCGTCATATTTGCAAGAAGAATTTTGGAATTGCAGGCCCTATCTTATAAGTTCCCATATCTGGTCTTTCGTCAGGAAACTGTTTTTAGAACAAACTCTCACTTTTTCCCCAAAGGGAAGTGAACCTTACTCAGACTATCAGTTTGCCAGTGTTCTTTGCAAAGTTTTCTAAAAAAGGAGAGTGTATTTCATACCTATTAGATGTTCATCGACAACTCTGGTTTTATTTACACATGACTAAGAATACCAGGAAATCTGGCTGCTTTTTGTAAAGCTAAATTTTGTCAAAGAGTATTTAATAAGGTAACTCTATCCAGGTTGCTTTCTGACTGTATAATGTTCATATATGAAAAGTTGGAATTGACTCTGCATGGCAAACCAAAGGCTCATTGTACCACGGCAGTAGCTACTGCCACTGCCTTTATGGGTTGAGTTCCTATTAGTGAGATTAGTGCTGAAGCTACTTGGTCTACTCTCCATACCTTTGTGTCACATTACAAGCTGGACGGACAGTCCAGACCCCATGCATCCTTTGCCTCCATCGTTCTCAATAATATCCTTCCTTGATACCACCCAAATGTATTGTTAGCTTGGAAATCAGTTCTAAAAATTCAACTGGATGAAAACCGATAACATTGGATACTAAAGTTATGTTATAATCATAATGCTAGATTCGTGTTGTCTTGTTTTCATCTGGTTAAACATCCCAACCTCAGTCCCCCAGTCTAAATTCTCATTTTATACTCCAGATGAATGATTGGACCTGACCAGGGGCCCTGTCTTTGGACAGCCTGTTTCTTGCTGTTCCTCATGGCTTCTCCTATTTGTCTTATAATTATCCATTTTAACAGCAACGCCTGCTCTAGATTCAAATAAAAACTCTACCAGAGCAGGCATTTCACTTAGGATTTCCCTATCCCTTTTTCTTTGCCTATACTCTGATATCAATCCCTGGCAGGAAAGGCATTCTAGCATGTAGTCCAAATGTCTTCTTGGCTTCATCCATTTCTATTATCTTTCCCTCTCTAGTTATTTACTGCAAATACCTTGGTTACTTTGCCAGTTTTCTCCAGTAAATTTCAGCCCCCTCTTGCATATTCAATTTAACCTTACTTGCAGCCATCCCTACTAGCAAAACCTCCTTTCTCCATTCTCATGATGGCTTAATTATTAGAATACCTGCTTATGAATACAATATTCTGTATGGCTGTTACTATTCTCTTTAACGAGCTGCATCTAAAATCCTGCTCTGTCTCTCTTTTTTCTTGAATCCACCCCTCCCCCAGTTTCATCATTATCCCTTTCCACTTTGAATTATAGCTTTCTGCCTGTGTTATATATATGAACCTTAACTGTATTGCTCTAAAATAGCCCATCAAATCAGGTAATCCTCCAAAATAAATTCTCTGTTGTAGAAGGAAGTAGTAGTCCACAAAAAATGCAAAAATTGACAGCACAGAAAGAGGTCAGAAAGATGACAGATTGGACTAATGAAGATAAGAAAGAAATTATGTATTGTTAATATTATGCAGGAAGTCCAGAATCTCTGGATAGAAGATATACAAAAAGATTAATAGAGGAATTACAGGCATGAAAAGTACTTGCACAAGAAAAACGGTCAAAGGCTTCAAACACAAATTTTGTGTTCATTAATGCAACAAATTCATGAAAACATTATATTGACCAAGAAACCAAGGAAGTGCAAAAATATAAAGAACGAAATCGAAGAAATTTTTGAAAAGTATAAAAAAGAAACATGGACATGGGGAAAGAGAGATCTGATATGGTGCAATATTTATAGAAAGAAGAAAGCCAAACTAATCAATACAAAAAAACAGCTCCAGATATATTTGAAGAGAAATACAAGCAAAGGAACCCATATATGGAAAATTTCACAATACAAAAAAAAAAAAATAAACAAGATCATGTAGGGGGAACGTAGAACAGAAGATTAGTAAAGTAGAAGGTAAACAAACAGAAGCTAAAATTCTGGAATACCTGCAAACTGAAGGATTTGGTGTAGAAAGTCTAAAACAGCTTGTGTCACAGCATGATAGAACAGTGAGTCCCCAAAGTAAGGAGAAACAGGAGAAGAAATATGGGCATGGGATAAAAAAAAGAGGTTTAATATGGTGCAATATTTATACAGAGTAGAAAGCAAAACTAATCAATACAAAAGAAAGGCAGCACCAAAGATATTTTGAAGAGAAATACAGGCAAAGTCATCTGGATATGGAACATTTAAAGACAGATAAAGTCTTACCACAAAAACAAAGGCAGTAAGGGAATGAAGGAAAGAAATCGAATGCCATCAATGAGGTATTGAATGGAGAAAACTATAAAGTGATTAGGGCAAGAAGTTTCACTGTTAGAAGAGTACAGAAGAGAGAACAGTTGAACAAAATACTTACATGATAAAAGCAATGCATAGTATCAGAACATACCAGGATCTATTGTACACTATTGCAAATAATAAACTAAATGTATCAGTACAGGTGAAAAACTATAGGTAAATGTAACCAGCTTAAAGCTTAAAAATTCATTATATATTCAATCCAATTAATTACAGGTCACATGATTTTATTGGTAAGGTATTTAAACCTGTAGTTCAGAGGATTTTTTATCTTGAAAAAGCCTGGTATTTATCCAGGCGAAAGCGCTCGATTGTATTTTATTATTTTTTTGCTCAAATAAAGTTTCACGTTAATTATTACTCATCGGCCTGTTTCCTCCAGCCTGTGGATTTGTTTGTTTACTTGGCTTTCTACATCAGGTTTTTTGATACTTCTGTAGTTAAGCAGGAGTGGGAGGGAGTTGTTCAGGTTCAAGGTGGGTAGACAAAGTAATACAAGGTTGCAAGTCAGAAAAACTGGACTAGGCCAGCTGCTAAAAAGAAAACCGGAAAACCAAACTAAGTCAATTCCCGGTCAGTGTAGTGCAGTATCTTCCTAAATAGCTACAAATCTTATACTACTAATCTAGTACAGTGTGGTGAAAAGGACCACCACTTCTACAGGGAAAAACAATTGAAGTATGGGCTTGCAGGTACATAGGTAAACTTTTTCCAAGAGAAAGTAGTTTTAAGTAATTGACCTAGAAGTACAACAGGAAGAGAAAAATGGGGGACCAGTAGTCTGCACATGTACAGTGAAAGGGGAAAGAGTCTTCAGTTTAGAGGACAGATTAAATGCAACTTTAACATACACTAGTGTAGCTGAAAGCACTTTAGTGTTCCACCGATGCAGGGTCTCACAGTGCAGGGCAACGAGACAGCCTTGGGTTGATTGGAGGTTGACCAAGACACAGGATGAAACTTTTGCTGAGGGGACTGGAAGTAAAAAGGAAAAGGAGGTAAATATTAGGTCTGAAGTTTTAAAACACTCTGATTACCAAGTAACTAAGATAGAGAATGCAGGGGAGGCGCAGAATACCTTGTAAGAAACAGCACAATTCTATGAGCAACACAAAATGCAAGGATAGCAGATAAAAAAAAAAAAGGTAGCTCCAGTTGATACCAAGCTATTATAACATACACTATTATGTATTGTTATAAAGAGAAAATAGTAACTACTAAAATGCTACACACAATTTAGCATTCTCCACTAAAACTCAGGAATAACAGTGGTATGCTACAGAAACAAGTAACTACTAAGATGCTTCACGTAATTTAGAATTATTGTTATGTCAGGAAATACAAATGCTTTATTTGCCATATGTATAAAATTGCAGCTTATTCTGTTGAATGCTTTTTCTACATCAAGACCCACCAGCAACAGTGGCATTTTCATGCATTCTTCTTCTGTCTGGATCATCATTGTTCCATTAATGTTGTCAAATGCTTGCCTCCCGTCCACAAAACCACATTGATCCATATCTGTCAATTTTGGCAGCACTTTGCAATTCTTTTAGCTAGTATAGACATAAACAATTTATAAGTATGGTTTAAAGTTGAAATGGGTCTATGTGAAGCTGAGTCTGATGGAATTTTCCCGTCTTTAGATATTACAACCACAGCTTTCTTCCAAAATGCCATCTGTTCCTAGAGACTGTCATGCATATTGATTATACATCACCATTATTACTTCATCTCCTCCTATTTTAACTGCTAATTGTTGAGCCTCATCTATCTCTAACCTTGCCATACTGAAGTCTTCCATATTATTCAAGAACATTTTTGGTTCCAAAGAAAGAAACAAAGCTTCATGGAGTGTCCTAGAGCTTTATTTTCTCAACCTGTTTGTGAAAGTCCCAAAGTTCAAAATGTTATCCCTTCATAACCTGGTTTGTCATGCTAATTCTCGTTCTTCTAGTTGGGAATGTGTTGTGGCGTAGTTACCAGCTGATTTTATTATCATGTGACCTGGTCAACTATTTAAATTTGAGAGAAAGAAGAGTTTTTGTTACTATCTGCTGAAGTTGCTGTACCACAGCAACGAAAAGCGCTTCATAGCAATAAACGTATACAGTTTTCACTACTTGGAGCCTGTTGGATACTATTTCTAGTGTGTTTAGTAGTTCTTAACTTCCAGTTTGTATTTTACATTTCAAATATTGTTAAGTTTGTGTGTCTGGATTGCACTTTCAGTTCTCCTCATTACCCTTTGGGTTATGCAGTGCTCCAAGGATGATTGCAAAGTGCCTACCTGCAGTGATAACCTATTGTAGACTGCAAGGTATTCATATCTTCCTTATTTAGATAACTTGTTATCCTTGCATTGTCTTTTTCAGAGTGTCAGGAATCTCTCACTTTGGTGAGAGATCTCATTTGCAGGCTGGATTTCCAGAAGAACATTCAAAAATATTGTCTTGCTCCATCTCCTGGATACATCAGTTCAAATAGCTTTTCTGCAGATGAAAAAAAGTGCATGTATACCTAGATCTATTCCTGATTTTTTCTACTCAGTCCTAGACTTCTGCAAGGAAATTTTTAAGGATTTTAGGATTCATGGCATTTATAATTCTCATGATTCCTGTAGCCAGACTTCACATGAAAAAAGATTAAATGTTGCCTAAAATCTGTATGGTCCCAAAATCAATACCCTTTGACTTTTCAAATTCCAGATTTAGGATTTGTAAAAAAGGGAACTGCTTTGGTGGAAATCAGTTTTATCTGAATCCAGCTCTCCCATTCTCCCATCCAGCTCCAACATGGTCTGTAGCAGTAGATGACTCAGATTTTCTTCGGGGCTGGCTTTGGGGGTAAAAGTGCAGGGAACAAAAAGACTGACCAGAACACACAAACCTCAAAGAGATGTTATCAGTAATAAATGCACTCAGTTCTCTCAAGTCGTCTGTGGTCCCCAGACCTCTAACAATGATTACAGACAGTATGGTACATATACAAACAGGGGTTGCCAGATTATACCCTGTGTACAAATTAGCCGTGATAGCCTGGGATATCATAATTTAGCACAATCTTACTCTACAGGAGTCTTACATTCTATCAGAGCAAAGCAGAATAGACTCTCAAAGCCATACACTGAATCAGGAGTCTTCCAAGATTTGATCCAGCTGTGGGGAACACCTTTGATATGTCTGTTTACCACTTTTCACAACAAAAAATGGCAAGATTCTGCTCCAGAAATTATAGCAAGCAGTCCTGGAAAAAAGCATTTTCATTTCCTTAAATGGGAGTGTTCATGTATGCCTTTTCACCTGTTTAAACAATATCCTGAGTCATTCTGAAGATTTAGGAATCTCCCAAGATCATTGTGGTGTCTCCAATCTGGCCCAGGCAACAGTGGCTCTCCCTTATTTTGGAATTGGCCAGGGGCAATTACCACAGGCTTCTACACAGACTGTGTTTACAAGATCAGTGGTGGTTGATACAAACTGATCCTAAACAACTGCAACTGACTACCCGGATGATAAGGTCTCAATACCTCTTAGGCACCTGTTTTCTGAGGATGTGCAGCAGGTTTTGATGGAGGCAAGAAAGTCTGCTTCTAGAAAATCATATATTAGTAAACGGAAGAGGTTTTCTAGTTGGTGCCAATAAAAGAACCAGCACTCCTTCAGGGTTAGTGTTTCTCTGGTTTTACAGTATTTGTGTGGGTTACTTTCCTGTGGCCTTCCTTACTCATCTATCAAAGTTCATTTTTCGACCATTTTAGAAGGGAAACAGCAATGATATTTGGAGAGTCTGCCCATGGATCCCCATTTTAGTGCAGTGTCATGTGAAAATGTCTTGGAAAGGTGTTCTTCATAAGAAGCCGTGGCTCCTCCTTGGGATTTGTCTTAGAGAAGCTAACACATGCTCTGTTTGAACCAACTCATCTGACTGACTTAAGGTTCTTAACACGGAAAACATTTTACTCATTGCTCTGACTTCTGCAAAGAGAATCTGAGTTGCAAGCTTTTATGGTGGGTCAACCTTTTCTCATTATCAACAGAGATATTTTTTGAGAACTAATTATTTTATGCCTAAAGTTGGATCTGAGTTTACCTTAAGCCAATCTATCCATCTCCCTGTTTTGTTTTTCCAGAACCTAAAATGATTGAGAAATAATACTTCATACCTTGGATATCCACTGACAACTTGGGTACAGTCTTAAAATAGAATCTTTTACATCTTCTGATCAGTTGTTTCTTGTGAAGATAAGAAGGGACAACCTGTGCCAAAACAGAATATTTCCAAATTGTTGTCTCAGGCTATTACCTTTTGTTATTCCCACCACAACAAAACTGTTCAAGCAGGGTCAAGGTTCACTGTACCAGGGCCTTGCCTTCATCTATGACATTTTGGAAAACGGACTGTAAAAATATTCTAGAAACAGCAACTTTGTCCTCTGTGCATACTTTTACAAAGCAAAATAAACTTGATTTATTCTCCAGGTCTAGGACAGGCTTTGCCGGGACTATTCTCTGGGGAATCCTGGACCCTTTCCCTACCACCAGCTAGTTATTTTAAGCTATAGTAATCTACCCATATACCTTAGGCTATTGACAGGTATAGTACAGTTGTGCAAGTAAATTTACCGAAGAAGAGTGTGCACGGTGACCAGGTACTAAGGTCCCTTTCATCACTAGAAAAGGCTCTGCAATCCTTTGACAGCCCAGAAAGAGCTCTCATCCCTCCTCTGTCTTGCTCAGGCAATGGACACTTTCCTGGCAACTAATTTGAGTTAAATCAGTGTCCCTTGCATCACCAGAAAAGGTTCTGCAATCCCTCGACAGCCTAGAAAGAGCTCCCATCCCTCCTCTGTCTCGCTCAGGTGGTGGACACTTTCCTGGCAACTAATTTTGAGTTATGTCCCTTGCATCAACAAAAGAGGCTCTGCAATCCCTCGACAGCCCAGAAAGAGCTCCCATCCTTCCTCTGTCTCACTCAGGTGGTGGATACTTTCCTGGCACCTAATTTAAGTTAAATCAGTGTCCCTTGCATCACCAGAAAAGGCTGTCCTCCTTACCCTCTGTATCTCATTCTTTCTTTCTCCTGTTAAATCCTACAACCCAGCACTCATACAAGCCTCTTTTCTCTCCTGTTCTACAACTCCCTTTCTCTTCTCTACTGTTTCTCTTTCTTTTTTGTCTCTCTTATAATCAGCCATTTTCTCACCCTTCTACTTTATCATTGTTTTTTCTTTACAGGTCCCTTGCATCACCAGAAAATGCTCTACAATCCCTCGACAGCCCAGAAAGAGCTCCCATCCCTCCTCTGTCTCGCTCAGGCGGTGGACATTTTCCTGACAACTAATTTGAGTTAAATCAGTGTATGTGTTCTTGTTTCCTCTTTGCCCGTATGCCATTTTCTTTAAATTTAATAACATTTCAGTCCTGGTCAGCTACATCACATTCTCTGCTCCCACCCCCACCCCTTTATCCTCTCTCAGCCTACAACTATCCATTCTTTCCTCACTCCACTGAAGCCCAACAGCTTCAGTTAGCTCAACTTCTCTTGAACCCCATCTCTCTGCTCTATTGGCCACCTTGCACTAGCCTATCCCCCCACCTCCTTATCTGCACATGAAGTACCTTTCTGATTATCACCCATAGACCTTACCAAAGTCTACTTCCGGTCCCACAAAGTTCATCTTTTTATTTCACTGCTGCTACAAAGTTTATCTGTTTTATTTATTCTTTGACTGCTGCCCGATAGTCCTACCTGCATTAAGTGATTCACCCTCATAGCAAACCTTTGCCTCACCCCTAGCATTCTTACCTCTTACTTGCTATCCACTTCAATGATTGTTCTTCGCTGACTTGCCCCTTCCTTCTCCTTGGCTCTACCCGCTCCATTCACCCTGTAGGCTAACTTCATTCCCACCCGCCCCCCAATGTCTGTACATTTATACATCCCCTGACTCCTCCCCACCCCACACCACTCCGATCACAATTAACCTAATCCTAACTCCACCCACCTGTAAATCTCACATTCAGCACACACACTACAACCCCTCCTACAATGCTGTACATATCTACACTCGCTATTACTCCATTTGCCCTACTAATCTCTCTCTCTCCCATCTTACCTATCTCACACAGTTTCCCAACACTTACCATACCCCTCTTACACACTCCACTGCATCACATCCTCACTCCCCCTCTTACTCATCCATCTCACATGAACTCTTCAGCTCCAACCCAACATATCTATTCAAATCTAAGCTACACCCCTCCCCATCCCCCTACACTCATCTCTTAAATGTCATACCAGAAAATCACTAGTCTCACACAACCCAAACTACCCTTCCCCACCACACTATCTCACTCTACTCCTCCACCATATCTCTCTCTCACTTGCCAGAGACATCCACCCCAACCCCGGACCCACATCTAACATTAATGTCACCAAACCCTCCACTCAACCCACAAAATCTAAGTTCATTTGCCTCACTAGATTTAATGCACAAAGCCTTAGAAACAAAATTCCTAACCTCCATGCCTGGCTCTCCCATAACCACCCCAACATAACTGCCATTACGGAAACCTGGCTCAAATCCTATATAAAAGTTAATGAAATCCTACCACCAGGTTACCAAATCATTCGCAATGACAGAGCCCACAAAAAAGGAGGTGGAGTACCTATAATCTACCACTCCTCCCATACCATAACCCCCTGCACCAATAAAATACCAACCTTTGCCAATGCTGAAATTACAATAGGTTTATTAAAAATAAACAACCATAAATCCATATTTATCACTACCCTCTATATTCCCCCTGGTGATAACATCAAAAACTTGAAAACATCCTATCCTGGTTCTCCTCTCACATAAAAAATTAAACCTATATCCTTGGTGATGCCAACATCAACTGAACCACTATTAACTCTGATGCCCCTTCCCACACTATTAACCTGTACAATTTCTCCAAATTAATTCATTCACCAATCAGACCAAATAAAGATGGTACCTCTAGAACCATCATTGACTGGATCCTAACGACTCACCCAAATCATATCACCAAAGCCGGAATAATACCAGACCCTCTCAGTGATCACTTACTTGTCTTTGCCGACCAGGTCCCATCTCCTCTACAAAAGCAACACCATTACATTCAAACCCACAACCTCTCCTCTTTCAACCCTCTAACTTTCTCAGAATGCCCAAAGCATACTAACTTGTCCCCTCTAAAAACCCTTCCACTAGATGATGCCATATCCTATTTTAACCACTACTTCCTGACCCTCCTCAACCAACAAGCCCACCCAAGAGCTAAACGCATCAAAATCAATCCCTGCCCATGGTTATCAAAAGAAACTGAACAAGCCTTGCAACAAAGGGACAAAACATGGAAACAATATCAAAAACATAAAAACCCCACCTCCCTCCTAGAATTTAAGTAACTTCAAAACTCCACAAAAAAGCTAATAACAAAAGATCGCAAAGCCCACTACTCCAAACTTCAGTCTTTGCACTTAACAAGTCCCAAAAAATTCTGGGACTCCATGTCATCCATTCTGCACCCTGGTAATAAAGAAAATCCCTGTCCTAATCTCCCCCTCTCCGACCTTGACACAGCCACCCAGTTCAACTCATTCTTCATAGACTGCATAGCCAGACTATCCACCTCCTTCCCAACCCCCTCCTCCAGCCCTAGCCCCTCCCACCACAACCTACCCCCCCTCCACACCCTTCTACCTTACTCCCATTTCCACAAGCACTATAAAAAGACTTCTCCTCAAACTCAAACCCTGTCACAATGCACCTGACAATCTTCCACCTACCTTCCTCAAACAATCTACAGACAGCATCACCTATCCCATCAATATTCTTATTAATAGATCCATACAAGAATCTTGCGTCCCTTCTATCTGGTGCCATGGTTACATCATCTCCCTCCACAAAGGTGGTAAAAACACTGACACCAACATCTTCAGGCCTATAGCCATCCTTTCCTCTCTCTCTAAAATTCTAGAGAAAATCATCCAAGCACAACTCATGACACACCTAACCCAAAACAATCTCCACTCCCTCACCCAACATGGCTTCTGCCCTGGCCACTCCACCAAGACTGCCCTTCTTTCCTTTCTGGAAATCCATCAACCTTGAACGCGTCTCGGGCAAATATGTATCTACACTTTTCCTAGATCTGTCATAGGCCTTTGACACCATCTCCCACACCCTACTCATATCCCAACTCTCCACCCTACATCTCTTTCCTACCACCATAGTCTGGTTTTCCAGCTACCTGTCCAACCGCCAACAAGCTGTCCAGTGGAAAACATCAACCTCCCCCTTCCTACCTTCACCCACAGGCATCCCTCAAGGTTCCGTTCTTGACCCTCTGCTCTTTAACCTATTCATTAACAACTTTCACCACTCCATCCCAGAATCGTCTGTCATCCAATATGCAGATGACTCGACTATCATCTGCTCAGCTTTCTCACCCTCCAAGCTCCTTGCTAAAACCCAATTAGCCTTCTCTACAACAGAAACCTGGATGCAGCCCAACCACTTGGCTCTAAATGCAAATAAAACCAAACTAATTGTTCCCCCTACCAAAAACTCCATTATTGACAAAACCTCTTTCACCATACAGAGCCAGAACAACAGCCCCCTTGAAATTGTTCCCACCACCAAGCTTCTTGGCATCATCATTGATGAAGAACTAAAATTTGATACCCACATCCACTCTGCAATCAAATAAACACACTAAAAGATAGGTCTCCTCTACAGACACAGCCGCTTCCTTAGCCCCTCAACCTGTCAAACCCTGACATCCACCTTCCTGCTCTCCTCCCTTATGTATGGTGCCCCTCTCTTCACAAATCTCCACCTTGGCTTACGATCCAAACTTGAATCATGCTACCACAAAATCTGCAGATTTGCAACCAGTTCAAAAAACTCATCCCACCACTGCCACTCCCTCCTCACCCTCAATTGGCTTGAACTACCCAACTACCTCAGTTACCTACAACTCACCATTGCCCACAAGCTCATCTTTAAACCTGCAAACTGCTCATCTCTTGCTACAGCCTTAAAACCCTACATACCCAACCACCCACTTAGAGCCACTAACCAAAATCTCCTTCAGGTCCACAAGCTAGCATGACCTCCTGGCCATCTACTACTGTCCTACTCCTTAGCAAAACACTGGAACTCTCTCCCCCCTATCCTACGCAACCTACCAAACCTTGCAAATTTCAAATCTCATCTATTCTGTCATCTATCAGCTAAATGGGAATGCCCATGTCATGCTCCAACATAAACCCCTTTCAACCCCTTCTTGATAGGGTCATAGGGTCATAGGTTAGTACTAGGCTAACTGCTCTTGCAAGCCATTGTAAGCCTAGCCCAATTATCCCTTGTGAGACTCAAACCCTGCACCTTGTGTTTGTAAGTCAAACAACTTAAGCATTAGGCCACCCTCCCAACCGATCTCTTTCTACCCTGCACTGAAATCATAACCAATTACCAGTACAATGGCTTCAACTCAACTTAAAACAATCTCTCCCCTACCTGGGACTGATTTTCTCTCTGCTATCTAATGTACTATACTTTCCAAAACAAATATTCTGGTACTTTCTCCATGCAAAATAGTTCACCTAACCTGCAAAGAGCTACTACCAGTTTGTTTAACTGTTAACTTACTAAGAGCTTATTGACAAAAATGTCTTTTCTGTAAATAATACTCAGCTTAACCATTTGTTTTAAATGTTAACTCACTAAGCGCCTATTACATGAGGTATTATTATTCTGCAAATGTTTAATTGTTCTGTAAAAATATTTGTTGCTCTTTTGTAACATGTAACTTGCAATAATCTGGAGCTCTTCTCCCCTGGCCTCCACTGAAAATGTTTTTTTTTTATGGCCCAGTGGACTTCCCCGGTCATCAAACTTAAAATAAATAAATGTTCAAATGATAATTTATATGCCAAAAGCACTTTTGGAGCCAAGCTGTTCACCTTCAGGTATTCTTTCTAGAACAAGAAAATAAAGGTTAGATGTTCATATATAACTTTTGTATACAAAGGGGTAACATTTCAAGGCACTCTAACCATAATTTGTCTCGTGTATGAAAGGGAATTAGTCACTGCAGTATAAGTGTTCAGGAAGTATCATTACCTTTTATTAGAATAACAATAACCAACATGTAATTACTGTGATTAGATCTATGGTCAGTTTTACCTTATTTGTACTACTTGATGCATTTCATCAGTACCTTTCTCAATTCTTGGTTTAACTTAATGCACTGTTTGCATTCTTCTTTTCTTATATTGATTTAACTCAGTACACGGGTTTCTGTCACCCACCAGTAGAGAATATACAGTGATAGGTTCATAGGTATTTACTAGGCTAATGACCACAAGGGCCTTTTTAAGCCTAGCCATGCATCCCAAATCTCTGACAAGTTCTGATACCCTTGGTAAGTGTAAGCATGGGCCTGGGAGATTAACCATTTACAGGTTACCTGTTTGTATTAGAGATATAGGTGCCAAACCAGGGGTGAATTTTCAGTTTTCTATCCAATTGTCCAAATTGCACTTGAATTGGATTAGGGAGGAACTCTGCTTCACATGGATAAGGAGCTTGTTCCATGGATGGGGTAGTCTCTATGATTCATACCTATCTCTCCAGCAGGTCCTGTTTATATCATAGGCAAGGTTCAAGTTTTTAGAACGGGTAATTCTGGTACTATTTGTTTTGTGAATAGGCAGGAGGTCCATCAGAGTGGGGTGTGACAGTGCCCTGTATGCCAGGCATAGATCTCCCCTCAAAAGCCTGTAGGAGACAGAAGAATATAGGGATAGGGCCTTGAGGCAGTCTGCATAGGACATATTACTTATGCCCTGTATTCTTTTAGTGAAGAGCCTCTGTGGACATTCCACTTGTTGGATATGCTTGATTAGGTACAGTGACAGGTCTGATGAATGCTGAATACAGTGGAACAATGACTTCCTTGGACTTAGATGCCATACCTTTGTTTATAAGTTGCGCAACATAGAGTGATTTCCTCACCACTGTAGACACATGATGATCAAAGGCTAGATTACTATCTATGTGTGTCCGTAAGTCCCTGACTATTGGGTCAACTCTAAGGGGTGTGTTGAATATGATATTTACCAGAAATGGATGACTTCCCAAAGGATGCTATTATGCATTTCTTGGCATTTAGTTTTAGTCCATGATATTAATGCAAGCACAAAAACCAAAGAAAATAAAACTCCACGGATGAAGAAACTTGGTCGCAAATGCGTGTCAAACGTGAATGAGTAAAAGTGGAACAGTTTGAAAAATTTTCGATAACTTTTAATGTGTAAAATAAAATAGAGAAACAAATTCATCAAGCGCTTTCGCCTGGTTCCTACCAGGCTTTATCAAGATGTTGAACAATCAAAAACAAAGTTGTTTTATACCATTTAAAATTGACCATGTGATCACTTAGTTTGCAGTTTGAATCATTAATTGTAACTATTAGAGATTTAAAAAGGCCAATACCCTCCGTAACACCAATATTACTATCAAGCTTATTAGTTTAAAATCTGATTAAAAGGTTGAATAAATTATATATATAAAATATAATGAAAACCTATTTCTGTAAAAATAGATATATGTACAAAAATATATATGTATTTGAGTGTTACATAAATAACATGCCATAAATAAAGTTTATAAAAATTGCAATACAATATTAAAATGTGTATGTGTGTGTGCATAAATATTTCTCCATATTTTGTTATAAAAATTCTGATGGTGTAGATTGGTTAAATATTAATACAATAAAATACAGTAAAAGTAAAAATGAGAAGTTCTTCATCTAATAAAGAAGTGTTAGTAGGAGCCCAGAGGGTAATAAATAGTTAATTCATAATTTCTCTCTATTTAGTTTTAAAACACTAGCTATACTAATACTATCGTTCAAGCCTGGAGATTTTGTTGCATTTAATTTTAATTGCCATACAAGTTCTTTATTCTCCAGACGAGTCTCCCAGTCACCTCCTCTAGGGTCTTGGGTGACTTGTTCTAGAACTAAAAATTTTAAGTGCATATTACTACATTTCATAGAATGCTTGTAAAAGGCATTGGTATCTTTCTTCTTTCCAATTTCGTATAGATGCTCATAAATCCTTTTTCTTAGTGGCCTCTCGGTCTTGCCCACATAAAAACTGTAGCATTCGATGCAAACACCGAGATAAACCACACCTTTTGATGCACAATTGTAATAACTTTGGGTGCTAACTCTAAAGTTTCTAGAAGGAATGTAGAAATTGTTGTGTGTATGTAGGCACATTGATTACAATTGAGAGTTAGCACCCAAAGTTATTACAATTGTGCATCAAAAGGTGTGGTTTATCTCGGTGTTTGCATCGAGTGCTACAGTTTTTATGTGGGCAAGACCGAGAGGCCACTAAGAAAAAGGATTTATGAGCATCTATACGAAATTGGAAAGAAGAAAGATACCAATGCCTTTTACAAGCATTCTATGAAATGTAGTAATATGCACTTAAAATTTTTAGTTCTAGAACAAGTCACCCAAGACCTTAGAGGAGGTGACTGGGAGACTTGTCTGGAGAATAAAGAACTTGTATGGCAATTAAAATTAAATGCAACAAAATCTCCAGGCTTGAACGATAGTATTAGTATAGCTAGTGTTTTAAAACTAAATAGAGAGAAACTATGAATTAACTATTTATTACCCTCTGGGCTCCTACTAACACTTCTTTATTAGATGAAGAACTTCTCATTTTTACTTTTACTGTATTTTATTGTATTAATATTCAACCAATCTACACCATCAGAATTTTTTATAACAAAATATGGAGAAATATTTATGCACACACACACACATACACATTTTAATATTCTTTTGCAATTTTTATAAACTTTATTTATGGCATGTTATTTATGTAACACTCAAATACATATATATTTTTGTACATATATCTATTTTTACATAAATAGGTTTTCATTATATTTTATATATATAATTTATTCAACCTTTTAATCAGATTTTAAACTTATAAGCTTGATAATAATATTGGTGTTATGGAGGGTATTGGCCTTTTTAAATCTCTGATTGTTACAATTAATGATTCGAACTGCAAACTAAGTGATCACATGGTCAATTTTAAATGGTATAAAACAACTTTGTTTTTGATTGTTCAACATCTTGATAAAGCCTGGTAGGAACCAGGCGAAAGCGCTTGATGAATTTGTTTCTCTATTTTATTTTACACATTAAAAGTTATCAAAAATTTTTCAAACTGTTCCACTTTTATTCATTCACGTTTGACACGCATTTCCGAGTTTCTGGACCAAGTTTCTTCATCCGCGGAGTTTTATTTTCTTTAGTCCATGATGCTGGCACCAGTTGTTTGTCTGTGTCAACCCTTCCTGGAAAACATTTGTGTCAATGTGAGATTCAATGACAGCTCCTAATTTGCAATCATCTGCAAATTTAGTCAGCCAGAGACTACTGACATTGGCCGTGACTTCTGGAGAAGTAAATTCCAAAAAGGAGCGGTCCAAGGACTGATCCCTGAGGGACTCTACTTGTGAGTGGCCTCTTTGTAGAGGTGGACTCACCAGTTCTAACTTCATGGGAATTGCCTGTAAGCCAGTTGTCTGTCCACTGGGTGACATACAGGTTTGTACCTAACCTCTTGAGTTTAACAATGCCTGAGTGGGTATTGTGTCAAATGCTTTGGCCAGGTCAAGTTAGGCATTGTGAACGATTTTGCCCAAATCCATTGCTTTGGTGACCTTCTCAAAGAACTCCACCAGGCTGAGTAGGCATGATCTTCCCTTTACAAAACCAAAGTGGGTTGGGTCCAGTGTCTGGAGGTTTACTTTATCTCTATTGATTAACTCCATAATAATTCTTTCCATGGATTTACATATAAGACTAGTGAGACTTATGGGCCTATAGTTTACAGGTTCTGTACACGGCCCGCCTTTGTGCAGAAGGATGACTGTTGCCTTTCTCCATTCATGAGGCAAGAAGCCTGTTTGGAGGCTACAGTTAAATAGTAATTCCAGAGGCCCTGATAGGTCTTGTTTCATGCTATTTAGAAGTCATCCTGGGATATTGTATGGGCCCATTGATGCAGTGTTCTTGGTCTTAGAGAGAGCATTAAGGACCTGTTCCGTAGTAATAGTAGGGGAGGTTATATTTGATGATATTTCCTGAGGGAAGGTTGAGGGGGAGAGAGGAGTAAAGTTGGAGTTGAATTTATCAGCCAGGAGGTTGCTATATCTTCTGGCTCCATATAGGTGGATGTTCTTCGTGTTTCACTGTTGCAGTCATTACATTTGGGTAATCCTGCTGGCAGGTTGCCCTCAGCCGGCCTGCATTCTAAAGTCTTGGGTCCTGCATCGGCTGCTGTCACCCCTTCCCTGGCATTAGGTCGTCATGGGTATAAAAAGAAGCAGCCAACGCCATTTTCTTCAGTCTTTCTTGCTGCGTGGTGCCCGAAGCAGAAGCAGTTCGCAAGTGCCGGTCAGCCGACTCCTGAGATTTTCGAGTTTGAGTTTCAGATCTGAAGTCTTCAGTAAAGCTAAGTACCCCATTGGGGAAACTTTTTTCTTGCTCCAGACCGATGTCAGAAAAAGTTAATAATTGTATTTCTTGTGGAAAGCAAATACCTCATAAGGATTTTCATTCTTACTGTATTCCTTGCCTAGGCCCTGATCACAACATTACTGGTTGTCAGTTTTGTGCTAGATTTAACCAACGCCCTATTAAGCGTCAGTATGATTTTGCTTTAAACTTTTTTGGACACCGGTTTAATTATCCTGAAATGTCGGATAGCCATCCGACTACCGGAGTTTACAAAAAACGCAAAGAAAAGGATAGAGAAAAACAACCAAGGCCCAAGACCGACAACGAAGCTTCGCCTAAGCCAGTCGCCGGTTCTCAGTGAGGTGCTTTCACAGCCCCTGATGCCCGCTACTTTAGAGTCGCAGGCTGCTACTGACTCCCACGTGGAGTTGGCCATGCCGCTGGATATTCAAGGTATTGGAGCCTCGGACGCTAATCCCTCAGATGGGTCTGGAGCTGCTGAGCATGTACCGGCTTCTGAGGGTGTATTCAGACCTAAACATCTTTACATTAAAATGACTTCAGCTTCAGAGGCAAAGACTAAAGCACCTTCTAAAGCAAGGAAACAAACTCAAGAGCCACGTGGAAAGGCCTCTTTGCCCAAAAAACAGATGCTCAAAATGGCTGAAGAGTTGATTACCTTGATCAGGGGTTCCCATCCCCCTCCTGATAAGAGACGTAGGCAAGACACTGATTATGAATCTTCAGATCAGGTTTCTATTTCTTCTGATTCCTCTTCTGCTCAGGAATATTCTCTTCCCCCCTATGAGGATTCTGATGCTGAAGATCTATACCTTCAGCATCTCCTCCTGAGGACTATTCCTTTGGGGAAACCTTGCATACCATGAGGGAGCATTTCCACTGGGAGAGCCAAGATTTTTCAGAATCTAAAAAGAGGCTCAGGAATTTCCTTTTACTACCTCAGCACAGGCCTCTAGCCATTCTGCATGTGTTAGACATTGTAGATGATGTGTTTTCGGAGTCTAGTCTGACCCCTGACTCCTTACCCCCAGCTCCGGTTAAACCTGACAGATATTACAGGGTTCCTGACTCTCACAAATTTCTTTTTAAAAACCCTGCTGCTGACCCAGAAACTATTTCACAGGGTCCAAAGGGAGTTGAGGCTTCCACTGCGAAAAAACCAACCCCCTCTGACAAAGATTCAAGGGCACTGGATAGATGGGGTAAAAAGGTTTACACATCTGCAACTTTGGCTATAAGGGCCTTAAACTGTCAATTTCATATGCTTAAGTATCAGCAACATGTCATGGGATTGCTTAAACAGAAAATGTTAAATTCTGAATGTGCAGAAAACAAGGAAATGCAGGATTTATTGTATGTAGCAGAACAAGTTGGAAAACATACTTTGCAATGTGGTTTTGATTCTTTGGAGGCTTCCTGCAGGGCCACAGTTACGGGTTCTGTAATTAGGAGGCATGCTTGGTTAAAGGAACAAAATTATTTATTTATTATTATTTATTTTACATTTGTTGACCGGGCTAGTCTAGCTGGATACATATCCTTTTTCAGTAGAGGCCCGGGGAGAAAAGCTCCCAGTAATGAGAAAAGAAACACACTACAATTAAATAAAGGTACAACATTATAAAGATAAGAAAACAATACGACATGGTATATACATGCTAGTGGAAAGAAATGCTTAAGTTAAGGAGGTGGCAGGACAAGCTAAGTTGGTAAGATGACAAGGGTACATGTGGAGGAAGTAAAATGCTAGATAATAGCTTGTGAGAGAGAAGAGTGTAGGATACTATGAGACATATAGGAATTAGTCTGGGTTTAGACATGAGCACAACCAGTGGGACTTTAAATATTCTCTGAGATTGTTTTTGAATAGTTTAAGTGAAGGCATGAGTCTAAGGTAGTTGGGAAGGGAATTCCATTGCTTTCCAATAGAGTTAGCATAAAGAGCATCGCCGCCCAAGTTATTAGATTTGATGGTTAATACTTGATTACTGTTTGAAGACCGAAGGGAACTTAAGTTGGTGTATGGGGTCAAGATTTTGCTCAGTGAGGGGGTTTTGTCTGGTTGATTAATTATTTTGAATGCTTCCGTGAGTTGATTGAATTTAAGAAGATTGGGCAGTTCTAACCAGCCTAGTTTCTTGAGGTTGAGACAATGGTGGGTGATATGGTGTTCCTGTAATGAATCTGGCTATATGGTGGTAGGTGGTAGAAAAGTTATTGAGTTCACATTTATTGAGGAAGGAAAATATAGGGGAGGCGTATAGTAGGGTTGAAAGGAGATGAGTGCGGGCAATGGTTAATTTTGCATGAGGAGTGAGAAAGTTCCTGATTCTGTACATTGAACCTAGTTTCTTGTTAACTGACTTAATGGTTTGGGCAATGTGCATATCAAATTTGAGCTTGTGGTCAATAGTGACACCTAATAGCTTGGTGTGGAGACGGGCTCAATGATGGTGCCATTAAAGGATTCGACAAAAAGGACCTAGAATTGCATGTTGTGGTTCTAGAGGTCGGGGAGTGGTAGAGGAGGGGAAAAATAGAAGTAACTTGGTTTTAGTTGGGTTAAGTATGAGTTTCAGGTCAGAGAACCATTTTTCAACTTTGGCAAAACATAGTTGGGTGGCTGTTTGGAGTTTCTGGAGAGAGAGATCAGAGCAGATCAGGGTGGAGTCGTCCGCATATTGTATGCAGGTGGTACTGGGGATGATTGTGTGAAGATCATTTATAAAAACAGAGAAAAGAAGGGGGCCAAGTATGGAGCCCTGTGGGACGCCAATGTTGTTAGGGAGTAGTTGAGATAGACTATTTTGCCATAGGACTGCTTGGTGCCAGCCAGAAAGGTAGTCCTTGAACCAGTTTAGTGCTACGTTGTCCAGATGAAAGGTTTGCAGGGTGTGGAGTAATAGCTGGTGGTTAACCATGTCGAAAGCTTTTGAGAGATCAAGAAAGAGCGCAGAGGATATAAGTTTTTTGTTACGGTTGCTATTTATTGAGTCGACAAAGGAGAGGAGGGCAGTAGTAGTACTGTGATGGGGGCGAAAGCCATGCTGGGTAATTGATAGCAGATTATTGATGGTGAGGTGGTGGAGGAGTTGTTTGTGAATACACCGTTCTAAAATTTTTGCTATTGGAGAAAGTATTGCAATAGGCCTATAGTTAGATGTTTCAGTGGAGGAGCCTCCTTTGTGAAGTGGAATGATGTACGAGATTTTCCAGATGGGGGGGACGATGGCCTCAGTTATGGATCTGTTAATCAAAATTGATATGGGATAGGCAATGACATCAGAGGCTAATTGGAGGTATTCCGCTGGGAGACGATCGGCCGCAAGGGTGGACGGTTTCAATTTTTTTAGTAGGGTTCGAATGTAGGAGGTGGATACTGTTTGTAGGTTAAAGGAGAGAGGAGGTGAGTCATGAGGAAGAGTTAATGATGGGGAGGAAGTGGGTAGATGATTGGCGAGGGACTGGATGGTCTCTGTAAAAAAAAGTGTTAAAGGAATTGGCTATTTCTTCTGGTTTCTTACTAGTGAGTTTCACAGGTATTGGGGTAGAGGATTTACCAGGATGGAGGAGGTTGTTAAATCCAGCCCAGAACTTTTTTGGGTTAGACTGATGTTTGTCCTGGAGGTGACAGAAATACTGTTTTTTATCTCTAGTAATGGCAGATTTCGTGGAGTTTCTGAGTTGTTGAAATTTAATACGATCTAGGGGAGTTTTGGTAGCTCTCCATTTATTCCAAGCCTGGTCACGGAGTTTAATTTTTGCTTTGGTTTCTCTTGTTAGCCAGGGAGCTATGCGGTCCTTAGTTCTAATTAGTCGATTTGGAGCATGGAAGTCAAGAATGTTAAGGAAAGTGTCATTGAAGTATGACACGCTCTCGGCTAGGGGAAGAGTAGTTAGGCTAGACCAATTGCAGAATTTTAGTTCAGCTAGGAATAGATCTAGGTTGAACTTTTTCCTGTTTCTGATCATGTTAGTTAAATTACTAGATGTACCTTTACAGCGTAATACTTTGGCGTTAAGGCAGAAGAGGTGTTAAAGAAAATGGAGGGCAAAGCTAAATCTATGCAAACTGTCAAAAGAATTTTTACAAGTACAGCCACCTAGGTTTAGTAGACACTGGCCTACAAAAAATTGGTCCTTTCCTGTGTCAGACAGACCTCAAAGGGGCAGATCCCAGGCGCAAGGTTCTTATAGGCCCAAGCAATGGGGTGCTTCTACCTCCAAAGCTAGAGAAGATAGATCACAAACATACAGAAAACAGTCCCAATGACTTCCCTCTGCCTGCACCAAGCACTTATCTTCTGGCAGCACCCTTAGGGAGAAAATTAGCACTTTTTGTTCAAAATTGGTGCATCATAACCTAGGACAAGTGGGTTCAAAACATAGTGTCACAAGGCTACAAGTTCCATTTCCATACTCTGCCAAAGGCAAACGGCTGGCCGGATCTGCCAAAAAATCAATGGGCCGAGGCACAAAAACAAGTCGCATCCCTCTTGGACATGGGGGCTATTCAACAAGTAACAGAGCAAGAGCAGGGACAGGGATTTTACTCAAGACTGTTCTTGGTACCCAGAAAGGACAAGGCCTGGAGGCCGATACTGGACCTGTCTATTCTGAACACTTTCCTGGACATTCCAAAATTCAAAATGTTGACTTTGCAGCAGCTTCTGCCTATGCTGGGCAAGAATGCTTGGCTTGTAACTTTAGACTTAAAAGAGGCATACCTGCATGTTCCAGTCAGACAAGCATGCAGAAGATACCTAAGATTCAAGGCTGGTTCAATGCATTACCAATTCTCTGCACTGCCCTTTGGCTTACCTACTGTGCCCAGGGTCTTTACAAAGTGTCTGGCACCAGTAATTGCATTCTGCAGACAAAGAGGAATACAAATATATCCTTACTTGGACGACTGCCTCATTCAAGCAGAGAACAAGGACATTCTTCTTCAACATCTGGCGTTTGTGAAAAAACTTCTAACATGCCTAGGGAACACAGTCAACAAAAAGAAATAAAAACTAGTACCCTCACAAGAGATGATATTCCTGGGTGCAAGTTTAAATACAACTGCCCTGATGGCTTATCTCATGCCAGACAAGCAAAGGCAACTGACTACCTATTTCAAAATGTTGGCAACAAAGGCCCAGTTATCTGCAAGATAAATTCTGCAGGCTTTGGGCTAAATGGTATCCTGCATCCTACTAATTCCATATGCAAGACTGCATATGAGGAAACTTCAGTGGTACCTAAAAAGTGTTTGGACTCAACATTGCCACAGCCTGGAAACAGTCATTACTCTCATTCCCTGCCTGCAACAGGAGTTTCGATGGTGGGCAAAGGCTTGTCACCAGAACAAGGGGCAGTCATTCACATTACCTCCAGCCAGGCAGACACTAACAACGGATGCATCAGACCATGCCTGGGCAGCCTACATGGCAGGAAGAAGCATTCAGGGCACACGGTCCTCAAACCAAATGCATCTACATATCAGTCAAAAAGAGATGTTAGCTGTTCAAAATGCCCTGACAGCCTTCAAGGACCTACTTCATCCGGGACAACTACTGATAAAAACAGATAACACCACAGTCATGTGGTATATAAACAAGCAGGGGGGCACACATTCTTACCCCCTTTGCAGACTAGCCATGACCTTGTGGGACACAGCATTGACTTACCAAGTACATCTGCAGGCACAATTCCTGCCAAGAAAGGAAAATACTCTGGCAGACGAACTAAGTAGAAACCTCATGGATCCCCACAAGTGGAAGCTGGATCCACAAGTCTTCAGCATGATAACAAGGAAATGGGGATGCCCGGACATAGATCTATTTGCCTCCCCTCTCAATTACCAACTAAAAAGATTCTGCACAAGGACTTATCATAGACAAGCATGGAAAGTGGATGCCCTATCTTTCAGCTGGAAAAATCTATCAGAATATGCTTTTCCTCCACTGCCTCTCCTCCCCAAGGTGCTCCTAAAGGTCAGACAGGAGAAGCCAAAGATGATACTGATTGCCCCAGACTGGCCACGCCAGTACTGGTATCCAATACTAAGAAACTTATCTGTATACCCAGCTTTGACCTTACCTCAAATACCTCAACTACTGTCCCAGCAAAACAATCAGATCATGCACAGCCACCTCAGGACATTAAACTTGGCAGCATGGTGGATAATGTAGTCATACAAAAAACACCTCTCAGGAAAGCTGTGATGGATGTCATTCTGGAAGCCAGAAGGCCTAGTACTAGAAAGTCTTATGCTGGAAAATGGAAGAGATTCTGTGCCTGGAACCAGGCACAAGGAACTGATACAGCGATACCAAATATCCCTCAGATTTTGCAATACTTAACTGAGATGCTGGGCAAAGGCCTATCTTTTTCATCAATTAAAATTCATGCCTCTGCCATTTTGGCTCATTACAATACAGAGCCACCACTTTTTTCTCACCCTTTATTAATGTAGTACCTCAGAGGAGCCAAAAATTTAAGGCCCCCAAGGAGACTACCAATACCTGCATGGGACCTCAACTATGTATTGGAAAAGCTCACCCTGCCTCCTTTTGAGCCAGCTGCTACTGTTGATATGAAGTTTCTATCTTGGAAAACAGCTCTGCTCTTAGCAATTACTTCTGCAAGACGAGTTTCAGAGCTACAGGCGCTCATGACTGTGGAATCTTTCATCATTTCTCATCCAGACAGGGTCTCCCTGAGGACAAACCCAACATTTATGCTTAAAGTAGTGTCCAGTGTGGCTCTTAACCAAGCAATCCATCTGCCAACCTTTTACCCAAATCCCCAGAATAAGGGGGAGAGAATTCTGCATCTTTTGGATGTACACAGACAACTTAGATTCTACTTGGACAGAACCAAAGCTTTGAGGAAGACAGAGCAATTACTAGTGGCATATGCTGCAGGATCACAAGGAAAGCCTATCTCAAAGCAGTCTATTTCTAAGTGGTTAGGCCACTGCATTCGTTTCTGCTACTTACACCATGGCAAGCCAGTGCCTAAGGGCATTAGGCCTCATTCCACCAGAGCTGCAGCCACCTCAGCAGCTTTTCTCAGGGAAGTACCAACCAGAGACATTTTAGAGGCGGCTACTTGGAGTTCAGTGCACACATTTACAAAGCATTATCATCTGCCACTCTACTCTAAATCTAGGGCAGGCTTTGCCACTGCAGTTCTGCAGGGCATCATAGCCGCTCCTACTGCTGTCTAGTTCCAGCCTCCCAACCATAGCTTTGGGACTCTACCCAAATGTAATGACTGCAACAGTGAAACACGAAGAACATAGTACAGTTGTGTACACTTACCATAAATGTAGATGTTCGAGTGTATTCACTGTTGCAGTCCTGGTTACCCACCCGCCTTCCCCCTTTTTTCTTTTGGATCTTATCTTTCCTTCTCTGATTTGTACTACCTATGTGGTGTATTTGCTTTTAGATGAAGGTAAAATTTATATTGGTGTATTTCTGAATATATACACATATATATATATATATATATATATATATATATATATATATATATATATATATATAAAATTTGGCTACCCTTTTTGGGGGTACCTGACATCTGGGGCAAGAAAAACTGAAGAAAATGGCGTCGGCTGCTTCTTTTTATACCCCTGAAGACCTGACGTCAGGGAAGGGGCGACAGCATCCGACGCAGGACCCAAGACTTTGGAATTCAGGCCGGCTGAGGGCAACCTGCCAGCAGGATTACCCAAATGTAATGACTGCAACAGTGAATACACTCGAACATCTACATTTATGGTAAGTGTACACAACTGTACTTTCCATTTACAATGAGCTGTGCACACAATTGTATATTGGCTTTGATGTTGCGGACAGAGCTAAAGAATGCTTTGTCGTTGTCCTTGGCCTGGGAGGCCAAACTTCTCTCAAATTTGGCCATGCTAGACTTTATTTGTCCTAAGAGTTGCTTGTTTAGTTTAATTAGAGTGCTTTTATCCTGCTGGGTGCTGCACCTCCTAATTTATGCCATGATTTTCTTCCTCCTGTTATACATCCGATTGATTTTGTGATTCCACCAGGGTGACTTGTTTTTTGAGTTAGTTCTGTATTTCTTCCTGATTGGTACAGCTGCCTCTATACAACCATTAGCATGCTTATACAGGATTTCTGTGAACCGTTCTGCATAGGCAGAAGTGTTCTCAGGGTTTATAGGTGCTTGAAAGTTTGCCAGGTTCTCACTTAATAGCAGGAGGTTAGCCTTAGAATAGTTCCTGAATATCCCTGGTTTAGCTGGGGGCCAGGTTTTATTTTTACATTTTGTGTTCTGACCTTACCAGGGAAGGCACTCTCCAATATTAGTGAGGACCAGATCCAGTATGGTTGCACCCCTGGTTGGTGTATTGACCATCTGGTCTAGGGAATTTGTGCTTACAAAATCCATAAAGTAAATGAAAACTCCAGCAAAGCTAGAACTTCCACTGAGTGACCTCTCAAACCTCTTGCATCAGAGGCACATGGGATATATGCAGATGATCCTTATGACCATCAGGTGTTTCAGCTCATTGGTGATTCTGAATGTCCATAAATTGTTTCGTTTTACTGGACAATTTCAGGCCACTAAAGCCAAACCCCACTAGCTCTGGATATGCATATTTCGGCCTTGTTATGACCTCATCAGCACAGCACAAGCAGAGTGTTTGACTAAGCATTAGAAACACAGGGCATATATCCCATGTGCCTCTGATGCAAGAGGTTTGGGAGGTCACTTAGTGGAAGTTCTAGCTTTGGTAGAGTTTTCATTTTGTTTTTACTGATTGGTTTTTCAGTGACCTTCTCACTCATTGTTCTTGTTTACAAAATCCAGGAATCTCTGCGCAAGTTCGTTTGATGTCGCATAGGATTCCCAGTTAATAGTGGGGTAATTAAAGCCACCCATGAATATGGTATTGGGTTGGATGATTAGTGTTTATAATAAGTTTAAATACATGATATGTGTTTCCTGGGTCATAGCTTGCAGGGAAGTGGTATTGAATTTTACCTATGATGATTTGAACATGGAGCAGTTCAAGTGCATTGTCCTGTTTGACCAGACTTGAAGTATATATTTTTGTTGTAAATAGAGATCCCTCCACCTTTAGTCCCTGTCTGTGAAGTAGCTAGTCTAAATGTGTGGAAGGCATTATAACCTTGCACTGTTGGTGTGCTGTCCATGGCTTTAAACCACGTCTCTGAGACTGCACAGACATCAGCATTCTGTAGGGTAAAGAGAGCTTCCAGAGAGTGGAGTTGTTTGTTTATGCTCCTAGCACTGAGCAGTAATACCTTTAGATTTTCCATCCCTGGCAAAGCAGCATGGTCTGTTGACCATTTCCTTCCATGATGACAAAAATTGCACCCCCTTAGAATGATACCAGAAACTAAGCCAATTATTAAAGTCAGGCATCTTTTGTTCTTACTGTGGCATCATCCTTGGAGAAGGTAAAATGCTTCTCAATGCTAGGTTCATATCAGCCTGAGACACATATTCCGAAAGATCTATGATGTGGCTCTTCATATAGTCTAGGGAGGTATGTCTCAGGTCATTTACTCCCACATGCACTATGACTGAGTCATATTGGTAATTGTGATCCAATGAGCTGAGTGCATGCGTAATGTGGTGGATCCTAGCCCACGATAAGCAACTGACCGTAACTTTCTCCTTATTCAGCTTGGTGAGGGGGATTTCAGTGTGTCTCACAATGGAGTCTCCAATGACTAGAATGCTGGATTGTGTGGTGACTTGCCTTATGAGCTTAGAGGTAGAGGCTCCATGAGATGCAGTTCTATGTGTTGATGTGAGTGTTTTTTTTGAAAGAGTGCGTTTGGGACTGCTGTGGGCATTTCTTATGTGTATTTTGTCTAGGCAGTCTTTGTGGTTTAGGAAGGTTACATGTAAGTGCCTTAGTATATGTGGGTCTATATGTCTGCTTTGAATTGTACGTGATGGGTGCAGCATGTGTACTACTGACAACCTTATTGACATTAGGAGTAGTTTTATGTGAGAGCTTTGCCTCCAGTGACGTTGTGCAAATACATCTCTCACATACCGTATCAGTTTGTTTGAGAATTAACTGGTTATCAGTAAACATGAGGCAATTTCCACATTGCCTCAGGATACCAATATCCACCAAGCCAGTAGCGGAGACCGTAGGAAAGTTCATATCCATGGCAACAGACCGTTTTTTATTGATTAGACTGTTGGAGTGAGGATATCAATCATTGTCAGGAGTATCCAGTTTGCAACTATGTGGACAGTGCTTGTCAAACTGTAAAGTAGTTCTGTGTGCAACTAGATACTGGAGAAATTTCAATTGTGCTTTAACAGGAAAAATGCCACTCAGGTTGTCTGAATCTGTAAACACTTGGGAGGACACTAGTGCACAGACCCTGTAAATTTAAGGATGAAGTATTTAGTCAGATATTCTGAACTTAGAAGGAAATCAAACAGTACTAACTGAAAACAAAGAATTAGCGTGTCGAGAATGATGAAAAGAGGGTAGACGCATGAATGGCTACTGCTAATGCTGGTCTCACCCCAACTTCACTCTGTTGTGATACAAAACTCTTTTGCTTCTTCTCTCACCAGAAGCAAAATGTCAGCACCAATCCCAAGAAGAGAAGCAGGTCATAGCCTGTTTGGTGATCTACAGTCTTGTCCCAGATGATGCAAGGATCTCTAGGCTTGTAGCCTTTTTCTAGTAGATGCCTCAAATAGCAATCAGACCAATCAGGTACGTTAAGCACAGACACTTACTCTCCAGACAGAAAGTGTCAGAAATCAGTGCACTCTGCTCCTACTCTCACGAGGATCACAGATTCCATGCTGTCACATATAAAGCAGTTATTAGGCTTTTTGGTGATCAGCAGTCTCCAGGAAATAATGTCACTACTCCTTCTCTCACCAGGAGAAAACAGAAGCACTAATCCCAAGATGACTGCTGAGAGGCAGAATGTGGGCTCTCCAATAACTGGTGGTCTTGCAATAGATGTTTAAAGTTAAGATGAAAAAAAATGGTTTATCCTATTCACTGCAGTGTGCACTAAGCAGATAGATATGAAAGTGGGTAACTTGTCTAAAAAGGTAAGTTTTGGAGGAGAGCCACTGTTTTTAAAAGAGCAAGACTGACTGAAAGAGGGTGGGCACTTTTGTGTTCTGGTACTATGGAATACAGTAGGATGGCCAATCATTTTAAATAAAGTTGAAGGGGAGTGATTTCACAAAATGATAATTTTGTGCTTACTCACACCAGCCAGTAAAAGCAGTGAAGAAACAAGGTATATATGATCAAATTAACATAAGGGACAGGCAACTAGAAAGACAGCAGTGTTTAAGAAAACAACAGTAACTTGGTGCGAGGGTGGGAAAAATTTCTGTCTGACTCACAAGAGTCAAGTTTTACTATGCAGTTAAAAGCAGAGTACGAGTAAAACACAGTGTAAAGAAAACAAATCACAGTATACAAAATAGAAAAAGGCAATAAAGTAATACAAAACACAAGAAATAAAAAGCAGACTAATCTTTCCCTCACAGCAAACTGTGATGGAATTGGTGTTATGGTAAGTGTCTCAAACAACTGTACGTACTCCTTTATGTGCTCTTTTTTACATGAATCAAGACAAATATTAGAGGGTCTGCAAATGCAATGTGAATGGTACGAGTTAAAAAGTGTGAGAACACTATGCATTTTTAGTAAAGTGTAGCAATCCATCGTGAAATATGAAGAGACCAAGATGACCCATAATGTCATTCCATTGGTATTCTTTGTATACCGCATTGCTGTATTTGAACGTATTTCAAGTATTGCAAGATCAACAGTTTTATATAACAGTTGATGTAACAAGTTCTAATCTTGAATGGCAACTACCTTTATTCTGTCTTTTAGGTATTAAAATTAAAAGAGCAATTGGAAGGTGCTCTGCAGAAGCTGGATGAAAGCAAAGAACTCTTAAAAACAAATGAAAATGGTAATTTTATGCTATTTATGTATTGGGCCCTAATTTTGCTCAGTTTTTGCCAGATAGTGTGGACAAATGCTTTCTCAAAGAAATATAAAGAAGTTTGAAATAAGAGTTGTGTATTAAGTGTTATATTGTACTTAAAGCTATCAATAACTAAATTTAATATAAAAGATTCTTCAATTATAGATTTAGTTTGCTTTTTAGTGGCATTATTCCCAGAGACAGTTTGATGTTCATTGCAGGGATCACTGCTGCAGCTGTATTCTCTACTCCTGGGATTTGCAAAATGCAGGATGTCTGACTTCTGGACTGACCTTCACAGCTTTCTTTGTACATCTATGGAAGCATAACTGCACTCCAACTGATGGTGAAATGAAGTCCTGTATGAAAGAAATGTTTATACTATACCTTCAGCTCTTTTTTTGACTTTGGAAGCATTCACATCAGTTTAAGTTCATAATACCTCTTCCGAATGACTTCCAGAAGAGCAAACGGTAAGTATCCAGTTTTGGATTTACTTTTTTATTTCATTTAAGTTTTCATTATCTGTGTATTTATTTTTACCTGATGTGACCTAATTTTGGACTGGAATTGGCTACCTTTCTGAGATCAACCCTAATACTGGGTGATTTTAACTACCCTGCCATTAACTGGGAAAACTACTCATGTCCCAACACCTTTGCGCAACGGTTCTTGGAATTCATAAATTCCAACGCCCTGGATCAACTAATCCATAGTCCCACCAGGGGCTCCAATATCCTAGACCTGGTCATTACCAACATGGGAAATCAATGCTCCATACCTATGGTCACCCCCTCGTTAGTCAGGTCTGACCATAAGCTAATCATCCTTAACATCCACATCCCACCCCCACCCCCCCGTAAACAAACCACCATAAAAACTTCTCCAAAGCCAACTTCATGCTACTCAAGTCAGAAGTGACAAACTTCATGACACCCATTCAGACGGGAACTGAAAGTTCAACTGCTGAATCCTACACTAAGGCTCTGTACGAGCACATCCACTCATGCATGAATCGTGCCATCCCAAATAGAACCAAAATGCTCTCATCCAAAAAGGGAAGCCAATCTGGTGGTCCCCTGCCATAAACAAACTTTACAACAAAAGGAAGAAACTTTTGCAGAAAAGAGGAAAATCCCAGGATGCAAAAAACTCCCTTACTAGCCTCAGTAAGAAACTGAGATGCCTCATAAAATCCTCCAAAGCTAGTTATGAAAATAAAATTGCCAAAGATTCCAAAGACAACCACAAAGCATTCTATAACTATGTCAAGAATCTAAATGGCAATGCTCAGATCTGCTCTGAGCTAAAACAGAATGGCATTTAATATACTGATCCGATGGATATTGCCAATATCCTGGCAGATCGATTCAGTGCCAACTTCACCCCCCTCTCACCCCCTAAATGGCCCATCTCAATACCGGAAGATTGCCAAATTCCAGTAATAACGGCCACACAGGTACAAAACGCACTCTCTAAAGCCAAGAATACAGCATCCATGGGACCAGATGACATCCCGGGCTGTGTACTACATGAACTACAATATGAACTGGCACCTCACCTAAGTGTCATGTTTAATCATAGCCTCACCTCAGGTTTCGTGCCCACTGAGTGGTGCAGAGCTACAGTTATCCCAATCCACAAGGGGGGATCCATCTTGGATCCCGGAAACTACCGTCCCATCAGTCTGACAAGCCTTATCTGCAAGGCCATGGAGCGTATTATCATGGAACTTATAAACAAAGACATTGGCAACCTTCAAACACTGGACCCCACCCAGTTTGGGTTTGTGAAGGGCCGATCTTGTCTCCTGAACCTGATTGACTTCTTTGAATCAGTCTCCAGAGCCATGGACAAGGGTAAGGTGGTCCACACAGCCTAGCTAGACCTTGCCAAGGCCTTTGACACCATCCCCCACTCTGGAATCATAGATAAACTTACTAAGTTGGGCATTAATCCCTATGTCACCCAATGGGTTGCTAAATGGCTTACTGATAGAACCCACACTGTAAAAGTAGCCGACTCCAAATCCAGCTCCAGACAAGTGACAAGTGGAGTACCTCAGGGTTCAGTCCTGGGGCCGCTCTTGTTTGGCATCTACTTCTCTGAAGTACAGGTCAACACTAAGGGACTCTGGCTAACAAAGTTTGCAGATGACTGCAAACTGGGAGCCATTATTGAATCCCCAAATGATGTGGATACTCTACAAAAGGGCCTTACAGAAACAGATGCTTGGTGCCAGAGCCATGGGCTCAAGCTCAATGCCAAGAAATGTATTGTTATCCCCTTTAGGAAAAAACATGTTTCCATGAATTACCATATAGGTGGCAGTACACTAAACACAGAAAGTGTGATAAGAGACTTAAGGACACAGGTGGACAGTGGTCTCACCTTCGATAACCACATCGCCACAACAGTCAGGAAATCCTTCTATGTGGCACACCTCATCACGAAGGGCTTTTCATCCAGAAAAAAGGAGGTCATTGTCCCACTGTACTCATCCCTCATTAGACCCATTATAGAATACAGCGCCCCATTTGGTATGTACCTCTCAAGACATCTGCAACTACTGGAAAGGCCTCAGAAATACCTCACTAAAAGAATCACAGGCCTAAAGCAGATGCCCTACGCTGACCCCCTTAAAAAACTCCAGCTATACTCTGTCGCATATCGTCTACTCAGAGGCGATCTCTGCTTAACATACAAGGCCATGTCAAACCCAGAGCTGTTGGACATGCTACACTTAAAGAAATCCCAATCCCTCAGAGCTACACGCTTCAGGGATCTAAACCTTGTCATCACAATAAACAAAACATGCTGGAGGGATAGGTTCCTGACCCAGAGACTCCCCAGACTCTGGAATAGATTGCCCATACATGTCAAGCAGAGTGCCTCTTTGGACCTCTTCAAGAGGAACCTTGACGATTGGATGGGAGAAAGGAAATTCACCCCAGGGATCACGTCAGTCACCCTGCTAGACAGGGGTCCAGGAAAGTAAATAATGTGGGAAGAAATAGCCAGGGAATTGTTATGGCTAGGCTTGTATAGGCCCTAGGGCTGATAGCCTAGTACCAACCTATGAACCTATGAAATCAATGACATCCCAGAAAAAAAAGTACTCAAATGTGTGCAGAAGACAGGTTATACCCAAGTGCTTCCATTCAAAGTGCATTTTTTGCTTGGGAAAGAACCAAAAGTCTGTTCCTTTGACCACAGCACAATCTTTTAAAAAGACTTTGCTTAGTATGGCCAACAATCTAAAGACCTGTCTATTCTAGAAAAAGCTTTGAAGCCTTAGTACAAAAGGAGATATGGAGCAAATGGCACATCACCAAAGAGACTGTGAGCAGAGAGCCTGACAAATGCCTGCGACTGCTGGTCCTAGAGAGGATCAGTGGCATGCTCCTCCATTCTGACCAGAATATAGTGAGGAATCCGTCTTTTCTTAATGCTTTTGGAGGCAGACAGCGGCTCCCATATCTGGGCTGGATGCCAGTGTCAAGGTCTACATGAGGGATGCCTGTATTCCTAGGGTGGTGCCAGACCCTGCAGAATTAAGACAGAGAGACGATACCCCTTCAGTCCTGTTCAGCAAAAGTCTAGAGTGTCTTTTGTTATCTCTCTTAAAATAAGGTAGGTTGCACACCAGAAACTCATGCTACCTTATCTCCCATGCTTTTACATGTTGATTATAACAGATTCACAGAGTAATACATAGCAATCTAACATGGGCTAACTTACAGCCTATCCAACCCTGTGCGTTGGATATTTCTCTTCCAAGAAAAGAAAGGAATCTCTCCTTTGTATTCATCAAAATCATTCTGAAGAAGTCAAGTGTAGTACTGACGAAAACGCTAAATAAACGGTTTTAAGTCCAGTTTTCCACTTCGGAGTGTCTTTTCTCGGTGAATTCATCAAACTAATGATCTTGAGAAAGAGGACCTTGTATATACTTTAAACATCTTTTGTACAGATACAGTATTGAAGACCAAGAAACTGTTTTATTGGACTCACCTCCAGAGGACATCTCTTTTGAAATTGCATTAAATATAAAGAGGGAGCATTTTAAATGAGATGACAAAGATTTCTGACTCAAGGAAAAGATAATCAGTGCTAGTGTGTTTGGAGGATCTTTGTCTGTCATGTCCTCTGATGACGTTTTCAGTTCATAATTCTTAAACTCCATCTCTCGATTATCCACCCCAGATAAGCCAAACAGATACTACAGGGTACAGGAGTAATTCAAATACCTATGTAAAACCCAGTATCAGATCCTCCAATGATCTCCTTAGGAGCAACAAAGGGATTCAATCTAGCACTAGGATTAAATATATTTCTCAGTGATAAATAGAGCATAATCATGGACAGATTTGGAAAGACGTGTGCACCCCCACTATCTTAGAATGCTTAACTATAAACTTCTGAACACATTTGAGGAAGTACCAGGGCAATAGCAAGGTCCTTAAACAGATCAAGAACACAATACTGGAAATCCCAGGTGAAAAACTCATAGAAGAAGTAGCAAAGTTTCCCCAGACAGCTTTTAGCTGGGATAAGCATATAGACAAATGAGGTTACAGTGCAGTGAATATCTGCAGCAGGATGGCAGCCTACAAGACACTGTTGAGGAGACTCACATGGACCAGACTTCATTCTCTGCTTGAGAATGATAAAAGGCAGCTACTAGATGCACCCCTGGATAGCCATCTCTGCTTCAGCTTACCTTCATGGGTAGTTTTCAGTCCCAAGAACAACAAGAGAAAACCACACTGAATCAGTTAAGTAAATGTTTCATCTACCAGTGTGTTTCATCCCCATTACGTATGAACTTAAACCAAAGTAACTCCTCCCATCATACTAATCAACCAATCAAAACAGCACATTAATATTGCAACTCCTAATATCCGAATTCTTCCTCCAAGTAAAACAACCATTATTAATTATATTTAATTTTTTCCAACCAATATACTCTGTAGTTTATTCTCATACCCTTCCCCTCAAACTCTAAATACTTTCAAATAACTACCTGCAGTACTCTGGTACTTATAATATCCCTCTCAACCATTCCTCACATCATTCTTGTAAACACATCACTTGGCACACCAAAGACCACCCATCATGTAGATGCTCAACTCATAAACCTTTCCAAACGTAATTCATCATAAGTGCCATTCTTATAAACATTACAACCAACCTACTTTTCAAAAGCCTACAAAAATAAATACAAACTCCATAGCCAAACTAATATGGCCCCTAAAATACCTTTTTCATTGTAAAATTCAGGGAGATATCCCCTGACCAAGGACCTCTGAGCCACAACCTCCTACAAAGCTACCTTAAGGAGCCCACCAAAACCCCACCATCCAACAACTTCTCTAACCTGCTCCTATATGCAGTCAACCTAAGAAACATTTGCAGCACACTGGCAGAGCTGCATGCCTGGATTGCCCAAACATACCCTGACATCCTAGTAATCAGTGAAACTTGGCTCAAACCACAAATCAAAGATGAAGGAATTCTACCAGCAAGCTACAATATCCTATGACAAGGCAGAATTAACAAAAAAAGGTGGTCCTATACAAAAATCTGCTCAACCCTTCCATCTCCTGAGTACCCCAGATATAAATAATTTAGATATTAATAAACTCCCTAAAACTAAACATGCACAAAACCCTCTGCCTAATAGGTATAGATATACCCCCTGGCAATAATATAAATACAATGGAGGAACTCTTGGCATGGACTTCACTAACATCCCTCTGGAAACTATTATTCTAGTTGATGTCAACATAGACTGGAACCATTGCTGCTGAATCCTCTACAAATGCCATAAACACGTAAAACTTCCCCCGTTAATCACTTGCCCAACTTGACATAATAAAACAACAAACAACCACTATTGACTGAATACTAAGCAATGCCACCACTGAAACCCTAGCCAGATATTCTTGGTGATCATCACCAAACCTTTGCAATTAGAAAGTATACCCCATACAGAAATGCCACCACTACAACACTGCCTGTAATCTTTCTTCCTTTACACCAGAAGTCTTCACCTCAGAATTAAAAGTCATAAACTGGTAAATACTAGAAACATATAACCTTGATGACACAGTCCTATACTTCATCTCTGTATTCCTCAACATTCTAAGCACCCATGCCCCTATTAGAACAAAAAGAGTCAAAACTAACCCAGCACCTTGGCTGTCTGAGAAAACAAAACAACTCATGAAAAAATGTGACAAAGCATGGAGTAACTGGAAACAAAGCCCTAGTACAGCAAATCAACAACCATATAGACATTTTAGGAATCTGGCTAAAGAATGGGATATGGCTAGATAAAAATCAAGCTTCTACTCCAGGTTACAAGAAATTAACCATCCCAACCCAAAAGCTTCCCGGTCAGCAATAAACTGTCTACTTCAACCTGGTCAAACTACACAACCCATCCCAGTCCTTAATAATCAACATGAGAACATGGCCATTCAGTCCAATACCCACTTTATTAAATTTGTCACATCACTCAACCAAAACTTAACCCCCATACCATCCACAGCTCCATAACCAATATCAAAAATAGTGACAAACCAAAAAACTACTCCTTCCAACCTGTGCCCTCATCCACCATAAAGAAACTACTCCTTAATCTAAAACCCACCACTTTTATACCTGACAGCACTACCTATTCCAGCAGAATATCTCAAAGTAGCTGTCAGTGCTATAGCGCATCCCATCTCCATATGAATCAACTGCTCCATTACAGAGAGCTATGGCCCTACTTTGCGGAAAAAAATCTTATGTCCTACCCCTTCACAAAGGCAGTAGCTCCACTGACTTTGCCAGTTATCGACCAATAGCAATTCTAATTCCCCTTATCAAAAGTACTAGACAAGTGCATACAAAACAAATTTTCTCCTATATTAATGACAATAAATTACTATCCCCAACCTAGCATGTTTTTTTTCCATAATACAGCACCTGTACGGCCCTTATTAACTTCATCACAACAGTTAAAACCGAAATTGTGGTAACTCAGTATTTGCCCTCTTTCTAAACATGACAAAAGCCTTTGACATAGTCTCCTATCCCTTACTCCTACAAAGACTAACTGCACTAGGACTTGCACCATCAGCAGCTATCTAACTGACTGGGTCCAAGCAGTTAAACGGCAAAATTAATTCTCCCCATTTCTCAAAGTCATCATTGGAGCTCCCCAAGGATCAATTCTGCCCCCCCTCTTGTTGGATAATTTTTACAAATTTTATGACACTGCAACCCGACATGCATCCATCATCCAATACTCAGGTGAATCAACTCTTATCTGCTCTGCCAAAAGCTTATATAAACTTAAACAGCTTACCCAGGAATACTTTTCCTCAATCAAAGCACGGTTATCAGAATCCCAAATCCTACTTAAGCCAAAGAAACCAAAGCTAATCTTTTTCACTCTTAAACCAGTAATGAATCAAAAATACCACTTCACTGTTTACTCATCCAACAATACTATAATCAAACTCGTTACACACACCATACTCTTGTGAGTCACAGCTGACGCAAAACTAAGTTTGATATCCATGTTAAAACAGGCCATAACAAAACACACGTAACTAAGCTCCCTTTCTAGAGACAAGCCACTCCCAACAAATAAGGCCAGAACCAGTGCAACAACCTTCCTACTCTCTTATATGCAGCCTTTGTCCTAATCAACCTCTTTCCTCACTGGATAAGTGCCACAATGAAGTAGCAAAGTTTGCTACCTACCACAAGTACATTGTATACCCCTCAAACAGCTTAAATGGCTTGAACTCTGACATCCATTAATCCATACTCAGTCACCATCCATAAACATATATACCAATATAACAAATGTACCAGCCTACAAATTGCCATCCAGCCCTACTCTCCACATAGATCCCTTCGCTCAACTGATAAACTATTGCTATCAATATCTAGGTCAAACAATTTAGCAGGCCAACATCTGTACTCCTGCCACATCTCAAAACCCTAGAATTAAATCCCATTACCTACCCAACAAACAGCTGATATCACACATTTCAAAACTCTACCTTACCTACACCTGTTTAACATCTGGCACTGCCCCAGCCCTAGCTGACGTCCTCCTCTACCACTCATTTGTCTATCAGTAATAGGAACTGCAAATGCTCAAATATCACTATGTAACTACCTAGCTAGCTAATGAGAGCAAATATTACTACAGTATGTGCTTCTGTGCATTATTAACCATACTTCAGCTGCTGATTGTATATATTATATACAAACTGTGCTTCTGTGCATTATTAATACATTTCTTTGCTGCTGATTATATACATTCTGCAGCTGATTTGTTTATATTATATTTTTGGGTATATTGTCTTTTCATCTAAAGTCATTCGTAACTATAACTATTCAACTATGTACAATCAGTTGAATACTCCTTTTGTGTTTGTAGCATTTCTTACCAGGCCTGTGCTGAAAAGAGGCATTTGTCTTTATCCAGTCTGACTTTCCTAGTAAAGAAATGCAGTAAATAAATAAATGCATTGCTAAATACAGCAGGAGCCACCAAAATAAATTAGGGCATTTCTGCAGAAAACAAGAAAGGTAGACCAATACAAACAGAAAATTATTTTGAATAGAAGTAAGTTGGACATGGCAGCAGATGTTGTGGGAGGCTGCAAGGAAAGGAGAGCAGTCCTCTTCCCTCTTAAGAATCCCCCAGAGTATACTCATTATTTCCTCTCCCTTTCCTCAGGCGGACAGCAGATTGGCCAGTTATGAAGATGCATAGTTTCAGCTTGATATCTGACAGATAGATAAGGAGCGCAATATCTGAGGAGTACAATATAGAATTTTTATTACTATATTTCTTTGTGGAGCTGCCCATAGTTGCTTTGAACCAAACAGCTGGAACACTAGAAATAGAAAACTCAGCAGTTGAATGCAGAGTGGCAGAGCATGTCCCAGAAGACCAGTAGTGAAGAGTTATGCTGTTGTATAGTTCAAGTACCAAGAAAGATAGGATGTGGAATCCAATCTTATATGTATCCAAACTGAGCAAATTATGGAAGTAAAACAAACAAAAAAAATTAAAATGATAATTCTGCTGGGCAGGCATTCTCTGCTGATTACTCTAGAGCTAGAGACTACAGATCTGCATATCCTGATTTAGCTTCCTCAGATTCAAAGGAATTCATAGGTTTTTACCTGCCATGCAGCCCTGGAGACCGTTAAGGAGCTTAGCTCAAATTCCCATTTGCCCCCAAAGCACTATCTGGTTAAGTTACTTGAAAGTCACACAGTAGGCAAATGAAGTATGACAGAATGAAGCCCTGTACCATAGGAAGTAGCTCATTAACAGTTCATAGTCTTTTTTTAAACAAGAAACATCTTTAGTAAATTATCATGTATCGCATAGGCCATGTTACATTTATGTAAATGACAATAAACCATAGCGACATAATGTCAGTTACAAACATTATACATTTCAAACCATGCGACACAACTGTAGCTGCAAACATTATCCATCTCGTTTAACATATCCAGTCATTGTTATTCGAACATTAAATAGCTCATTCAAATATTGATTTCTTTTAAACCTCGTTTCTGCTCTGAACATATTGATCCCCATTTGCTCTTACCATTTTCTAAAGATCACAGTTCCAGTTGTTTGAACTCTGTTACTATCTTCACTACTTGTACAGTTGGTTTAGACTTTGATTTCCATTTTCTAGTAATTGCTTTTTTGGCAGCCATCATAATTAGACTCTGCAAGGCCTTACTATGTCTAGGCAATTCTGAGTTTGTATCATAGCTCAAGAAAATAATTTCCCTAGTCACTTCAACGTACTCACCCTGCATCTCCAGCAGAGAAGTCTGCAGGGAATCTTTAAAGCCTACCAACTCTTTACTCTCCCAGAAAATACGTTCCCAGTTACCTATTTCTGCCCCATCACACCTGCAGCATTTGCTGTCTACCTGAAGAAAAATTCTTTGAAGTCTGCTTGGGGTATAAAAATACCTATGTCAGCACTTCCAGGCAAAGATCTGAAATCTTCTAGATTTTGTTGCATATTTGAGAGACATACATATAGCCCCCCCCCCCCATTGTTTAACAGCTCATAGTCTTGACCCTCTGAGCTAACTGCCAGACAAGACAGTGCAAGGAAAAATTAAAACCTTCACTTTACCTCTCTTCAGTCTCTCTACCATCCCCAGAGTTTTCACCAAATGCCTTACCCTGCTATTCACCCATGAGAGAATAGAGAAGATACACTTTTACCCTTGCCTGGATGACTACCTCACCCAAGCACTCTCATGCTCAAAAATGATGAGTGGTCACCCTGATGATATCTACCCTCACCAATGTAGGATTTACTTCCTGCATCCCCAAGTCCAGCCTAGAAATAGAGACCAGAAAAATCTTTTTGGCAACCATACTCAACATAAGGAAGGGGCTGCTTTTTGATCTCAGTAAAGTAACTCTGATGCTACAATCTTTCTTGCTTGGCATGGTCCAGGCAGAGGGCCTGCATGCTAGGCAAATGTTCTGTATTTTGGAAAACGTATCCACATACGTTCTAATGATACTCATGGCATATTTGCATACAAGGTCTACTGATTTCGTAGGAGTATTTGGCTGCACCACAGATGTTCTTCGTGTTTCACTGTTGCAGTCATTACATTTGGGTAATCTGCTGGCAGGTTGCCCTCAGTCAGCCTGATTAACAAAGTCTTGGGTCCTGCGTCGGTTGCTGTCCCTTCTTCCATGACGTCAGCATGGTCGCAAGTGCCGGTCGGCCAACTCCTGAAATTATCATTTTCGAGTTTCATATCCGAAGTCTTCAACTTAAAAGCTAAATACCCCGTTGGGGAAACTTTTTCTTGCTCCTTATCAATGCCAGTAAAAGTTAATAATTGCATTACTTGAGAGAAGCAAATACCTTATAAGGATTTTCATTTGTACTGTATTCCTTGCCTAGGCCCTGACCAATAATGTTACCTTGCTGTCGGTTTTGTGCCTTATTTAATCAATGCACTAACAAATGTCGGTACATTTTTGCTTCTACATATTTTGGCTCAGACTTTAATTATCCAGAAATGTTATCAGTTAGCAATCTGACTACCGGAATACCTAAAAAACGCAAAGAAAAAGACAGAGACAGGCCGTAGAGGTCCAAAACTGCCGACGATGCTTCTCCTAAGCCAGTCGCCAGTTCGCCGGTGCTCAGTGAGGCGCTTTTGCAGCCCCTGATACCCACTACTTCTGATTCGCAGGCCTTTACTGAGACCCATTTGGAGTCCGGTATGCCATGAGATGCTTCAATTATGGAACCCGCGGATGTCTCTACCTTGGATGGGTCCGGAGCTGCTGTGCAGGCACCGGCTTCTGAGGGTGTTTTCAGGCCTACAGATTTGTATATTAGACCGACGCCATCTTCAAAACTAAGGCCAAAATCTCGACCTATGTCTAAAAAAACGACGCCTGGGCCACGTGTGTAGGCCCCATGCCTAAAAAAACAAGTGATCAAAATGGCTGAAGATTTAATTACTCTGATCAGGGTTAGCCACCCCCCCCCCTTCTAAGAGGCCTAGGCAAGACATTGATTATGAATCGTCTGAACAGGATTCTATTTCTTCTGACTCTTCTAATGAACAGGAATTGTCTATACCTACTTATGAGGACTCTGCAGAAGATTCCATTCCTTCGGCTTCTCCTCCTGAGGATTTTTCTTTTGGGGAAACTTTACATACCTTAAGAGAACATTTCCACTGGGAAAGTCAGGATTTCTCTGAATCTAAAAAGAGACTTAGGGATTTTCTTCTTCTTCCTCAGCATAAGCCTGTGGTTATACCTCCTGTTCTAGATATTGTTGATGATGTTTTTTCAGAATCTAGTATGGCTCCTGATTCTCTGCCTTTGGCTCCTAGTAAGCCAGACAGATACTACAGGGTCCCTGACTCCCACAAATTCCTTTTCAAAAATCTTGTTGCAGATCCTGAAACCATTTATCAGGGTCCCAAGGGCATTAAGGCTTCTACAGCTAAAAATTCTACCCCTTCTGATAGAGATTCCAGGGCGCTGGATAGATGGGGTAAGAAGGTTTACACTTCTGCAACCTTGGCAATCAGGGCTTTAAACTGTCAATTTCATATGCTAAAATATCAACAGCATATCATGGGACTGCTTAAACAGAAAATGATGTTAATTTCTGACTGTGTGAAAAACAAAGATTTACAGGAGTTATTGCATTCAGCTGGACAAGTTGGAAAACATACTTTGCAATGTGGTTTTGATTCTTTGGAGGCCTCTTGCAGGGCTGCTGTAACTGGGTCTGTGCTAAGAAGGCATGCTTGGCTCAAAGAGCAAAATCTGCCTGATCATGTTAAAGCAAAATTGCTGGATGCTCCTTTACAACAGTACTGTCTCTTTGGTAATAAGGCTGACGAAGTTTTAAACAAGATGGAAGATAAAGCTAAATCTATGCAAACTGTGAAAGATTTCTTACAAGTGCAACCTCCAAGATTTAGCAGGCACTGGCCTACTAAGAAATGGTCCTTTCCAGTTCCTTTGAGAGTCACTCAAGTCAAACCCAGACATTCCAAAGGCTCCAGGTTTCAGTCACAAGGGACTTTCAGAACCAAACAATGGGATGCCTCCTCTTCCAAATCTGGAAACAACAAGACACCTCCCTATGGTAAGCAGTCTCAATGACTTCCCTTTACACTTACCAAGCACTTACCTTTTAGCCACCCCTTTGGGGGGAAAACCGGCTGTTCATGCAAGAAACTGGCAACTTATAACCCAGGACAAATGGGTTTTAAATATAGTATCCCAGGGATACAGATTTCATTTCCACACGTTGCCAATTCCAAACAGATGGCCAGACCTGCCCCCAAATCAGTGGGCAGAGGCCCAGAAACAAGTACTTTCCCTCATGAGCATGGGGGCTATTCAACCAGTACCAGAAGAGGAAAAGGGACAAGGTTTCTATTCAAGACTTTTCCTGGTACCCAGAAAAGACAAATCATGGCGTCCAATCCTGGACTTATCTAATCTAAACACCTTTCTGGACATTCCAAAATTCAAGATGCTGACTCTTCACCAGTTACTTCCTATGCTAGGCAAAGATGCCTGGTTGGCAACTCTAGATTTAAAAGAGGCTTACCTGCATAACCCAATCAGGGAATCTTGGGGAAGATACCTCCGCTTCAAAGCAGGATACTTGCATTACCAGTTCTCTGCACTGCCCTTTGGCTTATCTACTGCGCCCAGGGTTTTTACAAAGTGCCTGGCTCCAGTAATTGCATTTTGCAGACAAAGAAATATTCAGATATATCCATACCTGGACGATTGTCTAATTCAGGCAGAAAACAAGGACACTCTACTAAACTATCTGGCATGTGTAAAAAGGGTTCTAACTTGTCTAGGGTACACTATAAACGAAAAGAAATCACAACTGGTACCCTCTCAAAAAATTACATTCCTGGGTGCAAGCTTGAATACAACTGCCCAGATTTCTTTATGCCAGAGAAGCAAATTAATTTGGTGACTTACTTCAAACAGGTGGCCACAAAAACCCTGCTTTCTGCAAGGCAAATACTGCAAACCTTGGGGTTTATGGCCTCCTGCATTCTTCTAATTCCATATGCAAGGCTGCATATGAGGAAACTTCAGTGTACTTAAAAAGTCTATGGAATCAGCATTGTCACAGCCTGGAAAACAATGATTCCTATCATACCTTGCCTGCGCCTAGAGTTCCTATGGTGGGCAGAGGCCTGCCACCAGAACAATGGACTGCCATTCACACCACCCCCTGCCGCCCAAACCCTAACTACAGATGCATCAGACTATGCATGGTGTGCTCATCTGGCAGGGAAGTGCATTCAGGGAAAATGGAGCCCAAATCAAATGCACCTTCACATAAATCAAAAAGAAATGCTAGCTGTACAGAATGCACTGGCAGCCTTCAAGGACTACCTTCATCCAGGACAATTAATGATAAAGACAGACAACACCACAGTTATGTGGTACATAAACAAGTAGGTGGGTACACACTCCTACGCCCTCTGCAGACTAGCCATGGCATTGTGGAACACAGCCTTGACTTATCAAGTACAACTACAAGCTCAATTCCTGCCAGGAAAGCTGAATACTCTGGCAGACAAACTAAGCAGAAATATCATGGACGCACATGAATGGAAACTGGAACCATGGATTTTCAACATGTTGACACGCAAATGGGGGAGCCCAGACATAGATCTTTTTGCCTCACCCCAGAACTATCAGTTGGACAAATTTTGCACAAGAACTCATCACAAAAAAGCCTGGAAAGTGGATGCTCTATCCTTCAGCTGGAAAAAAAACATCAGTCTATGCCTTTCCCCCTCTCCCTCTGCTCTCCATAGTTCTAATAAAAGTCAAACAGGACAAACCAAAAATTATTTTGATTGCTCCAGACTGGCCTCGCCAACACTGGTACCCACTCCTGCACAATGTGTCACACCTTCCACTGTGGCACCTGCCTCAGACACCTTACTTACTGTCTCAGCAGAACAACCAAATTCTGCACACTCAGCTCCAAACTTTGAATCTTGCAGCGTGGCTAATCACCTAAATTCACCCTTAGCATCCCTCAGCAAACCTGTGATGGATGTCATTTTTGAGGCGAGAAGGCCTAGTACTAGAAAATCTTATGCTGACAAATGGAAAAGATTCTGTGCCTGGAATCAGTCTCAAGGGATAAGCACAGCAATGCCCAACATTCCTCAGATTTTAATGTACTTAACTGAGATGCTTCACAAGGGCCTGTCCTTTTCTTCCATAAAAATCCATGCCTCAGCCATTTCAGCGCATTACAATAGAGAACCTCCCCTCTTCTCTCATCCTCTGCTAAAGCAGTATCTCAGAGGGGCCAAAAACTTAAGACCACCCAGGAGAGCTCCAACTCCTGCCTGGGACCTCAATTTTGTATGGAAAAGCTCACTCTCCCTCCTTTCGAGCCAGCTGCTACTGCAGACTTAAAATTTCTCTCCTGGAAAACAGCTTTCCTTTTAGCAGTCACTTCAGCTAGAAGGATTTTCGAATTACAGGCTCTTATGGCAGTGAAGTCTTTCATCATTTTTCATGCGGACAGGGTATCTCTCGGGACCAAACCATCCTTCATGCCTAAGGTGGTGTCCAGTGTGGCTCTTAATCAGACCATACATTTGCCAACTTTCTTTCCCAATCCACAGAACAAGGGAGAGCAGATTCTGCACTTATTGAATGTACACAGACAACTTAGATTTTACTTAAACAGGACAAAATCTCAAAGAAAATCTGAACAACTGCTGGTGACATTTGCTGTAGGGGCAGAGGGAAAGGCTATTTCAAAGCAAACCATTTCCAAATGGATAAACCATTGTATTCGTTTCTGCTATATGCACCATGGAAAAACTATCCCCCAGGGGATCAGATCCCATTCCACCAGGGCTGCATCTACTTCTATAGCCTTTCTCAGAGATGTTCCTTCCAGGGACATTCTAGAAGCTGCTACCTGGAGCTCAGTTCATACGTTCACCAAACATTACCATTTACCACTTTTCTCTAAATCCAGAGCTGGCTTTGCCACTGCTGTCTTGCAGGGCCTTATAGCTGGAACTAATGCTGTATAATTCCCTCCACCCAACCATAGCTTTAGGAATCTACCCAAATGTAATGACTGCAACAGTGAAACACGAAGAACATAGTACAGTTGTGTACACTTACCATAAATGTAGATGTTCGAGTGTATTCACTGTTGCAGTCCTGGTTACCCTCCCTCCAGCCTCCTATTTTTCTTTGGCTATACCGCTACTTTCACTATGCTTAAAAGCACTTTTGGTGCATTTGCTTTTGGGATTGGAGGTATACTTTTTGTGTTTTTAATTTTATTTGCTCCCCATTTGGGGGGCACCTGACATCTGGGGCAAGAAAAACTGATGTAATGGCGTTGGCTGTATGTTTTATACCCCTGACGTCATGGAAGAAGGGACAGCAACCGACGCAGGACCCAAGACTTTGTTAATCAGGCTGACTGAGGGCAACCTGCCAGCAGATTACCCAAATGTAATGACTGCAACAGTGAATATACTCGAACATCTACACTTATGGTAAGTGTACACAACTGTACTTTATATCCCCTGTTAGTGGATCTTACCCATTCCCAGTCATAAAGAAGGAATTCCTTTCATTTGATTCCAAGTTGAATGTCAACCAGGGTTGTCCTTTGTCATCCTTCACCCCAAGCCAGACTGTTGCACAGATGCACTGGACCTGGTGTGGAGGAGAATGAGGTGCAAGAGCAGAACCATGCAGAAAAAGCATTTAAACCTGAAGAAAATGTTTTGCCTTTTAGCTTTCAGAGCTTTCCAAAGCATATTCAAACTGGACTGTATGACGGTAATAACAGATGATGCCACAATTATATAGTATGTTAACAAGCAGGGAGGGACTTGCTCATACTAACTCTCCAGGCTGGCATTGATGGTATTCGTGATGGAGACTAAGCTAGGCTTTCACCTGTAAGCCACTTATATCAGTTTAGAACAGAATATACTGGCAGGCAGGCTGCACAGATACATTTGCTGGGCCCTCAAGTCTTCACTGACATCTCAGAAAGGCTTAACTAACATGTTTGCATCAGAGGAGATTCATCTGCTCCCAGTCTTCTGCTCTTGATTTTCCAATCTCAGCACTTGGGCCATGGGTGCTATTTACTTATTATAGAAAAAGAATTAGCTTCTATGCCTTCCCTTTCCTACGCCTTATTGTGAGGGTACTGGCAGAAATAAAGGACAGAAAGAGCTTCTTTTCTTCTGAAAACTCACTTCTGGCCCAGGCAAGCCTAGCACTCCCGATGTCTCATCAGGCAACCTGCTGCTGCAAAAAAAAAAAAAAGAACTCTGGGACAATCAGACCTGAAGATAAGAGTGGCAGCATGGATCCGGTCAGCCTGACTTTTATCTACAGGCTACTGGACAACACTGCACTTATTTTACAAGAAACTAAAATATCTTGTTTAAGGAAAGCATACCTGGCTAAATGGAAAAGATTCTTAGTGTGGTGCATTGCAAAAAGTAAAACACTAAAGTGGTGCCATGAGCCACAGATCTTGCAGAGCCTGGCTGACCTGCTAACCAGGGATGTTTCTTACGCTTCTGTCAAAGTGCACATTTTAAAATTTAGTATTGCCTCCTCCCCAAAATCCTTACATAACCTAGTTAAGTAATTTCTGAAAGGGGTCACCCACCTAGGAAGCAGTTTTTACTTCTTGAGACTTTGACTTTGTGCTTCAAAGACTAATGTTGCACCCCTTTGAGACTAGCATTAATGCATCTCACAAGTGTAATTCTTGGAACCACATGCTCCTGCTTGTAATTACATTACCCAGAAGGGTTTCTGAACTTCTGTCTGTCATCTGCAAGGAAGTTTGCCTATTCTTCCAAGAAAAGTAGAGGTCACTCATAAAAGAAACCCTGCATTCTTTCCTAAAGTGGTGATGGTAGTAGCTGTCAACCAAACTATTCATTTGCCAAAATTATTTTGCAAAACAGGGAGAGAATGGAATACTGCATCCACTAGACATTCACCTGCAGCTTTAGGTATTACATTCCCAAGTAGCAAGGACATCAGATGAGCCTAAGATATATATATATATATATATATATATATATATATATATTTGTTTCCTTCCAGCCAAGCAAAGAAAACATGTCTTTCTATGCTCATGTTGCAGTATTCTCATATGTGGGATCGTCCACCTCAGGTGACCCGAACATCCAGCTTGTATACAAAAGCTTAGCCTGGCTGCTGTAAGGTGCGTGGGATGTCACATGCAGGAACAATAAACCGTGGGCCATAAATGTGATGTCCGTACGCACAGACCTCAGAACTTCTCTGCCGCAGTTGAATGTCAGCTCACTCATTCAGTTCCATGGAAGTGACTCCTAAAAAGATAAGTACCCCGTTGGGTAATCCTTTTCTACCTTTTCTGCTAAGCTTAGGTTGCTGTTTAGCTTTTTTCTAGCTAATTCCATCCATGTCATCTAGGAAGGGAAAATGTAAGTGCGGTCGACAAATTCCGCACAAAGACGGCCATGATCTCTGCTTGTTTTGCTTAGGGCTATCCCACGACTACAAAGTGTGTTCCATCTGCCAGTCATTTGTTTCTAAAACACTGCACAGCTGTCTCGCAGCCCTTAAGCTTTTCATTGAAAGCCAACATCTCAAACTCCTTGCCCTTGGTATGGAACCGGAACCAGCTGTCTTGGCAGAACCGCCAAAAAAGAAGGCCAAGGTAGCTAGGACAGATACTGTGCCTCCATGTACGGATGTCCCACCAGCTTCCAGTCTAGGGGCTGAAGAACACCCAATAGGTCCGACGACTTCGGTGGGTACTGCTTCGGAAGCTGCCCTTGTTTCGTCGGCCTGCACATCCACTGAAGTACCAGTGACGTTGGTCTTCGATGTCGGGGGGGGGGGTGGCTAGTGTTAAGGTGTAAATTAAGGAGTCCATCTCTTGGCAGTAGTTCAAAATCCTTATTCATCACACATGCATGTGGGAGGCAAAGTTTCAGTAACAGAGTCTCCCCGAAGTATAAAAATCTTCAGCTTATATATCTTTTAGTATGCAACATCAGCAGTTTAAGACAAAGAGGTATAATACTGACAAGTTTCAAAACATATATATTCAGTACAATAATATCTTTGTTGCTAGGTTAGGCAGGTTTGGACATTTGATCAATTAGCGCTGTACATATTTCAGACTGGATCAAGCTGGCCCCTGTTGTTGGGGTCTCAGGCAGAAAGTCTAACTTCCTTAAAAACACGTTTATCCGTTAACATCCAGCTGTCAGCAGTTTTACACAGAAACACACGTCATCAGATTTCAGCAATTGCACATATAAGGTTAATGTTTCCTAAAGATAAGACCCTTCCTAAAAAGGACAAAACACATACAGCTCAATACATATCCAGTACTTTGTGCTTGCTTTCTATGTGCCTTCAGCCACGTATTCCGACCCTTCTGCAAGAACATACATTTCTGTTTTATTTCCCCCTTACACTAGTGTTACCATCTCTTACCGAGGAAGGCACTTCCACTACTAGGCTGACGCGGACATTAGGCATTCGCCCACTCAGCCAGGACCCAAGACTCCTTCTCTGAAAAGGAAGCAGAAGTCAAAGCATCTATCTTCCCCTGCAGAAGATTTGCCTGACTGGCAGGCATTTTCACAGTCCCTTTTTCAGGCCTTTATGGCCCTGAGACCTACTGCTTCTCAGACTCCTGCCCTTCCAACCTTGAGCCCCAGGCCTGCTTCTGCTGGTCCTATGGCATTTCCACATACTCAGGAGAAGAATCTCTGATGAATCCCTCTCATTTGCCTCACAGATGGATTCCCCATTGAAATACTGCTTCCTGGATGAGGATTCCTTGGAAGGGGACTCCCCACCTGAGGGCATAACCTTTGGGGAAACCATTTCCAAAATGAGAGAATATTTTAAATGGGATTCTACTCAAATGACAGAAGTGCAGAAAAGGTATTACGAGCTTCTGCAGATGGAATCTCCCTCACTCTCTGCTATTCCTCCTGTTATACCAGCATACTTAGACACCTTTGCCTCTGCTTTCAAGACTCCAGAATCTCAGCCACCGGCACCAAAAAGACCAGACAGTTTCTACAAAGTTCCTGATGAATTTAAATTCCTCATTAAACCACCTATGGCAGACCCAGCTGTGATTGCTGTCTCAGCAGACAAACAATCCAAGCAAGTTCCCTCTTCTTCCCTACTGCCATCAGATAAAGATAATGAAGTGATGGACATATTAGGAAAGAAGATTTACATCTCTTCAACGCTGACCTTTAGAGCCATTAATTACCAAACTCATATGGTCAAGTATGCCTTAGACCTAGTCTCCCAGGCCCCAAATCTGCTCTCCATCGTGCCAGATTTTCCCACCAAACCTCAAGTTGCCTCTAGACTATCTTTAGCTGCTCAGGTTGCCAGGCATTCCATTAAATGCACCTATGATGCTGCAGAAGCATCAGCCAGGTCAGCTGCATCTGCTTCAGTACTGCATAGGTACTCTGGCTCAGGCTACAGCCCCTGCCAGATGATTTAAAAAACAAAATAATGGATACCCCTCTTGACAACAAGTTCCTTTTTGGGAAGCAATCAGCAGATTTGTTTAAATATCTGCAAGAGAAAAGCAAGGAGCTGCAGGATCTCAAGCATCTCTTTGTCTCCCCAGTCCCTAAATTTCATAGAAACATACTTCTACTCCTTTTGAACCTGCAGCTTCAGCCACATTAAAGTTGTGTACCTGAAAAACTGTTTTGCTTGTAGCCTTAACTTCGGCCAGAAGAGTCTCAGAGTTACAAGCACTCATGGCTATTCCACCTTACCTAATTTTTCATAAGGATAGGGTCTCACTTCATACTAACCCCTGCTTCATGCCTAAAGCGGTCAATTAACTCTCCCTTAATGAGGCTATTCATTTACTCACCTTCTTTCCTTCACCACAGAATGAGAGTGAGAGATGGATGTTCACAGGCAACTTAGGTTCTATCTGGATACAACCAAGGACATCAGAAAGTCCAACCATACTTTCACTCCAGAGCTCTGGAGAAAGCTGTATCTAAACAAAGTATATCTTCAAAATCTCAAAAACTATATCCTTCTGCTACTCCTTCCATGGAAGACAGTTACCTCACACGGTGAGAGCCCAGTCTATAAGAGCTGTGGCCTTTTCAGGGGCTTTCCTTAAAGGCTTAGATACAGCCACCAACCTAGAGGCAGTTACATGGTCCTCAGTCCACACTTTCACTAAACACTACAAATTGGATTGCATCTCTAGAGCTAGGGCAGGATTTACTAAAGCCATCCTGCATGGATTCTTGGAGACTACATCATTTTTCTTCACCCATATCACTGGTTGAGCTTTGGTACTCTCCCACATGTGACAATACTGCAACATGAGAATAGAAGGACATAGAATAGTTGTGTAAAATCTTACCATAACCATAGATGTCCTTCTCTTCCATGTTGTTGTTTTCTTATCCCTTCCTCCTACCCCCATAGGAACTTTTCCCTTATCTGTATGGTATCTTTTCAGCTGACCTTAGACTATTGTCCAACTGGGCATTCAGTTCTGAGGTCTGTGCGTGCAGGCATCACATTTATGGCCCCTGTGTGTGACTTCTCACGCAACTTACAGCAGCCAGGCTAAGCTTTTGTATATGAGACGGACGTTCAGGTCGCCTGAGGTGGAGGATCCCACATGCGAGAATACTGCAACATGGAAGAGAAGACATCTATGGTTATAGTAGGATTTTACACAACTATTCTTTACTGGTAGTCATACAGACTGTCCATAAATTGGCTAACTGCATTGTCTTTTGCTATGAGTGTGCCAATGAGAGGCTGGAATCACCAGGAAGGACAAATTCCACAAGGATGATGGCCACTATCGCAGCTACTTTTAAGAATGTATCAACCAAGGACACTTGTGATGCAACAAGAAGGATCTAAAAATATAACAAATACTCGGGCAGAAATCTGCATTAATAATTTGCTACAGTAATTCCTGATGCAGTTACTTTTTGCTTATCCATAATACTCGCTTAGAAGTTGAAAAGCCCAAGACACCAAGGGCTATTGTAATTGTCAGTGAGACTTTCTGCTTATTCATCATTTTGTAACAGTGTGGACTATATGGAATACTTTCTTCAGGCATAACAAAAATCAGACATCTAGTGTAAAAACAGCGTGAGGTTTGTCACTACCCCTCTCCATAGCTTGATGTAGCACCTTTCCCCCATTTATGTTTCCCTACTTAACTCTATTGCTCTTCCTGGAGTAAAGATTACAGCTGCAGTGGTGATTTCTATAATGAACTTTCCTTAAAAGTAGAGTTTGAGTAAGAAATCAGTGTTGCCAGTATAGGTTCCCACCCACTGAACCCCGGGTATATATAGATATGTATGATTTCAGTGGAGCCATAGCAGTCACCTGAAATTAGGGTAGTATGTACTGAGAATTCTGTCTTCAAAGTATGTAGTATTGCCCACACATTCTTTTTCGAATACCCAACCTTTGAATTGCAAGCCCTTAGACATCTGAGTAATTGTGGTTTCAGTGAGCTGTAGGCACCCCATTCAGAGATTGGGGTACACTTGAGAAACTTTTCTGCCAAGAAGAATGAAGGTGTGGAGAAAGCATCTTGTCCTTGATACTAAACATCATCTGACATTGTTTGGGCTGACATTACCCTCATTGCGACACCTGAAGAGAGGTCTGGAGGTTGGTCTAGAAGTCATATGATCCTACCTTTGTCAAATCTGTGGAGTAAAGACTACATTGGCAGTGGTGATCTGCTTGAACATCTACTGTGGTAAGTTGTGCGTACACACACACACACACACACACACACACACACACACACACACACACACACACACACACACACACACACACACACACACACGTGTACTTTCTTCTGTGTTTACATTAAGCTGCTTTCAAAGTTGTGTGTTGAGCCTTTCCATTGTTTTTGCATTATCAGCCTCACCTTCAACATTCTTTCTTATTTTTTCAAGTTTAAAGTTTACTGTAAATTTAAACATTTTGCATCTAATTTTTTAATTACTGTTTCTTAAAGTTTACAGTAAACTTGTTTGCAATCACATTTATCTAAACATTTAAAAGATGTAAGTAACTAAGAAAGTAATAAAGGATTTTCGACTGGAGACAGATTGTCTACCCTGCTTGGATTAACTCTGAATGCCTAATAGAATTAATAATTCTGTATAATATTAATAATATTTCAAAATGAGTTTTATTTTTTGATTTAGGACGTTTTCAAGTTCCCTACTTCTACTACCATTTTCTGATTTTTTTTTCTGCTTTTTAATATATACTGATTAGCTTAAACATACAGGAATTGAAAAACTTCCATACAGAGAGGTTGCTAGCACTGTTACGTGAGAAAGTTCAGGACAAAGTGGATACTGCAATACTGATGAATATATTTTACGTTTTAAACTCCATTTTCAAAATTCTTCCATCCTAGTATAGCAAAAGGTACAGGTTCCAGTTCAAAACACAGGCACCTAAAATAATATATAATATTGAGCTGATCCTGTAATGTCCCCTCTGTCCTCCTCAGTTGAGGCGTCAACATTCCACTACAACTTTCAACAGAGTAGTTTGATCTTCTTCCTACTCCCACAATGTATCTGAGTCTCACTATCCCTCAGATCTTGTTTATTGTTATCCATATCAGATGTTGTCTCCCAGAGCTTCAAAATATTTTTCAGATAATTTAATTTTACGATACCTTTTTCCTCACATTTAGTCAACTATTTACTCCTTTTGGCTTCTACTACCCCAAGACAGAGAGAGAAGAAAAGAAGTTTCTGTTTTCATATATAGGTTTATAGGTAGGTACTAAGCTGTCGGCCCAAAGGCCTACGTAAACCTAGCAAACAAGGTTACCTGGCTTACGCCACCCAATAAAGTTATTTTCCTGTGCCACTGTCGAGCAGAGACACAGAAGTGATCCCCGGGGTGTATTTCCTATTTCCCATCCACTCATCAAGATTTTTCTTGAAGAGTGCTAATGAAGAACTTTGCTTGACATAGATGGGTAGCCTGTTCCAGAGTATGGGAAGTCTCTGGGACAGGAATCTATCCCTCCAGCATGTCCTGTTTATTGTGGTGACAAGGTTTAGGCCCCTAAAGTGTGTAGCTCGGAGGGATTGGGATTTCTTTAGGTGTAGCATGTCCAACAGCTCTGGGTTTGACATAGCTTTATATGTTAGGCAGAGATCACCTCGGAATAGGCGATATGCTACGGAGTAAAGCTGGAGTTTTTTGAGGCGGTCAGTGTAGGGCATTTGTTTGAGACCAGTAATCTTCTTTGTGAGGTACTTCTGTGGCCTTTCCAGCTGTTGCAGATGTCTTGTGAGGTACATTCCAAAAGGGGCGTTGTACTTTATAATGGGTCTAATGAGTGTCGAGTAGAGGGGAACAATGACCTCTTTTTTCCTGGATGAGAACCCTTTTATGATGAGGTGTACCATGTAGAAGGACTTCCTGACTACTGTGGCGATGTGACTATCAAAGGAGAGACTACTGTCCACCTGGGTCCCAAGGTCTCTTATCACACATTCACTGTTAAGTAGATTGCTGCCTATGTGGTAGTTCATGGGTACAGTGTTTTTACCAAAGGGGATGACACTGCACTTTTGGCATTGAGCTTGAGGCCATGGCACTGACACCAGGCATCTGTCTCAGTGAGGCCCTTCTGTAGGATGTCCACATCATTTGGGGAATTGACTATGGCTCCTAGTTTGCAGTCATCTGCGAACTTCGTTAGCCTTCTATGTTAGCCTGTACTTCAGAGAAGTAGATACCAAACAGAAGAGGTCTCAGGACAGAACCCTGTCGTACTCCACTTGTCACTGCTTTGAGGTCAGATTTGGAGTCTGCAACTTTTACAGTGTGGGTTCCGTCAGTGAGCCAGTTGGCAACCCATCTTGTGACGTAGGGATTTATACCTAGTTTAGTGTGTTTAGCTATAATTCCAGAATGGGGGATGGTGTCGAAAGCCTTGGTGAGGTCAAGATAGGCTGCGTGAACCACCTTACCCTCATCTATGGCTTTGGTGACTGCCTCAAAGAAGTCGATCAGGTTCAGGAGGCATGATCTGCCTTTCACAAACCTGAACTGGGTGGGATCCAGAGTTTGGAGGTTACCAATGTCTTTGTTTATGAGTTCCATGATGATATGTTCCATGGCCTTGCAGACCAGGCTCATCAGGCTAATAGGTCGATAGTTCCTGGGATCAGTGGTGGCTCCCCCTTTGTGGAGTGGGATAACTGTTGCTGTGCGCCATTCAGTGGGCACAAAGCCTGATGCGAGGCTATTATTGAACATGGTGCTTAAGTGGGGAGCCAGTTCGTGTAAAATGCAGCCTGGGATGTTGTCCAGTCCCGTGGATGCTGTGTTTTTGGCTTTAGAGAGTGCAGCGTTTACCTGCGTAGTTGTGATTACATGGACTCTGCATTCTTCCTGTATAGATATGGGCCCTTTAGTGGGTGAGAGGGGGGTAAAGTTTGCACTGAACCTATCTGCCAGGATGTTGGCAATATTAGTTGGTTCTGTAATTTTCATGCCTTTGTGCTGTAACTCAGAGTAGATCTGGGTGTTGCCATCAAGATTCTTGACATAGCTTGTAGAACGCTTTGTGGTTGTCCTTGGAATTAGTGGCAATTTTCGTTTCGTAGCTAGCTTTGGAGAATCTTATAAGGGATCTCAGCTTCTTACTGAGGCTGACCAGAGAGCTCCTCCACTCATACAATTTTTTACTCTGTTTTGCAACAGTTTCTTCCTTCTGTTGTACAGTTTGTTTATGGCAAGGGACCACCAGATTGGCTTCCTTTTTTTGGAGGATAGCATCTTGACTCTGTTTGGGATAGCACAATCCATGCACTCGTGCAAGTGCTTATAGAGTGCATTTGTGTAGGATTCAGCAGTTGTAACCGTATTGTCCAGCTGCATGGGTGTCTTGAAGTTCACCACTTCTGTCTTAAGAAGCATGAAGTTGGCTTTGGAGAAATTTTTTACTGTGGTTTCCTTAATGGGGGGTGGGGTGGGGGCGGGATGTGGATATCAAGGGTGATTAGCTTATGGTCGGATCGGAGCAATGAGGAGTTGACTTCAGGTGTGGAACACCGGTCACTCATGTTGGTAATGACTAGGTCTAGGATATTGTTGCCCCTGGTGGGGGTGTGGATAAGTTGATCTAGGGCATTGGAGTTTATGAATTCCAGAAAGCGTTGAGCTAAGGAGTTGGTACACGTGTAGTTTTTCCAGTTAATGGTGGGGTAGTTGAAGTCGCCCATTATTAGCGCGTTTGGTTGAACCCTAATATTTTCCAGTACATCAAGAAAAGAGGAGTGGGAATCCTGGGGCATGGTGGGGGATGTGTAGCAAGCTACAATTTGGATTGCAGTTTTGCCCCGAGTTAGTTGCACTTGGATATCCTCGAGTGCATTATGCTGAGCAACTAGCCTGCAGGTGTGGATATCCTTAATGAATATGGACACACCTCCGTCTTTGGTGTTTCAGTCCAGGTTACATGGCCGTAAAGTGTGGTCAGAAATCTTCTATATTCCCTTGTAGGCTGAGGCCTAGTTTGATCGTTGTCATATTTTTCACATAATTGTAATTACTGTCTATCATATATTAGAGCATTGCACTTTTTTTACCAGTTGCATTTTTTTTCTAACAGGATGGTATTACTTCCGTTTTTTTTGTTGTAATAGTGCTGTTTAGTACTTAATCGTCATTGCAGTCTACATGGAGAAAGCTTAAGGCTTTTAGAAGTGCACAGAATGTGGACACAAGTTTTTGGACCCAGACACACACAACCTCTATGTCATATACCTGGGGTCAGAACACCTGCAGCCCTCCTGCAAGATATGCATAACCTATGGCAGAAAGGATGAACAAATTTGTTCATAAAGGTCTTCTTCCCACTGATTTTGGGACTAAATAAGAGAAAGAGAAGAAAAAGAAAGCTTGATGAAACTCCCTGACTTTCTTCAACAGGTAAGATTTCCAAACCTTCCACATTTTATGAGGCCTCTGATTTGATCCAATGGAGCCAGTTACTCAGATGCCATTGGCTCAGACATCTGTCAACAATGAGCTCAAACTGATACCTGATAGGTCACCTCATAGGAAAATCTCCAGTAGCAGATCTCCAAAGAGGGGACTCTACAGGATCCTCTGCTCCCAACCTCTTTCATCCTTTTCCTTTAGGTCTTACAGGTCCACCAAGAGTATTGTTGCTGACATTGATTCGGACCATATAATGAGGGCAGCTGTCAGATGTCTGATAGGCATGGATGTTATCCCATCTGTTTCTGTTGTGGAGGGTTGGCCCACCTATTCGAGCAACCACTGCTCCTTCCCTGCCACACATTTAGTACTGGTGGTATTGGAGCTGAAGACAGCCACTGCATAGCCATCAATGCTGCATCAGACAGACTCAATTTCTCTCCCTTCACAGTTATGTATATCTGGGGCCATGCCCTCAACATTCATTTCTTGATGCTGTACTGACTTATTCTGCAGCATTCTCTTTTTCAGATACTTTGGTGTTCATAGTGTCAGTACTGATCTTTGGTGTAGGAGCCAATCAGCCTGTTTGTGCCGGGACTTCCCATGACAGAATCATTTACTTCCTCTTCCATGAGGATGGAGTGTGTGCCATCTGGGGTGTCCTCTGTGCTTTTGGGTTCTATGTCAGTATTCACATTTTTTTTAAAGATCACTGCCCATCCTGTGACAAAGGAAGATGAGTGCAATCCTGTCTCTTGGATCCTCCCTTCGAGTCCTCATTGGACCAAGAGACAGAGCAGCAAGAGATTGTTTCATTAACATTCTTTAACAAGAAAGAAGCACTTCCGGATTTTTGGAAGATCCCCCTGCCCCATGTTCCTAGAAGAGTATGCATGGAAGAGGATACACATTGATTCCGCTATGGAATTGCTCACCTCAGACACAGACCTCGATGAAGGGGAAAATTCCATTCAGTATCTTCTTTAAAACCCCTGACTGATGAAGAGTTATTTGAAGCTTTCAGATCTATTCCTTCTACTTCTTGGGTAGTCCCTCTTGATAACTAGATGATCAATAATGGTAATGGAGAGCACGTGGTGGGAGCCCAAAGTGGAGGACCCAATCTCCCATAAACCTAATAAGATTTTACACCCCCCACTCCCCCAAGAACAGACCTCATTGGAGCAAAGGCCCTCTTGTTGATTCCATTATCATGGAGGCTGCAACCAGGAAAGAACTTTAAGATGAAAGCTTCACAGTCTATCCTCCCAACAAAGAGCTGAGGGTGATGGTCCAAATGGGGAAGCATATTAACCCCTCAAGAACCCTTTCCTTCTGGATGTTAAATTACATCACACACATGAGGAGGTTTGAGAGAGATCTGTCAGAAAAGTCACTTGATTCTCTAAGACAAATGACTACCCCTCTGATATTAGGACATAACTTGAAATACAAGTTTTAGCTACATTGTCTATTACCATCCTCTCCATGAGGCTGCTTCACAACACAGTTCAAGCAGCAGACACACTCATTGTCATGTGTTATGCCCTCTGTGACTTTGTGGATAACTTCAAGCCATCCTTTGATATTCATCATATTGATCACTGCTGCAGTAGACTTGGATATATGGATTATATCCTTCATAGGATGTAATAACCAGACAGCTTCCAAAGCTTCAAGGGCCCTTCCACGTGCCTGAAACTGTTAGTCAGCTAAAGCTGAGCTGACTGAAAAAACAGATTTGGGTGCCAAACTCTTCAGAGCTTTCCTGCTGTTGAAAAGGGCGCTCCACTGAGGTGCTGTTCCTTTGGGAGAAAAAAAAATTTTCACATTAAAAAAAATGTTTTATTGTACTTTGCTGTTTAGGAAAGGTATTTTTAAGATAGGAGTTTGTGTTTTAACAGACTGTCACAAGACTTAACTGTAATTTTAAATGAGAGCACACTTTTTCCTGTCAGTTGTAAAAGTTATTTAAATAATTGAAAACTATTTTTCTTGTAAAAAAAATGTGTTTATTTTACTTTTTGGGATGGCAAAGTGTTTTAAATGCTTTTTACTGTATTTTTGTTTGAAAAAAGTGACTTTAAACTTTCACTGGTTTTTGCTGCTTGTTTTCCTCGGGTAAGGGGCACCATTTTCATTTTGACCATGGAACAAACTACTGGTCCCACAAAAAAAAAAGTTAAGCAAACAGCCTTTGCCAACACAGCAGGCAAGCAATTTCCCTCAGCTGATGGTGGGTGACAGCTGCGGCCGTAGCTTGTTTAGACCACGCATCTTATTCACCAGAGCCCTCTGGTGTAGCACCTACATCCACTATGGACCCAGGGTTAGCCACATTCTGTGCAGTTGTTGGGCTATCATCAGTGGGCAATGGGAAGCCACTCTTATTAGTCCTGGGAGAGGGAACAGGAAGACTTCCCTGTTTGGTCAGATTGTTGTGCCCATCCCTGGAGAAGCTGCTGCTGCCAATAACACCATTTACCCCATTTTACTGTCAAAAATAAACAGAAAAATCAACTTGTATCTAATCCTCCTTAGATTTCTCTAACCAGGAGTAGTTTACCGGGTGTGGCTCAGTGTTTAATTCAGGCTATTGATCCTTCTTATAAGGTGGCTTCTGGAAGAAGAAAAAGGGATACCTCTTCCTGAAGAGATTCAAGATTCTTAATGCGGACACAAAGATGAAGGGAGAGATACAGGGCTTTCTTCTCAATTTTCTGATTCAGAGTGGGGTTTCTTTTTCTGTGAGACTATTTCCAGAATTTACTCGTGTTTTTGGTATGAAAACACCAATGTTTCTCAGTCTCTCAGAAAATACTATGGGCTGTTACAGAAGGAATTTCCAGAACTTTCACCTATTCTTCCAGTTCTGTCAGGTTTGAAGGTTGGGTGCATCATTGGCTGCAAATTTCCTTATAGTCAACCTGCTGCCTCTAAAAGGCAGATATCATGTAAAACGTTCCTCGATCTTTTAAAGTTTTATATACTCTTCCTAAACCTGACCCAGACGCTATATCTTTAGTTAATCCTGCTGCTGCTGCTGCTAAACTTTTAATGAATTCCAGTCCTACTCTTTCTGACAATAATGTGAAAAGATTGTAGGGGGAAAATGTGTATGCTTCTCCAATTTTGATATTCAGAATTTTGAATTATCAGGCTCATATATAAAAGATTATTCTGACCAATTGTGAAAGTACAAGAAATGTTTTGTTTGCAGTTTCTTCTATTTAAATAATTTAGTTTCTTCCATTGTATAAGTCATAACTCATTGTTTACAGTATGTGGTATAACTCAGTTAATACTTCTTCCAGGGCTATGGCCACTGGTATTGTTTTGTAGAGGTTTGCTTGGCTGCATTTTCAGAACCTCCCAGATGTGAAAAATTAGATTTTAAATTCTCCTTTGAATAGTGATTTAGTTCTGCTTCCTTTGCTACAGAGGTTATCAAAAAGTGTGATGAGTGGGAAAAGTTGAAACATTGAGTCTCTTACCCCTCTTGGAATTTTGGCAAAAAGCAAAATAAACATTCTCAACAAAATGTGGATAAGTATACGTTTAAGAAGAAATGATAGGAATTCAGGATCCCCCCAAAAAACTATGACAGTCCAACAAGTCAGAATGACTATTTAATGGAACTTGATGTTCTTCATGTTTCACTGTTGCAGTCATTACATTTGGGGTAATCCTGCTGGCAGGCTGCCCTCAGTCGGCCTGAATTCCAAAGTCTTGGGTCCTGTGTCGGCTGCTGTCACCCCTTCCCTGACGTCAGGTCATCAGGGGTATAAAAGAAGCAGCCGACGCCATTTTCTTCAGTCTTTCTTGCCGCACGGTGCCCGAAGCAAAAGCAGTTTATTAAGTGCCGGTCAGCCGACTCCTGAGATTTTTGTGCTCGAGTTTCAGACCCGAAGTCTTCATTAAAGCTAAGTACCCCACATTGGGGAAACTTTTTTCTTGCTCCAGACCCATGTCAGAAAAAGTTAATAATTGTATTTCTTGTGGAAAGCAAATACCTCATAAGGACTTTCATTCTTACTGTATTCCTTGCCTAGGCCCTGATCACAACATTTCTGGTTATCGGTTTTGTGCTAGATTTTACCAACGCACTATTAAGCATTGGTATGATTTTGCTTGAAACTATTTTGGACGCCGGTTTAATTATCCAGAAATGTCGTCAGATAGCCATCTGACTACCGGAGTTCACAAAAAACGCAAAGAAAAGGAGAGAGATAAACAACCGAGGTCCAAAACCGACGACGAAGCTTCTCCTAAACCAGTTGCCAGTTTGCCGGTTCTCAGTGAGGCGCTTTCGCAGCCCCTGACGCCCGCTACTTGAGTCACAGGCCGCTACCGACTACCACGTGGAGTCAGCTATGCCGCTGGAAACTCAAGGTATTGGAGCTTCGGACACTATTCCCTCAGATGGGTCCAAAGCCGCTGAGCAGGCACCGGCTTCTGAGGGTGTTTTCAGACTTAAACATCTTTACATTAAACCGACTTCAGCTTCAAACGCAAAGACTAAAGCACCTTCTAAAGCAAGGAAAGAAACTCAAGAGCCACTTGGACAGGCATCTATGCCCAAAAAACAGATGCTCAAAATGGCCGAAGACTTGATTAGCTTGATCAGGGGTTCCCATCCCCCACCTGATAAGAGGCCTAGGCAAGAGACTGACTGACTCTTCAGATCAGGTTTCTATTTCTTCTGATTTCTCTTCTGATCAGGAATATTCTCTTCCCCCTATGAGGATTCTGATGCTGAAGAATCTATACCTTCAGCTTCTCCTCCGGAGGACTATTCTTTTGGGGAAACCTTGCATACCATGAGGGAGCATTTCCATTGGGAGAGCCAAGATTTTTCAGAATATAAAAAGAGGCTCAGGGATTTCCTTTTACTACCTCAACACAGGCCTCTAGCCATTCCACCTGTGTTAGACATTGTAGATGATGTGTTTTCGGAGTCTAGTCCGACCCCTGACTCCTTACCTCCAGCTCCTGTTAAGCCTGACAGATATTACAGGGTTCCTGACTCTCATAAATTCCTTTTTAAAAAACCCTGCTGCAGACTCAGAAACTATTTCACAGGGTCCCAAAGGAGTTAAGGCTTTTGCTGCAAAAAACCCTACCCCCTCTGACAGGGGCTCTAGGGCACTGGATAGATGGGGAAAAAATGCTTATACATCTGCTACCTTGGCTACAAGGGCCTTAAACTGTCAGTTTCATATGCTCAAATATCAGCAACATGTCATGGCATTGCTTAAACAGAAAATGTTGTTAAACTCTGAATGTGCAGAAAACAAGGAAATGCAGGATTTATTGCATGCAGCTGAACAAGTTGGAAAGCATACTTTGCAATGCGGTTTTGATTCTCTGGTGGCCTCCTGCAGGGCCGCAGTTACGGGTTCTGTAATTAGGAGGCATGCTTGGTTAAAGGAACAAAATCTGCCTGATCATGTCAAAGTTAAATTATTAGATGCACCTTTACAGCATGATACTTTGTTTGGTGTTAAGGCAGAAGAGGTGTTAAAGAAAATGGAGGACAAAGCTAAATCTCTGCAAACTGTCAAAGATTTTTTACAAGTACAGCCACCTAGGTTTAGTAGACACTGGCCTACAAAGAATTGGTCCTTTCCTGTGTCAGACAGACCTCAAAGGGACAGATCCAGACGCCCTAGAGGCAGATCCCAGGCGCAAGGGTCATACAGGTCAAAGCAGTGGGGTGCTTCTACCTCCAAAGTTGGAGAAGACAAATCACAACCATACAGGAAACAGTCCCAATGACTTCCCCCTACCTGCACCAAGCACTTACCTTCTGGCAGCAGCCCTAGGGGAAAATTAGCACTTTTTTCTCAAAATTGGAACATTATAACCCAGGACAAGTGGGTTCCAAATATAGTGTCACAAGGCTACAAGTTCCATTTCCATACCCTGCCAAAGGCAAATGGCTGGCCAGATCTGAGAATCAATGGACAGAGGCGCAAAAAACAATTCTCATCCCTCATGGACATGGGGGCCATTCAACAAGTACCAGAGCAAGAGCAGGGACAAGGATTTTACTCAACAGTTCTTGGTACCCAGAAAGGACAAGGCCTGGAGACCAATACTGGACCTATCTATTCTGAACACATTCCTGGATATTCCAAAATTAAAAATTTTGACTTTGCAGCAGCTTCTGCCCATGCTGGGCAAGAATGCTTGGCTTGTGACTTTAGACCTAAAAGAGGCATACCTGCATGTCCCAATCAGACAATTATGCAGGCGATACCTCAGATTCAAGGCTGGCTCAGTGCATTACCAATTCTCTGCACTGCCCTTTGGCTTATCTACTGCGCCCAGGGTCTTTACAAAGTGCCTGGCACCAGTAATTGCATTCTGCAGACAAAGAGGAATACAAATATATCCTTACTTGGACAACTGTCTAATTCAAGCAGAGAACAAGGACATTCTTATACAGCATCTGGCGTTTATGCAAAGATTTCTAACATGCCTAGGGTACACAGTCAACGAAAAGAAATCAAAACTAGTACCCTCTCAAGAGATAATATTCCTGGGTGCAAGCTTAAATACAACTGCCCAGATGTCTTATCTCACGCCAGACAAACAAAGGCAACTGACTACCTATTTCAAAATGTTGACAACAAAGGCCCAGTTATCTGCAAGAAAAATTCTACAGGCTTTGGGCTTCATGGCATCCTGCATCCTATTAATTCCATATGCAAGACTGGTACCTAAAAAGTGTTTGGACTCAACATCGCCACAGCCTGGAAACAATGATTACTCTCATTCCCTGCCTGCAACAAGAGTTTTGATGGTGGGCAAAGGCTTGTCACCAGAACAAGGGACAGCCATTCACATTACCCCCCACCAGGCAGACACGAATGCATCAGATTATGCCTGGGGGGCCCACATGGCAGGAAGATGCATTCATGGCACATGGTCCTCAAACCAAATGCATCTGCATATCAATCAAAAAGAGATGCTAGCTGTTCAGAATGCCCTGACAGCCTTCAAGGATCTACGTCATCCGGGACAACTACTGATAAAGACAGACACCATGGTCATGTGATATATAAACAAGCAGGGGGGGCACACATTCTTACCCCCTTTGCAGACTAACCATGACTTTGTGGGACACAGCATTGACTTACCAAGTACATCTTCAGGCACAATTCCTGCCAGGAAAGGAAAACACTCTGGCAGACGAACTAAGCAGAAACCTCATGGATCCCCACGAGTGGCAGCTGGATCCACAAGTCTTCAGCATGATAACAAGGAAGTGGGGATGCCCGGACATAGATCTAGTTGCCTCTCCTCACAACTACCACCTAAAAAGATTCTGCACAAGGACTTATCACAGACAAGCATTGAAAGTGGACACCTATCTTTCAGCTGGAAAAACCTATCAGTATATGCCTTTCCTCCACTGCCTCTCTTCCCAAAGGTACTCCTAAAGGTCAGACAGGAGAAGCCAAAGATGATACTGATTGCCCCAGACTGGCCCCGCCAGTACTGGTATCCAGTCCTAAGGAATTTGTCTCAATGCTCAGCTTAGACCTTACCTCATATACCTCATCTACTGTCCCAATCAGATCCTGCACAGCCAACTCAGAACTTTAAACCTGGCAGCATGGCGGATAATGTAGTAATACAAAATACACCTCTCAGTAAAGCTGTGATGGATGTCATTTGGAAGCCAGAAGGCCTAGTATTAGAAAATCTTATGCTGGGAAATGGAAGAGATTCTGTGCTTGGAACCAGGCACAAGGAACTGATACAGCTGTACAAATATTCCTCAGATTTTGCAATACTTAACTGAGATGCTGGACAAAGGCCTATCTTTTTCATCAACTAAAATTCATGCCTTTGCCATTTCGGCTCATTACAATACAGAGCCACTAATCTTCTCTCATCCTTTATTAAAGCAATACCTCAGAGGATCCAAAAATGTAAGACCTCCAAGGAGATCACCAATACCTGCATGGGACCTCAGCTATGTCTTGGAAAAACTCACCCTGCCTCCTTTTGAGCCAGCTGCTACTGCTGATACAAAGTTTTTATCTTAGGAAACAGCTCTGCTCCTAGCAATAACTTCTGCGAGACGAGTTTCAGAGCTACAGGTAATCATGGCTGTGGAACCTTTTATCATTTTTTATCCAGACAGGGTCTCACTGAGGACAAACCCAACATTTATGCCTAAGGTGGTGTCCAGGGTGGCTCTTAAGCAAACTATTCATCTGCCAGCTTTTTATCCAAATCCACAGAACAAGGGGGAGAGAATTCTGCATTCTTTGGACGTACACAGCTTAGATTCTACTTGGACAGAACCAAAGTTTTCAGGAAGACAGAGGAATTACTAGTGGCATATGCTGCAGGATCATAAGGAAAGGCTATCTCAAAGCAGACTATTTCAAAGTGGATAGGCCACTGCATTTGTTTCTGCTATTTACACCATGGCAAGCTAGAGCCTAAGGGCATTAGACCACATTCCACCAGAGCTGCAGCCACTTCAGCAGCCTTTCTCAGGGGAGTACCAACCAAAGACATTTTAGAGGCTGCTACTTGGAGTTCAGTGCACACCTTTACAAAGCACTATCATCTGCCACTCTACTATAAATCCAGGGCAGGCTTTGCCACTGCAGTTCTGCAGGGCCTCATAGCCACTCCTAATGCTGTTTAGCTCCAGAGCCACTAATCTTCTCTCATCCTTTATTAAAGCAGTACCTCAGAGGATCCAAAAATGTAAGGCCTCCAAGGAGATCACCAATACCTGCATGGGACCTCAGCTATGTCTTGGAAAAACTCACCCTGCCTCCTTTTGAGCCAGCTGCTACTGCTGATACAAAGTTTTTATCTTAGGAAACAGCTCTGCTCCTAGCAACAACTTCTGCGAGATGAGTTTCAGAGCTACAGGTAATCATGGCTGTGGAACCTTTTATCATTTTTTATCCAGACAGGGTCTCACTGAGGACAAACCCAACATTTATGCCTAAGGTGGTGTCCAGGGTGGCTCTTAAGCAAACTATTCATTTGCCAGCTTTTTATCCAAATCCACAGAACAAGGGGGAGAGAATTCTGCATTCTTTGGACGTACACAGCTTAGATTCTACTTGGACAGAACCAAAGTTTTCAGGAAGACAGAGGAATTACTAGTGGCATATGCTGCAGGATCATAAGGAAAGGCTATCTCAAAGCAGACTATTTCAAAGTGGATAGGCCACTGCATTTGTTTCTGCTATTTACACCATGGCAAGCTAGAGCCTAAGGGCATTAGGCCACATTCCACCAGAGCTGCAGCCACTTCAGCAGCCTTTCTCAGGGGAGTACCAACCAAAGACATTTTAGAGGCTGCTACTTGGAGTTCAGTGCACACCTTTACAAAGCACTATCATCTGCCACTCTACTATAAATCCAGGGCAGGCTTTGCCACTGCAGTTCTGCAGGGCCTCATAGCCACTCCTAATGCTGTTTAGCTCCAGCCTCCCAACCATAGCTTTGGGACTCTACCCAAATGTAATGACTGCAAGAGTGAAACAAGAAGAACATAGTACAGTTGTGTACACTTACCATAAATGTAGATGTTCGACTGTATTCACTATTGCAGTCCAGGTTACCCACCCGCCATCCCCCTTTTTTCTGCTGGAACCTTTCTTTCCTTCTCTGATTTATACAACCTATGTGGTGTATTTGCTTGTAGATGAAAGTAAAGTTTATATTGGTACATATATATATATATATATATATATATATATATATATATATATATATAAATTTTGGCTACCCTTTTAGGGGGCACCTGACATCTGAGGCAAGAAAAACTGAAGAAAATGGCGTCGGCTGCTTCTTTTATACCCCTGACGATCTGACGTCAGGGAAGGGGTGACAGCAGCTGACGCGCAGGACCCAAGACTTTGGAATTCAGGCTGACTGAGGGCAACCTGCCAGCAGGATTACCCCAAATGTAATGACTGCAACAGTGAACACACTCGAACATCTACATTTATGGTACATGTACACAACTGTACTTTCCTCCCTCCCACCCCGGCAGTCTCTTTTCCCTTCCAGAAAGTCTGGATCTCCATTTTTCTCTTTGGCAACAGATAATTTCATACAAATGGTTTCTGAAGATCATTCATCAAGGCTACAGATGGCAGTGGGTGGAAATCCCTCCTTTCTATGAAGTAATTCCTTATCAACCAAGCCAGACTCTTTCATTTGCCCCTGTCCTTCAACACATGCTGTCCCAGGATGTGATAGAACCAATTCCTCTTTCCCAGGTTGGTAAAGATTTTTATTCAAGAATGTTTTTAGTACCAAAGAAAGAGAATGCTTAGAGACTAGTTTTGGATCTTTCTTTCCTAAAGCTGTTTGTGATAGTGCCCAAGTGCAACATGTTATTTCACAACCTGTTACCTTTTCTTCCTCATTTAAGTTTTTCTTATAACACTAGATTTAGAAGATGCTTGTCATTACTTCAATATTTAGCCAAACTTCAGGCATTTCTTAGCTTTTGTGTGTCTGGATCACATTATCATCTCTCTGTGTGTCCTTTGAACTATCCACTGCACCAAGAGTGTTCACAAAGTGCCTAGCTCTAGTTATAGCTCATGACAGGCTACAGGGTAGCCATATTTTTCCATATTTGGACTACTTGCTTATCTTTGCAGAGTCTTTTTCAGAGTGTTAAGATCTGTTATACAAGATGGGTTTCCAAGAGACTGTTTCACAAAAGACTGTTCATGGGGTGTTAGCTGGGAACCTCAGTTCAAAGAGCTTTTTTTCCAGAGGAAAAAAAATTAGACCTGTATCTAGATCTATTTCTAAGGTTTTCCTGCTGTTGGGTCTCATGGCATCTATGATTCTCATGATAACCCTGGCAAGAGTCTACATGAGAAAGATACAGTGGTGGTACCTCAAGTCTCTCTGGTCTCAGCAGCAACATAATTTGTCTTTTAAAACCAAGTACTGAGTTTGTGAAAAGACAAATCACTTGGTGGAGACGGCAAAATTCCCTAAATCCAGGTCTCCCCTTCTCCCTCTCCCTGCTCCAAAGCAGTCAGTCACCACAGATGCCTTGAACTGTGTTTGCAGTGTTGTTTCAGGAGGGATAAAAGTGCAAGGTGTGAGGGACATCAAATACAGATGCAAGCATATAAATATAAAAGAGATGCTTACCCTGATCAAAGCACAAAAAATGTAAATCATATTTGGTCCCCTGGACCTCTTCAAGTTGTTAAAGACAATACCACAGTCATGTGTTACATCAGCAAGGTAAAAGGGATCAGGCTGTACCCCCTTTCGCAGACTGGCCATGTTAGTGTGGGATATAGTTTCACAGCACAATCTCACTGTACAGGTATATACTGCATTCCATCAGAGCAAAACTGTGTGTCAGACTGCTGAACAGACAAGGGCATACCCTCATAAATGGGAAATAAATTGGAGATCTTCAAAGACTTTTTTTTTTTTTTTTTTTTAACAAGAAACATCTTTATTGAATTATCACTTATGACATAGGCAATCATAACATTTATATAAATGAAAACGAACCATATTGACATATTTTCAGCTACAAACAGTATACTTCACATATAATCTATACAGTCATTGTCAATCAAACATTACATAGCTTATTCAATTCCTGCCTTCTCTTAAAGCTTATTCCTCCTCCAAAACATTATTATGCACATATTGTTCCCACAATTCCCATTTTTTTCTATGTAATTTGCTCCTATCCTTTTTCTAAAGATCCCACTTCCAGTTCTTTTATCACCGTTACTATATTCACTACTTTTAGTAAAGTTTATTTAGTCTTTGATTTCCATTTTTTAGTAACTGCCTGTTTGGCAGCCACCAAAATTAAACTTAGCAAGTCCTTACTATGTCTAGGAAATTAAGATTCTGTATTGCAGCTCAAAAAAATAATTTCCTTAGTTATACCAGTTTGCTTACCCAGTATTTCTGACAGAGTAGTCTGAGGAAAATTTATTTGGAGCCTGCTTGAGGTATAAAAATAACTAAGCAAACACTTCCACGCAAAAATCTTAAATCTTCTAGACTTTGTTGCCTTTTTGGGAACTATACATATACCCTGCTACTGTTTCTTTGTGAACTGCTTACCAGTCTCTTGTTTCCAGTCCTTTCTGACATCATCTTATTGATTCCTATAGTTATCATGACATATTTATTACCCTGCTTAATTATCCCTTTAACAACAACTTCTGTTCTGGATTCTATTAAAAACTGTACCAGTGCTGGTATTTCACTTAGGATTCCCCTATTCCTTTCTCTTTGCCTATACTCTGATATTAATCATTGATAGGGAAGGCAGTCTCTAGCCTAACTCTTGACCTATTCCCCTCACAGATAAAATCGTTCAACTCTTTATTGCTATCCACAACTTCTCCTTTGGTTGACAAAAGTATGCCTGACTTGTCTATAAAACTAAAGGGACTAAAAAAAATTACTTCTTGTATCTTGATATCCATATCCCTAAAACAGAGCTTCCAGTTTCTCATTTTTTTTACCAGGGTCTTCCATGACTTGATCCATCTGTGGGAATTCCTCAGATAGACCTATTTGGCTTCTCCCTGAACTGTCAGCTGGCAAAATTCCAGTACTCAATCCAAAAAGGCCTGGTAGACAAATGTCTTTTCTTTCCCTTGGACATAAATGTTCCTGTATCTTTTTCCACCCTTTCCACAGATTTGCAAGGTACTTCTGAAGATTCAGAAGGATTCCCCCAATATCACTGTGGTGATTCCCTTCTGGCCTGGGGCAACTGTAGTTCTGCCTTCTTTTGGCAATGGCCAGGGGCAATTAACACAAACTTCCTCAAAGAATGACTCTGCTAACACAAGATCAGGACCCGGATCCTAATTAGCTTCAACTTATTGCCTTGATGATAGGGTCTTAATTTACTTTAGGCACTTGTTTACTGAAAATGTGCAGCAGGTACTAATGGAGGCAAGAAAGCCTGCTACTAGAAAATACATATTAGCAAACTGAAAAGTTTATTTTTAGTGCTAGTGTTTCTCTGGTTTTACAATATTTTTGTGAATTACTATACTATGCCCTTTCTTTCTTATCCATCAAGGCTTATTTGTTGGCCATTTACTAGGTTTCTAGGTAAATTCTAGGCTAGTTGCCCTTGCAGGCAATTTTAAGCTTAGTCAGTTTCCATTTTCAACATATCTGCCCACGAATCCTCCTCTTTTGGTGCATCCTGATGTAAAGATGTTTTTGACAGGGGCTTTGCAAAAGAGGCCTCCAAGAAAACCTGTGGCCCCATCTTGGGATCTTATTTTGTGTTAGAGAAACTAATGCTCCATTTGAATTAGCTAATCTGGCCGACATGAGGTTCTTAACATGGAAAACAGTTTTACTGATTGCTCTGACCTCTGCAAGAAGAGTCTGATTTGCAAGTTCTTCTGGTGAGTCAACCCCATCTCATTTTCCACAGAGAGAGAGAGAGTTTTTTTTTTTTGAGAACTAAATTTTCTTTTATGCATAAAGTGGTATCCAAGTTTACTTTAAGACAAACTATCCATCTCCCTATTTTCTTTCCTGAACCTAAAAATGAGCGAGAAAGGATACCCCATACTTTGGATGTCCACAAACAATTCTGGTATTGTCTTGACAGAATTTAATCTTTCAAATCTTCAGATTATTTGTTCATTTCTTGTGAAGGTAAGAAAAGGGATAACCTGTGTCAAAACAGACAATTTCCAAATGGTTGTCTAATGCTATTACCTTTTGTTATACTCAGCACAACAAAGCTATTACAGGTAGGTTTAACGCCCACTCTGCAAGGGCCTTGGCTTCATCCATGTCTTTTTGAAAAGGGTTGGATTCTAGAAGTATTCTAGAAGCAGCAACTTGGTCCTCATTTCACATGTTTACAAAGCATTATAACCTTGATTCCTTCTCTAGGTCTAGAGCAGGCTTCCATTCTCCAGGGGCCCCTGGACCCTTTACCTTCCACTTCTCAAATGTAAGCTAGGGTAATCTACCCATATAGTTAAGTCTACTGCAGCAGTGATCAACATGATGAACATGGTACAGTTGTATAAGTAAACTTACTGGGACAGTAAATGTTGGAATGATGACTTCTATAGTATGCACTCCAGCCCCTTTGGTTTTAGGTGTGTTTGTTTATGCCAGTGTGTGAACATTATTTATTTTTTTTGTTCTTCTTAGCATTCTCCTTTCAGGGTTCAGCCTCTCTCTGTATTTGCGTGAAGGTTCTGAAGGGCCTGACCTCCAAACCTGTCTTTTTATTCAACTCAACTCAAGCTGACTAAAGGTTTGGCTCATAGAAGGTATCCCAAAGCTTTGGAAGCTGGCCATCTTGTTATATCCTAAGCAGGATGTAACCCATATAGTTAAGGCTACCGCAGCAATGATCATTCAAACATGTACTGTTATGGTAAGTTTACTCGCATACAGTTCAAGAGACATGGTCAGAACAGGAGCCTCATCTTCACATCATTGTCCTAGCAATTAAGGCAGTCCTCCTACCATTGCAAGCTCTTCAGGGCTTCTTTTGCCAGGGTGTGATATTGATCCACATGGACAAAACATTAATATTGTGATACATGAAACAAGCAAGGAGGAGCCCAGTCATACCCATTATGCGTAGAGTCCATGAGGGTGTGACAATGTGCAGTTTCTTCACAGTCCTTTCAAAAAGCACTGCATATTCCTGGACAGACCAACCTCCTGTTGGACAGGCTCAACCACTGTATCCTGATGCCTCATGAGTGGTTTCTCAGTCCGACAGTAGTGGAGATGATTTTTTTTGCTACTGGGGACAGCCTTACTGCAATCTCATTACCTCTCTAGCCATTGCCAAATACAGCAGTTTCTTCACCCTTTTTCCTCCACAATGGCAGACACCCAAGGGTGCTATAGTATCCATGGCTACTTGGTGATCTTTATAACTTTCTAACTTTCCTCCTGTTCCCTTTATGATGAAACTCCTTCAGAAAGCTTCACTGTGCAAGGCCTCTGCCATCCTCATAGTCCCTTTTTGATCCAGACACATGTTTCCCCATTCTTCGACCTTGTCTCAAGAAACAGCCCCATCTCTTAGATCCCAATCCAGAGCTCCTGTCACACCCACCAGGCAAGCCTCACCCAAACATTCTCTACTGGAAACTAACAACATGGTTTCTCCAGTTCTAGTATGGACCAGTGATTCTTCATTTTCTGAGAGGGTCATTCAGATTCTTTTCTCCTCTCTCAGAAAAATTTGCAAGAGTATATGTAATAGAATCACTTGGGTTGTGCATCAAGGGCTAGACCACTTCTCAAACCCTTTTCCTTCAGTTATTCATTTTCTAGCAACAATTTCTGACTCTGGCCCTAGTTATTCTGCTATTAAAGTTCAGCTGCCTGCCATATCCAATTATCATATTGGTTTAACTTTTACTCCCTTAACCTCCCAGAAGGTTATTAAAGCTTTTTTAAAAGGAACTTTTCTACTTAGACCTCCCATTAAAGACTCCTCTGCATGTCATTTGAATTTAGTTTTACAAGTCCTCACTTGAGCTCCCTTTGAATCTGCTTCTTCCTGGAATTTGAAACGCTTTTGATGGAAAACCTTGTTCTTCATTGCCATTACGTCAGCAAGAAAGTTATCAGAACTGCATTCTATTTCCTAGAAACACTCATATCAGTTTTCCATAAGGACAGAGTTTCACTGAGACTTTAACCCTTCCTTTGTACCTAAGGTCACCTGTGAATCAGATTTGAATCAGACTATTTACCTCCCAGGCTTCTTTCCTAATTATACAAACAAATGAGAATTTCAGCTCCACACACTTGGATGTTCATAGACAGCTTCATTTGTATCCCATCCTAAAAAATCCATAAAGATAATCAACAGTTTGTGTCCTTTTAAGATGTTAAACTAGACTCAAATATTTGCAAAAATCACTCTTTTCAAATGACTGACAGATCATGTTGCTCATATTTACTCCATCAACAATAACTTTCTTGACTTGAGGCCCATTCTACATGACCAGTTGCTATTTCATGGCCTTCTTCAAAAACTCCTCTGTTGATGATATTTGTGCTGCATCAACCTGATCAGCAATGAATACCTTCATCAAGTACTATAAATTGGATATAACTTCTGTCTTTCCTTGTCTTGTGTGCCACCTTTTCTGCTTCTTTCTTGACAAACTCAGTCTGAGGAATAGTGAGATTCATGTGCATTATGGGAGAAAGAAGGAGCTCTAGTGCTGGAGAAAGCTATGTAGCAGAAAGTTGCCAGTTTGGATCTCCTGCATTTGTGAATTACCCATAAGTCAAAGCAGACAGAGAGGGACAGTAATGAGTTTGGTGTTTTGGTAAGTGTCAAACTTCAATGTAAAATATTTGTCATGTATTCAGGCCACTTCTCCAATCTAAAATATTGAAGTACTTGCACAAACATTGAAAAAGCCAAATATGTTTCCTTTAAAGCTTTAACATATTAAAGCTAGCTGTAACACAGTGTGCAAAATGTGCTTTACTGTCGATCAGTGCTTAGAGGCCTCACTTGCATATAGAGTAGAACTTTATAAAAGCAATAAGTAACTACTGGAATTTGGATTTGTGGATTATAAATCATGGAGTTCTTTGAATCAGCTATCAGGATGAAAACCTTTGCAAGAAGTGGACTTCAGTTTCTGTGCAGTAGAACAGTTTTCATGAAGATGATGATAGTCAGCAAGAAATCTGTAGTGTAGAGTGTTGGTCTCTGCGCTGCTTTTAAATGCAAAAGTTTGCTAATTGGTTTAATAGGCATTTAAAAGCAACCAATGTGGTTAAAATGTATGTTTAGCTATTTAGTGCTGCTAGTCCAGCTAGCTGGAATTTTGTAGCTAATTCTATGTCATTTGTGAATATTGCTATGATTTATACAGAACTGCATGTTATGTACTGAGCTTCAAGAATGTAACCACAGTTTACCCTACAGGAAAAGAACAGAAATGTATATAAACTATATACCTGTGCAAATGTATGTTTTAATAGCAGAAGCTGGAACATACAGAGTTAACTTGCAAAACTTCAAGAAAATAAACTGGAATCAAAATGTGTTTTACGATTGTATTGTCTCTCAGTTTCAATGCAGCAAGCAGACACAATGTCTAGAGCTAGAAATTTTTATATTGTCTTGAAAGTAATTTTAATTACTAGGTTTAAAATGTAAAGTGTTTTGTTGCTTCCTAGCAACTGCACATCTGAGAGATATGTACTTCTCACACAGAGATGATAAAATTCTGTTGTATCTGTTAGCCTGGGAACTGAAGGCAGGTGATAGAGTGATGTCATCCAAGTTAACCCAGCAGTAATGTTTGATAGTAATTTAAGAACTCTCTCAGAGAAAGACGGTGCATTTTGTATCTTGTCTTGGACCTAGAAACATCTATTCATAATCATCTGCATTTGCCTTGCTAATGGTAAGATTAGAGATAGAAATATAGTCAAGATTAGTTTAGATGTTTTCTGTATTCATTTGAGACTGCCCTGCATTGTTATTTTAAAATATTTCCTGTGATTCTGAACTCTGTAGTTACTGTGTTGTTTCAGTATTGTCTTGTTCTTTTATTATTTATTATTAAATATATTTAAACCCATCTTTGTGAGACATATTTAAGCTCTTACAGTACTTGCATGTGTGTTTGGTGACACTGTACAGGCCACTCCTAAATAGTCTTAGTCTTGGTCACACCTACCATTTGGATAATAGTAACATTACACAGTAAGATTGGTCACCCTTTGTAAGGGACTTTAAGTAGCTGATAAGTAGGGGTTAGTGGCAGTGATAGCTACCTTATAGTCTGTGTAGAAGGGGGCATAGCTAGTAAGTGGTGGAGATTAAAATTTAGGGCAGATGGAGGTTTTGGTCTGAATCTGATGGTTCCCATTAAACCAGCGCTGAAGTCTAGGGGACTTATGTCAGTATGATATATATTTCTAAGATCTGGTGTGGAGCGTGCTTGTGCCTTTAAGGATTGTTTGAACGTGATGCACTACGTTTGCCTCTATCAGCGTTGAGATGTAATGGAATAATAGTATGGATGCATTGTTTGTACTCTTTCTATAAATTTAATAAGTCTCAACAGGTTAGTTCAATTACTCTTAACAGTGAAGTATACAATACAATGTTTTTGTGTGCTTTATGATGGTCTGATGAAGTGACCTTTTGGGTCGAGAAAGCGCTTACCAGTTTTAAATAAATATTATACTTTTATGCTCCTGTGTGTCGGTTATCCTCTGATGTTATGTAGTCCAATCTCACCTTCATTCTTACCCTTGGGTTCAGAGCCGAACCTCGGCTCTGACTCGGCCATACTCTAGCTCAAAGTCTTCAATTGGCTCGTGGCTAAGAGGTATCCCATCATGCAACAGGTCTATTCCCCAGATCTCGTTTGCCACTCGTTACACTCAGACATGGTCTTGCTTTTGGCCGTGGCTAAGTATACTGTTTATAAACTTTTTATAAACTTTTGACTTGTTGTTGCTCAAAAAAATCTATTTTCATAGCTCTGTGTGTGTGGTAGTGGTGGTATACTGCCTTTGGTTTGCTTCACTTGCTGTTTTTGTGGCCTTTTCATTGGTCGTTTTGGTATCCCGTTCGTTTCCTTTCTTCCCACGGGGCTAAGCCCGTTTCAGTTAGAGGACCTAGTCCTCCCCATTGTTTCTGTGTGGTCTTTGGTTTGGTGCTATCCTGCCTTTGTTTCCCCGGGCTAGGCCCATTTAAGTTGGAGGACCTAGTCCTCCCTGTAGTCTTTTTCCCACCAGTTACTAGGCCGTTTTTAGGTAGAGCCTCTAGTTTCCCGTGCGGGGTTTAGTTGGGTCCAGTGTGTGTACGTATTGCTTTGTACCTGTGTGTGTTCTCCTTTATTCAGTATGTCCAAGGATTCTAAGGAACACAGGCCTTTGGGCTTTAAAAAGTGTGTTGAATGCAACAATAAAATGTCTTTGACTGATGGGCACTCTGTGTGCATGTACGGCTCGGGGGCTATTCACCTCCGAGAGTCCTGCTTGTTTTGTCATTCCTTCTGTCCCCGTGTACTACAGGAGAGGAAGAACAAGCTCATTTTGAAAGGACTGCTTAAACACTCCTTCGAGGAAGACTTGGCTAAGTCTTCCAATGCCTTATCTTCTCTAGCTAAAAAGGACAAATAGACTTCTAATAAACACACTCCAGCTCCGTCTGTTTCTTCGGAGCCACCAGAGAAAGTTGCTAGAACAGCTCCTCCTTCTTTGGTTCCATTGCCCTCGGTGCTGACAGAAGGTAATGTCTTGACTAAGTCCGTATCGGCTCCCAGCCTTTCTGAGCTGGTCACGCATATTTTGGTTCGGAGTCGGTCTACAGTTATTCGACCAGTTTCTTCTTCACGCAAGTCCCCTTCCGCAGGGAGATCCAGATCTCCAACTATATCCTCCAGGACCCTTTCCGATGAGGACATTGATAGAGTGGTGAAGAAACTGCTTCAGTCATCGGTGTTGGCCAAATTAATTTTGGCTCTGACCCAGTCAGCCCCAGGGCCTATGGCCTCTTCTTCCTTTGTTGTTCCTCCTCCGAGCCTTTCTCAGCCTTCGGAGCCAGAGTTGTCAGTTCTGTCGGGTGCCATTAGGTCAGTTCCAGTAGCCTCGCCTGGCCTCTCAGTTCCGATTTCCACTCCGACCCCGTCGGCTCCGTCCACGGTTCTCCGGTTAGACCCGAGGAGGAGTGCTCGGATCGATCTTTATCGGTTCCGAGCCTTCTGTTCGGTGCTTCAACTCGAGTGAGCTTGGACCCAACATCTGCTTCAGACCTCATCTCCTCAGCACCGAGGGTTACTACTGTATCCTCTACAGTTAGTCGGCCTTTGGAGCCGGGGGGATCAGCCTTTGAGGTTATGAGGAGCGTGCTGGCCAGGTCGTCAGCTACATTCTATGGTACCGATACTCTGCCCCCTCTGGCACCGGTGTCAATTTCGGATCACCCTCTATCCCTGGGCAGCAGAGACCCTAAGCCTCAGGATACCTCCATGAGTGGTCCCCAGCTTTCTGATGTCTCCCCAGAGTTTTTGCCTGAGAAGCCCGCCAGAAAGAGATTATGTAAGAGGAAACACCTCGACTACCCGGATGAGTCTCTTGCATCGGACACAGACCTTGAGAAGTCAGAGGGATATCCCCCAAGTCGTCTTCTGAAGATATCTCTTTTTCAGATATCCTTGAGATCTTGAAGCAGAGAGGTGGCTGGCCCACCAAATCCCCATCTGATGAGGAGTCGGTGTTCCTGAAGGCTTTCGGGTCTCAACCCTCCACCTCTTGGGTTTCTCCCCCTTTTGATGAGTTACTAGATCTTGTCTGTCGAAAGGTGTGGGAAACTTCTGACACTGTGGAATCGGTCCCTAGGAGACCCAATAAGTTTTTGTCCGCCCCCACTGACAAGGAATATCTAACAAAAGGCATTCCAGTAGATGCCATAGTGGTGGCAGCAGCCACCAAGAAGGAACTTACTGAAACTTTGTCTACCGTCCATCCACCTAACAAGGAGTCCCGGGCTATGGACAGGTATGGGGAAGCATGTGTTTACCTCAGCGGCCTTTACACTGTGTTCGCTGAACTACTTGATGCATTTTACAAGGCTCCAGAGAGATCTTCTAAAAGAGCTAGGAGATTCTCTACAGGGTAACATCTCTGATGCCGTGGCACAGAAGGTCAATGCACAGATGTCTACCTTAAATTCCCTTACTAACTCCTCCATGAGGCTGATCTCATACGCAGCCGATGGAACGAGTAGAGCAGCGGGTTCCGGAGTCTCTCTTAGGAGACACTCCTGGATGCGCTTGTGCAATTTAGCGGAGGCCTTCAAGTCTATGTTCAAAAACATCCCCTTTGGCGGTTCATCGTTGTTCGGAACCAAGGTGAAGGACACTCTCACTAGGTGCGAGCAGGAAGGAAAAACCATGTCTGCTGTGGGAGTCCATTTTTCCATGCCTTCTAGACCTTACCCCAAGGGCCAGAAGGGTGGGAAAATGTGGTTCAGGAAGTTGCAGAGGTTTTTTTCAGGATGCACAAAGTGATTCCCCTCTAGAGGCAGGGGAGGGGGTGGAAATTCAGGTAGATGCCACCCTAGAGGCAGAGGAGGCCCGCGTAACCAGGGGGAATGTGATTCCTTTTGTGGTCCTGAAGGGAGGCCCGACTGTGCATCTCTGGAGCCAGTCGGGCGTCGCATTTCTTTATTCCCAGAAGCCTGGCAAGTCGTCACCCAAGACGACTGGGTATTAAAGATAATTTCCACAGGTCATCATATTCTCTTCTCTTCTCCTCCCCCGCCAACCAAGAGGATCCCAGATGTTCCACTCAGTCACATGGATTCCGCGACTTTAGAAATAAAAAAGTTGCTTTCAAAGAGAGCCATCCAGCCTGTCCCCGCAGACCAAGTAGGATTAGAGACTTACTCAAGATTCTTTTTGGTGCCGAAAAGAACAGGGGACCCGAGACCCATCTTGGATCTCAGCCGATTGAACCTTCATGTACAGAAGTCCAAGTTCCGCATGGTCACCTTACGGTCAATACTCCCTCTGTTAGGGAAAGATGTGTGGATGTTTTCCATCAGCCTTAAAGATGCTTACTACCATATAAAGATGGACAGGGCATCAAGAAGTCATCTACGCTTCCGGCTGAGAGCCAGTCATTTTCTGTTTCGCGCTCTGCCCTTTGGTCTCACCACAGCCCCCAGGGTGTTTACCAAATGCATGGCAGTGGTAACGGCTCACTTGAGACGTCAGGGATTCCAAGTGTTTCCGTACCTGGACGACTGGCTCCTTTCTGCCACCACCGGGCATCTACTGTTACAGACCAGGGACACCACCATTACATTGTGCCAAAGGTTAGGAATTACTCTAAATTGGAAAAAATCTGCCTTGTTGCCCTCGCAGCATGTCATCTTTATCAGCGCCGAACTAGATACGGTGATCATGAGGGCCTTCTTACCAGAAGAGAAAATTCAGGTTCTACAACAGCAGGTCTACACCTTACTACCATTGAGGAAGGTCAAGGCAAAACTGGTCCTCAAGTTATTAGGGACCATGGCTGCCACAATCATGCTAGTTCCCGTTTCCAGACTACACATGAGAGTTCTTCAGTGGCTGATTTTCGCCCAATGGTCACTACAGCATCTTCCAATCTCTCATTCTATTCTAATTACGAACACGTGCAAGCAGGATCTACGCTGGTGTCTTCAGGCCAGCAATCTCAACGTAGTTAAGCCTTTTGTTCCATCTTCGGTTGCCATGGTGACCACGGATGCCTCCCAGGTCAGGTGGGGGGGGCATTATCTCGGCAGGGCAGTCCAAGGCACGTGGCAGGATCACGAGACCCATTTGCATATCAGTGTCTTGGAGATGAGAACAGTGCTATTAGCATTACAAAAGCACTTCAGAACTTTCTCCCTCTAGGGACAATTGCAATTCACTCAGACAGCATGTCAGTGGTATGATATCTGAAAAGACAGGGAGGAACCAAATCGTACCTCCTTTGCAGAGAGGCACTTCGAGCTATCCTAATGCCTCAAGAGTGGTCCCTGAACAATTATGTTGCGAAGACGATATTCCACAGATGGGGTCAGCCTTGCTGCAATCTATTTGCCAGCCCCCTCAATGCCAAATGCAGCAGCTACTTCACCCTTATTCCCCCGGAGGGGGAGACACCCAGGGACGCTCTGGTTCACGATTGGCCCTCCGGTCTTCTCTACGCCTTTCCACTGTTACCTCAGATATCAAATGTCATTCAGAAAGCACAGTCTTTGGGAAGCAAAATGATCCTCATTGCCCAACACTGGCCTCGTCAGATTTGGTTTCCCTTCCTTCAACCCTATCTAATGGACAAGCCCTGGATTCTGGACCCAGCTCCAGATCTGCTGACTCATATGTCAGGACAGTTCCTTCCCTCCATCCAGACCCTCAAGTTGACAGATTGGCTGCTCCAGTTCCATCCTTAGTCAGGCTTCATGATTTTTCCCCAGAAGTGGTCCATATTCTATCATCTTCCCACAAGCCTTCTACCAGGAAGATTTATTCCAGTAAGTGGAAGAGATTTTCTGTTTGGGCCTGTGAGAGACATATTGATCCGTATAAAGCGCCTATTTCGGCAATATTAGAATTTCTTTCTCAACTGTTCAGTCAGGGGTCAGCTGCAGCAACCATTAAAGTGCAACTGGCAGCAATTTCTACCTTTCATGTTGCTAATGAGCCCAACCTTATGGCTCATAGGCTTTGTAGGGCTTTCCTGAAAGGGACATTGTTACGCTGACCTCCAGTCTTTGATCCAGTAATACCATGGGACCTCAATTTTGTATTACAGAAGCTCACCTCAACTCCCTTTGAGCCCGTAGCTATGTGTAACATTAAATTCTTGTCATGGGAGACAGTATTCTTGGTAGCCATAACTTCAGCTAGGCGGGTCTATGAACTCCAAGCATTATCAATTAAGCCACCTTATTTGGCGTTTCACAAAGATAGGGTCTCCTTAAGAACCAATCCTTCATTTGTTCCAAAAGTTGCCTCTGTTGTCAATATCAACCAATCCATTGAGTTGCCTGAGTTTTTTCCTGAATTCTCCAACAAGGCAGAATTTAAGTTTCATCAGCTAGATGTTCATAGACAATTGTGTTTCTATTTACATAGGACAAAAGATTTCAGGAAATCGGATCAAATGTTTGTCTCGTTTTCAGACACTAGACTTGGTGTTCCTATTTCTAAGGTAACCTTGTCTCGCTGGATCTCCGATTGCATCTCATTTATTTATGCTTCCAATGGCAAAGAATTACCCTTTAAAGTGAAGGCTCATTCTACATGATCTGTGGCTACTTCAACTGCTTTTCAGGCTAGGATGTCTATGGATGATATTTGTGCTGCAGCAACATGGGCTTCGCCTCATACCTTTATTAGTCACTACAAATTGGATCTGGTCTCTAGAGGCAGATCTTCCTTTGGTTCCACAGTGCTCAAGAGTATTTTTCACTGAGCCACCCAAGATCAAGGTGCTAGGGACGCTGACCCACAGGTAAGAATGAAGGCGAGATTGGACTACATAACATCAAGAAGTTATGTACTCACCATAACGTTCGATGTATGTAGTCCATCTTGCCTTACATTCTTACTAACCCCCCCTCCTGGAGGACCTGGAGGTATAGTCTCTAGGTGTCAGTAGTCCTTTCTGTTGGGGTTGTTCTTTTCAGTGTGTGTGTGTGTGTGTGTGTGTGTGTGTGTGTGTGTGTGTGTGTGTGTGTGTGTGTGTGTGTGTGTGTGTGCGTTCTTGCAGCAAACAAGATCTGTGGAATAGACCTGTTGCATGATGGGATACCTCTTAGCCATGAGCCAATTGAAGACTTCAAGCTAGAGTATGGCTGAGTCGGAGCCGAGGTTCGGCTCCAAACCCATGGGTAAAAATGTAAGACGAGATGGACTTACATACACTGAACGTTATGGTGAGTACATAACTTCTTGTTTGTTTTACACTTCTACTTGTTTTTACTGCCAGTAGTATACCATTAGTCCTTCAGGTGGTTGTTTATCTTATAACAGGGTTACTGGGAAATTTTTGCATAGTCTAGTGCTTTAACGGTGGTAGAATTGCAGTAGTGTGAGTATTGTAAAGTCTGCTCTAGAACTGGTGCTTCAATGCTTTTACACCTGTTTATATTCCAGATTTGCTGCTAGAGTCTTGTATTCCACTTATCGTTTACCCGCTTAAAAATTGCATACTGTTCTTTGTGTTTTCTTCACCCCTCCACTGAGATGTTAAGCTAAAGTTTCTGAAATTCTAATCTACCTGGGGTCTTTGACCTATAGCTCAGAGTCACAGGACTAGAGCTGCAATTTTGACTTTATTTAACAGGATCCCTCTATAGCTAGCCTGCTTCTTGCAGCTTGAATTTTTCTCCAACCATTACTACCCTTTTTCTGTTGTGGTTTTAAAAGGCTGTGTCTCTGTCTTCCATCTCTTAAGATAATCTGACTTCTCCCTCCCCTCTTTGATTGCTGTTGTCTATTGTGTAAGCTATTTAAGCATTTCCCCATCCATTGTTTTCCATAGAACTATAATACTGACTACCCACCCAACAAACCAGTATTGCTCTTGAGTAAACGTCCTTTATTACAGATGATCTTCTGCTCATTTTTCCAGAGTTCCCATCTGCTTGGCAGCCTAACCATGCTCTGAGAGGTCCTGAATTAATCGTACTCCATCATTGTCAATAAGAGATTTATCTTATTATTTTGCACTTGTTTAGAGTGATACTGCTTTATTTTGGTTTGTTAATTTTGCATTTTAAATAATTTTAATAATGCTTAATACTTGAAATTGCCTTCTCTGGGTAGTTTATTTAAGTTGGTTTGTGATAGGATTACACAAACAAACAATCTTTTTTTATGTTTTTACATTGAGAGGACTGGGATAGTCCATCTAGTGGCAGTAGGTGGGTGACCTAGTCTATCTGAGTTGAGAAACGCTCAAGAAAGTTTTAAGTGTAGTCATTTTATTGGCCAGAGGGCTTAGAAGCCAGTTTTCTGCATTTTAAGTGACTGTATAAATTTGGTACATTGGTGTGCTGCTGCCCAATGTGCAACATTAGTTAGTAGTGCCCTGTATAGACAGACACCTAGAAACCAAATTTTCCCTTCAAAACCACCTCTGAAAGTCTCCCAGTAGCTCTGTGAGTGTAGAACTACTACTTTGAGAGCTGAGTAGCATAGATCAGCTAGTTTGCTCATTGAGGAGCATTGCCTCTTGAATTTAATATTATATAGCCAAGTCTAGTGACTAGTCCCAAAAGCACCCTTAGTCAGCCGACTATTAATCCCTCATGCACTCCACCCTTGTAGCTCACCCAGTAAAGGACCTGACACCATGAATATGCACTTTCCAAATTTCCCCACAGCCAGTTTGGTAGATATGGATATATTGAGACAATATAACAACTGTCTGTTGTTCACTGACAGCCATTTAATCCTCAAAGAAACAAATACATTAGGAAAGAGATGTAAACTCTCATGTACAAATACTCATAACAATCTGGTTGTCAGAAACACACATTCTACACTCACTACACAAAGTATGTACCACACACATAGACCTAGTTATGCTGAGGCACTTCAGTGTAAACTTTCAAAACCCCAAGGAACTCAGACGTTCCACCTGCAAAAATTATCCTAGCAAACCTGAAAGCTTTCAGCGGAAACAAAGCCTAACAATGCACATACCCCCACACCCAGTGGAGCCTCAACTACCAAGCCCATAAGGCAAGCCAATAGACTACCCAGGATTCTAATCATAGGGTACTCTCTTGTATGACATACTGATGCCTCACTCACCAGGAGAAAATAATGGTCAGTTGCCTATCAGTGGCCAAGATCTGCCAAGTTACTCGTGCACTCAAGTTGTTGCACCACAGATACCTGTATGATTCAGTCATAGTCTGTGTAGGTGTAAATGACCTGAGACATACCACCATATATTATATGAAGAGAGACATTATGGAGATCTCGGACTATGTATCACAGGCTAGTGTCTGCAAGTCACTGAGCAGCATTCTACCTACACCAATGATGATGCCACATTATGAACAGATGATTGACTTTCATAATTGGCTTAGTTTTTAGTGTCATCCTAGGGGGATACAATGTTTGTTAGTGTAGGAAGACGTGGTTAACAAACCATGTTGTTTTGCCAAGGATGGTCTGCAACTGTCTCCTCTAGGCTTTTGAATATTAGCTAAAACACTGTCCTCCCCCACAGAGCCTTTTTTTAGGCAATGCTAAATTGACAAACCTTCCAACCTAACAAAACCGACCCAAAGAAATCTAAAAGTGTTACTTCTCAGTACCAGAAGTCTAAACAAGAAGCTTTATTCCCTCCAAGCTCTCCTCACCTTGGAGAATGCAAATAGCTGTGCAGTTACCTAGACATTTTTAAAGCCACAGAGAATACCCCAGAGTGCAAGGTTCCTGTGCCTTCCACACATTTAGACCAGCAATTGCACAGACAGGGGCTAAAGGTGGAGGTGTCTCAATCTACATCAATAACAAGTAATATCTCCAATTTGATTAAACAGGATGACACACTGAAGTTCCTGCATGTCCAGATTACCATAGACAAAGTCCCATACCATATCCTAGCAAGCTATATTACACCTTCTGTCTCATGAAACCCATAGCTCATACTTAGACCTGTTGGAGACTCTCACCATTCAACCAAATACCATGCGCATGGGGGAATTTAATTATCTCGTTATAAAATGGGAAATCCTATACAACCCCAAATTTGCAGCCACAGAGATTCCTTGATTTTGTAAACACAAACACTCTGGACCAGTTAGTGCACACACACCTACTAGAGGTACAAATTTATAGGACCAGAAATATGGGAGAATGCTTCACATGCCCAAAAATATCATATCCTCTCTGGTAAGGTTGAGCCAGTAAGTAGTCTCCTTTGAAATAAGAATCAGTTCTGTTACCCTAGCAAACCATGTAACACTTAGAAAATTCTCAGAGGAAAACTATCTATTATGTGCTAAACTGTTAAAATGTCAAGACCCTCCAAACTTGCGTAACGCAGCAGTCTTTGTGGAATTATTCACAGAAGCTCTGTACAAATATGTCAGTAATTACATAGAAGCTTCTATGCCTACCTTAAGTAAGCCCAAAGTCTAACTAAAAAAAAAAAAACTTGGTGGAATCCAAATTTAAACAGATTGTACAACAAAAGAAAAAAAGTCACAGCTAAAATTAGGAAGTGTAACACCAAAAAAGTCTGGTGCCCTAAAGTGTAGTTTGTTACATAGTGAGAGAATTGTCTCTACTCCAGTTTGTGCTTCATTGCTTTTATATTGTGCTTATTTACCTGCTTGCATTCTGTGTCTGCGCCATCCTCCACTAACACATTAAGCTAAAAGTTTCAGATAGAGCTCCAATACTGCAGTTATTTGATTGGATGCATCTCTAGCTAGCCTAATTTTTCCAGCACAGAGTGACCTCCACCCATTGTCTTTTATACAAGACTTTGAGAAGTTTGGAATTGTGAGTTCAGCTTTTTATTAAAAAGGAAAAATTCTAATACGGTTTGTTTTATTTTCTACTAATGTATGTGTGCCTATGTCATAAGTGATATTTTAATAAAGGTGTTTAAAAAAGTTAGGGTGAGTCTTAAATCTAACTCTTCCTTTTATGTCCAAGGCTGCTTCTAAGTTTGCATTCATCCAGACTATTTGTCTCCCTGTATGAACCACAGAACAGAAAGAAATGAATCCTCCATACTTTGGATGTCCACAGATAGATAAGATTTACACGCTAGTAATAGGAGATTCTATAGTAAGGCACACGGATGTTCCACTCACCAGGCTGAACAAGGAGAAGGTTACTGTCAGCTGCCTGTCGGGTGCTCGGATCCACCACATAACACAAGCACTTAGGTCACTCCAGAACAAGTACAAGTATGATGCTGTCATTGTACATGTTGGTGTGAATGATCTAAGACGTACCTCCCTGGACTTCATGAAAAGAGACATTGAGGAGCTCTCTGATCATGTAGCCCAAGCTGGTATGACCCTGACCCTGACCTTGACTAGCATACTACCTTCACCTAGAATGATACCACAATACAAAGACAAAATTATCAATTTCAACAATTGGCTAAGCTTCTGGTGTCATTCTAAGAGGATCCAGTGTCTGTCTGCCTGGGATGACATGATAGACAAGCCTCGCTGTTTTGCCAGAGATGGGTTGCACCTGTCACACCTAGGTTTTCGAATACTGGCCAAGGCTCTTGCTGTCTCCATAGTGCCTTTTTAGGCAAGGCTCAAAGGACAAACCAACCACCGTAACCAGCACAGGTAACCAAAAACTAAGGGTAATGCTACTCAACGCCAGAAGTCTCAACCTCAAAATGCACACACTCGAGGCTCTCCTCAGCATGGAGAAAATCAATGTTTGTGCAGTGACGGAAACCTGGTTCAAGGCCCAAGAGAGCACCTCAGCACTGCCAGGTTACAATTCATATCATGCCTTCTGGCCTCAGTTACCGGATCGCAGTACAAAGGGCAGAGGTGTATCCATGTTCATCAAGGATACCCATATCTCCAGGTTAGTAGCGCAGCATGATGCCCCAGAGATCATCCATGCGCAACTATCAGCAGGCAAAACCACATTTCAAGTCGTAGCCGGTTATAGATCGCCCACCATGTCCCAAGATGCTCACTCTGCATTCCTTGAGACATTGGAAAATATAAAGGTCCTACCCAACACCATAATCTTGGGTGATTTCAACTACCCTGGTATAGACTGGGCGAACTGCCAATGTTCCAACTCCTATGCTCAGCGATTCATATAATTTATAAATTCAAATGCCCTTGAACAACTAGTATGTTCCCCCACTAGAGGGGACAACATATTGGATTTAATCATCACAAATATGGGCGCCCACTGTACCACACCCGTTATCACTCCCTCCTTGGTCAGATCCGACCACAAACTGATAACCCTGGACATCCTCACCCCTCCACTTCCCCCAGTCAAAAAAAACATATTCAAAAACCTTTCCAAAGCAAACTTCAAACTACTTGCATCCGAAGTGGAAAGCTTCACTATTCCCTTGCAGAAGGATAATGATATCCAGGATGCGGAATCTTACACCAAGGCACTCTGTATGCATCTTCAGGATTGCATAGACCTTGCTATCCCAAATAAAACCAAGACTCCTTCCTCAAGCATGAAGAAACCAGTCTGGTGGACCCCGGTCATAAGCAAACTTTACAATAAAAGGAGGAGACTTGTACAAAAAAAGGCCAAATCTCAAGTAGAAAAATCATCCCTGATCAGCATTAGTAAGAAATTGAGGGCCCTCATCAAGTCAACTAAACCTAATTTTGAAAAGAAAGTTGCCAGGGTTCCAAGGATAACCATAAGTCCTTCTATGGCTACGTCAAAAACCTAAATGGCAACGCTCAGGTCTGTTCTGAGCTAGTACAAAATGGAACAAAATACACTGACCCTTCTGACATTGCCAACATCTTGGCTGACAGGTTCAGTGCAAATTCCCCCCACCACCACCACCACCTACAGGGCCTATTACCATTCCAGGGGATTGTGTAAGTCCAATTATTACTGATACGTTGGTTAACAAGGCTCTATCTAAAGCTAAAAACACTGCCTCCATGGGACCAGATGGTGTCCCAGGCTGTGTCATACGCGAGCTCCAAAAGGAATTAACCCCGCATCTTAATACTCTGTTCAGTGTCAGCCTCTCCATAGGATATGTGCCCAGAGAATGGCACAAGGCAACGGTTGTCCTGCTACACAAGGGTGGGGCCACAACTGACCCTGGGAACGACCGACCAATAAGCCTGACCAGTCTGATCTGTAAGGCTATGGAGCGAATCATTATGGAACTCATAAATGGAGAGATTGGGAACCTCCAGTCACTGGACCCCACACAGTTCGGCTTTGTCAAGGGCAGATCATGCCTCCTGAACCTGGTGGATTTCTTTGAGACAGTTACTCAGGCTATAGATAAGGGAAAGGAGGTACACATGGCTTACCTTGACCTTGCTAAAGCATTTTACACCATTCCCCATTCGGGTATTATTGATAAGCTCACCAGCCTGGGCATAAACCCTTACATCACAAGATGTATCGCAAACTGGCTCTCAGACAGATCCCATAAAGTAAGAGTACCGGGATCTATGTCCGAATCCAGAGCAGTAACGAGTGGTGTGCCTCAGGGCTCTGTCCTGGGGCCCCTCTTGTTTGGCATATACTTCTCAGAAGTACAGGCAAGCACGGAAGGGCTGTGGCTAAGTTTGCAGATGACTGCAAACTGGGTGCTATAATAGAGTCTCCGGCCGACATGGAGATCCTCCAGAAGGGCCTAAATGAGACTGATGCATGGTGTCAAAGCCATGGTCTCAAGCTAAATGCAAAAAAATGCGTAGTAATCCCCTTTGGAGAAAACAGAGTACCCACAAACTACAACATAGGAGGTAATCTGAAGAAGAAATAAGGGATCTAGGGACCCAAGTAGATAGCCAGCTTTCCTTTGATAACCATGTTGCCAAAGTGGTTAGAAAATCCTTCTATGTGACTCATCTGATCATGAAAGGGTTCGCATCAAGATCTAAGGATGTAATGGTGCCCCTCTACTCTTCCCTCATCAGACTCATTATTGAGTACAATGCACCAATTGGAATGTACCTGGCTAGACTTCTCCAGCAGCTGGAGAGACCACAGAGGTACCTAACCAAGAGAATTACTGGCCTCAAACAGTTGCCCTATGCAGCATGATTGAAAAAGCTAAGACTGTTCTCTGTTGCATACCGCTTTCTCAGAGGCAATCTCTGTCTAACGTACAGAGCCATGTCCAACCCAGAATTGTTGAACATGCTCCATCTTAGCAAAACCAAATCTACTCGAGCTACACGCTCTAAGGATATAAACCTCAACACAACAATGCATAGAACATGCTGGAGGGATAGATTCCCTTCGCAGAGACTTCCCTTACTATGGAACAGGGTCCCAATCTACATAAGACAGAGCCCCTCACTATCACTCTTCAAGAGGAACCTTGATGAGTGGATGGGTAACAGAAAGTTCACACCGGGGATCACACCAACAGCACTACTAGATAGGGGCCAAGGATACTAGCTGCTAGTACAAGGGTCTAGAGAACTACTAAAGGGGCGGTGAATACCGCACAACGTGGCTGGGCTAATATATGCCTTCGGGCAGATAGCTCAGTACCAACCTATGAACCTATTTTACTTGGACAAAGCTAAAGATTTTAGAAAATCCAGCCAACATTTTTGTTTCACTTGATGGTAAGAAAATGGGGCATCCATTATCTAAATAAACAATTTCTAGGTGGCTGTCACAAGCTATTCAACTGTATTACTCAAACCATGACAAACGTGCCCCCCCTCAGGATCTCATGGTTCATTCTACCAGAGCTGTGGCCACTTCTGAGGCCTTTTAGTTAATGTGGATTCTTGATCAAACCTAGTGACAGCCTCTTGGTCCTCACTGCATACCTTCACTAAGCACTATAAGTTTGACTCAGTTTCCAGAGCTAAAGCATTTTTACAGCTATTCCACAGGGACTTCAAGACTGTGGCTCATCTCCATCCTCCCTTTCTTTCCATGCATTGGTAATCATCCCATAGAGTTAAGGCTACTGCAACAATGATCTAATGAAGAAAATAATAAAGTTGTGTTGAGATAACTTACCATAACAGTCGATGTTTGAATAGATCATGGTTGTAATGCTAGCATCCTCTCTCAATTCCCCTTTTTCCCTGCTCTTCCCTGGCCAGAGTGAGGTCCTTTTTTCCTTTTGCGGCAAGAAAGCTCTGAGTTTTGGTGCACCTTTGCGTCTACCTTTTACCAGCACATATTCTCATGCTGAGAACATGATGTAGAGTACACAAGGAAGGAGTCTGAAGTTTTGTACCCTGGTGTTGGATGTCCAATATCTTTTGCATGCTACATCCCATATAGTTATGGCTGCTGCAACAATGATCTATTCAAACATTTACTGTTTTGGTAAATTAACTTACAAATGTGTACTCTGTCAGTGTTTTATGGTGTTTTTCATTAACTGAGGAACATCCTTCATGTAAACCGGCCACAAAATCTTCCTTTAGAATCAGTTGTGGTTTGTCTGGATTATATTTAAAATTTGAATGCATGTTTTATTACAGTGTTACATATACAGTATAGTGATTTGACTGTGCAGAAATGACCTGCCTGGCTAGTTTCAGCTAGTGAGGTTAACAAGCTAAAATGATTGACATAAATTTGCTAATCAAATAACACTGCATGTAGTCCACAGCATTACTGTGATTTTAATTGAAAAGCATTATGCTCAAGACCCTTCAAGTCTTTCTGCTTCCTTGGCATTTACCATAGTGATATATACTGAATGCTGGATTAATTGGACTTGACTGAGCTAAATGGAAATGTCACTGCAGATATGAATATTCAGCAATATTCTTGGAGGTTGGAAATGTTTTTATGGTGTTCATAACCTTATTTGTGACTTCACTGAAGTAGACTTGATTTAGACGGTCTGCCAAAACTGGTTTCCTTGGCAAGTGATCTCACAGCTTTACTTAAGATGTTCTTGACCAATTACATTTTACTAGCACAATTTCCTATTTATAAGGCAGCAGGTAATTATCTGCACCAGACCATAATCCTGGTTAATAGAATTACATATACCAGTTTTGTATATAACAGTTTACAGTGTTCATGATGTACATTTACTAATTTGCATGATCCAGATCAAGACTTCCTAAAATAGTATTTGTCGGTGGTTACAGTATTAAAGCACAGATGTCATCTTTGTTACAGGGCAAGGTTATAGATTCATGTATTGAAATTACCTTTGTTTAATATGTTATGAAAGAAGGAAATAATGAGAGAATGGTGGAGTGTGTCTTCCTCTCTCCTTACCATGGGGTGTGTGGGATAAGTTTCTCCATTGTTGATTCTAATTTATTAAACAGAATTTATGGATAGTATCAAATCAAATCACGTTGGTGATGAAGTCGCTGTTCACCCCTGCTAACTTAAAAAAAGTATTATTAATAAGACTTGTACGTATTAGGTTGAGTTGGCTGAAACTTTAGCTTTATTGCCCTGGCTTGGTAGAAAATAGAAAAAAAATTGTATGAGTGAGCTGTTTTGCTTGTGCTGAAATAATTCTCTCTCATGTCAGCCTCAGCTGTTGGAGTTTGCTGCAGGTTGGGGAGCTGCATACTAAGTGTATTGTTTGCTAGGAATAGAAATGCCAAATTTCATTATTGTTTCTAGGTTTTCAGGGATGTGCGCTCTAGTGACTAGCAGCAAACCAGCAGGCAGGAGTGTGAGAGTGTTTATGTAATTAATGGTGACATTACAGTATGCTTCTTGAGAAAAATATGTAAAATCCTGTAGAAAATGTGAACCCATTCCTTGGACCCATTGAAGCGGAGGAGGTGTTCTCATAGATGATCAGGTACATTAAAGAACCATGACACCTGACAGATTCCTGCATCTTCAGGCTTTCCATCTGAATCTCATCCCCTCCCACAACCTTGCCATCATAAACTGTTTAGTCACCATAGTGATCTCATCTGCAAAAATGAACCAATTCCACCACTTGCTTGTAGCACTGCCTTTTTGAGAGAGGGCACATCCTTCAAGAATTTCTAGTAATTCCTAATCGACCTTCTAACAGTGTCCCCACTCAAGATCAGCATTCTCCCCCTTGATTAGAAAAGACAGAACCTGTTCCCCCAATCCCCTTTCCCTCATGTTACTTGATAGAAGCTCCCCATCCAGAAGTCTTTCTCTGTGGCCTCAGCAAATGCCTTCTATTTCTAATCCTTTGGTTTAGTAGCTGCATGAGCTACTGTCCTCCTGGGATATTTGAAGACGTCTCCCTACTGATATTGAATGGAAAGCCTTTTCCTTTGTCATGATGAATTTTCTCATTACTGATGTTAATCAGTATGTCCTAGGGTTACTTTCATGGCAAGCATCAACCACTATTGACCACAGCTTCTTGTTACCACCTCAACTATTGAGGCCTTAAACAGAGTCTATTCAGACTCCACATTGTCTACAACCCCCATTATATTCCAAAATGTAATATCCCATGAAATTTAGCCATTTTAATGTGTGTGCTGAGGTTTAGACACCAGTATTAAGATCATGAGTGAGTATACAAGAAGGTTGATATGTGTGAATTTCAGTCTTTTGCTTGAATATATCCACATACATGTTGCTTTGGCAATACAAAACATTATTTTAGTTACTGAAAAGAAGCTGGGTCTATTGTGCAGAAATGTGCTCCCAGTAATTAAAAATATACTGTGCACTAAGCCTGAAATACATTAACCACCCATAACCATCTCATAGGTGAACAATCACTGATGTATCCCCTGCCCTGGTCCAGTGTTCCCAGTTTAAAGTCTCTTTACAGTAGATTTAGTCAAAGAAGAAATCGCAGTGATATTTCTGTATTAAGATGATATAGAGAAAAGGATTAGACAAGTCTCCTCTTTCCCTCAACATCTTTGTTTCCATAATTCTTACAGCCTGGAGTGTGTAGAAGTATACTAACCAGAAGTGACATGCCAAGAAGTCCAGACAAGCTGTCTTTTAATTTGGGTAAAGTTAATGTAGTCTCAGCAGTTCTGTCAAAAGACTTACCCAAAAAGACGAAATAACCACATTAAGTTTTTGTATAAGAAAAGCTTGGGAGAAAGCAAACTTTGTTATCTCCATTGTTTGAGGAAAAGTTAGAATTTGTCTGACCTGCAACTCTTGTGGTTAACCCATATAAAGCAAAAAAACAAGTTGTATGTACCTTTTGGAAGCAGATGAAGCCCAAACGTCAGTTTGATTGACTCTTTCTTCTCATGTAAAATATGTTTACTTGGGTAGTTAATAGGTCCAGTAGACCATAAAAACGTGTACTTTGATATAAACCCTGGAGCTGACTGCTTATTATGATATACCTTTGATTTATTTCGGTTTTATGTAAAATGAATATATATATATATATATATATATATATATACACACACACACACACACGTGTGAATGTATGTATATATGAGTATGTATAAATATATATATGTGTGTGTGTGTGTGTGTATATATATATATATATATATATATATATATGTGTGTGTGTGTGTCTGTGTGTACAGACACACACACACACACACTAACTTTTTATTTTCATATTCTTGCTATTTACTACTGCTGCTAATTCCTCTGGGAATTCTAACTTACTTTTGTGTTGTCTGTATGCGTTACTCTGGATTTATGCAGTTAGAGGACTTTTTCTAAAGTGTTTTATGACTTGTACTGGAAAACTGAAGTTCTTGTGGTATCACTTGAATACTAGGGACTACCTCATGCATGTTGAGCTGTGACTTAATCATGCCTGTTGCTTCTGTTGTTTATCTGTGCTTATTAAACCTGTCTTTAAGGAAAAGGAGAGTAGGACAAACCCAGAGTCATACAGACCCTTAAGTCTACTTTCATGTTGTGGAAAAGTAATTGAGAAGGTACTATTGGATAAGTTAGTGTCAGAATTGAAGAGGTTGGGACTTAAAACCATATATTCACATGGATATGTTGAAAATTGATCTATTACCACTTGTAACATGATGTTCTATTACAATATAATAACAGCTATGAATGAAAAATTGTCAGTGTAATTTATATAGATTTAACTTCAGCATTTGACAGGATCATACAGAAAACACTGATCAGTAAATTAGAACAACTGGGTATCTATGTACTCTTGATGAGATGCATGGCTTACAAATAGGACATGGCAAGCATCATAAAGCAATTGGACAGGTGAAATAAAACACTGATCAGTAAATTAGAACAACTGGGTATCTATGTACTCTTGATGAGATGCATAGCTGTATGGCTTACAAATAGGACATGGCAAGCATCATAAAGCAATTGGACAGGTGAAATTCTTGGTTACAGTCAATCTGTCCTAGGCCCTTACTTGTTTAGTTTGTATCTTTCAGACCTAACTTTTTCATCTGAGGTGTTCTATAGTCTATATGCAGATGACCTGAAATGGGTAAACTGACTATATACGTTATAGATAAGGCATGTCTGCAAAAAAACTTGACTAAATTGACCATTTGTGCACAGGAGAATAATATGCTGATAAATGTTGTTTACTGTTGCTGCAACTTTGTATCTCTATTTATCATGTACATGATGTGGAGCATTTCTCCCTGGGCATCCGCTGAAAAAGGACCCGAGTCCAGTTGGAATTTCCCGGTAAACAAATGTAAATAAATAAATACATCAAAAACTAAGCATATAAGATTTGGAAGACATAAATTGAAAGCTGAATATTTAATACAGCCCACAGTGACTGAAACTGTAGATTCATTTAGGACCTTGGGTATATGGGTAGATCTGGCTTTGAGGTTTTCCAGTCATATCAGCCAAATGGTTAATGATAGTTATAGAACTGTAGGCTGTATACAAAGGTTTTTAAAGTTTAGTAAATAAGAAATGAAGAAGTCATTGTTTGTTAGTTACATTAGACCCAACCCTGAGTATGAAATAACAAAATGGAACCCTTATAAGAAAACAAGCATGAGTAAACTGGAAAGTATACAGCAGAAGCCAACGGGCATCCATGGATGTGAACATTTAACATGTGATGATGTCCTATCTCACCTTCATTTTACTAGTTCATAGGTTAGTACTAGGCTAACTGCCATTGCGAGCCATTGTAAGCCTAGCCAATTATCCCTTGTGAGACTCAAACCCTGCACCTTGTGTTTGTAAGGCAAGCACCTTAGCCATTAGGCCATCCTCCCAACCCCTGGGTTTGGATCCGATCCTCGAATCAGTCTCGGCCTTTATATTCAAGCTCAAGGTCTTCTGCCAGCTGGTGGCTAAACCGTATTACAGCATGCACCAGAAACCTCCCGCAGATCTTGTTTGTCGCTAAACAATCTCTGGTTAAGTATAATCTTTATTTCTCATCAACATTTGAAAGAAAGTTATTGTTGTCTGTTAGTTATCTTTATATAGTCAGTTTTTACTGAATAATTTTACTTCCGTTTTTTTGTAGCTGTTTCTGATATTGGGAGTGGTCTTTCATTCAGACCTTGCTGTCCCTCTCCCGTCTTTTTCTTTCAAAAGATAAATAGCACATTTAAGTTGAAAGGCTGTTATTCCTGTTTGTATTATTTTCTGAAGTCCCTTTGAAGATAGTTCATTTGTTAGAGAACTGCCTTTCCTTTTAGCCCGTTTAAGTTAGAGGGCTTTCTCTTCCCCTTTCCATCTCCCGGGCATAGCCTGTTAAAGTTAGAGGGCTGTGCCTCTCACTCTAGGTTTCTTAGGTATGTACTAGGCTATCCGCTCTAGGGCCTATATAAGCCTAGCCAAAAGAGGTTCCCTGGCTTTCGCCACCCAAGAAAATTATTTTCCTGTGCCCCTGTCGAGCAGCGCCACAGCAGTGATCCCCAGGGAGATTTTCCTGTTTCCTATCCAGTTGACAAGATTTCTCTTAAAGAGGGTTAATGAGGAGCTCTGCTTGACATGAATGGGTAATCTGTTCCAGAACATGGGAAGTCTCTGGGACAGGAATCTATCCCTCCAGCATGTTCTGTTTATTGTGGTGACAAGGTTTAGGTCCCTGGAGCATGTGGCTCAGAGAGGTTGGGATTTCTTTAAGTGTACCATGTCCATCAGATCTGGGTTAGACATGGCTTTGTATGGTAGGCAGAGGTCGCCTCTGAGTAGGCAATATGCGACAGAGTAGAGCTGGAGGTTTTTGAGACTGTCTGCGTATGGCATCTGTTTGAGGCCGGTAATCCTCCTAGTGAAGTATTTCTGTGGCCTTTCAAGTTGTTGCAGATGTCTTGCGAGGTACATGCCAAATGGGGTGTTATACTCTACCATGGGTCTGATGAGGGATGAGTAGAGAGGAACGATGACCTCTCTCTTTCTGGAGGAGAACCCCTTTTTGATGGTGTGCCACCTAGAAGGATTTCCTGACTACTGTGGCGACATGATTATCAAAGGAGAGACTACTGTTCACCTGTGTCCCAAGGTCTCATCACACTTTCGGTGTTTAGTAGGCTACTGCCTATGTGGTAGCTCATGGGTATGGTGTTTTTCCCAAAGGGGATGACAATGCACTTCTTGGCATTGAGCTTTAGGCCATGACTTTGACACCAACCATCAGTCTCAGTGAGACATCTTTCTAGAATGTCCACATCCTTAGGCAAATCTATTATGGATCCTAGTTTGCAGTCGTCTGCGAATTTCATTTGAGACCAGCTCTATTCCCCTTTTTCCTTCAAATAACTCTGGTATTAGTCTATTTAAAAAAAATAAGTTGTGAAAACTTATTTTTCCAATTTATTTCTCTGTAGAAATGTCAAATAAGGATTCAAAACCGATGAGTTTCAAAAAATGTGAGGGCTGTGGGCAGAAAATGCCCTTATGTGATAGATGCAGTTTGCATCTATTGCCTTGGAGCTGTCCATCTCCAGGAGTATTGCTCTATTTGTCATGCTTTTAACCACAGAGTTCTCCTGGAGAGGAAGAACAAATTGATATTGAAAGGACTATCAAAAACCCCCTTCTCAGAAGCTTTAGAAGAAGGTCCGGGTTTATCTAAAACTGGCAAGTCTTCAACTTCAAAATCAGACAAGTCTAGGAAGAGATCTTCCTCTTCTACTTTATCTGAATCGTCGGAAAAGGTTTCAAAAACTTCTACACTAGATCTGAAGCCTATCGGATCCAAAAATTGTTTAGCTCTGATACCATCAGTCTTGGTGCTGATAGAGTTTGAGATACAGAGCCGGTCTCCAGCCTTGGAGCCATTCTCCCCTACACTCAGATCACCAATTCTACAGCAGTCTAAGTCTTTAACCCCCTTGACTCGGTCTTCCATGAGTCTTTCCGATGACGTGGATCAGGTGGGACAGAGGCTGTTGAAGACACCAGCGTTGGCCAAGTTGTTGTTGGATCCAGCACCGAAGGCTTCAGATCCTACCACATCCACCTCTTCTGCTCCAATTTCTCCTCCGATGCGACCTCAGGCTTTGGAGTCAGAAGATCCTGAGCTGATTTTACTGGAACCCTCTGATCCAAGCCATATTACAGGATCTTTGGATCCAAATATTGTTCTGACACCCTTGGCTCCATCGGAGCTCGAGGAGTCTAGGAGCTGATGCTCTCCAGTCGGGTCTAGGGAGGTGAGTCGAACTGGACAGTTGTCGAATACTGCCTTGCCTCTGGGGGCATCGGCTCAGGTGAGCTCGGCTCCTTCCTCCTTCTCAAAACTGTCATCCTTGATTCCGGGGGTTCCCTCAGCTTTTTTGGATCCAGGGATATCCTCAGGTCAGGGACAGGGGCTTTTGAGATGATGAGGAGAGTGCTGTCTCAACAAACACCTCCGCTGTCATCTCCGGATGTTCTACCCCAAAAAGCACCCTTGCAGCCACAGGGACGCAGAGATCATAGGCCTCAGGATGCCGCACAGGGCACACACCCCCCCCACTCTTCTGAAACCTCTCCAGAATATCAATCTGAAGAGGTCCCTTGGAAGAGATTATGCAAGAGGAAGCATTTAGACTACCCAGAGGAGTCTATCACTTCTGATGCGGACCTCGATGAAGCTGATGAGTCCCCACAGTCGCCTCCTGATGATGTCTTCTTTGGAGACATCCTTGAAATGCTAAAGCAGAGAGGCGGCTGGAAGTCCACCAATCCTTCAACAGAGCAGTCCGTATACCTGAAGGTCTTCAGATCTCACCCTTCCTCCTCTTGTGTGTCTCCACCTTTCGATGAGCTTATGTACCTAGTTTTTTGGAAGGTGTGGGAGTCCCCAGAGTCAGTGGAACCTGTTCCTAGGAGGCCAAATTAATTTATCACATCTCCAGTAGACAAGACCTTTCTAACCAAGGGAGCCCCAGTAGATGCTATGGTTGTGGTGGCAGCCACCAAGAAGGAACTCTCAGAGAAATCTTCTTCTGTCCATCCACTGAACAAGGAATCTCAGACAATGGACAGATATGGAAAGCTCATTTATTCTTCAGCGACTTTTTCCCTTAGATCGCTGAATTACCTTACTCATTTTACTAGGTTGCAGAAAGACCTCCTGAAAGAAGTAGGAGATGCTCTTCAAGGTTCATTAGCTGAAGGGGTTTCAGACAAAGTATCCTCTCATCTGTCTACCTTAAACTCAGTTGTCAACACCTCCATGAGACTGATCTCTTATGCAGCGGATGGAGCAAGTAGAGCAGCGGGTTCTGGAATTTCCCTAAGGAGGCATTGTTGGATGCACTTGTGTGACTTTGTGGAGCCCTTTAAATCTTCCTTTGTGAATACCCCATTCAATGGGTTGTCCCTGTTTGAGCCCAAAGTTAAGGACACACTGACCAGTTGTGTGAGCAGGAAGGAAAGACTGTCTGCCATAGGAGTCTGTTTTTCTATGCCTACCAGACCTTATCTCTAAGGTCAGAAAGGAAGTGGGAAAATATGGTTCCAAAAATCTCAGAGATCTTTTCAAGATACACTTGGTGAATCTTCTCCCAGGGGCAGAACGAGAAGTAGTAATGGAATACGCCGACCACATGGCAGTGGGAGTCGCAGAATCAGGGCGACAGGATTCTTTCTTTGGTAAGCCCTTTCAGCGCTCCTAAGTGGAGGCCCATCTGTCCATCTCTGGAGGCAGCCAGGGGACGCTTATCTTTGTACCTAGAAACCTGGCAACAAATAAAAGACAAATGAGTACAAAGCATCATATCCAGAGGTTACACCATACCCTTTTCCTTCCCCGTTCCAAAGATAAAAAAGGTTCCAGATGTTCCACCCAGTCAAAGGGAGCAAGCAACTTTAGAAATTCAAAAGTTGCTAGACAAAAGAGTTATCCAAACAGTCCCCACAGACCAAATAGGGTGCGGAACTTACACAAGATTCTTTTTAGTTCCAAAGAAAACAGGGTACTGGTGACCAATTCTGGATTTCAGCAATTTAAACAAATCAGTAAGAAAGTCCAAGTTCCAGATGGTAACACTGCAGTCGATACTCCCTTTTCTGGGAAAAGATGATTGGTTGTGCTCTATAGATCTCCAGGATGCATACTACCACATAAAAATGGACATGCAATCCAGAAGACACTTGCGCATTCAGCTGGGAGCCAGTCTCTACTAATTTTGAGTTCTGCCTTTTGGCCTCACTACAACCCCCAGAGTATTCACCAAATGTACGGCAGTAGTCACGGCTCACTTGAGATGCCTAGGATTCTGGGTGTTTCCATACTTAGACAACTGACCCCAAACAGCCACGACCAAGCATTTGCTAATAAAAATGAGACACCACCTTGCAACTCTGCTGTCACCTAGGAATTGCAATAAACTACGAAAAATCTGCCCTACTGCCTTGTCAGCATGTGGTATTCATAGGAGCAGAATTAAACTCTACAAACATGACAACCAGACTCCCTCCAGAAAGAATTCAAATTCTAAGAAGCCAGATTTCATATCTTCTAACAAAGAAAAAAGTTCAAGCAAGGGTAGTCCTAAAAGTCCTGGGAATCTTGGCAGCAGCAATAATTCTGATCCCCTAGCATGTCTACACATGAGAATTCTCCAGTGGCTGCTGTTTACTCAGTGGTCTATGCAAGTACTGCTGATGTCTCACAAGATGATAATAACAGAAACTTGCAAGGAGACCTTGAGCTTGAATATAAATGCAGAGACGGATCCAAGGATCAGATCCAAATCAACCTAGTAAGAATGAAGGTGAAGATGGACAGCACACATGGAATGTTATAGTGAGTATTTAACGTCTTTTTATTATGAAAGACTAAAATATCTGAACTTGTGCAGTGTCTCTTACAGATATCTAAGAGGAGATCTAATTCACGTATATAGAGCGTTTAGAGACACATACCTTTGGGAATGTCTGTGGTTATCAAAAATTAGTAGAAAATCACCAGACAACCTATGTAGAATATTCTACAGGAATGAGAAGTATACAAGTTGACTCTCTACAACAGCAGCTGATGCATGGAGCAGACTACCTAATTAGATTTAAGAAAGTACTTGTTTAGATATTTTTAAGAACAGCCTGGACACTTTTTATGGGAACAAATGTTTTGGTATATTGGCAGGCTAGAATGGCATTATAATGCCTGTGCTTGAAATATTTGTATGTATGTATCTGCTTCATTTTGAAGTTCTGACAGGAAAATATTGCATTTTTTTCCTTTTTTTCTCCATTTTTAAGATATTCACTTTTAATTAACACTGCTTTAGGCATTGTTATCGTTAAACCCCAGCTTTACAGTGAATTACTTTAGTTGCCTTTTTTGTGGAATTGTTTTCATTTCTGGCAATAATATCTCTAAGTAAATGCTTATTTATGCTGTTTTAAAAGGTTTCTATTTGATTTAAGTTTATATATTTGATTTTTTTCTTACTATCTGGACAAGTGGATTTTACTTATTATTGTGACTGTATGTGCTGTTGTTTACTACTCTGTGCTAGTTATAGAACAAAGCTTAGCACAATTTAAACTGTTACTGCTATATTTTATGCAGTTTAGCCCTATCTCGCCATTATTCTTCACCTGTGGGTTCGGAGCCGACAGTCGGCTCCGACTCGGCCTATATACTAGCTCGAAAGTCTTTGGTTGGCTGGCTAAGATGGTATCCCACAATACCATGCTCCACATTCCCAGATCTCGTTTGCCGCTTGTAGAGCTCGGACGTGGTCTCGACTTGGCTTGGCTAAGTACCTTTTGAAAACTATTTTTCTTGGAAATTTCTTGAGAAATCATCTGATATTGTTTGATGTTTAATTAGATTTTGTGTGAGAGCGATTGCTGGCATTTCTGGTTCTCTTGTGTGTGCTTGTGCGTTTTTGTGGTATCCCTTTCCTCGGACTAGGCCTGTTTGAGTTAGAGGACCTAGTCCACCCTTATGTTTGTTCGTCGGACTTTGTTGTTGTTCTCTTGTGTGGAGACCGTTTTAATTAGAGGTCTCTTATCGTTGTGTCTAGTCAGTGACTGTCTGTTATAGTAGGCACTCGCTTCCCGCCTTTTCTTCTCGGTTACGAGAAAGTTGTAGTTCTGTGCTCAGTTCTATCATGTCTAAAGAGCAAAAAGAACATAAGCCTTCCGGCTTTAAAAAGTATTCAAAATGTGCATATAAAATGTCTATTACAGATGTACATTCCGTCTGTGTTTATTGTCTTGGAGCCATCCACCTTCAGGAGTCTTGCAGTTTTTGTCACTACTTTAGTCCTCGGGTGCTCAAGAAAGGAAAAATAAGTTGATACTAAAGGGTCTATTAAAACCATCCTTCGAGGAAAAGTTAGCTTCGACTCCCAGCTCCGAGTCGAAGTCTAAAGCTGCTAAGTCCAAAAAGAGATCGCCGGCTCCATCTTTGGTTTCGGAGCCGCCCTCTAAGATTTTGGTTGTGGAATCTGCTTCCTCTGCTCCACCGATCTGTTTTGACTGAACCTTCGACCGCTCCGATAATTTTGGAACCAATTCGGAGCCGGTCTCCAAGTTTAAGACAAGTCTCTCCAGATAAGAGGTCTCCTTCTCCATCGGTTTCCTCCAAATCCTCCAGGCTTTCAGATCTGGATGTGGATAGGGTGGTGCAGCAGCTACTGGAATCGCCAGTGTTGGCTAAACTCTTCTTGGCACTGACCCAGTCGGTTCCGGAGCCAGCCCTGTTAGTAGTACCTGCTATTCCTCCTCCAAGCACATCGTTGTCTTCAGAGCCGGTGAGCTCTGTACCGAGGGATGTTCCTGTGTCGGCTCCGATACCCCAACTAGGATTCTCGGTACCGACTTTGGCTCCGACCCTGTCGGCTCCGTCCACAGGGTCCGGGACTAGAGTCTCTTCTGTCGACGCAGAGGGGGATGACTTGGAGCACAGGTCGGTGCCGAGCCTTCCTCTGGGCGCATTGGCAAGGGGGACTCCGGCCCTGGTCATGGCCCTAGAGGGCGGTTGGTCCTCAGACTCAGGGGGCCCTGCCTTCGAGGCAATGCGGAGCACGCTGGCTGTTTCAGCTACCTCCCTCGGATCGGTTCTCCCATCCACTACTGCACTGGCGAGAGCTTCTGACACTCCTCTATCATTGGACAGCAGGGCGCAAAGGCCTAAGGACACCCCCATGAGCGGTCCCCTTCTTTCTGAGGAACCATCAGACTCTGTGCCTGAGGAACTCCCCAACTCCCCAGAAAGAAATCTTGTAAGAGGAAGCATATAGACTCCCAAGACGAGTCCCTCACTTCAGATACTGACCTCGAAGAGTCGGTGGGGTCCCCCAAGTCTTCCTCTGAGGATGTTTCGTTATCCAAAATACTGGAGATTTTGAAACAAAGAGGAGACTGGCCTTCCAAAACCCCCTCCGAGGAGGAGTCAGTATTCCTTAAGGCCTTTGGCGCCCAGCCTTCTGCCTCCTGGGTATCTCCACCCTTCGATGAGCTCCTAGACTTAATTTGTCGAAGGGTGTGGGAGACCCCCTGACTCAGTGGAGCCCGTCTCAAGATGGTCGAACAAATTCTTGTCTGCCCCCCAAGGGAAGGAATTTCTGACAAAAGGAACCCCAGTAGATGCTATGGTGGTGGCGGCCGCCACACAGAAGGAAGTTGCGGAATCTTCCTCTATGGTTCATCCCCCGAACAAGGAATCCAGGATGATGGACCACTACGGGAAGCGTACTCTTTCTTCAGCGACCTTTACCCTGCGGTCGCTGAATTACTTGACTCATTTCACGCGGCTCCAAAGAGATCTCCTTAAGGAGGTAGGAGATACTCTCAGGGTTAATGTTCCTGAGACGGTGGCTCAAACAGTCAACACTCAGCTTTCCACTTTTAATTCTATTGTGAACTCATCCATGTGACTAATCTCATACGTGGCCGAGGGAGCGAGTAGGGCGGCCAGTTCAGGAGTGTCCCTCAAGAGGCAGGCCTGGCTACGCCTGTGTCACTTTGCGGAGGCCTTTAAGTCTTTCTTTACTGATGCCCCTTTCGACGGTTCCTCCTTGTTTGGGACCAAAGTAAAAGACACACTCACCAGGTGCGAACAAGAGGGTAAGACCTTGTCTGCCGTGGGAGTCCGTTTTTCCCTACCATCGAGACCTTATCCCAAGGCACAGCGGGCGGGAAAGATGTGGTTCAGAAAATCACAGAGGTCATTTCCTGACGCACAAGGTGAGACCCCCCCCCTCGAGGCAGGGGGGGGGTCATACTCTGGAAGACGCCTCCCCAGAGGCAGAGGGGGCCCCCGCAACTAGGGGGACCGGGATTCTTTCCGCGGTTCCCCATACTCTCACTCTTGAGGGTGTGCCTGGTTGCGCTTTTCCGGAGCCAGTCGGGGGTCAGATTTCCCATTATCCAAAAGCCTGGGCAAGAATAACCCAGGACAGATGGGTTTTAGGGATAATCGCCGGAGGTTACACCATTCCATTTCACTCCTTTCCCCCTACCCCCAAAAGGATCCCAGACCCACCACCCGGTCAAAGGGACCAAGCAGCATCAGAGGTCTCTCAGCTGCTAGAAAAAGGAGTCATCCAGCTAGTTCCCCAAGACCAGATCAGATTAGGGACCTACTCAAGATTCTTTTTGGTGCCGAAAAGCACGGGGGACCTGAGACCCATTCTGGATCTCAGCCGACTAAACCATTATGTTTGCAAGTCCAAGTTCCAAATGGTCACACTACAATCAATTATTCCGCTGTTGGCAAAGGAAGTATGGATGTGCTCCATCGACCTGAAGGATGCCTATTACCACATAAAAATGGACAAAGCATCCCGGTGTCATCTACGCTTCCAGCTGGGAGCCAGACACTTCCAGTTTTGAGCCCTGCCCTTTGGTCTCACCACAGCCCCCAGGGTGTTCACCAAATGCATGGCAGTGGTGACGGCTCACTTGAGGCGTCTAGGATTCCAGGTGTTTCCTTACCTGGACGACTGGCTCCTAGCCGCCCACACCAAGCATCTACTTTGTCAAAACAGAAACTATACCATCAGCATTTGCCATCAGCTAGGCATCACAATAAACTGGAAAAAACTGCCTTGCTACCCTCACAGCGTGTCTTATTTATAGGAACAGAGTTGGATACTATTCGGATGAGAGCGTTTCTGCCCATGGAAAGGATCACGAGGTTACAAGAGCAGGTTCAGAAGATGATACCTTTGATGCGCGTAAAGGCAAGGCTAGTGCTGCAGCTACTAGGCACGATGGCATCCACTATCATGACGGTTCCTTTAGCGAGGCTGCACATGCGCATATTACAGTGGCTCCTTTTCACCCAGTGGTCCTTTCAAAGTTTGCCTCTATCTCATCCCATCTTGATCACAAACATATGCAGACAGGATCTGAGTTGGTGGCTGTGCACCGACAACCTAGTAGTGGGGAAACCGTTCTCTTCACCCGACCCGGTAGCCACAGTGACCACGGATGCCTCCCGGATGGCGGGGGGGGGGGGCATTATCTCGGCAGGTTGGTCCAAGGTACGTGGCAGGAACACGAGATGAATTTGCACATAAATGTCCTGGAGATGAGGGCAGTGCTCCTAGCGTTGCAGGCGCTACAACATGTCCTCCCGACCGGGACGATTGCGATACACTCAGACAACATGTCCATAGTGTGGTATCTCAACAAACAATGGGGGACCCGATCATATCCACTATGCAGGGAGGCTATGAGAGTGTGGAATTGGGCGATAGCTTCCCACAGGACCTTGATAGCAATGCACATTCCGGGGAAAACCAATGTGATTGTGGACAAGTTAAGCAGGGCTATCCTTCTGCTCTACAAGTGGTCCCTGAACTGCCAGGTGGCGGACAGCCTATTCAACAAATGGGGTCAGCCTTGCTGCGACCTATTTGCCAGCCCTCTCAATGCGAAATGCCACGCATTCTTCTCACTGATACTTCCATTGGGGGGGGATATCCAAGGGACACTCTTGCACACATTTGGCCCTCGGGTCTGCTATACGCTTTCCCTCCGTTTCCCCTCATCTCGAAGGTGATTCAGAAAGCACCATCTCTGGGAAACAGATTGATTCTGATCGCTCCATACTGGCCTCGACAGGTATAGTTCCCCTTTCTCCAACAGTTTGCAGTGGAGCCTCCTTGGACTCTGGACGCTTGTCCGGACGTACTGACACATGTCGGGACAGCTCCACCCCTCCCTGGAGACCCTCCGGCTGACCGCCTTGCTACTCCACTTCCGACCATAGTCAGGTATCATGATTTTTCTCCAAATGTAGTACATATCCTTTCATCCTTTCACAAACCAGCCACTAGGAAGATCTATTCCAGTAAGTGGAAAAGGTTCTCGATATGGGCACAGTCTACAAATATTGACCCCTACATGGCTCCCATCAGCACTGTGCTAGAATTCCTGTCTCAACTATTCTACCAAGGGTCAGCCCCAGCCACCATAAAAGTTCAACTAGCGGCCATCTCTAATTATCATGTGGCTCATGAACCCAGCTTAATGGCGCACAGACTGTGTAAAGCCTTCATGAAAGGCACACTACTCCTTCGTCCCCCTGTAGCTCAACCGGTTATGCCTTGGGACCTTAATTCTGTTCTGCAGGCGCTCACTCTCGCACTCTTTGAGCCTGCTGCTTCCTGTGATTTGAAATTTCTGACATGGAAATCGGCCTTTCTAATAGCCATTACTTCTGCCAGGAGGGTTTCAGAGCTGCAGGCCTCGTCATCTAAGCCCCCTTACCTGGTTTTTCATAAAGACAGGGTCTCCCTCAGGCCGAACCCTACCTTTCTTCCCAAAGTAGTGTCACTGTCTAATATTAATCAATCCATCGAACTGCCAGTATTCTTTCCCAATTTCTCTGACAAGGCAGAGTATCAGTTTCATACGTTGGACGTTCATAGGCAACTCTGCTTTTATCTACACAGGACTAAAGAATGGAGGAAATCAAATCAACTTTTCATTTCGTTCTCGGACAACCGCTTAGGATCAGCAGTGTCCAAAGTAACTATTTCTAGATGGCTATCCGGTTGCATCTCCTTTATTTACCAGACAAGAGGCAGAAACATACCCTTTCCAGTCAGGGCACATTCTACAAGAGCAGTGTCAACGTCTACAGCATTTCAAGCCAGACTATCCTTGGATGATATATGAGCAGCTGCAACATGGGCTTCTCCTCATACCTTTGTGTCCCATTACAAATTGGATGTGGTGTCCAGGGGCAGGTCTTCCTTTGGCTCCACTGTGCTCAGGAGTATCTTTTATTGAGCCACCCGGGATATAGGTGCTAGGGACGCTGTCCCACAGGTGAAGAATAATGGCGAGATAGGACTACATAACATCAATTAGTTATGTACTTACCATAACGCTAGATGTATGTAGTCAATCTCGCCATATATTCTTCATTACCCACCCACCGTCCCCCTGCCTGGAGAATTTGGAGGATCTCCTTTGATAACCCTGGTATTAGTCCCTTTAGACAACTTGTTGGACCTTATCTTCTTGGCTGTGGATCTGTGTGTGTGTGCATTGCACAAATGGCTTTTGTTAGCAGCAAACTAGATCTGGGGATGTGGAGCATGGTATTGTGGGATGCCATCTTAGCCAGCCAACCAAAGACTTTCGAGCTAGTATATAGGCCGAGTCGGAGCCGACTGTCGGCTCCGAACCCACAGGTGAAGAATATATGGCGAGATGGACTACATACATCTAACGTTATGGTAAGTACATAACTAATTGTTTCAGCCTACAGTTTGTGAATCTGTTGTTGCTTTAAGCTGACCCACTGACCACTTACTGTTTTCCCCATCACGCTCTCATGCAAGTCCGCAGTACTGTATGGTACAGGAGTTAGACACATCCTCTAGGGCTTTTCCAGTACCTGGTTCAGGTGTAGGAGAACCAAACCCTTTAGGTGAGGGAGAGGTCTAGAGTAAGAGACCCCTTGCTAGACATAAACCTTTGTCTTCAGATATTTTGTCATCTAGTGAAGTTCATAGTAAGAAGAAACAGAAACTGCACCACATGATAGACAATCAGGTTATTATCATGCATAGGGTCTATATAATTTCCTTAGTTGTGTGTTTTTCAGTCAGCTAATGTCTGAGACTTTGCTCCTACTCAGAATAAATGTGGGGCACCTTATTTAGAGATCAGTTTCCCACTACAGATTTTGATGGGGGCTGTGCTGTAGACAGCAGTGAACACTCAGAGTCTATCCCAACTGACTCTTAAGAAGTTTAACAAGCTCAAAAACCCAGGCAGATATTCATCTTTCCACAGATGCTAGCTAGCTTTAGAGATGTATTTGAGTGGAAGCAATCTGGAGCTACACCACAGACTGATAGAGTTTATGATCGTATTGCGGATGAGATTCCAAATGTTTTGGCCATTTCTTCTCTGTTACTGACCTTAGAAGATGTCCCTTTGGCTAGTGAACCAGTTCCTAAAAAGGCTATGAGGAAATACAAGGGGTACTTTGATCTTGCAGCTCTCTTTGCTCCTGTGTCAGCTGACCCAGTTGTAGTTTCTCCAGCTGCCAACTCTTAAAAGAGAGCCTTGGCTTTTGTAACCCTACACTGCCAGATAAAACTGGCAAGTGGTTAAAGTCTCAGGGGAAGAAAGTTGGCTTAGTCTAGTAATTTAGACTTCAAAATTTTTAATTATCAGGACCTCAAGTGAATTTATTTCGTAATTTACTTAGAGTTTACATAACTTTGCTGTACCTTTGCCTGCTGAACAGAAGTGGTTTATATATATATATATATATATATAGATTCAAAATGCTCACCCTGCAGATGGTCCTAACCCTTCTTCTGGACCACTATTGCACTGGAGCTTTACATTTGAGTGATGCTTATCACAATCTAATTGCTCCCTAATTCAAGTTTAACCTACAAAAGTCCTGTCTTACGCTCTTACAAACAATTGTCTTCCTGGGGTATAGGATGGACACAGAAAAAAATGTATGCCCTTTCTTACCAGAAGACAGTCCTGACATTTTATAACATTTTCAGGGATATTTCTGTTCAAGAAGCTACCTCTGCAAGAGGGTTTTTCAGAATTCTAGGCCTCATGACATCACTGATCCTCATGACACCATTAGTCAGACTTTACATGAGAAACATTCATTGGTGCTTTTAAAAAATATATTGGACCTAGCACCTGCATCCCTTGGAGTTCCAGGTACTACTGCTGGATTTTGTGAAGTGAGAGTTACAGTGGTGGCAGGAACAGATATCTCACTATCCAGACCTAATCGTCTTCAGATCCCTAGGTCAGTCAGTCCAGATGGATTCTTCAGATTTTTCATGTGGAGTTGAAGTGCTAGGTGAATGGGGGATCCTTTGAACTCCACAAAGCATGTAAAATGTAAAAGAAATGTTAACTGAGTTTCAGACCTTAAACGTTCTTCACCATTTATGGTCTTCAGGTCCCCTTTAATTGGTCACAGGTAACACCACAAGGGATAGAAGGTCATACCCTCTTTGCTAGTTGGCATTGTTGACCTGTCTGACACTTCAGGCGTCCTACATCCTATCAGAACAAAACATAGTGGCAGACAGAGAGTATACATTTCCTGGACGGGCCCTCACAAGTGAAAGCTCAGAACATAGGCCTGACTGAATGTAGCCCAGATGTGAGGAACACCTGAAATAGATTGGTCTCCCTCTTTTCAAAACAGACAGTCTCTTCAAAATAGGCAGTTGGAAAAATTCTTTTTGAGACATCTTTGCAGTCATGCTTGGAGGGCATATGCATTCTTGATGTTCTTCGTGTTTCACTGTTGCAGTCATTACATTTGGGTAATCTGCTGGCAGGTTGCCCTCAGTCAGCCGGAATCCCAAAGTCCTGGGTCCTGTGTCGGCTGCTGTCCTTTCCTCATGTCAGGCCGTCAGGGGCACAAAACATGCAGCCTCCATTTTCTTTAGTCTTTCTTGCTGCATGGTGCCCGAAGTAGAAGCATTTTGCAAGTGCCGGTCGGGCGACTACTGAAATATTCGAGTTTGAGTTTCAGAACCGTAGTCTTCACTAAAGCTAAGTACCCCGTTGGGGAAACTTTTTAATTGCTTTTTACCGATGTCAGAAAAAGTTAATAATTGTATTACTTGTGGGAAGCAAATACCTCCTAAGGATTTCCATTTATACTGTATTCCTTGCCTAGGCCCTGAACACAACATGCCTGGCTGTCGGTTTTGTGCTAGATTTAACCAACACACTATTAAGCGTCAGTATATTTTTGCATCAAAGTATTTTGGAAATTGATTTAACTACCCAGAAATGTGGTAGGATAGCAATCCGACTACTGGAGTACATAAAAAACACAAAGAAAAGGACAGAGAAAGGCAGTCGAGATCCAAAACTGACGACGAAGCTTCTCCTAAGCCAGTCGCCGATTCACCGGTGCTCAGTGAGGCACTTTCGCAGCCCCTGATACCCACTACCTTTGAGTCGCAGGCCTCTACCGACACCCATGTGGAGTCCGGCATGCCGCAAGATACTCAAGGTATTGGACCCACAGATGTATTTCCCTCAGATGGGCCCGGAGCCGCTGAGCAGGCACCGGCTTCTGAGGGTGTATTCAGACCTCAACATTTGTATATCAAACCGATGACAGCTGCAAAACCAAGGACAAAAGCAATTTCTAAAGCTACCAACAACATGTTATGGGATTGCTGAAACAGAAAATTATGTTGATTTCAGAATGGCAGAAAATAAAGAATTGCAGGAATTATTGCATGCAGCTGAACAAGTTGGAAAGCATACTTTGCAATGTGGTTTTGACTCCTTAGAGGCCTCCTGCAGGGCTGCAGTTACAGGATCTGTGATTAGGAGGCATGCCTGGTTAAAGGAACAAAATTTTCCTGATCATGTTAAAGCTAAATTACTAGATGCACCTTTACAGCATGATTCTCTGTTTGGTATTGAGGCAGAAGAGGTTTTAAAGAAAATGGAAAACAAAGCTAAGTATATGCAAACTGTCAAAGACTTCTTACAAGTGCAGCCACCTAGATTCAGTAGACACTGGTCTGCAAAAAAATTGGTCCTTTCCTGTGTCAGACAGAGCTCAAAGGGGCAAATCCAGATGCCCTAAGGGTTCCAGATACCAGGCGCAAGATTCATACAGGTCAAAGCAATGGGGCGCTTCCACCACCAAATCTGGAGGAGATAAAGCGCAAACCTACATAAAGCAATCCTAATGACTTCCCTCTGCCTACACCAAGCACTTATCTTTTGGCAGCACCCATAGGGGGAAAATTAGCACTTTTTGCTCAGAATTGGCAGTTAATAACCCAGGACAAGTGGGTACTAAACATCATATCACAGGGATACAGATTCCATTTCCACACTCTGCCAATGGCAAATGGTTGGCCAGATCTGCCAAAAAATCAATGGGCAGAGGCACAGAAACAGTTTACGTCCCTCATGGATATGGGGGCCTTTCAGACAGTACCAGAACAGGAAAGAGGACAAGGTTTTTACTCAAGACTGTTCGTGATACCCAGAAAGGACAAGGCCTGGAGGCCAATACTGGATTTATCGATTTTGAACACATACCTGGACATTCCAAAATTCAAAATGCTGATGTTGCAGCAGCTTCTCCCCATGCTGGAGTAGAATGCTTGGCTGGTGACTTTAGACCTAAAAGAGGCATTCCTGCATGTCCCAATAAGACAATCGTGCAGTAGATACCTCAGATTCAAGGCTGGCTTTATGCATTACCAATTCTCTGCACTGCCCTTTGGCTTATCTACTGCACCCAGGGTCTTTACAAAGTGCCTGGCACCAGTAATTGCATTTTGCAGACAAAGAAATATACAAATATATCCTTACTTGGACGACTGTCTCATTCAAGCAGAGAACAGGGACACTCTTCTTCGCCACCTGGCATTTGTAAAAGGGCTTCTAACATGCCTAGGGTACACAATAAATGAAAATAAATCACAACTGGTACCCTCTCAAAAGATAACATTCCTGGGTGCAAGCTTGGATGCAACTGCCCAGATGGCTTACCTCACACCAGACAAGCAAAGGCAACTGACTGCTTACTTCAAACTGATGGCAACAAAATCCCAGTCCTCTGCAAGGCAAATTCTGCAGGCTCTGGGCTTCATGGCATCCTGCATCCTACTAATTCCATATGTAAGACTGCATATGAGGAAACTTCAATGGTACCTAAAAAGTTTATGGAGTCAACATTCACACAGTCTGGAAACAATGATTCCTCTCATTCCATGCCTGCAATAGGAGTTTCTATGGTGGGCAAAGGCATGTCACCAAAACATGGGAGTGCCCTTCACTCTACCCCCTGCCAGCCAAACCTTAACAATAGACGCATCAGGTTATGCCTGGGGGGGAGCACATGGCAGGAAGATGCATTCAGGGCTTATGGACACCAAAACAAATGCATCTACATGTCAACCAGAAAGAGATGCTAGCTGTTCAAAATGCCCTAACAGCCTTCAAGGACTTATTTCATCCAGGACAACTACTGATAAAGACAGACAACACCACAATCATGTGGTATATAAACAAGCAAGGGGGCACACACACTCATACCCCTTTGCAGATTAGTAATGGTGCTATGGGACATAGCTTTGACTTACCAAATACATCTTCAAGCTCAATTCCTGCCAGGAAAACAAAACACTGTGGCAGACAATTTAAGCAGAAACCTTATGGATCCTCACGAATGGAAACTAAATCCACAAGTCTTCAGCATGATATCAGAGAAATGGAGGAGCCCAGACATAGATCTATTTGCCTCTCCTCAAAATTATCAGTTGAAAAGATTCTGCACAAGGACTTATCACAGACAAGCATGGAAAGTGGATGCCCTATCCTTCAGTTAGAAAAACCTTTCAGTTTACGTCTTTCCTCCCCTGCCTCTTCTACCCAAGGTCCTCCTAAAAGTTAGACAAGAGAAGCCAAAGATGATATTAATTGCCCCGGACTGGCCCTTCCAATACTGGTACCCAATCCTAAGGAACTTGGCTCAATACCCAGCTTGGATCTTGCCTCAAAGACCACAACTACTGTCCCAGCAAAACAATCAGATCCTGCACAATCAACTACAGACTCTGAACCTGGCAGTATGGCTAATCATGTAGTCATGCAAACAACACCTCTCAGTAAAGCTGTGATGGATGGCATTGTGGAAGCCAGAAGGCCTTGTACTAGAAAATCTTATGCTGACAAATGGAAGAGATTCTGTGCTTGGAATCAAGCACAAGGAACTGATACAGCAGAACCAAATATTCCTCAGATATTACAATACTTAACTGAGATGCTTGACAAAGGCCTATCTTTCTCGTCAGTCAAAATCCATGCCTCTGCCATTTCGACTCATTACAATACAGAGCCACCAATCTTTTCTCATCCTTTACTAAAGCAGTATCTTAGAAGAGCCAAAAATTTAAGGCCTCCTAGAAGATCACCATTACCTGCATGGGACCTCAATTATGTGTTGGAAAAGCTCACCCTGCCTCTATTTGAACCAGCTGCTTCCGCTGAGCTAAAGTTCTTATCATGGAAAACGGCTCTACTACTAGCAATTACTTCAGCAAGAAGAGTTTCAGATCTACAGGCCCTCATGGCTGTAGAGCCTTTTATCGTATTTTACCGAGACAGGGTGTGTCTGAGGACAAATCCTACTTTTATGCCTAAGGTGGTTTCCAGTGTGGCTCTTAACCAAACAATTCATCTGCCAATGTTTTATCCAAATCCACAGAACAAGGGGGAGAGAATTCTGCATTCCGTGGACGTACACAGACAGCTAAGATTCTACTTGAGCAGGACAAAAGCTCTAAGACAAACTGAGCAATTACTAGTGTCATATGTTGCAGGATCAGAAGGAAAGGCTATTTCAAAGCAGACAATTTCAAAGTGGATAAGCTACTGCATCCATTTCTGCTACTTACACCATGATAAACCTGTGCCCAAGGGCATTAGGTCTCATTCCACCAGAGCTGCAGCTACTTCAGCAGCCTTTCTCAGAGGAGTACCAACCAAAGACATTCTAGAGGCTGCTACTTGGGAGTTCTGTTCAAACCTTTACAAAGCATTACCATTTGCCTCTCTACTCTAAGTCCAGGGCAGGCTTTGCCACTGCAGTGCTGCAGGGCCTTATAGCCACACCTAATGCTGTTTATCTCCAGCCTCCCAGCCATAGCTTTGGAATTCTACCCAAATGTAATGACTGCAACCGTGAAACATGAAGAACATAGTACAGTTGTGTACACTTGCCGTAAATGTAGATGTTCGAGTGTATGTACTGTTGCAGTCCAGGTTACCCTCCCGCCATCCCCCTGTCATTCTGAAGTTTATCTTTCCTTCTCTATCTTCTACAACCTGTGTGGTGTATTTGCTTGTAGATGAAGGTAAAGTTTGTATTGTTTTGTGTGTGTGTGTGTATATATATATATATATATATATATATATATATATATATATATAATTTTGCTACCTTTTTGGGGGCACCTGACATCAGAGGCAAGAAAAACTAAAGAAAATGTCGTTGGCTGCATGTTTTCTGTCCCTGACGGCCTGACGTCATGGAGGAGAGGACAACGGCTGACGCAGGACCCAGGACTTTGGGATTCAGGCCGACTGAGGGCAACCTGCCAGCAGATTACCCAAATATAATGACTGCAACAGTAAATACACTCGAACATCTACATTTATGGTAAGTGTACAAAACTGTACTTTCTCTTGGTCAGGAATGTTCATTTTTGCATTTCTACTGATACCCAAGGTACTTATGATGTTTCATAAATAAATATCAAAGATCATTGTGGTGATCCCCATTTGGCCCAGAAAACGTTGGTTTTCCCGTTTAATGGAATTGGCCAAGGGTAGTTATCACAGGCTTCCTCAAACTCTGGATCTGCTCGCACAGCATCAGGTGTAACTGATGCACCCCAACTTGTAGCAACGACTGACAGCCTGGTTAATTCTGTCTTTATACCTTTTAGTCTCTTGTTCCTTAAGGATGTACAGCGAGTATTGAAGTAGGCAAAAAAAACTGCAACTTGAAAATCTCATGTTTACAAGTGGAAGAGATTTTCTAAGTGGTGCCTGCCAAGTATCATAGGGCCCAGTATGATGTCTTTCCCTTTGATTTTGAAATATTTCTGTGAGCTTATCCTATGTATCTATCAAGGTTCATCTCTGCTCGTCTGCCCAGGTATCTTCTTCTGTTGTCTGGTTTTGTGGTCAAAAGTTTTTTAACAGGAGTATTGCACTTGAAACCCCCTGAGTTTCTCCTCCTTGGGACTCAACTTTGTACTTGAAAAAGTGAGCTTGTCTCCTTTTGAACCTGCCATTCCATGACGACAGAGTTATTTTACGTTCAAGTCCATCTTTCATGCCAAAAGTTGTTTCTGAATTTACCCTTAATCAAGCTGCCTTCCTCTGAGTTTTCTTTCCACATCATAAAACATGGCAGAGATGATTCTGCATTCATTGGATGTTCACAGGCAGCACATGTGCTATCTTGATAGAACCAAGTTCTTCAGGAAAGCCAAACAGACATTTATTTCCTATTCTGGGGCTAAGGAGGATCAACCTATATCTAAGCAAATTTCTCATTGATTGTCATCTGCTATTGTTTTTTGTTACTCCGACCATGTTAAATCTATTCCAGGCAAGGTTAAAGCCCATTTGTTCAGAGCCTTCTCTTCTTCATTGGCATATTGGAAGAGTGATAAAATCCCACGAAGACACGAAGCTCAACCAAATAGTTTAATGAACAACAAATGCACAGTTCACCAACACTGACCTAGGTTTCGTCCTAAGGACTTCTTCAGAGTGTGTAGAACCTGCTAATTATATACTAACAACAATTAATCAATTAACTAATAATTAAAAATTTTGTATAAACTGTTTAAAAACACAGGAATAATGAATAATGCCGTTACTGATAAAGCCTATTATTCGCTCTAGTACTGAATCAGTAAAAAACATGTATAAAATATACTTTAATATAGATATACAATTCATCTTGTGAATTTGAGAAGTAGATGAAAAAAAATGCAAAAAACAATAAAAATAAAAATAATGAAAAATAAAAAATTTTTTAAAAATTAAAAATTAAAAAAAATTAAAAAATATACTGTGAACTGTATTATAATAATCCCATAAGTATGCATAAAAACATTGCAATATTAAATGGATTACTACATAATTATATAATGAAATGAATAAATTGATTCCTGAAACTTCATCCCAATATAATATTAAGCCTCAAATAGGGTTTAATAAAAGTAAATTCATTGAGACCCGGGTAATGATAGGCATTCAAAATCATCTGCCATTTGAGCTCACATACATCAAGATGATATTCAGTTAGCCTACCTTGTTGGTCTTGAACCAACTGTTCTATTACACAAAAATAGAATTTGTGATCATTGTGTGTTGTAATATGTCGTGCTGAGGCATTAGTGGACTTTTTATGTCTGATATCTAAGACATGCTCCTTGATTCTATCCCTAAATTTTCTACACGTCTTGCCCACATAAAATGCCATACATAATTGGCATTTTGCAAGATAAACAATGTTAGAAGAATGGCAATTATATTTACCCCTAATCTTAATATATATATTATTAACAGTGATCTTACTGACTGTTGGCAATATAAAGGAACAGGTGGAACATCTACCACATTTGAAATTACCTTTAATGTTGTTTATACTATTATTGACAGGTAGACTTCCTCTCTCAAAAATCTGTTTTAAAGCCCTGTCCTTACGAAAAACAAACTTAGGTTTGCGGGTAGCAAAACCCTGAAAATCCTTAAGCCTGATAAATGACCTCCAATTCTTTTCTATAATCTTAACAATGTAATCAGTGTCAGCATTAAATGTGACAACAAACAGAATATGATCATCACGTATATCATACCTGTTTCTGTCATTGTGGTTTTCAACAAAGAGAATTTGGGTACTTTTAAGTATAGGTTGGATGTGTCCACCATCCCTTTTAGATTGTATTTCCTTCCTTACTTCTTCACATAAGGGGATAGGGTAACCCCTATTAATAAACAAATTAATCATATTTTCAACTTCTACCTGAAAGTCAGCTTCTTCGCTGACCATACGTGCTGCCCTGATTAATTGTCTTTTAATAATGGCTTTTTTCTGATGTTCCGGGTGCCAGCTGTCGTAATGCAAATAAGAGTTTGAAAATGTGGATTTTCTGAAAATTTTGGATGAAATAAGACTTTTATCTCTGTTGTAAGTCAAACTTACATCCAAATAACTAATTTTTTCCTCATTGATTTTGTAGGTAAATTTCAGAAACCAAACTGTTTGATTGATATAAGCAATAAATGTCTCCAAAATTCTCATCTCACCCTGCCATATAATAAAAATGTCATCCAAATAGCGAGTATATAATTTAATGTATGAACTGTATTCACTGTTGAAAACAAAATTCGTCTCCCAATATGCCATGATATAATTGGCATAAATGGGGGCACAAGCTGCCCCCATTGCCACACCAGTTCTTTGACGAAACTTGTGACCTTCGAAGAACAAAAAGTTGTTATGTAACACTAATTCCATAAGCCTCACATAAACATTTATTTGGTCCTGGTCATAAACACCAGTGACTAAGAGTTGTTCTTCCAGCCAAACAAGACCAACTTCGTGTGGTATAACACTAAATAAGTTAACCACATCGATGCTAAGAAAACAAATGTCTTGCTGGACACCATAACTTTTAATCATGTCCAAGAAATGCCACGAATCTTTGGTGATATGTGGAAAACTGTTTAACCCTGTCTTCAACTTAGAATCCAAATATTGGCTAATAAAAGACACTTTACTTCTTTTCCCGTCAACGATTAGTCTAAATCGAACATTATTTAGACCTTTATGGATCTTTGGAATTCCAAAAATCCCACTCACAACAGGGAATTTATTAGTCATAAAATGAAATTCATCCTCATTAATTTGCCCTTGAAGCAACATATCTTCAAGGACTAAATCAATTTTTTGATATGCTATATGAATCTCATTGATACTCACTTCTGCATAATTTTCATCTAAAAGCATGGTTAACATTTCGTTATCATAGTCTAAATTTGTCCATAATTACAGCTCCATTACCCTTATCAGGCTTCATCACACGAATATTCTTATTGAAGCAAATATAGTTAATACTATCAATGTTGTCTTGGGTTAAATTGCCTTGATGTACTGAATTATTAACCTTATAAAGTTCCCTTATATCTTGCTCACACAAGTTCTCAAATAAATGAACCATATTATTATATGGTGGGTTAAAATAACTTGGCTTATGTAAATTAGGGGCTCTCAAAGTGCTCTCATTGCAATTTTTAAAACCAAAGTAGGCTAACAAATTCAGTTTACGAGTAAATAACTTCAAATCCATAAGTACTTCAGCTATATTTCCTTTTCTACAAGGTACAAAGTTAAAACCTTTAGATAATACTTCAGCATGTTGCGTATCAAACACAATACTTGAATAATTAAACAACTTAAAATCCTTTGTACTATTAAATAAAATTGTTGGATTAGACAAAGGGGTTAATATGTTACTATCCACAACTTGACCATAAATCAAATTGACCCTCTCATCCAGTTCATTAGTATATGTTAAACTATTCCCTTCAACATCATCAGGTTGAATATCAGAAAACTGCTGAACAACCGGATTTGTACCAACTTCAATAGAATGACATGTATTGTTGTATGGATACCCTTCTGCCATGTGATGCTCTCCACCATTACTATTAAATGTTTTAACTGAATCAGAAATCAAGTCATGAAGCTCATCCACCACTGTATGAGTGCTCATCTGCAGTAATACATTATCATCAGCATCCAAAGATGTTTCAACCATAAAGTTACTGTCTACTTTATCACATAATGCTCCCTGAATATTTTTGTCCAAGCTGTTCATATGATAAAAAGAAATGTCCCTCTCAGCCAAGCACACAACATTACTTGGCTGTGTATCACAAGCTTCACTAACAGTAACCAATATTTTATGTGAGTCAATACTCTGTGTCATCCATTAACATACGTGAAGAAGTTCTTTCTGACAGTGTCATTCTGCTTGGCGAACTACCATCCGATATGGTAGAAAAATGTAAGCTATTAACATTAAAAGGAGACTTTCCTAAAAAACAGCTGTTCGTTAATGAATCATCACAAACAATATTGGTAATATAGTTCGTCCGGGTTTGCTCAATGTCCGTCGAAGCCTTGACCACACTAAATTCAATGTCAACACATGTTGGATCTGAACTACTAGGTGTAATGGCACAACTCTTAACTGTATGCCCCGAATGAATGTTCATTTCACTGCTCATACAAACAAAGCAATTGTCGTCACAAACAGATAAGTCGTGTAACCAAAACATCTTTTTAGTTACCTTCTTGTTGCTTTCTGCCAGTTGTGTTCTTGATTTCCCCACCGATAATCCGTCTTGGGTTTTGCTCCCGACTGGTAACTGCCGTTGTTTTCGCGAACTGGCCCTTGCTGTCTGATTCTTTCTGACCTCCTCGGAGCTTCTCCTGAAGGGTCTTCCCCTCGAACGGCGGCACAATAAGAACCCGCTGCTGTTTCCGTCACCGCCCCTTCTTCCAGATCTTCACTCGGATTGGCTGAATCAGCTGTCTGGGAATTTTGAATGTTGGCTTTTACATCAAGTGGATAGACTTTACCTTTACGGTATGTTGTAATGTCACGCTGAAGTTTGTCAAACTTTTTATTGTAAAGAATATCACAACTCTTGTCGATATCCTTCACTATATTAGTATAATTGGTGAAATATTGATCAAATAAGAGGTCTTGAGTTATCTTTGTATGGACCTCATCTAATGCGTTCAACAACCTATCGATCTTAAGATTGTTGTATTTCACCATAATCTCCATAATTTGCACCCCAGTCGTGTCAAATAATGTATGCAACTCTTTAATCATATCAGCGTTATGTTCACAACCATTCGGGTAACGCCATACCCGTAGACCTTTAGGCACTAACCGCAACTGAATGTTACGCTCAAGATAGCCGTTTTCTAATTGAATTCTTTTTAGTTTGAACAGCTTAAGCTCAAAATCTCTGAGCAGTTCAGTAAGCAATTTCACTTGCATTTCTGACCCCACATGCGGCAGATTTTTGTCATGACTAAAGTTAAAATAATTTGTCATCCAACGATTCCGATTATTGGCCGCATAGGAGCTAGCCGAAACAGATGACCCAGATGGTGGTATAAAACCCGGACAACTGCTATTACCTTCCGATAAACCCACAGTATCCGAATTCAATGGAACAGGTGTAGGTTGTGTGAGAGGTAGTCCCAGGCTGCTATTAGGACTCGAACCAGTGGTAGGATTTAACCTTCCTAAAAGACCTTGAATCTGCACAGTATGCTCACGAAGCTGCGGATGCACTTGTTGCAATAAAACTTTGAAGTTAGTCGGGGAGCCTTCGTCCTCCATGGTGATAACAAAAACCAACCAAAGAACCAGAAAAACAGGAATAAAATCCCACGAAGACACGAAGCTCAACCAAATAGTTTAATGAACAACAATATTGGAAGAGTGGACTCGAAGCGTTCTAGAAGCAACAGCATGTTCATCTAGTGATGCCCTTACAAAGTGCTGCAAACTGGACTCTTTCTCAAGTTCCAGGGCAGACTTTATGTGGACCATTCTTGAGGGGTTCCTGGATCCTTATCCTTCCTTCCCCCAGGTAGGGTAAGCTTTGGAAATCTACCCGTATGCCTCTAAGGAAATATGAATAATGACCATAGTAGAGTCCTGCAAGTCCTGCTTATTTGTAACAGTAGATGTTTGAATTACACAGTACCTCAGTGGCAGCACCCACTAAACATCTCCCTTATTTTATGTAGTTTGATGGTATCTAAACTTTTTGTGCTGCTGTTTGTCTTTGGTTATTTGAGTTGGAGTTTTTTTAATGCATATTGGTTGGTTTCAGGGAATTCCTGTTTCTTGTCCTTCATGGTTTTCCCTACTTAGCAATAAAAGCCTGAATAACTGATTTTCTGTGACGGGGTTAGTCTTCTCTGATGCTAGAGGCTTAGTCAGTCCCCTCTCACAGTGAATCTGAGGAGGAAATTCTGAGCACTGGAAAGTTGCCAGTGTGGGTTTGTGCAGGCAGAGAACTCCATATGCCATTGAAGCAGTGTGAAATTTGAATGTCTACTTATAAACTAAGGATATGCACAGCTGCACTTTCTGCCTTATAATTTATATAAGGAAAAAAAAATATATATATATATATATATATATATGTGTGTGTGTGTGTATATGTGTGTCTGTGGAGGTTATATATATATATATATACATATACATATATATATATATATATATATATATATATATATATATATATATATATATATATATATATGGGTCTACTTCTATTCGCTGACAGCCCATTTCACTGAAACCCATTTGGTCGACAGCTCATTTCATTGACAAAAGTATTCAAGGCAAAAACCGGGGTTTAGCCCCCCCCCCCACTGTTGTGCGACTGTGGAGTTGTTATATATAGTTGGGGGGTGTGGGGGGCACAGCCCCCCACATTGGGGGGGTGGGGGGCACAGCCCCCCACCTAGAATGTTTGTCGATGAAATGAGCTGTCAACCAAATGGGTTTCAGTGAAATGGGCTGTCAGCGAATAGAAGTAGACCCATATATATATATATATATATATATATATATATATATATATATATGTATGTATATATATACATATATATATATATATATATATATATATATATATATATATATATATATATATACATACATACATACATACACAGAGAGAGAGAGAGTATATTGTTTGGTTACAGTGGTTGTATATTGTTTGGTTACAGTGGTTTTATTTGTGGGTTTTTGTCGGTACTGCTACTTGTCTGTGCTTTGACTTTCTGCAGACATGAACAAGGCTTTCCAAAAAATGTGGCTGCTGCACCCATTCTGTCTCAGGATGCCCCCAACCTCTTGTGTAGTATGCTTGGGGACAGAACATGTGCAGGCTGCCCAGGTCATTTGTAAGGGCTTCAGCACATGCTCTCTTCAGAAGAGAAGTGCATTTATTCTTAATACTACCTTCTTCTTCTATTTCTGAGACTTTAAAGGTGAAGAAAAAGGAAATGTAAAAAGTTAAGAATAAAGTCAATGGTAGAGAGAGAGAAAGAAAAGGATAAGAGAAAGTGAGAAAAATCCAGGCATTCTCCTTAACTAAAGCTATCTCACATCACAAGTGCCCTCATTCTCAGTTGCTACTCTGCAGTTCTTGTTTCCAGTGCCAGGGCCATCCTATATAGAGACTCTTGTGAATGATGTCCAGCTAGTCCCCTAAAAGAAAGTAAAGTAGCCACTGTTCAGAAGAGGGAGCTATTCAGGATCCTCCACTCCCTCTTCTGCCTCCCCCCTCAGGTCTGTTGTCTGTCTGAAGCCCCTCTGACTTTAACTGGGAAAGGATGATGAGGGGTTTTGCAAATGCTGAAATTGACATGAGTGTCATACCATCCCCCGTACATCTAGGGTGTAGTAAGTTTGCCCTACATCTCCCTTCAGATAAGCTTCTTCCTCAGTACATGAGGTCCCTGAGCCAGTGTTTTTCCTAGAACTTCCAGCATCTGCAAGGACAGAATCGGATCCTGTGATACCACCTGCAATGCATCCAACTCACTTGACTCTGATCACATCTGATTCAATGGAGTTTCATCACCAATACTTCAATCCTGGGTCCTTTGCACCATCTTTAGCACCACTTCATTCTGTGCCTTTTTGGTGTTGGGGTAGTCAAAGTTTGAAGTGTTGACTCTGACCTCAATGTAAGAGCATTCTGTCCTTTCAACACGTGTCCTCCATCCTTGGCACGATTTCCAGAACCAGATTCAAAAGGAATGTTTCCTGCTTGTAGGAGACTTGAATTTGGACTATCAGGGATCTCTGTGCCTTTTCAGCTGCTTTCCTGATGAGTGTGTGTGTGGTACTGTCAGAAACTGACTTTTTCTTTGAATTGTTGCTGTGCTGCCTTTTTAATAGCTGCTTTATCTTATCACTTCTGTACTGCCTCCATTCTATTTTCAGGTTATGGTGGCATGTTGAAATTATTTATGTTATATTTTCACTTAGTAGTTGATTACTCTATTGGGAGCCTGTGGCTTCAGTTTTTGACTCTTCTGCTGTGCTGGTGGCTCTTCTGCCTTTTGTTACCTGTTTGTGGTTTCCTGCTCTACTGTGACCTCATAGCTCAGTCCTCCGAGTCTACTGCTGTGTTGGCGGTTCTCTCGCCATTACTTACCCAATAGTCTGCTCATGTCATGTTATCTGTAATGCTATTATGCTTCCTAACATGATAGATGGCCAGCTTATTCCCTAGATGTCCTTCAAGGATGCATCTGCAGTCCTAACATATGGGTTGTCCTGCCTCAGGCAGCCCTTCGGTCGGCCGGATTCCAAAGTCTGGGTCTGGCCTCGGCTGATGTCGCACTTCACCCGACGTCAAAGCTGCTGTTTATTGGGTATAAAGGCATCAGCCGACGCCATTTTCCTCAGTCTTTCTTGCCACGCGGTGCCCGAAGCAGAAGCTGTTCGCAAGTGCCGGTCGGTCAGATCCAGAGATTTCTACTACCGAAGACTTCTAAAAAGCTAAGTGCCCCATTGGGGACTCTTTCTTGCCTCAGCCGATGTCAGACAAAGTAAATAATTGTTTAACTTGTGGGAAACAAATACCTCATAAGGATTTCCACTCTTACTGCCTTCCTTGCTTAGGCCCAGACCACGACGTATCAGCTTGTCTAGCCTGTGCTTCCTTCAACCGACAGACACTTAGACGTCGGTCGGAGTTTGCAGAGGAGTTTTTTGGTCCCGCTTTTGCATACAAAATGCCGTCGGAGATTCCGACTACTCAATTAGCTAAAAAACGCAAGGAAAAGGACCGACATTCGTGGCCCGCGGTTTCGGCTGAAACCACGGTTAGGCCAACCGCGAATGTCTCGGTTTAGGCTGAAACCGAGCCCCCGGTTCTTCCTTCGGCCGAAAGCATGCTTCCGATAGCCGAGGCCTCACAGAGCATGGCTGAATCTGCTACTGAATTTACTGCTACAGAAGCAGCCACCCAGGATTTATCAGACACTATTCCTTTAGACATAACTACTCCTGCTCGTGGGGCTGCTAGACCCCCTGCTTCCATGTCTATCAAGGCTTTTGCCAGGGCTAAGAAAGCTAAATCTTCTAAGGCCTTGCCTGCCAAAACACCTTCACATAGGCCTACCTCTAGTTCCCAAATACTCGGCCTGGCTGAGGATCTCATTTCTTTGATCAGAGGATCACAACATCACCCAGACAGGGCCTCTCAGCCCCCTCCAGGCAAGAGGCCTAGGTCTGAACCCCCGGAACCTGTGTCTACAGATTATTCCTCGGATGACTCAGACCTTTCAGACCCTCACGAAGGCCCATATTCTCCTTATGAGGATTCTGATGCAGAAGACTCCATTCCTTCTGCTTCTCCTCCTGAAGAATTTTCCTTTGGGGAAACCTTGCATGCTATGAGGGAACACTTCCAATGGCAGGGCCAGGATTTTTCAGATTCAAGGAAAAGGCTAAGGACTTTTTTACACTTACCACAGCATAGGCCTTTAGCCATTCCGCCAGTACTTACAGTTGTTGATGATGCATATAATGATGCCTGTACTGCTCCTGATTCTCTTCCTCCGGCCCCTGCCAAGCCAGACAGACATTACAGGGTCCCGGACACACACTACCATTTGTATAAGGCTCCTGTTGCAGACCCTGAAACCATTTCACAGGGCCCTAAAGGTGTGGCAGCTGCCTCTGCCAAAAACCCTCTTCCCTCTGAAAGGGCATCTAGAGCATTAGAGAGATGGGGTAAAAAGGTTTATACTTCTGCTACTCTTTCGACCAGGGCCTTGAACTGTCAATTTCACATGATTCAGTATCAGGAATTTTTATTAGACCAGCTAAATAAAAAAATATCTTCTCCTGAACCTTTAGACCGTCAGTCCCTTCAGGATTTGGTACATAACTCTCAGCAGGTCAGTAACCATTTCTTAAAATGTGGCTATGATGCACTGGAGGCTTCCTTTAGATCAGCGGTGACTGGAACAGTGATTTGAAGGCATGCCTGGTTAAAAGAACAATCCTTACCAGACCATGTTAAGTCAAAACTCCTAGATGCTCCCATGGAGAAACAAAGTTTGTTTGGCTCCCCTGCACAGGAGGTTCTAAAAAAGGTGGAAGAAAAAGCGAAATCTGTCCAGTCAAGGATTTCTTACAGGTCCAACCTCCGAGGTTTAGCAGAAATTGGCCTACAAAGAATTGGGCCTTTCCAGACAACTCCAGAGCGCAGAGAGGCAGAAATAGATGCCCAAGAGGCAGAGGTCAATCTAGGGGTGCCTACAGGGGACGTCAGTGGCAACCTACCAACCAGAGAAATACTGCCACAGAATCAACTACAACCACTTCTACAGGGCAGACACAATGACTTGACCCTAGTCCCGCCTACCAGGGAACAACTGGAAGCACCCTTGGGCGGAAAACTAGCCTTATTCTCCAACAACTGCATTACATTACAGGAGACAAATGGACTTTACAAACAATAGACAAGGGCTACAGGTTTCACTTCCATACTCTACCGAAAAAGAGAGGAATGCCAAACCTACCACCAAGCCAAAAAACAGACGCTCTAAGACAAATCAACAACTTACTAAGGATGAGAGCTATAGAAGAGGTGCCACCTATGGAACAAGGCCAAGGATTTTACTCCAGGCTTTTCCTTGTACCAAGGAAAGTAAATCAATGGAGACCTATTCTAGATTTGTCCACACTGAGCACATACCTCATTGTTCCAAAATTCAAAATGCTGACCCTCCAGCAACTTCTTCCCATGCTGGGCAAGGAGTCTTGGCTGGTGACTCTAGATCTCAAGGAGGCATACCTGCACGTCCCGATACGACCAGATTGCAGAAGACACCTCAGATTTCTTGCAGGATCAGAGCATTATCAATTCTCAGCATTGCCTTTTGGCTTATCTACTGCCCAGAGTATTCACGAAATGCCTGGCATCAGTAATTGCTCATTGCAGACTTCAGGGAATTCAGATTTACCCATACCTGGACGACTGCCTATTACAAGCGGACAACAAGGCAAAGTTAACAAAAGATTTGGAAAATGTCATACAACTGTTGCAAGCCTTGGGATACACAGTCAACATGCAAAAGTCAAGACTAGTACCATCCCAAAGGATAACATTCTTGGGTGCAGAATTAGACACATCAACTCAGATGGCTTTTCTCACAGAAGAAAACAAAAGCAACTACCAGCCTACTTCATGACATTAACAACACAAACTCAGCTTACTGCAAGGAAAGTCCTGCAAGCCCTGGGTTACATGGCATCCTGCATAATATTGGTTCCACATGCCAGGCTACATATGAGAAAGCTACAATGGTATCTAAGGAATGTATGGTCTCAACACAAGCACAGTCTAGAAGCCCAGATTCCAATAATTCCCTGCCTGAAGCAAGAATTCCTGTGGTGGGCTCAGGCCTGTCAGTTGAACAGAGGCTTGCCTTTCCACAAACCACAGCCAAGCCAGACCATCACCACGGATGCCTCAGACCTAGGATGGGGGGCACACATGGTGGACAAGTGTATACAAGGCCTATGGACCCAAGACCAGCGGAATCTACACATAAATCTAAAGGAGATGCTGGCAGTGAAACATGCGATCCAGGCGTTCAGACCACTCCTTCAACAGGGTCATCTGCTGATAAGGACGGACAATACCACAGTCATGTGGTACATCAACAAACAGGGAGGTACACATTCATATCTTCTATGCCGGATGACAATGGACCTGTGGAATGTGGCCCTGAACCTCAACATTCAACTTCAGGCCAGATTTGTACCAGGAAAAGAAAATTCTCTAGCAGACACCTTAAGCAGAACTACCACGGATGCTCACGAATGGATGCTGCATCCAGATATCTTCAAAGCCATAACAAAGAAATGGGGACTACCACAGATAGACCTGTTTGCCTCCCCACACAATCACCAATTGAAGAAATTCTGCACAAGAGCATACCACCCACTTGCTTGGAGGGTGGACTCCCTTTCCTTCAGCTGGAAAAACCTGTCAGCATATGCATTTCCACCTCTTCCCTTGATGTACAAAGTTCTACTGAAGATCAGAGAGGATCAGCCAAGGGTAATTCTGATAGCTCCAGACTGGCCGAGGCAACATTGGTACCCGCTACTGAGAAGCATGTCTCGGACACACATATGGCATCTACCTCTATGTCCCTTACTACTAACACAGGACAACTACAAGATCCTACATCCAAACTTGAAAACACTGCAGCTAGCTGCTTGGAATATTGCATAAAACAAAATAACCCAGGTTTATCTCAGAGGGTTAAGGACATTATCCTGGAGGCACGCAGACCCTCCACAAGGAAGACTTATTCAGCCAAGTGGAAAAGATACCTCATTTGGAGTGCAGCAAAGGAGAAAATGTCTCATTGGCAAACATAGCACACATCCTGGAATATTTAGCAGAGCTGTTCCACAATGGCCTGTCTTACTCCTCCATTAAGATTCATGCATCAGCAATTTCAGCAGAATACAACATGGATCCTCCTGTCTTCTCTCATCCTCTACTCAGGCAGTTCTTGAGAGGAATCAAAAATGTAAAGCCTCCAAGGAAACCACCTTTACCTACATGGGATCTCAACTTTGTGCTGGAAAAGTTAACACTTCCCCCTTTTGAACCAGCAGCAACAGCAGAATTACAATTCTTGTCTTGGAAAACTGCTTTCCTGCTAGCAATTACTTCAGCAAGAAGGGTATCTGAGTTACAGACATTAATGGCAGTACAACTCTTCCTTATCTTCCATCAGGACAGAGTCTCTCTGAGAACTAACTCTACCTTTATGCCAAAAGTGGTCTCCAGAGTATCATTGAACCAAGCGATTCATTTACCTACATTCTTCCCCAACCCACAGAACAGGGGGGAAAGACTGCTACATACCTTGGATGTGCACAGGCAATTATGCTACTATCTGGACAGAACTAAGAACAGCAGAAAAACTGACTAGCTTCTGGTAGCATATGCAACAGGAATGCAAGGAAAAGCAATTTCAAAACAGACATTCTCAAAATGGATAGGAAATTACATTCGATTTTGCTACTCTTTTCATGGAAAGACAACTCCTGATAATATCAGACCTCATTCCACAAGAGCTACAGCCACCACTACAGCTTTCCTACGAGGAGTGGCTACCAAAGACATTTTAGAAGCTGCTACATGGAGCTCCGTGCATACATTTGCCAAGCATTACAATCTTCCCTTATACTCTAGATCCCGAGCAGGTTTTGCAACTGCTGTTTTGCAAGGGATCTTAACTACACCATCTTTATCTTAGTGCCTCCTCCCCCAGTTTGGCTATGGTATTCTACCCATATGTTAGGACTGCAGATGCATCCTTGAAGGACATAGTACAGTTTTGTACCTACCATAAATGTAGATGTCCGATAGGTATGCATCTGCAGTCAGGATTACCCACCCTCCTTCCCCTCTGTGGTATTCCTAGGGTATTTACCCCTCTTTAGCTAGCTGGGGGAATCTATTATGGTGTATTTGTTTGTATATATGTATATACTTTTTTTATATTGTTTGCTCTCTACTGTTTGGAATTGTTTGCATTTATCCAAATTTAGCCTTACTAGAGGGCACCTGGCATCTGGGGCAAGAAACACTGAGGAAAATGGCGTCGGCTGATGCCTTTATACCCAATAAACAGCAGCTATGACGTCGGGTGAAGTGCGACATCAGCCGAGGCCAGACCCAGACTTTGGAATCCGGCCGACCGAAGGGCTGCCTGAGGCAGGACAACCCATATGTTAGGACTGCAGATGCATACCTATCGGACATCTACATTTATGGTAGGTACAAAACTGTACTTTATATCTAGTCTTAATGTATGCCTTAACAGCTTAAGTACCGAGCCCCTGTGTATTGCCTTGCTATTCCTAGCTTATATTTACCTGTATAGCACACATACCGAACCCTGGTGTCAGAGATTTCAACCTTTTACAATACAAACTCCGTGACTTCTGAACACCACTCTGCCCATGTTCCAAGACTTGGTTTCAGAGTATTTTATGCAAATGACTGATACCGACATGGCCTCTGATGCCTAGCCCTAAACTTCTACCTAGACTTAGTTCCTGGCACCTCACGGAATACTAGCGGCTATTTCCCACTGCTAGCTAACTAGTTGGCTCTTCCTACCTTTGCTACATTGTCTGCCTTTCTGTAGCGTGACTTGATTAAGCTGCTGTATCAACCGTACGTGTTCCAAGGCTCGGATTCTGAGCCTGTATTGAAACTGGAGCGATTTACCCTGTGCACTCAGTAGAAACACACATAATGCCAATCTATTGTAGTTAATTGTCTTCCCTTTTCATGAACGCTCTATAATGCTCAGTATGTTACTTCATATTCTCCCTGCTCTTTTACTGAATGTATAATGCTTAATATTTTCTGTTCCTCTTGAATATACTTTTCTTTCAGCTACACTGCTTATGCCTCTGTGCTTTTTATGCTTGTACTATTATGTCAGTCATTATTTATCTATCTTGCCTAACACCTCCAACTGCAATTAACAGCTTTTAACAAATGTTGTCGCCGTATGACTGTTAGTACTGCACTGATTGTGTATTTTACCTCTGCCATTATGCTCGGCTATTATGTATTTCAGCCATAGACAATCGTTGTCTTCACTGTGATTCTTTTAATTGCTGCAGTTGTGATGCTTTTAATTGTTCCCATATTGCTCTGATACTTAACCCTCACTGCTGTCTCTGACCTCCCTCTTAGTTCTTCCCTAACTCTACAGTTTACTCTTACTTACCCCTTCACTGCTACCCTCCACTAGGCCATCTGCCCCCACTGTAAAAGAAAGATTTATTTAAACACAGGGATGAAGGCTTTGGTGTTTGTCGAAACCGGTTTGTCTTGAGGATTTCTGTCTATACACACTGACCTGAGATATATACATATCCTGTTTTTTGGCTTATTTATAATGATTAATGTTTCTAGCAATTCATATATAGCATTTTATTGCCTGCTGTGTAGTTTTTACTGCATTTTATTGCTATTAACTAATCTGCATGGGTAACTGATTTGTTTGCAGTTAAATGCATTCTGTATAGTCTCTTTGCTTTTATCTGTTTAAATACTTTCATTTTGTGGCTTTCTATAGTGTTTACTGTCTAAAGAGTATAGGCTAACAGCTTTAGCATTGGTCCCCAGCCTCCCTCCCTGTTGGTGTCTTGTTGTTATACTTGATGGCTTTGCAGTTGCCCTCCCCTACTGTAAATTTGATCTGGGAGACTCCTTCCAGTCTAGTGTCATTAGCTCATTCTACCTAATTCAGAGAGAACATCTGAGAAGGCCTTCTGTTCCTCCTTTTTCCCATTCAAAAAAAAATTGCCTGAATCTCCTTGTGTTCTGACTGTGCTTCTCAAACATTTTGGAAACAGAATATATTTCAGAGCGTTTATTATAACTGTATTTGCCTTAATATTGCTACAACTCAACTGCTCTAGTTTGCACTGCATCTGAATTGTTTGTGTGTTTTAGCTGCTTTTCTGTATATATAGACTTCTCTGTATATGTAGACTAGCTACTTATTCTGCTGTATTACTGCCTCTTAAATCGGTTTTCAGTTGTGCACTTGCCTTGCTTAATTTAAAAAGTTTTAAATTGCTAATTTTGTAGAGTTTTAATTGCATTTACTGTTTAGGACTACACACTAAAAATGCGTGTGTTTGCACATTTTTCGCATTGTGCAACACTGCGAGGCTACAGTTAAACTATTCCAGGTGCAAGAAAGGCTGCTTTTCAAATTTTTCCTTAGAAACTAGCTGGTTTCTCAGGAGTAGCACTAAAATCTGAACCCCTGTGACTAGCACTTGCTCTAGAACCTGCTGGAAAGCACTAGGAAGCCTGAAACTGATACAAGCACTCAACTCTTCTTGTCAATAAAGAGAAATTAATCTTAGGCACTAAACAGCCTATAATTGCAAAGTACCTTGCAAAGGTAAGGGAAAACAGCTCGTATACTTTACAAAAAAAGCACCTAAACAGGGATGTCCAAGGGTCAGCTTCCAGTGATTTCTCCTTGTCCACCTGGTGAATCTGGGCATACTGGGGCAATGCAGCAACTGCCTCATGTACACCGACAACCCTCTCCTCCTACCACCCAACACTACAACCTGCAAGAGAGGCACTTATAGCCAAACTGGAAGCAAAGCTCTCTCCGGCCAAGATTGTGCTAGACAGTCAAGAGGAGAAGGTTAACACCTGCACTACACCTCAAGCAACTCATAGCCCTTCAACACCCACACATAGCAACACTAAACCCACATATGCAGAGGCCCTTAACATTAACCTGCCCAAGCAACAAGGACCTCCGAAGCTGAAATGCAAGCACCAGTCGCAACCAAAGTGACATACAGCTCACAACACCAGTGTGCCACCCAACAACAGCCCCTAAGGAAAGACAATGTACCCAACACTTTAGTCATATGTGACTTTATAGTCAGCCGCACTTATGTCCCACTCACCAGGCTGAACAAGGAGAAAATTACAGTCAGCTGCCTGTCGGGTGCAAGGATCCGCCACATAATGCATGTACTCAAGTCACTGCACAACAAGTACAAATATAACTGTCATTGTCCATGCTGAAGTGAATGACTTGAGACGTACCTCCCTGCACTACATGAAAAGAGACATGGAAGAGCTCTCGGATCATGTGGCACAGGCAGGTATGACCCTAGCTCTGAGTAGCATCCTGTCTTCGCCCAGAATGATACCACAGTATAAGGACAAAATGATTGACTTCAGCAATTGGCTAAGCTACTGGTGTCATTCAAAGGGGATCCAGTATTTGTCTGCCTGGGAAGACATGATCGACAAACCACGATGCTTTGCCAGATATGGTCTGCACCTGTCACCCCTGGGATTCAGGTTACTTGCTAAAGCTCTTGCCACCCTTATAGTGCCTTTTTTAGGCATGGTTCAAAGGACAAAACCACCACCGTAACAGATACAACATGCAAAATCTGAAGGTAATGCTACTCAGTGCTAGAAGTCTAAACCTCAAAATGCACTCTCTCGAGGCACTCCTAAAAATGGAGAACATCGAACATCGATATCTGTGCAGTAACTGAGACTTGGTTCAAGGCTCCAGAGAGCACCCCTGCAATACCAGGCTACAACTCTTACCACACTTTTCGGCCACAAAACCAAGACCGAAACACTAAAGGTGGAGGAGTGTCCGTATTCACCAAGGATATTCACACCTCCCGGCTAGTTGCCCAACACAATGCATCTGAAATTCTCCAGGTGCAACTAACACTAGGTAAGACTGCAATCCAAATTGTAGTTTGCTACAGATCCCCCACCATGCCCCAAGATTCTCACTACACCTTTCTAAACATACTGGAAAATATTAAGATACAGCCAAACACCCTAATACTGGGTGATTTCAACTTACCCTGCCATTAACTGGGAAAACTACTCGGGTACCAACTCCTTGTCTCAATGGTTCTTGGAATTCATAAATTCCAACCCCCTGGATCAACTAATCCATTGTCCCACCAGGGGCTCCAATATCCTAGACCTGGTCATTACCAACATGGGAGATAGATGCTCCACACCAGTGGTCACCCCCTCATTGGTCAGGTCTGACCATAAGCAAATCACCCTTGACATCCACATCCCACCCCTCAGTAAGGAAACCTCCTTAAAAAACTTCTCCAAAGCCAACTTCTTGCTACTGAAGTCAGAAGTGACAAATGTCATGACACCCATGGAGACGGGATCTGAAAGTTCAACTGCAGAATCCTACACTAAGGCACTGTACGAGCACATCCACTCGTGCATGAATCATGCCATCCCAAATAGAACCAAGATGCTCTCCTCCAAAAAAAGGAAGCCAGTCTGGTGGTCCCCTGCTATAAACAAATTATACAACAGAAGGAAGAAACTGTTGCAGAAAAGAGGAAAATCCCAGGATGCAAAAAACTCCCTCACCAGCCTTGGTAAGAAGCTGAGATCCCTCATAAAATCCTCAAAAGCTAGTTATGAAAATAAAATTGCCAAAGATTCCAAAGACCAACCACAAGGCATTCTATAGTTATGTCAAGAATCTAAATGGCAATGCTCATATCTGCTCTGAGCTTCAACAGAATGGCATTAAATGTACTGATCCCAAGGATATTGCCAATATCCTGGCAGATCGATTTAGTGCCAACTTCACCCCCCTCTCACCCCCTAAAGGGCCCATCTCAATGCCAAAAGATTGCCAAATTCCGGTAATCACGGCCACACATGTAGAAACCGCACTCTCCAAAGCTAAGAATACAGCATCCATAGGACCAGATGACATCCCAGGCTGTGTACTACATGAACTACAAAATGAACTGGCACCTCACCCAAGTGTCATGTTTAATCATAGCCTCACCTCAGGCTTTGTGCCTACTGAGTGGCGCACAGCTACAGTTATCCCACTCCACTAGGGGAGGTCCACCTTGGATCCTGGGAACTACCATCCCATCAGTCTGACGAGCCTGATCTGCAAGGACATGGAACGCATTATCATGGAAACAAAGACATTGGCAACCTTCATACACTGGACCTCACCCAATTTGGGTTTGTGAAGGGCCGATCTTGTCTCCTGAACCTGATTGACTTCTTCGAATCAGTATCCAGAGCTATGGACGAGGGTAAGGCGGTCCACACAGCCTATCTGGACCTCGCCAAGGCCTTCGACACCATCCCCCACTCTGGAATCATAGATAAACTTACTAAGCTGGGCATAAATCCCTACGTCACTCAATGGGTGGCCAACTGGCTTACTGGCAGAACCCAGACTGTAAGAGTAACTGACTCCAAATCCATCTCCAGACAAGTGACAAGTGGAGTACCTCAGGGTTCAGTCCTGGGACCACTCTTGTTTGGCATCTACTTCTCTGAAGTACAGGCCAACACTAAGGGATCTGGCTAACAAAGTTCGCAGATGACTGCAAACTGGGAGCCATTATTGAATCCCCAAATTATGTGGATAGTCTACGAAAAGTCCTTACAGAAACAGATGCCTGGTGCCAGAGCCATGGGCTCAAGCTTAATGCCAAGAAATGTATAGTTATCCCCTTTGGAAAAAACATGTACCCATGAATTACCACATAGGTGGCAGTACACTAAACATCAAAAGTGTGATGAGAGACTTAGGGACACAGGTGGACAGTGGTCTCACTTTCGATAACCACATCGCCACAACAGTCAAAAAATCCTTTTATGTGGCACACCTCATCACTAAGGGCTTTTCATCCAGAAAAAAGGAGGTCATTGTCTCACTGTACTCATCCTTCATTAGACCCATTATAGAGTATAATGCCCCATTTGGTATGTACCTCACAAGACATCTGCAACAGCTGAAAAGGCCACAGAAATACCTCACTAAAAGAATCACAGGCCTAAAGCAGATGCCATATGCTGGCCGTCTAAAAAAACTCCAGCTATAGTCTATGGCATATCATCTACTCAGAGGCGATCTCTGCTTAACATACAAGGCATGTCAAACCCTGAGCTGTTGGACATGCTCCACTTAAAGAAATCCCAATCCCTCAGAGCCACACGCTCCATGGATCTAAACCTTGTCATCACAATGAACAAAACATGCTGGAGGGATAGGTTCCTGACCTAGAGACTCCCCATACTCTGGAATAGACTGCCCATACATGTCAAGCAGAGCGCCTCCTTGGCCCTCTTCAAAAGGAACCTTGATGATTGGATGGGAGATAGGTAATTCACCCCGGGGATCATGTCAGTCACCCTGCTAGACAGGGGTCCAGAGAAGTAAATATTGTGGGAAGAAATATCCAGGAAATTGTTATGGCTATGCTTGTATAGGCCCTAGGGCTGATAGCCTAGTACCAACCTATGAACCTTGCTATTTTATGAATAAAACGCTGGTCTAACCAACTCTCCAAGTGCTGGCTGTGTTGTTTGGATGTAAACACAGTCTCTTATCACCATTATAATTGCAAAACATTTTATCTACGTATTAACTGTATATTCTTTCCCTTCCATTTCAGTTTGTTCTTGACATCTATACCTCCCAGGTGTCTCCCACTGCCCTACTTCGAACCCAGACGTCTGTCCTGACTCGGAATTACTAAGGGGACCCTACAGTATTTCTGAAACCTCTCCGCTGCCCCAAGAATTTAATCAATAATACTATCGATTTATGATTCATTGTATTACCAACACTGTTGTCGTTCTTACCCAGTGTGCTTTTGCTAGCAGCCTACCAAGGATATAAATTCCCTTTTTTTCTCCTAAATTACTTCTCAGCCCTCTAACAGCTAGTGCTCTTTACTGTTGTTTCCCTGCTTGGCCACCAGGTGGCATTGTTCAACTTGTATCTAAATGCCTATACTGGCTGTCGGTATTGCTACTGCTTTCCAAAGCCTCTCTGCCCTGTTTCTCCTCTAACTACCTCCTCTCTAGCCGTACTAGTAATTTATTATACTCCACTACAGCCCAGTTACATCTCCTAATCATTCTAATTCCTCTGCCCCCTTCCAACTCATTTTCATTGCTTTCCCATTGTGCCTTCATACTCTGAGGTGTTCTCTGCTCCACTGATAACTTTTCGTTGGCTGTCCTCCTTCTCCTTGGCTCTACCTGCCCCGTTCGCCCAGCGGGCTTACTCTGCTCCCCTACCCCTATTTCCCACCCACCCCCACTGCTCCTACTTTTATACTAATCTGTCCACACCTACTAAATTCCCACCACCCAGTCATAGATCTCCCATCACAGTTAATCTCAGTATCCTATCAGACACATCCCCTATCCCCTCCCCTACACACCTTAATTCTTTTTCCCTCTGCCCTTCCTCTTCCCTCTTCATTTTCCCTGTCTTATACTAAATTACCCTTAAGCCTTTATTCTGTCCTCTCTCTCCTCTCTTTCTCTTCCTTCCTAATGTAAACATTCACTTCTAGTCCATCTATACCCACATATAGTCTACTCCTTCCATTTCTTTTGCTCTCAACCATGTTCTCTTCTCTCAAAGCTCCCTTTTCCCTCCTACTTCTCCTTCTTCCTCTTTATCATGCAATCTCCAACATCTCCCACGAACTACTATTCTCGCCATCCTTTCATACAACCAATGAAAACATTCTCCAAACAGACTTGTATAGTCATTTCTATTTCATCTCTTCTTCCCTGATTCAGCCCAAGCCCCTGTACCTATTCAAAATTAGAAATACCTGCTCCACTACTAAAACACTTATTCTCAAAAAATACTTCTCCCTCGTGAACATTTAAAATCCAAACAAAAACAATTAAAGACAACTCTCTCTAAAAACCTCTTCTTAGCTGGAGACATTCACCCCAATCCTGGACCAAACCCTTCCATAAATGCCAGCTATCCACCTTGCTCCCCTAACAACTCTATCCCCCACAATACCATCAAACTTATAACAGTCAGTGCTCAAAGTCTGAATAACAAAACTCACCAGTTCCAAGCTTGGCTTACCCACAACCAACCTGACATTGTAGCCATCACTGAAACATGGCTCAAACTTCACATCTCAGACTCTGAAATCCTTCCTCCTGGATTCTATGCTCTCAGATGTGACCACCTTCATAGAAAAGGCAGTGGCGTTGCATTAATCTGCTCTAATCTTCTCACTCTAATCCCCTTCCCAAAGCCAACACCTCAATTTGCCAATGCAGAACTAACAGTCAGTCTATTAAAAATGAACAATTACAAAACCCTGTGAATCATTGCCCTATATATCCCTCCCAGGCAAAACTCCTCTACCCTTGAAGATTTACTCCTATGGGCCTCAACTAATATTAACCTTGAAACCTACATCCTAGGTGATGTAAATATCGATTGGAACAAAATCAACAGCCCTAATCCCTCCCAATCTATTAATCTTTTCAACTTCACTCAACTAACCCTCTCCATCACCAGACCTAACAAAACAAACCCCCCTGGATCCATTCCAGATAGGATCCTAGTCACCCATCCTGGTAAAATTTCCTGTTCTGGCATCATCCCTGACTCTATTAGTGACCATCTCCCAGCTTACATCCTCCGCACAACTACTTCTACCCTACATCAGCATCAATATATTCAAACTCGCAACCTTAGTAAATTTGACCCCAAAACCTTTTCCAACATCCTAAAACAAATGAACTGGAGCATTATAAAAACCCTTCCTCTAGACACACCATAGAATACTTTAATTCTACCTTCCTAGACACTCTAAACTTCCTAGCCCCCCTAAAAAACAAAAGAATAAAAAGGAATAGTGCCCCATGGCTATCCAAAGAAACTAAATTAACCATGCTTCAAAGAGATGAAGCCTGGAAGCTCTTTCATAAAAATAAACTCCCAAAAACCCATCTCCTATACACACAGCTGCGTAACCTTGCAAAAAAACAAATCAGCAATGATAAAAAATCCTACTATACTACACTCCAGTCTAACCATGCCAAAAACACTAAGCTTTTCTGGAAGTCCATTAGCTCTCTTCTCAATCCAGGCTCCAAAAACAACCCTTGCCCTGACCCAAGCAAATCTGACCTTGAATTAGCCTCTCAATTCAACTCGTTTTCATCCAGTCAGTATCTGACTTAACCAAGACCTTCCCAAATAGTAACCCACCTCACCAGTCTTCTCTCTCATCTCAATTCCCTAATAACTCCTCCTATTTTTCAGCTTAAATCAGTCTCAACTAACCTCATAAAAATCTCCTATCCAAGCTTAAACCCTGTTGTATTGCTCCAGACAATATCCCATCTACCTTTCTCAAATCTGCTGCTGATGGTATAGCATTTTCTATCAGTATCCTCATCAATAGATCCATAAAGGAATCCTACGTCCCCAAACTTTGACGTTCAGCCTACGTCCTTCCCTTCCACAAGGGAGGCAAAAACACAAACTTCTCTAACTTCCGCCCTGCAGCTCTTCTCTCACCAATCTCTAAAATCCTAGAAAAATGCATCCATCTCTAACTTATGCCTTTTCTCACCCAACACCAACTCCAACCCAACATGGCATCCGACCTGGGGCATAGTACCATAACAGCTCTTCTCTCCTTCTTAGAAACTGTCAACCAAGCCCGGGATTTTGGTAATCTTGTATCTACTGTTCTCCTTGATCTCTCTAAAGCTTTTGACACCATTTCCCATAAGCATCTTCTTAGTCATCTGTCTAACTTAAACATCTCCCCAAACACTCTATCCTCGTTTTCAAGTTATCTTTCTAACAGATCTCAGGCTGTGAAATGGAAAGATAGCATCTCTTCTTTCATTTCTACTTCCACAGGAGTGCCACAAGGGTCCGTCCTCGGACCCATGCTGTTCAATATCTTTATCAACAATTTTCCATTCCTGATGCTAAAGTCATTCAGTATGCTGATGACTCTACTCTCATCTGCTCTGCCTCTAACCTCCCCGATCTTCTAACTAAAACTCAAACAGCCTTCTCTACTACTGAATTATGGATGCACCAAAATCACCTCTCTCTAAATGCAAATAAATTTAAAATTCTCATATTCCCCCCTTCTAAATCCTTCTCCTATGATAAATCTTCCTTCCGAGTCCTTAGCCAAAACAACTCTCCTATTGAAGTCATTCCCTCTGCTAAACTTCTTGGTGTAACTATAGATGAACAACTAAAGTTCGTTATCCACATACATCAAAACATAAAGAAAACCCACCAAAAACTAGGTATACTATATAGGAATAATCATTTCCTCTCCTCTTCTACTAGACATACTTTGGCTTCTACCTACCTCCTCCCTTCCTTACTGTATGGAGCTTCTCTTCTAACCAACCTTTCCTCTTCCCTCACCTCCAAACTTGAAATCTGTTACAATAAGATTTCTAAATTTGTCTTCAAATCTACTTACTTTACTCATCACTGTGCCTCCCTTCAATCTCTGAATTGGCTAGAACTCACTAATTACCTTGACTATCTCCAACTTACACAGCTCATAGACTCATTTTCTGTCCAACCAAATGCCCTGCTTTGACAAACATTCTTCCCCCCCATACCCCTAATAGAGCTCTACGTTCTGAACATCAAAACTTAATTTCCATCCATAAACCAAAACGACCTGCTGGACAACCTCTCCTCTACTTCTCCCTAGGCAAAAAATGGAATTCACTCCCTTCCACACTTAGGACATTGTCAAACTTAGATAATTTCAAACCACAGCTTTACTACTACCTCTCCTCAAAATGGAGATGTAGCTGCATTCTCCCCACTTAGATCCCATTAAGCAAAGCAAGGTTTCTTCCTTTTGATGCCAAGACTCCCTAGAGTCCACTTTAGCCTTCTATAGCTATCTCCTATGAGACATCTTCTCTCCTTGAAAATATCAAGCACCTACGGCTCTCTTAGCCATTTAAAGCTCTCTGTCATATGATAGCTTTACTAAACGTAAATATTGTATATAGTTATTCGATTTCATATAAATTCATTTACATCTCACTTTTTGATGATACTTGTAACAGATTTTATTGCAACTGTATTTCTTTTACTGTAATTACTGCAAATGCATTTGTTGTTTACTGTTTTTTCTTTGCTGTATTCTGTTTTATGGAGCTTTTCTCCCGGGCCTCCGCTGAAAATGGGCTCCGTGAGCCCAGTGGACTTCCCCGGTAATGAAACTGAAAATAAAATAATAAATAATAAATAAATAATGTAATTGTGTTCCTTTTACTGTCTATACTGTAGAATTTCTTTAGGTTTAGCTGTTACAGTAAACAAATCAGTCCCAATATAACAATGCACAAGTCTGTCTCAGACTTAGCAAAAAAAAAAAATTGATGTAGCTCTTCCTTTTAATTTGTATAATCAATTTATGTATTTATTTTTTCTCCTTGATTATACATAAAATATTTTAGCGCCAGCCAGTGTTTCACACTGGCTTGGGAAAGGACTATTCATTTTAACAATCAAAAATCATTTTAATAATTAAAAATCATCAAGGTAAGAAAGATAAGGCAGTGAAATCTAAACTAGGCAATGAATTAACCATCTAGTTATATGGAACTGCGTAATTAATAGACTAACGAGTTTGTCTGATATATAGACTGCTAGATTGTCTAGATGTTCTTGCCATTACCTATCTAGAAAGGAAGAGAAGTTTGAAGAAAGACTGGAAAAGCCTTAGGTAGAATAAATTGATTTACTGTAATTTTGTGAAGATTGTTAATTAAACATGTAGCATAAATAAAATGAGGCTGCTGTTATTTCTTCACTGTTCCATGTATTTTTTAATTATGTAATTAACTTGTTGCTGTGCTTCTTGAGTGGATAGAAGGAGTAGTTCAAGTTGGGTACACTAGTTTTAGCACTGCTGTCATGTGACTAGCTTTATTTTCTATGGGTGAAATGCTAGCCACAGTTTACTTATGTTTCCTTGGAGTGTATAGTATACTGATATGCAGGCAGCATGCCACAGAGACAAGCTCTCAGTAGACCTAAGCTGTTAACTGTAATGTAGATTTCAAGTTATTTATACAAAGGTGCTTTTGAAAATCACATTGCTTTGACTGACTTAAGCTTTGGCCACATAGAATTATGTAGTCATATAAGTTGTTGCTTCTCATTTTGATTTCTTCCGCGTCACTGCAGTTTGTAGTAGGCACAGTAAATGAAGGTAAGATTTTGTCAGAGCATCAACTGCATTTATATGGTACAGTGATAACCTAATGCTCTGTTTACTGTAATGAATAACAAAATAGTGTAGTATGTGCACTAAACAGGTGTGACTTCATTAAACTGATATAGAGAATAGTAAACTTATCAGTAACTCGCTGTTCTTTTTGATATATTCAAGCAAAATGTAAATATAAAAAGCATCCCAGAGACCACCATGTTTAAAATTCTTATACTTTTGAGCTCACACAATGTGTATTTACACTTGATCTCCACCACCACCGCCTCCCCAGTGTACAAGAGGGTTGTCACACTCTAGCAGTAGGAAATTGCATTTGACACTGTGCTGTCTGAGTTTGAGATTTTTTTTTGGTATAAAGAAAATAGACTGCTTATTATGTGGCTTTTGTGTCTGAATTTCTTGTGTAGTTCTTGTTGCAGAGGTACAGAAGAAACTGATCTTTTTTGAGTATGTTAGAATGCATTGCCTTAATATATGTTGTCATTTAATTATTAGAACTAAAGCAGTGATATAGATGCCTGCATGTTATACCTTTTCTTATTATTTTAGTAATTACATGGTTGAACAAGCAACTGAATGACAGCCAGATAACAAGGAAGCAAGAAATAAAACCTCTTGAAACCCCACCTTTGTATTCTAATTCTGATCCTTTTAAAATGGGAGCATTGGCACACAGTGTGGTAAGTTTTAATTATTCAAAAGCATATTTAAGTTAAAAATAAACAATTTCAGTTGTAGTAATATGAAGGTTGAGCTGTAGTTTATTATTTTGTTGTGGTAATATAGTCATTGTTTTATTATCTATGTGTTAATGGCATATCTAATGTCACCACAGAGGTAGCATGTTTTTGCCTGAAGCAGACAAATCAAAACAAACACACACAAACATCACTATACAACATCAGCTGGATAAGGCCGCATTGTCTTTTGGAAGCACCTCACATGATCATGACCCACTTTGTCAAGTCTGTAGGTTTAAACTAGGTTCTCAGCTATATACATTCTTGAGAGGAAAAATACAAAATATAGGTGAATTGGAAACCTTACATTAAAGGTTTGTACTTCCCTCCCCCGCCAAATACGTCACCGTCAAGGGTATTGTCTCACAAATCTTCACCACTGACACCAATTAATATGTGATGAAGAGGCCAACATGAAAGGGGTAATTGGCATTATGAACACATGGCAGATGCATGCTGCTGCCTCAAGTTATGATCTGCACCTACAACACCCAAATAAGCTTTACTCTGAACACCTGCAGGGCAAAAGTATAACCACTTGCTTACCAGGATTTCTTCCACATTGCTGTTATCCCATTGCGTTCTTGTGTCATATTACAAATAGTAACTGAATCCTGGCCAGAATAATTTTGTGTACACACAGAATTTGTCAAAAGAGGCTAATGATAACATTTTAGTGCCTGTGCTCCCTTTCCTGTCTTTACTGTAACTTGCTGACATCATTTAGATTAATTTAGCACATTAAGGACACAGGTACTGTCCACTGTTAAAATAAGTCAACCAGAATATAAATGCTGCACAGCTATTGTTAAATGGTCACGCCTTGAAATTTGGATGCCAGCATTTAAGAAGTTACCAGTTTTATGCACATAGAGTTAATAAACTACATATCACTGAAATTGCATAATGTAATTATTTTCTTAAAATTAAACAATGGGCTTTTAATGTTAAATATACATGCAACTATGTACCTGTACAGTGGACCATATAGATACTAAACTGACAGATGTTAGTTAGAAATACGCTAGTTATTAGCTGTCTAGTAGTGGGCGGCCACGGTGGTGCAGTGGTTAGCATTGCCGCCTCACAGCAAGAGGTTCTCCGGTTCGATCCTCGGCTGGGGTGCCTTCTGTGTGGAGTCTGCATGTCCTTCCTGTGGTCGCGTGGGTTTCCTCCGGGTGCTCCGGTTTCCTCCCACATCCCAAAGACATGCTGCAGGTGGATTGGACACTCTAAATTGGCCCTAGGTGTGCATGTGTGTGTGCCTTCTGTGGAAGGTTGGGCGCCGGGCTGGCAACTCGACACTGTAAAACTCCACTGCCAATCAATCTGTGGACACGGTGATCCGCTGTGGCGACCCCTAACCGGGAAAAGTCGAAAGAAGAAGAAGATTAGCTGTCTAGTAGTGCTCCTAACACATTTATTTATTTATTTATTGATTGATTGATTTGTTTAATTAATTTATTTATTTATTGACTGGGTTAGTCCAGGGGGGTTTTTGGCCCATTTTCAGTGGAGACCCGAGGAGAAAAGCTCCAAGAATTACAGTAACAAAAAAGAAAAAAGTTATTGAATTTTACACGCTTCATGTTTACTAAAATATATTTAGCTTTGGCTTTAATGAGCTTTTTAACATTTGTAAGAGATTCACAGGCAATACATTTCAGACATGAGTTATTTTTTTTTGTTAAACAAGAAACATTTTTATTGAATTATCACTTATGACAATGGTAATCATATATTTATATAAACAAAAACAAACCATATTGACATATTTTCAGTTGCAAACATTATACATGACATAATCTTCTATACAGTCACTATCCATCTAACATTACATAGCTCATTCAATTCCTGCCTTCCTTTAAACCTCATTCCTCCTCCAAAACATCATTCTGCATGTATTGTTCCCACAATATTCGGTGATTTCTTTGTAATTTGCACCTCCCCTTTTCTAAAGATCCCACTTCAAATTCTTTTATCTCTGTTACTATATTCACTACTTCCTACCATTTTCTAGTAATTGCATTTTTGGCAATCACAAGAATTAAACTCGGCAAGGCCTTACTATGTCTCTCCAATTCCGATTCTGTATTGCAGCTCAAAAAATCATTTCCTTAGTTACACCAATTTGTTCACCCATTATTTCTGATAGAGTAGTCTGCAGGGAATTTTTAAAGTATGCTAACTCATTACACTACCAAAAATATGTTCCCAAGTACCTCTTTCTTCCCCATCACACCTCCAACATTTGCAATCTACCAGAGGAAAAATGATTTGGAGTTTGTTTTGGGTTTAGAAATACCTGTGAAACAATTCCAAGCTAAGATCCTAAATCTTTGTAGACTTTGTTGCATTTTTGGGAGCCATTCATATATCCTCCCATTGTGTCTTTATGAATTGCTTTTCCAATTTCTTCTAATCCTTTTTAACCTCCTCGATTTGATTCATATAGTTATCTTGCAATACTTTATTTGCCCTAATAATTATCCCTTTTGTAATAGCAGCTTCTGTTCTAGATTCTACTAAAAGCTCTGCCAGTGCTTGTCTTTTTCTTAGGATTCCTCTAGTCCTTTCTTTTTGCCTATACTCTGATATCAATCCTTGATAGGGAAGGCAGTCTCTAGTCCGCAGTCCAAATTAATTATAGGTCTTTTCCCATTCTGTCAGCTTTTCTTCTCTAATTATTTGCTCTAAATACCATTGTTCTTTTGCCAGTTTTCTCCAGTAATTTCCACCCCCTTGCCTATTCTCTATACCCCTGATTGCAGCAATCCCTGTCAGCAAAATCTCCTTTCTCCATTCCCATATTGGCATAGTTCTCAGAATACTTTCTTTTACTTTATGAATATAATATTTTGTATGGTTATTGTTATTCTCCTTAAGGATCTGCATCCAAAATCAGTCTTTCCTTGGTTCTTGAGCTTCCTCCCTGTTTTGTCATCATCATCCTTTTCTACTTTTAATTATAGCTATCTGCTTTTGTTATGTATAGGAGACTTAACTGTGTAGCTCTGAAATACCCCTTCAAATCAGGTAATCCTACACCACCTTGTTCCATTGGAAGGATCAACTTATCCCACTTGACTCCTGCCCTCTTTCCCTCCCAAATAGACATTAGATATAATCCAAGATGTCCACTGCACCTCTCAGCATTTGCAATCTAGATTTAAGAGTGTCAGGTACTGTGTTTCCTGTTTGGTTTAAATTTCAGGTGTAAGCATCCTGGTTGGCCAGTTACCTAAGGTTTATAGGCAATTGAATTCCACTTATGGTACTGACTTTTGAAAGGAAGTGAGAGGCTTAGAGGAATAAAACTGAGCTCTGCAACTTGTATGTTTTAAATCAGAACCTTTCCAAAGCTTTTTTTTTTAAGCATTTTTGCAACCCTGCTTCATCCTATACTCTTCTACCAAGTGTTCCACATCCATCTTTAGATCTTCCAGCTCCTGCTCTACCCCAGAACTTGCAGTGATGCATCTGGGGCCTATCTGGATCCTAAGTCTCCATTTAGTGGGGAGACAGTTTTATTGTGAATGCCCTTACCCCATTACTATCCCCTGTCGATGTTCATAGGACGATACTATGCTGTTGACCCCAAGGCCCTTATAAACCTAGCCAAGAATTTCACCCCTGTTCCCTCAAAGTCAGCACCTGTTTTCCTTGTCCAGCAGGGACACAGGTGGGATCCCAGGGGTATATTTTCTGTTTCCCATCCAGTCCAGATTCCTCTTAAAGAGGGCTAGTGAGGTACTCTGCTTGACATGGAGAGGAAGTCTACTCCACACATTGGGGGGGGGGGGTCGGGACACAAATCTATCCCACCAACCAGTTCTAGTAATGTCACAGACCAGAGTGAGACCTTGCATGCAGGTTGCGTGAGTGGAGATTGACTTAAGGATATGCAGCAACTCCATCAAGGCTGAGTCTGAGCCAGCCTTGTGTGCCAGACACAGGTCACCTCTGAGCAGCCTGTATAAGACTGAGTAGAGGGACAGGGCTTTAGATAGGTGTTTGAGATCCTGGATGTTCCTGGTTAGGAACCTTTGTGGTCTCTCCAACTGCTGCTTGTTCTTGGCAAGGTACATGCCAAAGGGGGCATTTTACTCGATAATGGGTCTGATAAGGGAGGAGTACAGGGATGTTATGACCTCTTTGTTTCTGGATGAAATACCTTTACTTATGAGGTGGGCCATGTAGAAAGCCTTCCGTACAATGGAGGCAACATGGTGGTTAAAAATCAGGCTGCTATCAACCTGGGTGCCCAAATCCCTCATGACTGATTGCGTGCTTAGTACATTGTTATTAACTCATTAACCCTGACTACTGTTTCATGGCGCCTCTGTGCTTACATCTGAGTGTGCTATGAGATTATAGGAATTTCAGTCTGTTACCCCCGAGTCCCTTCCAGTGGTGTGAGAAACTTTAATGTAGATTTATAACTGTGTTAATGGTAATACGTGATCTGAAGTAGTTAATTTCATTTGTGCAGCAACCTATGGGAATCGAATCCGACCTCGGATCCGAGCCAGCAGTTTTCAACAGCTTTAGATCCGAGCTCCAAGCTCCTCCCCCTACCCATAATCCCCTGCCAACCCTGACTGACCTCAGATCTAGTTTGCCGTGGTTTACTTCAGCAGCTTGATCCCGAGTTCCAGGCATTTTCGTTCACTTTGTGAGAAAAATTCAACTTTTCTGACCCTTTTCTTTAACTTTTGGTGTGTGTGTGTGCTCAGGTCCCTTTTTCTACTTAAAACTCTCTTAGTTTAATTTATTTTGTTTCATATTTAACCTCCCCCTTCCTTCGTGGTTCCGTCAAAGGGTTGTGTGTGTGTGTGTTTGGGGCCTAGTTGTGTGGTTTTACCTTCTTAGTATGTCTGAGGCCCCAAAGTTGATATTTTCTAAGTGCACCAAGTGTGGCCATAAGCTGTCCCCAGCGGATAGCCACACTCGGTGTGTGTTGTGCCTTGGGGTTGAGCACCTGTCCTCTGGTTGTACCATTTGTGCAGCGTTCAACCCCAGGGCACTCAAAGACCGGAGGTCTAAGCTGATTCTGGTGGGTCTTCTGCCCCCAGACTCTGCTTCTACCTCCGGTCCTCCCATGGCTCCCGCTGCGGCGGCTGCCACTCCTGCTTCCCTCCCCCCGGCCGGGACTCAACCTCCCGCCTTAGGCCCGGAGGAGAGGGAGGCCAGGAAAGAAAGCAGGAGGGAGAAGCACCACAAGCGGCGGGCCGAGGCTTCCGCTTCGGACCCCCCCCCCAGCTAAGCGGTCTTCTCCCTCCAGGTCTTCTGAGTCTCCTCCTTCTCGGATCCGGTCCCCGTGCTTTTCACCGGGTCCTGAGGAGGAGGAGACCCAATCTCCTTCGAGGTCATCGAGGCGACACTCACGCCCCGCCTCGGTGGCCTCGTCGAGATCTACCCGAAGTCTCATGGATGCAGATTTGGACTGGGTGATGAGAAGATTCCTCCAGGCTCAACTGCAGATGGGAGTGCTCCTGCCTCCCCCCCCTCTGGGGGGGCTCGACCCCCTTTTTTGCCCCAAAAGCTCCTTCTCCGTCCCGTTTCCCAGGTTTGGAGTCTTCGGAGCCGGGCAGCCTTGGAGCCGGGAGGGGGGGTGTCGGCGCCGATAGTCTCGGGTACTTCGGCGCCGACACTTCCCTCAAGTCTGTTGGGTCCATTTTCTTCAGATCCGAGCTCTCGGAGCCAAGGGCAGAGCTTCGGATCTGGGGGTATCGGTATGTCTTTGGCTCCATCCAGGTGAGAGCATGCTGGTCCGTCAGATCCGATTGCTTCGGCGCCGGCTCCGATCAGTCCATCGGATCCGAGGAAGGGTCTGCTTTCGGATCCCAGAGAGAGCAGCTCTCCCTCGGCATTCGACGTGGTGGAGTGGGCCCTGTCGAGAGATTCCAGGCCCCCGGCCCTTGTCACGGCTCCACCCTGTTATTCCCCATGCTATAGTTACAATTCAGTGTGCATTTCATGCTAGTCACATTAACTTTTTTAAAGAAATTGTCATTGTAAGCCTTTCATAAAGCAAGTTTTGGCAGCCAATCGGATTCTTGCAATCCATGCCACCACTTGCATAACACCTCCACTTCGACCTAATTTTCTTTTGTTTTCCCCAAATAAATAGAGGGTCCAGCAGCAGGTATTTTCTTTCTTTTTGCTGATCTTTGCAGATTTTACCTGCGGCTGGATCCCTCTATTTATTCTGGGCACCGATTCCACGTATCGTTACTGAAGATATCTCCCCGCCCCCTAGTTTTGCCGTAGTCATGAGGAAGTTCCACTGGTTCTCTGGGTTTTTATTCAAGTAAGATATTAGTGTTGTGAGATGGCTGTCTGTTGTCAGATGCCATTTATTTGTTGGTTGGCAGATATTTACTGTCTGTTGCTTTTCCGTGTTTTGCTGCGATAACAGTTGGATTCTGTTTTTACTAATCGAGTACGGAAATACATGTCTGAGGTACAAGAATTTAGTCAGAACACTGTGTAATGTCACTTGGTCCTGCCGTTCAAGCATTATTGACTTTATTTTACTCTTAACTGGGGTCTGAAAATGTATTTGCAGTGCCGTTTCTGAGCAATCAATGTGATTGCATATCAGCAAAAAGGAACCTCAGACTCCCTTTCCAAAGTTTAAATTACAACACACAGTAATTTTGTCATGTTTTATTGTACTCAAGTTTTATGTGCCATTTTCTCGTAGCTTTGTTTTATAAAATGCTGTCTTCATTTAGAAAATATTAAACTAATTTTGAATGTGTGTTACTCGCCGTAGTTTTCTTTTTAAAGTTCTGTGCACATCCTTATCTGTCTTCTGTCGTAGCTGTTTTATTTTTGGAGTTTTTAATCTTGTGTCGAGTTAGTGCAGTATTGACTAACAAGCTCTACAGTATAGTATATTCGTACTTTGCTACAAATGGTGCTAATTCGCCTATCTGTTAGGTGTCAGAGTTATATTGGTAATTGCTGCATTATTGCATTTTTTTGAATTTAATAAACTTTATTGCTTTATTCTTTTAAAACGGTAGTCTATGCAACATTTTGAAATTATGCTTAATAGTTCAGATCTGCTCCCTTTGTTGCCTACTGAAAGGAATAACTGGCAAAATTTTAAATGCTGCCAACTGTAAGTGACATTTGTGAATGCGAAACTTTATTCATTTTGTTAGTCAGGTTCACAATCTAGTGTGTGGTGTGTAACAACACACCTGTTTTCCCATTGCATGGCCTTCTTTTGTTTTGACTTGACTGCTTCCTGTTGCTGCTTTGCTGGGCGGTTTGTATATTTTCGGAGATTGTGGATGTTCTAGCTCCGAATTCTCACATGTGTTGATTGGCATTAGTGAAATCTGCTTCCATATTCTTGTAGGTCTGTTTTCCCGACACTGCATGCTGAAAATGAAATAAGCAGTCTTTTTTTCTTCGGATGTGATTGTGTATTCATCCTCTGTTGGATAGCTAAAGGATTGCTTGGAAAATTATAAAGTTTGTTCCTCTACAAGGCTCTATAAAATATACTGAAATCCAGCAAAAGCAGCAAAGACCTTTTTCTTAGAAGCATTTCTTTATATGCCTTTTATGTTGTTAGAATACTGCATCTATTTTCTATTTATCATATTTTCTGATGGATGTTGTGCAACACAACAGTAGATAACAGTGAATATGAAAGTAATATCTAGTCGTTTCTGATACGGTCAGTGCCTGAGGAAACCAAAGTAATTAAACAGACAGATGCGGTCTCTTTTTCTCTTTCTGTGTGGCACACGCTGTGGTACAAATGATATGTCTTTATTGTTAAGATTTGATGTTAGATAGCAAAGAAAGTAAGCAGGATTGCCCTGTAATCAAGATCATTCACTTCTTTTGTGACAGGAACACAGTTTCAGTAATAATTAAACAGTAATGTTTATTTTCTACAAATGAACTTGTCCTTTGCCCAGTGTAATTCTGTACCACATGAGTTATTAAGTCTGCATATCCTTCCTAAGTTCATATGGGTTTTCAGTAGATCCTCTTGCCCCCTCCACCACCACTACACACATTCCATAGGTTCATAGGTTTATACTAGGCTATCTGCCCTAAGGCATTTATAAGCCTAGCCCAAATTTTTGTGGCTTACGCCACCCCTTATATGAAAAAATACTGTGCCCATTAGTTTGTTGTGCCTCTGTCCAGCAGTGACACAGAGATGATTCCCGGGATAAACCTACGATCTCCCATCCACAGGTCAAGATTTCTCTTGAACAGAGCCAGCGAGGTGCTCTGCCTCACATGGACCGGGATTTTATTCCACAGCATAGGGAGTCTCTGAGTGATAAATCTATCCCTGCAGCATGTCCTATTTATATCCGTGCTAAGGTTTAAGTCACTTGCTCTAGTGGTTTTGGTGGATTTGGATTTTTTGAGGTGGTGCATGTCCATTAATTCCGGGTTGAACATGGTCTTGTATGTCAGGCACATGTCACCTCTGAGCAGACGGTATGCAACTGAATAGAGCTGGAGTTTCTTCAATCTGGCAGCATATGACAGATTTTGGAGTCCCTTTATCCTTTTGGTGAGGAACTTTTGGGGTCTCTCCAATTGCTGCAGATGTCGGGTGAGATACATCCCGAATGGGGCATTGTACTCGATCATTGGTCTGATAAGTGAAGAGTACAGGGGAACAATGACCTCACTAGATCTGGATGTGAATCCCTTCATGATCAGGTGGGCAATGTAGAAGGTCTTTCTAACCACTTTAGCAACGTGAGTGTCAAAAGAAAGGCCACTGTCAACCTGGGTCCCCAGGTCCCTGATAACCTCTTCTGTGCTTAGTGGATTGCCACCTATATGGTAGCTTGGGGTTACCTTGTTTTTCCCGAAGGGTATAACTATACATTTTTTGGCGTTTAACTTCAGGCCATGGCTCTGGCACCAGCTATCTGTTTCCGTGAGTCCCTTCTGAAGGATATCCGTGTCCGATGCACTTTCCAGTATGGCGCCCAGTTTGCAGTCGTCTGCAAACTTTGTCAGCAAAGTCCTCCCATGTTGACCTGTACTTCTGAGAAGTAGATGCCGAACAATAGGGGGCCAAGGACCGAGCCCTGTGGGACACCACTTGTGACCGGCTTGGAGTCTGACATAGCACCAGCAACTCTAACCCTGTGGGTTCTGTCCTTAAGCCAGTTTGCAACCCATCTTGTGACATATGGGTTTACATTTAAGCTGGTAAGTTTTTCTACAATACCCGAGTGGGGTATTGTGTCGAAGGCCTTTGCAAGGTCAAGGTAGGCTGTATGGACTGCCTTTCCCTCATCAATGGCCTTGGTGACTGTTTCAAGAAGTCGACCAAGTTCAAAAGGCATGATCTGCCCTTGAAGCCAAACTGGGTCGGGTCCAATGTCTGCAAGTCCCCTATATCTTTGTTTATGAGCTCCATTATGATCCTCTCCATAGCTTTGCAGACTAGACTTGTTAAGCTTATGGGGCGGTAATTACCAGGGTCCATAGAGGCACCGCCTTTGTGGAGTGGGGCCACAGTTGCCGTACGCCACTCCTTGGGCACGTATCCTGTGGTAAGGCTGAGATTAAACAGCTGCCTTATGTGCGGGTTTAATTCCTCATTTAGCTCGTGTAGCACACAGCCGGGGACACCATCCGGTCCCATGACATATGTTAGGTGGATTTTTGAGGATTGGTAACATGCAGCTTGTGAGAAGAATGGAAAACACCCATGACCAAGTAGGACCAGTATGGTTAAGTAAAACTCTATTATGAATTGTGTTGTGTAAAATATGATATTGTTTCGAGTTTGGCAAATAACTGTTGGAAGGAGCTGGTGAAGATGCTGAGAAAGAACAACTGTTTCAAGAGAGTGCTATCACGTACAATTGAATATGTCTATAACCATCCTGCAATACTTCCTTTTTTATTCTTCTTTTATCAAGCATGTGTATAGTTTAGATGGGGTCTACTTCTTTTGACCTAACTCTCATTTGTCTGACACCCATTTGCCTGAGACCAAATGACTGAAATTTCATTTGCCTGACACTTTATTTGCCCGACACTTCATTTGACTGACAAGTATTATTAGCAAGAAAATGGAATATGCCCCCTTCCCCACTGTAGTGCGACCCTGGAGTTAGAATATATAGTTAGGGGGGGTGTGGGCGGCACAGCCCCCCACAACAGGGGGTGTGTGGGGCAAAGCCCCCCACTTACTTTTCTTTTACTAAGCAATATTACATCAAAAGTTAACAATATCATATGAAATGAAGTGGGGGGCTATTCCCCCCACACCCCCCCTAACTATATATTTTAACTCCAGGGTCACACTACAATGGGGAAGGGGGCATATTCCATTTTCTTGATAATAATACTTGTCAGTCAAATGAAGTGTCGGGCAAATGAAGTGTCAGGCAAATGAAATTTCAGTCAAATGGGGTCAGGCAAATGAGTGTCAGGCAAATGAAAGTTAGGTCAAAAGAAGTAGACCCTTTAGATGACAGGAGGGACTTAGTAATACAGAACTTGATCCCTTAGGTCCATTGCTGAATGGCATAGGTAAGAAAGACTGGTGACACTGAAAGGAGGTCGTGAGACTGTAGTGGTATCAGCTGTCTGAGTTGGTAGCCAGCACAGGTATCGGACAGATCAGATGGCCTTGCATGCCACTGAGGTCCCATGCCTGTCCTGGGTTCATTAGTGGAGTGGCGATCCTTACCTTGCTTTTTCTCTTTGCTGCACCAAGAATGTGTATATTTACAATGATATCTGTCTACATGGTAAAACAACTGGGTCTGAATGCTGTACACGTGTACAGATATCAATTTTTTAGGTCTTAGGTTATGGAAATTATTATTTTTTTCATATTTTGGTAAATAACTTTGCAAGGGAACATCTGAATGTGCTAAGTAATACCTCATTTTGAAGACAAAATTTATAGTTCCAACATGGTAAAAGAACTGTGCCTGTATGTTGTACACATGTACAGATGTCAGTTTGTTTTGGACCTATAGTTATGGAAATTATGATGTTTTTCATATTTTGGTAAATAACTTCACAAGGGAGCATCTGAATGTGCTAAGTAATGCCTCATTTTGAAGACAACATTCATAGTGGCAACATGATAAAAGAACTGTGCCTGTATGAAAAACACATGTACAGATATCAAAGTCTGTTTCGGACCTAGGTTATGGAAATTTATTTTTTTTCATATTTTGGTAAATAACTTTGCAAGGGAGCATGTCAGTGTGCCAAATAATACCTCATTTTGAAGACAGTGTTACTGCTTACAAAATGGTAAAAGAACTGTCTGTGCACTATACACATATCACAGTTTGTTTACTCTTGTAGGATTATGAAAATTATATATTTCCAATACTTCTCATTATTATGCCCATATCTTTGCAAGGGAGCATGGTGATGCCACAAATGATGCATCATCCTTTTGAAGCTGACATTGAGACACACAACTTCTACATTGATATGTAGCCTCTGTCTGTTGCAGGTGATGAGATATTATGCTTTATTTATCAGTTATGAGAAATATTATATTAATCATATTTCTGTGAATATCTCCATAAAGGAGCATGGTGCTGCGGTAGCGTTGTCGCCTCACAGTTAGACGTTGCCCATTCGATCCTCAGTTAGAGCGTCTTCTGTGTGACGACATGCGTGAATGGGCGTTCCTTCGTTGAAGGTTGTGCATTAGGCCTGGCAAACCAGCACGTAAAAATCTACTGCCAATCATTAACAGATCAGAGTTCCACTGTGGCGACCCCTAACCGGGAAAAGCCGAAAGACACAAACAAACAAAATCTCCGTAAAGGAGCAGCGCACAGTAATGGTTAAGGTATCATTTTAAAGCTGACATTCATACAAACAAATTAAATGCAAATAGTATGGGTCTATATGGTACATTGACCAAGATATTGCGCTTTGCTTTTCCAAAAAGGTAAAAAAATATGCACAATATCAGTATTCATTGCCAAATATTTAATAATGACTTTGATATGCACTATCAACATTTACACTGTTGGAAAGGTCAGTGTCTGCTGAACAACTTTCGCATTTACATTTTTAGTGTAGCTGTTATAGTTAGAGTTATGAGCATTTGTTTCCTGTATGGTATTACAAATGGAATTTCTGAAAATGAGTTCAGGCTGCACTGTTGTTCCTATGGTGGAATTAAGCAGGCAGCTTTTTCTGAGCTGCTCCAGAGTGAATGAGTTAATGTGATTTAGTGGGGACACCATTTTCCCCAAAGAGGATAATGATGCATTTCTTGGCATTCAGTTTGAGGCCATGCTTCTGGCATCAGTCATTAGTTTGGTTAAGGCCCTTTTGGAAGATGTTCACATCACTAGGGGAATTTATGACAGTGCCCAGCTTGCAGTCATCTGCAAACTTGGTCAGCCATAAAACAATGGTTTTAGCTAGTACCTCAGAAAAGTATATCCCAAACAGTAGAGGCCCCAAGACCAATCCTTGGGGTATGCCACTTGTTACAGGTCTACTACTAGAGGTGGCTTCCCCTATTTTGACTGAGTGGGTTCTATCAGTCAGCCAGTTAGCTACCCATCTGGTAACATATGGGTTAATGCCTAGCTGTAAGAGTTTATCTATTATGCCTGAGTGGGGAATAGTGTCGAAGGCTTTGGCTAGGTCAAGGTAGGTGGTGTGCACTGTCTTGCCTTCATCCATGGCTTTAGTGACTGTTTGAAGAAGGCGAACAAGTTTAACAGGCATGATCTCCCTTTGACATAACCAAAACTGCGTGGGATCAAGCATTTGAAGGTTGCCAATGTCCTTGTTTATATAAGGTCCATGATAATGTGTTCCATGGCCTTGCAGAGCAGGCTAGTTAGGCTGATGGGCCTATAATTGCCTGGGTTGGTGGATGCTCCACCTTTGTGCAGAGAGATGACAGTGGCTGTCCTCCATTCTGCTGGGATGAAGCCAGTGCACAGGCTTTGGTTGAATAGGGTGCCTATTGGTGCTGAGAGCTGTTGCCAGAGTTCATGTAAGGCACAGCCAGGGATGTTGTGGGATCCCATGGAGGCTGTATTTTTGCCTTTGAGAGGGCATTAATAACCTGCTCCCTGGTGATGAGGGGAGAGGGCAGGTGCTGGGGATGTCCTGTTTTACTGATGGAGAGGATAGGGGGGGGGGGGACGTTTACACTGAACTTGTCTTCCAGCAGGTTGGCTATATCTATGTCATTTGTGTATGTGGTATTCTTGACCACCAATTCAGAGCAGATATGGGAGTTACCTTTGAGATTGCGGATGTATGGAAAAAGGCCTTGTGATTGTCTTTAGTGAATGTGGCCAATATGGACTCGAAAGTTAGTCTTAGAGGATTTCACCGGTGACCTTATTTGCTTGTTCAGACAAAGGAGAGATTGCTTCCAGCTTGGCACCTGCTCCTCCTTGGTCCTGGACAGCAATTTTTTTCCTTTTATTATAGAGTCTGTTTATTGCTGCTGTCCACCAGACAGGTTTACTCTTCCTTGAGGAAGATGGATTGGTCCTCTCTGGTATTGCTGAGTCCATGCAGCTATATAGGTGCTCATATAGTTTTTTTGGTGTAGGCTTAGACATTCGTGCTTGATTCAACTGAAGGGATGGTGGCTGTGAAGCTACTTATACCTTCTCTCGGGATTGTCGTCAGCTTTGGAAAAGTGTTTTTGTCCGACCCTGGCGGGGGGGGGGGTGTTATGGGAGATGGTGACTTTGAAAGTGATTGCTTTATGGTCGGATCTTACCAAGGAGGATGACAGTGTAGGGGTGCTACAGTGGCTACTCATGTTGGTAAGTACCAGGTCCAGGGTATTTCCACCTCTTGTGGGGGTGTCGACCAGCTGATCCAATGCACTGGCATTGACGAAGTCTAGGAATCTCTGGGCATTCATGTTTGAGCTAGAATAGGTCTTCCACTCTATGGTTGGGTAGTTAAAGTCACCCAGGATCAGGGTAGAGGGTTGAATCGTGATGGATTCAAGTAAGTCCAGATAGGTAGAGTGGGCCTTCTGAGTCATGATTCGGAGTCTGTAGCTAGCTATGATTTGAATAGGTGTTTTGTCAATAGTTAACTACACCTGGAGTGTCTCCTGTGCGTCATACTGTTTGACCAGCCTGGAGGTGTGTATGTCTTTGATAAATATTGAATCTCCACCTTCTTTGGCTTTGTAGCCATCTGTTTGGGGTCTGAAAGTATAGTAAGACAAGTAACCTGGTAAGGCTGGGGTGCTCTCCACAGCTTTGAACCAGGTTTCTGTGACTGCACAAATGTCAACATCTTCCAGGGTTATGATTGCTTGTAATGAGTGCAATTTCATGTTAAGACTGCTAGCGTTTAACAGCATGACGAATTTTTCATCTTGCTAATTTTGTCCTCATGACTTTGCTTAAAAAGGCACTATGGGAGAGGCAAGAGCCTTTGCCAGAAGCTTGAAGCCCAGGGGAGACAGATGAAGGCCGTCTCTGGCAAAGCATCAGGGTCTGTCAATCATGTCCTCCCAGGCTTTCAGGTACTGGATCTCCTTGAAATGATACCAGAAACTAAGCCAGTTGTTAAAGTCAATAATTTTCTGTTTGTACTGAGGCATCATTCTGGGTTCATAAGTTCATAGATTAGTACTAAGCTAACTGCCCTTGTGAGCCATTTTAAGCCTAGCCAGTTATCCCTTGTGAGACTCAAACCCTGCACCTTGTGCTTGCAAGGCAAACACCTTAACCATTAGGCCACCCTCCCAACCCTTGTTGGTGATGGTAGGATACTGCTTAAGGCTAGGGACAAACCTGCAGGCATGTGTACTATGTGTGGTGCTTGTTGCAGTTGGTTGTGATGTGCGTGTGTGCTTTTGCCTCAGAGGTCTCTTTTCTTTAGGTATGTTTTTGTTAAGAACCTCTACATAGGTGGGAATGTACTGTACAGGTGTGGGTGGTGTTAGAGATGTGGTGCTTGTGGTGTTTATGCAGACAGCCTTCTCAGTGCCAGATGTACTGTCTTGTAATTGAGACAGCAAGTTTTCTATGTTCTTAATTTAATTACATCTCTCGCATATTGTGTTCTTAGGTGGTAGAAGAAGAGGAGTCTCCGTGTACATGAGGCAGTGCTACACTGTCTCGGGATGCCCATATTAACAAGACTAGCAGGAGAAACCACAGGAAATTGTCCGTCCATGGTTCTCAGAATCTGTGCAAAAGAGGTAAAGGATGGTAGAGTGGGTACTATCAGAATAGAGTACCTATAGGTGTGAGTATGGCCGGATAAAATCACAGTAGTTGCAAGGGGAGGGCATCAGTTATAAAGAAGTGCTGGTAAGGGAAAAAATGCAACTGAGATACCTCGCAGTGGGTTAAAACAGCACAGCGGCAGTGTGCAACAAGCAAACAAGCGCAACACCCTGCAAACACAGGGTATAAATACCAGAAAAGATGGAAGAATCTAGAAGCTTGAATTACTACCCAATCCTGCTAGCCCCTCATCTTTCAACCAGTCACTAATACTAAAGAAAGCCAGGCAACCCTGTTACTCTAACTAGCAGCAAAGACAAGATGCTACCAGCAGAAAATGGCTGCCAGAAACTCAGGAAACTCAACAAGCAACACAACCAGGCCTGGATAACATTCACACTGATGAAGGGTTTATCCCAAATGTTTTGTGTTTTTTTTTTCCTGTTTAGAATAAACACTGCACTTTACCTCAACATTTCCAGGCTTTGGATTTTTTTGCTATTGTAGAACACACAAACCTCACAAAAAAAGCACAGAAAAGTACGGATAGAGCACTCACAAACAGAAAATACAACTCTCAGTATGAAAAAGCAGTTTACAGTCAAGTAATTCAATAAAAATGCAATTACAATAATGAAACACTGTCTAGCAATGAAAATACAGTTAAAACAGTATAAAACGGTACAAAAATGCAGTAAAACAGTAAAAAAAGCTTTATAATAGTGCAAAATGTAGTAGGTTAGCTGTATAGCACAACTATAAGCGTTAAAATGTGCAATTCAAGGAGCCTAGGAGCCTCAGGGAATTTATGCTTTGTCACAGTGATGAATCACCACTCCTCAGCCTAGTAAAAACAAGCACAGCTCCCTGCAGACACAGGGTTTAAATACCAGAAAAGATGGAAGAATCTAGAAGCTCGAAGTACTACCCAATCCTGCTAGCCCCTGCTCTTTCAATCACTTGTGCTAGAAAAGGTCGGGTAACCCTGTTACTCTGTCACTAACAGCGAAGACAAGACACAACCAGTAGTAGATGGCTGCCAGAAACACAGGAAACTCAACAAGCAAATCAGCCAGTCCTGGATAACAGCAGGCTTCTGTGCAGACTATGCTACCTGACTAGAACACAGAAACCTAACAAAAATGCAGAGAAAAACACAGAACATTCACAAACAGAAAATGCAACTCTCGGTATGAAGAAGCAGTTTACAGTTAAGTTATTCAATAAAAATGCAATTACAGTAATGAAACGCTATCTAGCAATGAAAATACAGTTAAAACAGTACAAAAATGCAGTGAAACAGTAAAAAAAAGCTTTATAACAGTGCAAAATGTAGTAGGTTAGCTGTATAGCACATCTATAAGCGTTAAGATGTGCAATTCAATGAAATAAATGTAAGAAAAAACATATTCTGCTCTTGGAGCCTCAGGGAATTTCTACTTTGTCACAGTGATAAATCACCACTCCTCAGCCTGGTAGAAGCAAGCACAGCCCCCTCCAGACATGGGGTTTAAATACCAGAAAAGATGGAAGAAATGTGACTATCATTATTGCATCCGAGGGGCAGACATGCATTGGGGACATACAGAGTATCTCCCTACCTCAGAGGCAGGTCAGGCATGTCCACCACACTTTACCTTTTTTGGGCTATGTCTGATCATCATGATGTCCCCGGCCACCACCATAGACCAGGTGCTAGTTCCTGATCTGCTTCCCCACCCCCTCAGCTCTTCAGTAGTTGAGCCAAAAAGAACTAGGTCTATTCCCCTAGTATGATGCGTCAAGATCCATTCCACACCTCCACTTCCTCAGCTATTCAAACATAGAGCAAAAAAGAAAGGAAAAGGACAACTTCTGCTTTTAAACTGTAGCAAGCCGATTCAGAAATACCAGTACTGAAAAGATTGCAGGAGCTTTTTAATTTCACTCCATAAACTTTGTGCCCAGGGTGACTGTCCCCTTCTCTCCACACATGCTTCATTTCTGTTGTAAGGCAAAAGAAAACTAAAGTGTGCTATAAAGGAAACTACCTGGAGAAGCACACCTTTAAATAAATAACATATATTCAACAAAGACTACTCTTCCATGTTATTAAAATCTGTAGGTAGGTCCCCTAGCTGTTGGATACCTCGAGCAGTACAGCTGTTGTATTAATGGTAATTCATGATTGTGTGTATACATGTTTGGATGTGTTGAAGATTGATCAATATCCTGGTGGCATTGTGAAGCACAAGCTGAAGGATGTTCTTCGTGTTTCACTGTTGCAGTCATTACATTTGGGTAATCTGTTGGCAGGTTGACCTCAGTCGGCCTGAATTACAAAGTCTTGGGTCCTGCTTCGGTTGCTGTCTCCTCTTCCATGACGTCAGGTCATCAGGGGTATAAAACATGCAGCCGACGCCATTTTAATCAGTCTTTCTTGCCGTGCAGTGCCCGAAGCAGAAGCAGTTCGCAAGTGCCAGTCAGCCGACTCCTGAAATTTTCGTATTCGAGTTTCAGAACCGAAGTCTTCAAACTAAAGCTAAGTACCCGTTAGAAACTTTTCTTGCTCCTTACCGATGTCAGTAAAAGTTAATTGCATTACTTGTGGGAAGCAAATACCTCATAAGGATTTTCATTTGTACTGTATTCCTTGCCTAGGACCTGATCACAATGTGCCTTGCTGTCGGTTTTGTGCTAAATTTAACCAACGCACTATAAAGCATTGGTATATTGTTGCTTCTAAATATTTTGGTTCAAGATTTAACTACACTGAAATGTCGTCGGTTAGCAATCCAACTACCAGAGTTCACAAAAAACGCAAGGAAAAAGACAGAGAAAGACCATCGAGGTCCAAAACTGATGATGAAGCTTCTCCAAAGCCAGTCGCTGGTACTCAGTGACACACTTTCGCAGCTCCTGATACCCACTACTTTTGAGTCACAGGCCTCTACCGAGACCCATTCGGAGTCCGGTATGCCACGAGATTCGCAAAGTATTGAACCCGCGGATGTCTCTCCCATGGATGGGTCCAGAGCCACTGAGCAAGCACCAGCTTCTGAGGGTGTTTTCAGGCCACAACATTTTTACATTAAACCGAAGCCAGCAACAAAAACAAGGTAAAAAACAACTTCTATGTCTAAAAAAACGACGCATGAGCCACGTGCTCAGGCCCCTATGCCTAAAAAACAGATGATCAAAATGGCTGAGGATTTAATTACCTTGATCGGGGGTTCCCAACTCCTCCCCCCCCCTGCTAAGAGGCTAGGCAAGGCACTGATTATGAATCTTCATATCAGGTTTCCATTTCTTCTGATTCCTCTTCTGATCAGGAATTTTCTATTCCACCCTATGAGGATTCTGATGCAGAGGAATCCATCCCATCTGCATCTCCTCCTGAGGATTACTCTTTTGGAGAAACTTTGCATACTTTAAGGGAACATTTTCACTGGGAGAGTCAGGACTTCTCTGAATCAAAAAAGAGGCTTAGGGTTTCCTTCTTCTTCCTCAGCATAGGCCTTTGGCAATACCTCCTGTATTAGACATTGTTGAGGATGTTTTCTCGGAATCAAGCATGGCTCCTGATTCCCTGCCTCCGGCTCCTAGTAAGCCAGACAGATATTACAGGGTTCCTGATTCCCACAAATTTCTTTTCAAAAATTCTGCTGCTGACCCTGAGACTATTTCTCATGATCCCAAGGGTGTTAAGGCTTCTACAGCCAAAAATCCTACCTCTTCTGATAGAGATTCCAGGGATAGATGGGGTAAGAAGGTTTATACGTCTTCAACCTTGGCAATCTGGGCTTTAAACTGCCAGTTTCATATGCTTAAATATCAACAGCATGTTATGGGCTTACTGAAACAGAAAATGATGTTGATTTCTGATTGTGTGGAAAATAAAGAGTTGCAGGATTTATTGCATTCAGCAGAACAGGTTGGAAAGCATACTTTGCAATGTGGTTTTGATTCCTTGGAGGCCTCTTGTAGGGCCGCCATTACTGGATCTATGATTAGAAGGCATGTCTGGCCCAAGGAGCAAAATCTGCCTGATCATGTTAAAGCTAAATTGTTGGATGCCCCTTTGCAGCATGATACTCTGTTTGGTAATAAGGCAGAAGAGGTTTTAAAGAAAATGGAAGACAACGCTAAATCTATGCAAACTGTAAAAGATTTCTGGCAAGTGCAGCCACCCAGGTTCAGTAGGCACTGGCCTACTAAAAATTGGCCCTTTCCTGTGTCCAACAGAGCCACTCAGGGCAAACCCAGGTGCTCAAAAGGCACCAGATATCAATCACAGGGTTCTTACAGGTCAACGCAATGGGGTGCCTCCACCTCCAAATCTGGAGGAAACAAAGCACAACCCTACAGTAAGCAGTCTCAATTACTTTCCTCTACCATCTCCAAGCACCTATCTTTTGGCAGCCCCCTTGGGAGGAAAACTAGCACTTCATGCTCAAAATTGGCAGTTAATTACTCAGGACAAGTGGGTATTAAACATAGTATCCCAGGGGTACATATTTCATTTCCATACTTTGCCAATTCCAAACGGATGGCCGGATCTGCCACAAAACCAGTGGGCAGAGGCCCAGAAACAAGTCATGTCCCTCATGGATATGGGGGCTATTCAACCGGTACCAGAAAAGGAAAAGGGACAAGGATTTTATTCAAGATTTTTCCTGGTACCCAGAAAAGACAATTCATGGCATCCAATCCTGGACTTATCGGTTCTGAACACGTTCCTGGACATTCCAGAATTCAAAATGCTGACTTTACAACAGCTACTGCCTATGCTAGGCAAGAATGTTTGGTTAGTAACTCTAGACTTAAAAGAGGCATACCTGCATATCCCAATAAAGGAATCATGCAGAAGATACCTCCGCTTAAAAGTAGGTTTTTTGCATTACCAATTCTCTGCACTGCCCTTTGGCTTGTCTACTGCGCCCAGGGTCTTTACAAAGTGTCTGGCACCAGTAATTGCATTCTGCAGACAAAGACACATTCAAATGGTACCTAAAAAGTTCATGGAGTCAACATTGTCACAGCTTGGAAACAATGATTCCTGTCATTCCCTGCCTACAACAGGAGTTTCTTTGGTGGGCAGAGACATGTCACCATAACAAGGGACTGTCATTCACTCTACCCCCTGCCACCCAAACCCTAACTACAGATGCATCAGACTTTGCTTGGGGGGCCCACCTGGCAGGGAGACGCATTCAGGGCAAATGGAGCCCAAACCAAATGTGAGGCAGAGCACCTCGCTGGCCTTGTTCAAGAGGAATCTTGACCAATGGATGGGAGATCGCAGATATACCCCAGGGATTACATCAGTGTCACTGCTTGACAGAGGCACAGCAAAATAGGCATAGTTTTATTCAAACTAAAGGGGTGGCGAAAGCCACATATCTATGGGCTAGGCTTACAAATGCCCTTGGGCAGATAGCCTAGTATGAACCTATGAACCTATCTGCATATCAACCAGAAAGAAATGCTAGCTGTTCAGAATGCTCAGAATGTTCAGAATGCTCTGACAACCTTCAAGGACTTACTTCATCCAGGACAACTACTGATAAAGACAGACAACACAGTCATGTGGTACATAAACAAGCAGGGGGGGGTACACATTCCTACCCCCTTTGCAGACGAGCCATGGCCTTGTGGAACACAACCATGACTTACCAAATACATCTTCAAGCTCAATTCCCACCAGGAAAGCAAAATACTCTGGCAGATGACCTAAGCAGAAATCTTATTGACCTGCACTAATGGAAACTGGATCCACAAATCTTCCACATAACACAGAAATGGGGGAGCCCAGACATAGATCTATTTGCCTCTCCCCAAAACTATCAGTTGGACAAATTCTGCACAAGAACTCATCACAAAAAAGCATGGAAAGTGGATGCTTTATCCTTCAGCTGGAAAAACCTATCAGTCTATGCCTTTCCCCCTCTGCCTCTACTCTCCAAGGTCTTACTAAAAGTCAGACAGGAAAAACCAAAAATGATCCTAATTGTTCCGGACTGGCCTCGCCAGCACTGGTACCCGCTTCTAAGGAATATGTCACACCTTCCTCTGTGGTACTTGCCTCAAACCTCTCATCTACTGTCTCAGAAGAACTATCAAATTCTGCACACTCAGCTCCAAACTCTGAATCTTGCAGCATGGCTAATCAACTAATTATTCAAACCACATCTCTCAGTAAACCTGTGATGGATGTCATTTTGGAAGCCAGAAGGCCTAGTACTAGAAAATCTTATGCTGATAAATGGAAGAGATTCTGTGCTTGGAATCACGCACAAGGAATAGACACAACAAGGCCCAATATTCCTCAGATTTTACAATACTTAACTGAGATGCTTGACAAGGGCCTATCTTTTTCTTCAATAAAAATCCATGCCTCTGCCATCTCGGCTCATTACAACACAGAACCTCCCCTCTTTTCTCATCCACTGCTTAAACAGTATCTCAGAGGGGCCAAAAATTTAAGGCCTCCCAGGAGAACACCAACTCCTGCATGGAACCTCAGTTTTTTGCTGGAAAAACTCACCCTGCCTACTTTTGAACCAGCAGCTTCTGCGGATATAAAATTTCTATCTAGGAAGACAGCTTTTCCTTTGGCCAGACCATTCAACTGCCAACAATTTTTCCAAATCCGCAGAACAAGGGGGAGCGGATTCTGCATTCATAGGATGTACACAGACAACTAAGATTCTACTTAAACAGGACAAAATCTCTAAGAAAGTCTGAGCAACTACTGGTAGCATTTGCTGCAGGATCAGAGGGGAAGGCTATATCAAAGCAGACTATTTCTAAATGGATAGGCCACTGCATTCGTTTCTGCTATTTGCACCATGGTAAACCTGTGCCCAAGGGGATCAGATCCCATTCCACCAGGGCTGCCTGTACTTCAGCAGCCTTCCTCAAAGGGGTCCCAACCAAAGACATTCTAGAAGCTGCTACTTGGAGCTCTGTTCATATGTTCACAAAGCATGATCATTTACCTCTCTTCTCTAAATCCAGGGCAGGTTTTGCCACTGTGGTCCCTTAAATCTGCTCCTAATACTGTTTAGATGTTATTCGTGTTTCACTGTTGCAGTCATTACATTTGGGTAATCTGCTGGCAGGTTGCCCTCAGTCTGCCTGAATTCCAAAGTCTTGGGTCCTGCGTCAGTTGCTGTCTCCTCTTCCATGACGTCAGGTCATCAGGGGTATAAAACAAGCAGTCAACGCGATTTTCTTTAGTCTTTGCCCGAAGCAGAAGGATTTCGCAAGTGCCGGTCAGCCGACTCCTGAAATATTCGAGTTTGAGTTTCAGAACCAAAGTCTTCACTAAAACTAAGTACCCCGCTGGAGAAACTTTTTTCTTGCTCCATACCGATGTCAGAAAAAGTTAATAATTGTATTACTTGTGGGAAGCAAATATCTCATAAGGATTTCCATTTATACTGTATTCCTTGCCTAGGCCCTGATCACAACGTGCCTGGCTGTCGGTTTTGTGCTAGATTTAACCAATTCACTATTAAGCGTTGGTATATTTTTGCCTCAAAGTATTTTGGAAACAGATTTAACTACCCAGAAATGTCGTCGGATAGCAATCCGACTACCGGAGTACATAAAAAATGCAAAGAAAGGGACAGAGACAGACAGTCGAGGTCCAAAACCGACGACGAAGCTTCTCCTAAGCCAGTCGCCGGTTCGCCGGTACTCAGTGAGGTGCTTTCGCAGCCCCTAATACCTGCTACTTTCGAGTCGCAGGCCCCTACTAAGACCCCTGTGTAGTCCGGCACGCCGCAAGATACTCAAAGTATTGGACCCATGGATGTATCTCCCTCGGATAGGTCCAGAGCTGCTGAGCAGGCACCGGCTTCTGAGGGTGTATTCAGGCCTCAACATTTTTTCATCAAACCGACGACAGCTGCAAAACCAAAGACAAAAGCAACTTCTAAAACATAAAAACCGACGCATGAGCCACATGCACAGGCTGCTATGCCTAAAAAACATGATCAAAATGGCTGAAGACCTTATTACCTTGATTAGGGGTTCCCAATCCCCTCCTGATAAGAGGCCTAGGCAAGACACTGATTATGAATCTTCAAATCAGGTTTCTATTTCTTCTGATTCCTCTTCTTATCAGGAATTATCTATACCTCCCTATGAGGATTCTGATGCAGAGGAGTCTATACCATCTGCATCACCTCCTGAGGATTATTCATTTGGAGAAACCTTGCATACTTTGAGGGATCATTTTCACTGGGAGAGTCAAGATTTCTCAGAATCAAAAAAGAGGCTCAGGGATTTCCTTCTTCTCCCTCAGCACAGGCCTTTAGCAATACCCCCTGTTTTAGACATTGTGGATGATGTGTTTTCGGAGTCAAGCTTGACCCCTGACTCCTTACCTCCGGCTCCCAGCAAGCTTGACAGATATTACAGGGTCCCTGACTTGCACAATTTTTTTTTATTTAGAAACCCTGCTGCTGATCCTAAAACTATTTCACAGGGTCCAAAGGGAGTTAAGGCCTCAACAGCAAAAAATCCTACCCCCTCTGACAGAGATTAAAAGGCACTGGATAGATGGGGAAAAAAGGTTTATACATCTGCAACCTTGGCAATTAGGGCCTTAATCTGCCAGTTTCATATGCCCAAGTATCAACAACATGTTATGGGATTGATGAAACAGAAAATTATGTTGATTTCTGAATGTGCAGAAAATAAAGAATTGCAGGAATTATTGCATGCAGCTGAACAGGTTGGAAAACATACCTGCAATGTGGTTTTGATTCCTTAGTGGCCTCCTTTAGGGCTGCAGTTACTGGTTCTGTGATTAGGAGGCATGCCTGGCTAAAAGAGCAAAATTTGCCTGATCATGTTAAAGCTAAATTACTGGATGCACCTTTACAGCATGATGCTCTGTTTGGTATTAAGGCAGAAGAGGTTTTAAAGAAAATGGAAGACAAAGCTAAGTCTATGCAAACTGTAAAAGACGTCTTACAAGTGCAGCCACCAAGATTCAGTAGACACTGGCCTACAAAAAATTGGTCCTTTCCTGTGTCAGACAGAGCTCAAAGGGGCAAATCCAGACGCCCTAAGGGTTCCAGATACCAGGCACAAGATTCATACAAGTCAAAGCAATGGGGCGCTGCTACCTAAAATCTGGAGGAGATAAAGTGCAAACATACATAAAACAGTCCCAATGACTTCCCTCTGCCTTCACCAAGCACTTACCTTTTGGCAGCACCCTTAGGGGGAAAATTAGCACTTTTTGCTCAAAATTGGCAGTTAATAACCCAGGACAAGTGGGTGCTAAACATAGTATCTCAGGGATACAGTTTCCATTTCCGTACTCTGCCAATGGAAGACGGTTGGCCAGATCTGCCAAAAAATCAATGGGCAGAGGCACAGAAACAGGTTACGCCCCTCATGGATATGGGGGCCATTCAGCCAGTACCAGAACAGGAAAAAGTACAACAGTTTTTACTCAAGACTGATGTCCTTCAAGAATGCAACTGCAGTCATAACATGTGGGTTGTCCTGCCTCAGGCAGTCCTCGGTCGGCCAGATTCCAAAGTCTGGGTCCGACGTCGGGTGATGTCGCATTTCTCTCTGGCGTCAGAGCGGCTGGAGTACATAAGCATCAGCTGACGCCATTTTCTTCAGTCTTTCTTGCCGCGCGGTGCCCGAAGCAGAAGCAGTTTGCAAGTGCCGGTCGGTCAGCTCCTGTATTCTACGATACCGAAGTCATCAAAAAGCTAATTACCCCGTTGGGGACCTTTTCTTGCCTCAGCCGATGTCAGAAATTACTGAAAAAGTTAACAATTGTATTTCTTGTGGTAAACAAATACCTCATAAGGATTTCCACTCTTACTGCCTCCCTTGCCTGGGCCCAGACCACGCCTCGCCTGTGTAGCCTGTGCTCGCTTCAACAAGCGCACTCTCAGGCCGGGCGGAGTTCGCTGAAGATTTTTCGCGATATTTTTGCTTACACCATGCCGCCGGATCTTCCAACATCGCAAACTCCCAAAAGCGAAAAGACCGGGACCGACATCCTCGCCCGTCTACCACCGACTCCACGCCAAAACCTAGCGCGAGTGCTCGTTCCCTCTGAGACGGTCTCCACCGCCCAACCGAAGACACCGCATTACCGACGACTCCGATTCCAGACATTACTCCGACGCCAGTTATAGATTTTCCTCCGGATACTGAAACCGAGGAAATGCCCGAGACCATTGCTGTAGACAAGGTCACTCCTGCACGTGGAGCTGCCAGGCCCCTATGGCCATGTCTATTAAGGCCTACACTAGGGCTAAGGCAGCCAGCAAAACAAAGCATATTACTTCTAAATCCTTACCTCAGCCGACTCCAGAGACACAAATTATGTCCATGGCTGCTGATTTGATTTCCATGATCAGAGGTTCACAGGCCCATCCTGAGAGGATCCCAGCCTCCTCCTGATAAAGGCCTCGGTTGAACCCTCTGACCCTACTCCTTCAGATGAAGATTCTGAGGGCTCTGTCCACTCAGATAGCCAGGAAGAGCTCTTCCAGACCTATGAGGACTCGGATGCAGAAGATTCCATCCCCGGTCTCCCTCCTGAGGATATTTCTTTGGGGAATTTCTACACACCATGAGGGAACATTTCAAGTGGCAAGGTCAGGAATATTCTGATTCTAGGAAACGCCTTAGGACTTTCCTTAAGAAGCCTCAGCACAGGCCCTTAGCTATTCCTCCTGTACTTGATGTTCTGGATGATTTGTATGCTGATTCTAGTGCTACCCCTGATTCTCTTCCTCCTGCTCCAGCCAAGCCAGACAGGTATTACAGGGTCCCAGAAACTCATTCCCATTTATAGGTTCATAGGTTAGTACTAGGCTAACTGCCATTGCGAGCCATTTTAAGCCTAGCCAATTATCCCCTGTGAGATTCAAACCCTGTACCTTGTGTTTGTAAGGCAAACACCTCAACCATTAGGCCACCCTCCCAACCCTAACAATACTCCCCTAGAAATAATCTCCAGTGCTTAGGTTCATAGGTTCATAGTTCATAGTTTAGTACTAAGCTAACTGCCCTTGCGAGCCATTTTAAGCCTAGCCAATTATCCCTTGTGAGACTCAAACCCTGCACCTTGTGTTTCTAAGGCAAACACCTTAGCCATTATGCCACCCTCCCAATACCACCCTTCATTATTTTTCACAGAGACAGGGTTTCATTAAGGACCAACCCTACTTTTATGCCAAAGGTGGTATCTAGGGTTTCTTTAAATCAAGCCATTCATCTGCCTGCGTTCTTCCCCAATCCTGAGAATAAGGGGGAAAGACTGTTGCATACCTTGGACATTCACAGACAACTTCGATACTACCTGGACAGAACCAAGGCCAGTAGGAAGTCTGAACAACTTTTTGTAGCTTACGCCCCTGCAGTCCAAGGAAAAGCAATTTCAAAACAGACTATTTCAAAATGGATTGGACATTGCATCAGATTCTGTTATTCCTTTCATGGAAAGACTGTTCCAGCCAATGTCAGACCACATTCCACCAGAGCTACAGCCACCTCTACAGAATTCTTAAGAGGGGTGCCTACTAAGGACATTCTAGAAGCTGCTACATGGAGCTCCGTGCATACATTCTCCAAACACTACAATCTCCCTCTATACTCCAGATCCAGAGCAGGCTTTGCTTCGGCAGTCCTGCAGGGTTTGATTGCCCCACCATCTTTTTCCTAGAGCATTCCTCCTCCCCCAGCTAAGCTATGGTATTCTACCCACATGTTATGACTGCAGTTGCATTCTTGAAGGACATAGTACAGTTTTGTACCTACCATAAATGTAGATGTCCGATAGACATGCAACTGCAGTCGGATTTTCCCTCCCTCCATACCCCTCTATGCCTAGGGTCCACTCCTATCCCTGTTACTCTTAGCTGGGGATATCTGTTATGGTGTATTTGTTTTATTGCTCATTTATTTGTTTGGAATCCTGTTTTTGTCTTCCAATTTCATTACAGCCTTCCTTGGAGGGCACCTGGCATCTGGGGCAAGAAACACTGAAGAAAATGGCGTCGGCTGATGCTTATGTACTCCAGCCGCTCTGACGTCGGAGAGAAATGCGACATCAGCCGGCCGACCCAGACTTTGGAATCCGGCCGACCGAGGGCTGCCTGAGGCAGGACAACCCACATGTTATGACTGCAGTTGCATGTCTATCGGACATCTACATTTATGGTAGGTACAAAACTGTACTTTCTTGATACCCAGAAAGGGCAAGGCCTGACGGCCAATACTGGATTTATCGATTTTGAACACATACTTGGACATTCCAAAATTCAAAATGTTGACTTTGCAGCAGCTTCTGCCCATGCTGAGCAAGAACGCTTGGCTTGTGACATTAGACCTAAAAGAGGCATACCTGCATGTCCCAATCAGACAGTTATGCAGAAGATACCTCAGATTCAAGGCTGGCTCAATGCATTACCAATTCTCTGCACTGCCCTTTGGCTTATCTACTGTGCCCAGGGTCTTTACAAAGTGCCTGGCACCAGTAATTGCATTCTGCAGACAAAGAGGAATACAAATATATCTTTCCTTGGATGACTGTCTAATTCAAGCAGAGAACAAGGACATTCTTCTACAGCATCTGGCGTTTGTGAAAAGACTTCTAACATGCCTAGGGTACACAGTCAATGAAAAGAAATCAAAACTAGTACCCTCTCAAGAGATAATATTCCTGGGTGCAAGCTTAAATACAACTGCCCAGATGGCTTATCTCACGCCAGACAAATAAAGGCAACTGACTACCTATTTCAAAATGTTGGCAACAAAGGCCCAGTTATCTGCAAGAAAAATTTTGCAGGCTTTGGGCTTCATGGCATCCTGCATCCTACTAATTCCATATGCAAGACTGCATATGAGGAAACTTCAATGGTACCTAAAAAGTGTTTGGACTCAACATCGACACAGCCTGGAAACAATGATTACTCTCATTCCCTGCCTGCAACAGGAGTTTCGATGGTGGGCAATGGCTTGTCACCAAAACAAGGGACAGCCATTCACATTACCCCCAGCCAGGCAGACACTAACAACGGATGCATCAGATTATGCCTGGGGAGCCCACATGACAGGAAGATGCATTCAGGGCACATGGTCCTCAAACCAAATGCATCTACATATCAATCAAAATGAGATGCTAGCTGTTCAAAATGCCCTGACAGCCTTCAAGGACCTACTTCACCCAGGACAACTACTGATAAAGACAGAAAACACCATGGTCATGTGGTATATAAACAAGCAGGGGAGGCACACATTCTTACTCCCTTTGCAGACTAGCCTTGACTTTGTGGGACACAGCATTGACTTACCAAGTACATCTGCAGGCACAATTCCTGCCAGGAAGGAAAAATACTCTGGCAGACGAACTAAGCAGAAACCTCTTGGATCCCCACGAGTGGCAGCTGGATCCACAAGTCTACAGCATGATAACAAGGAAATGGGTATGCCCGGACATAGATCTATTTGCCTCCCCTCACAACTACCAACTACAAAGATTCTGCACAAGGACTTATCACAGACAAGCATGGAAAGTGGACGCTCTATCTTTCAGTTGGAAAAACCTATCAGTATATGCCTTTCCCCATCTGCCTCTCCTCCCCAAGGTACTCCTAAAGGTCAGACAGGAGAAGCCAAAGATGATACTGATTGCCCCAGACTGGCCCCGCCAGTACTGGTATCCAATCCTAAGGAACTTGTCTCAATGCCCAGCTTGGACCTTACCTCAAATACCTCAGCTACTGTCCCAGCAAAACAATCAGATCCTGCACAGCCAACTCAGGACTTTAAACCTAGCAGCATGGTGGATAATGTAGTCATACAAAACACACCTCTCATTAAAGCTGTGATGGATGTCATTTTGGAAGCCAGAAGGCCTAGTACTAGAAAATCTTATGCAAGAGATTCTGTGCTTGGAACCAGGCACAAGGAACTGATACAGCTGTGCCAAATATTCCTCAGATTTTGCAATACTTAACTGAGATGCTGGACAAAGGCCTATCTTTTTCATCTATTAAAATTCATGCCTCTGCCATTCCGGCTCATTACATTACAGATCCACCAATCTTTTCTCATCCCTTATTAAAGCAGTACCTCAGAGGAGCCAAAAATTTAAGGCCTCCAAGGAGATCACCAGTGCCTGCATGGGACCTCAACTATGTCTTGGAAAAACTCACCCTGCCTCCTTTTGAGCCAGCTGCTACTGCTGATATAAAGTTTTTATCTTGGAAAACAGCTGTGCTCCTAGCAATAACTTCTGCAAGATGAGTTTCAGAGCTACAGGCACTCATGGCTGTGGAACCTTTTATCATTTTTTATCCAAACAGGGTCTTTCTGAGGACAAACCCAACATTTATGCCTAAGGTGGTGTCCAGTGTGGCTCTTAACCAAACTATTCATCTGCCAACTTTTTATCCAAATCCACAGAACAAGTGGGAGAGAATTCTGCATTCTTTGGACGTACATAGACAGCTTAGATTCTACTTGGACAAAACCAAAGTTTTCAGAAAGAACTAGTGACATATGCTGCAGGATCACAAGGAAAGGCTATCTCAAAGCAGACTATTTGAAAGTGGATAGGCCACTGCATTCATTTCTGCTGCTTACACCATGGCAAGCCAGTGCCTAAGAGCATTAGGCCGCATTCAACCAGAGCTGCTGCCACTTCAGCAGTCTTTCTCAGGGGAATACCAACCAAGGGCATATTAAAGGCTGCTACTTGGAGTTCAGTGCCCACCTTTACAAAGCACATCATGTGCCACTCTACTCTAAATCCAGGGCAGGCTTTGCCACTGCAGTTCTGCAGGGTCTCATAGCCGCTCCTAATGCTGTTAGCTCCAGCCTCCCAACCATAGCTTTGGGACTCTACCCAAAATGTAATGACTGCAGCAGTGAAACACGAAGAACATAGTACAGTTGTGTACACTTACCATAAATGTAGATGTTCGAGTGTATTCACTGTTGCAGTCCAGGTTACCCACCCGCCATCCCCCTTTTCTTCTGATGGAATCTATCTTTCCTTCTCTGATTTATACAACCTATGCGGTGTATTTGCTTGTAGATGAAGGTAAAGTTTATATTGGTGCATGTATTTTTATATATATAAATTTTGGCTACCCTTTTAGGGGGCACCTGACATCTGGGGCAAGAAAAACTAAAGAAAATGGCGTTGGCTGCTTCTTTTATACCCCTGACGACCTGACGTCAGGGAAGGGGGCGAAAGCAGCCGACGCAGGATCCAGGACTTTGGAATTCAGGCCGACTGAGGGCAACCTGCCAGCAGGATTACCCAGAATGTAATGACTGCAACAGTGAATACACTCGAACGTCTACATTTATGGTAAGTGTACACAACTGTGCTTTCTCTGCACTGCCCTTTGGCTTGATTACTGTGCCCAGGGTATTCACAAAGTGCCTCATTCCAGTAATTGCATTTTGAGGCAAAGAAATATTCAAATATACCTGGACGATTGTCTAATTCAGGCAGAAAGCAGGGACATTCTTTTGAATCATCTGGCCTTTGTTCAAAGGGTACTGACTTGTCTGGGGTTCACCATAAACGAAAAGAAATCACACCTGGTACCCTGTCAACAAATTATATTCCTAGGAGCAAGCTTGAATACAACTTCCCAGATGGCTTTCCTCACGCCAGAGAAACGGATTCATTTGACAGCCTTCTTCAAACAAGTGGCCACAAAAACCCAGCTATCTGCAAGGCAAATACTGCAAGCCTTGGGGTTCATGGCCTCCTGCATTCTTCTAATTCCATATGCTTGGCTGCATATGAGGAAACTACAATGGTATCTCAAAAGCCTATGGTGTTAACATTCACAGGATCTAGATGCAAGGATTCCCATCATACCTTGCCTACGCCTAGAGTTCCTTTGGTGGGCAGAGGCTGGCCACCAAAACAGGGGACTAGCATTCACATTACCCCGTGGCGCCCAAATCTTAACAACAGACACATCAGACTTTGCATGCAGGGCTCACCTGGCAGGGAAGTGCATTCAGGGCAAATGGAACCCAAGTCAAATGCACCTACACATAAAGCAAAAGGAAATGTTAGCTGTACAGAATTCTCTGACAGCCTTCAAGGACCACATTCTTCCAGGACAACTAATGGTAAAGACGGACAACACCACTGTCTTGTAGTAAATAAACAAGTGGGGGGGGTGCACATTTTTACCCCCTCTGCAGACTAGCCATGGCATTGTGGAACACAGCCTTGAGCTACCAAGTGAATCTACAAGCTCAATTCCTGTCAGGAAAACTAAATACACTGGCAGATGGACTAAGCAGAAATCTTATGGACCCACACGAGTGGAAACTGGAACCAAGGATTTTCAACATGTTGACAAGCAAATGGGGGAGCCCAGATATAAACCTGTTTGCGTCTCCCCAGAACCATCAACTGGACAAATTTTGTACAAGGATTCCCCACAAGCTAGCTTGGAAAGTGGATGCCCTATCCTTCAGCTAGAAAAACCTATCAGTTTATGCCTTTCCTCATCTGCCTCTGCTCTCCAAGGTACTACTAAAGATCAAACAGGACAAGCCAAGGACGATTTTAATTGCACCAGACTGGCCTTGCCAACACTGGTATCCACTCTTGCGCAGTGTGTCATGCTTGGTGCCGTGGCATCTTCCTTAGACTCATTCCCTGTTGTCTCAGCAGGAGAACCAGATTCTGCACCCTCAGCTGCAAACCATGAACCCAGAAGCCTGGCTAATTACCTAATCTCTCCTTTACCATCCCTCAGTAAATTTGTGATGGATATCATTTTGGAGGCAAGGAGGCCTAGTACTAGAAAATCTTATGCTGCAAAATGGAAAATAACCAATCCCTCCTTCATGCCCAAGGTGGTATCCAGTGTAGCTCTTAATCAGTCCATTCATTTGCCTGCCTTCTTTCCTAACCCACAGAACAAAGGGAACGGATACTGCACTATTCTGATGTGCACAGACAGCTTAGATTCTACTTGGACAGGACTAAACCTCAAAGGAAATCTGAACAACTGCTGGTGGCATTTGCTGAAGGGACAGAGGGGAAAGCTATTTCAAAACAAACCATTTCAAACTGGATAGACCACTGCATTCATTTTTGCTATAAGCACCATGAAAAACCTATCCCACAGGTTATCAGACCCCATTCAACCAGGGCTGCATCTACCTCTACAGCCTTTCTCAAGGGCGTCCCTACTACGGACATCCTAGAAGCTGCTATCTGGAGTTCTGTACATACTTTCACCAAGCATTATCATTTGCCAATTTTCTCTAAATCCAGAGCTGGTTTTGCCACTGCAGTCTTGCAGGTCCTTATAGCTGGTCCTAATTCAATTTAAATTCCTCCTCCCATCCTTAACTTTGGGAATCTACCCAAATGTAATGACTGCAATAGTGAAACATAACATAGTACAGTTGTGTACACTTACCATAAATGTAGATGTTCAAGTGTATTCACTGTTGCAGTCCTGGTTACCCTCCCTCCAACCCCCTTTCTTCTTTTGGCTGTACCTCTACTCTCACTTACTATGCTCAGAAAAGCTTTTTGATGTATTTGCTTTTTTCTTGGAGTTATATCCTTGTATTTATAGATTTAATTGCTTCCCATTAGGGGGGCACCTGACATCTGGGGCAAGAAAAACTGATGTATTGGCGTCTGCTGCATGTTTTATACCAGAGACTTCATGGAAGAAGGGACAGCAACTGATGCAGGACCCAAGACTTTGTTAATCAGGCCGACTGAGGGCTACTGCAAGCAGATAACCCAAATGTAATGACTGACCGCAACAGTGAATACACTCGAGCATCTACATTTATGGTAAATGTACACAACTGTACTGTTGTCTTCCCCATCCCTCTCTATGGAGGAGTCTGTGTTCCTGAACACCTTCAGTACAGGCCCATCTTACTCCTGGGTTCCTCCCCTGCTGATGAACTAGTGGATCGTATAGTCAGCAGGGCTTGGAAGGAACCAGACACTGTGGAAAAAGTCCCTAACAGAGCCAACAAATTCCTCAGTCCTCCCTAAGACAGACCCTTCTGGAGTAAAGGAATTGCCTTTGATGCTATTGTGGTGGCTGCTGCTACTACGAAAGAGCAAGCGGAACAAAGATCCTCAGTCCATCCTCCGAACAGGGAGTCCCAGATGATAAACCATTTTGGGAAGTGGGTTTTTGCCTCAGCTACTTTTGGTCTGAGAGCATCCAAATATTTGACTTATTTTACCCGGCTTAAGAGGGATTTGGTTTTGGAGCTTACCACCTCCTTTACAGAGTTGTTGCCTTCAGAGAGTCTCAAGCTAGTCTCTCTGAAGCTTTCAACTCTAACTTCCCTGGCTAATGAGTTGATGAGGTTGATCTCTAATTTGGCGTTGGCCACCTCTCGAGCGGCAGGCATGGGTATTGCCATTCGAAGGCATGCCTGGCTTCACCTTTGTGGGTTTGCGAAACCCTTCAAGGTGTCATTCACCAACGTTCCCATCGATGGCTCCACTTTATTTGGTCCATCAGTGAAGGAGACCATAACCCGTAGTGGGCAGGAAGGTATGAATCTATCCGCTTTTGGGATGAAATTTTCTACTCCCCAGTGGTCTTTTTCTAAGACTCAGAGGGGAAGTAAGAAACTATGGTTCTGGAGGACTCAGTCTTCCTTTCAGGATGCTCCCCAGGTATCCTCTTCCACTAGCCAAGGCAGGGGATTCAATGGCAAATGCTGCCGTAGGGGCAGAGGGGGTCTGCAGAGCTAGGGCTCTCAAGAACTCTTCTCAGAGAAACCCTTCCAGCATTCCTAAAGTGCTACCCGGCTGTCCTGCCCTGGAGGCAGTCGAGGATCATCTCTCCCTGCACCCATTAGCCTGGACAAGTCTCATCACCAATCAGTGGGTGCTAAGAATCATTTCCAGGGGTTATTCTCTTCCCTTTTTCCAGCCCTCTCCAATTCGAAAGGTTCTTCCAGATGTTTCACCCCGCCAAAGGGAGTTGGTCTGCATTGAGGTGCAAAACCTCCTTCTAAAAAGAGCCATCCAAGAGGTCCCAGCAGGACAACTAGGGTCTAAAACTTACTCATGCTTCTTTTTGGTGCCAAAGAAGACGGTGGACCTGCTTCCGATCCTGGACTTCAGCGAGCTGAACCTATCTGTCAAGAAGTCCAAGTTCCGGATGGTCACTGTGCAGTCCATTTTGCCTTTGTTATGCAAGGACGAATTAATGTGCTCTGTGGATCTCAAGGATGAGTACTATAAGATCGACAGATGCTCCAGGAGACATTTACCCTTCCGTATAGGAGCCGATTATTACCAGTTCAGAGCCCTGCCCTTGGGTTTCACCACAGCCCCCCCCCCCCGGGTGTTTACCAAATGCATGGCAGTGCATCTCTGGCTGCAGGGTTTAAAGGTCTTTCCGTACATGGATGATTGGCTGCTCACAGCCCCCATGCTGTCTTATCTTCATTGCCCCCTTTATCTTCGGTATCTGCCCTGGATACTAGATCCCATTATGGGTCTCATATCTCAACCTTGGGGGCTTCCACTTCCAATCTAACCGCAGGGTTTCTCCACTTCTACTAATCCTTTCTCAGTCCAGGCTGAGAAATACAGGATAGCAAGGGATTATGGGAAGGGGAGGAGCTAGAGCTCTGGATCTGTCTGATAGTTGCCAGCTCAGATCCAAAGAGCTATCCATGATGAATAATGACACTGGATAGCACAGATGCCAAGTTGTGGTAAGTACATAACTCTTTTTTTGAAAGTCCAGTTTAATTCATCTGTAATAGGAGTACTAATACTGCAATGTAAAATTCAGAAAAGTCAAAACTTTTGTAAATCATTTGCTTTCTGGAAAATGTATCAGAAATGGAAACGTAGGTCATATTTTAGAAAGGGGGAAACTGCATTAATTTTCCCTTGGTCTGCTGGGAATTATACAGATTTTTCCTGCAAGTATTGGTTGAGACTGAGAGATTTATGTAATTAGACAACCTTATTTAATGCTAGAGTGTGCTAGCATGAAATAAAACCTGCAAGAATGCCATGATCATATTAGCCAAAGTTAAATCAGTCCTGCTTAAGTATGAAGTTTCAACCTCAGGTATTCTAATTCTTTTTAAGAAATGTGCATTTTTTCCAACATTGTTTTTTTTCCTATATAAAAATAAATGGTTAGCCATTCTCTCAATTATTTTACAGTTTTATGTTTTGTTTAGAAATGTCCAGAGTCCGCATTGTTGAAAATATACTGTAAATAATAAGCTTTTGTATAATTGTGAGAAATGTGAAATATAGTTAGTATTGTGGAGAATGAAAAGGAAAGCACATACATTCAATTTTACAGTGCAGACTGGAATTACAGGTCACGAAAGGAATGGATGAGGGCAAAATCGTTCACACTGTCTATCCTGACCTGGCCAAGGCATTTGACACAATACCCCAACTGGGCATTGTTGACAACAAGAGGATAGGTACAAACTCATGTCCCGGTGGCTAGCCAACTGGCTTACAGACAGGACCCATGAGGTTAGAAGTGGGGAGTCTGCCTCTACAAAGAGGCTAGTCAGAAGTGGAGTCCCTCAGGGATCAGTCCTTGACTTGCTTCTTTTTGGCATTTATTTCTCAGAAGTCAAGGCCAATGTCAGTGGTCTCTGGCTGACTAATTTGCAGATGATTGCAAATTAGGAGCTGTCATTGAATCTCACATTGACACAAATGTTCTCCAGGAGAGGCTGACACAAACAAACAACTGGTGTCAGAGCCATGGTCTAAAACTAAATGCCAAGAAATGCATAATCGTATCCTTTGGAAAGTCATCCATCCCTGTTAACAATCATCTTGACAGCACATCCCGTAATGTTGACCCAGTAGTTAGAGACTTGGGGACAGACATAGTAATCTAGCCTTTGACCATCACATGCCTACGGTGGTGAGGAAATCATTCTATGTTGTGCAATTTATAAACAAAGGTATACCTTCTAAGTCCAAGGAAGTCATTGTTCCACTGTATTTGGCATTCTTCAGACTTATTGAGTACAATGCCCCCTTTGTTATGTACCTAATCAGGCATATCCAACAACTGGAACTTTGACAGGGGTTCCTTACTAAAGCAATACAGGGCGTAAGTAAAATGTCCTATGCAGACCACCTCAAGGCCCCTATCGCTGTATTCTGTCTCCTACAGGCTTTTGAAGGGAGATCTATCCCTGGCATACAGGGCATTGTCAGACCCCACTCTGATGGACCTCCTGCCTATCCACAAAACAAACAGCAGCAGAATTACCCGATGTCCTTAGTCATATGCTGCTGTATACATAACACAAGGGAGTCTGCCTCTAGTCGACTCTCGTACATCCAGCCATTATAAAACACGATACATGCTACCGCTAGGGTGCATGCGACGTCCAGGGTCTCTCTCTGCAGATGTCAGTCATAAACAGACGTATGGTAGAAAATGGACGTCAGCACATACGTACCTCAGAACTTTTCTGCCGCCTGTCTGACTGCCAGCTGTGGTCATTGCTCCTTTGGAAAAGTGAACTTGTCTTGTCCGACTTCAGATAAGTACCCCATAGGGTTTTTTTTTTATTTTTCCTTTGCTACTACTTTGGGATTTCATGTCAGGTGGAAGGCAAGTTCCACATAAAGATTCGCATGAACTCTGCCTGTTTTGCTTAGGCCAAGAACACGACCACACTACTTGTACTATTTGTCAGGCCTTCGTCCTCATAACCCTCTAAAGTCACTTAGCAGCATTAAAACTGTATTTAGAGAACCAGCAACTCAACCACTTAGCTAAAGCTATGGATCCGACATCAGGTTCCTCAGATGAGCCTCCAGTGAAAAAGGCCAAAATATCAAGGCTTGAACCAACTGCTGCACCCTCTCTTCTTGGCGTTCCTCTTGAGGCCAGTGAAGGCCTGGAGTTCGAATCTTCAAACCTTCCTTTGGCAGGTACCCTGGAGGAAGCCGCTATAGAAGCCAAGGGCACGTCCCAGAGGGAATCGCATGCATCTAAATTGGTCGCCAAGGGGGAACCTAGGCTTGTCATTTCCCAGGGCCCTCATGTGGTCTCTCAAATTGTAGTTAGAGAGGACGTTCACACAGACATTGTGGAGTGCCGTCCTACGTCTGGCCGTCCGACTCTTCATTGTAGATCTGAGCCTTCGGCGTCGGAGTCGCACAAAAAGAAAAAGCAAAAGACCAAACACCTTGCTCCTTCTCTGATGCATGCAGCCTCCAAACAGCTTCCTGATTGGCCGGCCTTCACCAAGGCCTTCTAAACGCCTTTCTGGCCTTACGCCAGGCCCCTGCTTCGGTCCAGGCCTCTACTGTGCCTACCACTAAGGGTAAGCTTGTCCAGGATGTCTGTTCTGAAGAGGAGGATTCATCAGGAGATGAATCCTTCACTTACACCTCCCAGACTGCTTCTCCTCTGGGTACGCATCACCAGAGAAGGAGTCCAATGGCACAGATTCCTCTGGAGAAGATATTACCTTCGGGGGAACTAGTTCTCAAATGAAAGAATTTTTAAAGTGGGACAGCAGTCAGGTCACTGTGACCCAAAAGAGGTATTATGACCTTTTACAAATGGACTCACCTAACCCATCTGCTGTTCCCCCAGTGCACCCAACCTTTTTGGATGTCTTTCTGGCTGCTTCCAAAAATCCAGATTCCCAGCCCCCCTGTACCCAAATGCCCTGACAGGTTCTATAAAGTCCCTGAGGATGCAAAATTCCTTTACAAAGCTCCTTCTGCAGACCCTTCAGTCATTACTGTGGCTGCTGACAAAACTAAGTTGCTCCCTTCCACCCCCCTCCTGCCATCTGACAAGGAGAGCAGGTTAATGGAGTGCCTGGGAAAAAAAGTATACACTTCTGCTACTTTAGCAGTGGGGGCCATTAACTACCAGACACACATGGCTAAATACTCCCTGGCTGTGTTGGCTGATATAACTAAACAACTGGGGGACCTCCCTGACTCCCCAGCCAAGGAAAACATATCTGCCTTATTGAATTCCTGCACTCTGGTAACCAAGCACTCTATCAAGTGCATTTATGATGCAGTAGAGGCCTCATCTAGGGATCTGTTATCTGGAGTTACTCCTGGCTTAGGTTGCAGCCTCTCCCTGATGACATGAAGTCAGAACTCCTGGACTCTTCCCTTGACAACAAAAACTTATTTGGTTCAGCTGATGCTGACCTCTTCAAGTCACTTTCAAGAGAAGGGCAAGGAACTACAGGATCTGAGACACATCTCACTGGTTCCATGCTTCCAAAGAAACTACCGTACCAAAACCTTCTTTGTGAGAAAACTGCCAGACAAATGTCTACCAAAGGCAAGAAGGATTCGAGAAAGCAGCCCTCTTCCAGGTCTGCTCACTCTACTCCTGCTCCCAAACAGCCCTTTCAGGGTAAGCCTGGTAACCTGTGACTACCAGGTACTGGATCCAGTCACCTCACTTTTCGTGCATCTCTCTCTCTCCTTCCAGGCTTGGAATCAGGTTACCCAGGACTCTTGGGTCCTCTCTATAATAAAACGGGGATATTTCATGACATGGGAGACCAAACCTATCCTCAAAGGCATTCCTCAACCCACTCGAGAACAACAGGCTTTCTTTCCACAGGTTCTTCAGGAACTCCTCGCACAAGGGACTATACAAGAAGTCGCTTCACATGTAAGAGGAAAAGGATTTTACTCTAGGTTGTTCCTTTTCCCCAGGAAAGAAGGTCCCTGGAGACCAATCCTGGATTTGTCCCATCTCAACACCTTCCTCCAAGTTCCCTCCTTTTGGATGTTTACCCTCCCTACCCTTCTTCCCCTGATCCTTCTCAAGGCTTTCTTAGTATCTTTGGATATAAAAGATGCCTACTTACACATCCAATCCATCCTCTCTTTAGGAAATTCCTCCACCTCCGCTTCTCAGTGGATTCTGCACATTTTCATTTCTGTGCTTTTGCCATTTAGTCTCCCTATGGCCCCAAAAGTGTTTACAAAATGCCTTGCACCAGTCGTGGCCTTTGCCAGGGCAAGGGGAATCCAGCTTTTCCCCTACCTATACAATATCCTCATTCAGGCCTCATAGGCTCCAATGCTCCTACAACACCTGGACTTCACCATCTCCCTCTTGTGAAGTCTATGGTTAACCATAAGTCTAAACAAGTCATCCTTGGTACCCTCACAGGATCATGTGTTCACAGGATGCTGCATTCTAACAGAAAAAAGGATGGCTTGTCTTCCCCCAGAGAAAATTGTGGCACTCGCTTCTTATTTCAAGGAGTTATTACCCCTCAACGTCCTGTCAACCAGAGAATTTCTCAGACTCCTGGGATTCATGGCTTCCACCATACCCATGGTACCCATGGCAAAGCTTCACATGAGGAGGTTCCAATGGTACTTGAGAACAACCTGGAAACATTTACACTTCCTGAAATACATGGTCCCCATGCTATCATGTCTTTTCAGAGAAATGAATTGGTGGATAGGCCTGATTCAGGCCAACCCAGGCCTACCCCTACAACCCCTGCCATCCAAGCAGGACCTCTTCACAGACGCTTTGGACACAGGGTGGGGAGCAACTTTGGGAGAATGGAGAGTGAGGAACGCATGGACTCACACTCAACTAAAAGAGCATATCAGTATCAAGGAGATGAGAGCCTTGATATTGGCCCTACAAATTTTCAAACATCTTCTCCTACCAGGAACGCTGTGGTGGTTCACAGACAATACCACTGTGCTGTTGTACATCAACAAACAGGGAGGGACAAGGTCTTACCTCCTGTGCAGGCTGGCCCTGCAAGCATGGGAAATAGCCTTCGAGAGACAAGTCAACATCCAAGCAGTCTACATACCTTCAGCAGATAATGTCATAGCAGATTCCTTAAGCAGGTCCATGACTCTGTCCCACGAATGGATGCTAAACAGGGATGTGTTCCTGGACCTGAACCATCAGTGGGCAATTCCGGATGTGGATCTGTTTGCCTCCCCCATGAACAGACAGCTTTCAACCTTCTGCTCCAGAGTGCCACATCCCGAAGCATGGAGGGTGGATACTCTCTCATTCCCTTGGAAAGGGATGTAAGCTTATGCATTCCCTCTCATTCAATAAGTTCTTACAGAAAGAACAACCTCCAATCTTGTTGGTGACTCCCTATTGGCCAAGGCAGTATTGGTTCCCCCTGTTACTACATCTAGCCAAGGGCAATCACCACAAGTTACCCCACCGGATGGACCTGCTCACACAGGAGAAGGGAACGCTCTTACACCCCCAACTGTCCACTCTGAAACTTACATTGTGGGTGATAGGGCATTGATTCCCTTCAGACACCTATACACAGAGGACGTGCTTCAGGTTTTGCAGGAGGCCAGAAAATCATACTTTTCAAAGTGGAAGAGATTTTCTCTCTGAAAAACACAACATACAACCACTGATAGTAGAACCCCCAGTGGTCTTGTCCTACCTGTGTGACTTGATGAATTTTGGACTTTTTTATTCCTCCATCAAGACACATTTATCTGCCATCTCATCATGCCTGCCGCTCACCCCACCTTTGGCTTCTAGGTTGAAAGTCAACCTCTTCCTAAAAGGGTTCTGCACATCAGACCTCCAAGAAAGCCCATCCTGCCTCCTTATGACCTAAATTTCGTACTGGAGAAGTTGACATTGCCACCTTTTGAGACAGCCAAGGACTGCTCTCTCCAACACTGTACATGAAAACTATGCTGTTGGTGGCCATTACCTCAGCCAGAAGGGTTTCAGAACTACAAGCCCTTATGGCCTCTCATCCTTTTACTATTTTCCACAAAGTCAGGGTGTGTTTGCATACCAGCCCTACCTTCATGCCCAAAGGGGTCATTGAGCTGTCCCTGAATCAGGCCGTCAACCTACTCACCATTTTCCCTTCACCACAAAACCTGGCTAAAAGGATACTACATTCCTTAGATGTTCACAGACAACTCGGGTACTGTTTGGCTAAGACCAAACCCATCTGTAAATCAGACAGGCTGTTTGTCTCCTACCACCCAAGAGCCCTGGGACACCCTGTTTCCAAGCAAACCATATCCTCCTGGATATCTAAAACCATCTCCTTTTGTTATACAGGTCATGGCAGAAGGCTCCCCTTCTCAGTAAAGGCACATTTCACCAGGGCAGTGTCTTCCTCTGGGCCCTTCTTCAAAGGTTTGGATACAGCTGCCATTTTAGAAGCAGCTACATGGTCCTCTGTTCATACCTTCACCAAACACTACAAGTTGGACATTATTTCTAGAGCCAAAGCAGGATTTGCCAGAGCCATCCTTCAAGGGTTTGAGGAAAATGCTTCTTTTCCTCCTCCCAAATCGTAATACAGAACTCTACCTTGTGTTATGGTTACAGCAGCATATGAATAGAAGGACAGTAGGGTTGTTGTGCAAAATCTTACCATAACTTTAGATGCCCTTCTCTTCTATATGCTGCTGTATAGTTTCCTTCCCTGCCTTCCCCATGACACTTGCCTGACTCCTGAGTACCCACTCCATAGTCGCTAATTCCAGCAGCATTCAGTTCTGAGGTAGGTGCGTGCTGACATCCATTTTGTACCCGACGTCTGTTTACAACCAACGTCCACAGAGCGAAAAGTGGGATGTCGCACTCACCCTAGCAGTAGCATCTATCTTTTGTATAATGGCCGGACGTACAAGAGTCGACCAGAGGCAGACTGCCTTGTGTTATGGATACAGCAACATATAGAAGAGAAGGACATCTAAAATTATCGTAGGATTTTACACAACACCCTTTGTAAGGACTTAAACCTTTCCTGTGATATAACAAGGACCTGCTGGAGAGATAGGTATGTATCCCAGAGACTACCCCATCTATGGAACAGGCTCCCCATCCATGTGAAGCAGAGTTCCTCCACAACCCAATTCAAGTGCAACTTGGACAATTGGATGTAAAGCTGGAACTGTGTCCCTGGTTTGGCACCTTTGTCTCTAATGGATACAGGTAACCTGTAAATGGTTCATCTCCCAGGCCCATGCTTGCACTTATCAAGAGTATCAGAACTTGTCAGAGATTTGGGATGTATGGCTAGGCTTAAAAAGGCCTTTGTGATCGTTAGCCTAGTAAACACCTATGAACCTATATACCAGTTAAATATGTGTTAGTTAAGCCTATAGGATTCATATGCACTTTATCACAAGTTACCGCTTATATATTGTGAGTTAATGTTGCTTACTGTGTTACATGTACTGATTACTAATAAAAGCATGATGTCCTTCAAGGATGCATCTGCAGTCCTAACAAATGGGTTGTCCTGTCGTCAGGCAGCCCTTCGGTCGGCCGGATTCCAAAGTCTGGGTCTGGCCTCGGCTGGTGTCGCACTTCACCCGACGTCATCTCTGCTGGTCTTCGGGTATAAAGGCATCAGCCGACGCCATTTTCCCCAGTCTTTCTTGCCGCGTGGCGCCCGAAGCAGAAGCTGTTCGCAAGTGCCGGTCGGTCAGATCCAGAAATTACTACTACCGAATACAACTTCGAAGACTTCTAAAAGCTAAGTACCCCGTTGGGGACTCTTTCTTGCCTCAGCCGATGTCAGAAAAAGTAAATAACTGTTTAACTTGTGGGAAACAAATACCTCGTAAAGATTTCCACTCTTACTGTTTGCCTTGTTTAGGCCCAGACCACGACGTAGCAGCTTGTTTAGCCTGTGCTTCCTTCAACCGACGAACGCTTAGGCGTCGGTCGGAGTTTGCTGAACAGTTTTTCAGCTCAGATTTTGCGTACATTATGCCGTCGGATCCTCCGACTACCCAAATTGTTAAAAAACGCAAAGAAAAGGACCGACACTCGCGGTCCGCGGTTTCGGCCGAAACCACGGTAAAGCAAACCGCGAGTGTCTCGGTTTCGGCCGAAACCGAGCAAATGGTTCAATCTACAGCCGAATCCATGACTACTACCGAGGCCCCTTCTACCCTAGCTGAATCGGCCTCTGAAATTTTGCCTACAATTGTGGTTTCTCCAGAGTTATCGGACACCATCCCTTTGGATGTCTCTACCCCAGCACGTGGTGCTGCTAGGCCTCCTGCAGCCATGTCTATAAAGGCCTTTGCCAGGGCTAAAGCAGCCAAAACTGCTAAATCAGTGCCTGTTAAGCACCCCTCTCACAGGCCCAGCTCCAGTTCACAAATGCTTACCTTGGCAGAGGATCTCATCTCTAATAAGAGGATCCCAATCTCACCCAGACAGGGCCTCACAACCTCCAGATAAGAGACCCAGAGTAGAGCCCCCTGAGCCAGGCTCCTCAGATGACTCTTCTGATGACTCAGACATTACAGACCATCCAGAGGCTCCTCTTTCTACTTATGAAGATTCTGATGCTGAAGAATCAATTCCTTCTGCCTCTCCACCAGAGGAATTTTCCTTTGGGGAAACCTTACATGCCATGCGAGAGCAATTCCAATGGCAGGGACAAGATTTCTCAGATTCAAGGAAAAGGCTTAGGACCTTTTTACACTTACCACAGCATAGGCCCTTAGCTATACCTCCAGTTCTTCCTGTTGTGGATGATGCCTTTAATGATGTTTGCACTGCTCCTGATACTTTACCTCCAGCCCCTTCTAAGCCCGACAGGTTCTACAGGGTACCGGACATTCATCACCACTTATACAAGGCTCCTTTTGCAGATCCGGAGACTATCTCCCAGGGGCCTAAGGCAGTAGCTTCGACCTCAGCTAAAACCCTCTCCCTTCTGATAGGGAATCCAGGTCCTTAGAGATGGGGTAAAAAAGTATACACCTCCGCTACTCTCTCAGCTAGAGCTTTGAACTGTCAGTTTCATATGATCCAATACCAAGAGTTTATGCTTGATCAGTTAACTAAGAAACTGTCCTCTGATGATTCCTTAGATAAGAAATATGTTCTAGAAATGGTGAATAACATTCAGCAGGTTAGAAACCACTCTTTAAAATGTGACTATGATGCACTGGAGGCTTCATTTAGATCAGCCATGACTGGCACAGTTATAAGAAGACATGCATGGTTGAAAGAGCAGGTCTTGCCGGATCATGTTAAAGCAAAGCTTTTAGATGCTCCTATGGACAAGGTCAGTCTTTTTGGTTCTCCTGCCCAACAAGTAATGAAGAAAATGGAAGAGAAGGCAAAATCTGTACAAACAGTTAAAGATTTCTTACAGGTACAGCCCCCAAGGTTCAGCAGGAACTGGCCTTCCAAAAATTGGTCCTTTCCAGACTCCTCTAAAAATCAGAGAGGCAGGAATAGACGTTCCAGAGGCAGAAACCAACCCAGAGGAGGTGCCTACAGGGGACGCCAATGGCAAGGCAATAATCAACGAGGCACAGATACAACCACTACCACTGCAACAGGACAATCACAGTGACTTGGCTCTAACACCGCCTACCAGGGAACAAATAATAGCACCCTTAGGCGGAAAGTTAGCCTTATTTTCAAAAAACTGGCACTATATCACAAGAGACAATTGGATTTTGCAAACTATAGTCCAAGGATACAGGTTTCATTTCCACACCTTACCAGCAAAAAGAGGAATGCCAAACCTGCCCCCAAATCAAAAGTCAGAAGCCCTAAAACAAATAGCTCAATTAAAAAAGATGAGAGCTGTGGAAAGGGTACCACCTACAGAACAGGGCAAGGGATTTTACTCCAGACTCTTCCTAGTACCAAGAAAAGAAAACAGTTGGAGACCCATTCTCGACCTGTCCGCTTTAAACACATTCATCATTGTTCCAAAATTCAAAATGCTGACCCTACACCAACTTCTTCCCATGCTGGGCAAGGAGTATTGGCTGGTAACTCTAGGTCTCAAGGAGGCATACCTGCACGTCCCCATACGACCAATTTGCAGAAGATACCTCAGATTTCTTGCAGGATCAGAGCATTATCAATTCTCAGCATTGCCCTTTGGCTTATCTACTGCGCCCAGAGTATTCACGAAATGCCTGGCATCAGTAATCGCTCATTGCAGGCTTCAGGGAATCCAAATTTATCCATACCTGGACGACTGCCTGATACAAGCGGACAACAAAAGCAAGCTGACACAAAACTTACAAAGAGTCATTTGCTTACTACAAGCTCTGGGATACACAGTCAATTTAAAAAAGTCAAAGCTGATACCATCCCAGACAATAACATTCTTGGGTGCAGAATTGGACACAGTAAAACAGATGGCATTCCTTACTGCAGAAAAACAAGAAAAACTTCCTTTGTACTTCTTGACACTAGCAAAGCAGAACAAGCTAACAGCAAGGAAAGTACTGCAGGCCTTGGGTTTCATGGCATCCTGCATAATCTTGGTCCCCCATGCCAGACTGCATATGAGAAAGCTACAGTGGTACCTAAATAATTTATGGTCTCAACACAAGCACAGCTTAGAAACCGAAATACCACTAATTCCACGCCTGAAACAAGAGTTCCTATGGTGGGCTCAGACATGCCAGGCAAACCCAGGATTGTCCTGCCACAATATTCAAGCAAGCCAAACCATCACAACGGACGCCTCAGACCTCGGTTGGGGGGCACACATGCTGGACAAGTGCATTCAAGGCCTATGGACTCCAGATCAGCTACACCTGCACATAAATCAAAAAGAGATGCTGGCAGTAAAACTGGCAATCCAGAATTTCAGACCATTCCTCAAAGAGGGCCAAGTGATGATAAGGACAGACAACACCACAGTCATGTGGTACATCAACAAACAGGGAGGCACTCATTCATACCCCCTATGCCGAATGACTCTGGATCTGTGGAATATGGCTCTGAGCTACAACATTCATTTACAGGCAATATTTGTACCGGGAAAAGAAAACATCCTAGCAGACATGTTAAGCAGAACTACCTCGGATGCTCACGAATGGATGCTACACCCGGACATCTTCAAGGCCATCACAAAGAAATGGGGAATGCCACAAATAGACCTATTTGCATCCCCACTCAACCACCAGCTCAAGAAATTCTGCACAAGGACATATCACCCTCTTGCTTGGAAGGTGGACTCTCTATCCTTCAATTGGAAAGGCCTGACAGCATATGCATTTCCACCCCTCCCTTTGATGCACAAGGTACTACTGAAAATCAAAGAGGAACAGCCAAGGATAATTCTGATAGCTCCAAATTGGCCAAGACAACATTGGTATCCATTACTGAGGAGCATGTCTCGGGGGGAAACGTGGACTCTACCCCTGATTCCCTTGATGTTGACTCAGTGCAACTACAGCATCTTGCATCCAAACCTGAAAACTCTGCAACTCACTGCCTGGAACATTACATAAGAACATCTAACCCAATTTTATCCCAAAGGGTTAAAGACATTATCCTTGAGGCCCGCAGACCTTCTACTAGAAGGAACTATGCAGGGAAATGGAAAAGGTTTGTCATTTGGAGTACGGAAAGAGGGAAAGATGTGTCAAAAGTAGATATTGCCAACATCCTTGAATATTTGGCAGAGCTCCTACATACTGGCCTGTCCTATTCCTCCATCAAGATACATGCATCAGCTATTTCTGCAGAATACAGCCTCGATCCTCCTGTCTTCTCAAGATCCTCTACTCAGGCAGTTCCTCAGAGGAATTAAGAATGTAAAACCTCCTAGGAAACCACCATTACCAGCATGGGACTTGAATTTTGTGCTAGAAAAATTGACACTCCCTCCATTCGAACCAGCAGCAACAGCAGATCTACAACACCTATCCTGGAAAACTGCTTTCCTACTGGCAATTACTTCAGCAAGAAGGGTTTCGGAACTACAGGCCTTAATGGCAGTACAACCCTTCCTAATCTTCCATCAAGACAGAGTGTCCATGAGAACTAATCCTACATTTATGCCTAAGGTGGTATCCAGACTGTCTCTAAACCAGGCAATCCACCTACCTACCTTCTTTCCCAATCCACAGAACAAAGGGGAAAGACTGCTGCATACCTTGGATGTACATAGACAGTTGCGCTACTACCTGGACAGAACCAAGGGCAATAGAAAAACTGACCAGCTACTAGTAGCCTATGCAACAGGAAGGGAAGGAAAAGCAATTTCCAAACAGACAATCTCTAAGTGGATAGGAAATTGCATAAGATTCTGTTACTCCTATCAAGGAAAGCAAATTCCACAGAACATAAGGCCTCATTCTACAAGGGCTACAGCCACTACCACAGCCTTCTTACGAGGAGTGGCTACCAAGGACATTATTGAGGCTGCTACTTGGACCTCCGTGCATACATTTGCCAAGCATTATAACTTACCTCTATACTCTAGATCCCGAGCAGGATTTGCCACTGCTGTGTTGCAAGGGATCCTAAGTACACCATAATTCTTATTCCTCCTCCCCTAGTTTGGCTATGGTATTCTACCCATTTGTTAGGACTGCAGATGCATCCTTGAAGGACATAGTACAGTTTTGTACCTACCATAAATGTAGATGTCCGAACAGGATAGCATCTGCAGTCAGGATTACCCACCCTCCTTCCCCTCTGTGGTACTCCTAGGGTATTGCCCACCTATTAGCTAGCTGGGGGGGATCTCTTATGGTGTATTTGTTTGTATATATGTACATACATGCATATTTTTGTGTTTGTCTTCTACTTTTTGGGAAACATTGGCATTTTCCCAAAAATTTAGCTACCCAAGAGGGCTACTGGCATCTGGGGCAAGAAACACTGAGGAAAATGGCGTCGGCTGATGCCTTTATACCCGAAGACCAGCAGAGATGACGTCGGGTGAAGTGCGACACCAGCCGAGGCCAGACCCAGACTTTGGAATCCGGCCGACCGAAGGGCTGCCTGACGACAGGACAACCCATTTGTTAGGACTGCAGATGCTATCCTGTTCGGACATCTACATTTATGGTAGGTACAAAACTGTACTTTACTATTCATTGATTAGTGTGGAATTACAGCAGCACATAAAATTTATTTAAATGGAAGCCTACAACTGTTGGCAGTAATACTTGATTGCTGTCTGTGGCTAAACTGGTTGGACCTCCAAGACTGCATTCTTTTACTGATGCTTTATAATTTATTCATTTAAATAGTTGACTGTTTTACTGTAAGTTTCAGAAGTATTTATAGTTAATCTTTTCATCCTGTTTTGGCAAATTGTTTATTGATATTTTTATCAGTTTGTTCATTTTTCATGTGTTGTGAGAAAGTCATTTGAAGTAAACTATTTCTGTGAGAACTGCTTACTCATTTTCTCACTGTGATGTGGCACTTTGTAATCTTACTTTGAAATGCTGTAGCTGCAGAGATTTGTTATTTAATTATCTTGCAGTGCCAGTAGGCTCAGAAGTGCTCTCCTTATTAAGTATGGCTACTGCTTCTATACTTTCTCCAGTTTCCATTCCTTCCCTGAAAGTGCAGGATCTGTTTTGAACATGAAGTTTCATTTTTTCTCCCTTGTCCATTGTTCATTACAGAACAAATTATTTTTCTGACCAATGTCTTTTTTTTTCCGATTCCATTTGTGGTGCTGATGGATAATAAATGCCATTCATAGGTTCAGAGGTAGGTACTAGGCTATCAGCCCAAGGGCCTAAGTAAGCCTAGCCAACAAGGTTCCCTGGCTTACGCAACCCAAGAAAGTTAATTTCCTGTGCCCCTGCCAAGCAGAGTCACAAAAGTGATCCCCGGGGTGTGTTTTGTATTTCCCATCCATTCATCAAGATTTTTCTTGAAGACTGCTAATGAGGAACTTTGCTTGACATAGATAGGTAGCTTGTTCCAGAGTACAGGAAGTCTCTGGGACAGGACTATATTCCTCCAGCATGTTCTGTTTATTGTGATGACAAGGTTTAGGTCCCTAGAGCGTGTAGCTCAGAGGGATTGGGATTTCTTTAGGTGTAGCATGTCCAACAGCTCTGGGTTTAACATAGCTTTATATGTTAGGCAGAGATCTCCTCGGAGTAGGCGATATGCTACAGAGTAAAGCTGGAGTTTTTTGAGACAGTCAGTGTAGGGCATCTGTTTGAGGCCAGTAATCCTCTTTGTGAGGTACTTCTGTAGCCTTTCCAGCTGCTGCAGATGTCTTGTGAGGTACATTCCAAAAGGGGTGTTGTACTCTATAATGGGTCTAATGAGTGCTGAGTAGAGGGGAACAATGACCTCTTTTTTCCTGGATGAGAACCCTTTTGTGATGAGGTGTGTCACATAGAAGGAATTCCTGACTACTGTGGCGATGTGATTATCAAAGGAGAGACTACTGCCCACCTGGGTCCCACAGTCTCTTATCACACATTCGGCATAAAATAGACTGCCGTTTATGTGGTAGTTCATGGGTACAGTGTTTTTACTAAAGGAGATGACAATGCATTTTTTGGCATTGAGCTTGAGGCCATGCCTCTGACACCAGGCATCTGTCTCAGTGAGGCCCTTCTGTAGGATGTCCACATCATTTGGGGACTCAACTATGGCTCCTAATTTGCAGTCATCTGCGAACTTCATTAGCCAGAGGCCTTCTGTGTTAGCCTGTACTTCAGAGAAGTAGATACCAAACATGAGAGGTCCCAGGACTGAGCCCTGTGGTACTCCACTTGTCACTGGTTTGAAGTCAGATGTGGAGTCTGCAACTTTTACATGGTGGGCTCTGTCATTGAGCCAGTTGGCAACCCATCTTGTGACGTAGGGATTTATACCTAGTTTAGTGAGTTGGCTATAATTCCAGAATGGGGGATGGTGTTGAAAGCCTTGGCGAGATCAAGATAGGCTGTGTGAACCACCTTACCCTCGTCTACGGCTTTGGTGATTGCCTCAAAGAAGTTGATCAGGTTCAGGAGGCATGATCTGCCTTTCTCAAACCCAAACTGGGTGGGGTACAGAGTTTGGAGGTTACCAATGTCTTTGTTTATGCGTTCCATGACGATACGTTCCATGGCCTTGAAGACCAGGCTCATCAGGCTAATAGGGCGATAGTTCCCAGGATCAGTGGTGGCTCCCCCTTTGGGGAGTGGGATAACTGTTGCTGTGTGCTATTCAGTGGGCACAAAACCTGACGTGAGACTATGAACATTGTACTTAGGTGAGGAGCCAGTTTGTTCCGAAGTTCATGTAAAATGCAGCCTGGGATGTTGTCCGGTCCCATGGTTTTTGGTTTTAGAGAGTGCAGCTTTTACCTGCATAGATGTGATTGCAGGGACTCTGCATTCTTCCTGTATAGATATGGGCCCTTTAGGGGGTGAGAGGGGGGTAAAGTTAGCACTGAACCTATCTGCCAGGATGTTGGCAATATCAGTTGGTTCTGTAATTTTCGTGCCGTTGTGCTGTAACTCAGAGCAGATGTGGGTGTTGCCATTGAGATACTTGACATAGCTGTAGAATGCTTTGTAGTTGTCCTTAGAATCAGTGGCAATTTTGTTTTTGTAGCTAGCTTTGGAGGATCTTATAAGTGATCTTAGCTTCTTACTGAGGCTGACCAGGGAGCTCCTCCACTCATGGGATTTTACTCTTTTGCAACAGTTTCTTCCTTCTGTTGTAGAGTTTGTTTATGGCAGGGGACCACCAAATTGGCTTCCGTTTTTTGGAGGATAGCATCTTGGTCCTATTTGGGATAGCATGATCCGTGCACTCGTGTAACTGCTTATAGAGTGCTTTTGTGCAGGATTCAGCAGTCGTAAATGTATTGTCCATCTGCATGGGTGTCATGAAGATCGCCACTTCTCTCTTAAGAAGCATGAAGTTGGCTTTGGAGAAATTTTATTACCGTGGTTTCCTTAATGGTGGGTGGAGGCGGGATGCGGATATCTAGGGTGATTAGCTTATGGTCTGATCTGACCGAAGAGGAGTTGACTTCAGGTGTGGAACACCGATCACTCATGTTGGTAATGACTAGGTCTAGGATATTGTTTCCCCTGGTGGGGGTGTGGATAAGTTGATCCAGGGCATTGGAATTTATGAATTCCAGAAAGCATTGAGCGAAGGAGTTGGTACATGTGTAAGCAGCACAGAAATCATATTCCTTCATTGGCTGACAGGGAACGCTGTTTCATGTGGCTGAGGATGAAACACAACATGGAATTTTGTACTTTTTGTGGGTCTGTCAGTATGGCAAACTAGAGGAGACATTATTGGACTCTAAAATATTATTCAGCAGGAAAGGAGGGAGCTTTGAATAGAGGTAAAATCTGGAATGAGGCCAGACATTAAGGTTTCATCTGTGAAGTTTTCCTCAAAGTCTTAAGATCAGTAGTGTTTTTACCTATCAAAGACTGATTTACTGATGTGCTTTCTCCAGACACCTATAGGGTTAAAAAAAAAACACTGACTCTCGTGTTGCAGACAGTGCCTTTTAGCAAATATTGCTGTGGAGGGGGGGGGGGAGTATTTTTCCCAAGATGCAGCATTCTTAAACTTGGTATATTTAAATGGACTGCATGAGCTCAGCCCCCTGCATGGGGATGTGGGGAAGTTGTGTCCCACTAGAAAAAGATTGCTTTCTTTTTTTTTTCTTTTTTTTTGCCATTGTCCGGTTGCCAGTCCAGTAGGTTCAGTGAATCTGTCATCGACTAGTCCAGAGACGTGAGGAATCAGAAAAGTAAGGGCTGATAGATGTATGAGTAATACAAGGTGCCCTGTAACATCATCTGGTTATCCTCACCTCAGTCAGTGGAGCCCACTACTATAAATTCCTGGGCATCTCCACAGAATTTGTTGAGCTTGCCCATCCCAGGTTACTAGTTCTGTGAATTGTTGTACCAACAGTGTGATCTGACCTTTCAGTCCTCCAAGTAGACCAGGGATCTTCTTAGCTTGCCCCAGTCCTTTTGTATATCTCCTCTTTCATCCTGGGATAAAGAATTGGAAGAGATCTCTTTAGCATTCTCCCAAATCCAATAATTAGCCATGTACTCAGAAATCTGTATTAATGCATTCATCATCAAAAATACTGATGCTTGCACTCTGCTGTAGTGCTAGTCTTTTCTTCCCAGTGTGGAGTAAACTGGAGGTCACAGCAGCTGCAGCCCCTCTACCACCTTATTCCCATTGCTGACCTTAATGAGTTTATTACCATCTGCTGGCAGAAACTTGTCCTTGTGCATATTGCAAGCCCTTCTTCATTGCTTTGTCACACCACCTTGTCTCATCAAGTAATGTGAAACAAGACGGTTAGATTTTCTTTTCTGGATGATTAGTAGTGTGTAGCTATGTTGATCCCATCTTTATTATGTTGGTGTACCTATTGCCAGTGCCTTTTTCAGTCCTATTCATGCAGGTTCTATTGATGTAGTTTGCCTCAGTATAATCAGCTGCCACTCATGGAGTCTAAGGAGAACCACCTTCCATTTTCAGGTACGTCCATTAATCCATAGCTGTAATGCCACACAGTATGTTGATGTCTCACTGTTTGGATATTCATCTAGCTCTAAACAAGAAGGCTCACCTGTCTTAGATCCAAAGACATAATCATTAGAGTTGGGTGGTAAGTATGAGAAGACTTTTCCATACAGAGTCTGTTCTCCAAACTCCAACATTGAAGAGGAATCTGAATATTTTCCTTGTAGCAGGGAGCTCAGCTGTTGTAGGATTGGTTAGCAAATTCAGAGACCTTTAGATTTGCTACAAGAAAAAACAGACTAATGTGGACAACAGGCAATATGGGAAAAGATCTACAAGTAATTTGTCTTCCAGAAAAAAATGGGGCCTGTAACTGTGTACAGTTCATGAAGCAACAAAGCAACATCTAGCCCAATGATCACAATTCCAAGAGAGCTACATTAGACTCAAAAGGACACAGAGGCTTTTTAAGCTGGGAGTTGGTTCTATAATGAAAACCTCGATGTGCGTACACATTCAGGTGGAGACTTAAGAAATGGGCTATTTGGAAACCAAGTGAACTTTGATGGGCTAAGAGTTAACAGAGCTACACTGACAATGATTATTCTATTTCTACCTAACAATGGGCAGCTCAAATTTAGGGGAGCAAGTTGAGAGTTTAGGCTGAAAATAATTTGTTTTCAGCTCCTATGTCCTGCTTTCTTTACAATGTTTTTTAGATGCTGGAGCATAAACTTTCACTGAAGCCCAATGTGTAGAGACTTTCCTGAAAGATCTATTCCTGGAACTGTCTGATAATGTGTAAGGGCAATTGTAGGATAACTGTTGAGACTGAAGGAAGAGAGCCATGGAGATTGGAATGTCACCAGTCATTAAGCAAGTGATAGCTCTGAAGGATAAGGTTTTCATGTGGTGATACTTTAAAAGGATTGCTTGTATCTTTGGGATGCACAATAAATAAAACATGTAGGGGGTTGGTAAACAAAACATATGAAGCTCAATTGAAGTGAACATAAAGTGCTGGAAAATGATTTTCCTTGAATCGTATCAGTGGGTCCAGGATATTACATTGTTTTATGTTGCCCTTTGTTATATGCATTTCAGTCTTTACCCCCACCAAATATTTTTAATGGCAATTAAAAATCTCATAATTGATTTTATTTGGGAGGGGCTCAAACCCCAGGGTTTGATGGGATAAGTTTGTTCTGGGGAAAGAGCTTAGGGGGTCATGGCATGCCAGACCCATATTTATATTGCAATGCCATTTAGTTAAGGTCTTATAAAAATATTGCAGCTTCAAGTTTGTTCCCAACCTTAAACAGTATTTCTGTTATTTAAGGTGAGAGTAAAATGCTTGTTTTTAAAGGCCTAATTAATGGGGCTTATAGAGCAAAGGTCTCAAACACAAATGACTACGAAGGCTGCTTGAAGACTAGTATATTCAGATGATAGCCACAATCTCCATAACAAACACAAAGTTAGTAGAGCTAGGAATGTAGTGTAACAGCTTCCCTCACCCATAATTATACAGGTGTAAGGGCTGCAAATTTGAGACCTCCATTATAGAGAATTAAGAGACTTAAAAAGAGAAACTGTAACAATGCTGAGAAAGTCCTGGGCTGGACTGTTGAAAAGGGAGATTTCCAGATCCATATCTAGAGGACAGTTTGTATCTTGGCAGTATATGCCACAATGATCTAGTACATTTAAAATATTCAAATGGGATTGTCTGTATAGATAGTTCTATACACCAGTATGCATACAGCATACTTTCCTCAAGGAGTGTAGTATTGCTAGAGGTGTGAGGAGTATGATAGGGGAATTGAGAACATATTTTTGGAACTGTTCAGCTCTCTTAAATTTAAAAGCACAGGTCCAGGGAATTATATCAGAACTTCTTACAGATGACAGTCTTATCTGATATATTTTTCCTATTAGGCTTTGACAATAGATGTGTCCTTTAATGAAATGAAAAGATGCTCCTATTCCTATTTATGTCAGTCACCAAGAGTGTTGTTACTAGAAAGTAGAAGTCTAAAATCAGGCCAGCTATCCAAGATATAATGAATGAAACAGTTCAGAAAGGGGAGTGCTGTGGCAAGGGAATCTTTACAAATGTATATAGTCAAGTATGTTACCTTGGTTCATTTACATAGATACAGTTACATAAGGTCAAAATTATAAGGTAGGTTAAGAATTGTCTACAGGTCTCATTTACCATTCAGTCAATAATAATTCCATCTTTAGAAGTACAAAAGGGTAGACGTAAGTAATTAAACAGTAGTGGCAGGAAAGCAGTTGGATGTAATTAAAAAGTGGTACTCATTTTTTTACATTTTTGGAATAGCATCACATTTTGATTTGTTTTTGATTGTGCTTTAATTGTTTTGTTATGTATTTGTTTTGTGGTAATGTTTATTATGTGTAATGTTTGTATTCTTTGTGTTTTCTGTTTTACTTGATTGTTCAAAGTTTATGGCATTTGTTTGTGCGTTACTAAATTTTGAGAGAAAAAGAATAATGCACCCACAGCTAACAATCTTGTGTTGTTGCTATAACCAGGGATTGCTTGAAAATCTTTGCTTGTGATGGACAGATGTTCTGGTGCATTATTCTAGTCTCTGCTAGAAACTGAAAGCACAGTGGTTAAGGCAGCTTTCCTCACAAAGCATAGTCAAGCAGGTTTCATTTGCTCACTGGTACTCACCATGGCTGGCTTCTCCAACACCTGAGTTGTTAAATGATCACAGATCTTTTGGTTACTGTCAGTGCTTTAGTTCTAAGTGTAATGGAATCAACAGTTGATAGGGACTTTTATTTCCTCCCTTCCTTATGCTAGAAAACAGAAGGATTCTATTTTCACTTGTGTACAGCAATTTTTATTGATACATTTGTTACATCTTGAGCTTTTTAGAGAAGGCTGCAGTCACAGTAAATCATAACCTTTAGATTTACCTATTTGTTTATTTATCCTTTGACTGGGTTACTCCCAATAAGCTAGTGGCCTCTCTTAAGGGGGAGACCCAATGTGCTACTGATTGTACTAGGAGAAAGTTGGCTAGGGCAATGGAGAACTTCTACATCTGATGTTGTTAATCTTCTTTCCATTCATCACTGATGGGTTCGGTTCCAAACCCTCGGAACCGAGATGGCCTTATTACCAAACTCGTGCCAGTGAAAAACTCTCAAGCTAAGCTTCTATCCACAATGCCCTTCTCCCTATTACCTCAGATTTCGTTTGCCACATAGCTGTAAAGCCGCATTTCAGCCGAGCTCTGAGCTAAGTGGAAACGTTTTTGATATTTTGAGTGAAAAACTTGTTTCTTAAAATTTGTGAGTTATAGTGTTTTTCCTGTCAAATTACAGTAGTCCTAGATATTTTTCTCTCTCTTTCTACCCAGCGGTAACCTTTTTTAAGTACCATTGCTAGTATGGCCCTTTCTCTTTATCCTTGTGGTATTCCTTGAATACCATTGCTGGTATTCCTTCCCTGTCCTTTCTACTCTAGTTGGTGTGTTTGATATTGGGTTTGTTTATATATTCTGCGTGTTTAAATCTTTTTCTGACTTAGGATGTTAGTTTGCCTTTTTCTGAAGTTTTTTGAATTGTTATTTACTTCTAAGGACATCGGCTAAGAAGGGTACATCGGGTTTCAAACACTGTACCTCGTGTAATGGTAAACTAACTAATAGTGACTCTCACGATGATTGTGTTTATTGCATGGGGGGTGCCCCACCTTTCAGTGCAGTCTCCCTGTGTGATTTGCAAAGTTTCAATAAATGCACTTTAAATGAGCGCAAGAATAAACTAATTCTGAAGGGACTGCTCAAATCTCCCTTTTCAGAGGCCCTTTCTGCGATGGAGGTCTCAACCCCTCCTATGAAAGTTAAGAAAAGGCCCCATTTGGTTCCCTTTTTACCCTTGGATGACCAGTCTGTGAAACCTAAAATTCAAAAGTTATCCTTGGAGCATAAATCTGCCTCCTCAACACCATCCTCGTCTGCTCCGAGTACTTCAACTATTGCTATATCAGTGCCAGCTTCATCGCCGGATCCAATACTGCCCCCAGCACCGACTATAGACCTCACCTCACCTCACCTACTATGACTTTGGCACCAGTGGCCATTTTGGCACAGTGCACGCCCTCGATGCCTATCTCTGCAGTGATGATTGAACCTCCCGTTTCGGCTCTGAGTGCCCCTTTGGCACTGAGCTGTATTACAACAATCCTGGATTTGACCCCACTTCTTCCTGTCTCTAAACTCAAGACATCGGTGCCGGCAGATCACACACCATGGACCCGATGCTCTCCATCAATAGACCCGTTCTTAAGTCAAGTGTGTAGCCCGTTCTTAGATCAACCTGACTCCCCATCTGGAGTACCTACTAGATCCACCAGGAGCCTTTCAGAACTTGATGTGGTACATCTTGTGGCTCAGTTGTTGGCAGCCAAGGGGATACCCATGCCTTCCAAGACCCATCCACTGGCAGGACTTGGATTGACCTCTCCATGGACTCCATCCTATTCTCCTCCTTTGGCCTTCCCAGTTCCGAAGCCTATTGCTTTGACATCCTTCTCAGAACCCCCTGTCTCGGTGCCTGTAGTGGACTCACTGAGGCTCCTGATCTGTCCCTTTGGTCCTAGGTTCCTGCTGAACTGGTCCTTCCTCAGTCTCATGATTGGGCAGCAGGCTCCTCGGTTCAGGGCACGGTTCTGTGCGGTCATTTGGTTTTGTACTCGGTGCCGTAGCCTCGTCTGTGCCGATCCGGCTTAAGGCTCCATCCTCGTGAGTGAGTTGGATGGAACAGGGTGTGACCCCAGTTCCGAGGTTGTCCTTTTTGGTTTCGGGCTCCCATCTTTCTTCGGGTGGGCCTGCTTTCCATGTGATGAAGAGTGCACTCTTTTCCGGAAGCATTCTGCCGACGTTGGAACCTCAGTTTTCTCCCCCTGAGCTACAGCTCCCTCGGGCCACCTCCTCGGGACCCCGGGCAGGGAAGCCGCAGGAAACCTCTGTTCAGGGTACCCACTCTTCCGAGTCCTCCTCAGAAGCCCCCACGGAGGAACCCCCACAGAAGAGATTATGCAAGAGGAAGCACATTGACTCCTCTGAGGAGTCTCTCACAGAAGACATGGATTACGATGATGGTGAACAGTCCCCATGGTCACCCCCTTGAAATGTTAAAGCAGAGGGGTGACTGGAAGCCCTCCAACCCTTCCTCTGAGAAGTCTGTGTTCCCGCAGACTTTCTGTGCCTGGCCATCTACCTCTTGGGTGACCCCCACCTGCCAGCAAGTGAGTCCAGCTCATAGTGCAACATGCATGGTAGAACCCTGACTCTATTGAGGCGATCCCTCTGAGACCTGACAAAATTCTTTCCCCTCTCGAGGAGAACCCACATTGGTCCAGAGGTTTAACAGTCAATGCTATTGCGGTGGCGGCAGCAGCCACAAAAAAAGATCTGGCTGAAGAGAGTCCTGCTGTCCATCCACCCAACAGGGAGTCCCGGGCCGTGGACAGATGGGGGAAGCGAGTCTTTGCATCAGCGACCTTTGCCATTCGGTCCCTGAACTACTTGACACATTTTACAAGGCTCCAAAGAGACTTGATCTCAGAACTCCCTGGAACACTCACAGGACAGGTGTCTGACGAGGTTCAGGACAAAGTTGCCTTGCAGCTTGCTACCCTGGAATCGATCTCCAACTAGTCCATGAAGTTGCTTTCATATGCAACCAAAGGGGTGGCTAGAGCTCCGAGTTCAGGCATAGTTATGAGGCATCTTGCATGGATGCGCATTTGTGACCTCGCGAATCCCTTCTAGTTTTCCTTTCTGAATGCTCCCATAGAAGCATCTTCCCTTTTTCGTTCTAAAGTGAAGGACATGCTAGCCAGATGCGAACAGGATGAAAAGACCCTGTCTGCCATAGGCCTTCATTTTTCCAACCCTCATTATTCCTTTTCCTGGAACCAGAGGGGTGGGAAGATCTGGCATAAAAGATTGCAAGGTCCTTTCTGTGCTGCATGTGGTGATGATACCTCTAGACACAGAAGGGGTAACAACTCCAGAAGACGCCCCTATAGAGGCAGAGGGGGTCCACGTAATCAAGGCTCCAGAAACTCTTTTTCTGGGCAGTTTTACCAGTGCTTCTGAAGAACTGCCCGATTGCTTACCTCTGGAAGCAGTCGGGGGTCGTTTCTCTCTGCACCAAGCTGCCTGGCACTCTATTATTACCGATCGTTGGGTGCAGAGTGCACCATTCCCCTTATTTCTTATCTGAAACTTCCAACAAAGCTTCCTGATGTTCCACCCAGTCAATGGGAAGAGGCAGCTTCAGAAATAAAAAAGCTATTCCAAAAAAGAGTCATCCAACCACTCCCACCAAACAATGCGGATCCGGATTTTACTCAAGATTCGTTTTGGTGCCAAAAAAGATGGGACGAGACCCATTCTAGATATCAGCAGCTTGAGCAAGTCTATCACCCAAACCAAATTCCAGATGGTCACAGTTCAGTCCATTCTCCCCTTCTGAGGGAGGGTGATTGGATATGCTCAGTAGATCTCCTGGATGTGTATTACCACATCAAAATGGACAAGTGCTCCAGGAGTCTGCTTCGCTTCCGGCTAGGACCCAATGATTACCAGTTTTGTGCCCTGCCGTTCGGTCTCTCTACAGCCTCCAGAATGTTCACAAAGTACATGGCAGTGGTTACAGCTCACTTGAGACTGCAAAGGTTCCTGGTGTTTCCATATTTGTACAATTGGCTCTTCACTACCCCCACCAAGCATCTTCTGGTAACAGCCCTACAATACACACTTTCTCTGGTGGAAGTTTTGGGGATAACTATGCACTGGGAGAAGTAAAGCCTGGTCACTACCCAGCAGATAGAATTCATCGGAGCGGTCTTCAACAACCAATCTTGTCTGGTGTCGCTCCCAGCTCACAGACTCCAGAGACTGAGGCTTCAGCTCCATGTGATACTCTGTCAAAACAAAGTCTCAGTGAGCGAGGTTCTTCAGGCCCTAGGATCCATGGCAGCTTCAATTCCGATAGTACCTCTTGCCAAGCTGCACATACAAATTCTCCAATGGCTTCTTCTGTCTCAGTGGTACCCGAACATCACCCTCTATATTTCCAGATCCAGATAACCAACTCCTGCAAGCAGAACCCTCTTTGGTGGATGAAACCAGACACAGAACTCTGGAGCCGCCCATGGCAGTCCCCTCAACCCAAGGCCATTGTGACCATGGATGCTTCCCTGATCGGGTGGGGGGGCATTTCCAGGAAAGACAGTCCTAAAGCATATGGTCCACATTGGAGACCAACCTGCATATCCATGTTCTAGAACTGACAGCGGTGCTGTTAGCATTACAGGCATTCCATCTGGTTGTTCCTTCTGGGACAATTGCAATTCAGTCAGACAATATGTCAGTAGTCTGGTATATCAACTAGCAAGGAGGAACCAAGTCCTCCCCCTTGTGTCAAGAGGCCATGAGGATTTGGCAGTGGGTGATAGCTTCCATCCACTTTCTGATAGCAACGGATATCCCGGGGAGCTCCAGCGTGATTGTGGACAAGTTAAGCAGATGTATTCTCCTGCCCCATGAGTGGTCCCTCAATCCCGAGGTGGTGGCAGAAATTTTCAGCTGCTGGGGCCAGCCGTGCTGTGACCTTTTCACCTCTCCATAGAAGAACAAGTACAGCAGCTATTTTGCCCTATTCCCTCCAAAGGGGGAGTCCGCGAGGGACACTCTGATTCATGATTGACCCACGGGACTTCTTTATGCTTATCCCCCCATTCATCTGATTCCAGAGTTCTTAAGGAAAGCTCATCGGTTGAAATGCAAAGTGATCCTCATAGCCCCATTTTGGCCTCAAGTTTGGTTCCCCTTTCTTCGGCCTCAACTGTTATACCCGCTGTGGATTCTGGGCCTTCATCCAGACCTGATTGCTCACCCCAAAGGGTTGAGCCACCCGAATCTGTCCAGTCTCAAGCTGACAGCTTGGTTTCTCCACTTCCGTTAATTGCCAGGCAGGCTGATCTCACCTCACCTGTTCGGGATATTATCCTGGCCTCTCATAAACCATCCACCAGAAGACTGTATCAAGACAAATGGAAAATGTTCTCTCTCTGGTCTAAGGATAACATGCTAGATCCGTATTTGGCTCTGGGCACAGCGGTTTTGCAATACTTGTTTAAGTTTTTTGAAGAAGGTGCCGCAGCCTCTTCCATACGAGTACATCTGACTGCAATTTCGAATTACCATAATGGGCTGGATGGTACACCTCTCATCTCACTATGTTTATGTAAAACTTTTCTCAAAGGAGTCTCGCACATCAGGCACCCCCGTCAGAGAGCCTATAGAGCCATGGAACCTCACGTTAGTTCTACAGTCTTTGACTCAACGCCCTTTGAACCCGCAGCGAAGTGTGACCTGAAATTCTTATCTTGGAAATTCTACTTCTTGGTAGCTATTACGTCAGCCAGGCGTGTTTCAGAGCTACAGGCATTGTGCATCAGAAGAAACTATTTGGTCTTTCACAAGGACAGAGTATCACTGCGGGCGAATCAGTCTTTCCTCCCCAAGGTTGTTTCTGACTTCTCCATCAATCAGTCCATTGACATAACAGTGCTCTTTCTGAATTTCTCTAATAAAGGAGAGTGCTGCCTACATTCCTTGGATGTACACAGACAACTGCAATTCTATTTAGACAGAACCAAAATTATGCACAAGTCTGACCAACTTTTAATTTCTTTTTCTGGACCTAGAATGGGAAATTTTGTATCCAAGGTTACTTTATCGAAATGGTTAAAAGACTGCATATGCTTCTCTTCCACAAAAGAACCTAAGGCACAGGTTAAAGCCCATTCCACTAGGTCTATGGTGACATCTGTAGCTTTCTACTCCAGGGCTTCTATGGATGACATTTGCGCAACAGCCACTTGGGCTAAACCCCATACTTTCATCATTCATTACAAATTGGATGTGGTCTCCAGAGGGAGAGCTGCCTTTGGCTCAATGGTACTCTGGAACATTCTTCCATAAGGGCCACCCATGTGTCTCAAGGTAGCTTGGGATTATGTCCCACCAGTGATGAGATTAACAACATCAGATAAAGAAGTTGTGTCTTACCATAACGTTCCATCTGTGTTGTTGATCTTCTTTCATTCATCACTTCCCACCCTCCTTCCCCCTCCAAGGGCTCCTGGGGGGATACTTTGGGTCCAAGGGGTGTCTTAGGGCATTTGCGCAGAATGGGCCTCTGCTTTTCTGGTTTATCATGGGCAAACTCGATCTGAGGTAACAGGGAGAAGGGCATTGTGGGTAGAAGCTTAGCTTGAAAGTTTTTGGCTGGCGCGAGCTTGGTAATAGGCCGACTCGGTTCCAAGGGTCCGGAACCAAATCCATCAATGATGAATGAAAGAAGATCAACAACACAGATGGAACGTTATGGTAAGACATAACTTATTTTTTTTTTAGTAGGTACTACGGGATCTTTTATACCCACCTGAGCCTCACACCAACTCATCTTTCTGATCCCTTTATTGGCTGGAGTTTTCTCAGTAATGGCAATCTTTCTTGAAAACAACCAACAAATGTTCTGTTCCACAGAAGAAATCTAAAAACACTGCCAGGCAAAACTGCCCTGTGAGTTGCTTTTGATTTCTTGCTTTATAATTTTTTTTTCGGTCATTTGTATATTTTGCTGCTGTTGTATCGCTGTGTTATTTTTGTTTTAGGGTTGTTGCTTTATGCTAAATGTGTTCTTTCCCTTGTTTCTAAAAAGTGTTTGGTTAGGACCAGTTAGCAAACGTTTTTGTGTTACATTCCTTGATAGCAAATAAATTCACTGTAACTCCATTGTGGGGGGAGTTGAGAAATAGCATTCTTATTTAAGGTTTACTCTGTGAGAACTGCCAGGAAAAATTGTTGTACAACTATTTTTGTTTTTCCAAAACTCTACCCACCCTGTCTCTAGTATGCTCTTAATCCCCTTGGTTTTATGGATGGGATGGCACTCGCATAGTTTTGACTTTTGGAGTCTCTTGCAGTCTTATTTTATTTGCTTGTGCTAGTGAATACTACAGGATTTTAATGGGAAGACCCAGCCTTTAAACTGATAAACTTAAATTAACCCGCCCTTTCATATCTTTTCACCCTCTAGGTGCACTCTGCAATACCCACAGCATTAAACTCTCTTCTGACTTACGTTTAAAATCTGTTAGATCTTCATTATCCAGTACATCCACTTCAAATATGAAAGACTTGTTGCTGGTGGCTCTGATTTTGGCTTGCTTTCCCCAAAGTTAAGCTCCTCCTGTAATGCTCCTCACCTCCCGCTCCCTTTCTGATCTCATTTGCTGCTCAACAGCTTCAGACGTGATCCATCAAGTGAGTGGTTTATGTACTAATAAGTATGATTTTTTTTCATAGATACATCTTTTTAATAGCAGTTTTCAAGCATTTAGATTAGTATTTCAAATTGCTTTACTGTCTGCTAGTTTTTTGGACTTATTGAATTTTTTTTCTCTGTCAGTTTTCCCCTTCCCATTCCCGCATAGGCCTAGGCCCTATACCTTTCAATTGTACAGCATTAGAAGGACACTTTTAATTTGATGTACAACCTCTGCTCTGTTCCTGATAAAACTGGGAATTATTTTCGATATTCCTAAGATCCTAGGGCCAGCATTTAAAATCTAAGCCTAATTTATGGCCTTTGCTCATAATTCTTTTTTTGGCATCATCCTTAATTCTGCAGGTGACAGCTGAGTGGAATGGTAGGGCGTATTTTGCGGTCCCTTTACCCATCACTTTTTATTTTGCTAAGGGGTAGTTACTGTTTAAATAACTATGTTTTCCCATATTTGTGATTTCTAAAAAACAATGCTCCAAATGTGGGCCCATAATCCCTCTCAGGAAACATACAATTTGTGTGTGGTCTGCCTGGAGGGTGGTTCTTCTAAAGGGGGGACTCTTATCCTAAAGGTCTCGGTGTTTATTGCAGCAAATATCCATTTGTACATTTAGTACCATTTGCAAGACTGTGCATGAAAGTTTTCGGTGGACCCTCTGAGTTCAGTAATCTTTACTGGAGAAAACTATAAGCAAGGCCATTTTGTTATCTAGGTCATGTAATAGGCATCATCAGTGGTGGTTGCATTTACCAAACTTAAAGGACATCCTTTCTCCTTTCCTCTGCTATCAGTCACAGTCACCACAGATGCTTCTATCCTGCAGTGGGGAGGCATTGCTTGGTGACAGAGGCCCAGTGTACTTCAACATTGTGAAGATAGGACTTCCAAGATGGCTACATGCTGATCAAAATCTTAATTTCAGCTCTAATAGTATGGAAAAACGAAACTGAGAAATAAGAGCCACTGATGTTGTTGGTTTGAGTAAAATTCAGTAACTGCCTAGTAGTTGCACTGTCTGAATGCCAGGAAAGAAGCAGTTTACAGAATCTGAAACAAAACCAACTAGAAAAGGTGAAGAGAAAACACTGACTGGCAAGAATCCTGCAGCTGTATAGCAAAAAGCAATTCCAGCTTCAGCTTTGGAACAAAAGATGGTTTCCAGTACTTCAGAGAAAAAAATAAACCAGATGTACTAAGAGGTGATCAAATAAAAGGGTGGAAAAACATAAGACTCTGTAGCTATTCAGATGAACTGATAAAACTGCAAAAATCAGAGGTTGAAATGAAAAAAAAGACTAGCTGAGTATGAGATTTCTCAAGAACACCAGTTTCAAAAATGGTAGAGTTGGAAGACCGAGCATAATGAGAAAACCTAATATTTTCTGCTGTCCTATTGGAAATTGGGAGGAACAGACTGGAATAATTTTATGAATGCACAAATAAGCAACTGGACTGCTGTTCCACAGCAGAATTTGTTAAGTGAAAGGACACTTGGAGTGCATGTTCCAAAGCTGGCCACAAGAAAGCAACCAAAACCTGTATTGGTAAAATGCAGTCATGCCAGCAGCAATAGTTGATCCTGACAAAACTATGGCAGAATGGAAAAGTATTAAAACTTGGAGCCAGCAGACTGTCTGTGGAAAATGATTATTCACTATATACCAAGCAGAAGAAGAAAAGCAAATTTATCCCAGAAATCGGGAAATGTCATGAGGCAGGAGTGAGATTGAAGGTGCTACATACACCTGTCTTCGCAATATTTTTTCTTGGAAGACCAGTGGCATTTTGGATGCAGAACAGGCTAATGAGGAAATAAAAAAAAATAGCAAACAGAAATGGACTCTGTTTCTCATTCTTCTGCCAATAAATCTCATAGAAAGACTTTGCCAGCAAAACCTTTTCCAGTATTTCAAAGCAAAATGTTTGCAAGTCAGAAAAAAGCACAGCAGTTTACGAGAAGAATCCAGAATACCTTGGACTTGAACCAGAGTCTGGTGTTGGGAAATGGGGATGAACAGGAAGAAGACCAGCAAAACTGAAAATAGTGAATAAATGAGACTATAAAGCAACAGTCACATGTGGAAATATGGCCTTGTAAGAAAAAGAGGCTAAGAAAGATTAGATTTTGGTTGACTTTGTTAAACTTGTGGGGGACTGACATGCTTGTATCCCACTTCATGTCATTGATGTTTGGAAGGACACTAAAAGGAAAAAATAAACCAGAGAGAAGGAGAGTAACTGTAAGTAAAAACTTTTTTGTTCTTAACAGTATTTGTGTAAAGCATTTCTTGTTATCATTGCATGTTATATACTAAAGCATTTTTATGGATTTTTGTGTATGCTGAAGGTACTAAAGTAAAAAAGAAACTTTTTTCTTAGTTTTAAGAAATGTAGGCATCGCAGTGTTAAAGAAAGACTGGAGAAAAAGCACATTTGAGCTAATGGGTAGGGGATGGGGTACAAAAGTACACAAATATACATAGAGTTGAAATGTTTTATTTTACTTTTGCATAGGTGAATGCCTGTATTTATGCCCTTGGCTTAATCTAATGACAGTTTTTTTAGGCAAGTGTTTTCTTAATGAGAGATCACAATATTGTGAATAGATGTTCTTCATCTCACATTGCTGCAGTCCTAACACTTGGGTAGTCCGCTGTCCACGGTCGGCCCGAATATCAAAGTATAAGGCTGACGTCGGTCAGGGCGCATTTAACTGACGTCAGGACGTCAGGGTACAAATGCGCATGACCGGCGTCATATCCTCAGTCTTTTTTGCCGCATGGTCCGATGCAGAAGCAGCATTGCAAGTGCCGGTTGGCGTTCTGAGATTTTTCTATTTAGAAGTTTCAGACCGAGTTCAAAGTTGGCTAAGTACCCCGTTGGGGAATATTTTTGTTTTTTCTTGCCTCAGTCATTTACCGGATGTCAGAAAAAGTTAATAATTGCGTTTCTTGTGGGAAACAGATACGCATAGAGATTATCATACTTTGTGTATTCCTTGCTTAGGGCCTGAGCACGACGTTGTTGGCTGTCGCTCTTGTGCTAGATTTAATAAACGCACTATAAAGAGAAGGTTGGATTGTGCAAGGTTAGTCTTTGGGAAGCGGTGCAATTATAAAATGCCGTCGGATGCTCCGACGCCCGCTTCCTCGAAGAAGCGCAAGGACAAGACAGTTAAGCCTAGGCTAGAAGAACCGTCTGTACCGGACGCCGGTTCTTTAGAGGTGTCGGTGGAGCCGGTGGCTCCGCCGGAGATTTCTTTGTGTTCACAGAGTGAAACTTTATTTTTGCAAGATGTGGCCTCTCAGGAGGCAAGTCAGGCTGAGGGGGCTTCTCAGGTTACTATACTCCCCTCCCTTCCTAAGGTGGTTAGGCCCTCTCCTTCTGTTACTAAGGCTTCTCCCAGGGGCAGGCCAGGTTTAGCTTCAGTTGGTGTTACCCCTAGCTCTTCAGGTACTATGCCCAAGAAGCATATGCTTAAAATGGCAGAAGATTTGATTACTTTGATTAGGGGTTCTATGCCCCCTCCTGCTAAGAGACCTAGGGTGGAGCCTGGGCTGGGGGGTTTTGAGCAAGCTTCAGATGTTTCAGAGTCTTCGGCTGAAGACTTGCAGGAGTACTGTCCTTATTCTGATTCTGATGTGGATGATTCTACTCCTTCTGCTACTCCTCCTGAGGATTTTTCTTTTTCAGAAACTCATCATTCCATGAGGGAGCATTTTAAGTGGGAAGGTCAGGACTTCTCTGATTCCAGGAAAAGGCTTAGGGAATTTCTGTTTTTACCCCAGCATAGGCCTTTGGCTATACCTCCTGTTTTGGATGTAGTGGAAGATGTTTTTACAGAGGCTTCTCTTAATCCTGATTCTTTGCCTCCTGCTCCTGTTAAGCGGATAGGTATTACAGGGTGCCTGACGTTCACAAGTATCTTTTTAAAAGTCCTAGGGCAGACCCAGAAACTGTTAGCCAGGGGCCTAAAGGTGTTAAGGCTTCTGTTGTTAAGAATCCGGTTCCTGCAGATAAGGAGGCTAGGGCCTTGGATAGATGGGGTAAGAAAGTTTATACTTCTTCCACTCTTGCTATAAGGGCTCTGAATTGCCAGTTTCACATGTTGAAATACCAAAACTATCTCCTTTCACAATTGAAGTCTAAGGTTGATGCTCTGGCAGTTGGTATTGATTATAAAGAGTTGCAAGATTTAGTCCATGTTTCTGAACAGGTGGGTAAGCATTCTTTGCAATGTGGTTTTGATGCTGTACAGGCCTCGTCTAGGGTGGCTGCCACTGGGACTGTTCTTCGCAGGCACGCCTGGCTGAGGGATCAGAATTTGTCTGAACATGTTAAAACAAGGATTTTAGATGCTCCTTTACAATCTGACGTGTTGTTTGGGCCTCCTGTTGAGACAGTCTTAAAGAAAATGGAAGACAAGGCTAAGTCTATGCAGACTGTTAAAGATTTTTTGCAAGTCCAGCCTCCAAAGTTTAGTAGAAATTGGCCTACTAAGGGGTGGGCGTATCCTTCTTATGATTCCCAGTCTAGGGGTAGATCTAGACGTGGTAAGGGCAGAGCTCAGGGCTCTTTCCGGCCTAGAACAGGGAGTTCTCCTGCACAGGCTTCGGGTGAGGGCAGGGGTCAGTCCTTTCGTAAACAGACCCAATGACCTACCTTTTCAGCTGCCAGAGCCTGCTCGTCTGGCAGCACCTTTGGGAGGAAGGTTGGCACTCTTCAAAGAAAATTGGAGTTTAATTACCCAGGACAGATGGGTATTGGATATCATACACCACGGCTACAGGTTTTATTTCCATACCTTACCTCCTTTCAGAGGCATGCCAGACGTTCCTCCTCAACAAAGAATAGAGGCTCACAGACAGGTTTCTCTGTTGCTCCAACTAGGGGCCATACAGCCGGTCCCTCTGCCAGAAGTGGGCCTAGGATTTTATTCTCGCCTGTTCCTAGTACCAAAGAAGGGGAACACGTGGAGACCAATTTTGGATTTATCTATCCTCAACACTTATCTGGACATTCCCAAGTTCAAAATGTTGACGTTGCGGCAGCTTTTACCTCTGCTGGGCAAAGATCATTGGATGGTAACTTTGGATCTCAAGGAGGCTTACCTTCATGTTCCTATCAGACTCAGTTGCAGAAAGTATCTGCGTTTTCGAGCTGGGACTTCTCACTATCAGTTCTCTGCATTGCCCTTTGGCTTATCTACTGCGCCCAGAGTGTTCACGAAAGTTCTGGCTCCAGTGATAGCTTTCTTCAGACTAAAAGGAATACAGATCTATCCTTATTTGGACGACTGCCTGATTCTGGCTCAAGGAAGGGAAGAGCTTCTTCGTCATTTGGAGTATGTGATAGCAGTGCTAAGATGCCTAGGGTATTCTGTGAACGAAATAAAGTCCAGTCTAGTACCCTCTCAAGACATGTGCTTTCTGGGTGTGAGACTGAATACAGCAGCCCAGATGGCCTTTTTACCCCGGACAAACAAAAGAGTCTATCCCTTTACTTCCGTCAACTATCTCATCAGTCCGGGCTGACTGCAAGGACAGTCCTTCAAGCCTTAGGGTTCATGGCATCTTGTATTCTGGTGCTTCCCAATGCCAAACTGAATATGAGGAAGCTACAATGGTATCTCAAAAATGTATGGACACAGCACTGCCAGGATCTGGACACTGTCATTCCAATAATACCTTGCATTCAGAAGGAATTTTTGTGGTGGGCTCAGGAATGTCACCTAAACAAGGGACTCTCTGTGACCCGGCCAGAGGCAAGTCAGATTTTAACGACAGATGCCTCAGACAAAGCTTGGGGAGCTCATCTGAATGGAAAATGGATACAAAACAAGTGGCCTGTCAGACTACTACATCTACATATCAACATGAAGGAGATGTTAGCAGTCCAGTTTGCATTAATAGCTTTCAAGGAATTCCTTCTTCCAGGACAGGTGTTGATTCTAACAGACAACACAACTGTCATGTGGTACATCAACAAGCAAGGGGGAATGCATTCTTATCCTCTATGCAGGCAAACAATGATTTTGTGGGAGACTGCTCTCAGTTTACAGCTCAATCTTCAGGCAAGGTTTCTGCCAGGAGCACAGAACTCCTTAGCAGATGTGTTGAGCAGGCAATTATGGATCCCCACGAGTGGAAATTGGATCCTCATGTATTTCAGAAATTGACAGTGTCATGGGGAACTCCAGACATAGATCTGTTCGCTTCTCCACTAAACCATCAGCTGCCAAAGTTTTGCACAAAAGGTTTCATCCCACAGCTTGGAAAGTGGATGCTCTTTCTTTCAATTGGAGCAATCTTCATGTGTATGCCTTTCCACCTCTGCCTCTCCTCCCAAAGGTACTTCTGAAGGTCAGACAGGACAAGCCAAGGATGATTTTAATAGCTCCAGATTGGCCTCGACAGCACTGGTACCCCTTACTGAGAAGTCTAGTACGGAAGCCTCCATGGCCTTTGCCTTCGATTCCACACCTGTTGTCACAGGAAGACGGCCATTTGCTCAATGTCAAACTTCACTCTCTTCACCTAACAGCCTGGCATATTCTGTTTTGAACCATACAGGGTCTCATCTTCCACAACAAGTTTTGAATGTGATTTTGGAAGCTAGAAGGCCTAGTACAAGGAAAGTGTACGCAGATAAATGGAAGAGATTTTTATTTTGGAGTGCAGCAAAGGATTTTGATGTTTCTGAGCCTAATTTAAGTGTGGCTCTTCAATATTTTACTGAGTTACTGGACAAAGGTTTGTCCTTCTCTTCTATTAAAGTTCATGCTGCAGCAATTTCAGCTCACTATGATTGTGACCCACCATTGTTTTCTCATCCTTTGTTCAAGCAATTTCTTAGAGGGGCAAAGTATATCAGACCCCCACGAAGAGCTCCTACTCCTGCTTGGGATCTCAATTTTGTGTTGGAGAAACTCACTCTACAACCTTTTGAGCCTGCAGCTACTGCTGAGTTGAAATATTTATCATGGAAGACTGCTTTTTTATTGGCCATTACCTCTGCAAGAAGGGTTTCTGAATTGCAGGCCCTTATGGCAGTTGAGCCTTTCTTGATTTTCCATAAGGATAGGGTTTCATTACGTACTAATCCTTCCTTTATGCCTAAGGTGGTTTCTAGTGTGGCTTTAAACCAGACTATTCATTTGCCTACTTTTTATGCAAATCCCCAAAATAAAGGGGAAAAGATTTTGCACACTTTGGATGTACACAGGCAGTTGCGTTATTATTTGGACAGAACTAAAGGGTTCAGGCAGTCTCAGCAGTTGTTTTCTTTTGCTTTGAGTTCTCAGGGCAAGCCTGTGTCAAAACAAACTATTTCTAAGTGGATTGGGTTTTGCATTGCTTTCTGTTATTCCCATCATGGCAAGGAGGTTCCAGCTGGGATTAGGCCTCATCCCACTAGGGCTACTGCCACTTCCACAGCTTTTTTGAGGGGAGTGGCAACCAAGGATATTTTAGAGGCAGCTACTTGGAGTTCTGTGCATACCTTCTCTAGGCATTATCACCTGCCACTTTACTCTAAGTCCAGGGCTGGTTTTGCCACTGCGGTTTTGCAGGGCATTTTGGCAGCTCCTGCTTCCTTATAGTTAGCCATCCTCCCTTATCTCTGCTTTGGGATTCTACCCAAGTGTTAGGACTGCAGCAATGTGAGATGAAGAACATAGTACAGTTTTGTACCTACCATAAATGTAGATGTTCGAAGATCCACATTGCTGCAGTCCAATTTACCCTCCCTCCTTCCCCTCTGTACTTGGAGGTGGTTGTGTGGGTTGGGTTGTACATATTGTGTGTATTGTATCTATTGTACATATAGTTAGTGCGAGGGTGGTTGGTTATTTGTTTGCTGTCTTTTGGTTTTGACCTTTCTTTTTAAGGTCTTCTGACATCTGGGGCAAGAAAAGACTGAGGATATGACGCCGGTCATGCGCATTTGTACCCTGACGTCCTGACGTCAGTTAAATGCGCCCTGACCGACGTCAGCCTTATACTTTGATATTCGGGCCGACCGTGGACAGCGGACTACCCAAGTGTTAGGACTGCAGCAATGTGGATCTTCGAACATCTACATTTATGGTAGGTACAAAACTGTACTTTTTAAGCAATTAAATGTTCAGTGTTAGTACAGTTTATTGTTATGTTTCCAAAGAAGTAAGCTGACTAAAGTTGAAGGCAATAAATTGAGAGGTCTGGGTATTGTTTACCAAGAGAAATGTAAAGTTAAAAGGTACAAAGACAAAGCAGCTCAATAAACAAAAAATGTTTGAAATTATTGGAAGTGAAAAAGAAATACCAGCTTTTCTGTTAACTTAATAATTTAATGGATTTACTAGAACAGTTAGTTTTATTTGAAAATAGTCAGTGCACTTTTTCTTAAGGCGAAAAGTTAATGTTTTCTTGAAAGCATATAAGCTGTTCTTCATATCTAGGAGGGGGGAATAAAGGTAAAGAAGAACAGACAGCTATTTGTGTAAGTAGGAGCACATGCTGTAACATGCGCTTCAGCATGGATAACTTTAATGTTAGATTAGTTTATGCCTGTGGATGCAGCTGTCAATTTGGGACAGTTGCTCCCATCGGGAGGGTTAAACTTCATTATTTGAAGATGTACTGATTACATTATTTTATTATTTTAATATTTTTTTTTTGTTGACGAAATGTTTACATTTGTTTACCTTATGCTTTTTAAGTTTATTTTTCAGACAATGCTCTGGAATGCAAGATGTGTGTAGGCTGCTAGAGGTGTGACATTCCACAACACATACCTGCCCGACTCCTCTGTTCAGAATCAACTTATGAGGAAGGAGCCCCCCCACTTTACGTTTTGCCTCCTATCACTGACGTATCCTCCTAATTAACGGTTATTATTCTTTCAGGGAATGCAAATGTTTGAATTGCCTGAATCATAAAATCCCAACTTAATCTGTAGAATTCTTTCTCTGCATCAAGACCCACCAAAGACAGTAGTAATTTCTCTCTAGATCATCATTGTTCTGTTAAAGTTGACAAATGCTTGCCTCCCTTCCACAAAACTACATTGCGCCATCTGTCAATTATGGCAACACCTTAAGATTCTTTCAGGTGTAATAGACATAATCATGATTTAAAACTAAAATGAGCCTATATGAAACTGGTTCTCTGGTTCTGATGGGCGTGTATTATCTTTAGGTATTGCAGCCACCACAGGTTTCTTCCAGTTTGTAGGTGCTTCCTCTCCTTTTAAAATATTGATCTGATGATATCCATTTCATTCTTCCTCACATCTGGGTTTAGGATCCAACATTGGATCTGATTTCGGCCGCTTTTACAAGATTATGATCCGAACCTCAAGCTCCTTCCTCTCCCATAATGCCGCATGCCTACCCTAACCCTCAGATCTCGTTTGCCACCGTTCTGCACAGAATTTGTCCTTAGCTCTCAGGTATTTTCATGGGTGAAGATGTTTTTCTTTCTCTAATTGTTCTATTTTTTCTTAAGAATTGCTTGATTAGTACTGTAACTTCTTGCTATTCTTCCTTACCTTCCCTCCTATAGTTTGATTTGGTGAGAATTAGGGACTATAGCCTTCTTTTGCTTTCCATTTTTCAGTGATTTGGCACTTCTTCCTACAGTTGATATAGAATAAAAAAAAAGGAAAAGAAAGAGACTTTTGAATAGGTTTTGGCCTTTACTCTTTATAGTTTTTCTAAGAGTGTGCACATGCATGTGAAAGCTTATGTGCACTTGGTTTTGTAGCTTATCTGTCAAAATGTCTGATAGACTGGATAAGCCTACAGGGTTCAAAAGAAAGATGCACTTCTTGTGGGCACAAAGTTCCTAATTCTGATGCCCACAAGAAGGGCATCTATTGTCTGGTGTCCCAAGATCTGTAGGCTGAATGTCCTATCTGTGCAGCCTTCACCTAGACCGCCCTGACAGACTACAGGAACAAGTTAATTTTGAAGGGGATCTTGTCTGCTTCTGGAGCTCAAACTCCCACAAGCTCCAAGAATCTTAAACGAAGAGCCTCCTCAGCTTCTCTGTGTGCTACTTCCTCTTCTCATATGGTGAAAAGACAAAGACTATCAGATCCAAATTCCTCAGATCCAAGTTCAACTGAAGTTCTTTTGGATCCGATAGTCCATTTGGAGTCTAAAGCTGGCTGTAGTTGAGGTTACAGGGCCATTGTTTGCATCGGATCTGACCATGGTTATTATAGAGTCTTACGCCAAGAATGTCATCCACTGATCCAACAGCTTTGGGTCTAAGGTACCGGAGCCAAACTCCAGTTTCAGCATCGTAATATACATCCCCAGTTCCTACTTCCAAGATCTCATCACTGAAAAGATCTAGGCACTCCTCAGCTTCTTCTAAGTTGTCTCGGAGCCTTCTTCAATCTGGTATGGACAGGATGATGTGGAGCTTTCTCAAGGCACAGATAAATTTGGGACTTTTGCCATTTCCAAACCATCCAGGAGCCGTGAGATCTCCAGCACCTTTCCTACATGCTCCTCTTCCAATCCAAACAGTTGCTTCAGAATCTCAGGCTCCAGTTTCTCCAAGAGAGTTGTCAGCAGATCCAAGGATAATAACTTCGACTCCATCAGGGTCCCAGACTGGCTTGTCTCTGATGCCATCGGAGCAGAGCAGGTCTCAGATCAGAGATGTCAACTCTGACTCCAGGGGACAGGAATCGGGTCTGACCTTGTCAGATCCATCCCTTCCCCTAGGAACATCGGCCTGTGACAGCTTGGGTCTGATACTATCTGGAGTAGATTCTACTCCTTTCCCCCAGGTAGCTTCAGCTCAGGGAGAGAAGGAGCTCAAGTCCATCAGCTTTTTGGGTGGTATAATAGACTTTCTCTAGACCTAGAACTGCTTCACCTCTTTCCCTGGATCCTACCCGATCTGTCTGTCTTCTGAGTCCTAAGCCCATCTGTCCTGTCTAGGTCAGCTACCACAAACTAGCCTTCAGACTACTACTTCCCCCCAGAGGGCCCCTATATCTTCCAAGTCTTCCCCTGAGCCACCCGCAGGGGAGGTACATCGCAAGAAAAAGTGCAAAATGAGGCACTTAGATTCCCCTATGGAGTCCTTAAATGAGGATACAGACTTCGGTGAAGGAGAGGGATCCCCAAGATCTCCACCTGGAGATGTCTCCTTTGGAGACATTCTGGAAATATTGAGGCAGAGACGTGGATGAACCTCCCTCTTCTGAGGAGTCGGTATTTCAGGAGGCATTCATGGTGGGCCCATCTCTGTCCTGAGTAACCCACCCCCCAGCAGATCAACTTATTGATATAGTTTCCTGCCAGGTGTGGAAGGAACCTGACACCATGGAGCCTATTCCAAAATGTGCAGCCCACCTAGTGACAGACTTCATTGCAGCAAAGGTGTGCCTGTTGATGCTATTGTGGTGTTGGCAGCCACAAAGAAGGAGCTTGGTTGAGCAGAGCTCCACAGTCCACCCCCCAAACAATGAGTCCCAGGCTTTGGACAGAGATGGGAAGTACGTCTACACCTAAGCCACATTCGGGCTGAGAGCATTGAACTAGCTGGCCCATTTTATTCACATTCAACGAGACTTGGTCAAGGAGCTAGCCAACTCTCTTACAGAGACCTTGTTGGAGGAGGACCTCAAGAAAGTGTCTCCCCAAATGGCTACTCTTTCTTCCCTAGCTAAATCCTCAGTGAGGTAACCCTGCAGAGGGCACCACTCGAGCAGCTGGATCAGGCATAGCCTTGAGGAGACGTGCCTGGATGAGGCTGTGCAAGTTTGCGGAACCTATTAAGGCATCTTTTACTAATGCGCCCTTCGATGGTTCCTCCCTTTTTGGATCATCTGTCAAGGACACTCTCACCCCACAGCGAGCCGGAGGGGAAGACCTTGTCTGCGGTAGGGATCAAATTTTCTACCACTCAAAGGACAACCAGGGAGAGGCTAAGAAATTTTTGTTCAAAAAAAAAATCTCAAGATTCTTTCTTGGATCCTCAAGAAGATTCCTCTTCCAGAAGCAGAGGAAGATAATTTCATATCAGGCACTGCTCTAGAGGCAGAGGGGGTCCGCAAAAAGCAGGGTTTCACAGAACCCTTCTCTGACAAGCCCCATCAGCACTCCTGAAACATTGTCCAACTTTCTTACTCTGGAGGCAGTCAGGGGCTGTCTATCTTTGCATTCTGATGCCTGGACAAATCTAACAAATGACCACTGGGTTCTAAGAATATCTACAGGTTACTATATTCCCTTTTCCCTGCCACCTCCGAGTCCCAGGAGGAATCTCCAGAGGAGTTCACCTTTCGGGAATTCAAAAACTTCTAGAAAAAAGAGCCATCCAAAGGTCCCGACTGAACAAGGGTCTGGAACTTATTTGAGCTTCTTCTTGGTGCCAAAAAAGACAAGGGACCTACGACTGATATTAGATCTAAGCAAGCTAAATCTGTATGTCAAGAAGTCGAAGTTATAGATGGTTATGGTCCAGTCCATCTTGCAGCTTCTGTACAAGGACGAATGGCTGTTCTCTGCAGATCTCCAGAATGCATACTATCATATCAAAATAGACAGACCAGGATACATCTGTGTTTCCAGCTGGGAGCCAATCATTATCAATTCAGAGCCCTGCCATTTGGCCTCACCACAGCTCCCTGGGTCTTTACCCAAGTGTATGGCAGTGGTAACAGCTCACCCAAGACTGCAAGGATTCCATGTGTTTCCATATTTGGATGATTGGCTCCTTATGGCACCAACAAAGCATTAACTCCTCCGGGCCACAAAGCAGCTACTGCAGACCTTCAACCAACTGAAAAAACGTGAAAAACCTGGCAAAGTCAAACTTAACTCCTGTGCAAGACCTGGAGTTCATAGAAACGCAGTTGAACACAATTTCACAAATTGCAGCCTTGCCTCAACAAGAAGTTATATCTCTGCGGCAGCAAGTACATACACTTCTGGACATGCCAGCTCCTCCTGCATGACTAATTCTACAAGCACTAGGTTCGATGTCAGCAGCAATACTTTTGGTACCGTTGACGAGGTTCTTCATGCAAGTACTGCAATGGTCCCTTGTGGTTCAGTGGTCCATTCTGTTCTAACCTTTATCAGTTCCTATCAAACTAACCTCAGTTTGCAAATGCCTAATGATTGGCTCCAGTGATGGATTCTATCGGATGACCTATATCTAGGCAGACCTTTTTCGCTTACTCCTCCCACAGCCACAGTGACTACAGGTGCTTCCCTGTTGGGGTTGGGTGGGCATTGTCATGGAAGAATGATGCAAGGCTTATGGTCCCAGGAAGAGACTAAGTTGCACATAAATGTCCTAGAGATGACAGAAGTTCTCTTAACGTTGTAAGCCTTCCACGACTGCCTCCCTCTGGGGATGATAGCAATTCATACAGACAACATATCAGTTGTTTGGTACATCAACAAATGGGGGAATCCATTCATATCCCTTGTGCAGAGAGGCCATGAGAGTGTCAGAATGGGTGATCTCTTCAAACTGCTTTCTCCTTGCAAAGCACATTCCCGGAGAGACCAAAGTACTAGCAGACAGACTCAGCAGGTCCATTCTGAGCCTGCATGAGTGGTCCCTCAATCAGTCAGTAGCAAACTAGATTTTCAGCCGATCGGGCCAACCTTGCTGCGATCTGTTTGCCTCTCTGCTAAACAACAAGTGCAACAGATGTTTTGCTCTGATCCCTCCAGTCAGGGAGTCCCTGAGGGGATACTCTAGTCCATGAACAACCTTCAGGTCTCCTAAATGCTTACCTTCCAATACCTCTGATCCCAAGAGTTCTATAGAGACCTCACTAATTCTCATTGCCCCCTTCTGGTCTCGTCAGATTTGATTTCCCTTTCTGTGGTCTCATGCGAAATATCCCTCTTAGATACTGGATCCCTGTCAGGATCTGATCTCTCAGCCATCAGAACCATCAGCCACCTCTCTTCGGTTAAGCACTTGGTTTCTCCACTTCAAGTGATTCTAACAAAGTCCAGACTAGCTTTGCCAGTCCAAAAGATTATTCTTGCCCCTCACAAAATGTCCACAAAAAAGGTGTACAGTAGCAAGATTCTCAATTTGGGCCTCCAAATAAAACACTGATATGTTTTCAGCCTCCATGCCGGACATGCTCCTTTTTCTAGCTTCACTTTTCCAGGATGGAGCTAGTTTCTCTGCTATAAAGTTACAACTGGTAGCAATTTCGAATTTTCACACTGGAAGCGATTCTACCTTTTCATCCAAGCTAAGTAAAGCTTTTATGAAAGGAGTCTTTTTGCTTAGACCACTAGTCAAATATACTTCTCCTGCGTGGGACCTGACTGTTGTCCTCCAAGGTCTCACTCAAAAGCCTTTCAAACCAGCCAATTCTTGCAATATAAAATTTTTATCTTGGAAAACAGCCTTTCATGTAGCAAAAAAAGGTACCTGAATTGCAGGCATTGTCCTCCAAGTCACCATACATTATTTTCCATAAAGATAGGGTATCTTTAAGAACTAATCAATCCTTCATGCCTAAAGTGGCTACAGAGACAAATATCAACCAGACTATCCACTTACCAATTTTCTTCCCAAACCATTCCAACAAGGGTGAATACATGTTGCATCTCCTTGATGTTCACAGGCAACTGCATTTCTATTTGCACAGGACGAAGAAACATTGAAAATCTGAGCAATTATTTTTATCCTTCTCACCCAATTGCTTGGGCCAAGCAGTGTCGAAGATTACTCTCTTTAAATGGATTACGAATTGCATTTCTACCATTTATTCTTTAAACAGTATGCAGCGACTCCACCCTCCAAAAGCACATTCAAAGAGGTCTGTGGCCACGTCATCTGCCTTCTCTGCTAAAACTTCTATTGATGAAACTTGTACTGCAGCAACTTGGTCCAGACATCATACCTTTGTGTGTCACTATATGTTAGACATTGTTTCTAGAAGTAGAGCATCCTTTGGCTCCACAGTGCTCTGGCATATCCTTCCATGAAGGCCACCCAGGGAACCACATAGCTGGGGACTCTGACCCAGAAGTGAGGAAGAATGAAATGGATGACATCAGATTTAGAAGTTATGTACTTATTGTAACTTGGCATCTGTGTTGTCTAACTTCATTTTTCCTCACATCCCTCCCATCCGTCCCCATCCTAATTGATTGGCGACATCTAGAGAAACTCAGGAACCCATAGGTTCCTAGTTTGAGCTCCAGAGCATGGTTATTTTTTCTTCTATATTACCTTTAAGAGGTTAAATATTTATTTTGTTAAACTGTTCATAAGGCAGCAAACTCAATCTGAGGGTTAGAGCAGGCGTGAGACATTATGAAAAAGGGGAAGATTCAAGCTCTAATCATAGTTTTGTAAAAGCATCTGGATCAGATCTGATGTTGGATCCTAAACCTAGAAGTGACAAAAAATGAAATTGGACAACACAGGTACAAGTTATGGTAAGTACATAACTTCTAATTAAAGAAATACTTCCAGTTCTTTATCACTTTCTTCCTTCCTGACTTCCAAACTTCCACAAGAATACCATCTATTTCCCGAAATGTGTATGTGTGTGTGTGTATGTACGTGTACATAGATCTAGATATATGTCTGTATATATGACAATAAGGTACAAGCAGTGAAAATGTTTTGAGTCCCTTTAGTTTTACATATAGGTCAAGACACGAAAAGAAGCAAAAACCACTGAAACAAGTAACTCCACAAATAAAATACTAAAAAACGTCTATTGCAGAGAGTAAAAATCACATAGGACCCCTCCAATAAGCTCTTTCATTCCTTTATTCAGTAACAAGGAACTTCATCATATAACTTGTCTGTTTGCCAACCCAGTTTAAATAAAACAGTTCATAGGTGTGTACTAGGCTATGGCCCTGGGGCCTTTACAAACCTAGCCATAGGATTACCCTGGCATAGTGCCACCTGACCTTAGTTCCCAGTGCCTCTGTCGAGTAGAGCCACTGGAGTTATCCCTGGGGTGAATTTTCTGTTTCCCATCCACTCATCAAGAATCCTCTTGAAGAGGGTCAGTGAGGTGCTCTGTTTGACATGTATGGGAAGTCTGTTCAATAGCATGGGCAGTCTCTGGGTTATGAACCTGTCCCTCCAGCAAGTTCTGTTAATTGTGGTAATGAGGTTGAGGTCTCTGGAGCGTGTGGTGTGGAGGGATTGGGATTTCTTTAGATGTAGCATTTCTAACAGAGCTGGGTCAGACATGGCTTTGTAAGTCAAGCAGAGATTGCCTCTAAGTAGGTGATATAAGACAGAGAATATTTGGAGTTATTTTGAGTCTGTCCATATAGGACAAGTGTTTAAGGCCTAGGATCCTCTTTCTGAGGTACTTTTGCACCCTCACTAGTTGTTGCAGGTGTCTAGTGAGGTACATGCCAAATGGGGCATTGTACTCGATGATTATCCCAATGAGGGAAGTGTAGAGGGAGACAATGACCTCTTTCTTCCTAGATGCAAAACTCTTCGTAATGAGATGTACCACACAGAAGGACTTACTGACTACAGTGGCAATGTGGTGATCAAAAGAGAGGTTGCTGTCAACCTGTGTTCCCAGATCTCTTATAACATTTTCTGTGTTCAGTGGACTACCATCAATGTGGTAGTTCATGGGAACCGGGTTTTTCCCAAAGGGGATTATGACACATTTTTGGCATTGAGCTTAAAGCCATGGTTCTGACACCAGTTATTGGTCTCAGTGAGGCCATTCTGTAGGATGACAACATCACTTGGGGAGTTAATAATAGCTCCCAACTTGCAACTGTCTGCAAACTTTGTCAGCCAGAGTCCCTTTGTGTTGGCCTGAACTTTAGAGAAGTAGATACCAAACAGGAGAGGACCCAGGACTGAACCCTGTGGGACTCCACTCATGACTAATCGGCAGTCTGACTTGGAGTCAGCTACTTTCACACAGTGGGTTCTATCTGTGAGCCAGGTTCAACCCACCTAGTGATATAGGGGTTGATGCCAAGCTTAGTGAGTTTTTCTATGATTCCTGAGTGGGGAATGGTATCAGATGTCTTGGCCAGATCAAGGTAGGCTGTATGAATCACCTTGCCTACATCCACAGCTCTGGAGACTGACTCAAAGACATCAATCAAGTTGAGCAGACATGATCTACCCTTCACAAAACCAAACTGTGTGGGAGTGTGGGATCCAGAGTTTGGAGATTCCCTATATCCTTGTTTATTGGGTCTATGTTGATGCATTCCATAGCTTTGCATATCAGACTCAGGCTAATGGGGGCGATAGTTCCCAGGGTCTGTAGTTGCTCCTCCTTTGTGGAGAGGGATGACGGTAGCAGTGTGCCATTCAGTAGGGACAAAGCCTGAGGTGAGGCTGTGATTAAACAGGACACACAGGTGAGGTGCCAGTTCACTCTGTAGCTCATGTACAACACAACCAGAGATATTGTCCGGTCCCACAGAAGGTGTATTCTTAGCCTTGGACAGTGCTGTTTTCACCTGTGCAGCAGTAATACTGGGTGCCTGGCAATCTACTGGTATTATGATTGGTCCTTTGGGGGGGGGGGGGTAAAGTTGGCACTGAATCTGTCGGCCAATATACTGGCAATATCTGTTGGCTTGGTATAGGAGGTACCATTGTGCAGTAGCTCAGAGCAAATCTGGGTATTGCCATGGAGATTCTTTACATAATTATAGAAGGCCTTGTGGTTGTCTTTACTATCTGCTGCAATTTTATTTTCATAACTAGCTTTAGAGGATTTAATGAGGGATCTCAACTTTTTGTTGAGGCTGATAAGGGAGTTTTTCCAGTCTTGGGACTTCACCTTATTCCGCATCAGTTTTCTCCTTCTGTTGTAGAGTTTGTTTATGGCAGGGGACCATTAGATTGGCTTCCTTTTTTTGGAGGAAAGCATCTTGGTTCTAATGGGTATGGCGAGATCCATGCATTTGTATACGTGTTCGTACAGTGCATTGGTGTATGATTCTGCGGTCAAGCAACTATTCTCCATTTGCATGGGTGCCGTAAAGTTAGTCACCTCAGTTTTTAGGAGCCCAAAGTTAGCTTTGGAGAAGTTTTTAATGGTGGTTACCTTTGCGGGGTGGGGGGGGTGTGGAATTTTAAGGTGATTAGTTTGTGCTCAGATCTAACTAGGGAGGAGCTGACTACTGGTGTAGAGCAACGGTCACCCAAGTTAGTAATGGCCAGGTCAAGGATGTTGCTACCTCTAGTGGGGGTAAGAATGAGCTGGTCCAGGGCATTGGAATTAATGAACTCCAGGAAACATTGGGCAAGTGTATTGGTACATGAGTAGTTTACCCAGTTAATGGAGGGGTAGTTAGTGTTAGGTTGGACCTTAATAGTCTGCAGGGTGCTTAGGAATGTGGAGTTTAGTCTTGGGACATGATTGGGGATCAGTAGCAGGCTACAACCTGAATCGATGTTTTACCCAGTGTTAGCTGCACTTGAAGTATCTCTGATGCGTTATGTTGGGCTACCAGTCTGGAGCTGTGCACATCCTTTATGAAAATGGAAACACCACTGCCTTTGGAGCTTCGGTCCAAGTTCTGGGGCCAAAAGGTGTGGAATGCGTTATAGCCTGGTAGTGCAGGGGTGCTTTCCGCTGCCTTGAACCAGGTCTCTGTTACAGCACAAATGTTGATGTTCTCCATTTTAAGGAGTGCCTCGAGTGAGTGCATTTTGAGATTTAAACTTCTAATGTTGAGCAACATGACCCTTAGATTGCATTTGTTTGTAGCTGTTACTGTGGTAATTTGGTCTTTGGAACACTGCCTAAAAAAGGCACTATAGGGTTGGCCAGAGCCTTGGCCAGTATCCGGAAGCCCAGGAGTGACAGATGTAGGCCATCTCTGGCAAAGCATCGAGGTCCGTCAATCATGTCATCCTAGGCAGACAGATACTGGATCCCCTTAGAATGACACCAGAAACTTAGCCAATTGTTGAAATCAGTCATTTTCTGCTTGTACTGTGGTATCATTCTGGGTGATGGTAGGATGCTGCTCAGGGCTAGGGTTATACCCGCCTGGGCTACATAATCCAATAGGTCCTCCGTGTCTCTTTTCATGTAGTCCAGGGGGGGTACGTCTCAGGTCATTCACACTCACATGTACAATGACAGAGTCATATTTGTACCTGTTGAGGACCTGAATGCGTGCATTATGTGGCTGATCCTGGCACCTGACAGGCAGCAGTTACTTTCTCCTTATTCAACCTAGTGAGTGGGACATCAGTGTGCCTCACTATCGAGTCACGTATGACTAGTGTACTGGGCATGCTGTTTTGCCTTAGGGGCTTTGATTGAGTGGCACACTGTTTAGGAGAGTTGTGTGTCTCGTGGTTAGTATCAGCGGTGGTGCAGCAGTAGCATTGTTGCTTCACAGCACGAGGTCCTCCCATTCGATTCTCGGCTGGAGTGCGGGGAGTGCCTTCTGTGTGGAGTCTGCATGCCCTCCCAGTGGTTGGGTGGGCATTCGAAAGACATGCGTAAATGGGCATGCCTTGGTTGAATGTCAAGCTGGCACCTTTGTGTTCATGAAAATCTACTGCCAATCATTAGCGGTCCGGAGTACCGCTGTCGCGAACCCTAACCGGGAAAACCCGAAAGACAAACAACAACATGTGTCTCGTGGTTAGTGTTGTGTTGTGGTGGTCGAATGCATTTCTGCCTTGGAGGTCTCTGCTGCTTGGCTCGATTTTTATTGAGAGCATCTGTGAAGGTGGGTGTGTGGTTTGTGTTTTTATGTGAAGGCATTGCTGGTGTGTGTTCTGGAGGGCTATGTGTTCCATGTGGTGTGGTGCAAGTGTTGACCTTCTCCTCTTGACCAGCTATTCCTGTCTTGGCTGGAGAGTGTGTGGCTTCCATTTTGGATATATAAATGATTCTCTCGTAAGTCTGAGTGTTGGAAGGTAGGAAGAGAGGGTTGTCTGTGTATATGAGGCAGTTGCTACATTGCCTCAGGATGCCCAAGTTCACCAGGTTAATAGGAGAGAGCACAGGGAACTGACCTTTAGATATTCCTGGAGGGTTGGCCATTGATAATAAGTACTGGATCTGTTTCCTTGTAGAATGTTTAGTGCTGGTAGCACTTTTGTGTGCTAAAATAATTGCTGCAGGAAGTCTGGTAAAGTGCTACACTAATAAGCTAGTCTAAGTGCAGGAGAGGAGAGAACTAGTAGATCTAAGGGAAAATTTGAAGAGCAAACTCTGGCACCGCTCAGAAGCTTACCAACATTCCTGGATACAGCAAGTCTGTATCTGGACTAGACTAGTTACAGGAAAGGCAGGAAACGAGCGCAAACGCGGGCTTTTAAACTTGAAAGTTGAGTGAGATGGAAAAACTGTCCAAACGGCCAATAAACTACAATTTCTGTGCCAGGAACCACTCCTCTTGTGGTAGACAGGCTAACTAGTGCTTACCACTCCCACTGATAAGCTAGAAGGCTTACTGTTGAAGTGAAGAAAACTATTAGAATAGGTTGATTTCCTGTAAGTAAATGACTCAAACTGTCCAGCTTGTTTATTTTTATATAGATGTATATCAAGATAGTTAACACTATCTGTATCAGTCTGGTGTGTGAAAGATAAGGTGGTGGTATTATTAATATAGTTCAGAAAGGGGGGATTTTTAGTGGGTCATCATCCCATAAAATCAATATATCACCCAGGTATCTATAATATCTATAGATGGAATTCTTGTAGGTACTTTTAAATACAAAATTTGTCTCCCAAGTCTACAACACCATGTTAGCAAACACAGGGGCAGCAGAAGCACCCATGGCCACTCCTTTGGTTTGCTTGAATTATTCCCCCTCATAGAAGACACATTTTTTCTCTAAAGCCATTTCCATTAGTATGGAAAGAACTGAGATGGAGTCATGAGACATTTTCAATCCCAATAGCAAGGCTTCCCTAAAATATTCCATATCTTCATTGTGCAAAAACTAAAAGCTGGGTATAACAGCCCTGGGTTTCTAATGCTTAGTCAAACAGTGCACTTGTGCTGTGCTGATGAGGCCATAACAAGGCCGAAACAAGCTTATCCACAGTTGGTGGGGTTTTGCTTTATTTGCCTGAATCTCTCCATTAAACTACTTAAAAAGAAAACAAGTCATAGGTATTCAGAATCACCATATAGCTGATATACCTGATGTTCTTAAGGGTCATTTGCATATATCCCATATGCCTCTGATACAAGAGGTTTAAGGGATCACACAGTGGAAATTCTAGTTGGCTAGAATTTTTTTTTAGTTTTTAATAATTGTTTTTTCTGTATACCCTTCATTGTGCGGAAAAGTCAAAAATAGATCTTTGGCATCGATGCTAAGAAATACATCATTTTTAAGTTCACTTTTTGATAAGCATTGCAGCAGGTGCCAGGAATATTTGAGGACATGTTATCACCAAAAATTCCTTTAGGTACATATTAATAAATTTTGCTGTTTTAGAGCCTGCAGGAGCAACTATTAGTCTCACTGGAGGATCAGCAGTTGACTTGTGTACTTCAGAAATCCTGAACAAAGAAGGGGTTAATTTTTTTTTTTTTTTTACTGTCAGGTAAACCATTTCCTCAAGATCTCCTCAGGATCAAATTGATAGTCCAAAACTAGTTCCTGTAATAGGAGGCTCAGCCTATGGTTAGCTATACTAACCTCATTCAAAGAATCTTGTAGAAAACATGCACTATCATGTAAGAAAGTCAACATTTTGGCCACATATATTATGTGGTCCATAATAATCACACCTCCCCCTTATCAGGTTTCATAACTCTTATTTCTTTATTATTACTCAAGTTGTAATCTTTTAGTGCTGTACGTTGTTTGTGTGCTGATCTAAGATCAAGTTCACATATCTTTAAAAATAAGGCCACGGGGGTGGTAGTGGGGGATTAAAAATATTAGATCTGTGTAACTTAGGAATATTGTTAGACAAAGAATTAATGTCACAAAGTCATCTTAAATTAATTTTTTTTAGCAAAGAGTTTGACATCAACAATACTGTCAACCAGATTGAATTTATGACTTGGAATGAAGTTGAACCCTTTGGAAAACAGTTCACCATGAGTCTCATTTAATCTTATATTATTGTAGTTGTATATCTTAAGTCCGTAGTATTCAAAAATGGTGGTTCCTCATTTAACCTTATATTATTGTAGTTGTATATCTTAAGTCCGTAGTATTCAAAAATGGTGGATGTCCTTCAAGAATGCAACTGCAGTCCTTACATATGGGTTGTCCTGCCTCAGGCAGCCCTCGGTCGGCTGGATTCCAAAGTCTGGGTCCGGCGTCGGCTGATGTCGCCTCCTCCCCGACGTCAGAGCGGCTGGGGTATAAAAGCATCAGCCGACGCCATCTTCCTCAGTCTTTCTTGCCGCGCGGTGCCCGAAGCAGAAGCAGTTCGCAAGTGCCGGTCGGTCAGCTCCTGTGTTTTACGTATCCGAAGTCATCAAAAAGCTAAGTACCCCGTTGGGGATCTTTTTCTTGCCTCAGCCGATGTCAGAAAAAACTGAAAAAGTTAATAACTGTTTGTCTTGTGGTAAACAAATACCTCATAAGGACTTCCATTCTTACTGCCTCCCCTGCCTTGGCCCAGACCATGACGTCTCGGCCTGTGCTGCCTGTGCTTGCTTCAATAAGCGCACTCTCAGGCGCCGGGCAGAGTTTGCTGAAGACTTTTTTGGCGATAAATACTCTTATACCATGCCATCGGAACAACCGACGCCTCATATTTCCATAAAACAAAAGGACCGGGACTGACTTTCTCGGCCCGTGACTTCCACCGACACCACGCCAAAAACTACCGCGAGTGCATCGGTCTCTTCTGAAGCGGCTGTTCCACCGCTCCGGACCGACGACACCGCTTTACCCATCACTCCGGCCCCGGAGCCTGCGCTGGTGCCGGTTGTTGATTTTCCTCCAGACACTGAAGCCCAAGATTTGCCTGAGACCATACCGGTGGACAAGGTTACTCCAGCACGTGGGGCAGCTAGGCCCCCTATGTCTATGTCTATGTCTATCAAGGCCTACACACGTGCTAAGGCTGCTAGCCAGGCTAAGTCTCACCCTCCTAAAGCTTTGCCTCAGCCCACTACTGATAAACAAATCATGTCTTTAGCAGCTGATTTAATTTCTTTAATCAGAGGCTCCCAGGCCCATCCTGAAAGAGGATCTCAGCCTCCTTCTGACAAAAGGCCCAGGGTTGAGCATACTGACACCCTTTCTTCAGATGAAGCCTCTGGGGACTCTGATCACTCAGATACCCAGGAAGAGTCTTTCCAGGCCTACGAGGATTCAGATGCGGAGGATTCTATTCCCTCTGCCTCTCCTCCTGAGGATATTTATTTTGGGGAAATTCTCCACTCCATGAGAGAGCACTTCCAGTGGCAAGGCCAGGAATTCTCCGACTCCAGGAAACGGCTTCGTACCTTCCTTAAGCTTCCCCAACACAGGCCTTTAGCTATCCCTCCAGTGTTAGATGTACTGGATGATATGTACTCAGATTCGAGTGCTTCTCCTGATTCTCTCCCCCCTGCTCCTGTCAAGCCGGACAGATACTACAGGGTTCCTGAAACTCACAAACATTTCTTTAAGGCCCATGCTGTTGATCTAGAAACAATTTCCCAGAGGCCCAAAGGGGTGGCCACATCCATGGCCAAAAATCCTTTGCCTCAGACAGGGAAGCTAGGTCCCTGGAGAGGTGGGGTAAAAAAGTTTATACCTCAACCACACTTGCCATGAGGGCCCTCAATTGCCTTTTTCATATGTTTCAGTATCAGGATTTCTTGATGGATGATTTGCAGAAAAAGTTAGCCTCTCCTGAGCCTTTAGACAGAAAGGCCTTGCAGGATTTGGTGCATAACACACAGCAGGTTAGCAATCATTTTTTTCAGTGTGGTTATGATGCATTGGAAGCTTCATGTAGGGCAGCTATGACAGGGGCCGTCATACGTAGACATGCATGGTTGAAAAAACAGGCATTACCAGATCATGTTAAAGCAAAGCTTTTAGATGCACCTTTGGAAAAACACAAGCTTTTTGGTGCTAATGCTCAGGATGTGTTGAAATCAATTGAGGAAAAGGCTAAATCAGTGCAAACAGTCAAGGATTTCCCCCAGGTTCAGCCACCTAGGTTCAGCAGGAATTGGCCTTCTAAGAACTGGTCCCTTCTGGACACTGACAAGTTTCAAAAGGGAAAAAACAGGCGTGCCCGAGGAAGAGGGCAATACAGAGGCTCCTATAGGGGACGCCAATGGCAACCGACTAATCAGAGAGGTGGCGCAGGAACTATACCTACTCCACAGGGGCAATCACAATGACTTGACTTTGACACCGCCGACCAAGGCTCAAAGAGAAGCACCTTTAGGCAGAAAATTATCCTTATTTTCAAAAAATTGGCACATTTTGACAAAGGACAAATGGATCATGGACATAATAGACCAAGGCTACAGGTTCCACTTCCATACTTTACCAACAAGACAAGGCATGCCAAACCTGCCACAAAATCAAAGGGCAGAGGCATTCGAACAAGTTTCAAAGCTGAGACAAATCAAAGCAATAGAAAAGGTACCTCCTCAGGAACAAGGCCAGGGATTTTACTCGAAACTGTTCCTTGTTCCAAGAAAAGAAAAGCAATGGAGACCTATACTGGACTTGTCCGCTCTAAACACTTTTCTCATTGTACCAAAATTCAAAATGCTGACGCTACAGCAACTCCTTCCCATGCTGGGCAAGGGGTCTTGGCTGGTTACTCTGGACCTCAAGGAGGCATACCTGCATGTCCCAATCAGACACAGTTGCAGAAGATACCTCAGATTTCTTGCAGGGTCAGAGCATTATCAATTCTCAGCATTGCCTTTTGGCTTATCTACTGCGCCCAGAGTATTCACGAAATGCCTGGCATCAGTAATTGCACACTGCAGACTCCAGGGGATACAAATATACCCTTACCTAGACGACTGCCTTATACAAGCAGACAGCAAGCAAGCCTTGACAAAAAACTTGAATTATGTCATTCACTTACTACTGGCTTTGGGATACACAGTCAACTTACAAAAATCAAGACTACTGCCATCCCAACAAATAATTTTTCTAGGAGCCAAACTAGACACAGAATCACAAATGGCTTACCTCACAGAAGAGAAGCAAGAACAATTACCACATTACTTCAAAAGCCTAGCAAAGCTCACCCAGATGACTGCAAGGAAAATCCTGCAGGCCCTGGGTTTCATGGCATCTTTCATTCTACTGATTCCACTGGCAAGACTACACATGAGAAAATTACAATGGTACCTAAAAAGTTTATTGTCTCAGCACAGCCACAACTTAGAAGCAATTATCCCACTCATCCCATGTCTACAAAGGGAATTTTTGTGGTGGGCCCAAGCAAGCCAGTTAAACAAAGGTATGCCTTTCAACAAACCTCAAACAAGCCAAACCATTACAACAGACGCCTCAGACCATGGATGGGGGGCGCACATGGAGGGCAGATGTATTCAAGGGCAATGGACTCCCCAGCAAGTACATCTACACATCAATCAAAAAGAGATGTTAGCAGTAATGCATGCAATCGAGGCCTTCGGAAAATATCTTCATCCAGGTCATCTATTAATAAAGACAGACAACACCACTGTTGTGTGCTACATAAACAAGCAGGGAGGTACTCATTCTTACCCCCTTTGCAGACTAACAATGACTCTTTGGGAAAAGTCCCTGAAACTGAACATACAGCTTCAATCCCAGTTTGTTCCGGGCAGGGACAATGTTCTGGCGGATAGTCTAAGCAGAAACATCCTGGATCCGCACGAATGGATGTTGCATCCAGACATTTTTGCACAAATAACCCTTGCATGGGGGTGGCCGGACATAGATCTCTTTGCCTCCCACCTCAATCATCATCTGAAAAAGTTCTGCTCGAGGTCACACCATCCACAAGCCTGGAGAATAGATGCTCTCTCATTCAGCTGGAACTCTCTAACAATCTATGCATTTCCACCTCTACCATTAATGACCAAGGTGTTACTGAAGATCAAAGCAAAGCAACCGAAAGGCATCTTAATAGCTCCAGATTGGCCAAGACAGCACTGGTATCCATTACTAAGGAGCCTAACTTACACAAAGCCGTGGCCCCTGCCTCATTGGCCTCCACTCTTGACTCAGCACAATTACAGGACGGTTCATCCCAACCTGCAAACTCTGCAGCTGACAGCTTAGAGGGTCCCATGATTTCTCCCCATTGTCCTCTCTCCAAGAAAGTTCAACAGATATTATTGGAAGCACGCAGACCTTCCACCAGAAAGGCTTATTCAGCCAAATGGAAGAGATTCAACATCTGGAATACCAACAAGGGACAGGATGCATCAGTAATGAGCATCCCACAGATATTGGAATACTTGGCAGACATGCTGCATAATGGACTTTCCTATTCTTCCATAAAAATATACGCTTCAGCAATTTCAGCAAAATACAACACTGATCCACCTGTGTTTTCACATCCTTTGCTAAGACAATTTCTAAGAGGGATAAAGAATATCAAACCTCCCAGAAAACCACCAGTGCCTGCATGGGACCTCAATTTCGTGTTGGAAAAATTAACTCTCCCTCCTTTTGAACCAGCAGCATCTTCAGAGTTGCAATTTCTTTCCTGGAAAACAGTTTTTCTGTTGGCAATTACCTCAGCAAGAAGAGTTTCGGAGATACAGGCCCTCATGGCAGTACCTCCATTCCTCATTTTTCATCAGGACAGAGTTTCTTTAAGAACCAATCCTTCTTTTATGCCAAAAGTGATATCCACGGTGTCTCTAAATCAAGCAATTCACCTGCCTACTTTCTTCCCCAATCCTCAAAATAAAGGGGAAAAGCTGCTGCACACTTTGGACATTCACAGACAACTACGCTACTACTTGGACAGAACAAAGGCCAACAGAAAGTCTGACCAACTATTTGTAGCATACGCTCCTGGAGTGCAAGGAAAGGCAATTTCCAAACAAACAATTTCAAAATGGATTGGACATTGCATCAGATTCTGTTATTCTTTCCATGGAAAGGGTGTGCCAGCCAATATCAGGCCACACTCCACCAGAGCTACAGCCACCTCCATAGCCTTCCTAAGAGGGGTGGCTACAAAGGACATTCTGGAAGCTGCTACATGGAGCTCCGTGCATACATTTTCCAAGCACTACAACCTGCTTTATACTCCAGATCCCGAGCAGGCTTTGCTTCGGCAGTCCTGCAGGGCATTTTAGCTACACTATCCTTATCTTAGAGCCTACCACCCCCAGCTTGGCTATGGTATTCAACCCATATGTAAGGACTGCAGTTGCATTCTTGAAGGACATAGTACAGTTTTGTACCTACCATAAATGTAGATGTCCGATAGATATGCAACTGCAGTCAGGTTTTCCCTCCCTCCTACCCCTCTGTGTATTTGGTCCACTTCCCTCCTTTTTATACTTAGCTGGGGATATCTTTTATGGTGTATCTGTTTATTACTATTGTGTATGTCTGGAATTTTTTTATCCAATTCTAAATTTAGCCTTCCTTGGAGGGCACCTGGCATCTGGGGCAAGAAATACTGAGGAAGATGGCGTCGGCTGATGCTTTTATACCCCAGCCGCTCTGACGTCGGGGAGGAGGCGACATCAGCCGACGCCGGACCCAGACTTTGGAATCCGGCCGACCAAGGGCTGCCTGAGGCAGGACAACCCATATGTAAGGACTGCAGTTGCATATCTATCGGACAGCTACATTTATGGTAGGTACAAAACTGTACTTTCCATGGGGTGGAATATTTTATGTTCATAGGAATTTTTCCTCCCTCTCCCCCTTGTTCAGCCATTCTGTTGAGGTCGATGATTCACTTGTTGAAAATCTGGAGCAAGATTGCAGCCTTGATGATCTCCTCGGGGGAGAGAATGAGTCCAGCTGAAAATTCTGGTTCTCCTGATCATCTTGGGGGGGGGGGGGGGAGTTGAATGAATCCTGCTTTTGTATGCCCAATGAATGTGTGGGGATGTCCTTCATGGATGCATCTGCAGTCATAACAACTGGGTTGTCCTGTCGTCAGGCAGCCCTTCGGTCGGCCGGATTCCAAAGTCGGGTCGGCGGCTGATGTCGCACTTCACCCGACGTCATCTCTGCTGATCTCCGGGTATAAAGGTAGCAGCCGACGCCATTTTCCTCAGTCTTTCTTGCGCGTGGCGCAAGCAGAAGCTGTTCGCAAGTGCCGGTCGGTCAGATCCAGAGATTACTACTACCGAATACTCCTTCTAAGACTTCTAAAAGCTAAGTACCCCGTTGGGGACTCTTTCTTGCCTCAGCCGATGTCAGAAAAAGTCAATAACTGTTTAACTTGTGGGAAACAAATACCTCATAAAGATTTCCACTCTTACTGTTTGCCTTGTTTAGGCCCAGACCACGACGTAGCAGCCTGTTCAGCCTGTGCCTCATTCAACCCGACGAGCGCAGGCGTCGGTCGGAGTTTGCTGAACAGTTTTTCGGCTCAGATTTTGCGTACATTATGCCGTCGGATCCTCCGACTACCCAGATTGTTAAAAAATGCAAAGAAAAAGACCGACACTCGCGGTCCGCGGTTTCGGCTGAAACCATGGTTAAGCAAACCGCGAGTGTCTCGGTTTCGGCTGAAACCGAGAAAACTGATCAAAGCACAGCTGAATCAATGACTACTACTGAGGCTCCTGCTACCTTACTTGAATCAGCCTCAGAAATCTTACCTACAGTGGTTACTAGTGACTTATTAGACACCATCCCTTTGGATGTCTCTACCCCAGCACGTGGTGCTGCTAGGCCTCCTGCAGCCATGTCTATTAAGGCCTTTACCAGGGCTAAAGCAGCCAAATCTTCTAAATCAGTGCCTGTTAAACCCCCCTCAACTAGGCCCACTTCTAGTTCACAAATGCTTACTCTGGCAGAAGATTTAATATCCTTAATTAGGGGATCTCAATCTCACCCAGACAGGGCCTCTCAGCCCCCAGAAAGGAGACCTAGAGCAGAGCCCCCCGAGCCTGTGTCCTCTGATGATTCTGCGGAGGACTCAGATATTACAGACCAGCCAGAGGCTCATTTCTCCAATTATGAAGACTCAGATGCTGAAGAATCCATTCCAGCTGCTTCTCCACCAGAAGAATTCTCCTTTGGGGAAACCTTACATGCCATGAGAACAATTCCAATGGCAGGAACAGGATTCCTCAGATTCCAGAAAAGACTTAGGACCTTTCTGCACCTTCCACAACACAGGCCTTTAGCTATACCTCCTGTCCTCTCTGTTGTGGGCGATGCATTTAATGATGTCTGCACTGCACCAGATTCCTTACCTCCAGCCCCTGCCAAACCAGACAGATTTTACAGGGTTCCAGACACTCATCATCACCTATACAAGGCCCCACTTGCAGACCCCGAAACTATATCCCAGGGGCCTAAGGCAGTAGCCTCGACCACAGCAAAAAACCCTATTCCTTCTCAAAGGGAAGCCAGGTCTTTAGACAGATGGGGCAAAAAGGTTTACACCTCCGCTACTCTCTCAGCTAGAGCTTTAAATTGTCAGTTTCACATGATACAATACCAATATTTTATGCGCGATCAGTTAACTTAAAAGCTATCCTCTGATGACTCTATAGATCAGAAATATATATTAGAAATGGTAAATAACATACAACAGGTTAGTAACCATTCCTTAAAATGTGGCTATGATGCACTGGAGGCTTCATTTAGATCAGGCATGACTGGCACAGTGATAAGAAGTCATGCATGGCTGAAGGAACAGGTCTTACGGATCATGTTAAAGCTAAGTTATTAGATGCACCTATGGATAAGGCCAGTTTGTTTGGTACACCTGCCCAGCAGGTAATGAAGAAAATGGAAGAAAAGGCAAAATCTGTACAAGCGGTTAAAGATTTCTTGCAGGTTCAACCCCAAGGTTTAGCAGGAACTGGCCTGCCAAAATTGGTCCTTTCCTGACTCCACAAGATCCCAATGGGGCAGGAATAGGCGTCCCAGAGGCAGAAATCAATCCAGAGGGGTGCCTACAGAGGGGCGACAGTGGCAAGGTAATAACAGAGGCACAGACACAGCCACTGCCACTACAACAGCACAGTGACTTGATTCTAACTCCGCCTACCAGGGAACAAATAGCAGCACCATTAGGCGGAAAATTAACCTTATTTTCGAAGAACTGGCACTATATCACAAAAGACAAGTGGATTTTGCAAACCATAGACCAAGGATACCGGTTCCACTTCCACACTTTACCAGTCAAAAGAGGAATGCCAAACCTGCCTCCAAATCAAAAAACAGAAGCTCTACAGCAGATAATGCAACTAACAAAGATGAGAGCTGTGGAAAGAGTGCCAATAACAGAACAAGGCAAAGGTTTCTACTCCAGACTATTCCTAGTTCCAAGAAAGGAAAAAAGTTGGAGACCTATTCTCGACCTGTCCACCTTAAATACATACATCATTGTCCCAAAATCAAAATGCTGACCCTACAGCAACTTCTACCCATGCTGGGCAAGGAGTGCTGGCTGGTAACTCTAGATCTCAAGGAGGCATACCTGCACGTCCCCATACGACCAATTTGCAGAAGATACCTCAGATTTCTTGCAGGATCAGAGCACTATCAATTCTCAGCAGTGCCCTTTGGCTTATCTACTGTGCCCAGAGTATTCACAAAATGCCTGGCATCAGTAATCGCCCACTGCAGACTTCAGGGAATCCAAATTTATCCATACCTGGACGACTGCCTGCTACAGGGGGACAACAAAAGCAAGCTGACAACAGATTTACAAAGGGTCATTTACTTGCTACAAGCACTGGGATACACAGTCAATTTACAAAAGTCAAGGCTGATACCATCCCAAACAAGGACATTCTTGGGCGGAATTGGACACAGTAAAACAAATGGCATTCCTAACTGCAGAAAAACAAAAAGAACTCCCTCTTTACTTCTTGGCACTAACAAAACAGAACAAGCTAACAGCAAGAAAAGTTCTACAGCCCTTGGGCTTCATGGCATCCTGCATAATCTTGGTTCCACATGCCAGACTACATATGAGAAAACTACAGTGGTACCTAAAGAATTTATGGTCCCAACACAGGCACAGCCTAGAAGCAGAAATTCCTCTAATCCCATGCCTAAAACAGGAGTTCCTATGGTGGGCTCAAGCATGCCAGTCAAATCCAGGCCTACCCTTTCACAACTATCAAGCAAGCCAAACCATCACAACAGACGCCTCAGACCTAGGATGGGGGGCTCACATGCTGGACAAATGCGTACAAGGATTGTGGACACAGGACCAGCTCCATCTGCACATCAACCTAAAAGAAATGCTGGCAGTAAAACTGGCAATCCAAAAATTCAGACCATTCCTCAAAGCAGGCCATTTGATGGTAAGGACAGACAACACCACAGTCATGTGGTACATCAACAAACAGGGAGGCACTCATTCATACCCCCTATGCAGAATGACTTTGGACCTTTGGAACCTGGCGCTCAGCTACAACATCCAGTTACAGGCAATATTCGTACCAGGAAAGGAGAATACTCTAGCAGACATGTTAAGCAGAACCACCTCGGATGCTCACGAATGGATGCTACACCCGGACATCTTCAAGGCCATCTCAAAGAAATGGGGAATGCCACAGATAGATCTATTCGCTTCCCCTCTCAATCACCAGCTCAAAAAATTCTGCACAAAGACATTCCACCCACTTGCATGGAAAGTGGACTCGCTCTCCTTCAGCTGGAAAGGTCTGACAGCATATGCATTCCCACCTCTTCCCTTGATACAGAAGGTATTACTAAAAATCAAGGAGGAACGTCCAAGGATAACCCTGATAGCTCCAAACTGGCCAAGACAACACTGGTACCCATTGCTGAGGAGCATGTCTCGGGACAAAATGTGGTCAATACCCCTGATGCCTTTGATGTTAACTCAGAACAACTACAGCATCATGCATCCAAACCTAAAAACGTTGCAACTGACTGCATGGAACATCACATAGCAGCAACTAATCCAGAGCTTTCCCAAAGGGTTAAAGACATTATCCTTGAAGCCCGCAGACCTTCAACAAGAAGGAACTATGCAGGAAAATGGAAAAGGTTTGTCATTTGGAGTGCTAAGAGGAAAAGATGTCGAATAGAGACATTGCTAACATTCTGGAGTATTTGGCAGAGCTTCTACATACAGGCCTGTCCTATTCCTCCATCAAGATACATGCATCAGCTATTTCAGCAGAATACAGCTTTGATCCACCTGTCTTTTCACATCCTTTACTCAGGCAGTTCCTCAGAGGGATCAAGAATGTAAAACCTCCTAGGAAACTACCATTGCCAGCTTGGGATTTGAACTTTGTGCTGGAAAAGTTGACACTCGCACCTTTTGAACCAGCAGCAACAGCAGACCTGCAGCATCTATCGTGGAAAACTGCTTTCCTACTGGCAATAACCTCAGCAAGAAGGGTTTTTGAACTTCAGGCCCTAATGGCAGTACAACCCTTCCTAATCTTCCACCAAGATAGAGTGTCCATGAGGACTAATCCTACATTTATGCCTAAGGTGGTATCCAGAGTGTCTTTAAACCAGGCAATCCACCTACCTACCTTCTTCCCAAACCCACAAAACAGAGGGGAAGAATGCTGCATACCTTGGATGTACATAGACAGCTACGCTACTACCTGGACAGAACAAAAGTAACAGAAAAACTGACCAGCTGTTTGTAGCCTATGCAACAGGAAGGGAAGGAAAAGCGATTTCCAAACAGACAATCTCCAAATGGATAGGAAATTGCATACGATTCTGTTACTCCTTTCATGGAAAACCAATTCCACAGAACATAAGGCCTCATTCTACAAGGGCAACAGCCACTACCACAGCCTTCTTACGAGGAGTGGCAACCAAGGACATTATTGAGGCTACTTGGACCTCCGTGCATACATTTGCCAAGCATTATAATTTACCTCTGTATTCCAGATCCCGAGCGGGGTTTGCCACTGCTGTACTGCAAGGGATCCTAACCACACCATAATCTATTCTTCCTCTTCCCTAGTTGGCTATGGTATTCTACCCAGTTGTTATGACTGCAGATGCATCCATGAAGGACATAGTACAGTTTTGTACCTACCATAAATGTAGATGTCCGAACTGGATAGCATCTGCAGTCAGGATTCCCTCCTCCTTCCCTCTGTGGTACTCCTAGGGTATTTACCCTCCTAATAGCTAGCTGGCGCGCGAGTCTCTTATGGTGTATTTGTTTGTATATATGTACATACATGCTTATTTTTTGTGTTGCCTTCTATCTTTTTGGAAACATTGGCATTTACCCAAAATTTAGCCTTCCAAGAGGGCAACTGGCATCTGGGGCAAGAAACACTGAGGAAAATGGCGTCGGCTGATGCCTTTATACCCGAAGACCAGCAGAGATGACGTCGGGTGAAGTGGGACATCAGCGAAGCGGACCCGGACTTTGGAATCCGGCCGACCGAAGGGCTGCCTGACGACAGGACAACCCAGTTGTTATGACTGCAGATGCTATCCAGTTCGGACATCTACATTTATGGTAGGTACAAAACTGTACTTTTCCTATTTCCACCAATAGCATTCTAGTATTCATCGCATTCTTAGGAAGTGGATATGCCTGTTAACTTTCGTAGTCTTGATGATATCTCAAAGTTGTTTGCCTTTTCTAATCTTGATTACATTAACATGCTGTTCAACTCTACTAAAAAACACTTCATAGTGCTTTTCAAAGGAGTGACACAACAAATCCTCCATTATCGAAGTTTGTAGGTTAACAATTTGTTCTTTTAAAGTTAAAATGGTTCACTGGTTATCTGTAATCAGCAAATGCATGTAATCTAAACTGGTGCTCTCGAGTAACTCTAAAAGTTCTTGGTGAAATATTGAACCGCACTAAATATTCTTTGGAAATGTATATATCCTCAGTCCTTTAGGAACACTGTGCAGTTTAATACAGTCCTAAAAGAAGGTATTATCTAGTTGTAGCCCACAGTATTTTTTTAGCAGTTTCTCCAGTTTAAAAAGTCTTTTCTTTAAATTCATATTGGTGTCTCCCCTCTCATTCTGATATATATATTTGAGTAATTATCCAATAGCTTCAAATCTTTATCAAGCCATGATACAAATTCACGCATATCCCTGGGAAGTCGAACATCATAGCGGACAGGCTGAGCAGAGCTATTCTCATGCCACATGAGTGGTCTCTCAAGCAGTCAGTAACAGAGGAGATTTTTCAGAAGTGGGGTCTACCTTGCTGCGATCTTTTTGCAACACCTCAGAACAGCAAGTGCCACGAGTTTTTCACTGTATTTCCCCTTCCAGGCCATCCCCCCAGAGATACTCTAGTCCACGATTGGCCTCGGGGACTTCTATACGCCTTTCCCCCCTTTCCATTAATCACTCAGTTGATTCAGAAAGCTACCGCCCTGAGAGCCAAGATGATCCTCATTTCCCCTTATTGGCCTTGACAAATATGATTTCCGTTCCTGCATTGTTATCTTTTGGAGCAGCCTTGGCATCTGGACCCAGTGCCAGATCTTTTGGTCCACCAGTCGGGACAGCTGCACCAATCCCTTCAATCTCTCAACCTCACAGCTTGGTTGCTCCACTTCCAACCCTAGCCAGGCTTCCCCTTATTTCCAGTTCTGTGTGTGACATTATTATAGCTTCCCTTAAGTCCTCTAACAGAAGGATTTATACTAGTAAGTGGAAGCGTTTTCCCTTCTGGGCAAGGGCTAGGAATATAGATCCCTTTACTGCTCCTATTCAGTCAGTTCTAGATTTCCTAGCCGAACTTTTTCATTCAGGCTCTTCATCCTCCACAGTCAAAGTTCAGTTAGCGGCTATTTCAAACTTTCACATAGGCTTATCGGACACCAGCATCATGTCCCATAAGCTTTGTAAAGCCTTCCTTAAAGGAATCTTTTTACTCAAGCCACCAATCAGAGATCCCCCACCGCAGTGGGACTTAAATTTAGTCTTAACATCCTTTATTCTCCCTCCCTTTGAACCTGCGGCTTCTTGTCCTTTGAAATTGCTCTCTTGGAAAACTCTATTCCTAGTCGCCATAACATCTGCTAGGAGAGTATCAGAACTTCATCCCCTTTGCATTCATCCCCCTTATCTAGTTTTCCACAAAGACAGAGTCTCTCTCAGGACTAACCTGTCCTTTTTACCCAAGGTAGCTTCTGAGGCAAATTTAAATCAAACTATTGATCTCCCAGTTTTTTTCTCTAACTACTCCAACAGGGCGGAGCAAAAATTGCATTGTCTGGACGTTCGTCAACTCCGTTACTATCTGGACAGAACTAAACAAACCAGGAAATCTGAACAACTATTTCTGTCCTATGCGGAAAGTAAGAAGGGCCTGCCAGTATCCAAAATAACCCTTTCTAGGTGGCTGTCCTCTGTGATTACCCTTATCTATAAGCTCAGACATCAAGAATTACCTTCTAGGCCAAGAACCCATTCAACCAGAGCGCTAGCTACGTCAACAGCCTTTCAAGCTAGACTGCCAATAGATTGTATTTGTACGGCAGCCACATGGGCTTCTCCTCATACTTTTATCTCACACTACAAATTAGACATGGCCTCCAGAAACAAGGCAAATTTTGGTTCCACTGTTCTCAAGAGTCTGTTCTGATGAGCCACCCGGGATGAAGGTGTTAGGGACGCGGTCCCATCCAGCAAGAATGTAGGCGAGATTGACAACTTAACATTGAGAAGTTATGTACCTACCATAACGTTCCATGTTAGTTGTCTTCTTCTCGCATTCTTTCTTGCGTCCCACCCACCATCCCCCTAGCCTGGACAGACCGAAAGGATCCCCCTTTTTTTCTTGGGTCTTCACCTTACACAGTTTGAAGCCTATTTTTTGTTATCTTTTTTGGGTAGCTGTGAGTTCTCTTAGTTACACTAGGAAGGTTTTCCTTCCCCTTCTCCCCTCGTTTTTAGGGGCTAGAATTGCTAAGGTTTTTCAACTACCAAACGAGATCTGGGTAATTGGCACCTAGCATTATGGGATATAGGGTACCTCGAGCCGGTAAAATCAGCTCTCGAGCTTTAGTATAGGCCGAGCCGGAGCCGAGGATTGGCTCCAAACCCATCCAACAAGAAAGAAGGCGAGAAGAAGACAACCAACATGGAACGTTATGGTAGGTACATAACTTCTCATTCTCTACCATGGTAGTCCAAAAATGAACTACCACTGGATTAGTGGCATTGATATTTCTAATATCTACAAATGCTCCATAGTTCTGATTTTGTAAAATGTGTTTTCCTTTGTCCCACATGCCATCTAATTACTGGACAGCATCCCATAGTATGAACTACACTTCATGAATGACAATTAAAATAACATTAGAAAAATATAAAATCCCATTAATTGTAATCCCATAAAAATGTTTCATTTTTTTTGTCAAATCCTTACAATGGCCACAGCTAAAGGGATCCTTTTTATTTGTACTCTTATAAAATTCCGTCACCATACTAGGACTAAAAATGTTTTTTTAAATTAGTTTTACTCCTTGTTCTCCTATTGGAGAAAACTCTAGTGCTTGAAATTTTTTTAACTCTCTATCTGCTACAGTAATGTGTCTATATATTTCAACATTTTTTACACAACAGGAAAACACACTTAATAAGCCGACACAAAATACAGTTCATTTTCATCAATGGATTGCTTTCTGAACAAATTTGTCCTCCCTCATACAGTGTTTCCGAAGTATAATCGACCTCCATTGCTCCATAGTCTTCTACCTTTTTAAACTGTTTTTTCAGACTAAGCTCTTGTTCTAAAACTCTCCTCTGTGTCTATGGTTACCATTTTTGTTTGACTCATATCAGAAGTATTTCTAAACATGCCACTAAACTCACCATAAAATAACGAATCTAGTAAGTATTATTACATGCATGCAAACAATTATTTATAGCTCTAGGCTTTCGATACAACTCATAACTAACATTGCATCCTACATTTCCCTCTAATGTAAAGTCCAAAAAATGTATTATTTTTGCCATTCAAAAGTGTTTTGCCATTCAAAAGTGAATTCCAAGCAGTGTGTTTTGGCTTGCAGATAAAAAAACGTTTAAAGTGTTCCACTCCCCATCTCACAGACACACACACACACACACACACACACACACACACACACACACACACATTTTACAGGCTTTAAATAAAATTTTGCTGTATATGATCATCCTTTCAATACTTCCAGTTTATATAGATGCATAAGTTGGGTCATACAAGCCACCCATAACTGTGCCGCTTGTCTGCAAATGCATTTTATTTTGTTTAAATAAATAACATTTGTGAAACAAACAAAATTCTAATAATAAAGCAACAAAATGAATGTGACCCTTTAACTATGAATTTTCAAATTGCTTCCAAACTCCATTATTACATATGTGATTACTAAAAATGTAATAGAGTTTAATTGTTAAAACGCAGTTAATTATTTAAAAAATTAGTTCAGTTTAATCAGTTTGCATAGAATTATTTGTGGTGTTACATCTTGTGATGGAGAAAAGCCAAGTTACTGCATTGATGTGTGAATAAATTTCATACTGCAACTCTTGGATACTTTTGTTTTTCTTAATTCTCCATAAAGACAGTTTCTTTCTGAACCAACCCAGCCTTTGTGGCCAAAGTTGTCTCAGAACCTAATTTTAATCAATCCATAAATCTACCTGCTTTCTTTCCTTAGTACTCTAGTAAAGGTGAATATATATTATACTGTCTTGATAATTACAGGTAACTGTTTTACCTAAACAACTACAAATTATAGAAAAGATTATCATCTCTTTGTTTCCTTTACCCCCAACTAATTGGATCATAAAATTTCTGAACTCATGATGTACAGGTGGATTTCGGACCGCATTCCATAATGTTATGCCTCTAATAATAATGAGACAATCGCAGTTAAAACCCAGTGCAAAGTAAACTAGATCTATGGCTATATCATTAGCCTTCTTCAGAATTTTTTGATTAACATTTGTGCTGTTGCGACATGGGCATTACAGCATATGTTTGCAAGATGGTATAAGCTGAAAGTGATCTTACGGTCCAAGTTTTTTATGGACCACCATACTATGTAGTAGTCTGTCGTGATACCATGCAAGATGTTTAGCTGGGAACTCTGTCCTTCAAATTTGAATTGGACAAACTGGATAAAGTAAGACGCAAAAGTTATATACATAATGATGGGTCTTCGTTGTCCATGTCCATCCGTCTCAAAATACTCCCCATCCACCCACCATCCCTCTTACAAATTGTCACCATTTCATTCTGAATAAGCTTGATGACCTCACCTAAGGCTTTATCTAGACTGGTAACCATATAGAGCATAATTTGAAGTGTCTTTGCAGTCTTAGCTGGCAAACACAATCTGGAAGGAAGAGGGAGCTGAGGAGCATTGTGAGAGTTAGGGGAGGGACTCAACACCTGGGGAAGGTGTGTCAAAGTTGGAGCCATCAGAGGCTAATAGTCCTTCTGTTCTGACGTGGATGGATGTGGATAGGTTCATAGGTAAGTACTAGGCTATCTGCCCGAGGGCATTTACAAGCCTAGCCAGAGTGTGTCTGCGTTCGCCACTCCGTTGATTAATTAACTGATTTTCTGTCAAGCAGAGCCAATGAAGTGATCTCAGGGGTGTATTTTCGGTTACCCATCCACTCGTCAAGGTTTCTCTTGAAGAGTGTTAGTGATGGGCCCTGCCTGATGTAATTTGGAATTTTGTTACAAAGCATGGGGAGTCTTTGTGACAGGAATCTATCCCTCCAGCATGTTCTATTTATTGTTGTGGCGAGGTTTAGCTCACTAGAGCATGTGGCTCGCAGTGACTTGGATTTCTTTAGGTGGAGCATGGAGTTGGACATGGCTTTGTAAGTCAGGCAGAGATCACCTCTGAGTAAGCAATATGCCACTGAGTACAGCCGGAGTTTTTTCAGTCGGGCTGCATAGGACATATGTTTGAGACCAGTGATCCTCTTGGTGAGGTACTTTTGTGGTCTTTCCAGCTGTTGGAAGTGTCTTGTGAGGTACATCCCAAATGGGACGTTGTACTCTATGATGGGTCTAATGAGTGACGAGTAGAGGGGCGCTACAACCTCTTTATTTCTAGATGCGATCCCTTTAATAATTAGATGGGCCACATAGAAGGATTTCCTAACTACTTTGGCAATATGATTGTCAAAGGAGAGATTACTATCTACCTGGGTCACCAGATCTCTTATTACCACTTCTGTATTAAGGGGGCTGCCACCTATGTGGTAATTCGTGGGTGTTTTGTTTTTCCCAAACGGGATGACTATGCATTTTTTGGCATTTAGCTTGAGGCCATGACTTTGACACCAGGTGTCCGTCTCAGTAAGGCCCTTTTGGAGGATGTCCGTGTCAGCCAGAGAGTCAATTATGGCTCCCAGTTTGCAGTCATCGGTGAACATGGTTAGCCATAGCCCTCCTGTATTTGCCTGTACTTCTGAGAGGTATATGCAGAAGAGTAGGGGTCCCAGGACCGAGCCTTGCAGGGCACCACTTGTGACTGGATTAGAGTCGGACCTGGAGCCCATTATTCTTACCGTATGAGTTCTTTCTGTAAGCCAGTTGGCAACCCATCTTATGACATAGGGGTTTATGTTCAGGCTGGTGAGTTTTTCTGTAATACTCAAGTGGGAAGTGGTGTCGAAAGCCTTGGCGAGGTCAAGGTAGGCTGTGTCAACCACCTTTCCCTCGTCTATGGCCTTGGTGACTGTCTCGAAGAAGTCAACCAGGTTTAGTAGGCATGATCTGCCCTTAACTAAGCTGAACTGGGTCGGGGCAAGTGTTTGGATGTTCCCAATGTCTTTGTTAATGAGTTCCATGATGATGCGCTCCATAGCCTTGCAGACCAGGCTAGTCAGGCTTATGGGGCGATAGTTACCAGGGTCATTTGTGGCCCCCTCCTTTGTGGAGATGAATAACCTTTGCTGTGCGCCATTCTATAGGCACGTAGCCTGAGGAAAGGCTGAGGTTGAACAACGTGTTTAGGTGGGGGTTAGATCGTTCTGTAGTTCGTGCAAAACGCAGCCTGGGACACATCTGGTCCCATTGATGCTGTGTTTTTGGCTTTTGAAAGGGCTGTTTTCACCCATGCGTTTGTGATTTTTGGGACACTACACTTTTCCGGTATTGTTGTGGGCCCTTTTGGAGGTGAGAGGGGGGTGAAGTTTGCACTGAATCTATCTGCCAGGATGTTGGCAATATCAGTAGGTTCATTATCTTTTGTGCTATTTTGCACTAGCTCAGTGCATATCTGCGAGTTTCCACTTAGATTCTTAACATAGCTAAAGAAGGCTTTGTGGTTATCTTTTGAATCATTGGTTATTTTTCTTTCAAAGTTAGCCTTGGATGATTTCATGAGGGGACCTCAGTTTCTTACTGATACTGATCAGGGCTGTCATTCCTTCTTGGGATTGCTTTTTTTCTGAACTAGTTTCCTCCTTCTATTATATAGCCTATTTATTGCAGGGGTCCACCAAACTGGTTTCCTTCTCTTAGAGAAGTGAGTCTTGGTTTTGCTATGGATGGCACGATTCATGCATCCTTGTAGGTGCTCATAGAGTGCATCTTGGGCAGTTTATCCTTTAGCGTCGGGCTGTGAAACATACCATCTGTCTTAAGTAAGGTGAAGTTTGCTTTAGAAAAGTTTTTTTACTGTGGTTTCCTTAGTTGGGGGTGGTGATGGGGTGTGGACATCCAGAGTGATTAGTTTATGGTCTGATCTAACCAGTGACGGGCTGACCTCCAGTGTGGAACATCTGTCACCCATGTTGGTGATGACCAGGTCCAACATGTTTTCACCTCTGGTAGGGGAGTTTACCAGCTGATCCAGAGTGTTTGAGTTGATGAATTCCAGGAAGCGCTGGGCCTGGGAATTTGTACTCGAGTAGTTTTTCCAGTGAATGGTGGGATAATTGAAATCGTCCAGTATCAGGGTGTTTGGTAGGATCTTGATGTTTTGCATTGTCTCCAGAAAGGTGGAGTGGTGGTCCTGGGTCATTGAGGGTGATCTGTAGCAGGCCACAATTTGCATTGCAGATTTGCCCGATGTTAGTTGCACATGGATGATCTCAGAGGTATCATGCTGCACCACTAACCTGGATGTGTAGGTATCCTTGATGAATATGGATACACCACCTCCTTTTGTGTTTCGGTCCATGTTCTGTTGCCAATAAGTGTGGTATGAGTTGTAGCCCGGTAGTGCTGGGGTGCTCTATGGAGCCCTGAACCAGGTTTTAGTTACTGCAGAGATGTTGACGTTCTCCATACTGAGTAGTGCTTCGAGCGCGTGCATTTTGAGATTTAAACTCCTGGTGTTAATGAAGAGCTACCTATCATGCTAAGTACATAAGTTTCAATCTGATGATGTCTTTTCCATCTGACTCAACAGATGGGTTAGCGGATCCAACCTTACCACCTTTTTCAAGAGCTTGGATCCAGAGCTGTGGTTCCTCCCCTCCCATAATTCCCTCTAGTCCCTAGATAACCTCAGATATTATTTGCAGCTTGTTCTTTCAAGGGGCATTTTTGAGGGCTCTGAGCTTAGCTGTAGAAAACTGTCTTTTTCCTCAAATTTTTTCGTCATACCTTTCAGTAGGTGTTGTTTATTACATTGTCTCTAATATATACCTGCTTTAGCTTTGCTCGTTACTTTTAGGTAATTTTCTCAAGACTTTCTTTTTCCACCTTCCCTCCCCTAAAAACAAAGAAAATTGCTTTTGCTATAGTGATTTAGTATTATTGTGATAGTGCTGTTAGATAGTCATCTTCTCTGGTATTTAGTGCCATTTGGCTGTTTCTTGTCATCTATTTGTGGTTGTTGCAGTTCTCTGTATTTTTTTCTTTTTGATAGTTGTTGGTGACGTCTGCAAGGCCACTGGTTTCAAGTAATGTAGTGCATGTGGGTACAACATTCCTCTTCAAAATCCACACACACTGTGTGTACTGCATAGGGATTGCCCACTTAGAAGAAGAATGTGAAGTCTGTGCTTCTTTTGTGGTAAGGGCTCTCCTGGACAGATGCATCAAGTTTGTCTTCTTCCCCAAGTAAGATTTCTGGCCCTTCAGTGTCCGCTACTACATCTACTTCCTCCAAAATGTCAGAAGAGGATGAAGTCCAGTAATTAAAAAGATGAGGGCAGAGAGAGAAAGAAAGAGAAAAAGGAGGAAAGAAAAGGAAGTAGAGAAATAAAAACAGAAAGATAAGTCCAGAAAAAGGGCTCCACATCCGTCAGGTCAGTCCAGCTTGGCACTAAAGACACTGAAGCATTTAGATCTATCTATTGGAGGGGGGGAGGGTTCAGATCCATTTTCCAACTTCACCTTGCTGTTTCTCCACTGAGTGGGCTAGTCCTTAGCTCCACTCCCCCATTTTGCAGAATAGAACACACCATCCATCCAGACCACCTTCTGTAGCATCTTCATTCAGGTACTTCTGATTATTGAGCAGCCACTCATAAGCTGATATTGACATGATGATCTGGAAGTTTCTCTGAACTCGGATCCAATTGGGGCTCTTCCTTGCGCCTACCTTCCAGCGGCTCTGGGTCTATTCCCAATGATCTTGGCCATAACCTCTCCTTTACCAGTATGACTTTTAGATCTGGTGCCCACAGTACTGAGTGATTCCTATGGTGCAACCCTCTCAGAGTTGATAGCACTATAAACTTTGTCACCTACTGTTTTACTGTTTTCTGAAGGCCAAAGTGTTGTGGCCAGGGGTCAGAGTCAACTCTGAGATTTTCTGAGCCATCCCTACCCTTAGATGCTTCAGCTCTGGACAGTTAGACACCATTGTCTGCCTCAAAACTAAGTCACATCAGGGCTGGGAATGTTCCTTCTTTGGCCTATTCAGGTCAAGGGGTTGCAGCTTCAGTGCCAATCTCAGTTTCAGCTTTTGAGAGGGTGCTCCCCGGATCTAGAAAGGAGGTGTCTCATTCTCACCCCAATACCCTTGGCTTCTGTTGTTTTATTTGCTCATACTGTTTGAGGAAGGACAGTTGTCTCTCTAACCCCCCTTGGTTCCCCTCCAGTTCCGATCCTTCCCCAGTAGCTCCCACAGGGGAGGGCCACAGGAAACGGTCCTGCAAGAGGGAGGCATTTGACTTATCTCCAGAGTCTGTCACTGAGGATGCCTCCTTTGGTAATATTCTTGAGTTAATGAAGCAGAGAGGAGATTGAGCCACTGAACCCCCCTCCCCAGAAGAGTCAGTATTCCTTAAAGCTTTCAGGGTTGGTTCATCTACCTTCTGGGTGTCCTGCCTGCTGATGAGTGGACAGAATTGGTCTCTCAGTGGACCTGGAAGGAACAAATTCTGAGGGAGCCTATCCTATGAAAACTGAACAAAATATTGGTTGCCTGTAGGAACAAGTCCCATTGGAACAAGGGTCCCCTGTAGATGCCATGGTGGTTACAACAGCCACCAAAAAGGAGCTGTCATTAGAGAGCACATCTGTTCACCCCCCCCCCCCCAACAGGAAGTCAAGGGCACTGGACAAGTATGGGGAATGGATTTATGTTCAGCAATGTTTGCAGTTTGCATGCTGAATTACCTTGCCCATATGACATGTTTTCAGAGAGATCTGACTAAAAAACTGTCCAAATCCATCTTCGGTATTGTGCCTGCTGACATTCAAAAATTGGTGGAGTTGCATCTGCAGCTGATGGGATTGTAAGGGTGGCAGGTGCCAGCATGGCTATACATCAGCATCCCTGGCTGCATCTGCGACTTCATGGAAAACTTCAAGATATCCCTCATTAATGCCCCTTTTGATGTTTCATCACTTTTTGGACCAAAGATAAAATGTATTTATTTTACATTTGTTTACCAGGAAAGGCCGACTGGGCATGGATCCCATTTTCAGCGCAGGCCTGGGGAGAAAAGCTCAACAAAGATTAGTGTAGTAAATACAATACACGTGTTGATAAAGTACAGTACAGAGTCAAAAGTTAATAAAGTACAGTTTCAAGCCCAAGAAAGAAGCACAAAGTAAATATATTCTAAAGAACACAGTGTGTTACAATAAACAATACAGTTGAAAGGACATTTTGTTCAGTCATTTGGTTACATTCATCAGTGGCTAGTACAGTAAACACACATTGATTAAGAGTATAGAAAGGAGTTGTTGCAAGCCTTCATAGAAGGTTAAGGTATGATGTGATCTAATTAACTTGAAGCTACCCAGGGTCAGAACAATTATATAACCAAGAGCTATGTAGGAGGAGTTTTTTGAAATTATTTTTGTTTTCAGTGGTCCTAATATCTACAGAGATGATATTTTTATTTTTATTTATTTTATTTTACATTTGTTGACCGGGCTAGTCCAGCTGGATAATTTCCATTTTCAGTGGAGGCCCGGGGAGAAAAGCTCCACAATTAAAACAAGGTTAAACATTTAAGCAACAATGCATACATTTTAGTGTAGTAGAAAATACAGCGAAAAAAAACCAGGTAAAAAACAAATAGCCTAAGCTATATATTCATATATTTTTTTTTTTTTTTTTTTTTTTAGAACAGTACAGTAATTTAGTCATTTGAAATAGCAGGGAAAGATAGTGATTTTTACGTAGGGAGGTATGGCTGAAGAGCGAAGAAGTCATTTAGTCTGGATTGGTACAGGAGCAGAGCCAGAAGTTGTTAAGATGTAATAGAAGTTGTTTTTTGAAAAGTTGAAAGGAGTCTAGTGAGGTAATGTGTGGGGGGAGGTTATTCCATGGATATTCCATGCTTTTGCAACAGAAGTGGAAAACAAGGAGTTTACAGAGCTATTGTTGCTTTTGCCTATGTCAGACAGTGCTTTATTGGTGGATCTTGATAGGCATTTGTTACAGTAGATCTTAAGTTGGCCTTGAAGAGCAGGATCTCTAGTGGGATAATATAAAATTTGGCAGCCTATTGTAAGCTGGTTATATGTGAACAGGTTGGGTAATTCTAGCCAGGATAGTTGCTTGATTGCTATGCAATGATGTGTCCTGAAGGGTAAGTCTGGTATTGTGCCTGCTGACATCCAGAAATTGGTGGAGTTGCATCTATCTACACACTTACCAGATGTGAACAGGAGGGCAAGACCCTGTCTGCTGTAGGATTTTCTCTCTGAACCAAAAGGGTAGAAAGAAACTTTGACGTCTAAAGTCCCAGGGTTTTGGCAAAGATCCTTCTACTAAGAGACCTCACCAGGGACAGAGAGGGGAACAACTTTAATGAACATCACCCTGGGTGCAAAGGCGGATTTCAGAATCAAGGGTTTCATGGTCCAATTACCAAGAACAAAAAGTTCAAATCAGCCAGCAATGCAGAGTGGAGCCCAATTCTTTAATAAAAACCATATGAATAGCACACACAATAATAAAATAAACAATTCAGACCAGTTTCTGCATACAAGCCTTCATCAGTGAATGATTAGCACATATATCACATACATTTTTTTTGTGTCGGAGGATGTGTTTGTCAATGATGTTATCTCATTTTGTCGTTTGTTAAATTTAAGGCTACATTTTGGCAGCAATAATTCTTCTGAATCTATCACAGATTTTAGATTTTACAAGTCCAAATTTATGCCCCCTTTGAATTAACATGTGGCCACCTTCCAGCAATGTGTTCTCAAAGATCTACATTTTAAGTGGCCAGGTTTTGGTGTTTCTAGAAATAATTTACCCCTCTACAGTTTCAAACATTGACAAATGTACAAAACCATACAAATTTGGTTATTGTTCCTGGGAGGTGCAAGTGTTGTGATGGATTGGTCTATGTATCTTGAGGAATCTGTGAGACAGCTATCAGACTGAAGGTTCTATATTAAAATGTGTATGGACCCTACTTATAAATTTAAGAAAGAAATAGATTTGCTTCTTCAGCTCAGTCTGGATAAGGGCATTATTAGTCAGACAGTTGTGTTTCATTTAACCATACCTGACCCCCAACCTCAACATTTGTACCTGTTGCCTAAGATACATAAAGATCTAAGTAAACCCCCAGGTAGGCCAATTGTTTCAGGCAATGTGTCTCTCACAGAACCCTTATCAGCTTTCCTCACAAAGTATCTCAAACTGTTGTTACAGGCCATTAGAGCTAGGATTCAACACACTACATTTTTGAATATTATATCTGAGATGCAATTAGAACCGGGAATGGGTTATGTGCACTTTGGATGTAAAGGCCCTATACACTAATATCCCACATTGGGCAGGCCTGATAGCCTTGGATTATTGGTTAAATTGGGTCTCATTGTACAGCCCTAGGTGCAATACATTTCTTTTGTGTCTTACAGAACATGTTCTAACAAAGAATGTTTTTTACTTCAATGGGGAATGCTATTGGCAGGTTAAAGGGACAGCGATGGGTGCTTCTTTTGTACCATCGTAATACTGCTGACTTTATTGATGTTATACAGAAACATTGGGATATCTTGCTTTCGGATGATAGGGGCTTCACAAATTACAGGCTTACAGAGTCCAGAATCCTACTCCTACATAAAATATCAGTAGCCGTGTTTATTGGTGGTTGATCTCCCCAAAAGTAACATGGTGTCGAACTTTCACCCTCCCTCCCCTGATAGCCACTTTGACCACAGGCACACACCCCTTTTGTGGTGTGTGTGTGAGGGCATTAAGAAGGAAAGATGATTCAAAGACAAAAGTCAGACTTCACATCAACATCTTGGAGATGAGGGTGGTCCTCCTGGTGTTGCAGCCTTTTCAGGACTTTCTTCTCAAGGATTTATATCCTTCCAGACAGACAACATGGCAGTGATCTGATATCTTAACAAGCAAGGGGAAACCTGTTCACACCTGTTATGCTGTGAAGTCATGAGGGTGTGCCAGTGGGCATTGTCTTCCCAATGCTTTTTTGCGGCAACAGACATCCCAGTGACTTCCACTGTTCTGGAGACAAACTAAGCATGTCTATTCTTCTGCCTCATTAGTGGTCCCTCCATCAATCAGTAGCAGTGATGATAATCTTCAGTCACTAGGGCCAGCCTTGCTACAATCTTTTTGCTTAATACCCGAACAAGAAATGCACCAGCTACTTTGCCGTGATTCCCCTAGAGGGGCACTCACAGAGGGATGCTGTGGTTCACAGTAGTCCTAGAGTTGCCTATACGACTTTCCTCCTTTACCCCTGATAACCAACTTTCTTCAGAAAGACATGATGTGCAAGGCAACGGTAATTCATATTGCACCCTTTTGGCCCCAGCAAGTTTGGTTTCCCCTTCCTCTGGCCTTAACTGAAATACTCTTCATGGATGCTGGATCCATGTCTAGGCTTCTTGCTACACCTGTCCGGTCAGCCTCACCAATACATAAAAATCCTGAAATTGACTGTAGGGTTCCTCCAGTACTAATGTTGGCCAGAGACTCTAGGCTGTCTACTCCAGTTATACATATTCTGTCATCTTTACAAAAACCCAACACAAGGAAGGTTTACGTTAGCAAATGGAATTTTCTATATGGACTTTTAAAGGTTTGGACCCTTTCACAGCTCCATTACCATCCATCTTAGTTATCTTAGAGGGTTTGCTTCACAAAGGAACTAGTTTCATGACCATCAAGGTACAATTAGCAGTCATATCCAGCTTTCACCTAGAACAATACCAAACTTCCATTGTTTCTTTAAGATCTCCAAGGCTTTTCTAAAGGGAACCTTCCTTCTCAGACTTCCAGTCAGAGATTACTGCATAAGCCAAGCTACCTCTACTGCTTACTTTGCTAGACTACCCATAAATGAGATATGTGCTGCTGCTACTTTGCCTACTGTTCATACCTTTGTGTCACATTACAAACTAGATGTATAATCTGGATCCCATGTATCTTTTGGCTCCACCATAGTTCAGGATATCCTTGCATAAGATCTCCCAGGGCTTTGTGGTATCTTGGGAATTTGTCCCATCTGTTTTGCTGGCTGGAAAAGACAACTTTGGATTTTGGATATGAAAATTATATACGTACCATAACACTATATCTTCTAAGCTGATACTTCACACCAGGATTTTTTTTTTGTGGCCTAAGTACAGTACTTTGTATTTGTTTGTAATGAACTTAATTTCTCACCTTTATACTCATCTGTTCATCTTTTCCAAAGGCTTCATTAGATTCTTTCCTCATTGTCTACTGTTTCTCTTATTTTTATGTCATCAGCAAAGGACAAGTTAGGTATGGAGAAGAGGTATAATGGTGAATCACTTGCAGATCAGACCAGATAAACTTGTCAATTGCTGTATATTGTGGCACCTTATGGAGTTAATATAGGCTGCAGGAGCAGTTTAATATTGGTACAGTGAGATGTAGCACAACATTTAATTTTCTGCAGCCATGCTACTAATAAGTGTCAGATAGATTTCCTGATGAAGCTTATTGTTGTAGTATTCAAAACAAATGGGTTTTCGCAGCTGACTTCTGGCCAGGATACCAAAGTTTAACCTTCCCTGGATCGTATATCAAACATAATGATCTCAGCCTGCAAGTGTATGGGGTATATAGGCAGATGCACGAGTGTAGATCCTCAGACTTTCTCACTGCTTGCCTGAATGCAGGTCTCGCACCCATGGGAGTGATCTTCTCATGACTGTTGGTACTGTAGCTACTAAAAGAAAAAATGGATAAGTGCCCCATTAGGGAATCTTCCTTTACTTATATAAATTGTTTTGCCATATCTATGTTTGATGTCAGCTAGAAGAGGTAAGTGTGAGCGCGGTGGGAAAATTCCCTACAAACTCCTCCATACACAATGTGTATTCTGCCTTGGCGCAGAACATTACTGCAAGGCCTGCTCTATTTGCCAATCCTTTGTGCCCAAAACTTTGTGATCCCTTTTGTCTTCACTCAACACCGTTTTAGAGACCCAGTATCTTAAGCGTTTGTCCCACTCCAAGATGATGGATTCTTCCTCTACGGATGTACCTCCATCTCAGAAGAATAAACTACTCAAGTGGCTTAAGCCTGACACTCAGCCTTCCCAGTCTGAATCTAACACACTTGTTGATGTTACAGAACCTGCATTACATGCAACTCTACCTATGATGCCCTTGACTGCGACCTAATAGAGGCTGGTATGGCATCAGGGAGTCATCCAATTAAGAACCGTGACTCATCATTTCTTGGGGACTGGAAGAATCCCTGCAGATTTTAGTCAGGGAAGAGATTCCCAGAACATTAATTGAGTTACATCAGGTGTCTGAGCCACGCTGTTTGGTTCAAGCAGACATCACACCAAAGAAAAAACAAATCAATAAAAGACAAAATATGTCCTTTAACCTCCTCCATCTAAAGAGAAGGAGTTGATGGACTCTTTTTAAGGTCTGCTCAAGGCCATTATGGCCCTGAAACCACCTTCTGTGTCTGCTAGCCAACCTTCTCCTATCCCTTAAAAAATTACTGTTGATTCATCTTCCTCAAAAGAGGAAGATGCCTCTAACCATTCTCTGGCATACTCCTCTCAAATCCACTCCCCTAGTTAAATTCCTTCAGATGATGAACACTCCATCTCTCCTGACTCCCCTGTTGAAGAGGCCTCTTTTGGGAAGATTATTTTACACATAATGAATCATTTTGAGATGGAGTCTAGAGAAATTTCAAATAATCCAGAAAAGGTACCACAACCTCTTGAAAGTGGGCACTCCTGCCTTTCTCCTGTCCCTCCAGTCCTGGATGTATTTTTTGATGCCTTTCAGGCTACCTGTACAGCTCTTGATTCACAATCTCCCTGCTCCCAAAAGGTCAGACATTTTCTACAAACTTCCAGATGATCTTAAATTCCTGTATAAGAGCTGTGTGGCAGACCCATCTGCAGTCTCTCTCTCTCCTCTGACAAACGTTCTAAATTGCTCCCCAACACCAATGCCCTCCCTTCAGATAAGGCCAGTAGAGCTATGGATAGGTGGGGAAAGAAGATCTATACTTCTTCTACTCTGGCTTTCAGGGTTACTAACTACCAGACCTAGTTGACCATGAATCTGTTGTCCACCATCAACACTTTAAACAAGATAATGGTGGATTCACAGGGCTCAGAGTTCAAACAACAAATTCTGTCTCTGGTTATTCATTTATGATGCTGCAGAGGCTTCCTCCAGAGCAGCTGTTACTGGTACAGTCATCCACAGGTATGCATGGTTGTGCAATCAACCTATGCCAGAGGATTTCAAAGTTCATTGATTCACCCTTAGACCAGAATCTTTTTGCCAGCCCACAGGCAGCCAAGTAATATAAAGCCTTACAGTAACAAGGCAAAGCTATGAAAGATTGCAAACAGATACTGCTTACGTCTGTACTTAGGTACCAGAGGAACTATCTGCCAAGCCCACTTCTTTTGTTGGAAGGGAAAGCAGACCACTTCAGGAAGAACAAGAAGATGCCCAGAGAGACCCCAAATCTGAGAGGCTTTCCTTTTGAGAAACATCACTGTGACTATTGTTCAAGTGCACACCCCCTGCCACTCTCTAAAAGACGAACTCAGTCCATTTCAGATTGGGAAATGATTATAATGGACCAGTGGGTGCTTTCCATTATAAAAAGGGTTATGCTATGTCTTGGAAGGAACTTCATTCCTTGAACAGTATCCTCCCTCGTCCCCAAAACCAGCTGCAGCTTCTTCTGCCTGTACTCCAGGAACTACAGGCCTAAGGAATATCACAATTGCCTCCCAAATTTGTAGGAAGAGATTTTACTACAGACTTTTACTAGTTCCAGGAAAAGGACAATGGTGACCCATACCAGACTCTTCTTACTAAACACTATCCAAAAAGTGCCAACTTTCAAAATGCTCTCCCTACAGACCCTGTTGCCTCTTCTATCATTCTCTCCAGTACAGCTCTTTTGAGTGTGTATTTTTAACTCCCAGTGGGTGTGGATTGAGCCTTAAAATAATTAATTTATCACCTACAGTTCAAACAAATATTTGTATCTCTGGAACCATAAGTGTTATTGGAAAACTGTAAATGCTAAACTATTCGGGATAAATTAATCTTTACATTAGTAGCATTCATTCAGTTTGATGCTTTAAACTAGATTGTGCAAGCCAAAATAAATCCAGTGAATATTAATTTTGTAATGTTGTATAAACAGCTTATGATATCTCGGTAACCATTCAAGCAAGACACATACTGCCAACAGGATTTTCTTTATACAGCTGTGAACTTTCATATGAGCTATGCAGATCTGTCTGTGTTATCTGAATTTTAAGATATTTAGAGAAATATCAAAATGATTACAATACAAACTACGCAGATAACAGTCAATATCTCTTGAGCTGCATTAGTCAGAAGTAAAATAATGCAGTTGTGTTTGCCATCTTGTATGCTTTAAGATAAAAATCTTCTGATACTTTGTATGCAGCATGGTTTTGTAATTATTAGTGTGAGTATTAACAAGCATTATCTGATGCCTAGAGGCATATGTAGGAGGCAACTGTAGAAACACTTGCAGGCGTACTCAGCTGTAATGAGCATTCTTCCACAGGCACACCTGTGCTCTCTGATCTAAAGGATGTCTATCTACATATTTTTGTTTGCCTCTACTGCCAGAAATTCTTCAGGTTCTGTACTGGCTTATCTCACTTTCAGTTTACTGCTTTGCTTTTTGGGCTTTCCACAACCCCATGAGTATTCAAAGTGCCTAGAACCAGTGATAGCCATCTGCCAAATTCAGGGAATTCAGATTTTTCCATACTTAAACGATTTGCTGATCCAGGCTATCTCACAGCAGATCTTACTGTAACACCTCTAGTTCACCCTCAACCTCCTCTTGCTGTTGGGGTTCACCATCAGCTACAAAACCACCTCCTTTCAGCTCACCCAGGACCTAATGTTCCTGGGCTACAGATTGGATACCAAGAAGATGCAGGCCTACCTACTTCAGGAGAAGGGGCAAAGCCTTACTTCCACTACATCTCCTCCCTCGACACATGCTCAGCCAGGGAACTTCTGAGAGCTCTGGGTTTCATGGCAGCAACTACCCCAATGCTCCCTCTAGCCAGGTTGCGTATGAGGAAAATTGAGTGGTACCTGAAAATAGTACGGTCTCAACACATCCTGTAGACACAAAGATTCCCCCTCATGCCTTATCTCAAAAAGGATATCTGTTATCCTGTAGACATAAAGATCCCCCTTATGCCTTATCTCAAAAAGGATATCTGTTGGTGGGTGGCCCGGGTGAATCTCAGTCCAGAGCTTCCCTTCAAACCACAGAGTCCAGTTCAAGAGATGTACACAGATGCCTTGATGAGGTCTAGGGGACCTTGACAGATGGCAGCCCCAGCACAAGAAGGAGCACTTCAACTTGAAATAGATGAGGGGCCCTCATCCAAGCACTTGAGGGTTTCTCACACATCTGGAAACCAGACCCTCTTTGAGTACTCACAGACAACAACACTGTCATGTGGTACATACATAAGCAAGGGGGGACCAGACAATATCATTTATAAAAACTAGCTCATGTTACTTGGGACCTAGCTATCTGGAAGAATGTGTCTTTACTCACTGCGTACATCTCTTCACAGGACATCATTCTAGCAGATTCACAATCAGACCCATTGAGCATCCTCACAAATGGACGCTAAACAGGCAGGTCTTCCTGGACATCCTACACAGATGGGGAACATCTGAGATAGATTTATGTGCTTCAGAGCGCAATAGGTGACTTACCCTATTTTGCACTAGGATTCCTTGACCCTCAGCTTGGAGAACAGATGCATTCTCTATTCAATGGACTTGGAAGTTTCTTTACACTTTCCCTCCACTCCCATTCATTCCCAAAGTATTACTTAAGGTTCAGAAAGAAAAAAAGAATCTTACTAATCTTACTGGTAACCCCCCTTTTAGCCAAGGCAGCACTGGTTCTCCCTTCCCTTTCATCTGGCCAGGGAAATAATCACAAACTACCACACAAAGTGGATCTCATTCCACAGCAGAAGGGATCACTGCTTCATCTGAACCTGTCATCCCTAAACCTAAGCCTATGTTTGATAAGGTTCCAAACTATTTCAGGCACCAGTTTCCAGAGAATGTACTGCAGGTTCTCCAGAAAGCAAGGAGATCCGCCACTTGAAAATCCTACATAGCCACATGGAAGAGGCTGTTATAACAGCATTCAGGACCCCACAATATCAAAGGTTCTTTTTATCCTAAAGTACTTGAGTGAACTCATGAATACAGGTCTGGCCTACCTGTCGGCCATCTCTGCCTGTCTTCCCTCTCAATGTAACTGTTATGTCCAGGTCTGAGGTCAGACAACTCCTAAATGGATTACTGCATATAAGACCACCAATGAAGCCAGTGTCCCATCCTTGGGACATCAACTCAGTCTGACTCCATTTGAATCAGCCGCTTCAGCAAATCTCAAATTCTGCACCTGGCAAACTATCTTAGTGATGTCCTTCACTTCTGCTAGGAGAGTCGCAGAACGTCAGGCACTCTTGGCCATTCGACCCTTCCTTATTTTCGCAAAGACAGGGTGTCCCCCTGGATTAACGCCTTCCTTCATGCCTAAGGTAGTGAACTAGATGTCTCTCAACCAGGTCATCAACCTGCCTACTTTCTTTCCATCCCGCAGGATAGTGGGGGAACTTCTCCACTCCCTAGATGTACACAGATACCTGAGATTTTATTTGAATAAAACTAAATATATTGGTAAGTCAGAGTGTCTCATTCATGGATTCCAAACTAGGCAAACCAGAAGCTAAACAAACCATTACAAGCTGGATCTCTAAGTCCATATCCTTTTGTTACTTGCACCATGGCAAATCCTTGCCCAACTGCCCTTGAGCTCTCTCTGTCAGGCCTGTGGCTTCCTCAGGGACCTTCTACAAAAGGGTTGATGCTAGGCCAATTCTGAAAGTTGCTACCTGGTCTTCTGTATACACTTTCACTCAACACTATAAAGTTTGATGCCTTTTCAAAATCAAGAGCTGCCTTCCCTAGGATAGTTCTTTCTCTTGATTCTTGGACAGTTCTTCTCTGCATTAACCATCCTCATTTCTGTTCCCTTCCATTTGTTTGGATTACTGCAACAGTGCTGTCAATCAGGACACAGTGTATAAGAACCTGCCATAACAGACGATGTCCCACTGATAACTATTGCAACATTCCTTCCCTGTTTTAGATAACATCTCTTTCTCTCTTGCTGCCTTGTCGGCTGGACTCTAGGACAGAGGGAGCTCTTGTCACTCCCTGTTTGGCCCCTCCCAGCTGACTAGTCTCTCGCAGTGGTTTTCAGACCACTGGCTTGTAGATAGTCTGTTAATCTGCTTTCATATGTCACACATTATCCTGCTGCACAAAGGAGGAAATTCAACAAACATTACTAACTAGACCTATATCAGTCTTATCCCCCCCCCCAAATACTTGAAAAATGTATTCAAAAACAATTGCTAAACTATCTCCTGCAGGACGAACTCCTATCCACCACACAACATGGCTTCCATCTTTTCCATAATACTAACACTGCACATCTAAATTATATAGATGCTGTCAATAAAGCTAGAGATAATAGCAAACTTGTCTTATCTTTATTTCTAGACTTGTCTAATGCCTTCAACATAGTTTGTCAAAGCAAACGTCTATTTTAGTGCTCTCATTAGGTCTCTCTCAGCCCACTCTTCTATGGTTCTAAAGCTATTTTTCCAATATTTATCAGTCAGTAAAATGACACTCACCCTATCTGCATACCTCCCAATCACCACTGGTGTACCACAAGGCTGTATTATGGTCCCCTCCTCTTTAACATTCTCAACAACACCCATCACACATCCACACAGCCAACCTCTCTAATACAGTACACAGATGACTCTATAATCATTTGCACGTCTGACAACATACCACACCTCCAAAAAGTTACTCAGAAAGCTTTTATAGCCACTGAAACATGACTTTGTAACTCAGAATTCATGCCCAACCCTAAAAAAGGCTACTTTTCCCCCCCAAGTCCCTCTCTCATGAGAAAACTAAACTTAAAAGTCCTCTCTCTTGATAAAACAACCATTGAAGTCACATCTCATAGCAAATTATTAGGGATGATAATGGATGATGGTCTTAAATTCGACCCGAATATACAAAATTGCCTAAGAAAAACTCATCAAAAACTAGGGATGCTTTATAGATCCAAAAACTTTCTCACTAACACAACTAAATCTGCACTTGTCACTACTTATCTCCTCCCCACACTTCTTTATGGCAGCACCATCCTTACTGATCCTTAGGCATCACAAAATCAAAACTTGAACAATGCTATAACAAAGTTGATGAATTTGCAGCAAGTACTCCTTTCGGAACCCACCACTGTATAGCACTAAAAAGCCTAAATCGGTTAGAACTACCCAATCAACTAACATATACACAGCTTCTTACAACATATAAAATTATCCAGAATCCATCTGCTTGTTCAGCACTAAATACCATTTTACCCAACTATGGTTCCAGTCAGTCATTGTGATCCAGTGACCAAAAACTCCTTACTATCCACAAACCTATCAAACCTGCTGGGCATTGTCTGTACTCCTGCTGTGTTGCGAAGGCCTGGAACTCCTTACCTGTGTCTATCAGGTCAATACCCTCCTTCAAAACCATTCTGAAAGACTTCCTAGCTGAAAGCTGATTCTTTTCTTGCTCAACACCAGAATAAACTATATTCCTAAATGTGAACAAATAGCTGTTTCTACCTTACACCTCCTTATTCTTCCTTCTCCACTGTCTTCCTTGCTTCTATCAATTTCTCTCCCCTGGCTTTCTTTGTAAATACACCATAAGCCTACTTTTCTCTTACGTCATACTGCAATTCCTGTTTGTATTATACTAACTTACCTTTAATTTATCTAGAAACTGGCTAAAATTTCTCTAAATTTTAAATCATTGTCATATAATTTGTATCTGTTTTAACCAATGCTTTCATATTACTGTATGTCTATTTTGGTATAATTAATTAAATTGTAGTTATTTCTAATATTTTAAAGACTGTAGAATTATTTTTCATAAAATGTTTTGCAGTAACTTTTCTCCCCGGGCCTCCGCTGAAAATGGGCTCCTACACAGTCAGACTTTCCTGGTAATCAAATGCCAATAAATAACTTAATAAATAATGAATAAATTAGATCCAGAGAGGCGAGTTTAATATTGTGAAAGCATTATGTACATAAGTATATTTCAGATATGACTTAATTCTGCTTAATATATTATGGTAATGTATACTAGTAAACCTACTTTAAGTGGTAAATGATAAGTGTTGTCTAGTTGTTATGGTTGATGGCACTTCTAATATAAGGAGGGTAGCAAAAGGGGGGAACTGTAGTACACCTGGCATTTTAAGTTATCAACGGAAACTTTGCAGGCATTGTGGTGCCTTCTAGTGTGGGTATATTCTCTACTGCTTTGTTAATGCTCCATTTGGTGTGCTTTGATTTGGTACATTTGTTTGAGTTTTGGAAGGATTTAATGTTAGTTAATGACATTAGTGTATATCAATGAAGGTTATGGGTGAGGTGTTTTGTATTATTTTGGGTTGTTTTGGTGTGTGACTTGCTGAAAGACTGTAATTTTAGTAGTATACAAGTTGTCTTGATGAGTGTTTTGGGGTTGGTGACAGAAGTCTTGTTGAGTTTTATTACTTGACGTGGGTTAACTAATCCAGCTAAGAAAAGAGTGATGAGATTTTCTACATATAGATCACTGCCACAGTGACCTAAGCTTGTGTGGGTTATATCCTGTGTAGGATAAGACAGCCAGCCAGTTTCCAAAGCTTCAGTCACCTTCCACAGGCTCAAACTGTTGGTCAGCTCAAGTTCAGCTGACTAAAAGACAGGTTTGGTGCCAAGCCCTTCAGTGTTTTCCTGCTCCGAAGAGAGTGCTCCTCTGCGAGCTTTTGAGGATTGACTGTGTGCTTGTGCTGCTCCATTGCAGGGCAGATAAGTTCCTTTGGGCAAAAAACTTCCACATATAATTTTTAATGTTTAAACTTACTTTATTTTAAGCTAGGAATATGTGTTTTATTGACTGTCATGTGACTTTACTTTTAAGCAAGAGTGCAGTTTTGCTTCTGGCAGTTTGAAAGTTAATTTAAATATTCTAAAACTGTACTTTTCTCTAGATAAACTGTGTTTAAATTACCTTTTGGGCCTGGTAAAATGTATTGAGTGTTTTTCACTGTGTTACTGGAAAAAGTGACTTTTTAATTCTTTCTACTGGATTGTGCTGCTTAGTTCACCGAGAAAGAAGCACAATGTTCAGCTTAACCATGGAAGAAACTACCAGTCTGTAAAAAGTTAACTAACAGTCATTGCCACCACAGGAGGCTAGTAATTTGCCTCAGCTGCAGGTGCATGACCAGATCTGGTTCCTTTGACCACTCATCTTTTTCCCTTCATTGCTCTAGTATTATCCATACCGCCACTATGGACCAAGGATTAGCCACATCCTCTGCGGCTGTTAGGTGTCCCATTATTGGGAATAGAAGAGCCACTCTTGTCAGTTTTAGGAGAAGGAGTAGAGAAGGTTTCCCATCTTAGTCAGAATGTTGTATCCAGTCAGAATGTTGTACCCTTCCCTGGAGAAGCTGTTGCTGCCATTAATAATCCTGTTTACCCCAAAATTCCTGTCAAAAAGAAACAGAAAACTAAACATGTATTTTCTCCTGCACCAGTTTCACTGGACAGAAGTAGTTTATTAAATCTAATGCAGGGTTTTCTACAAGCTATTGACCTTTCTTATCAAGTGGTTTCTGGTAAAAGAAAAATGGATTCCTCTTATCCTGAAGACATTTGAGAATTTTTTTCTGGAGAAGAATGTGATTGGAAGATAGATTTTTTCCCTCAGATTTCTGATTCAGGCTCAGAGGAGAGCATGTTATCTGAGTTTCTCTGCCAAGGATCCTCTTTCTATGAGGCCATTTCTAGAATTTGAAAGTATTGTCAGTAGAACACTGAGGTTTTTCAGTCTCTCAGAAAATGCTATTAACTATTACAACTGGAACTCCCAGAAAGTCCTCCCACTACTGTCAGTATTGGGAGGATGTGTTTGTCGCAGCCTGTAGCTTCCCTGATAGCCAGCCTGCTGCACTTAAGAAAGCAGATAGAATGTGCAAAGTGTCTCATTCTTTCAAATTTGTATACACTTATCCCAGACCTGGCGCAGCGGTCATAAATTTAGTTAATCCAGTTGCTTCCAAGCATTTTGTTAATTTTAATCCTTCCCCTTCTGATAAGGGTAATAAAACAATAAAAAATGTACGCTTCTGCAGCTTTTAACTTTACAATTTTGAATTGTCAAGCTCGTATAGGGTCGTAGGTTCATAGGTGTGGACTAGGCTAATGGCCCTGGAGCCCTTACAAGCCTAGCCCATAACATTACCCTGGCATCGTGCCACGTGACCTTAGTTCCCAGTGCTTCTGTCGAGTAAAGCCACTGGAGTGATCCCTGTGGTGAATTTTCTATTTCCCATCCACTCATCAAGATTTTTCTTGAAGAGGCCCAGTGAGGTGCTCTGCTTGATATGTATGAGAAGTCTATTCCATAGCATGGGCAGGTTCTGGATTATGAACCTGTCCCTGTAGCATGTTCTGTTGATTGTGGTAATGAGGTTGAGGTCTCTGGAGCGTGTGGTGCAGAGGGATTGGGATTTTTTAGATGTAACATTTCTAACAGAGCTGGGTCAGACATGGCTTTGTAAGTCAAGTGGAGATCGCCTCTAAGTAGGCAATATGAGACAGAGAATAGTTGGAGTTTTTTAGTGTGTCTATATAGGACAAATGTTTAAGGCCTAGGATCCTCTTTGAGAGGTATTTTTGCAGCCTGTCCAGTTGTAGCAGGTGTTTAGTGAGGTACATGCCAAATGGGGCAATGTACTCAATGACTGGCCTAATGAGGTAAGAGTAGAGGGAGACAATAACCTCCCTCTTCCTGGATGCAAAACCATTAGTAATGAGATATGCCACATAGAAGGACTTTCTGACCACAGTGGGAATGTGGTGGTCAAAAGAGTGGTTGCTGTCAACTTGTGTTCCAGCTCTCTTATAATGCCTTTTGTGTTCAGTGGACTACCATCGATGTGGTAATTTGTGGGAACCAGGTTTTTCCCAAAGTGGGTGACAACACATTTTTTGGCATTGAGCTTAAGGCCATGGTTTTGACACCAGTCACTGGTCTCAGTGAGGCCTTTCTGTAGGATGTCAACATCACTCGGGGAGTTAATAATAGCTGTCAACTTGCAATCGTCTGTGAACTTTGTCAGCCAGAGTCCCTTCATGTTGGCCTGGTCTTCAGAGAAGTAGATACCAAACAGGAAAGGACCCAGAACCGAACCCTGCAGGACTCCACTTGTGACTGGTTGGCAGTTTGACTTGGAGTCACCTACTTGCACATTGTGGGTTCTACCTGTGAGCCAGTTTGTAACCCACCTAGTGATATAGGGGTTGATGCCTAGCTTAGTATGTTTTTCTGTGATTCTTGAGTGGGGAATGGTATCAAAGGCCTTGGCCAGATCAAGATAGGCTGTATGAACCAACTTGCCTTCATCCACAGCTTTGGTGACTAACTCAAATAAGTTGACCAAGTTGAGCAGGCATGATCTACCTTTCAAAAAACCAAACTGTGTGGGATCCAGAGTTTGGAGATTCCCTATATCCTTGTTTATTAGGTCCATGATGATGCATTCCACAGCTTTGCATATCAGACTTGTCAGGCTAATGAGGCGATAGTTCCCAGGGTTTGTAGTCATTCCTCCTTTGTGGAGAGGGATGACTGTAGCAGTGCGCCATTTGGTAGAGACAAAGCCTGAGGTGAGGCTGTGATTGAACAGGGCAACACAGGTCAGGTGCCAGTTCACTCTGTAGTTCATGTAGAACACAGCCAGGGATATTGTCATGTCCCATAGAAGCTGTATTCTTGGCCTTGGGCAGTGCTGTTTTAACCTGTGCAGCATATTAAATATGTTAAAGTTTATTCTGTTTGTTAAAGTATGAGCAATATTTTATCCACAGTTCCCTGCTGTGAGGAAAAATCTGCTTTGTGTGGTTTAATTTCTATGATTTCGTAGGGTGAGTACTCATTGTCACTGTTACTGTGTTGAGGAGGTTTGCTTGGCTGTGTTCTCATAACTTCCCAGATAACCTAAAAATGCAATTTTAAGTTGTCCTTTGGATAGAGATTTCATTTTTGGACCCTCTGCTGCAGAGGTTATCAAAAAATGTGATGACAGGGGTAAGCTGGCAAAGGGAATTTCTGAGATATTTCAGACCTCTTGTTCAAATTTTCCAGTGGATTTTCTGCTCCGTCTTCCAATTTTGGAAAGAAACAAAATTAACACTTAGCATAATACTGCTAAGCAGATGTCTAAACAAGCAATAGCAAGGAGTTTCTGAAGGGTAAGCAGGGACCCCTCCAGAATAAAGGACAGTCAAATATGGCAGAATAATTATATAAGGTACCTTGTCCCAAACACACCCCACCCTGGCGGCCCCTTATCCCTACATGAAAGTCTGAATTTCCATTTCTCTCTTTGACAACAGATTGTTTCAGACAAATGGGTTCTGAGACTGATTCAGCAGGGTCACAGATGGAAGTGGGAAGAAATTCCTACCTTTTAGGGAATTATTCCACATCTACCAGACCAACCCCCCCCCTCTGTTCTCTCCCATCCCTTTGGGTAAAAGAGACAGTTCCTCCTTCCTAGTTGTAAAAAGGTTTTTATTTAAAATCTTTTTGACGCCAACAAACAAAAATGTTTGGAGAACATTTCTGGACCTTTCTTTCCTAAATCAGTATGTGATAGTGTCCAAGTTCAAATCCTTTCACTTTACAGCATGTTACCCCTTCTTCCTCATCTGAGTTCTTTAGTAGCCTTAGATTTAAAAGATTCTTATCATAATATTCCTATTCATCCAGACTTAAGATGTTCTTTAAGGTTTTGTGTGTCAGGATTACAGTTTTACAGGTTGCTTTGACCTCTGCAAGAAGAGTGTCTGAGTTGCAAGCTCTTACATTGGGTCAACTTCTGCCTTACCCTTTGGGATATCCACTTCTCCAAGAGTGTCCTCAAAGAGTCTAGCTCCTGTTGTAGCTTGTTGCAAGCAAAGGAATATGCACATTTTTCTCAATTTAGATCATGTTCTTATCTTTGCAAAGCCTTTTTCAAAGTGTCAAGAATCTCTCATTTTGGTAAGAGACCTTCTACCCAGACAGAGATTCCAAGAGAATATTCAATAGTATTTTATGACTACATCACAAAGGATTGTGTTCCTGGGATATCTGCTAGACACCTCAGTGCAAAGAGCTTTTCTTCCACAGGAAAAATAGATCTGTATTTAGATCTATTTCAGGGGTCTTCCACTCAGACCTCACTCACATCAAGGGAATGCCTCAGGGTCTAGGTCACATAGCATCTGTGATTCTCATGACATCTCAGGCAAGACTCCACATGAGAAAGATACAATGGCATCTGAAGTCTCTGATCCCATCACCAAATCCCATTATCTTTTCAGATTCCAGTTCTGAGATTTGCCATAAGAGAAATCACTTGATGGCAATATTAAATATCCCTGAATCCAGGTCTCCCATTCTCTCCCCCCTCCTTTTCCAAAGCTGTCAGTCACCACAGACATCTTAGACTTTGTTTGGGTAGCATCAAGGGGGGATGCAAGACAAGGTATCTGGGACAACAAAGACAAACACAAGCACATAAACATATAAGAGATGCTTGCTCTTATCAAGGCACTCAACTCTCTAAATTAGCTTCGGCTCCCAGGACCTCTTCAAGTTTTTTACAGACAATTCCACAGTGTTGTAATATATAAGCAAGGGGGAACCAGGTCATACCCTCTATGCAGAGTAGCCATGTTAACATGGGATATAGCTTTAGAGCACAATCTCACTCTGTAGGCATCCTGCATTTTGTCAGAACAAATTATTTGACAGACAAGCTGAGTAGGACAAAGGCAGACCCTCACAATTGGAAACTAGATCAGGGTGTCTTCCAAGATCTGATCCATCTGTGGGTAGTTCCTCAAACAGGCCTCTTTGCTTCCTGTCTGTACAATCGGTTGGCAAAATGCTGCTCCAGGACTCCATGCAATAAGACCTGAAATACTGATGCCCTTTATTTTCCTTGGAAAGGAGTGTGCCAGTATGCTTTTCCACCCTTCAAATGATATCCAGGGTACATTTGAAGATTTAGAAGGAATCCCCCAAGATCATTGTGATGACTGCCTTCTGACCCAGGCAACAGTGGTTCTCCCTTCTTTTGGAATTGGCCAGGGGCAATTATCACAAGCTTCCTCACAGAATGGATTGACTTACAGAAGAACATGGGTGTTTGATACATCTACCCCAAACAACTTCAGCTGAATATCTGGATGACAGGGTCTTAATTTCTTTTAGGCACCTGTTTACTGAGGACATGTAGCAGGTACTAATAGAAGCAAGAGAGCCTGCTACTAGAAAAATCATATATTAGCAAATGAAAAAGGTTTTCTAGTTGGTACCAGCACATAACTGGCACCCATTCAGGGCTTGTATTTCTCTGGTTTTACAATATGTGTGTGTGAATTACATTCCCATGGCCTGTCTTACTCCACAATGAAGGTCCATTTGTTGACCATTTCTGCATGCCTGCCTGCCCATCCATCAGTCCCCATCTTTCAAGGCATTCTTATGTCAAAATGTTTTTAAAATGGGTATTGCATAAGAGACTGCCAAGAAAACAGGTGACTTCTCCCTAAGAGCTTAATTTTGTGTTAGAAAAATTAACATTTGCTCCATTTGAAGCAGCTTATCTGGCTGACTTGAGGGTCTTAACATGAAAAACAGCTTTACTGGTTGCTTTGACCTCTGCAAGAAGAACATCTCATTTGCAAGCTGTTAGATCAACCTTATCTCATTTTGCTCACAGACAGGGTTTCCTTCTTTTATGCCTAAAGCGGTATCCAAGTGTACTTTAAGCCAATGTATCCCCCTTCCTGTGTTCCTCTCTGAACACAAAAATGAGGGAGAAAGGATACTTCATACCTTGGATGTCCACAGACAACTCAGGTGCTGTTTTGCCATAACAAAATCTTTCAGCACTTCCAATCAGCTGTTCATTTCTTGTGAATATAAGAAGGGAAAACCTCTGCCAAAACAGACATTTTCCAAATGGTTGTTTCAGGGTATTACCCTTTGTTATTCCTATCACAGCAAAACTATTTCAGGCAGGGTTAAGGCACACACACTCTACCAGGGCCTTGGCTTCAACTATGACTTTTTGAAAAGGTTGGATTCGAAGTATTCAAGAAGCATTAGCTTGGTCTACTGTATATACTTTTACAAAGCACGACAAGCTAGATTCCTCCTCCAGGTCTAGATAAGACTTTGCTAGAACCATTCTCCAGGGGCTCCTGAACTCCTCTCCTTCCGCCTTCCAGTTGATTCTAAGCTATGGTAATCTATCCATATAGCTTAGACTACTGAAGCAGTAGTCATAATGCTAAAGACAGATCCAAATTTGACAAGCTGTATATTAGTACAGTACATTTAGTCAACACTTGGGTACTCAATCTATTCTAATTGCTATTTATGCAGTAAAGAGTGTTTTTTTTTTTTTGAGTTTCTTGAGAAGAACATTGTCATTTTCCGATCAACTATCTAAAGCAGGACTTTGCTTTAGCCATGTAAGTAGCTCATAGAAACTAAATCGGATGTAATACTGATAGATGGCACTTAACAGTTTGAATCAGGATAACTTTGAATGAGGACTGAGTAAGGTAATGGAAAAATATATACATACACGTACACAAATACAATATACTTCAGAATGGAAGAGGGATGAGTATAGAAGAGATGACTAAGTAATTTGCAACTGTATTGGATAGGAAATATTGATTTCTCCAGGTGGCTTTGAAAGGTAAATATTTTTATAATTTCACATAGTATCAAAACCTTGATAATGACAACACGGGTCACAGCAGCTAGTAGTGATTTTATATAAGGAAAGTGATAATGGCTTATAAAAACTCCAGTAGAAGTACTACAGATATTTTATGAATATTACAATAATTTTGTATATTGTTGAGGTATTTTAGGGTGATGTAAAGTTTGAGATTACCACAAATGACTAGAAAACGTGAAAATCAAGATGGGCCACACAGCTTGGAAATAATTATTGGAACTGTTCCAAAAGTAGTAATTTTCTACCTGTTGAAGTCTGGAGAATTAGCAAAAAGAAATCCTTCCCAATTTGTTTAAAATGTCTAACCAAATCTTAGGGGGGAAAGGAGGTAACCCCTCAAAGAAGCAGGCAAAAGTGGAAATGATTCTTAAATTGTTTTATGTCTGTAATTTCTGTCTGACTTGGAGTATTATATACCTCAGTTGACAGGGAAAAGCTCACTATGGGATTGTTCATAGTAGACAGATCTTTGATAACATTTTAAAAACAGGATTGGTAATAAAAATGGCACAAACAGTACACAGAGATTTTTGATAGTAAGTTTTGATGTTGAAAATGTATATGATAGGGCTGAATGGTACAAAATGGCTCAGGTTATGTTGGCATTTGGTTTTATTAAGGATTTTGTGGCTTCAGATATGGCAATGTACGACTCATCAATGGCTTAAATAAAGATTCAGGTTGTACTATTACTGCCTTTCAAATTCACCTGGGGTGGTGGGACTGTAAAAAGATGACCCCTGTCAGTGATTGTTTCTATCTTGAGCCTCTGATTGCTAACGTAAGGCAAACAGATTTGCATGAATATGTCATGGGAATGTAAAGAAAGAAAATGTTATTTGTTTGCAGATTATGTTTTAATATGCTTATCACAGCTGGATGGAGGATATGACCAGCCTTTTTGCCTGTTAAGATAATTTAAGTGCTTTTTGGGTTATAAAAGAAAACTAAAATAGTTGCAATTACAGTGAATTATAATCTGTATCAAGTGTGAAGAAGTGTATTTTTATATTTATAGGAGGCAGCATATGTAAGGTACTTAACGAATTTGTTAAGAAAATATAATCAAATATTTGGTGACCAACACGTTATGAACCAAAAAGATTAAAAGATAATTTTCAGAGATGGAAAATGTTAGGACTAGAATGATATCAGAGGGTGCAAACCTTGCATTATTTGTGTGTATATGTGTGCTTCTGTCTATTTCTGTCATTTATATTTTGGTCCTTCCTAGAGGATGCTTCTAGTAGTGTTTTGAAGGTGGTTAAAGGACAATTACTGATTTTACTTGGGACAGTGGTAAAGCTCAAGTTTTTGAGAAGTTTATATTCTTGAGAAGTAGGTGGACTTCAGTGTTTCAATTTCTTATTTGTATAATGAGGTGGTACAATTTAAGGTTTTATATTTAACTCTGAACCCTTTGATGCTAAATGGAAGAGATTAACCAGTTGGCTATAGCTCTTTTTTTTGACAAGAAACATCTTTATTAAATTATCACTTATGACATAGGCAGTCATACATTTATATAAATGAAAACAAACCATAGTGACATATTTTTAGCTGCAAACATTATACATCACTTATGATGTATCCATTCAATGGCAAACATTACATAGCTCATCAATTCCTGCCTTCTTTTAAACCTCATTCCTCCTCCAAAACATTATTCTGCATGTATTGTTCCCAAAATTCCTATTTTTTCTATGTAATTTGCTCCTATCCTTTTCTAAAGATCCCAATTCCAGTTGTTTATCCCTGTTATATTCACTACTTCTAGTACAGTTGGTTACTTTGATTTCCATTTTATAATAATTGCATTTTTGGCAGCCACTGTAATTAAACTCAGCAATTCCGATTTTGTATCATAGCTGAAAAAAATCATTTCCTTAGTTACACCAATTTGCTCACCTAGTATTTCTGATAGAGTAGTCTGCAGGGAATTTCTAAAGCCTGCCAACTCATTACACACAAAAAAATATGTTTGCAGTTTATTTATTTATTGCCATTTGATTACAGGGAAAGTTTGACTGGGTAGAAACATAGTTTCAGTGGATGCACAGGGAGAAAAGCTTCACATTATTACAAAATATTTTAAAAACAATTTTACAGTCTTCAAAAATAAAACAAAAACATCTGCAGTTTTACATAATTATAACAAATTAGACATAATATAAAAGATTGGTTAAGAATCCATACAAGGTATATGACAATCATTTAACATTTAGAGAAATTTTAGAGGGTTTGTAGAGAAATTTGAGCTAAGTTAGTGTAATAGAAAGAAAAACTGCAATACGAAGTGAGGGAAAAACATGCTTATGGTATATTTAGGGAGTAAGTCAGGGAAGAGACAGATAGCAGTAAGGAGGTAAGTGAAGAAAGGAGACTAAGGAGGTATAAGGAAAGAAAATGTACTTGTTCACTTTTAGGGATAAAGTTTATTACCTCTTTCTTCCCCATCATACCTCCAACATTTGCAGACCACCTGAGGAAAAATTGTTTGGAGTCTACTTGGAGTATAAAACTACTTATGCAAGCACTTCCAAGCAAAGATCATAAATCTTCTAGACATTGTTGAATATTTGAGGATCATACATGTAACCCCCATTGTTTCTTTGTAAATTGCTTATGCACTCTCTCTTCCCAATCCTTTTTAACCTCATCTGATTGATTATTATAGTTATCATGCAATGCTTTATATGCCTTACTAATTATACCTTTTTTAACAGCAGCATCTTGTTCTAGTCTACTAAAATTCTACCAGTGCTGGTCTTTCATTTAGGATCCTATTTCTTTCTCTGTGCCTATACTCAGATATCAATCCTCGTTAGGGAAGGCAATCTCTAGTCTGCAGTCTAAATGAATTCTTGGCTTTTTCCAATTCTGTTATCTTTCTTTCTAATTATTTGTTCCAAATATCTTGATTTCCTTGCCAGTTTTCTCCAGTAAATTCCAGCCCCCTCTTGCCTATACTCCATACCCTTAATTGCAATCATCCCTATCAGCAGAATCTCCTTTCACCATCCCCTTGTTGGCTTATTGTTATTCTCCTTAAGGATCTGCATCCAAAATCACAGTCTCTCCTTGTTTCTTGAGCTTCCCCCCTGTTTCATCATCATCCCTTTCCACTTAGAATTACTGCTTTTTTCTTATGTTATGTATAGGAATCTTAACTGTGTAGCACTGAAACACCCATTCAAATCAGTAAACCCAAACCACCTTGTTATATTAGAAGGATCAGCTTATCCCACTTGGCTCTTGCCATCTTTCCCTCCCAGACAAAATCCTTCAACTCTTATTAATTGCTCTCCACCACTCTTCTCCTCTGCTTGATAAAAAAAAAAAAAAAAAAAAAAAAAATATATATATATATATATATATATATATATATATATATATATATATATATATATATATATATATATTGTTTCTTTTTGGAATAAAGCTGTGTTTGGATTTATCCTGCTGCCTTTGTGTCAGTTTACAAAAGAGGTCTGTTTGGGTCTATCCTGTTGCCTTTGCATTAGTTTTTATAAAAAAAATATGCCTGATCTCTGTATATAACTAAAGGGACTAAAACATTTTCACTTCTTGTATCTATCTAAACATATCCATATAACGGAGCTTCTAATTTATCAGTTTTTTTATTATCATTTGTTTGGTCTCTTCCCACATATAGTTAGCTGCTGTAATAGAATCCTTTTTAAGCCATACTCCTAAGTACTTAATTTTATCTTGTCACCATAAACATGGGTATTGTTAAACCTATTTGTATGTGAGTAAATAGTTTACAGCTATTGCCTTTGTTTTATCTTCACTAATTTTGTATCTTAAAAAGACTTGAAACTCAGCCAGACTTTTCTTCATTTCACCCTCAGATTTTTGCAGTTTTTATCATAGGTTCATAGGTGTGTACTAGGCTAATGGCCCGGGAGCCTTTACAAGCCTAGCCCATAGAAGTGCCCTGGCATTGTACCACCCGACATTAGTTCCCAGTGCCTCTATCATGTAGAGCCACTGGAGTGATCCCCGGGGTGAACTTTCTATTACCCATCCACTCATCAAGATTTCTCTGAAGAGGGACAACAAAGTGCTCTGCATGACATGTATGGGAAGTCTATTCCAGAGCATGGGCAGTCTCTGGGTGAGGAACCTGCCCCTCCAGCATGTTCTGTTGATTGTGGTAATGAGGTTGAGGTCTCTGGAGCGTGTGGTGCGGAGGGATTGGGATTTCTTTAGATGTAGCATTTCTAACAGAGCTGGGTCAGACATGGCTTTGTAAGTCGAGCAGAGATCGCCTCTAAGTAGGCAATATGAGACAGAGAATTGCTGGAGTCTTTTGAGTCTGTCCATGTAGGACATGTGTTTAATGCCTAGGATCCTCTTCATGAGGTACTTTTGTGGCCTGTCCAGCTGTTGCAGGTGTCTAATGAGGTACATGCCAAATGGGGCATTATACTCTATGATTAGTCTAATGGGGGAAGAGTAGAGAGAGAGAGAAAGACGATGACCTCTTTCTTCCTAGATGCAAAACCTTGGTAATGAGATGTGCCACATAGAAGGACATATGGTGGTCGAAGGAGAGGTTGCTGTCAACCTGCGTCCCTAGATTTCTTATAACGCCTTCAGTATTCAGTGGGCTCCCATCTGTGTGGTAATTAGCGAGAATTGAGTTTTTACCAAAGGTGATGACGCATTTTTTGGCATTCAGCTTAAGGCCATGGTTTCAACACCAGTCATTGGTCTCAGTGAGGTCTTTCTGTAGGATGTCTGCATCACTTGGGGAGTTAATAATGGATCCCAGCTTGCAGTTGTCTGTGAACTTCGTCATCCAGAGTCCCTTTTGTTAGCCTGGACTTCTGAGAAGTAGATGCTGAACAGGAGAGGACCCAGGACCAATCCCTGTGTGACTCCACTCGTGACTGGTCGGCAGTCTGACTTGGAGTTCGCTACTTTCACACTGTGTGTTCTGTCTGTGAGCAGTTTGCAACCCACCTAGTGATATAGGGGTTGATGCCTAGTTTGCTGAGTTTATCAATAATTCCCGAGTGAGGAATGGTATCAAAGGCCTTGGCCAAATCGAAGTAGGCTGTATGCACTGCCTTACCTTCATCCACAGCCCCGGTGACTGACTCAAAGAAGTCAACCAGGTTGAGCAGGCATGATCTCCCTTCCACAAAGCCAAACTGCATTGGGTCCAGAGTTTGGAGATTTCCTATATCTTTGTTAATCAGGTTCATGGTGATGCACTCCATAGCCTTACATATCAAACTCATCAGGCTAATGGGGCAATAATTCTCAGGGTCTGTAGTCACTCCCCTTTAAGGAAGGGGTATGACTGTAGCAGTGCACCATTTGGTAGGGACAAAGCCTGAGTTGAAGCTGTGACTGAACAGGGCACACAGATGTGGTGCCAGTTCGCTATGTAGTTCATGAAGAACACCGCCAGGGATATTATCTGGTCCCATGGAAGCTGTATTCTTGGCCTTGGACAAATGCAGCTTTAACCTGTGCTGCAGTACTGCTGGTTGCCTGGCATTCTTGTCCTTTAGGGGGGAGAGAGGGGTAAAGTTGGCACTGCATCTGTCGGCCAATATGTTGGCAATATCTGTTGGCTCAGTTATAGGAGGTACGATTGTGCAGTAACTCAGAGCAAATCTGGGTATTGCCATGGAGGTTCTTGATATAAGTATAGAAGCTTTGTGATTGTTTTTAGAGTCTGCCGCAATTCTGCCTTCATAGCTGGCTTTAGAGGATTTGATGAAAGGTCTCAACTTTTTGTTGAGGCTAATAAGGGAGTTTTTTCCATCTTGGGACTTCAGCTTTTTCTGCAACAGTTTCTTCCTTCTGTTGTAGAGTTTATTAATGGCAGGGGGACCACCAGATTGACTTCATTTTTTTGGAGGAGCATGTCTTGGTTCTGTTGGGTATGGCTAGTTCCATGCATTTATGTACATGTTCATACAGTGCACTGGTGTATGATTCAGCAGTCATGCGGCTATTTTCCATTGGCATGGGTGCCGAGAAGTCAACCACCTCTTTTTTTAGGAGTCCAAAATCAGCTTTGGAGAAGTTTTTCAAGATGGTTACCTTTGTGGGTGGTGTGGGTGAGATATGGATTTCCATGTTGATTAGTTTATGGTTGGATCTGACCAGAGAGGGATTGACTATTGGTGTAGAGCAACGGTCACCCATGTTAGCAATAACCAGGTCAAGGATTTTGCTTCCTGTAGTGGGAGTCAGAATGAGCTAGTCCAGGGCATTGGAACTGATGAATTCCAGGAAGCGTTGGGCCAGTGTATTGGCACTTGAGTAGTTTTCCCAGTTGATGGAGGGGTAGTTGAAGTCTCCTAGTATGAGAGTGTTGGGTTGGACCTTGATAGATTCCCGATCACCTCATTTGATTATCTGTTTAAAGGTTCTTCCATTGTTTCCAGCTTTTTATTTGAGTTGATATACTCCTTCAGTGTTTCATTTATTTTAACTTAGTTTTTCCTCTGAATTACTGGAAGTCATGTCTTGCATCAGAACTGGAGGTTGCACTGCTTTTTACTGAACAGCTGCAGGATTCTTCCCAGTCAGTGTTTTCTCCTCACCTTTTGTGATTGATTTTCTTTCAGGTTCTTTGAATTTATTTTTGCTGGCATCCAGGCAGTGCACGTACTAGCCAGTTACTGAAATTTACCCAACAAGACAAGGTCACTGGCTCTCTTTTCTGAGCTTCTGCTTTCACAGTGGAGCTGAAATTAAGCTGTTACTCAGTGTGCAGCATGATGAAACAAGTGTTGAGGACATTAAAAATTTTAGCTACCCCAGAAGTTAGTCCATGGTTGAATTTGTTGGGGTTTGCTGGTTGCAATAAAATGGCACTTTAAAAGGAAATAGGAGTAACGATGTGGGAAGCTAAAAGATCATGATTTTTGGGAGGTACAGTGGTGGTTTAAGGCAAACTGGGGTGCCTGATTTGCAAGTTCAGTAGAAGTATGAGTTGATTAATGTGTTAAAGATTAAATATGAAGGGGTAGTGGCTACAACTTGGACAATGAGGATTACTGATTTGCTACTTCCAGCATTGGTGGTGTTGGTCATAGAAGGAAGGGGAGACTACCCTTTACTGAAAGGTTTGATTATTAGAGCATATAAGACCTTGAGGGAGTTGTAACACAGGCATAGCTTAGAAAATGGTACAAGAGTGGGATTCCTTTTTTAATATAAATAAATGGTATTACTTGGAAATGAATCTGTTGTGTGAAACAGTATGCTACTAAATCCAGAATGTTTAGAATTTTTGGATTAAAGTGTTTGCCCCACTAACATTAAATGAATGTTACCAACAGTAGACTTTGTAAGTTGGTGATGCAGTGAAAGACCTCTAGGGAAGTGGGACAATTTTGTTTGTTTGAGTTATGTGCAAAATTGTTTGATTTTAAATTGTTATCATGTCAGTTAATAAAAGGAGTCATCTGGCAAGAGATATAGTTAAAGCATCATTACTATTGGGTTATGACAAGCAGGTTAAATGATCAAATAAAATAAAACTGTTACCAAGAAATAGAAACAAATGTATGAACTGTAGAAGGAGTTGCAAAGATGTGAAATGTATGCCTTAGGTAACAGGGAGAGCCATACTGCTAAACAGATGTCATAGGCTAAATATGTAGCATAAAGGTTGCCAAGGCATACATATAAAGACTTCTGAACAGCTGGCTTGTATGGCATTTGGTAAAATTACAATGGTTGAAACTAACTGGTAGAAAGCTCTTTCGATTGAAAAGTAATTTTGCTGAATGACAGTAGAAAAGGTCAAACAGCTGCAACTATTTTAAAGTTTTTTTTGCATGGTACCAAGCTCTTTGCATTACCAGTGTGATGGACATCTCCCCAACACCCCTTCTTACTTAAATATGCTGCCTCCATGTTCACAAAACTGCAGGTAATAGAGAAAAGATCGCATGGGCAGTGAGTGAATCAGTGCTAATGGACAAATAGATACCAGATCAGCAGTGATTGTAGTAATAACGGTTGCCATATTTACAGTCACCAGGGAAAGCATTCTCACATATTTCTGCATATATCTTCCTGTCTGTTACAGAACATTGTAACTATTGATCAAGATATTTGCCTTCTAATAAATGATACAAATATTATTTCTGTAGGTCTGGATTTCTGTGTTGGCCTTTATATTAAAATTTTGTATATGGTTGTTTGAGTTTGTTCAAATTGTTATCCAAATTAAGGATAATTTTGAGGCTATAGATTTATTGTTTGTTTTGTCTGTTTTGTATAAGAATCGGTGAAGTATCTACTTAAAACACTTTTTAAGACTGAAATTTACAAATAATCAGTGCTCTACCAGGATAAATGTTATTGCTCAGTCTATGTGATATGTTTTTGTAACTATCTCACAGTGATGCAATGTTAGTTGCATATACATTGCTATGTTTATATTGACATTGAAGCTTTAACAAAGAGGATTTATTTAAAACAAATTTTAGGGACTAAATACCTATGATTTGTACTTATATTTACTATGATTATGTAATTTGGCAACATAATAATGTTTCAACTTGCCATGATGAATTTTCAAAGTTTTTCTTTCTTTTGTTTTTTTAACAGCCTGATACAAGATCATTGTTCCCTCAGCCAGGGCTAAACTACCCAGTTTCTTCAAAGAGTGCATTCCCACTGCCATTTTCAACAAATAGTGCCAGTACCTCTGCCTTAGGCATCAGTGCTCAGGGATCAGGCGCGAGGGTATGTTTTCTGTATTTTTCACTGTTAATATTTTCACGTTCTGTAGTTTTTTGTTTTTTTTTTTGTGGTAGGTGCTGTAAAAATCCAAGAAGCAACAAGGTTACTTCCCTGGTTATCCTTTGCAATTTAATTATGTAAAAAAATGCTAAGACCCAGAGCTATCCAAGCTTTTAGGAAACTCATCCTATATGGAAGCAACAGTCATGTGTAGCAGCGCATTGAAAGCATACCCTGCATGAAGTTATTTAACTCAGTGCCTGCTGCCAGCTGCTTAACACCCCCTCACCGCCACCATGTAGTGTGCATCAGGGACATAAGTGCTGATCATCCGGAACTGATTTTTTTCTTATCTACAATACACATTATTTTTTGTTTAATTATCTGCCTTGCTTTGTTGAGCCTTATGCATTGAATAATGGCTAAGGGCTCCTTCCAGAGTACCTTTATCTGGCTTATTTGGCAATCATGCCCAGGGAATGCATGCCTTTGTTGTGTAACTATTACCTGAAGATGCATTCTTTAACACCTACTTTTATAACTCCAGCATTTGCAAAAATGCTCTCTTAAAGATAGTGCTTTGTCAATCAAAGTTGCTGAGGTCAGGAATTTTACTCTTCCCCACTGGAGTGACCTTGAAGTTATGGATTGCTGGAAGTAGACTCACCTCATGAAGTTATAGGGCCCTGCCCCCCCCAAAAAATATATATATATATATTTTCTTTTTCTTTTTATTTTACTTTGTTGACAATCAGTTGTTGATGCTGCTGACATCTCTTGCCATTTTATTTTAATCCTAATGAGGTTTGAAGTAATGGCCCCATATCCAATGTTGAAAAAAGCTTCCTAGGCCATCTGAGAGTATTTGATATCACCAAATCACTAGCCACAGCCTTGCCACTAAGTGCCTGTATTGCCTGGGAAAGGATAACAGTATACACCCATGTCCCAAGCACCAGAACATCAGCACAATCAGTTGACATAGGCAAATAACAAAGGTTACTTGACTTACTTCACACCAACAGATTTGCTGCTGCGCTGATAACTCGGTAGGACAGTCCTGCACATGATTCTGGACACAAGTCAGAGTCGGTGATAACAGGAAACCAGGCAGTTGTCAAAGCTCTTTCCATCTTCAAAGTCTTCCATAATGAGAGCCTCCATACACTCTCAGGCTGCAAGCTGTCCCATGGCTAGTTAAAAAAATGTGCTTATATCAATCACTGGCTGATGACTGAAAGAATGCCAATAGAGGCTCCGTCTCAAACTCTCTTGGGAATGAGTCTATGGGTTCTAGAGGCACCCCTTCTGCACTCAAGTCTACAATCTGCAATTGTCTCAAAGAGTTGTCTTTGAGTTTACAGACACTATATTTGAACTGAAGCTATGGCGGTCCAGAGTCTTTTACATTCCCTTAAGTCAAACTCACCATCAAGAGATTGTAACTCCCATAGAGCTTCGTATAGCCACAAGGTGTTTGACTGCATCCACCTCAATGGACTTGGGTTTTCTCTTTGCTTAGTGGAATATGACTCAGCTGGTGAAGGAGGTATTGATGCTTAGGCTGCTGGTTATTTTCATGCTAAGGCTTTATCTCCTGCCTTTTTCTCAACTTGTATCTGTCACACAAGATTAGCAGAAGCTTACTTGTGCTCAAAGAAAGATGATCTCTTTTTGCTTTAAATTCTACGGACTTAAAAGTCAGTAGGGATCTTGAACTCTCTGACTCTGAGACAAAGATGAATAATGATTCTCTTTTTGCTACTAGCACTTTGATGAATGACCCATCTTTTAGGGGAACCTCCAGGTTATGAAGTCCTCTATTGACTGTCGAGCAGTATCTCTTCTATTTTCCAAGAAAAAAGCTAACCCACAGTCTTGAGAAGAACGATTGAAACGCCTTGAGCATTCTGAAATGCACTGTTTTTATAGCCTGGAAGCATCCAGACAGTGACCCTTCTGCTCCTAAAAAAGCATGCTTTCTGTAGAAGTACCCTGGTTGAGTGAATGTCGTGCTCTGCAAGCATCTCAGGACAAATACCCCTATTATATGTTCAGTCCAGGGACACAGGACCCAGAAACTACGGTACCTTCCCCATTTCCATAAGACTAGGGCTGTTGACAGGTTTGGCAAATGAATATTTCTCCCTGCTACTTTAGGCCTACTCATGACACTAAATTATTTGTCCGACCTGTCCCAATTTCAGCCCTCCCTGGTTGTTCAAACACTAAAAAAAGCCTGCAGATATCCCTGAGTCTAATGTGACTGAATCCTTAAGCAATATCCTTAGTATGACATCCTGAATGGATTATCATATAGTCCATTGTACTTTGACTATGCTGATGAAGTGGCCAAGGCAGCAACCACTGATACTTATCTGCACAAGCTGCATAGCTGAGGCTGTCCTGTATTCAGTATAAGCCTCTTCGGACCATTCTGGGCATACCATTCTGACTCCATCAGGGCATTTTTTGAGGTGTATTGAAAGAAAACTGTGACCTTGTCTATGAAAGATAATATGTTTACCTATCCCAACTTCCTGTTTTTGATCCATACTAGTTTAGTCTGCAGTAGAGAAGATATCCTCATAAAGGAGACAGCCAAAGCATCTTTCAGTGTTGCCTTCTCCACTGGCTGCTCCTAAATCTGTTAAAAAGTACGGTTTCTCATAGAGCTTCAAAGTAGGTACTCCTAAGAAGTTGGATCTCTATGTCTGTCCCAGCCTGGAAATTGCATCACCAGAGATGATGGTTCAAGACATGGTCACAGAAGGCAAGATGTTGGAACTCTTGAGTCCCCTCCTTCAGGAGTTCCACTGGATGACAGTCTCATTCTTTGCTCCTCAGACAGATGATAAGGTAACAGGTTTTTATTCTCATCTCTTTCTCATTCCAAAAGTGATGTGACAGTACCTTCCCATCCTGAGTCTCTGTAACTTCAGAAAGGATATTCAGTATAACACGGTCCAGGTGATTACTCCCCAGTAAGTCTTGTCTCTGCCGCTGCAAGAAGTAGAGCTGGTGTTGCTACACATACTGGATGCCTGGTGACATATCAGGATTTGAGAGCCACACAGGAGATTTCTCCACTTTTCTTTGACACTGCTGTTTCTAGAAGCAGTTACTGCCCTTTGGCCTCTCATATGTTTTCAGTATTTTCACAAAAAAATTGTTTATGGTAACTGTGGTCTTGCAGGAGAGGAGTATTCTCTTCCCATGGATGAAGATCTCCTTGGATATGGTTGGCTTATTTGAAGATCTCCCTGGCAGAGGCTGTCTCATGAATTCTGTTGTCCTTGTAATATCTGCCATGTCCCCTGCCATGCCTTCCTGCTATAGAGCATAGGGTCCTTAACAGTTGAGATTTGACATCCTGGTTGAAAGGGCAAAAGTAGATGCAGGCTTACTCCCTTCTGAGTTTCTTAGGGGTAGTTGCATCCTCATTCTACTGGCTTGCTTTTGTATAGGATGCTTTGTTGGACCATGGCTTGCCAGACCTCTTGTTGGTGTCAGGTGCTTGTCACTATAACCTGGAGTCATGGACCACTCCCAACAGTCTACATGGGGGAGAGGGTCTTTATTTACTTCCAAACTTTTTATAAGCTTCTATGATGGATACTTTGCTGACACACAGGGGTTGGGGGCATATAGAGTCCCTTGCTGGTGCGAGAAAAGTGTAGTACCGAAGAGCAGTGGATTAATATAAATCTGCATACAGTGGAGGGAGTGCAGCTAACTTTGCATACTTTCTTTTACATACCCATGCTATGGTACAGAACTTAAATGGAAAAACACTTGTATGCCCTATGTAAGAAAGCAGTAAGGATCTGACAGTGGAACATTAATCACTTTAATTACCTGGGACAGGATCACAACCCAGTTGAAGTGAACATAGTTGGGACCGTTTTGCTTTTGAGTTGTTTCTTATTCTCTCAGCTAGAGCTGAGAGTCATGAATTCTTGCATTCAGGAGGTCTTTCGTGTGTGGGACACCTTGAAGCTAACCTCTTTGCCATAAGAGAAAAATACAGGCCTTCCCAGGTTGTACTCCACTCAGTAATACTTAAGGGGGGGGGGTACGTTCTTCTCGGTGCAGAGGAGGGATTCCTTTATGTTTTTCTTCCATTTCACTGGATTTCATACTGCTTAGCAATTTTAAGGAAAGAAACAAAGACTCCTTTGTTGTTACTTTGATATTCTTAATTGGCTAAGAAAAATATGGTTTCAGGTGTCCAGTCCCACACCTATCAGGAAGCTATCCATATCCAAGTGAGGAATATGCTGATTGGCTGGAAAGACATCAACTGCATTTTATGTCCTGGTTTTGCCATTAAGACCATTGATCCCACTGGAGCTTCAAGCTGGTGCTTCAGAGATCCTACAGGTTGACAGGAAATCGTACATTATGCAGACGTATGCTGTCAAGTGGAAATGATTCTTTGGCTGGAGGAATACCGTCATTCACCTCAGTCATTAAACTGGTAGAGCTGACATCATGTACCCTCTTGGGTGACGTTTGGTTGAGTTTGTCTTCACTAACCATAACCTGTGATTTCATCTGTAAAATCCTTTGTTCACATCCAGTTTAATTAATGTCATTGTAGCTATCATAAGTACAGCATGTATCAATGAGTTAGTTCTGTGGCTTGAAGGGGTAGAATGGAGAGGTTTTTTATCTACATCATATCCAAAAATATGTTTGCCATTGAAAGTTCTTTGTACAGGGATAGGTAGGAAGGATCTTTCGTGCAGCCACTAGTGTAGGCTGGAGCACAAGTGCACTTGAACAGCAGGTGAGGTTCTGGCCCCTCTAGAGGTAAATCTGATATGCAACAGTCCCTGCAGATACTGAAGTGATATTCTGCTACTGAGGACTTGATCTGACACCCATCCTCTGCCTCAGCAGAAGAAGAGGGGACTGGGGAGGTTGACCCCCAGCTGCCATTCTCAGTGGTGCACTCTGTACTTCTTGCATCTTTCATACCTGGTTGACTGGAGTTCAGGGTTAACCAGCTTGATCTTGGGCAGCAGTCTTGAGTCACTCAGCCAGATATTATCAGTATTTGGATAAGGGGATACCATTCCAGGGCAGCCCCTTACAGGACAATACGAGTCAACAGGTCCCAGATTAAGCCATACTGCTAAATGGTTCGCACCTAAGGGACTGGACATCAAGCAAATGTTTGACATCTGGTGGAAACTTAAATCACAGCTTCAGTATCACACTCTTGGAGAGTATGTTCTGAAGCCTGCACTGAGCCCAGCACAGGTATGTCTTCACTGCATAGTATCCATGGCTGTCTTGCAGTCCTGCACCTGTTCCCATTACCCTGAAAACTGGAACATGTCAGTTTCATGCTTGTCTTTATACACTTGTATAAGCTTACTCCGTGATGTAGAGCAGGATGAGGGACTTCTCCAGACTCTTGTCTGCTATGAAGTGCTAGAAAATTCTATCTTTATTCTTGACATGGGCAAGTAAGCTTTACCTCCTTTCTCTAATCCAAATTGCCCTTCCTTTGGAGAGACCCTCAGGCTCATAAGGAATAGTTTATACTGGTCTTAAACTCTTGTCCCTAAAAATGTCTGGTAGAGTTTCTTGGAAAGATGTCTAGCAAGCCCATCATTACCCCCACTTTTGAAGTTAGTCAATAAGGTTGTTATTCAAGTAGCCTGAAGGCTTCCTTAATTTGCATTTTAGGCCTCCAGGAAGGGAAATGCTGTCCATGGGCCCTCACCATAGCGGGTAAAACAGTTGCCCAAACATCTTAGCACTTGTTCCTGTGTAACTTATTTAGTTTATAACAAGTCTGAGAGACAACAATATATTGCTACCTTGCTGTCTGATAGGTAAGGCTTCAGAATTTACTCCTCTGCCACACTGGGACTTAGCATCCTCAGCTTTTCATCTTCTATGTCTCCATTCCAGGCCCACCTATCTAAGAAGGCTTTGGATAAGCTGGTAATGACATGATCTAGACTCAAGGAGGACCTCATTGAAACTTTGTGGTGCCTTCAGAATGCAGGTATGCTTCCCATCATAATGTTGACTGTGCTGACTCTCTATCTAAGGCCACAGTCTTGGGCATGCTCCTGTGCAGGTTTGCATGGGTGAGATTGTCCTGTTTTAAGGAGTAATTCAGCAGCAACATTCTGGATTCTCATTCTTAGGGGGGTGTTCCTCACCCAGTCCACTCAGGACATAGTCAATGACTTCCTGAGAAGGAAGAAGGTCCTCACCTCTGTTCAAAGCCTTGGATTCCTTACCTTCTACTTCCACATCTTTCTCTTATAAGCCTGGGCAACTCTAAGAGAGGGTAGAGGCCTCCTTGCCTCCAGAGGAAGGTTATTAAACATTACAGAAATGTGTCTACTCTACTGCTGTTCATTTCATGCAAGAGAACTCTACAGATTTGTCCATTGCAGTCCTGACTCCCATGTGGTATTGCCCAAGCAGAGATGGTTTTCTGATTCACCCTGGCTTGAAGAATTATTTAATATCAGTGGGTTCGAGATCTGTTCACATTTAGCCATGTCCTGGAGATCATTGGTTCTCCTTCAGAAAAAAAAAAACTTTACTGGCAGATCAGTCCATCTCAGAGGAATTTTCTGAACAGATCCAACCTATATTGCTCAGAGGAGCTGTAGAAGGTGTCCTCAAAGAGGGTTGGGAGCAGTACTCTCACTTCTACCTGGTTCTTATCAGGGTTGATGCATTCCATTCCATTCTGGATCTCAGGAGACCTCAGCTAGTACATTATTTATTTATTTATTTACATTTGTTGACCGAGAGTGTCCGACTGGACGTAGGTCCATTTTCAGCGGAGGCCCAGGGAGAAAAGCTCCACAGTTAAAATAAACAGACAGTAGTTACACTGGATTACATAGCGATTAACAATTTAACATATCAATTAATTACAAACATATTTACAGATAAAGAACATAGTACATCAGTAGACAACTAGAATCTTTATCTGCGAAGTACATAACAGACATTAACAAATGTTACAATAAGAAGTTCCTGCTGTATAATAAGTACTAGGCTTATGAGCATCTGAGCTTGCTATAATCAAGGTAGTTAGTGGGGTGGAAAGAAAGGTAGTGGTTGGATGGGGTGGGTGATATTAGAGTGGGAGTTGCAAGGGCATAGCCAGCATGTTTTTAGGTGCACTTTTAGTAAAGTTTTGAAGTGGGTACATGATGGTACGGAGGTAATTGTGGGTGGGAGGTAGTTCCATAATTTGGCTATGGCGCAAGAGAATAGTGCTTCACCAGCAGAGTTATTGGCTTTAATGATCTGCAATTGATTTTTGTTGCTGGATATTAGTGGTCTGGTGGTGCGATAGGGTTGGAGTAGATTCTGGAGGGATGGGACATTTAGTGGATGGTTTACTAGTTTGTGGGCGAGTGATACCATTGAAGGAGGTGAGGGAGTTCAAGCCAGCCCAGTTCAGCAAGTGAGAGACAGTGATGACTACGTTAGGATGCCCCTGTGGCGAATTTGGCGATTTTGTTGTAGCAGGTCTCTAGCTTGTTTAGATCGCATTACCTTAGGTTGGTATATATTGGAGAGGCATAAAGTAGGGTGGAGATAAGGTGGGAATTTGCTATTGAAATCTTTTCTGCTTTGGTGAGAAGTTGCTTATTTCTGTATAACACTCCTAGTTTTTTGTGGACTTTTTTATGGTCATGGATATGTGAATGTCAAATTTTAGTTTATTGTCTATTTCCACTCCTAGCAATTTGGTGTGTTCAGTTGGGTATATAGTGGTGTTGTCTTTTGCTGTGATGTTAAAGTGAGAGTTGTTTTGAGTATGTTTGGTGGGTTGGAAGATGAGTAGTTTGGTTTTGTTTGGGTTGAGTATTAATTGGGCGTCTGATAACCAAGTTTCAACAGAGGAAAAGGCTTCTTGTGTGACTTGCAGTTTGGGTAGGGACTGGGCTGAGCAGATGATGGTTGAGTCATCTGCGTATTGTATGAGTGTGCCATGTTTGGTGGCAGAGGGTAGATTATTGGTGAAAACAGAGAAGAGTAGGGGTCCAAGGATGGATCCTTGGGGAACCCCTATGGAGACAGGTAGTTGGGGAGATATGTCATTCTGCCATACAACGGATTGTTGGCAGTCAGACAGGTAACTCTGAAACCAGTTGGTGACTAATTGAGAGAAGGATAGTTTATTGAGGACAGAGATTAGTTGTTTGTGTGGGACCATGTCAAATGCTTTAGATAGGTCTAGGAAAGTAGCAGAGGAGAGATAGCCATTGTTTTTATACTGAAGGATAATGTTCATAAAGGAGAGTAAGGCAGTGGTGTTACTATGGTTTGGTCGGAAACCATGCTGAGTATTGGAAAGGAGGTTGTTAGTAAGGAGGTAGTCTGAGTCCTGAGAATGTATGCATCTCTCTAGTATTTTGGAGAGTGGAGAGAGAATAGCTATGGGGTGGTAATTGGTTAGTTCTGTGGAGGAGCCGCCTTTGTGGAGGGGAATTATATGTGATACTTTCCACAGTGTGGGAACGTAACTTTCTGACGGGGATCGGTTAATCAAGATGGATACTGGGTAGGGCAGAGCATCAGCTGCGATTTCTAGGTATTCACTTGGGAGGTTGTCTGCTGCTAATTTGGTGGGCTTAAGTTTAGTTAAGAGTTTTTTTTATGTTGGAGATGGGTACAGGAGAAAAAGAGAAGGCAGTGGGGAGATTACTAGTTGGAGTGGGTTGGAGGGGAGGGGAGAGGAGTTGTGTTGTTTAGCTAGTGATAGTATAGTTTGTGTGAAGTGTGTGTTGAATGAAGTAGCAATATTTTTGAAGGAGTGAGGGATGTTACGAGGAGGGGTACTGACTTTACCTGGGTGGAGAATGTAGTTTATGGAGGACCAGAATTGTTTGGGGCTGTGTTGGGAGGAGTCTAGGGCAGACTGGTAGTATTGGAATTTGTCCTGTTTTATTAACTTTTTAATTCTATTGTGTAGTTCTAGGAATTTCTGTCTAGTTGAGGGGGTTTTGGTTTTGCACCAGTGCTCCCAGGCTTTTATTCCTGTTTTTCATTTTTGACTTAGTGGTTTTCTGTAGCCATGGGGAGGGTTGTGCTTTTGTTCTGGAAAGTCTTATGGGGGCATGGTAATTAAGGATGCTCAGGAAGGTAGTATTAAAAAATTCAACTGCATCATCAAGACTGAGGTACTTTAGGGGATGCCAGTTACATTCTTTGAGGGATGAGATGAATGTGAGTGGGTTAAAGTTTAGTTTTTTACGTATTTGACGGTAGATGACAGGTTTAGCTTGGTATAGGTATTTTTTGAGTAGGAATGTTGGGGAGTGATCACTGAGGCTATCTGATAAGCAGCATGTTGTATATGACTGGGGGCTCTTACTGACTAGTATCAAATCCAGGGTAGTGTGCTTTCTGGAGCTTTTATTTATCCTGGTTGGCGACTGGACTAGTTGGGTGAAGCCATGAAGGTTTATATGATGGGTTGGATTGTTGCCAGAACAGGATTGACAGTCAATATTGAAATCACCTAAAATAATAGTTTCTTGGGGGAGATGGTGGGTAGACCAGCTGAGGAGGTTTTCTAGTGGAGGGATGTTATGGCCAGGTGGGAAGTAGCATCCAATTATGTTGATGGTTTTATTTTGGTTTATTTTGAGGTTGGTATATATTATTTCTTCATTGCCTATTTGTGGAGCTGATGATTTTTAAGATCTGGATGTTTAGATGCTGTTTAAATATTATAGCTACACCGCCTCATTTCTTGTTTAGCCGGTCTACTCTTAGTATGCCGTAACCGGTAGGGAGTATTTGCTCAATGGTAATGTGAGGTTTTAGCCAGGTTTCAGTCAGGATGACTATATCTGGGGAGTACAAGTCTATGGTGGCATGGAGTTCATGGACTTTGTTGGATATACTTCTAATATTTAGGCTTAGTAGAAGGAAGTCACTTGGCTTTCTATTGGCTGTGATATGGGAGAAGTTATGGTTTCTAGTCTAATTATGAGGATTGGGGTTGGAGATGGTAGGGCCAGGATTGGGGTGGATGTCTCCACTTAGGGCTAGTTTTGATATGCATGAGGTTATTAGTTTTCTCAGTTTTTGAATGTTTGTTAGGGAAACTGTATGATTGTGCTCTGTGGGTAATAGGTATGGTGGGAGGGTTACTATGTTAAGTTGTAGGGATGCTTTATGTTTGAGTAATATAGTTGGTAGAATATGCAGGGGGTGCATAGGGATGGTTCTTGAGTTGGTGGGAGGGGAGCTGAGTAAGGGTGAGACATGAGTGGTGGTGTGAGTAGTAGTACAGTGGTAGTGGTTGAGTGGGGGAATGATGGAGCTTTGGTAGGATGTAAGATATGCAGGGAGAGTTCATGCAGTAAGCATAGGTAAGGTATGCTTGTACATGTTAGTTGAGGAAGTGTGATAGTAGTGGGAAAATGGAGGAGGTAAGTGTCGAGTTAGTGCTGTGGTTGGCTATTGGAAAGATGGGAGGGGGTTGTGAGTGTAATAAAGGTAGGACCACTGGGGGTGGGAGGGAATAGGGGGCAGGGTGGGGAGTGAAGCGGGTAGAGACCCTGTTAGTTGCTCTTATGAGGGGGCTGGAAACAATAAGGTAACAGAGTAAACTGATAAATGAACATATGATAGTGACAAAGGGTGGTTGTAGTTTTAAAAATGGTGCCTGCCACAGGTAATATTTATTAACTTTGGGATTGGCTTAAGGTAATAAACAGGGTAGGGGGAGGCTTAAGGTAATAAACAGGGTAGGGGGGGAACAAGGGTGTGAGCATACTTTGCCTGCATCCTGATAGTAACTCTGTGAGGGCTCATGCCTTTGTTCCTGCAGGGTGACTGCATAATGTTTTTATAGAGAATAGATGTCTTTTGGCACATCTGTTTTTTTTGGGCCCATACAGGAAATATCTCCAGTTTGTAATGGGCAAGCATCATCTTCAGTACAAATTATTGCTAGCTGGAAGTGTCCCCTATAGTAGGTGCTTTCATGAGTATAGTCCCCAATGGTGATCATAAATCGGAGGAAGTCTCTCTGATTCCTACCCAGAGAGTTGCCTTTATCTGCATAAAGCTAGACACTATCCAGTATCTGTTGTTGTTGCCCTGTGAGAGAGCCTGAGAGAGTCATGGTCTGTGACATCTGAATGAGGATACAGTGCATTTGCCTTGCTCAAATTTTCTAGCCTTAAATCCTGTCACAGTGTTTTTGGTGTCATTTGCTAATGGTGTTTGTATTCTGTGGAATATCAGTGGTCTTGAGCCATGTTGTGCTTATGGATGTTCTTTTGATGTCTGATCTTTACTGACAAGTTCTAGGGTAAGGGGCAATCTCCACCAGTCTACTGAAGGGAGGGTGTCCCTTTCTGCAGCCAACTTTATTGCAGATTCTGACAGTGGGCATTTTTATTTGTAGTTTGGTAAGCTCAGCAGAGCTCCTGTACGGTTCAGGGAGTGTGGATCCCCTAGAATGAGATTATCACGTTAACCATTTGAAGTTAAGACTAGTCCTTCTAGCTCCAATAACTTTGGAGGCAAAGATGCTTCTGGGGCTTGTCCTCATCTTGTCGTATAGCCAGTTCCTTGTATGATACCTAAATAACTCAGAGAATGATATTCAATGTCCCTCCGCGGGGTGGGGGGTTGATGGCAGATCTCTTCTGCTATGGCCTGTAGACAGGGCAGTCACTCTGACTCATAACAATTCACATCCCTCAGAGAAGTTAATAAGCTGGCAGTTGCTATGAGACAGTTTTCTACTCCTTTCCTGGAGCTGCCTGGTTTGTGATGGAGATTACTTCCACCTGTTGAATTTTACAGCTGGATTCTTAGGCATTCTTGAGGCTACTAGGAAACCTTCTACTCTATAGTGTAAGAAACTTCTCTGTGTGGAAGATTTTCAGTTCATATATATCTAGTTAATCAATGTATATTAATAAGATCCCATAATAGTAGTAGAAGTAGCGATCTTAAACTCGTCCTAAGTCAAAAAATATCATTTGAAATATTATACAGAATTACTAAGGATTCAAAAGTAATCCAAGCAGGGTAGACGGTCTGTTTCTAGTCGAAAATCCTTTATTAAGCACACACAAGCAATCCAAGTAAAACAAAAATAACAGATTAATAGTTTCATCATAAACTTTCTAACTGTATGTATATATGTATGTATATACAAAAGGCCCTTACCAAAGGGTGTCCAATTATTACTGTGCAATATTATTATCCAATTAGTAAGTGTGATGAATAGCAATGCTTATTTGGAGTGGCTTTGTACAGTATCACTGTATGCATGCAATGTACTGTAGAGCTTAAATTATCTCTACACAAAACAGCCATGGTTGAAAGGTTTAAAAATGTTTAATAATAAAAAAAACACAATCTTCTCAATTCAGCACAGTGCTAGTCAAGAGTTCAGAAATCACATGAAAATGTTTAATGCTGTAGAATAGTCTGACATAAATATAGAAAACAGCTAGACTAAATCTGACTAAATCCATATCTAATTCTAAAAGCAATCACAGTTCTAAGTAAACTTACATATAGAGCAAAGGCAGAGTACTGGATGTTCTTCAAACAAAATCCAAAATGCTCTGATTCTCTGTTTCTGAGAAAGCTTTAAAAATAATACATCACTGCTGACTCATTTTAGATTACATAATTCTTTTCTGGTTCCCAGGCTAACAGAAACGTTTTAACATTTCTTTGATCTTGCACCTGGCCAGAAAACTACAGCAATTAAAGACATTATATATGTAAAATCTAGCAATTAACTCTGGTCTCAAAACAACAGAAGGATTTCATCAGTACAGACATTATGTCTTCCAGCTTTGAGATCAAACAGTCATACAATGCTTGATGTCAGCTTTCTTCCAGCAGAGTGCACTGTGGTTACATTTTTGAAGTTCAACATGTAACACAGTTTTCTTACATTTAATACGACAAGCCTGTGGATTATATTCATATTTACAATGACATAGCATTATCTACAAAATTCTATCTATCTAGGCTGGCAGCCTTCACATATCTTCACAGTGAAATCTTCATTTTCCTTTCCTGAGTTGCAGCAAGATGCTTGCTAGTGATAGGGTGGTGAACTGGGCTTTAGGGAAGCGAGAGACATGCTTTTGTAGATGGCATATTACATTATGGCATGTATCAATACAGGTGTGTAGATGTACACAAATGTAGCATCTGGCAAAATTTTGAGTGACGGAGATGATAATCCATTCAAGGACCCATCAAGGTGGGCTCCTGTCTTACATCAACTGCTACAGTGAAGAAGGTATTATGGTTGATTGAGCTACCTTGGACACCTCTTCAGTCTTGACCTTATTTGCTCCATGCGTTCACCATTTGGGGCTATCTGGTTTCATGCATGGCAAAACTTTGGCTTGTAAAACAGTTCCTTAAGGAACTCATGCTCCTTCCTAATTTTTTAGTTTCCTTGAATCAATCCATCCATTTCCTTATTTTCTTTCTGTGGAAAGTTCACCCTTTATTGCCTAGTTGTATACCAGCTGCTCACATTTATTTTTATTTATTTAACATTTGTTTACCAGGATAGTCCGACTGGGTGAAAGCCCATTTTCAGGCCCAGGGAGAAAAGCTCCAAAGACAGTTAATAGTTATTATTAACATACGACAATTAGAAATAGATACATTTTGAAATACAAACGTTTAGGAACACAAATATTCAAAAATATTTAAGAATACTAGTTTGAACACACCATAATGACTAAATAAAGTGGTGCATGGGTTTAGAAAAACGAGATTTCTATCTTTTTCACACAAAACCACAACTGAAGTGTGGGATTAAAATGCAACCTTAATTACATCCGATCCCTGGTCTATCAGCACTCTTGCCCAGGAAAATAAGAATAACTACAACACATGACTTAGTCCCATTAATGAAACCAAACAAATGTCTTTCTACACAAGGGCTCACTAAGTATGATGCCAAATGAAAAAAATGCATTCCTTTCATATCTAAATTGTAACTTAAGAGATATCTAGTTATAAATAACATTCACATCCTACATCCTTCATCTAAAAAAAAAATCACATACATATTATCAATCAGTTTCTAAATTATTTTTTTTAGGATGCAGACTTTGACATTTGAAATCATTCTAGCCTCCAGTTTTATTTGTTTCTTCTTTTTACATCACCTTCTGTATTCAAAGTAGGAGCACATACTACACAAAAATGAAAATTATTATTGGAAGTAACGAAAAAAAACTATTTTGAGATTTTATGTAAACGTTATTGAAATGCTCTTGTACTCTAATTGTAACCAGTTTTTTTACTTTGTCCTATATACTACTTAAGTATAGGACAGTTAGTTACAAAACCAAACATAGACTGCATTTGTGGAACAAAACCACAAAGAATCAAATTTCATTTCCTCTTATTAATCTTGAGTTCATCATCAGAAGAAGCAAGCCTGTAGCATGAACATTGTGCACATGAATATTTAGTTCCCTTGCTAGTAGAAGAGTATTTTTTGGCTTGACTCCTCCCAGCATGTGCCCATTCACATCAAAGGGATTAGCATGCAGCATACCTCTCAGCCTGGAAACATCAAAAATCTGGACAAAGGCCCATGAAAAATAGGTAGAAATCTGTACACTGGTTAACATAAGATTTGCATACATAATTATGTAACCCCACCCACTCCCATGGAATTGTGGGATACCGCATTTCAAATGCAAACTGAAGAACAGACAACCAAAATATGGCCCCAGACCCTGTGGTAAATGATAACTTTTTTTTGAAATGTGTAGCAATGATGTTCACAGGGAAGGGAGAAGATGATGAACCTTAGGGTTTTGGTGACTTGCAATATGCAGGTTTTGTGGTAAAAGTAGAGCATTTAATGGTAGGCAATATTGTAATATTAGCAAAAGAATATTATAGGTTGCTAGGATGTGGTAGGACCTCCAAAAGCTAGTCATTCTCCATGGCCTACTGATCAGTGGTGTAGCTAGAGTTTGTGCAGCCCAGGGCTATCTTTGAGTTTGATGCCCTTCCCCCTCAAAAAATCATGGTGAATGGGGCCCCCATACACAGCCCTCTTCCCTGCAGCTATTCCAATGTCCCATTACTTGGCTATTTCACCCCATTTACCATAAACACTGTAATGTGCATACTGTTTTACTTCTACAATGTTTATTTGGATTTCATTTAAAACTTTTATTTTACGTTTTATAGCACAAACACAAATAGACATCTGCTAAACAAAGCAATGCAGTCTCACAATGAAAATAGACTTAGCATTAAAACTTCTCTGCCCTTGAAACTCACATTCATTGAAACAGCATTGAAACCCACATTCAAAGGAAATGCAGAAGTCATCTAAATAACTCCACATTAAAGAAATCTGTAACTAATGGAAGAGGTTGCTGCTAGCAAGCAACTTTATATCTCATTGTTTCATCTACAGTGTCTGTTGCCCTTGAAGAATGCATTTACCTATATTACTTTAAAAAAATAAGCTAATAATATTGCAGTAGGAAATGGATGAGAAACTGATAATAGGATCATAGTTACTAAGTATCTCTGCTAAAGAGGACATTCTCAGGACTGCAGCATCCACCCCCTTTAAAAGTACAGCACAGTACAGTATCAGCAATCCATCTACATACTGTGGGAGTAGAACCCACAGCCTTCTGCATCAAAAGCAAGGATATTACCTGTTGTGCTACTAACACAAACAGACTTGGCATAAGCAGCACTAAACTTCTCTTCCCCCTAAAGAACTGTGCAGCACAAAAAATCTGGAAAAAGCCAAAATATATTGGGGGGGACAAAGGCCCAAAATCAGGGACACATTTTAAAAATTGCTTGTATAATCTTAGAAAGTTGCTAGAATAAAATGTTTTGTGTTACCATGTATTTCCTGAAAGATACGAAGACTGAAACTTGAATTATCAATCTGAAGTAGTTAACTTCATTTGTGCATTAACCTATGGGTCATCGGATCCATATTGGATCTGAGCCAGCAGTTTCCAACAGCTAAGATCCGAGCTCCAAGCTCCTCCCCCTACCCATAATCTCCTGCCATTGTTCCCTGACCTCAGATCTAGTTTGCCGCGGTTACACCAGCAGCTTGATCTCGAGCTTTCGGGCCTTGGAGCGTATTTTCTGTGAGAAAATCTTCTCTTTTTTTGGGTAGCTAAAGTTGTGTGTGAATTTGTTTGAGTGTGTGTTTTTCTAGGATAGTTTTTTAAACTAATCGTTAGTGTACCCTTTTTGTATTACCCCCCCCCCCTGTTTTGTGAGAGCGTTAGGGTGTGTGTGGTTTTGGGGCTTAGTGAGTGTGTTTTTAGTTTACTATGGCAGAGGTTTCCAAAACATTTTTTTCTAAATGTACCGAGTGTGGCCATAAGCTCTCCCCAGCGGATGGCCACACTCTGTGCGTTTTATGCCTTGGGGTTGAACACCTGTCATCCGGCTGTGCTATTTGTGCAGCGTTCAACCCTAGGGCTCTCAAGGACCGGAGGTCGAAGCTGATTCTGGCGGGACTTCTGCCCCCGGACTCGGATCCGTCTTCTGGTCCCCCTGTGGCTCCTGCCGCGGCTGCGGCAGCGCCTACTGCTACTTCCCTTCCCTTGGCCGGGACTCAACCTCCCACCTTGGGCCAAGAGGATAGGGAAGCTAGACGTGAGAAGCGCAAGGAGAAGCATCACAAGCGGCGGGCCGAAGCCTCTGCATCGGCCCCGCCAGCCAAGCGGGCTTCTCCCCCCGAGACCTCCGAGCCTTCTCCTTCTCTGCTCATCTCCATTCACCCTGCTTCTCTCCGGGGTCGGAAGAGGAGGAGGAGGCTCAGTCACCTTCGAGGTCATCGAGGCGGCACTCCGTCCCGCCTTGGTGGCCTCCTCTAGATCCACTAGAAGTTTAACTGATGCAGACTTGGACCGGATGATGTGAAGGTTCCTCCAGGCTCAGCTGCAGATGAGAGTGCTCCTGCCTCCCCCCCCCCCGTTCGGGGGGGGAGCTCGACCCCATGTTTTGTCCCGATTGCTCCTTCTCTGACCCGCTTCCTGGGTTCGGGGTCTTCGGAGCCGACTAGCGTTGGAGCCGGGAACTGTCGGTGCCGATAGAGTCGAGTGCTTCAGTGCCGATGGCACCCTCGAGTCTGTCTGGTCCCTTTTCTGCGGATCCGAGCTCTCAGAGCCAAGCTTCAGATCCAAGATGGTTAGCATGCCTTCGGCTCCGTCTAGGTCGGAGCATGCTGCCCCTTCGGATCTGATCACCTCGGCGCTGGCTCCGATCCGCACGTCTGATCTGAGGGAGGGTCTGCTCTCGGATCCTAGGGAGAGCAGCTCTCCTTCGGCCTTCGACGTGGTGGAGAGGGTTCTTTTGAGGGACTCCAGGCCCCTGGCCCTAGCTACGGCTCCACCCTGCACTCCCTCTCAGACGGGCCCGACTTCCATCACCCGGCCCCAGGGACAGCCTGCTCTTACGTCCCAGATCGTTCCTTTGTTGGAACAGGATGTGGTTGGTGAGGCCTCCTCGGACAGCCGCCCCGAGGAAGTCCCTCACAAACGCAAGTGCAGAAGGAGGCACTTGGACTCCCCTGAGTCATTGACAGAAGACACTGACTTGGAGGAAGGGGAAGGTGCCCAAAGATCACCCCCCGAAGACGTCTCATTTGGAGACATAATGGAGATGCTCAGGATTAGAGGTGGGTGGTCTGCCCCAAAGCCTACCTCGGACGAGTCAATGTTTCTGGAGGTGTTTGAAGCAGGCCCGTCTACCTCTTGGGTGTCCCCTCCAGCCGACCCCTGGTAGACCTGATCACTACCAGGGCATGGAAGGAGTCGGACACTGTGGAGCCCGTTCCCAAGAGGCCGAACAGAATTCTTAGCCCCCCCTCGGACAGGTCACATTGGAGTAAGGGGTCCCCCGTAGATGCCATGTTGGTGGCGGCTGAACCTAAAAGGGAACTAGCCCAGGAGAGTCCCACGGTCCATCCTCCTGACAAGGAGTCTCGGGTGATGGACCGCTTGGGGAAGCGGGTGTTTGCTTCAGCCACCTTCTCGGTAAGGTCGCTGAACTATATAGCACACGTAATACGACTCCACCGGGACCTTATCAAAGAGTACGCTGGGTCGCCCCCAGAGTCCATGTCGGCAGAGGACAAACAAGTTTACTCTACCCGAATGGCCACTCTCAGATCTATTTCCAATACCTCTATGCGGCTACTATCCCATGCTATGGAGGGAGCTGCTAGAGCTAGCGGAGCGGGCATCGTCCTAAGGTGACAGACGTGGCTCCGCCACTGCGATTTTGCGGAACCCTTTAAGGTGTCATTCGGTAACGGCCTCGTTTGATGGTTCTGCCCTCTTTGGCAAGACCGTACGCGACACCTTGGTCCAGAGCAAGAAAGACGGGAAGACGCTGTCTGCCGTTGGAGTCCGCTTCTCTGCTCCCCATAGGTCCTTCTCCAAGAACCAAAAGGGACAGAAGAAGAAGATGTGGTTCCAGAAGTCTCAGCAGTCCCGTTTTGCTCAGAACCCCCCGTCCTTCAGGGGCAGAGGAGGACAGGGTGGACACCGCCCTAGAGGCAGAGGGGGTCCAAAAAACTTTGGGTGCAGAGAACCTTTCTCTGATCGGCCCACGCAGCAACCCTGAGGGGTTACCCAACTGCTCCACTTTGGAGGCAGTCGGGAGGCATTTCTCGAGGCACCTAGCAGCTTGGGAGTCCATCACAACAGACCACTGGGTACTTCAGATTATATCCAGAGGCTACGAGATTCCGTTTCTCCATCCCCCTCTCAGACCCAGATCCCTCCCCGATGTTCCACCCAATCAGAGGAAGGCCGCAGCCGCAGAAATTCAGCAGCTGCTAGAAAAGGGAGCAATCCATCACGTCCCCCTAGACCAGTACGGATCAGGCTTTTACTCCAGGTTCTTCTTGGTGCCAAAAAAGACGGGGGACTTAAGACCAATCCTCGACCTTTCTCTCTTGAACCTGGCGGTAACCAAAGAAAAGTTCCAGATGGTCACCTTTCAATCCATTCTCCCCCTCTTGCAGGAGAATGACTGGATGTGCTCCATAGACCTCAAGGACACGTACTACCACATCTTGATGGACAGACAGTCCAGGAGGTTTCTCCGCTTCAGGCTAGGAGCCAGCCATTACCAATTCAGGGTCCTCCCCTTTGGTCTCACTACAGCCCCCAGGGTGTTCACCAAGGTGTTATCTGTGGTAGCGGCCCACCTGAGACTCCAGGGAATTCAGGTGTTTCCATACCTGGACAACTGGCTCCCGACCGCCCCCACAAGGCATCTACTCTGCACGGTCAGGAATTATTTTCTTCACCTAGCTCCCTGGCTAGAGATCACGATCAATGTGGGAAAATCTTCCCTTCTTCCGACTCAGGTCATAGATTTAATCGGAGCCAGGTTGAACACAAATCAGCTTATAGCCTTCTTGACTCCGGACCGGCTGCAATCTCTAAAACTTCATGTACCGACCATTCTTCATTGCCCAGTCCTGAAGGCCTTAGGCTCAATGGCGGCAACCATCAACCTTTTGCCCATGGCGCGCCTAAATATGAGAATCCTGCAATGGACCCTCCAAGTCCAATGGTCCTTCTTACATTACCCCCTGAGCCATCCTGTTCCTCTCAGCAGGGTTTGCAGGAGAGCCCATCTCTGGACCTCCAGAAGGGGCGCCCCTTTTCTATGTCCCCTCCCTTAGCCATGGTGACCACGGACGCCTCTCGCCTCGGGTGGGGGGGAATTGTTTGGGCAGGACCGTCCAAGGCACGTGGAACCATGTGGAGACCTCACTGCATATCAATGTCCTAGAGATGAGGGCAGTGCTGTTAGCGTTGCAAGCACTTCAGAGCCTTCTTCCCATCGGGACAATTGTGATCAAGATGGACAACATGTCAGTCGTCTGGTATATCAGCAAACAAGGGGGAACCAGGTCCTATCCACTTTGTCGTGAGGCCATGAGATGTGTGGGAATGGGCGATTTCCACCAACCGTTTTCTCATAGCGACGCACATTCCAGGACGGTCCAACATCCTGGCGGACAGATTGAGTCGCACCATCCTCTCGCCGTACGAGTGGTCTCTGAATCTCAAAGTAGCGAAACAGATGTTCTCCAAATGGGGTCAACCTCGTTGCGATCTTTTCGCCTCTCCCTCAAACACAAAGTGCAATGACTACTTCGCTCTAATTCCCCCACCCGGGGAATCTCCAAGAGATGCTCTGGTGCATGTTTGGCCACCCAGTCTACTTTATGCTTACCCTCCACTTCCCCTGATGCTGAAGTTTCTGCAGAAAGCCAGACAGTTGGGGAGCAGAATAATCCTCATTGCCCCATTCTGGCCTCGTCAGGCTTGGTTCCCGTATCTATGGTCTCATCTGGTGAATCCTCCCTGGATTCTAGATCCCATTCCGGATCTGATCTCTCACCCATTATGCCTGCCGGCCCCGAACCTGAACAACCTCAAGCTCACGGCTTGTTTGATCCAGTTCCACTGTTAGCTAAGACTCCCGGTATCTCTTCCCCAGTCAAAGCCATCCTAGTAGCTGCTCACAAGCCTTCTACTAGAAGGGTTTATAATAGCAAATGGAAATGTTTTTCTATCTGGGCGGAGCATCAGAACTTGGACCCCTTTACAGCTCCATTGCCAGCAATATTAGACTTTCTATCAGAGTTATTTGACCAAGGTGCTAGCTCCTCCACAGTCAAAGTACAATTGGCAGCTATCTCTCATTACCATGTTGGATGTGATCTGGGTCCTTTGACCTCATCCAGATTGTGTAAGGCCTTCTTAAAAGGCACCTTCTTACTAAGACCCCCGGTGAAGGATGTAGTCCCTCCTTGATATTTAGCGCTGGTACTCCAGGCTTTAACAACTTCTCCCTTTGAGCCTGCAGCTTCGGTGGATCTCAAATTCTTATCCTGGAAAACAGCTTTTCTTGTTGCCATTACTTCGGCAAGAAGGGTTTCGGAACTTCAAGCCCTTTGCGCCAAGCCACCGTACTTGACTTTCCACAAAGATAGAGTATCCCTCAGGACCAATCCCTCCTTTCTGGCCAAAATTGCATTCGAATCTAACATCAACCAGTCTATTAATTTACCAGTCTTCTTTCCCAATTATCAGAATAAGGGTGAGTACAAGTTGCATTCCTTAGATGTACACAGACAACTACGATTCTATTTACACAGGACAGCTGGTCATAGGGAATCAGACCAGCTGTTTGTATCCTTTGCTAAACCTAGTCTGGGGAAACCTGTTTCGAAAGTCACATTGTCCAGGTGGATTTCCCAGTGTATTCTTTTCTTATGAGAGTTCTGGCCGGCCTGCACCTCAGGGAGTCCATGCCCATTCTACTCTGTCTACTTCTACCTCCGCTGCTTTGCGTTCTAGAGTATCTTTGGATGACATTTGCTCAGCAGCCATGTGGGCTTCATCTCATACCTTTATAAACCACTATAAGTTGGATTTTGTCTCCAGAGGGAGAGCATCTTTTGGCTCCGCAGTGCTCCAGAACATCCTTCCATGAGGACCTCCCAAGATTCAGGTAGCTGGGGACTCTGTCACATAGGTTGATGCACAAATGAAGTTAACTACTTCAGATTAAGAAGTTATGTACTCACCATAACGTTCCATCTGAGTAGGTAAACTTCATTTGTCAGCAACCGTCCCTCCGTCCCCCTGACCTACTTGGATGTTCATGGTATTCCTGTGTCATGACGGATTGTATCCAGGTTAGTATATAGAGGTGACCCTCTTCTCTGATATTGCAGGTGTTGCTTTTAGGCAAACTCGATCTGAGGTCAGGGAGGGATGGCAGGGGATTATGGGTAGGAGGAGGAGCTTGGAGCTCAGATCTCAGCTGTTGGAAACTGCCGGCTCGGATCCGATATGGATCCGATGACCCATAGGTTGCTGACAAATGAAGTTTACCTACTCAGATGGAACATTATGGTGAGTACATATCTTCTTCTTATTTAGTGAATTCAGTTCTCACTGATTTGCCAGAAAACCACAAAGTTTAACAGGAACAGACAAATAGTATGAGCCAACCATTCTGTGAAACTTTGGTTTGGACAGTTGAGAAACTCCTTGAATCATGAGTGGTGGCTCTCTAATTGCAAAGGAACTAGCAGGCTAATTGCAAACACACACACACTCTAATTGCAAAGGAAATAGTGTAATTGCAAACACACAAGCTCTCTAATTACAAAGGAACTAGCAGTATAATTGCAAACACACACATACTCTCAAATTGCAAAGGAACTAGCAGTCTAATTGCAAACACAAAATTAATGCAAAGGAACTAGCAGTCTAATTACAACAAAACTAGCCTAGCAGTCTAATTCTCAGTGCAGTAGCAGTACTGGAACTAGCAGCACAGCCCTTAATAAGTAGTGAGAGCTAGCAGTCTCAAGCCCTTGATACAGTGAGTCAGCCCTTAATAATACAAAGGAACTAGCAAAGTAGCAGTACAGTACATCAGCTAGCAGTCTCCTCTGGTTCTATTCTCAGCTGGGGTGTCTTCTGTGCAGTGTCCATATGTTCTCCTTGTGTTTGCATGCATTCTCTCAGGGTGTTCTGGTTTCATCTTACATGTAAAGACATACATTAGGTGGTCTGGGCACTCTAAATTGTCAGTAGGAATGGGAGGGGGGGGCACAGTGGTACAGTGGAGAGCTACATCACCTCACAACAGGTTCCACGGTTTGATTCTTGGCTGGGTACCTTCTGTGTGGAGTATGCATATCCTCCCTGTGTTTGCATGGGTTTCCTGTGGGTACTCTGGTTTTCTCCCCATTCCAAATACATGCAGTAGGCAGACTGGACCCTCTAACTGGCCATAGGTGTGAGTATGTGTGCAAGTGCATGGTGTGGCAGACCTACTAAACAGGGCTAACCACCTGTCAGTGTAAACTTTGGTTCTAGATGATTGGCACTGCTGAAGTGATACCCTAACCCCATGTGCAAAAAAATGGGAAAAAAGTGGTTGTGGATGGACGGATGAGTGAACAGGTGTGTGAGTAGTATGGAAGAAAAAACACACCAGGACTAGTCACCTGACAGTGTGAACCTTGGCTCTAGATGATTGTCACTGTTGAAGTGACACCCTGGCCCATGTGGAAAATAGGGAAAAGGGGGTTGTGGATGGATATACATAAACATATGATCTTGTCTCCACATCAGGGAGTAGAGGGAGAGGCTTGCTCTCTTCAAAAACAGAACAAAAAATAATTGTTTGGAGTGTTATGTGACTTTATTGACTGGACATAAATATTAACTTTTAAGTTTCTTGCATGACTCTTGTAAAAGTATGACAGTTAATAAAATACAGGAGAGTGTGCATCTTTTATAACTTTGTTGGGTGTCAGAAAGTTCTAGGTTGCTTTGTACTTTTTAAGTTAGCTGTATCCATGAGTGGAAAGGCTGCAGAAATACCTCACTAAAAGAATCACAGGCCTAAAGCAGATGCCCAATGCTGACCGTCTAAAAAAAAACTCCAGATAATACTCACTGGCATATCGTCTACTCAGAGGCGATCTCTGCTTAACATACAAAGCCATGTCAAACCCTGAGCTGTTGGACATGCTTCACTTAAAGAAATCCCCTCCCTCAGAGCCACACGCTCCAGGGATCTAAACCTTGACATCACAATGAACAAAACATGCTGAAGGGAAAGGTTCCTGATCCAGAGACTCTCCATACTCTGGAATAGACTGCCCATACGTGTCAAGCAGAGCGCCTCCTTGGCCATCTTCAAAAGGAACCTTGACGATTGTATGGGAGAAGAAATTCCCCCTGGGGATCATGTTAGTCGCCCTGCTAGACAGGGGTCCAGGTAAGTAAATATTGTGGGAAGAAATATCCTGGGAATTGTTATGGCTAGGCTTGTATAGGCCCTAGGGCCGATTGCCTACTACAACCTATGAACCTATGAGTGGTGTACTGCTGTGGGTAAATACAGGAGCAGGGTATCAGTGTTTTTCACTGTATATTTTTTTTCAGAAAAAAATGTATTCATGTTAAAATACAAGAGTAATTAAACAATAACTATATACAGTATTTACAATAAGCAAATGTATGTCACACCGTAAGTCTTTTATATAAATCCACACTGTTGACATTTTTTAAATACATTTATCTAATAGCAATCTCAGCTTACACCGATATCTAAACCTGGGCTTTTTACTAATAGATCGTAGAATGTAGTAGTGAGTAAATGTAATGAGCTTCTTCGACTAACCTGTATAGCATGCCAAAAAGGATGGAAGTTGTTAGTCAGTGTGTATTGTTGTTGTACCCTAAGAGATGTAATATTAATCAGCTCTGCCTGTTGGGACTGGCAGAAGCAGGCACAACTGATATACCACTCAAGAAACAAACATTAACAAATTGCTTGGTTTACCCATTACCCTAATGTACGTATTCTAGAACAATCTATTATTTTATGTTACAAAAGAACTTTTGTGACCCAAAACTATTTTCTTGTCATTTTGAATGTTAGATTTCAGTATTTTGATGAAATCTAGATATTTTTGCCAAATTTATATTCAATGAGTACACTACTTTTGAAACTCTTTTAAAAATGTCTTCACTGTTTTCATATAGCTTTAGGCCTTCTCAGTTGCAGTGACTTCAATACAGAAGTGTACTGTGGCAAACTAAAAGACACTATAGACGACTTTCTTAATTGTTTTATTGTTCTAGTTTCCTCTGTAATAAAAAAAATGTATGCAGTCTACATAGGGTTCAGCAATACCATGGAAATGTGATGTAGAAAGGCCTTCAAAAATGATTTAATATCAGGAAGATTGGGTCATCTTTAGAGCGAGTCTTGGAGTTTAAGACCTCAAGAAACCATAAAAAAAAAACACAGAAGAAGCTGGAAAAGTGACATTGTCTCTCTAATTCTCTCATAAATAAAGAAACTAGCACAGCAGCGAGAAAAATAAGGAACAAGCAATCCCGATCAAACCCTTACGTACATAAAGTAGCAGTGCAGTTAATACATGAACTAGCAATCTCTAATTCTCTCTCTCTCAGTCTCATACATAAAGTCAGTAGCATAGCAGCGAGAAAAATAAGGAACTACGATCGAGCCCTTACATGCATAAAGTAGCAGTTTCTCTTGTACATAAAGTAGCAGTGCAGTACATGAGTTCATGAATTAGCAGTCTCAAATTCTCTCATACATAAACTAGCACAACAGCGAGAAAGATAAGGAATTAGCGATCTCAATTGAGCCCTTGTGTATATAAATTAGCAGTTTTTCTCATACATACAGTAGAAGTGTGCAGTACATGAACTAGCAGTCTCTAGTTCTCTTATACATAAAGGAACTAAAACAGCAGTGAGAAAAATAAGTAACTAGCAGTTTCTCTCATCTAATTCTCACGGAAGTAGCTCAGTCAGCCCTTAATAATGCAAAAGTCTAATTATCGCAGAACAGCCCTTAATAATACAGCAGGCCAGCGAGCTAGCAGTCTCGAGCCCTTCACAGTTCACACACAATCAGCCCTTATCGAGCCCTTAATAATTCTCTCATACAAAAAATATCGGTCCTAACTCCTAAGTAATAGTCTTTTTTTTTTCTTCTTACCTGGAGCAGCTGGGGTAAGAAAGAAGTGCGCACTGCCTGAAAATCACGCGGACCATAAGCTGCACGTGATGACGTCAGGAACAGTCCCCCATAACCCCCCCCCTCAAAAAAAAAAACTTTAAAAAAACCTGAGAAATTCAGAAATTAAAGGGGCCACTCGGGAATTTGTGGCACCCCAATATTTTGCCTTCAAAACCGGTATTTGCAGAGGAATTCAGTACGGTTGAGAGGTATGGCATGCAGTAGGCCTTTGAAGCAGTATACAGCAACATCTGTGCATGTGATGCAAGTACGTGGCCTTCCCTCCTTGTAAACTGCATTCTCCATATGATCCATGATTCCACTGGGGATTTAACTATGGAGAATATGCCCAGAAACATAAGCAGGCTAAGTCTTGCCACTCCTGTACTCTCTCAAATGTCAGCTCCAGCAAGTAGCCAAGCCACCAACTGAACTCTGTCCACCTGGGTCATATTCAGGACTTTATTCCTCTATACCAATGGTGATGACTACCTTTAAAGAAAAAGAAAAAAGAAAAAAAAAAAAATATATATATATATATATATATATATATATATATATATATATATATATATATATATATATACACACACACACACACACACTCACACACACACACACACACACGAGTCTGTATCATAACCTAGAAAGTTCAATACTTCGAATGCATAAAGATCGAACTATATGCATCAAAGTATTGAACCATTGAACGCTAATAAAAAAATTAATAAAACAAAAAATAAAACTAAAGCATTTATGCAGGGGGCAAGCCCCCCTGCACCCCCCGCTACTTAAATATACCAACTCCGAGATCGCAAAACATTGAAGTAAACGTAAATCTCACCTTACAGAGAGTTCTGTTTAAATGTTGATGTGCTCTTTCGGTACTCTTGTGTCGACAATATAGTATTCGATATTGTCAGACTTCGAGATTCTGATATAGACCCATATATATATATATATATATATATATATATATATATATATATATATATATATATATATATATATATATATATATATATATATATATATATAAAATGTGGATCCCTTTCAGAAGATTGAAAGCTCAAAATATCGAAAATGGAATTTGCCCCTTCTCTAGAGTTGTGCGATCTTGGAGTTGTAATTAGCAGGGGGTGTGGGAGTGCATCCCCCCACATGAGGGGTGTAGGAGGTCTTGTCCACTGCATTAAAAATATTTTTGGTATTTTGAGTTTTAGATATTTTGATTTTCAGACTTTTGAACTTTCAGTCTTCTGACAGACCCTTATACCTTATATATATATATATATATATGTATAGATATATATATATATATGTATATATATATATATATATATATATATATGTATATATATATATATATATATATATATATATATATACACACACACACATATATATATATATATATATATATATATATATATATATATATATATATATATATATATATATATACACACACACACACACATATCTACATACATATGTTTTTTTTTTTAGTTTATTGAAACATGAGACTAATGCATATTGTTAACATAGTTTCCTTGTTTCTTCATCTTTAGCGGACCCCTCCACCACAGTTGAGATGCAATTTTTCATGGGAAGATGTTTTCATCTCTATCAGTACCACAAAGAGGGCTGTAGATTTGCATTTGACCATTCTGACAGTGAATGTGTGCCTCTTGACTCCCCATCTGCTGAGTTTCCATTCAGTGATGTTATACCACTTACTGTTAATACCAGGAATCCACTTATTCTTATACTCCCACGAAAAAGTTTGCCATTTTAAGTTTACAATGCCCAAGCTTTCCCTTTTGTAGTGGATCATCATAAAAATGTTGGCAATGCTCCTTCACATCTTCATCTCAGCTCCTTGCAATTTGACTTTTCTGATGTTCCGATAGTAATCAGCAAATGTCTTCACTCTATGGTTTGCTTAGCTCAGAACTCATGGAGTTTACATTTACACTTACGTGCATTAGCTTCCTGGTATACCTTTAAGAAGTCTCAGTACTTACTAGCTGCCCAACTCTGTGGTGTTGAGGAATAAATCTCTGACTATGCCCAGGATAACCTAAGTTCAACGAGTGGCTCAGGTGCTGGAGAAGACAAGATGGGAATGGAGCAGCTGAAATGAACTCACCCATCTCAAGGCAAGAGAGACTGCATTTGATCCATTGCCAACATGCAACACTGCACATAGAACAAAATGTGGAAGCTTGCGTGCATCTCAGATTTGCAAGTGTTCGTGTATCACAGCTGCAGTACCTGGGTTAACAACCTAATGCATGAAGTCCTTTAACCTGCTGCAGTTGAAGTTCCTCCTCCAGTGCTCAGCTGTCCATTGAGGAGAAGTTAACACTTTGTACTTGCCCCTTGGAAACTGAATGTGTTATTAAGATGGGCAGAGGAAAGACTAGATGGTCAAGGCAGATTTAGAGAGTATGAATTTCTGCTAGGTGGATGTTTTAACTACAGAACTGCTTTTCATTAGACCAAGAAAAGCCTTTCCCTTTGTGCAATCAAGAATAGTTGGAGACACTGAATAGCATCTATTTAACTGATAGCTGGCTTTTTCATATACAAAACCACTTCATTATGCTAAAAAGGTTCCTTCCGTCAGTGCAGTCTAGAATACTTGAGAAAATTGAGCAAGGCCTCAGTAACTGCATACTGTAGTGCACAAAAAACAATCTCCCTTCTCTCTCTACAATCAATAATACTGGAGAATACTGAATAGTCTCAGCAACTGCTGGCAGTTTTTTCATTCACAAAACAATGAACACCTTCAAATGGTCCCCTCTTTCTATACACTCAGGAATAATTAGAAAAAAACAGTCAATGTATAACTAGTAGGAATTTTTGAATTGCTGACTGCAGTTCAAGGATATTGCATGTGTTTTTATATTGCATTTCAGTGTTGCACAGCTTTCTTATTTTTTCCCATTCTGTATTCCACTCATGCATCCTTTTCCTCCTTTCCCAGTATGACAAGGTTCTGAGCTCTTGCTGTAGTCATCTGCAGTATGGTATACATGAACATACTTAATTATTTAGTGGAGATATGGCACCTGTATCTTTAAGGAGTGTTGTCATTAGTTGGGGGTCTTTTTGCTATGTGACTTAATCAGTTCACTATCTTTTTGAAAACATGTCATATTTAACACCTTTTCCCTAATTTATCTCGACTATGTATGTTTCACTGTATACATAACTACATATTAGAAGCTGGGAACACTCGTAACCAAATTAGTTACCACCACCAAACTGGGAACACTCGTAACCAAATTAGTTACCACCACCAAACTGAAGTGCCCCAGGACAGCCAGTACCCCCAGAGGAAGGGAGAACATTAACATCCAGAAAAAGGAAGGACAAGAAGAAGAACCTCTTGGCCAAAAAGAAGATACCACCCATGTAAAAAGAAGAGAAAAGGGGGTAAGAAGGAGTGAGTCAATAATTCAAAGGTGATAAGAAGAACATCTGCTGTTAAAGTAAGATTTTACACAACTGTACTATCACTGTTGCAGTATTCATCACCACTGAAAGAGTACAAAAACTACAGTGAAGGCAAGGAGGATCCCTCCACAAACCCATGCAGGATAGCCTTGGCAAAACCTACCCTGGCCCTGGAAATGACACCCAGTTTGTAATGTCTAGTGAATGTGTGCACTGAAGACCAAGTAGCAGCTTCAAGGATAGAGTTTGTGCCCAAACCCTTGAAGAAAGTCCCTGAGGAAACCAGTGCTCTCATAGAATGAGCTGTCACAGAAACAGACAACTGTTTGCCATGTAAAGAATAATGAAAGGAAATGGCCTTGGAAATCCAGTAAAAGATGGTTTGCTTAGAAACTGCCAAACCCAATGTCCTGGTATGAAAAGAAAAAGCTGGTTAGATTTGTGAAAGGCCTTTGTTTTATGTAAATAATATCTGAGCTGCCTATGCAAGTCCAAGGTATGAAGAACCTTCTCACTAGCTGACTGCAGGGAAGGTTGAAAAGAAGGAAGTTGGACAGACTGATTAAGGGACAGCACAGTAACCACCTTGGACATAAAAGAATGATTCATACATAGAGATACCCTGCCTCTATGAAAAAACAGAAACTGTGGAACCACCATCAAGGCCTGGAGTTCAGATACCTATCTGGATGAGGTTAAAGCAACCAATAAAACAGACTGCCATGTCAAATGTTGAAATGAAGAAGGCGTAGCAGACTCAAATGGAGCCTGAGTCAGTTTTTTAAGGACAAAATTAAGATCCCAAGGAGGAAGAATGGGTTTTCATGGGGGTCTAATATGAAGAACATATTTTAGAAACTGCCTGACCTCAAATCTAGAGACCAAAGGAGGAATAAGTGGCAGACAGACAGAAATGGCTGACAAATGAGCTTTCATGGAAGAATATGCCAGGCCGGCATGTTAGCAGTTCACACAAGTAGGAAAGAATCAAGAAACCCCCCGCTGAAAAGGATTCCTGGTAATGTTTAAGACACCAAGCAGAAAATCTCTTCCATTTGGACATATTTGGTTTTCTGGTATTGGGTTTTCTGGCTTTCTACAGGACTCTAAGCACATCCTCAGAAAACTGGTGTTGGAAAGGAATCAAAATCCTATCACCCAAAGCATCAGTTGAAGAGTGGACAGATGAGGGTGGAGGAGAGTTCCTTTGTCCTGTGTGAGAAGATCCATGCAGTGGGGTAACTTGTGATAATTACCCATGACCAGATGGACTAAGAGGGGGAACCAGTGCTGTCTGGGCCAAAAGGGAGTCGCCAACAAGATTTTTGGAGAGTCCTTTTATGATTTTATGAAGGACCTTTGGAAGAAGAGACAAACGTACAGGAACATTCCCTTCCAAGAGAAAGATATGGTGTCCACTTTCCAAGTCAAAGGACTTCGGACTTTGGAACAGAACTGATGGAGTTGCCTGTTCAGAGGGGAAGCAAATAGTTCTACTTGAATACCCCACTGATGGTATGTCCAAAAACACATCTCTGTAAAGCATCCATTCATGAGACTGTGTTTTGAACCTGCTGAGAGAATCTGCCACAAGACTGCACTCTGAAGGTATATAGACTGCTTCTAGGGTGACCTGCAGATTGATGGTTATTTCCCAAGCTTGAAGGGCTAATCTGCAAAGAAGGTAAGACCTCGTGCTCCTTTGTTTGGTAATGAGTGTGGTGCTGTCCATATAAACCTTCAAAGGACCCAGAGTGCACAGAAAGCTTAAGAGCCCACATTTCCTTTATGTTGATGTGATCTGCTATCTGCTGAGGGGGACCAAAGGCACTGCCTGAAGCAACTTCCCACCCCAGCTCTGAAGTGTCCATGAAGAGTTACTGGGACAGCTGAGGAGGTTAGAAAGGAACACCTGGCTAGAGAGAGAGAGCTGCTGAATCTACTAGTGAAATTCCAGTTTGAGACAGGGAAGCAGAGGAATAAGATCGTCTAGCTGGTGGAAGTGTTGAAGCCACACTGATCTTAATTACCACTGAAACTTCCTCATATGAAGCCAGGCCCTGGGAAGCATAGGGATGGTAGAGGCCAAGAACTGAAGAGCCCTGAGAAACTCCCTGCCCAGAAGAGATGACAGAGACAGGAGCAACAGAAAATAACTTGAGGGACAAAACCTGGGATGCAGTAAGATATGCCAGCATTGAAATAATTGATCCTACAGGAAAGAAAAATGTGATCTTGAGATGTAGTCTGCATTGCTCTCTGAAGGATGACAGTGGATCCTAGGGTGTGCAACAGAAGCTGAGTAAAATGAAGATCCTGCACCAACTTGGATTGGGATGGTGCCTTGAAGCAAGAGGTTATCCAAATAGGGAAACATCTGAATGCCTTCAGAACTGCAGGCGACTACTGGGGCTAGACATTTGGTGAATACTCTTGGGGCTGTTGCCCAAATGGGAAGGTACAGAACTGAAAATGAAGACATAGAAACACAAAAATTTCCAGAGTAGAGGTTGGCTAGGAATATGAAGGTAGGCATCCTTCAGATTCAAGGAAATGAGAAAGGCCTGGGGAAGCAACAGAGGAAATAGAGTATGAAGAGAAAGCATTTGGAAGGTTGGCACTGTGAGAAAAGTATTCTAAAAGGAAAGATCCAAGACAGGTCTCCAAGACCCAATAAAACCACAAAGTAAAATTAAAACACAAGCAAGTATAACAACAAAATGGCCAGTGAATCCAAATTATAAATATTTATTACATAAAAGCACTACAAAACTCACTGTAGTGCCCCCAAGGTCTCCAAGACCCCTCTTTCCTGGGCACAAGAAGCATCCTGGAATAAAAACCCAAATCCCTCTTGATCTGTGGAACTAGTTGAATGGTACCCTGGTCCAGCATACCCTGCAATACCCCTGTAAAATGAGGAAGCTGTTTTACATGGGGTTGAGGAATACCAGAGAAGGAGGGGAAAGCTTTCCAGGCCATATAAAGTAATCCTGCTAGATAATGGAGAGAACCCAAGAGTCTGCGGTAATCTGCAACCAAGCTGGGAGAGACAGAGAAAGACAAACAGGCAAAGGAACCTGGCCGAAGGAAGGGTGGGTAGGTCTGCAGACTTGTTAGGAAAGGACTGCTTTTGGGGCCTGGGCCTTTGAGTAGGCTTATCGCAAAAAAAAAAAAAAAAAAAAAACAAGCCTAAGGTGCCTTCTTACCTTTGGAAGACTGTCTAGGCAGTCTATGGAAAAAAGCAGTCTTACTAGGATAATTCCTCTGAATCTTGTGAATAGATAAGACAAAAATGTTTCAAATCTTTCATGACCTTACCTTGATCCTGCAAGTTCTTGAAAAGCTCAGCCACACCAATGCCAAACTTATCCATAAGTTTTGCTTTGACATTATTTTGCAAGGCCTGAAGGCGCAGCCAGGAATAGCGCCTCATCACAGAGCCAGAGGCAGCAGCCCTAGAGAAAGTGTGAACTTCATCATAGCTGCACATGATAGAGGGATTTGCAAACTGTGAAGTGGAACTTGGTAATGAGACAGCTGAGGCCTTACCCTCAGAGTCAGGCATATCAAAAACCATCTTCCTAATCTGGGAAAGAAGAGAAAATGTGTAACTTCTCATATGGGTCTGGTAAGTGATAGTGCCAAAAGCTAAAGTAATAGAAGTGTATACCTTTTTTACCAGCCCTATCCATGGCTCTACCATCCTTATTAGAGCAGAGGAGCTTGGAGGAAAGCAACAACCTAGAAGGATTATCAGTGGACACACAAATTACTGCAGGATCAGACAAAGGACACTTGTACAAGAACTTACAGGCATTCAACACCTTATAGAACTTATTAGGTTTTTTTTAAAAGTTGGAGGTTATTAAAAGTTGGAGGTCTGGTGTCAAGGAAGTAGCAGAGAAGGTATCCAAAAGAGCAATCAACACAGGAGGGACAAACGAAGGCTTAGTAGAGTCCATTTGTAACGACTCATAATACGTTTTCTGGATGTCTGATACTTGGGAGCAATCCTATTTATAATGCATCATCATATGCAGGACCATGTCACCGAAGGAAAACTTCTCCAAAGGTGAATCAGGACTTACAGATTCCTCCTCCTCCAACCCATAGTCTAAAGGTGAAGGCAGTTGAGAGGAGTAGGCTAAGGAGTCATCATCAGAGACAGAATCCTTGTCCAAGGACTTGAGGGTTTCTTGCCCTCTTAGGGGGTGGAGGACCAAGGGGTGCAGGAACTGAAACTCCCTGAGTTGGCTTCAGTACCATCAAGGGTTGCAGGAACTGAAACTCCCTGAGTTGGCTTCAGTACCATCAAAGCATTGAACAAGCCTTGAGTGAAGTCCTGTAATTCCCTTTGTGGATCCCTGGAAGCTGATACCACATGTTTAATTTTCTGTCATTTCTTCAATGGGACATCCACTCTGACAAAATGTGGTGGTTCAGACCCCTGCCTGGATTCTATTAAGGTATCTGGCACCTCTTCCATAACCAGGATCTGAGGAATCCCTTTAGGTCTCTCAGAAATGATTAGCTGTGGTTCCCCCTCAGCATCCGTGGCGGATATTTGCAGTGCCTCTGAGGACGTGAAAGAAGCAGGTTCCGTGCCAGCCTCGGAGAAGGTTGCAGTGGTAGAAACCAATAGCAATGTCAGACTGTCCTCGGATTCTCACTATTTCAAGAGAGACATCCAGTGGAGACTGGACAGCAGCAGGCTCGGGCCTAGACTTATTGGCCTACTTTTGGGGCAACAGCTGTACCTCCAGGCAAGTGGATTGAAGCATGGTATCTTGGGCCAAAAACTTGAGACATAGGTTTTCAAGATAAATAGAATGGGAAGAAAGACAGCTAGTCAAGGTGTCTTGAGTACAAAATCCTGATGGAACACTGAGTATGGTTGTGTGACACACCTAAGCAAAACAGACACCTATCATGGTGGTCTTTCCCTTTCCTGGATGACATGTCATCCATTGAATAATAAAAGAAAAAGGAACCCCAAAGGAGTACTTATCTTGAAGACATAGGCTCGGTATAACCAGCAAATTGAAGAGCATTCAGACTGGCGGTAGCAAAGTTCTGAGTTGGGATCGTACATGCATCACCTTTATGCCCCAAGCTTGCACAGGGTGCATACATCTGACGTACAATGCTTCCTAGGTAATAAAGGCTTTGGTATACTGAGCGGACATTGGGCTATCCCTGGAAGGATATCCCAGAGGTGTTGAATACTGCAACAGTGAAAAGAGGGACATTACTGTTACGGTAAGATTTTACACAGCTGTACTTTCCTAGTAATAAGACTAAACTTCAGTATTTGAAGATGTACATAGTTATGTGTGTTTGTATTACATTAACAGATTCTGGAGATGTTCTGGGTGGGGTTTTTTTTGGGATTTTTTTTGAGGGTTTTTATTAAAACAAAAAGTCTTGTAAAATGTGATATAGGTTCCAGTGTTGATAAGAAAAAAATGTAGAAAGAATTAACCTGGCAAACATTAATCGCTGCACGTATTGCAAAAGCTGGAAACAGAATTTTAAAAAAGCTGCCATATACAGTAAACAGGAAAAACTGCATCTTACCATAGCAGCGACACTTTCCATATTATCTTGGAATGTGAGTGATCTCACGGGTATAGACTAAAAGGAAAGAATACTTAGTTATATTAAGAAATGCAGAGTGTAAATAGTAATGCTAGAGGAGATACATTTAGAAAGAAATGAGCATATGAATTTGATAAAGGATTTCAGGATGGATATTCTGTAGAATATCAGGGACAAAGGAAAAGGTAAGTACTTATATTAATTGCTAGAGGAGCTTTGATAATGATAGAAGAGGGAAAAAAGATAATAGTAGATTTGAGGTAATAAGAGGCTACTGACAAGGGACGAGGAGTATGATGGCATATGTTCATATTCCGCCTAAAACTGCTGTTATAAAGTTAAAAAAATTGAGGGAGAAATAATCAGCTTTGAGCAGAGAATAGTACTTCTAGGTAGGGACTGGAATCAGATCTGCAACACCGATGATGTATGTGGGGAGCTAGAAGGGAAAATATAATAGACAAGAGTAGGTTTCTTAAGAAATATATGAAAATATTTAGTATGAAAGACAAGAAATCAGTAGTAGAAACTCAGAAAGAATTTAAATATTATTCACCAAGACAGAATAACTGGATTGACTAGATAGAAATTGTTTCATAGGAGCGTGTACATTTAATTGAGAACTTTGACACACATCCAATAAACTATTTCAGATCGTGCACCAGTAATTACTAAGATAAAATACAGAGTAATGATGGTAAGTATATTTTCTGGCACTTTTTAACCGTCCAGAGTTGAATAAAACGATAATTGAATTCAGTTCAGAATACGGTTTGAATAAATTGCATGTATTTAAACTGTATTTGCTTTAATATTGCTACACATTCGTGTGCTAGCTTGCACTGCACTTGAATTGTTTTAGTGCTGTTTTAGCTTTTCTGTTAAAAAAAAATCTAAGCTTGTTTCCTGCCTCTCCTGTAACTAGTCTAGTCCAGATACAGATTTGCTGTATCCAGGACTTTCTAAGCTTCTGAGCCACCCAAGCCTTTCTGTGTTGGAGGGAAGCCTTCTAACTTGTCAGTGGGAGTGGTAAGCACTAGGTAGCCTATCCACCACAAGAGGAGTGGTTTATGGCCCAGAAATTGTAGTTTATTGGCGTTTGGGCAGTTTTTCCAGCTCTTTCAACTTTCTGATTTAAAAGCCTGCGTTTACGCTTTTCCTGCCTTTCCTGTAACTAGTCTAATCCAGATACAGATTTGCTGTATCCAGGACTGTATGTAAGCTTCTGAGCAGTGCCCAAAGTCTGCTCTTCAATTTTTCCCTTAGATCTGCTAGTTCTCTCCTCTCCTGCACTTTTACTACATTATTAGTCTAGCACTTTACCAGACTTCTTGTAGCAATTATTGTAGCACATAAAAGTGCTACCAGCAGTAAACGTTCTACAAGGAAACAGCTCCACTACTTATTACTAATGCCCACCCCTCCAGGCATGTCTAAAGGTCAGTCGCCTGTGTTTTCTCCTATTAACCTGGTGAACTGGGCATCCTGAGGCAATGTAGCAACTGCCTCATGTATACTGACAACCCTCTCCTTTTACTTCCCAACACTCAGATTTGTGAGAGATGCACTTATATATCCAAATTGGAAGCCATGCATTCTTCAGCCAAGATCAGAATAGCTGGTCAACAGGAGAAGGTCAACACTTGGACCGCACCACATGGGACATATAACCCTCCAGAACACACACCAGCACTGCCTTCACATAAAAACATAAACCACACACCCACCTTCGCAGAGGCTGTCAATAAAAATCTACCCAAACAGCAGAGACCTCCAAGGCAGAAACGCACTCGACCACCACAACACAACACTAATCACGAGACACATATCTCTCCCAAACAGTGTGCCACTCAACCAAAGCACCCTAAGGCAAAACAGCATGCCCAACACACTAGTCATAGGTGACTCGATAGTGAGGCACACTGATGTCCCACTCACTAGGGTGAATAAGGAGAAAGTAACAGTCAGCTGTCTGTCTGGTGCCAGGGTCCACCACATAACACATGCACTCAGGTCCCTCAACAAGAGGTACAAATATGACTCTGTCATTGTACATCTGAGTGTGGATGACCTGAGATGTACCTCCCTGGACTACATGAAAAGAGACATGGAGGAGCTCCTGGATTATGTAGCCTGGGCGGGTATGACCCTAGCCCTGAGCAGCATCCTACCATCACCCAGAATTATACCACAGTACAAGCAGAAAATGATTGATTTCAACAATTAGCCAAGTTTCTGGTGTCATTCTAAGGGGATCCACTATCTTGTCTGCCTGGGATGACATGATTAACAGACCTCAATGCTTTGCCAGAGATGGCCTACATCTGTCACCCCTGGGCTTCTGGATACTGGACAAGAGTCTTGCCACCCCTATAGTGACTTTTCTAGGTGGTGTTCCAAAGACCAAATTACAACCGTAACAGCTACAAACAAATGCAATCTGAGGGTCATGCCGCTCAACGCTAGAAGTCTAAATCTCAAAATGCACTCGCTTGAAGCACTCCTTAAAATGGAAAACATTGACATTTGTGCTGCAACAGAGACCTGGTTCAAGGCAGCAGAAAGAACCTTTGCACTACCAGGCTGCATCTCATTCCACATATTTCGACCCCAGAACTTGGACCGAAGCTCCAAAGGCAGTGGTGTTTCCAAATTCATAAAGGATGCGTACACCTCCAGACTGGTAGCCCAACATAATGCATCAGAGATACTTCAGGTGCAGCTAACATTGGATAAGACAGCAATTCAGGTCGCACCCTGCTATAGGTCCCCAACCATGTCCCAAGACTCTCACTCAACGTTCCTAAGTACCCTGGAGAATATTAGGGTCCAACCTAACACTCTTATACTGGGCAACTTCAACTACTCCTCCATTAACTGGGAAAACTACTCATGTACCAATACACTTGCCCATTGTTTCCTGGAATTCATTTATTCCAATCCCCTGGACCAACTCATTCTTACCACCACTAGAGGTAGCAACATCCTTGACCTAGTCATTACTTACATGGGCGACTGTTGCGTTACATCAGTAGTCAACTCCTCCCTGGTTAGATCCGACCACAAACTAATCACCTTGGAAATCCACATCCCCACCCCCCACCCATCCCCCTGCAAAGGTAAACACCATGAAAAACTTCTCCAAAGCTAACTTTGGGCTCCTAAAAGCAGATGTGGCTATCTTCACGGCACCCATGTAAATGGAGAATAGCTGCATGACCACCGAATCATACACTAATGCACTGTACGTACACATACATAAATGCATGGATTTCACCATACCATATAGAACCAAGAAGCTGTCCTCCAAAAAAGGAAGCCAATCTGGTCTTCCCCTGCCATAAACAAACTCTACAACAGGAGGAGGAAACTGATGTGGAATAAAGTGAAGTCCCAAGACTGGAAAAACTCCCTTATCAGCCTCAACAAAAAGTTGAGATCCCTTATCAAATCCTCTAAAGCTAGCTATGAAAACAGCATTGCAGCAGATAGTAAAGGCAACCACCAGGCCTTCTATAGTTACGTACCGAATCTCCACGGCAATACCCAGATTTGCTTTGAGCTACTGCACAATGGTACCTTCTATATTGTGCCAACAGATATTTCCAATATACTGGCTGACAGATTCAGTGCCAACTTTATCCCCCCCCCCCCCAAAGGACCAATCACAATGCCAGTAGATTGTCTTGCAGTCAGTATTACTGCTGCACAGGTTAAAACAGCACTGTCCAAGGCCAAGAATGCAGCTTCTATGGGACCTGACAATATCCCTGGCTGTGTTCTACATGAACTACATAATGAACTGGCACCTCACCTGTGTGCCCTGTTCAATCACAGCCTCACCTCAGGCTTTGACCCTACTGAATGGTGCACTGCTACAGTCATCCCTCTCCACAAAGGAGGAGCGACTACAGACCCTGGGAACTATTGCCCCATTAGCCTGACGAGTCTGATATGCAAAGCTATGGAACATATCATTATTGACCTAATAAACAAAGATATAGGGAATCTCCAAACTCTGGATCCCAGACAGTTTGGTTTTGTGAAGGGTAGATCATGCTTGCTTAACTTGGTTGACTTCTTTGAGTAAGTCATCAGAGCTATGGATGAAGGGAAGGTGGTTCATACAGCCTACCTTGGTCTGGCCAAAGTCTTTGATACCATTTCCCACTCAGGAATCATAGAAAAAAACTTATTAAGCTAGGCATCAACCATATATCACTAGGTGGGTTACCAACTGGCTCACAGATAAAACCCACAGTGTGAAAGTAGCTGACCCCAAGTCAGACTGCATACCAGTCACAAGTGGAGAGCACAGGGTTCGGTCCTGGGTCCTCTCCTGTTTGGTATCTGCTTCTCTGAAGTCCAAGCCAACATGAAGGGACTCTGGCTGACATCCTACAGTAAGGCCACACTGAGACCAATGACTGGTGTTAGAACCATGGCCTTAAGCTCAATGTCAAAAAATGTGTCATCATCCCCTTTAGGGAAAAACCTGGTTCCCATGAATTACCACATTGATGGTAGTCCACTGAACACACAAGGCATTATAAGAGATCTGGGAACACAGGTTGACAGCAACTTCTCTTTTGACCATCACATTGCCACTGTGGTCAGAAAGTCCTATGTGGCACATCGCATTACTAAGATTTTGCATCCAGGAAGAAAGAGGTCATTGTCTCCCTCTACCCTTCCCACATTAGGCCAATCATTGAGTACAATGGCCCCATTTGTCATGTACCTCACTAGACACCTGCAACAACTGGAGAGGATGCAAAAGTACCTCACAAAGAGGATCCTAGGCCTTACACACTTGTCCTGTATGGACAGACTCAAAAAACTTACAAAGCCATGTCTGACCCAGCTCTGTTAGAAATGCTACATCTAAAGAAATCCCAATCCCTCTGCACCATACGCTCCAACCTCATTACCACAGTCAACAGAACATGCTGGAGGGACAGGTTCATAACCCAGAGACTGCCCATGCTATGGAATAGACTTCCCATACATGTCGAGCAGAGGACCTCAGTGGCCTTCTTCAAGAGAAATCTTGATGAGTGGATGGGAAACAGAAAATTCACCCTGGGGATCACTCCAGTGGCTCTACTCAACAGAGGCACTAGGAAGTAAGGTTGGTTGGCATAATGTCAGGGTTATACTATGGGCTAAGCTTGTAAAGGTCCCAGGGGCCATTAGCCTAGTGCATACACCTATGAACTTATGAAGTAAAGATGAGACGGTGCTTACCCACCTACCTGTTAAAAAGAGAGAAATTCAAGGAATGGGTAGTGGAAATTATCTGGAAGTTATTAGGGAAAAATAAAAAGTATTCCAGGAAATACAGCTAGTGAGTGGGTTAAAATGTAAATGGAGTTTAAAAATAGGGTAGAAATAAAGATCTGTTTAAGAAATAAGAATAATTTAGAGGGGCTGACAAAGCTTAAAGTATTACAAAGCAAGGGGGAATCTTGCAGAACAAGAAGAGCCATAGTTACAGAGAGCTAATGAGAAAATAACGGAGTACCTGGATAACTTGCATGAGTTTACAAAGACTGCTGTTAAGCAACTGTTTTTGATAATAACTCCGGAGCACAAAAACTTTAAGCACAATGACTTAGGCAACAGGAAGTAGAAAGGGTTGCTTCCAAACGTATGGAGCTTATAACAGAAAAGTAACGAGATCCTGTACAGATATTTAAAAATTTTATGAAAATATGTATAAAGCAGAGAAATCAGAAAATCAAGAAAAAGCACAAGTAGAAATATTTATGGAAGATTTAAATATGCCAAGCTGTAGATAAGGCTCAGCAACTAGCAGTTAAGATGGGAGAAGATGAGATAAAAATAGTGATGTCTAATCAATCTGCTAGAAAGTCTTCAGGAATAGATGGTGTTTTGGTGGAAGTTTGGATGCTGGTAGGGAAGAAAGTAATAAAGGTTTTGTTTAACAGTATTTTAAAAGGGGGGGAGGCATCAACATCCTGGACAACAAAAGCAGTGGTGGCTGTAATACCTAAAACTTTGAAGACCCATCTGATCCGGCTTTATATAAGCCCATTTCAATTTTAAACCATGATTATAAAGTGTTTGTGTATAATGGCTGAAAGACTCTATCAAAATGATGCCAAAATTGATACATTTGGAGCAGTGTGGTTTTGTGGAGGGGAAACAAACGCTGACAACATTTACAGAACAATGATGATCCAGAGGGAAGCAGTATATAAGAAAACAGTCATATTATTGGTGGGTCTTGATGCAGAGAAAGTATTTCACAGAGTACGCTGGGATTTTAAGAGTAGGGCAATAGAAGCATTTGCATTTCCTGATACACTATTGAGGTTAATTAGAAAGATATATGAGGGATCGGAGGCAAAAATCGAAGTGAGAGTGTTCCTGTCTGATAAGTTGAATCTGAACAAAGAAACCGGGCAGGGATATCCTCTCTCTCCTTTATTTGTGTTATATTTAGAACCACTGACAAAGAAAATAAGGAACTCAGAAATTCAAGTATATAATTGGTATGGTATTCAAGAAAAGCTGGCTTATTTGCAGATATTATTTTGTATACATTGGAACCAGAAAAGGGCATCTCAGTGTTGTGAAACATTCTGAGACTATACTGGGTTTTTTTTTTTTGGGGGGGGGGGCATATAAAATTAATGAAGATAAAACAAAGGCTATAGCTTTAAACTTTCTACCCACAAATGAATTTGTTCAGCAATTCCCATGTTTATGAGGACACGATAAAGTGAAAAATTTAGGAATATGGATTAAAAAGGATTCTATTATTTCAGCTCTCTCTCCACGGCATTGACTGTGTCAGAGTTGCCATAGTTTCCAGTTCTTTCCCTTGCTGTATAGCTCCAGCTGAACCTTTGTACTGAATTCCTTTCGGAGGCTCTAAAGTAACTTCATCTGTCAACTGATTAGATGATTCCTGCTGCACTTATTTCTCCTTAATTTGTGTGTCCATTGCTCTATCCTGTTGTGTTGTTATCTGAATTAAACATTTTTACACCAAATCCTTCACTTTGCAGGTAATCCATAACCTCAATTTCTATTTCTTTAACTTCTTTATTACTAATCCTCTTTTCTACTTTTTTTTATTCTGTATGATTGTTGGTATTCTTAAGGATCTGCATCCAAAATCCCCTTTTTCCTTATTTCTTGAATTACTCCTTGCTTTATCGTCATCATCCCTTTCCACTTTGAATTATAGGATGTCCTTCATGGATGCATCTGCAGTCATAACAAATGGGTTGTCCTGTCGTCAGGCAGCCCTTCGGTCGGCCGGATTCCAAAGTCTGGGTCCGGCTTCGGCTGATGTCGCACTCCACCCGACGTCATCTCTGCTGGTCTTCGGGTATAAAGGCATCAGCCGACGCCATTTTCCTCCGTCTTTCTTGCCGTGGCCAAGCAGAAGCTGTTCGCAAGTGCCGGTCGGTCAGATCCAGAGATTACTACTACGAATACTACTTGAAGACTTCTAAAAGCTAAGTACCCCGTTGGGGACTCTTTCTTGCCTCAGCCGATGTCAGAAAAAGTCAATAACTGTTTAACTTGTGGGAAACAAATACCTCATAAAGATTTCCACTCTTACTGTTTGCCTTGCTTAGGCCCAGACCACGACGTAGCAGCCTGTTCGGCCTGTGCTTCCTTCAACCGACGAACGCTTAGGTGTCGGTCGGAGTTTGCTGAACAGTTTTTCGGCTCAGATTTTGTGTACATTATGCCGTCGGATCCTCCGACTTCCCAAATTGTTAAAAAACGCAAAGAAAAAGACCGACATTCGCGGTCCGCGGTTTCGGCCGAAACCACGGTTAAGCAAGCCACGAGTGTCTCGGTTTCGGCCGAAACCGAGAAAACTGGTCAATCTTCAGCCGAATCCATGACTACTACTGAGGCTCCTGCTACCTTACCTGAATCAGCCTAAGAAATTTTACCTACAACTGTGGTTCCTACTGATCTATCAGACACCATCCCTTTGGATATCTCTACCCCAGCACGTGGTACTGCTAGGCCTCCTGCAGCCATGTCTATTAAGGCCTTTGCCAGGGCTAAAGCAGCCAAATCAGCTAAATCAGTGCCTGTTAAACCACCCTCACTCAGGCCCACTTCTAGTTCACAAATGCTGACTCTGGCAGAAGATTTAATATCCTTAATTAGGGGATCCCAATCTCACCCAGACAGGGCCTCTCAGCCCCCAGAAAAGAGACCTAGAGCAGAGCCCCCCGAGCCTGTGTCCTCTGATGATTCTGCGGATGACTCAGACATTACAGACCAGCCAGAGGCTCCTTTTTCCAATTATGAAGATTCAGATGCTGAAGAATCCATTCCAGCTGCCTCTCCACCAGAGGAATTCTCCTTTGGGGAAACCTTACATGCCATGAGAGAACAATTCCAATGGGAGGGACAAGATTTCTCAGATTCAAGAAAGAGGCTTAGGACTTTTCTGCACTTACCACAACATAGGCCCTTAGCTATACCTCCTGTCCTATCTGTTGTGGACGATGCATTTAATGATGTCTGCACTGCACCTGATTCTTTACTCCCAGCCCCTGCCAAACCAGATAGATTTTACAGGGTGCCAGACACTCATCACCACCTATACAAGGCCCCACTGGCAGACCCCGAAACTATATCCCAGGGGCCTAAGGCAGTAGCCTCGACCACAGCAAAAAACCCTATTCCCTCTGAAAGGGAATCCAGGTCCTTAGAGAGATGGGGGAACAAAGTCTACACCTCTGCTACTCTCTCAGCTAGAGCTTTAAACTGTCAGTTTCACATGATCCAATACCAAGAGTTTATGCTTGATCAGTTAATTAAAAGCTGTCCTCTGATGAATCTTTAGATAAGAAATATGTATTAGAAATGGTGAATAACATCCAACAGGTTAGTAACCATTCTTTAAAATGTGGCTATGATGCACTGGAGGCTTCATTTAGATCAGCCATGACTGGCACAGTAATAAGAAGGCATGCATGGTTGAAAGAACAGGTCTTGCGGATCATGTTAACGCTAAGCTATTGGATCCTCCTATGGATAAGGCCAGTCTATTTGGGCAAGCTGCCCAGCAGGTAATGAAGAAAATGGAAGAGAAGGCAAAATCTGTACAAACAGTTAAAGATTTCCTACAGGTTCAGCCCCCAAGGTTTAGCAGGAACTGGCCTGCCAAAATTGGTCCTTTCCTGACTCCACAAGATCACAAAGGGGCAGGAACAGACGCTCTAGGGGCAGAAATCAATCCAGAGGAGGTGCCTACAGAGGACGACAGTGGCAAGGCAATAACCGAGGCACAGACACAACCACTGCCACTGCAACAGGACAATCACAGTGACTTGACTCTGACTCCGCTTACCAGGGAGCAAATAGCAGCACCATTAGGCGGAAAGTTAGCCTTATTCTCGAAAAATTGGCACTATATTACAAAAGACAAGTGGATTTTGCAAACCATAGACCAAGGCTACGGTTCCACTTCCACACTTTACCAGTAAAAGAGGAATGCCAAACCTGCCCCAAATCAAAAATAGAAGCCCTGCACCAGATAGCGGAATTAATAAAGATGAGAGCTGTGGAAAGGGTACCAATAACAGAACAGGGCAAAGGATTCTACTCCAGACTCTTCCTAGTACCAAGAAAAGAGAAAACTGGAGACCTATTCTCGACCTGTCCATCTTAAACACATACATCATTGTCCCAAAATTCAAAATGCTGACCCTACAGCAACTTCTTCCCATGCTGGGCAAGGAGTGTTGGCTGGTAACTCTAGATCTCAAGGAGGCATACCTGCACGTCCCCATTCGACCAAATTGCAGAAGATACCTCAGATTTCTTGCAGGATCAGAGCATTATCAATTCTCAGCATTGCCCTTTGGCTTATCTACTGTGCCCAGAGTATTCACAAAATGCCTGGCATCAGTAATCGCTCACTGCAGAGTACAGGGAATCCAAATTTATCCATACCTGGACGACTGCCTGTTACAAGCGGACAACAAAAGCAAGCTGACAACAGATTTACAAAGGGTCATTTACTTGCTACAAGGCCTGGGATACACAGTCAATTTACAAAAGTCAAGGCTGATACCATCCCAGACAAGAACCTTCTTGGGCGCGGAATTGGACACAGTAAAACAGATGGCATTCCTAACTGCAGAAAAACAAAAGAGCTCCTCTTTACTTCTTGGCATTAACAAAGCAGAACAAACTAACAGCAAGAAAAGTTCTGCAGGCCTTGGGCTTCATGGCATCATGCATAATCTTGGTCCCACATGCCAGACTGCATATGAGAAAGTTACAGTGGTACCTAAAGAATTTATGGTCTCAACACAGGCACAGCTTAGAAACAGAAATACCACTAATCCCATGCTTAAAACAGGAGTTCCTATGGTGGGCTCGGCATGCCAGTCAAACCCAGGCTTACCCTTCCACAACTTTCCAGCAAACCAAACCATCACAACGGATGCCTCAGACCTAGGATGGGGGCCACACATGCTGGACAAATGCGTACAAGGACTGTGGACTCAGGACCAGCTGCACCTGCACATAAACCAAAAAGAGATGCTGGCAGTAAAACTGGCAATCCTAAAATTCAGACCATTCCTCAAAGAAGGCCATTTGATGATAAGGACAGACAACACCACAGTCATGTGGTACATCAACAAACAGGGAGGCACTCATTCTTACCCCTATGCAGAATGACTTTGGACCTTTGGAATCTGGCTCTCAGCTACAACATCCAGTTACAGGCAATATTTGTACCGGGAAAAGAGAACACCCTAGCAGATATTTTAAGCAGAACCACCTCGGATGCTCACGAATGGATGCTACACCCAGACATCTTCAAGGCCATCACAAAGAAATGGGGAATGCCACAAATAGATCTATTCGCTTCCCCACAAAATCACCAGCTCAAAAAATTCTGCACAAGGACATTCCACCCACTTGCATGGAAGGTGGACTCTCTATCCTTCAGCTGGAAAGGCCTGACAGCATATGCATTTCCACCTCTTCCCTTGATGCACAAGGTACTACTGAAAATCAAAGAGGAACGTCCAAGGATAATTCTGATAGCTCGAACTGGCCAAGGCAACACTGGTACCCATTGCTGAGGAGCATGTCTCGGGAGAAAATGTGGTCAATACCCCTGATGCCTCTGATGTTAACTCAGAACAACTACAGCATCATACATTCAAACCTAAAAACCTTGCAACTGACTGCTTGGAACATCACATAGCAGTAACTAACCCAGACCTTTCGCAAAGGGTTAAAGATATTATCCTTGAAGCCCGCAGACCTTCAACAAGAAGGAACTATGTAGGAAAATGGAAAAGGTTCGTCATTTGGAGTACTGAAAGAGGAAAAGATGTGTCGAACATAGATATTGCTAACATTCTGGAGTACTTGGCAGAGCTTCTACATACAGGCCTGTCCTATTCCTCCATCAAGATACATGCATCAGCTATTTCAGCAGAATACAGCTTTGGTCCTCCTGTCTTTTCAACACCCTCTACTCAGACAGTTCCTCAGAGGGATCAAGAATGTAAAACCTCCTAGGAAACCACCATTAGCAGCATGGGACTTGAATTTTGTACTAGAAAAGTTGACACTCCCTCCGTTTGAACCAGCAGCAACAGCAGATCTACAACACCTGTCATGGAAAACTGCTTTCCTACTGGCAATTACTTCAGCAAGGAGGGTTTCGGAACTACAGGCCTTAATGGCAGTGCAACCCTTCCTAATCTTCCATCAAGATAGGGTGTCCATGAGAACTAATCCTACATTTATGCCTAAGGTGGTATCCAGAGTGTCTTTAAACCAGGCAATCCACCTACCTACCTTCTTTCCCAATCCACAAAACAGAGGTGAAAGAATAATGCATACCTTGGATGTACATAGACAGTTACGCTACTACCTGGACAGAACCAAAGGTAACAGAAAAACTGACCAGCTATTTGTGGCCTATGCAACAGGAAGGGAAGGAAAAGCAATCTCCAAACAGACAATCTCCAAATGGATAGGAAATTGCATAAGATTCTGTTACTCCTACCATGGAAAACCAATTCCACAGAACATAAGACCTCATTCTACAAGGGCTACAGCCACTACCACAGCTTTCTTAAGAGGAGTGGCAACCAAGGACATTATTGAGGAGGCTACTTGGACCTCCGTGCATACATTTGCCAAGCATTATAATTTACCTCTATATTCTAGATCCTGAGCAGGGTTTGCCACTGCTGTACTGCAAGGGATCCTGACTACACCATAATTATTATTCCTCCTCCCCTAGTTTGGCTATGGTATTCTACCCATTTGTTATGACTGCAGATGCATCCATGAAGGACATAGTACAGATGTTCTTCATCTCACATTGCTGCAGTCCTTACACTTGGGTAGTCCGCTGTCCTCGGTCGGCCCGAATATCAAAGTATAAGGCTGACGTCGGTCAAGGCGCATTTGACTGACATCAGGACGTCAGGGTACAAATGCGCATGACCGACGTCATATCCTCAGTCTTTTTTGCCGCATGGTCCGATGCAGAAGCAGCATTGCAAGTGCCGGTTGGCGTTCTGAGATTTTTCGATTTCGAAGTTTCAGACCGAGTTCAAAGTTGGCTAAGTACCCGTTGGAATATTTTAGTTTTTCTTGCCTCAGTGATTTACGGATATCAGAAAAGTCAATAATTGCATTTCTTGTGGGAAACAGATACCGCATAGAGATTATCATACTTTGTGTATTCCTTGCTTAGGGCCTGAGCACGACGTTGTTGGCTGTCGCTCTTGTGCTAGATTCAATAAACGCACTATAAAGAGAAGGTTGGATTGTGCCAGGTTAGTCTTTGGGAAGCGGTGCAATTATAAAATGCCGTCGGATGCTCCGACGCCCGCTTCTTCGAAGAAGCGCAAGGACAAAGCAGTTAAGCCTAGGCTAGAAGAACCGTCTGTACCGGACGCTGGTTCTTTAGAGGTGTCGGTGGAGCCGGTGGCTCCACCGGAGGTTTCTTTGTGTTCCCAGGGTGAGACTTTATTATTGCAAGATGTGGCCTCTCAGGAGGCAGGTCAGGCTGAGGGAGCTTCTCAGGTTACTATACTCCCCTCCCTTCCTAAGGTGGCTAGGCCCTCTCCTTCTGTTTCAAAGGCTTCTCCCAGGGGCAGGCCAGGTTTAGCTTCAGTTGGTGTTACCCCTAGCTCTTCAGGAACTGTGCCCAAGAAGCATATGCTTAAAATGGCAGAAGATTTGATTACTCTGATTAGGGGTTCTATGCCCCCTCCTGATAAGAGACCTAGGGTGGAGCCTGAGCTAGGGAGTTTTGAGCAGGCTTCAGATGTTTCAGAGTCTTCGGCTGAAGACTTGCAGGAGTACTCTCCTTATTCTGATTCTGATGTGGATGATTCTACTCCTTCTGCTTCTCCTCCTGAGGATTTTTCTTTTTCAGAAACTCTTCATTCCATGAGGGAGCATTTTAAGTGGGAAGGTCAGGACTTCTCTGATTCCAGGAAAAGGCTTAGGGAATTTTTGTTTACCCCAGCATAGGCCTTTGGCTATACCTCCTGTTTTGGATGTAGTGGAAGATGTTTTTACAGAGGCTTCTCTTAATCCTGATTCTTTGCCTCCTGCTCCTGTTAAACCGGATAGGTATTACAGGGTGCCTGAAGCTCATAAGTATCTTTTAAGAGTCCTAGGGCAGACCCAGAAACTGTTAGCCAGGGGCCTAAAGGTGTTAAGGCTTCTGTTGTTAAGAATCCGGTTCCTGCAGACAAGGAGGCTAGGGCCTTGGATAGATGGGGAAAGAAAGTTTATACTTCTTCCACTCTTGCTATGAGGGCTTTGAATTGCCAGTTTCACATGTTGAAATACCAAAACTATCTCCTTTCACAATTGAAGTCTAAGGTTGATGCTCTGGCAGAAGGTATTGATTGTAAAGAGTTGCAAGATTTAGTACATGTTTCTGAACAGGTGGGTAAGCATTCTTTGCAATGTGGTTTTGATGCTGTACAGGCCTCGTCTAGGGTGGCTGCCACTGGGTCAGTTCTTCGCAGGCACGCCTGGCTGAGGGATCAAAATTTATCCGAACATGTTAAAACAAGGATTTTAGATGCTCCTTTACAATCTGACGTGTTGTTTGGTCCTCCTGTTGAGGCAGTTTTAAAGAAAATGGAAGACAAGGCTAAGTCTATGCAGACTGTTAAAGATTTTTTGCAGGTCCAGCCTCCAAAGTTTAGTAGAAATTGGCCTACTAAGGGGTGGACGTATCCTTCTTATGATTCCCAGTCTAGGGGTAGATCTAGGCGTGGTAGGGGCAGAGCTCAGGGCTCTTTCAGGCCTAGAACAGGAGTTCTCCTGCACAGTCTTCGGGTGAGGGTAGGGGTCAGTCCTTTCGTAAACAGACCCAATGACCTACCTTTTCAGCTGCCAGAGCCTTCTCGTCTGGCAGCACCTTTGGGAGGAAGGTTGGCACTTTTCAAAGAAAATTGGAGTTTAATTACCCAAGACAGATGGGTATTGGATATCATACACCACGGTTACAGGTTTTATTTCCATTCCTTGCCTCCTTTCAAAGGCATGCCAGACGTTCCTCCTCAACAAAGAATAGAGGCTCACAAGCAAGTTTCTCTGTTACTCCAAATAGGGGCCATACAGCCGGTCCCTATGCCAGAAGTGGGCCTAGGATTTTATTCTCGCCTGTTCCTAGTACCAAAGAAGGGGAACACGTGGAGACCAATTTTGGATTTATCTACCCTCAACACTTATCTGGACATTCCCAAGTTCAAAATGTTGACGTTACAGCAGCTTTTACCTCTGCTGGGCAAAGATCATTGGATGGTAACTTTGGATCTCAAGGAGGCTTACCTTCATGTTCCTATCAGACTAAGTTGCAGGAAGTATCTGCGTTTTCGAGCTGGGACTTCTCACTATCAGTTCTCTGCATTGCCCTTTGGCTTATCTACTGCCCAGAGTGTTCACGAAAGTTCTGGCTCCAGTGATAGCTTTCTTCAGGCTAAAAGGAATACAGATCTATCCTTATTTGGACGACTGCCTGATTCTGGCTCAAGGAAGGGAAGAGCTTCTTCATCATTTGGAATATGTGATAGCAGTGCTAAGATGCCTGGGGTATTCTGTGAGCGAAATAAAGTCCAGTCTAGTACCCTCTCAGGACATGTGCTTTCTGGGTGTGAGACTGAATACAGCATCCCAGATGGCCTTTTAACCCCGGACAAACAAAAGAGTCTATCCCTTTACTTCCATCAACTATCTCATCAGTCCGGGCTGACTGCAAGGACAGTCCTTCAAGCCTTAGGGTTCATGGCATCTTGTATTCTGGTGCTTCCCAATGCCAAACTGCATATGAGGAAGCTGCAATGGTATCTCAAAAATGTATGGACACAGCACTGCCAGGATCTGGACACTGTCATTCAAATAATACCTTGCATTCAAAAGGAATTTTTGTGGTGGGCTCAGGAATGTCACCTAAACAAGGGACTCTCTGTGACCCGGCCAGAGGCGAGTCAGATTTTAACGACAGATGCCTCAGACAAAGCTTGGGGAGCTCATCTAAATGGAAAGTGGATACAAGACAAGTGGCCTGCCAGACTACAACATCTACATATCAACATGAAGGAGATGTTAGCAGTCCAGATGTTCTTCGTTTTCCATTGCTGCAGTCCTTACTATTGGGTATAGTCCGCGTCCAGTCGGCCCGAATACCAGAGTATAAGGCTAACGTCGGTCAGGGCGCATTAGACTGACGTCAGTACGTCAGGGTACTAATGCGCATGACCGACGTCATATCCTCAGTCTTTTTTGCCGCATGGTCCGATGCAGAAGCAGTTTTGCGAGTGCAGGTTGGCGTTCTGAAATATTTCCGAAACCGGAGTTTCAGACCGAAACAGAGTTGGCTAAGTACCCCGTTGGGGAACATTTTGTTTTTTTCTTGCCTCAGTATTTTACCGGATGTCAGAAAAAGTGAATAACTGTATTTCTTGTGGGAAACAGATACCTCATAGGGATTACCATACCTTGTGTATACCTTGTTTAGGGCCTGAGCACGGCGTTGTTGGTTGCCGCTCTTGTGCTAGGTTTAACAAACGCACTATTAAGAGGAGGTTAGACTGTGCCAGGTTAGTGTTTGGGAAGCGTTGCAATTATAAAATGCCGTCGGATGCTCCGGCGCCGCTTCGTCAAGAAGCGCAAGGACAAAACAGTGAAGCCTAGGGTTGATGAACCGGCAGTCCCGGACGTCGGTTCTTTAGAAGGCTCAGTGGAGCCAGAGGTTTTGCCAGGAGTTTCTATGGAGTCTCAGGCAGAAACTTTACTGTTACAGGATGTGCCTTCTCAGGAGGTAGGCCAGGCTGAGGGGCTTCTCAGGTAACTGTTCTTCCCTCTCTTCCCAAGGTAGTTAGAGCCTCTCCTTCTGTTGCCAAAACTTCTTTGAGAGGTAGGCCTAGTTCAGCTTCAGTGGGGGCTTCTCCTAGCATTTCGGGTTCTGTACCTAAGAAACATATGCTTAAAATGGCAGAAGATTTGATTACTATGATTAGAGGTTCTATGCCCCGCCTGATAAGAGGCCTAGGGTGGAACCGAGTTTGATAGTTTTGAACAGTGTTCAGAGGCTTCAGAGTCTTCTGCGGAAGACTTGCAGGAGTATCCTACTTATTCTGATTCTGATGTGGATGATTCCACTCCAACAGCTTCTCCTCCTGAGGATTTCTCATTTTCAGAGACTCTGCATTCCATGAGGGAGCACTTTAAATGGGAAGGCCAGGATTACTCTGATTCCAGGAAAAGGCTTAGGGAATTCTTGTTTTTGCCCCAGCATAGGCCCTTAGCTATTCCTCCTGTGTTGAATGTGGTGGAAGATGGTTTGCAGAGGCTTCCCTGAATCCTGACTCTTTGCCTCCTGCTCCTGTTAAGCCTGATAGGTATTATAGGGTGCCCGAAGCTCATAAGTATTTGTTTAAGAGTCCTAGGGCGGACCCAGAAACTATTTCTCAAGGGCCTAAAGGTGTTAAGGCTTCTGTGGTTAAAAATCCTGTTCCCACTGATAAAGAGGCAAGGGCCTTGGATAGGTGGGGAAAGAAAGTGTATACTTCTTCCACTCTAGCCATGAGAGCGTTGAATTGTCAGTTTCACATGCTAAAATATCAGAATTATCTCCTTTCACAATTAAAATCTAAGGTGGATGCTTTGGCGGAAGGTATTGAGTGTAAAGAGTTGCTGGACTTGGTTCATGTGTCTGAGCAAGTGGGTAAGCATTCTTTGCAATGTGGTTTTGATGCTGTACAGGCCTCCTCGAGGGTGGCTGCTACTAGTTCTGTTCTTCGCAGGCATGCCTGGTTGAAGGATCAGAATTTAGCTGAGCATGTTAAGACAAGGATTTTGGATGCTCCTTTACAGTCTGATGTGTTGTTTGGATCGCCTGTGGAAGCAGTTTTAAAGAAAATGGAGGACAAAGCTAAGTCTATGCAAACTGTTAAAGATTTTTTGCAGGTGCAGCCACCGAAGTTTAGTAGAAATTGGCCTGCTAAGGGGTGGACATATCCTGCTTATGATTCCCAGTCTAGGGGTAGGTCTAGACGTGGTAGGGGCAGGGCTCAAGGTTCTTTTAGGCCTAGAACGGGAAGTTCACCTGCTCAGACTTCTGGTGAGGGCAGGGGTCAGTCCTTTCGTAAACAGACCCAATGACCTGTCTTTTCAGCTGCCAGTAGATTCTCGTCTGGCAGCTCCTTTGGGAGGAAGACTGTCTCTTTTCAAAGAAAATTGGGATTTAATTACTCAAGACAAATGGGTGTTGGATATCATTCACCACGGTTACAGATTTTATTTCCATACAATGCCCCCTTTCAAAGGCATGCCAGACGTTCCTCCTCCACAAAGAAAGGAGGCTCACAAGCAAGTTTCTCAGTTACTCCAGATGGGGGCCATTCAGCCAGTCCCTGTATCAGAAAGGGGCCTAGGATTTTATTCTCGCCTGTTCCTAGTACCAAAGAAGGGGAACACGTGGAGACCAATTTTGGATTTATCTCTCCTCAACACTTTTCTGGACATTCCCAAGTTCAAGATGTTGACGTTACAACAGCTTTTACCTCTGCTGGGCAAAGATCACTGGATGGTAACTTTAGATCTCAAGGAAGCTTACCTTCATGTGCCTATAAGGCTAAGTTGCAGGAAGTATCTGCGGTTTCGAGCTGGAAATTCTCATTATCAGTTCTCTGCATTGCCCTTTGGCTTATCTACTGCCCAGAGTATTCACAAAGGTTCTGGCTCCAGTAATAGCTTACTTCAGGCTTCAAGGAATTCAAATCTATCCTTACTTGGACGACTGCCTGATTCTGGCTCAAGAAAAGGAAGACCTTCTACAGCATCTGGAATATGTTATAGCAGTGCTAAGATGCCTAGGGTATTCTGTGAACGAAATAAAGTCCAGTCTAGTACCCTCTCAAGACATGTGCTTTCTGGGTGTGAGACTGAATACAGCAGCCCAGATGGCCTTTTTAACCCCGGACAAACAAAAGAGTCTGTCACTTTACTTCCATCAACTATCTCATCAGTCCGTGCTGACTGCAAGGACAGTCCTTCAAGCATTAGGGTTCATGGCATCTTGTATTCTGGTGCTTCCCAATGCCAAACTGCATATGAGGAAGCTACAATGGTATCTCAAAATGTATGGACACAGCACTGCCAGGATTTGGACACTGTCATTCAAATAATACCTTGTCTTCAAAAGAATTCTTGTGGTGGGCTCAGGAATGTCACCTAAACAAGGGACTCTCTGTGACCCGGCCAGAGGCAAGTCAGATTTTAACGACAGATGCCTCGGACATTGCTTGGGAGCTCATCTAAATGGAAAGTGGATACAAGACAAGTGGCCTGCCAGACTACAGCATCTACATATCAACATGAAGGAGATGTTAGCAGTCCAATTTGCATTAATGGCTTTCAAGGAGTTACTTCTTCCAGGGCAGGTGTTGATTCTAACAGACAACACAACTGTCATGTGGTACATCAACAAGCAAGGGGAACACATTCTTATCCTCTATGCAGGCAAGCAATGATTTTATGGGAGACTGCGCTAAGCTTGCAACTAACTCTTCAGGCAAGGTTTCTGCCAGGAGCACAGAACTCCTTAGCAGATGTGTTAAGCAGACAAATCATGGATCCCCACGAGTGGAAACTGGATCTTCATGTATTTCAGAAATTGACAGTGTCATGGGGAACTCCAGACATAGATCTGTTCGCTTCTCCACTAAACCACCAGCTGCCAAAGTATTGCACAAAGGGGTTTCATCACACAGCTTGGAAAGTGGATGCTCTGTCTTTCAGTTGGAAAAACCTTCATGTGTATGCCTTTCCACCTCTGCCTCTTCTTCCAAAGGTACTATTAAAGGTCAGACAAGACAGGCCAAGGATGATTTTGATAGCTCCAGATTGGCCTCGCAACACTGGTACCCACTACTACGGAGTCTGGTAAAGAAGCCTCCATGGCCTTTACCTCTGATTCCTCATCTGTTATCTCAGAAGGACGGTCATCTGCTCAATGTCAAGCTTCACTCTCTTCATCTAACAGCCTGGCATATTCTGTGTTGAAACACAGCAGGTCTCAACTTCCTCAACAAGTTTTAAATGTGATTATGGAAGCTAGAAGACCTAGTACAAGGAGAGTGTGCGCAGAAAAATGGAAGAGATTTTTATTTTGGAGTACAGCAAAGAATTTGGAGATTTCTGAGCCTAATTTGAGTGTGGCTCTTCAATATCTTACTGAGTTATTGGACAAAGGTTTGTCCTTCTCTTCCATTAAGATTCATGCTGCAGCAATTTCAGCTCACTATGATTGTGACCCACCTTTGTTTTCGCATCCTTTGTTCAAGCAGTTTCTTAGAGGGGCAAAGAATATAAGACCCCCGTAGAGCTCCTACTCCTGCTTGGGATCTCAATTTTGTGTTGGAAAAACTTACTCTACAACCTTTTGAGCCTGCAGCTACTGCTGAATTGAAATACTTGTCATGGAAGACTGCTTTTCTGTTGGCTATTACTTCTGCAAGAAGGGTGTCTGAGTTGCAGGCCCTTATGGCAGTAGAGCCCTTTTTGATTTTCCATAAGGATAGGGTATCATTACGTACTAATCCTTCCTTTATGCCTAAGGTGGTTTCTAGTGTGGCTTTAAACCAAACTATTCATTTGCCTACGTTTTATGCAGACCCTCAAAATAAACGGGAAAAGATTTTGCACACTTTAGATGTACACAGGCAATTGCGTTATTATTTAAGCAGGACTAAGGATTTTAGGCAGTCTCAGCAGTTGTTTGTTTCTTTTGCTTTGAGTTCACAGGGCAAGCCTGTGTCAAAACAAACTATTTCTAGGTGGATTGGCTTTTGCATTGCATTTTGTTATTCCCATCATGGCAAGGAGATTCCAGCTGGGATTAGGCCTCATTCCACTAGGGCTACTGCCACTTCAACAGCATTTCTAAGGGGTGGCAACTAAGGATATTTTGGAAGCAGCTACTTGGAGTTCAGTGCATACTTTCTCTAAGCATTATCACCTTCCTATCTACTCTAAGTCTAGGGCTGGTTTTGCCACAGCTGTTTTGCAAGGCATGTTGTCAGCTCCTACTTCTTTATGATTTGCCAGCCTCCCTTACCTCTGCTTTGGGATTCTACCCAATAGTAAGGACTGCAGCAATGGAAAACGAAGAACATAGTACAGTTTTGTACCTACCATAAATGTCGATTGCTGCAGTCCAATTTACCCTCCCTCCTTCCCCTCTGTGTTTAGGGGTGGTTGTGTAGGTGAGTTTACATGCTTATATTTTTGTATATATTCTTGTATATATTGTACATGTTTTTGGTGCAGGTATTTTGGGACTTGTCTTTTTAGGGTCTTCTGACATCTGGGGCAAGAAAAGACTGAGGATATGACGTCGGTCATGCGCATTAGTACCCTGACGTACTGACGTCAGTCTAATGCGCCCTGACCGACATCAGCCTTATACTCTGGTATTCGGGCCGACTGGACGCGGACTATACCCAATAGTAAGGACTGCAGCAATGGAATCCTCGAACATCTACATTTATGGTAGGTACAAAACTGTACTTTTGCATTAATAGCTTTCAAGGAATTACTTCTTCCAGGGCAGGTGTTGATTCTAACAGACAACACAACTGTCATGTGGTACATCAACAAGCAAGGGGGAACGCATTCTTATCCTCTATGCAGGCAAGCAATAATTTTGTGGGAGACTGCTCTCAGTTTACAGCTCAATCTTCAGGCAAGGTTTCTGCCAGGAGCACAGAACTCCTTAGCAGATGTGTTGAGCAGACGAATTATGGATCCCCACGAGTGGAAATTGGATCCTCATGTATTTCAGAAATTGACAGTGTCATGGGGAACTCCAGACATAGATCTGTTCGCTTCTCCACTAAACCATCAGCTGCCAAAGTTTTGCACAAAAAGGTTTCATCCCACAGCTTGGAGAGTGGATGCTCTTTCTTTCAATTGGAGCAATCTTCATGTGTATGCCTTTCCACTTCTGCCTCTCCTTCCAAAGGTACTTCTAAAGGTCAGACAGGACAAGCCAAGGATGATTTTAATTGCTCCGGATTGGCCTCGACAGCACTGGTACCCATTACTGAGAAGTCTGACGGAAGCCTCCATGGCCTTTGCCTTCGATTCCACACCTGTTGTCACAGGAGGACAGCCATTTGCTCAATGTCAAGCTTCACTCTCTGCACCTAACAGCCTGGCATATTCTGTTTTGAACCATAGTGGGCCTCCACTTCCTCAGCAAGTTTTGAATGTTATTTTGGAAGCTAGAAGGCCTAGTACAAGGAAAGTGTACGCAGACAAATGGAAGAGATTTTTATTTTGGAGTGCAGCAAAAGATTTTGATGTTTCTGAGCCTAATTTGTGTGTGGCTCTTCAATATCTTACTGAGTTACTAGACAAAGGTTTGTCTTTCTCTTCTATTAAAATTCATGCTGCAGCAATTTCGGCTCACTATGATTGCGACCCACCATTGTTTTCTCATCCTTTGTTCAAGCAATTTCTTAGAGGGGCAAAGAATATAAGACGAAGAGCTCCTACTCCTGCTTGGGATCTCAATTTTGTGTTGGAGAAACTCACTCTACAACCTTTTGAGCCTGCAGCTACTTCTGAGTTGAAATATTTGTCATGGAAGACTGCTTTTTGTTGGCCATTACCTCTGCAAGAAGGGTTTCTGAATTGCAGGCCCTTATGGCGGTTGAGCCTTTCTTGATTTTCCATAAGGATAGGGTATCATTACGTACTAATCCTTCCTTTATGCCTAAGGTGGTTTCTAGTGTGGCTTTAAACCAAACTATTCATTTGCCTACTTTTTATGCAAATCCCCAAAATAAAGGGGAAAAGATTTTGCACACTTTAGATGTACACAGGCAGTTGCGTTATTATTTGGACAGAACTAAAGGGTTCAGGCAGTCTCAGCAGTTGTTTGTTTCTTTTGCTTTGAGTTCTCAGGGCAAGCCTGTGTCAAAACAAACTATTTCTAAGTGGATTGGGTTTTGCATTGCTTTCTGTTATTCCCATCATGGCAAGGAGATTCCAGCTGGGATTAGGCCTCATTCCACTAGGGCTACTGCCACTTCAACAGCTTTTGAGGGAGTGGCAACCAAGGATATTTTGGAGGCAGCTACTTGGAGTTCAGTGCATACTTTCTCTAGGCATTATCACCTGCCACTTTACTCTAAATCCAGGGCTGGTTTTGCCACTGCTGTTTTGCAGGGCATTTTGGCAGCTCCTGCTTCCTTGTAGTTAGCCATCCTCCCTTACCTCTGCTTTGGGATTCTACCCAAGTGTAAGGACTGCAGCAATGTGAGATGAAGAACATAGTACAGTTTTGTACCTACCATAAATGTAGATGTTCAAGATCCACATTGCTGCAGTCCAATTACCTCCTCCTTCCCTCTGTAGTTAGAGGTGGTTGTGTGGGTTGGGTTGTACATATTGTGTATATTGTATATATTGTACATATAATTAGTGCAAGGGTGGTTGGTTGGTTGTTTGCTGTCTTTTGGTTTTGACCTTTATTTTTAGGGTCTTCTGACATCTGGGGCAAGAAAAGACTGAGGATATGACGTCGGTCATGCGCATTTGTACCCTGACGTCCTGATGTCAGTCAAATGCGCCTTGACCGACGTCAGCCTTATACTTCGATATTCGGGCCGACCGAGGACAGCGGACTACCCAAGTGTAAGGACTGCAGCAATGTGGATCTTCGAACATCTACATTTATGGTAGGTACAAAACTGTACTTTTTGTACCTACCATAAATGTAGATGTCCGAACTGGATAGCATCTGCAGTCAGGATTACCCTCCCTCCTTCCCCTCTGCGGTACTCCTAGGGTATTTACCCTCCTAATAGCTAGCTGGGGGGGGGGGAGTCTCTTATGGTGTATTTGTTTGTATATATGTACATACATGTTTATTTTTTGTGTTTGCCTTCTACTATTTTGGAAACATTGGCATTTATCCAAAATTTAGCTTTCCAAGAGGGCAATTGGCATCTGGGGCAAGAAACACTGAGGAAAATGGCGTCGGCTGATGCCTTTATACCCGAAGACCAGCAGAGATGACGTCGGGTGGAGTGCGACATCAGCCGAAGCCGGACCCAGACTTTGGAATCTGGCCGACCGAAGGGCTGCCTGACGACAGGACAACCCATTTGTTATGACTGCAGATGCTATCCAGTTCGGACATCTACATTTATGGTAGGTACAAAACTGTACTTTCCTGCTTCTGTTATGTATAAGAGCCTTAACTGTGTAGCTCTGAAATATCCCTTCAAATCAGGTTATCCTAAATCACTTTGTTTTACTGGGAGGCTCAACTTATCCTACTTTCCCCCTTGTCCTCTTTTCCCAAACAAAATTCTTTAACTCTTTATTAATTACTATCCACACCTTCTCCTCTGGTAAAAATATGCCTGGACTGTGCATAAAATTAAAGGGATTAAAAACATTTTACTGCTTGTATCTTAGTATACATATCCATAAGCAAGAGCTTTCAGTTTCTCCACTTTTTGTATTATCTATTGATGTGAAGTTGTGTAGTCTTGTCGTTTGTTCTTTACACGTGTGTTCGGAGCCGATCCATCGGCTCTGAGTCGGCCACTTTCCATGCTCAAGATCTTTGAGTTAGCTCGAGGCACAGTCCCTATCCCATGATGCTCTCCTACTAACCCCAGATCTAGTTTGCCACTGCAACGGATCGCACAATCTTCAGAGGAAGCTCGGGTCAGTAACCTTCTTTATTTTATTTAAAGAATTTAAAATTTCTTATTAGACTATCAAGGATCTGATATTTGTGAGACTTCTCATATTTCTTGTAATTGTTGTTTAGTGAGTTGATTAAAAGTTATATTTTTGTCTTCTAATTCGGAGTGGTTGCTCCTAGGACTTCAGCCTTTCTTGAGTTGCATTTACTTGATAGGGCTCTTTCAAATTTAATTCCCTATCCCCTTATTTTTCTTAGAATTATTGTATTTGAACATTTTTGTGTCGCATTTTTCTCATAGTCATTGCAGTTCAGGGATCTGAACTTTCTAAGGAGTTCTGTAGTTTCGATTTTCTGATATTGTCATCAGGGATCTGATATTTGTGTGTAATTGTTTATAATGTCGGAGAAACAAAAATCTGGTTTTAAAAGGTGTGACTGTGGACAGAAGATGTCCATCACTGATAACCATGTTTCTTGTGTGTATTGCTTGGGTCCACTACGTTTACAAGAAGATTGCTCTATCTGCCATTCCTTCAGTGGCAGGGTTTTACTAGAGAGGCGAAGGAAATTGGTCGATAGAGGGCTGTTGAAGCCAGATTTCCAAGAAGCATTAGACAAGACTGACCAGACCTCCAAGTCCTGAAAGGGGTCGAAGTTTTCTAAGGTGTCATCAGAGCACAAGTCTTCTGTTCAGAGCACCTCTGGGAAGACTCGGTCGCCAGCTTCACAGCCTTCGGAGCCATGCACCGACATCTTACCTCGGAACCAAATCATTGTGTTGGAGCCGGTGTCAGAAGTTTTAAAGTCCCCGATCCTTAAGTTGGTGGCTTTTTTGGCTCCTACGACCCGTTCTTCCGGTATCCTTTCCAACATCGATGTGAACCGTGTGGTGCAGAGACATTTGGTGAACCTGGCCCTGGCCTAATTGCTTTCAGCTTCGTCCCAGTTGGCTTCGAAGCCTATGACCCCCCCACCACGATTTCTGCAACTCCTCTGAGACCAGTTGAGCCTTCGGAGCCGGAAAGAGAGGATCCGATAGTGGTGGAACCCTCGGAGCCGAGGCCTGTTCCAGTGCCCTCGGCTCTGTCGACCTTCACTTCTTCGGTTCCGATTGAAGAGCCGACACTCTCTCGCTGGTTCCGGGGGAGAGAGTCGAACCGACACTTCGGATCTGAAGTAGCTACTTCATTTGATCTGCAACCTGTGGGTGTCGGATCCGACCTCGGATCCGGTCCGGCAGCTTTCCAAGCTCCAAGATCCGAGCTCCTAGCTCCTCCCCCTACCCATAATCCCCCTAGTACCAACCACATTACCTCAGATCATTTTTTGCCGCGGCTATAGAAACTTCCTTGTGAAGAGCTCCTGGCTGGGTGAGATCATTGCTGTTTTTTAAACCAATTTTTCTCTCAAAGTTTTTGTGTGTGTGTGTCAGTTTCCCTTTTCTGCTACTTCTGCTAGTTTTTTGGGTCACTTTTGTTAAATTTATAACTAATTTATCTTCACTCCCCTCCCCCTCCTAGTGTTTGGGTTTGTGTGTGAAAGATGTCAGAAGGGTCTAAGGCCATTTTCTCTAAATGTACTGTGTGTGGCCACAAGCTTTCTCCAACTGATGGCCACACTCAGTGCGTTTTGTGCCTGGGGTCAGCCCATTTGTCAGAGGCCTGCCAAATCTGTGCGGCCTTTAACCTCCGGGCACTCCGGGATAGGAAGAACAAGCTGATCCTGGCGGGAAAGCTCCCCCAGGAGTCGGATTCTTCTTCCTCTCCCATTCGGGCTCCTGCTGCTTCAGCAGCTTCGGCGCCATCTATCCCCTTAGCTCTACCTAGGACTCAACCTCCCTCATCGGGTTTGAGCTCTGGGGAAACTAGTGCCTCTTCTCTCAGAGAGAAGAGGCACAAGGATAAGGATGGACATAAGTCCCATAAAAGGCGGGCCGAATCTCATCCTTCGGCTCCGCCAGCAAAACTATTAAAATCTCCCTCGAGGGTCTCCGGATCCCCCTCCTCTCGGCACCATTCACCCTGTTTTGAGCCGGAGGAGGAGGAGGATAGGTCTCCCTCGAGAACTTTGAGGTGGCCCTCCCAGCCTGCCTCTACTACTTCATCGAGGTCGACCTGAAGCATCTCCAAAGCGGATATGGATCGGATGATGCATCAGTTCTTACAGACCCAAATGCAGATGGGGATGCTCTTGCCTCCCCCCCCCCCTCTGGGGGGGAGTGCAGCTCCCATATTTGCCCCGATCACTCCTTCTCCGACCCTTTTTCGGGTCTCGGAGTCATCGGATCCAGGCCCTTTCAGACCCGGGGAACTGTCGGCGCCGATAGCGGTTGTCTCTTCGACGCCGACTATACATTCGAGCTTGTCGGACCCGAGCTCTCGGGGCCAAGGGCTGAGCGTCGGATCCGAGGGAGTTGCTGTGTCTTCGGCGCTGTTGGCGTCGGAGCACACCTCTGCCTCGGCGCCAACTGCATCGGCTCTGACCCCGATCCCTTCCTCGGATCCGAGGAGATTGCTCTCAGAGGCTGGTGAGAGTGGCTCTCCTTCGGCTTTTGAGGTAGTGGAGAGGGTACTGTCTAGGTCCTCCAGATCCCTGACCCGGGCTTCGGATCCACCCGTACCCCTACTGTATGAGGGTCTGTCTTCCATCATCCGTCCATCTGGATAGCCTGCCCAAGCCCTCCAGCTAGTTTCCTTGGAGGAACAACAACCCGTGGACGAGCCCTCTTCGGGCAGTCCCACCGAGGAGGTCCCTCAAAAACATCGGTGCAAAAGGAGGCACCTGGACTCCCCCGAGTCCATTACCACAGATACGGACTTAGATGATACGGAGAGTTCCCCAAGGTCACCCCCTGAAGATGTCTCCTTTGGGGACATCATGGAAATGTTGCGTATTATAGGGGGGTGGTCAGCCCAAAAGCCTTCCCTTGATGAGTCCGTGCTCCTGGAGGCCTTTGAGGCAGGCCCATCTACCTCCTGGGTGTCCCCTCCGGCTGACCCCCTGGTGGACTTAATTATCACCAGGGCTTGGAAGGAGCCCGACACCGTGGAGCCAATTCCTCAGCCCACCCACAGATAGACCGTCTTGGGCCAAAGGAACCCCCGTTGATGCTATGTTGGTGGCGGCGGCCACCAAGAAAGAACTTGTACAGGAGAGTTCTTCGGTTCACCCGCCGGATAAGGAATCTCGAGCGCTTGACCGGATTGGGAAGCAGATGTTTGCTTCAGCGACCTTTTCCATAAGGGCGCTGAACTATATGGCACACACCATTAGGCTACAGCGAGACTTGATTAAGGAATACGCTGCAGACCCCCCAGAGTCCATGTCGGTCCCAGACAAAAAGGTTTTTGAGACTCGAATGGCCACTCTAAAATCCATCTCAAATACTTCTATGCGGCTTCTCTCCCATGCAATGGAGGGAGCCGCTAGAGCTAGCGGAGCCGGGGTCGTCTTGCGTCGTCTCTCCTGGCTCCATCTGTGCGACTTCACGGACCCCTTCAAGGCGTCCTTCGCGAATGCCCCTTTTGACGGTTCTGCCCTGTTTGGCAAAACTGTTCGCGACACGCTGGTCCAAAGTGAAAAAGACGGGAAGACGCTGTCTGCCGTCGGAGTCTGCTTCTCTAATCCTCAAAGATCCTTCTCCAGGAATCAGAGGGGACAAAAGTAGCTGTGGTTCCGTAAGTCTCAGCAATCCCATCCTGCTGTGGACCACTCGTCCTCCAGAGGCAGAGGAGGACAAGGTGGACGCCGGCCCAGAGGCAGAGGGGGGCCGTGTAATTTCGGGTCTAGAAAACCTTTCTCGGACAGACCCGCGCAACAGCCCTGAGGACTTGCCCGACTGTCCCTCTCTGGAGGCAGTCGGGGGGCGATTGTCGGAGCACCTGTCAAACTGGGAGTCCCTTACAACAGATCGATGGGTGCACCGGATCATATCCAGAGGTTACTCCATTCCATTCATAAACCTTCCCCCCAAATCCAGGCGCCTCCCCGATGTCCCACCCGATCAGAGGGAGGCAGCGGTTTTGGAAATTTCAAAGCTGCTAAGAAAAAGAGCCATCCAGCCCGTCCCCCCAGACCAGTCCGGATTGGGTTATTACTCCAGGTTCTTTTTGGTGCCAAAGAAAACGGGGGACCTCAGACCCATCTTAGACCTTTCCGCCCTGAACCAGTTCATACCCAAGGAAAAGTTCCGGATGGTCACTCTCCAATCTATTCTCCCCCTACTGCGGGAGAATGACTGGATGTGCTCGCTAGACCTCAAGGATGCGTATTACCACATATTAATGGACAAACGATCCAGGAGGTTTCTCCGCTTCCGGCTCGGAGCCAGTCATTATCAATTCAGGGTTCTTCCATTCGGCCTCACCTCAGCCCCCAGAGTGTTCACCAAGGTCATGGCAGTGGTTGCAGCCCACCTGAGACTCCAGGGCATTCAGGTCTTCCCTTACCTAGACGATTGGCTCCTCACCGCGACCAACAAGCATCAGCTCTGTGCGGCGAGAAATTATGCTCTGTCTCTGGCCCACAACTTAGGCATCTCAGTAAATGAGCAGAAATCCTGCCTGTGCCCCACTCAAGCCCTAGAATTCATAGGGGCCAGGTTAGATACACAAATCTCCAAAGTTGTTCTAACGTCAGTCAGGCTGAACAGCTTGTCATTCCAGGTGTTAGCCCTTCTTCGGAGCCCTGCTCCTCCAGCGGAGTTAGTCCTGAGGGCACTGGGGTCTATGTCAGCAGCGATCGGTCTCTCTCTTCATGCTCGTCTGCGAATGCGCATATTACAATGGACCCTTCAAGTCCAATGGTCCCTGTCGATCCACCCATTATGCATGCCAATCCCCCTGAGCAGGGTGTGCAGGGACTCCCTTCTGTGGTGGTTACAGGCGCAGGAACTCAGAGAAGGGAGACCCTTTGTAATTCCAAGCCACGTTGACCACGTACGCTTCTTGCCTCGGGTGGGGGGGGGCATTGTTCAGGCAGATCCGTTCAAGGCACGTGGACTCCCCGAGAGACCGCATTACATATCAACGTCCTAGAGATGAGGGCGGTGCTTTTAGCGTTGCAAGCTCTCCACGACCTTCTTCCCATAGGGACTATTGCAATCCAGACAGACAACATGTCAGTAGTCTGGTATATAAACAAACAAGGAGGGACCAGATCTTATCCCCTGTGTCGAGAAGCCATGAGAGTGTGGGAATGGGCGATTTCCACCAACCGCTTTCTGATAGCAACGCACATTCCGGGGCGGTCCAACATATTAGCGGACAAGCTAAGTCGAGTGTTCCTCACTCCATACGAGTGGTCTCTGAATCCATCTGTTGCGAAGCAGATCTTTCACAAATGGGCTCAGCCTCGCTGCGACCTTTTCACTTCTCCTTTAAACACAACATGCAGCAAGTACTTCGCGATAGTTCCCCCAGAGGGGAGACCCCCAGAGACGCTCTAGTCCATGCTTGGCCTCCCGGACTCCTTTATGCTTATCCCCCCCTCCCACTTATGATGAAATTCATTCAGAAAGCCTGTCGGTTGGGGAGCAGAGTTATCCTCATAGCCCCGGCCTCGACAGATCTGGTTCCCCTTTCTGCGGTCTCACTGTGTGGCTCCCCCATGGATTCTGGATCCCAGTCCAGACCTAATCTCGCACCCAGCGAGATGCCATACCCCAAACCTGGTCAATCTCAAACTTGCTGCTTGGTTGATCCAGTTCCATTAATGGCTAGGACTCCCGGTATCTCATCCCCCGTTAAGGCCATTCTGGTGGCGGCTCTTAATCCATCTACCAGGAAACTTTACAACAGTAAATGGAAACGTTTTTCCATCTGGGCCAAAGATAAAGAATTGGACCCCTTTACTGTCCCTATTCCAACTATTCTGGACTTCCTCTCCCTGCTTTTTAGACAGGGAGCAAGTGCCTCCACAGTCAAGGTGCAGTTGGCGGCCATCTCCCATTTTCATGTGGGGGATGGCATAGGCTCCTTAGCATCTACTAAGTTGTGCAAAACCTTCTTAAGAGGCGTTTTTCTTTGAAACCACCTGTCAAGACTGTGGTTCCCTCGTGGGATCTCACTCTGGTCTTACAAGCCTTAACAAGACCACCTTTTGAGCCGGCGGCCTCGGTTCCGTTAAAGTTATTGTCTTGGAAAACTGCTTTCTTAGTGGCTATTACTTCGGCCAAGAGAGTTTCAGAATTACAAGCTCTGTGTATTAAACCTCCGTACCTTATTTTTCACAAAGATAGAGTGTCCCTCAGGACTAACCCGTCTTTCTTGCCTAAGGTGGCTACAGAATCAAACATTAATCAATCAATAAATCTTCCTGTATTTTTCCCAAATTTTCACAACAAAGGAGAATATACGTTGCACAAATTGGATGTACACAGACAACTGCGTTTTTACTTGCACAGGACTAAAGAGTTTCGCAAGTCGGACCAGTTGTTTGTTTCTTATGCAAAATCAGCCATGGGCAAGGCAATTGCTAAAGTGTAGTAAATTGGATCTGTCAGTGCATTATGCTGGGATACACTTCATCTGGGAAGCCAGCTCCGGTGGGCGTCCGTGCTCATTCCACAAGATCTGTAGCTACCTCAACAGCCTTTTGGTCCAGGGTTCCAGTAGACGATATTTGTTCAGCAGCTACCTGGTCCTCATCTCATACCTTCATTTCTCATTACAAACTGGATATCATTTCCAGAAGTAGGGCTTTTTTTGGCTCCGCGGTGCTTCGGAATATCCTTCCGTAAGGACCACCCAGGTTCTATAGGTTAGCTGGGGACTCTGTCCCACAGGTTGCAGATCAAATGAAGTAGCTACTTCAGATATAGAAGTTATGTACTCACCATAACGTTCCATCTGAGTAGATACTTCATTTGTCTGCAACCGACCCCCCCCCTGCCATCCCCCGAACCTCGGGAAAAGTCTCTGATCATTTGGAGTTGGTTTCTGTCTCGAGTTGGTGAGGCAAAAAAAAACGATCTGAGGTAATGTGGTTGGTACTAGGGGATTATGGGTAGGGGGGAGGAGCTAGGAGCTCGGATCTTGGAAAGCTGCCGGCCCAGATCAGAGGTCGGATCCGACACCCACAGGTTGCAGACAAATGAAGTATCTACTCAGATGGAACGTTATGGTGAGTACATAACTTCTAATCTGAAGTAGGAGATTCATTTGTCTGCAACCTGTGGGTTATGGATCCGATATTGGATCCGAACCGGCATGGTTTTCCAGCTATGGATCCGAGCTCTCAGCTCCTCCCCTCACCCATAATGCCCTGCTCTCCCTACATGACCTCAGATCTTGTTTGCAGCGCTGGTGACCAGATTGGATTTCAGAGCTCTTCAGCTAAGTGTTAATTATTGCATTTTTCAGTGCTAAATTTAAAGATTTTCAGTTAGTTTTGTGTGAAAGTTGTAGGTTCCCTATCTTTATAGCTTAAAGTTTTTTAGTTTTAATAACTTTTATAACTTTTAGTTACCCTCCCCTCGCTGGTGCGTAGTGTGTGTTTGGGCCTTTACTTTCTTTAATTTTCAAGAATAAAGTAAAGTAGTAGTAGTATCCTTAGGATGTCTGAACCCCCTAAGGCTTTCTTTTCGAAGTGCTCTGAGTGTGGCCATAAGCTTTCCCCTGCTGATGGCCACACTTGGTGCGTTCGATGCTTTGGGGTTGAACACCTCACTTCTGGATGTTCCATTTGTGCAGGGTTCAACCCCAGGGCATTGAAGGAGCGGAGGTCGAAGCTGGTCCTGGCGGGACTTTTGCCCCCGGACTCGGCTTTGGCTACCGCTCCTTCGGGGGGTACCGTGTCTACGGTTCCCTCCTCTCTGGCTCCCCCTCCTCCACCTGGGACTCAACCTCCCTCTAGTGGTTTGGAGGAGAGGGAAGCTAGAAAGAAGGACCGGAGGGAGAAGCACCATAAGCGGCGTGCCGAGACCTCTGTTTCGGCCCCGCCTGCCAAGCGGGCTTCTCCTCCGGCCTCCTTGTCTGCTGGTTCTCCCCCTCCTCGGCTCCGGTCTCCTGTGTGCTTCTCACCGGGACCTGAGGAGGAGGAGACCCAATCTCCGTCGAGGCTATCGAGGAGGCACTCAAGGCCTACCTCGGTAGCCTCGTCGCGATCCGCATAGTTTATCTGATGCTGATCTGGACGGATGATGAGAAGGTTCATCCAGGCCCAGATGCAGATGGAGTGCTCTTGCCCCTCTGGGGAGCTCGACCTTTCTTTAAGCCTATAGCTCCTTCTCCGACCCGCTACCGGGTTGGAGCAGTTGGAGCCGAGCAGCTTCGGGCGGGGTGGGTCGGCGCCGATAGTACAGGGTACCGTTCCGACCCTGCCCTTGAGTGCCGGATCCGACCTCTCGGAGCCTGGATCCGAGCCGGATCCGGGGATCAGTGCTCGCCGGCGCCGTCGGTGTCGGGCGCACTGCCCCTCGGATCCGAGTGCTTCGTGCCGGCTCCGATCCACTCTTCGGATCGAGGGGAGCGATTATCGGATCCTTTGGTGAGGTCGGCTCCCCTCGGCTTTTGATGTAGTGGAGAGGGCCCTGTTGAGGGTTTCCGGACCCCCGGCACTTGCTTCGGCTCCGTCCCGCGCTCCATCTGCACTGGGCCAGGCTTCCACCATCCGGCCACTGGGACAGCCCGCTCCTTTGCCCCAAGTTGTTCCTTTGGAACATGACACCGCTTGCGAGGGGTCCTCTGACAGCCCCCCGGAGGATGCCCCTCGCAAGCATACATGCAAAAGGAGGCACATAGACTCCCCCGAGTCTCTCACAGAAGACACGGATTTGGAGGAAGGGGAAGGCTCCCCAAGATCACCCCCCGAGTATGTCTCCTTTGGAGACATCATGGAAATGCTTCGCATAAGGGGGGGGTGGTTTGCCCCCAAGTCTTCCTCGGACGCAAGTCTTCCTCGGATGAGTCCGTGTTCTTGGAGGCATTTGAAGCGGGCCCGTCTACCTCTTGGGTGTCCCCTCCTGCCGACCCCCTGGTGGACCTGATTACCACCAGGGCGTGGAAGGATCCGGACACCGTGGAGCCAATTCCAAAAAGGCCAGACCGTATACTTAGTCCCCCGGCTGACCGTGCCCACTGGAGTAAGGGGCCTCCGGTAGATGCCATGTTGACGGCGGCAGCCTCCAAGAGGGAACTTGCTCAGGAGAGCCCCTCAGTCCATCCCCCGAGCAAGGAGTCTCGGATGATGGACCGCTTGGGGAAGCGAATGTTTAGTTCAGCGACCTTTTCAGTGAGGGCGCTGAACTACTTGGCACATGTGATTAGGATGCAGCGCGATCTGATCAAGGAATACACTGCATCCCCCCCAGAGTCCATGTCGGAGGAGGACAAATTGTTGCACTCCACCCGTATGGCCACTCTCAGGTCCGTGACTAATACCTCTATGCGGTTACTGTCCCATGCTACGGAGGGAGCCGCTAGAGCCGCAGGGACAGGCCTAGTTACTAGACGTCAGGCCTGGCTCCGTCATTGCGATTTCACGGAGCCCTTCAAGGCGTCATTCGCGAACGCTCCCTTCGATGGTTCTGCCCTTTTTGGCAAAACTGTTTGCGATACTTTGACCCAGAGCGAGAAGGATGGGAAGACGCTGTCTGCCGTCGGAATCCGCTTCTCTGTGCCCCAGAGGCCCTATTCTAGGAACCAAAAGGGCCAGAAGAAGATGTGGTTCCGGAAGTCACAGTTGTCCCAACCCACTCCGGACAACCAGTCCTTCCGTGGCAGAGGAGGACAGGGAGGATGCTGCCCCAGGGGCAGAGGGGCTCCCAGGAACTTCGGGTCCAGAGAACCTTTCTCTGAACGGCCCGCACAGCAGCCCTGAAGGGTTGCCCGGCTGCTCCACTCTGGAGGCAGTCGGGGGACGTTTTTCGGAGCACCTAGCGGCATGGGAGTCCATAACATCAGACCGCTGGGTCCTCCGCATCATATCCAGAGGATACCGCATTCCATTTCATCACATTCCAAAACTGAAGTCCCTCCCCGACGTTCCACCCGGTCAGTGGGAGGCCGCTTTAGCAGAAATTGGCCATCTGCTAAAGAAAAGAGCCATCCAGCCCGTCCCCCCAGACCAGATCGGATCAGGGTTCTTCTCCAGGTTCTTTTTAGTGCCAAAAAAGACGGGGGATCTAAGACCAATATTAGACCTTTCACTCTTGAACCTGGCAGTTCCCAAGGAGAAGTTCCGAATGGTTACCTTACAGTCCATTCTCCCCCTTCTGGGAGAAAATCACTGGATGTGCTCTATAGACCTCAAGGATGCGTACTACCACATCCCAATGGACAGACGCTCCAGGAGGTTTCTCCGCTTCCGGCTGGGAGCCAGTCACTACCAATTCAGGTTCCTTCCCTTTGGTCTCACCACAGCCCCCAGGGTGTTCACCAAAGTATTAGCAGTGGTAGCGGCCCACCTGAGGCTTCAGGGGGTACAGGTCTTCCCTTACCTGGACGACTGGCTCCTCACCGCCCCAACAAGGCATCTACTGTTATTGGCACGAGATTCCTTTCTCCATCTAGCTCCCCGTCTGGGCATCACAATAAATGCAGAAAAGTCCAACCTAGCCCCTACGCAGTTCATAGATTTTATAGGTGCCAGGTTAGACACGAGACGGTTAAGAGCCTTCCTCACTGCGGACAGAATTCAGAATCTGCAGCTCCAGGTGCGGGCCATCCTCCACTCCAGCTCAGTTCCGGCGGAGTTGGTCCTGAGGGCTCTAGGGTCCATGGCAGCAGCGATAGCTCTTCTTCCTCTCGCCAGGTTCAATATGCGGGTCCTTCAATGGACACTCCTAGTTCAGTGGTCTTATCTTGCTCTTCCTATGCATCATCCCATTGCGATCAGCAAGGCTTGCAAGCGGTCCCTCCTGTGGTGGCTCCACTCACAACATCTCCACGGAGGCCGCCCCTTTTGTGCTTCTCCCCCTCTCGCCACGGTGACCATGGACGCCTCCCACCTCGGGTGGGGGGGGGGGCATTTTGCAGGCCGGACGGTCCAAGGCACGTGGAACGATTCAGAGACCTTACTGCATATCAATGTTCTAGAGATGAGAGCAGTGCTCTTAGCGTTGCAAGCACTACAGGGCTTTCTTCCCTTGGGAACTATTGCAATTCAGTCGGACAACATGTCTGTCATCTGGTATATCAACAAACAGGGGGGAACCAGGTCTTACCCTCTTTGTCGAGAAGCCATGAGAGTGTGGGAATGGGCAATCTCCACCAACCGCTTTCTCATCGCAACGCATATTCCAGGTCGGTCCAACATCCTTGCGGACAAGCTCAGTCGCACCATTCTCTCCCCTTACGAGTGGTCTCTCAATGCTCAGGTAGCGAAACGCATCTTCGCACGGTGGGGAACTCCTCGTTGCGATCTTTTTGCGTCTCCCTCAAACACCAAGTGCGACAGTTTTTTCGCTCTAATCCCTCCTCCCGGAGATACCCCAAGAGACGCTCTGGTGCATGCTTGGCCCCCCGGTCTTCTTTATGCTTACCCCCCTTTGCCTCTGATGCTCCACAAGTTCTTCAGAAAGCCTCTCGGTTGGGGTGCAGAATGATTCTCATTGCCCCATTCTGGCCTCGACAGATCTGGTTCCCTTTCCTAAGGTCTCACTCGGTGAATCCTCCTTGGATTCTAGATCCCATTCCGGATCTGATATCTCACCCGTCCCGTCTATCAACCCCGAATCTGGACAACCTGAAGCTGACTGCTTGGCTGCTCCAGTTCCACTCCTAATCAGGACTCCCGGTATTTCGTCTCCAGTTAAGGCCATCCTGGTAGCAGCTCATAAACCATCTACCAGGAAAGTTTACCGCAGCAAGTGGAAACGGTTCTCCATTTGGGCGGAGCGGCAAGGTCTAGACCCCTTCACAGTTCCCCTTCCTCTGGTGCTTGACTTCCTAACCACTCTTTTTAATGATGGTGCCAGCAGTTCCACGGTCAAAGTGCAACTTGCGGCAATTTCTCACTATCATATTGGTCAAGACTCCAGTCCACTGATGTCTGCCAAATTGTGTAAGATTTTTCTAAAAGGTACTTTTCTCCTCAGACCCCTGTAAAGCAAGTGGTTCCTCCTTGGGACCTATCATTGGTTCTTCAGGCCTTGACCGCTCCCCTTGAACCTGCGGCTACGGTAGATCTAAAATTTTTATCTTTCAAGGCGGCCTATTTAGTAGCCATTACCTCGGCCAAAAGAGTTTCAGAACTTCAAGCCTTATCCGTTAAGCCTCCTTACTTGGTCTTTCATCCGGACCGTGTATACCTCAGGACCAACCGTCCTTTCTTCCTAAGGTAGCTTCTGAAGCAAATATTAATCAATCCATTAACCTCCCTGTTTTCTTTCCTAAATATCAAAACAAAGGTGAATACAAGCTACATTCCTTAGATGTTCACAGGCAACTTAGATTTTATCTGAACAGGACAGCTGGTCATAGGCAGTCCGACCAGTTGTTTATTTCCTTTGCTAAATTCAACTTGGGTAAACCAATTTCCAAAGTCTCCTTATCACGCTGGATTTCGCAGTGCATCTTATTGACTTATCAAGCTTCTGGAAGGCCCGCACCGGAGGGAGTACATGCCCATTCAACCCGTTCAGTTTCCACTTCAGCGGCCTTTAAAGCTAGGATTCCTCTGGATGATATTTGTTCAGCAGCCACTTGGGCTTCATCTCATACCTTTATTTCCCACTACAAGTTGGATATTACATCTAGAGGTAGAGCATCCTTTGGCTCCGCGGTGCTCCGGAATATCCTTCCATGATGGCCGCCCAAGATTCAGGTAGCTGGGGACTCTGTCCCACAAGTTGCAGACAAATGAATCTCCTACTTCAGATTTAGAAGTTATGTACTCACCATAACGTTCCATCTGAGTAGGTGTATTCATTTGTCTGCAACCATCCCGCCCTCCTATCCCCCTGGCCTTGTCAGTTTCCTGCATATTATGTGTTACCCTTTTTTAGGGTATTTTTATTGTTGGCAAACTTGATCTGAGGTCATGTAGGGAGAGCAGGGCATTATGGGTGAGGGGAGGAGCTGAGAGCTCGGATCCATAGCTGGAAAACCATGCCGGTTCGGATCCAATATCGGATCCATAACCCACAGGTTGCAGACAAATGAATACACCTACTCGGATGGAACGTTATGGTGAGTACATAACTTCTAATTTCTGACTCTCCCTCTCGGGGCTTCGGCGCAGATGAGCTCGGTTCCATCCTCTGGTTCGGAGTCTGTGGTCTCGGCCCCTGGGAGGTTGCTGTCTTCTTCTTCAGAACCGGCAGACTCCTTGGGTTGGGAAAACGGTGCCTTCGATGCCATGAGGAGGGTCATGTCTGTTAAGACCCTTACCTCTTTGGATCTTTCCTCTTCCTCCCCTAAATGGTGGCGTTCTGTCCCTACACCACAGGTCTTCACCAAGCGTCGAGACCCAGAGCCTCAGGTAACCCCATTGGGTGACCCCTGCTTGACTGAGACTTCACCAGACGCCCCCATTGATGATGTCCTGTGCAAGAGGAGGCATTTAGATTCCCCTCAGGAATCCTTAACATCAGACACCGACTTAGAGGAATCAGAAGGGTCAACACGGTCCTCCTGTGAGGATGTCTCATTTGCAGACATGCTGGAAATATTAAGGCAGAGGGGTGACTGGCAGTATCTTACCCCTACTGAGGATGAGTCGGTGCTCTTGAAGGCCTTTGGGTCTCAACTTTCTACTTCCTGGTTACTCCGCCCTTTGACGAATTAATGGACTTGGTCGCTCGAAGGGCGTGGGAGTCTCCTGATTCCATGGAACCGGTCCCTCGGAGGCCCAACAAATTTATCACCTCCCCTCAAGACAGGTCTTTTCTTATGAAGGGAGTCCCCGTTGATGCCATGGTGGTGGTGGTGGCGGTGCCCACCAAGAAAGAGATCTTAGAAACCTTTTCTTCTGTTCATCCTCCTAATAAAGACTCCAGGACTATGGACAGATATGGGAAATGCATCTTTAGTTCTGCGACATTTGTAATGAGATCGCTCAACTATTTGACCCACTTTACCCGTTTTCAACGAGCTCTCCTCAAAGAGCTTGGAGATACTCTACAGGGCAAAACAGATGATGCTGTTTCAGAGAAATTAATGGCACAGCTTAACACCCTTAATTCTATTGTAAACTCATCCATGCGGCTTATTTCTTATGCAGCCGATGGATGGAGCCGGGCAGCAGGTTCAGCGATAGCTCTGCGGAGACAATCCTGGATGCACTTATGCTCCTTTGCGGAAGCCTTCAAGTCTTCCTTTGTTAATACCCCATTTGATGGCTCTTCCTTGTTTGGGCCTAAAGTCAAGGAGACACTCGCTAGGTGTGAGCAGGAAGGAAAGACTCTATCTGCCATAGGAGTCCGTTTTTCCACCCCCACTAGACCGTACCCCAAAGGGCAGAAAGGTGGAAAAATGTGGTTCCGAAAGTCCCAAGGAGCTTTCCAGAACACACGTAGTGAACCCCCCCCCTCCAAGGGCAGAGGAGGGGGTTATAATGGTAGACGCTGCCCAGGCGGCAGAGGGGGTCCGCAGAACTAGGGTGACAGGGAGCAGTTCCTTGGCAAGCCCTATCAGCGCTCTTGAGATGAGGCACGACCGTCCTGCTCTGGAGGCAGTCGGGGGTTGCTTAGCTTTATACCTAGATGCCTGGCTAGGAATTATATCAGATTCTTGGGTAAAAAGCATAATTACCAGAGGTTACATCATTCCCTTTTCAGAATCCCCTTCCATTCGTGCAAGAATCCCAGACGTTCCACCCAGTCTGCGGAATCTAGCAACCATATAAATTCAAAGAAAAAAGTCATCCAGCCAGTCCTGGTGGACCAGATAGGATCCGGAACTTACTCCAGGTACTTTTTAGTTTCAAAGAAAACAGGGGACTGAAGGCCCATCTTAGACCTCAGCAAACTAAATACCTTTGTCAAAAAGGAAAAGTTCCGGATGGTCATGCTTCAGTCGATACTTCCGTTTCTCGAAACAGGCAATTGGATGTGCTCTATAGAACTCAAGGATGCGTACTACCACATCAAAATGGCCAGGCCATCCAGAGATCACCTGCGTTTCCGGCTGGGGGCCAGTCACTACCATTTCCGAGCTCTGCCCTTTGGTCTCACTACAGCCCCAGTGTGTTCACCAAATGTATGGCAGTGGTCACGGCTCACCTGAGACGTGTAGGATTCTGGGTGTTTCCATATCTCGACGACTGGCTCCTCACCGCCACCACCAGACATCAACTAATTTGCACCAGAGATTACACTATCAACCTGTGTTCCAGGTTGGGCATAACCTTAAATTTTGAAAAATCTGCTTTATTGCCGTCGCAGCATATTTCCTTTATAGGAGCAGATCTAGACACCACCACCTCCCTGGTCAGATTGCCTCTAGAAAGAGTAATATCTTTGCAAAGTCAAGTGTCCTAGTTGTTAATGGAAAGGAGAGTTCCGGCATTCCAGGTTCTGAAGCTGTTAGGGACCATGGCAGCTACACTCATAGCGGTTCCTATGGGATGAATGCACATGAGGATACTCCAATGGCTACTATTCACACAGTGGTCTTATCAGCAGCTTCCAATGTCACACAAGATTATTCTGACAAATGCTTGCAAAAAGGACCTTCTTTGGTGGTTGAACAGCCACCAAGTTACTGTAGGTCGCCCATTTATACTTCCCCACCCTCCCACAGCCACAGTGACTACGGATGCTTCCCTGATAGGGTGGGGAGGGCTATTTCAGGGAAGAACTGTCCAAGGCACTTGGTCAGACATGGAATCTCATTTGCACATCAATGTCTTAGAGTTGAGAGCAGTGTTTCTAGCGTTGCAACACTTTCACAACTCTCTACCTTGAGAGACGATTGCAATACAGACAGACAACATGTCAGTAGTCTGGTACATCAAAAAGCAAGGGGGAACCAAGTCTTACACCTTATGCCAAGAGGCTCTGAGACTTTGGCAGTGGGCTGTATCCACCGGGCACTTTCTGATAGCAATGCACATACCGGGGTCATCCAACGTGATAGCGGACAAACTGATCAGAGCCATTTTGTTGCTCCACGAGTGGTCCATCAAAGAACGAATGGCGGAAAGGATATTCCGTAGATGGGGCCAGCCTTGCTGTGACCTTTTTGCATCCCCAATGAATACAAAATGCAGAAGCTACTTTGCCCTGTACCCCCCACCGGGGGACAGCCCAAGAGACTCACTTGTACACTATTGGCCCTCGGATCTCCTATATGCCTTCCCTCCAATCCCTCTGATTCCCAGATTCTTACAGAAAGCCAAAAGCCTGGGAAGAACTGTTATTCTAATAGCCTCGTTTTGGCCTCGGTAGATATGGTTCCCCTTCCTACAGCAATACCAAGTGGAAGAACCTTGTGTTCTGGACCCAGTGCCAGACCTTCTGACTCATTAGTTGGGAATTCTTCATCCCTCTCTTGTCTCCCTCAAGCTGTCAGCTTGGCTGCTCCGCTTCCCAACCTAGCCAGGTCACATGATTTGTCACCAGCGGTTCAACATATTTTAGTTTCCTCTCACAAAGTCTCCACCAGGAAACTTTATAATAGCAAATGGAGGCGATTTGTTCATTGGGCTTCTCCGCATGGTATTGATCCCTGTGTTGCCCCTTTTCATAGTTCTCTGGAATTCTTGACTTCACTCTTTCACAATGGTGCTGCAGCTTCTACGATAAGGGTTCAATTAGCTGCCATATCTAACTTCCATGTGGGATGCAGTGGCTCAAACATTATGTCCCACAGATTATGTGTAAAGCCTTTTTGAAAGGGACTCCTCACCTTAGGCCACCTATCAGGCATCCTGTTACTCCCTGGAATCTGAATTTGGTACTATCTCAACTCATTCTTCCACCTTTTGAGCCTGCATTATCTTGTCCTTTGAAGTTCCTTCCTTGGAAGACAATTTTCCTAGTGGCTATTACTTCGGCACGTAGATTTTCTGAACTACAAGCACTTTCTATCAGGCCCCCATATCTAGTCTTTCACCCCGACAGAGTGTCTTTAAGAACAAATCCTACCTTTCTTCCTAAGGTCTGCTCCGAGGCAAATTTGAACCATTCTATTGACCTTCCTACTTTTTTCAGACGTCATGCTAATAGAATGGAGTACATCTTACATAAGCTTGATGTTCACAGACAATTGAGGTTTTACTTAGACAGAACAAAAGAATTTAGGAAATCTGATCAACTATTCGTTTCCTATGCAGACAGTAAGAAAGGTTTGTCGGTATCCAAAGTTACATTGTCCAAATGGATTGCTGACTGTATAAAATTTGCATATTCTTCAGCTAAACAACCTTTAGAACGTGAGGTGAAAGCTTATCTACCAGGGCTGTTTCTACATCTTTAGCACACGCAGCCCATCTACCTTTGGACACCATTTGTGCAGCTACTACTTGGTCCAAACCTCATACGTTTATCACTCATTACAAAGTAGACAGGGCCGCCAGGGACAGGGCTTCCTTTGGTTCCACTGTTCTCAGGAATATACTCCCATGAGCCGCCCAGGATTAGGGTGCCTGGGACGCTACCCACGTGTAAAGAACAAACGACGAGATTGAACAACTTCACATAAAGAAGTTATATTCTTACCATAACATTCCATGTGAGTTGTTCATCTCGCCTTTGTTCTTACACTCCCTCCCACCTTCCCCCTCCAGGTTATGGAAGAACAGGTATGACTGGTGGTCTGGTTGGTCTTGCTAATGTCCTTCTTTCCAACCAGATTATTGTTTAGCTATTGTAAGTAGTTATGCACTTTGTACATTGTTTATAATTAGTTGCTTAGTGTGTTTTTTTCTTGCTGGTTCAGCAAACTAGATCTGGGGTTGGTAGGAGAGCATCTTGGGATAGGGACTGTGCCTCGAGCTAACTCAAAGATCTTGAGCTTGGAAACTCGTAACTCGGAGCCGAACCCACGTGTAAAGAACAAAGGCAAGATGAATAACTCACATGGAACGTTATGGTAAGAACATGACTTCTTTTTTAGTCTATTCCCATGTATCCTTAACCATGGCCACCCTTGGGGATGATGAAGTCTACATCACATGGGATCACCCATTACCAACAGTTCAAAAGATAGATACGAGAAAACTAGATATAGTGGTCCATGAAAAGAAGACAAAAATAGCCTTGATTATTGAAATCACTACACCCAAATCATTACACCCAGTGACTACAGTGTCTTGCATACAGAGAGACACAAAGTCATAAAATATCAGGATTTTCAGGCAGAAATGAAAGCAATGTGGATGATACCCAGACAGTTCCAGTAGTAATAGGAGCAATGGGTCTTATAAAAAAGAATCTACAATCGTATTTAGATATGTTACCAATACATGTAACTCTGTACGAACTGCAGAAGAAGTCAATACTAGGTACATTCCAGGTGTTGCAAAGAGCACTTCTGGCTGACATCAAAGATTGAAACAATACTAATTTCATGAACTTTAATTATACTTAGACTTGGGAATGGGGTCCATTCCCATCATGGTATTACAAACCCCAAAGATTTGGAGAAATTAAAAAAAAAATTATATTCATAAAGTAGCAGAAAGAATACTAAGAACTAAGCCAGCACAGGAATGGAGAGGGAGATTTTGCTGATAGGGATGACTGCAATCAGGGGTACAGAGAGTAGGCAAGAGGGGGCTGGAATTTACTCTGTCAGGAATACTGGGCAAGCAAATGAGTGTAACTAAGGACATTTTTTGAGCTGGAATGCAGCATGTGAATTGTGTTTTAAGTTTAATTCTGATGACTGTCAAAAAGCAGTTACTAGAAAATGGAATTCAAAATCTAAACCACCTATACTTGAAGTAGTGAATGTTATAACAGAGATAAAAGAACAAGAAGTGGGATCTTTGGAAAAGGGTAAGAATAAATTACATATAAAAATGGAAATTGTGGGAACAGTACATGCAGAAAAATGTTTTGGAGGAGGACTGAGCTTTAAGTGCAGGCAGAAACTGAATAATTTATGTAATGTTTTGATTATGTAATAGATAATATACGATGTTTAACATTTGTAAATGTGAACTTGTTAGTGTAGTTTGATTTACTTTTATATAAATTTGCCTATGTCACAAGTGATACAGTAATTCAGTAAAGATGTATTAAAAAACAGCCAAAAAGTCAGTGTGAGATAAAATGTGCTTAATCCTAGAGATTTTTTACCATCATAGTACCGCAATTACATTCCTAAGTTTCACCAGTACCATCAACCAACTCAGAAACAGTGGTAAAATAGTCTCTGCAGTCTTTTTAGACATGTCCAAGGCCATTGATATGATCTCCCACCCCAAACTATTAAGTACACTCTCTAAACTGAACCTCAGCCCCTCTGCACGTCAGTGGTCTGAAGCTATCTACAGGACCAACAAAATCTGTAAAATGGCTTAATGTCCTATCATCCCCTCTTCCTGTCACACTAGGAGTACCTCAAGGCTCAATTCTTGGGCTGCTACTTTTCACTAATTTTACAAACAACCTCCATAATGCTACCCCACTGGCTTTAACTATCCAATATGCAGATGACACAACACTTATATGCTCTGCTAATAACCTGCAACACCTCCATGATATAAACCAAAAATCATTCTCAGATATTGAGCTATGGCTCTCTAACCATCAGCTCATACTCAACCCCAGTAAAACAAAACTCATGATCTTCCAACCCACAAGATCCTCTCCTACCCCAGCACCTTCTACATCACAGCTAGGAGTAATAATAAAATTAATGCCAATTCACAAACAAAACTACTAGGAGTAATAATAGATAACGACCTAAGATTTGACCTATATATGGCACAAACAATTAAGAATGTTCACAAAAAATGGGTACTTTTTACAGAAATAAAAAGTATCTAACCAGCTCTAGGGTTGCACCTCTAGGGTTGCCATTGCTAGAACCCATTTTCTATCAATGTTTCTGTATGCTTCCCCAATTCTCACCAACCTTAAAAAGACAGATTTAATTAAACTTGAAACATGCTACAATAAAATAGCTAAATTTGCAACCAACTGCCCACATCATACCCAACACTGTTACTCCTTAAAAAAACGTTCACAACTTCTATCCTATAATCAATTAACCTTAACACATAAACTAGTAGATCAACCTGAAAAAAACCTTGCCCTTCTAAATGTTTTCCAGCCCCATACCACAAATCGAAGTCTTCGGTCAACAAATAAATCTCTACTACAAGTGTCGAAATCCACTAATACGGCTGGGGACTCCCTATTTTCTCATCATGAATCAACAAGGTGGTATTCACTACCTCACAACATCAGAAACAACACAAATACCAACTAATTCAAACAGATTCTTAAAAATGATCTTAATGACATCTAGCTTCGCTCCCGTACTACTCCAGGCTCACTAGTTTTAATAGTTTCTTGTCATAATTTTTCTTCCCTGACCACTTCATAATCTATGCTCTTTCTCACATCCAGATAATCTCTGACATCATCCTTTTCTATCCAGTTTCCCCCCCTACAAACCCTTTCTCAGCTTACTGTGAGATAGTTCAATGTCTATACTACAGTAAGAAATTATATCAGATGATTGTTTAATGCAAATGTCAGCTATAATAGCATAGAATGTAATTTCTGGTGTACTGTGTGTCTTGTATATTTTTATATAATTTCTTGTATAAGTTTGATATGATCTCTATATGTGGAGCTTTTCTCCATGGACCTCCACTGAAATGGGCCTTATCCCAGTCGGACATTGCCGGTAAACAAATGTAAAATAAATAAATAAAATAATTTTTTGCATTTAGAAATAAGGCCGTTTTGCTGGAGAAACTTGGTCTTGAAGTGTCAGCCTACAGTTCAGGATTATACCTATATTATGCACCTTTTCAACAAACTCAAGCTTATTGTGAACATTAGAAATGAAGGAGCAGAAGATTCCCTTAAGGAAGTATTAATTGTCATGGCCTCCGGTTTAGCTGTGTTGATTTTCAACCGATTAAAAATAAGAATACATAATTGCCATATCATCCTGTGGAAAAGACAAAGCTGGCTACATTCAGCATAATTATGCAGAGCCCTTCTCACACAAGATGAATATAAATGGTGAAAAATGAAGTGTCACCTGGTTCACGGCTCCAGACAGTACCCCTGCAATACCAGGCTACAACTTTTACCACACTTTTCGGCCACCAAACCAGGACCGAAACACTAAAGGTGGAGTAGTGTCCATATTCACCAAGGATATTCACAACACCAGGCTAGTTGCCCAACACAATGCATCTGAATTTCTCCAGGTGCAACTAACACTAGGTAAGACTGCAATCCAAATTGTAGCTTGCTACAGATCCCCCACCATGCCCCAAGATTCTCACTACACCTTTCTAAACATACTAGAAAATATAAAGATACAACCAAACACCCTAATACTGGGTGATTTCAACTACCCTGCCATTAACTGGGAAAACTACTTGTGTACCAACACCTTTGCCCACCGGTTCTTGGAATTCATAAATTCCAATGCCCTGGATCAACTAATCCTTAGTCCCACCAGGGGCTCCAATATCCTAGACCTGGTCATTACCAACATGGGAAATCAATGCTCCACACCTATGGTCACCACCTCATTGGTCAGGTCTGACCATAAGCTAATCATAAGGCTTTTTTCAGTTATGTTAGAAACCTGGGATGCAACTCCCAGACTTGTTCTGAGTTGATTCTAAACGACAAAAAATACACTGAACCCACAGACATCGCCAATATCCTGGAAGACAGGTTCAGTGCAAACTTCTCCACCCCCTCCCCCCCAAAAGAGCAAGTATCTATCCCGGCAGAGGGCTGCCTCCCAAACATCTCTGATGCTCAGGTGAAGGCTGCCCTCTCCAAAGCAAAAAACACTGCTTCCATGGGACCAGATGGCATCCCAGGTTGGTCCTACATGAACTCCAAGAGGAACTAATCCCTCAAATAAAACAGCTATACAATCTCAGCCTCACTACAGGATATGTGCCCACAGAATGGCGTACAGCAACAGTAGTCCCACTCCACAAAGGTGGAGCCTCTACGGACCCTTGAAACTATCGCCCCATAAGCCTGACTAGCTTAGTCTGCAAGGCTATGGAGAGGATCATCATGGAGCTCATAAACAAAGACATTGAGGACCTACAGACACTAGATCCTACCCAGTTCGGCTTTGTCAAGGGCAGATCCTGCCTTTTGAACCTGGTTGACTTCTTCAAAACAGTCACCAAAGCTATAGATGAAGGGAAGGTAGTCCACACAGCCTGTCTGGACCTTGCAAAGGCATTTGACACAATACCCCACTCGGGCATCATAGATAAGCTATCCAGCTTAAATATAAACCCCTATGTCACAAGATGGGTCGCAAACTGGCTCAAAGACAGAACTCACAGAGTGAGAATTGCTGGAGCCATGTCAGACTCGAAACCGGTCACAAGTGGCACCCCACAGGGTTCTGTCCTGGGACCACTCTTGTTCGGTATATACTTTTCCGAGGTACAGGCAAACGTGGGAGGACTATGGCTCACCAAGTTCGCAGACGACTGCAAACTGGGCGCCATAATCAACTCTCCAGCTGACAGAAACATCCTTCAAAAAGGTCTCACAGAGACAGATAACTGGTGCCAGCGCCATGGTTTAAAGCTAAATGCCAAAAAATGTATAGTCATACCCTTTGGCAAAAACAATGTGCCCACAAATTACCACATAGGCGGAAACCCATTAAGTACAGAGAAGATTATTAGGGACCTGGGGACCCAAGTTGATAGCAATCTCTCCTTTGAAAACCACATTGCCAAAGTGGTTAGAAAGACCTTCTACATAGCCCACCTCATCACGAAGGGTTTCACATCTAGATCAAGAGAGGTAATCGTGCCCCTTTATTCATCCCTCATCAGGCCCATCATAGAATACAATGCCCCTTTTGGGATGTACCTTACCCGACACCTGCAGCAATTAAAAAGACCCCAAAAGTATCTCACCAAGAGGATCAAGGGTCTCAAACAGATGCCATATGCTGCTCGGTTAAAAAAACTCCAGCTCTACTCAGTTGCATACCGCCTACTTGAGGCGATCTATGCCTGACATACAAAGCTATGTCAAATCCAGAATTAATGGACATGCTCCACCTCAGTAAATCTAAATCCCTTAGAGCCACACGCTCAAGGGACTTGAACCTCAGCACAGAAATAAATAGAACTTGCTGGAGGGACAGGTTCATAACCCAGAGGCTCCCTTCGCTCTGGAATAGAGTTCCAGTTCATGTGAGGCAGAGCACCTCACTGAATCTCTTCAAGAAAAATCTCGATAGGTGGATGGGGGATCGTAGGTTTGTCCCAGGGATTACTCCCATGTCACTATTAGACAGAGGCACAGTAAACTAAACCTTAAAAAGGGCACAGTATACGCAAATCAAGGGGTGGTGTAAGCCATACAGAATTTGGCTAGGCTTATAATTGCCCCAGGGCAGATAGCCTAGTATGAACCTATGAATCACTCTTGATATCCACATCCCACCCCCACCCCCGAGTAAGGAAACCTCCGTAAAAAAACTTCACCAAAGCCAACATCATGCTACTCAAGTCAGAAGTGACAAACTTCATGACACTCATGCAGGCGTGAACTGAAAGTTCAACTGCTGAATCCTACACTATGGCACTGCATGAGCACATCCACTCGTGCATGAATCGTGCCATCCCCAATAGAACCAAGATGCTCTCCTCCAAAAAAAGGAAGCCAATCTGGTGGTCCCTTGCCATAAACAAACTTTACAACAAAAGGAAGAAACTGTTGCAGAAAAGAGTAAAATCCCAGGATGCAAAAAACTCCCTTACCAGCCTCAATAAGAAGCTGAGATCCCTCATAAAATCCTCCAAAGCTAGTTACGAAAATAAAATTGCCAAAGATTCCAAAGACAACCACAAGGCATTCTACAGCTATGTCAAGAATCTAAATGGTAATGCTCAGATCTGCTCTGAGCTACAACAGAATGGCATTAAATATACTGATCCCAAGGATATTGGCAATATCCTGGCCGATCGATTCAGTGCAAACGTCACCCCCCTCTCACACCTTAAAGGGCCCATCTCAATACTGAAAGATTGCCAAATTCCAGTAATGGCCACACAGGTAAAAAAACACACTCTCCAAAGTTAAGAATACAGCATCCATGGGACCAGATGACATCTCAGGGTGTGTACTACATGAACTACAAAATGAAATGGTACCTCAGCTAAATGTCATGTTTAATCATAGCCTCACCTCAGACTTCGTGCCCACTGAGTGGTGCACATCTACAGTTATCCCACTCCACAAGGGGGGATCCACCTTGGATCCCGGGAACTACTGCCCCATCAGTCTGATGAGTTTGATCTGCAAGGCCATGGAACGTATTATCATGGAACTTATAAACAAAGACATTGGCAACCTTCAAACACTGGAGCCACGCAGTTTGGTTTTGTGAAGGGCCGATCTTGTCTCCTGAACCTTATTGACTTCTTCAAATCAGTCTCCAGAGCCGTGGACAAGGGTAAGGTGGTCCACACAGCCTATCTGGACCTCACCAAGGCCTTCGACACAATCCCTCACTCTGGAATCATAGATAAACTTACTAAGCTAGGCATTAATCCCTACAGCACCCGAAGGGTTGCCAACTGGCTTAACGACAGAAACCCACACTGTAAAAGTAGCCGACTTCAAATCCAGCTCCAGACAAGTGGAGTACCTCAAGGTTCAGTCCTGGGACTGCTCTTGTTTGGCATCTACTTCTCTGAAATACTGGCTAACAAAGTTCGCAGATGACTGCAAACTGGGAGCCATTATTGAATCCCCAAATGATGTGGATATTCTACAAAAGGGCCTTACAGAAACGTATGCTTGGTGCCAGAGCCATGGGCTCAAGCTCAGTGCCAAGAAATGTATAGTTATCCCCTTTGGGAAAAAACATGTACCCATGAATTACCACCTAGATTGCAGTACACTAAACACCGAAAGTGTGATAAGAGACTTAAGGACACAGGTGGACAGTGGTCTCACCTTCAATAACCACATCGCTACAACAGTCAGGAAATCCTTCTATGTGGTACACCTCATCACTAAGGGCTTTTCATCCAGAAAAAAGGAGGTCATTGTCCCACTATACTCATCCCTCATTAGACCCATTATAGAATACAACACCCAGTTTGGTATGTACCTCTCAAAATATCTGCAACAACTGGAAATGCCGCAGAAATACCTCACTAAAAGAATCACAGGCCTAAAGCAAATGCCCTATGCTGACCATCTAAAACAACTCCACCTATACTCTGTCGCATATCGTCTACTCAGAGGCGATCTCTGCTTAACGTACAAGACCATGTCAAACCCAGAGCTGTTGGACATGCTATACTTAAAAAATCCTAATCCCTCAGAAACACATGCTCCATGGATTTAAACCTTGCCATCGCAATGAACAAAACATGCTGGAGGGATAGGTTCCTGACCCAGAGACTCACCAAACTCTGGAATAGACTGCCCATACATGTCAAGCAGAGCGCCTCTTTGGCCCTCTTCAAAAGGAAACTTGATGATTGGATGGGAGCTAGGAAATTCACCCCTGGGATCACGTCAGTTGCCCTGCTAGAACAGGGGTCCAGGGAAGTAAATACTGTGGGAAGAAATAGCCATGGAATTGTTATGGCTAGGCTTGTATAGGCCCTAGGGCCGATAACCTAGTACCAACCTATGACCCTATCAGATGGTGACCTGTGTACTCTACTCTCATGAGATAGTAGGAAGAGGTGTTTTTCCTGACAAAGTATGGCCAGAGAAGTTAGACGTGAACCAATATAACACTGCAGAGGAGTTGTTGCAGTAAATTCAAAAGTGCTCATTGAAAATGCCATTGGCAACAGTATCAAGTGCAGCAGAGAGATCCGGGAACACCGTTACTGAATAGTTCCACTGGCCTTGAGCCATTAGGAGATCACTGACTACTCAAATGAAAGCAGTTCCTGTACCATGGCAGGTCCAAAACCCACACTGAAAGGAATCCACGTGCTCACTAACTGTGAGGTAAATTTCAAGGTATTTATAGATGCCCCTTTCAATAACCTTCCCCAAAAAGGAAGATTAGAGAATAGGCAGTACTTGTCAAAGGTGTAGAGTTCCAGAGACTGTTTCTTGAGAAGAAGGATGGCAAAGGCATATTTTGAGGATAATGAAAAAAAAAAAAAAAACTTTAAAAAACAATAACAAAAGTGCAGTGTTAAAACTGGAACAATAAACACAGTTGGGGGGGGTAACAGAAAGCAACAGCAAAAACTCAAATTTAGGGCCTTAGCAGACAGCTAGAGTAGAATATTCAAAACAGCATTAACTAAAAGAAGGACTCAATTTCTGTGCCCCACAAAAACTATGGTGAGGAAAAATGGCAAAGCAAGTATGTGTTAGACACAAAGCAGTAAATAATATTTCTTCCAGGATTCCAGCAGTGAAAGTAAAACCAGAGATCCTCTGAAAAATATGTGAGTAACCAAATGCTCCAGATGGTAGATCTTGCATTTGATTTGAAATACAGATAAGACTGAAGCTAGAAATAATAAATATGTACCCAAAGTTAGGAGCAGGAAGCAGGACCAAGTACCAGGCAGGATACTCTAGATATAGATCCACTCAGGCAACCATTATGGCTGATGGAAAAACTGCTGGCAGGAGAAATGCAGACTGAATAACTAAAAATCATTACATTCTTCAACACCCATGGTTTCTTAGTCCAATGTCCTGTCACTATTCCCAGATCTGGCTAAGAGACAAACTGTTAAAGGCAGTAAAATAAGCTAAAAATTTCAACGGTCGCCTTTGCTGAAGATACTGTGGTAGATGTAGTTAGAAGTGAAGAGGCTACAGGGGAAAGTGCTGAAATCGAAAACCAATGTTAAGAGTTCTGATAATTGTCTGTAGAAGCCGATGACCTGTAGAACTGAAAGTAGCCGGTTTTACAAATCATTGTTCTTTTTGTTGTTATGGATATGATTAAGGCTACAAGATTAAACCGCAGAGATCTAGAAAGTCAGTGTTAAAAATTCTGGTGGCATTAGTTATACCTGCTAAAGCTTCCATGAAACTACTGTGAAGGAAAATTGCATACAAAACTGGAAATGCAGTGACATATTAGTATTAATTCAAACAAAGCTGAATGGTACAGAATCCTGACTTAAATAAATTAGGATAACAAATCTTCCAAACTAGGAGTGAGTTTAAGTAACAAAAAAAATATCTAAAAGGAAGATAGGACTACAACCTAAGCAGCCAAGTTGCTGTCATCTTGCTGATTTGTGACACAGGGTATGTACTGGTAATTGACAACAGAGTGGAGAGCGGAGTGTAGAGAACATAAGACTTCATAGTACCTAACCAGGCAGTATGCCCATGAAAGGGCATAAAGTACCATATTTGCATACAAAAATCCAAATGCAACTTTTCCCTTAAAGTAAAAGATGACTAATTTTACATGAAGGAAATAGTCAAAATTAACTTTGCTTTACGTTTTCATATTGCGACTGAATTACATACATGTTGAGGAGAAATTTTCTTCCTTCCATTCTTGCAAGCCCTGATTACAGAAAGTGCTTCTGTATCATATGTCATTGTAAAGATCAATTTGGCCTGTAGATTGGTATTGTGGAATTACAACTTTGGTTCTTCATTCCTAAAGGTGTGATGTAACCATGTCTGCGATAGTAACAGTCAAGCTAAAATGTTTGTATTAAATTGGCTAATGCTTACTGTATCTCAGCTTGTTTACCAGTTGAATGTTAATGGATATATTCCTTCTTCAGATTTGCTGTTAACATGTTTATTACATCATTGTTTATTTGTACACTGACAAAAAGTGTGTTTGTTGTCTTGTTTTGCTTAATCTCCAAAGAATGGTGTACTAAAAAGTGCTGTTACTTACATCCCTATATATTTGTACACCACCAATGCCGATTTGCTTGCACAAAACATGTAGATACGATGTTGTCTTTTCTGGCTAGGTTCATCCTGTGGGGGTTATTGGATCAGACTTTGATCCAATGCCAGACGACTCCCAAGACTTCAGCTCGGCAAGCTCCGCCTCCTCTAACCATAACCCTCCACATTAATAGAATTGCCTCAGATCTAGTTTGCTGCCATACTGGGCAAAATCTCAGTCATTTGCTCCTTCCTGCATCTTTTTTAGAAAGGGTTTTTGTTCCTCATTTCTTCAGGACCGTGCCCACACCCCATTCCCATGGCTCCTGACATTTGTTTTTTTTTTTCTCCTGAGCCGCTTGAATTCATCGCTTTATTATTTCAATGCAGGGTGTAATTTCTAACTTTCATTTGTTAGTCTGTCAAAAAGTAAGCATCCTTTGTTCCCAAAGGATCATGAGTTTTGTACCTCTATTAGACTGATTCGAGCAGTGTCTTCTGTGGCTGTTCAGTCCAATCTAGGAGTTGCAGTTCTTTCCACATTCTAAGTAGCAATAGTCAGATCTCAGTCTGGCATCACAGGCACAGATCTTCCTGAGGACTTTTATCTTCTGCTCTCCTTGCCATACATGGTGAGAGCTTCCTTCACTTCCCATTTCCAGGCAATCTTGTCTGAGGTGAGAGAATACAGGTACTCATGCTAATGAACAGAGCACTGAGGTCACACTTGTAAATGCCCTTGTAGTGCAATTTGGGTCGCCCCTTCTGCCACTTTCCAGACTCCAGCTGTAAAAAACAGAGGTCTTTCAGTATTCAGCCATCTGTCATGCTTGAGACATGACTCAACCAGCGCATACATCTCTGTTTTAGGAAAGTGAACATGGAAGTGGTGCCTATCCCTTCAAGCACGCATGCTGTTGGGAATCTTGTCATGACATTGACATATCAAGTATGTGCCTAAGGCAGCACATATGGAATACATTGAGCCACTGATCCTCTTTTGAGCTCAGCCCATGTTTCACTGCCATACAGTAATGTGATTAAAGCACAAGCTTGTGAAACTGCACTTTGGTATGCACACTGAGTTTATTATTAGCCTCTGCTGTTTTTGTCAGCCTGGGAAATGTTGTGGCAGCTTTCTCAATGCACTTGATCTTGCTATCAACTGACAAGTTGTCAGAGATTGTAGATCCTAGGTACATGGACTCATGGACAACCTCCAGCTAATAGTCACTCACCTTGATTGATGGCTTATTGCCTCCAATGTGGCCCATCTCCTGGGTCTTTAAACTGTTTGGGAGGCCACATACCATACATACGTCTGCAAAACATGTCATGAGTGATTGGTGTTCTTGCTGAGTGTGAGCCACAATAGTTGCGTCATCAGCAAGCAGGAACTCCCTTAGATGCTTCCTAAGCACTCTGGTCTTTGATCAAACAGTTTGAAGAGACTCTTCAGTCTGTCTAATATGGTCATGACATTGTATGACTTGTAACTTCATACGTATAAATGCTCCTACAAGGTCATTTACTACTCTATAGATTACTACCATGTTCAATAGTTACCATTCATTCTTATTGCTACTTATCTAGGATGGGATGACAAGTGTATATGTAATAGAAATGCTTAAATTCTAATACAAAACACCAGAAAAAAATATTTTGAACATTCATACTACTGAAAACCCAGAACACTGGAACTATAAAACCTTGCAAAAGAAACCAGTTTCCTTTTAAAAGCTTTACAACAAAACCCTTCAGAAACACTATGCCTTTTGTTTCTCTAAATAGTGGAAGTGTTACTGAAAGAGTTTTTCTAAGGTATGGTGTAGACTTAGTGTTAGTAGGCATTTAACCCCCTCCACCATCTTAGTAGTGTCCCCTAACTCTATTCATATACCCTACCTTAGAAAATCCCTTTCTTGTAACACTACTGCTACAGAAGACAGCTCAGACACACACCACACCAATCCCCTTACTCAACCCTAATTCTAACCCTAGCCCTGATCTGCAAACACACACACTGAATCTTTCACCTTACCTAACTCGCTAATGCACACATCCACCCACCGCTAGTAAAACTCCATTTACCTGCTTCTGCAAAACATCTCCCATTTATACTTTTTCAACAAATCATATACGTGTGTGTGTGTGTGTATTTTTTATATATATCTATATATATATATATATATATATATATATATATGTATGTATATATATATATATATATATATATATATATATTGTATCTACACACACGCACAGGGAGGAAGAGGGAGAAATTTTATATATATATATATATATATATATATATATATATGTGTGTGTGTGTGTGATACACACACAAGGCTAGTGCTTTATATATATATATATATATATATATATATATATATATATATATTGATATATAAGTTTGGCATCAGCCTCCTTTTTTTCCATTTTCTACATGGAGTTGGAATGTCACATCAACAGTGGCCATCACCTAGAACCAATGTTTGCATTGCCAGGTGGTGTCTTTCTTCAACAGTTCATTATATCACTTGTTAGTCTGATACAAGATATAATTTGCTACTGATTTGTTTTACCTGTACAACTGTTTTAGTAACTCACTACCTCCAAGAGGTAACCTAGTATTGCTTAGGAACCTGCTCAAATGCTGTGATTTAGTGTTACAATGACCAGAAGACAGTATAGTTTTATCAAGTTAATTATCATTAAATGTGGATCTCCAAGAGGGACTTCCAAGATGGCTGCTGAGTAACAGCTTAATTCTAGCTCTCCCCAGTGTAAAAACAGAAACTCAGAAGAGAAAGCCAGTGAACTTATATTTCTGAGTAAAGTTCAGTAACTGGCAAGTAAGTGCACTGCCTGGATGCCAGGAAAAAGGAAATACAGAGGGCCATAAAGAAAATCAGCTACCAAAGGTGAGGAAAAAACACCGACTAGGAAAAATACTGCAGCTGTTCAGAAAAAAAGCAGTGCAAGCTCCAGACATGACTTCCAGTAACCTAGAGGAAAACATAAGACAACTGTACACAGACATGATTAAAATAAACAAAGCACTGTTGGAATAATTTCAACTTAAATAAAAAAGGCTGGAAAAAATGGAAGAAGCTTTAAATAGATATTCTGATGAGGTGATAAAACTGCAAAAATCAGAGGTCAAAATGAAGAAAAGGCTGACAATATAAGACTGCTCAAGAACAATAGAATTAGAGGAAAGAGCACATAGAGAAAACTTGTGATTTTCTGCTGTACCAGAGAAGCTGGATGGAACAGACTGTATTAATTTTACAAAAGCACAAATAAGAAACTGTACTGGTATTCCACAGCAGGTGTTATTAACTGAAAAGGCACATGGTGTGTATGCTCCAAACCTGGCTATGAGAAAGCAACCCAGATCTTTAATAGTAATGATGCAGTTCTACCAGCAGAAGGAGTTAATTTTGACAAAATTGTAGTAGAAGCACAGGCAGTACCATGCATCTTAGCATGGATAAACTTTCTTTTAGATTATCTCAAGTTTGTGTGTGCGGCTGTCAGATTAAAACATTTGTTCCTATTAGGATGATAAAATTTCAGTATTTGAAGATTTACATAGTTTTGTGTGTTATTATTAAGTTAATATGTTTTAAGACGATTTTGGGGTGTGTGTTTTTTTTTGTTGTTTTTTAGAGCTTTTAATGAAACAAAGCTTTGTAAGATGTGACATAGGCTAAAATGGAGATGACAAGAAACAACTGTATAAAAGATTAACCTGCCAAACAGTAAATACATGTAACACAAAAGCTGGAACTAGAGATTTAACAAAAAAAAATGTTATACATAAAAAGTGGGAATAATAACTTTTTAAGAAAGCAATGCTTTCTGTAATGTCTTTAAGTGTGAATGCATACATACATACACATATTTGTTCTTAAAAAATTCTAAACTAGTACTTGATTTAATGTAATTTGGTAGTCTGTTCCTTGCATCGGCTACTCTGTCAGAGAACCAATTAGTACACTTCTCATTCCTGTAGAATCTTCTCCATAGGTTGTCTGATGATTTTGTAGTACTTTCTGATAACCCTAGACATTCCCAGAGGTAGTTGTCTCTAAATGCCCCGTAGACCTGAATAAGATCTCTTCTTAAATATCTGTAAGAGACACTGTGCAAGTTCAGATATTTTAGTCTTTCATAATAACTTAGATTTTCACATCCATGGATGCCCTTGGTATATTTCTGCTGCACTCTTTCCACTTTACTCATGGTTGTCCGACCCAGCCCTACTTGAAATGTTACACCTAAAGAAATCCCAATCCCCCCATACCACATGCTCCAGAGATCACAACCTCATTAACACAATTAGCAGAACATGATGGAGGGACAGGTTCATCTCCCAAAGACTGCCCATATTCTGGAATAAGCAGAGCACCTTGCTGGCCCTCTTCAAGAGAAATCTTGACAAGTGGATGGGTAACAGAAAGTTCACCCCAGGGATCACTCCAGTTATCCTGTTGGATAAGGGGCACTGTGAACTAACATCGGGTGGCACGTTGCCTGGGCAATTGTTTTAGGCTAGGCTTGTAAAGGCTTCAGGGCTGTTAGCCTAGTACACACCTGTGAACTTATTGAGTTTCCATATTGTTATTGCATACTCAAGTTTGGGTCTAATGTAACTAACAAACAATGACTTTATCATTTTTGATTTCCAAGACTTTATAATTCTTTTTATAAAACCAATAGTTCTATAACTATCATTAATGAATTGGTTGATATGATTAGAAAAATTGCTGAATCTACCCATATACCGAGGTCCTTAAATGTGTCTGCAGTTTCAATTGCTCTGTGCTGTATTAAATATTCACCTTTTAATTTATGTCTCCCAGATTATCAGCATATTATTCTCCTGTGCCCAAATGGTCAATTTAGTCAAGTTATTTTGCAGACATGCCTTATCTGTAACACATGTAATTAGTTTACCCAATTTTAGGTCATCTGCATATAGACAGTAGAATACCTCAGATGAAAAAGTTAGGTCTGAAAGATGCATTCTAAACAAGTACGGACCTAGGACAGTGTTCTGTGGAACACCCTGACTGTAACCAAGGATTTCACTGTCCAGTTGCTGTATGTTACTTACCATGTCCTGTTTGTAAGCCATGCAGCTATCCATCTTATCAAGAGTACATCAATACCTAGTTGTACTAATTTATTGATTAGTGTTTTGTGTATGACCCTGTCAAATTCTGAAGTTAAATCTATATAAATTATACCTCAGCACAATTTTTCATTCATAGTTGTCGTTATATTGTTATAGAACATAATGTTACAGATGGTAATAGATCTGTTTTCAACATATGCATGCTGATATATAGTTTCAAGTGCCAACCTATCCAGTTCTGACAATAACTTATCCAATATGACCTTCTCCATTATTTTTCCACAACATGAAAGTAGACTTAAGGGTCTATATGACTCTGGGTTTGTCCTACTCCCCTTTTCCTTGAAGACAGGTTTAATAAGTGCATGTCTCCAATCTTGTGGAATCTCCCCATATTTATATGACCTAGTGAATAATATAATGGTACCGTAAGTTTTTGCTGAAGTGTTCTTAGGTCATTGTTATTCATTCTGTCTCCACCCTGTGCTTTGTTTGGATCCAGTTTGTGCAGTTCTTTTTAAATATAAACTAATTTGATTACGTTATCTGGGGTTACCTGGATATCACTAGGACAACTTATTACCCCTTTTGTGGAGCCAAACTGTTTGGAATGGTCTCGTAGATAAATGCAAAAAAGAAAGAGTAGGGAACTATATTTAAAATGTAGAGTGCAAACAGCTATGGTACAGGAAACACACTTGGAAAGAAATGAACATGTGAATTTGATAAGGAAAGATTTTCAAGATAGCTATTCAGTAGAATACCTGGGACAAAGGAAAAGAGGAGTACTTATATTAATTGTAAGAGGAGCTCCAACAGTGACAGAAGAAGATAAAGAAGATAATAATAAAAATAGGAAATACACCCCGGGGACCACTTCTGTGCCTCTGCTGGACAGTGGCACAGGAAAATAACTTTCTTGGGTGGCATAAGCTATGGAACCTTGCTGGCTAGGTTTACGTAGGCCCTTGGGCCAATAGCCTAGTACCTACCTATGAACCTATAATGGTAGATCTGTAGTACTAAGGGGCTACTGACAAGGGGGGAGGATTACACTGGCATGTGTTTATATTCCATGTAAAACTGCTATAATGGAGCTTAAGAAAATTCTTGGAGAAATAATCGGCTTCCAGCAAGGGGTATTACTTTTAGATGGGGACTGGAATTTGATTTGCAGTGATGAAGATGTGTCTGGGTGACCTAGAAGTCAAAATATAACAAAGGAGAATAGATTTTTGAAGACATTTATGAAAATATTTGGCATGGAAGATGTGAAGTCAGTACTAGGAGTTTGGAGCAAATTTACATATTATTCCCCAAGATGTAAAAATTGGGCTAGGCTAGACAGACGCATCTCCCAGGAACATGTGCATTTAATTGAAAGTCTTGATACGCACCTAATAATCATTTGAGATCATGTGCCAATAATATATAAAATAAAAACACAGGGTAATGAAATAAAAATGAGACACTGGGGCTTTCCCACCTATCTGTTGAAAAGAGAGGAATTTAAGGAATGGGTAGTAGAAATTACTCAGGAGCTAGTAGAGAAGATAGAAATTTCTTCTGAAAATAGATTTAGGGAGTGGGATAAAATTAAAGGGGAGTTTAAAAATAGGGTGGAAATAAAAGGAAGGGAGATATAGTTAAGAAGTAACAAGAATTATTTAGAGGGACTACAGAAAAAGTGGAAGCAATATTTGCATAGAGAACACAACATACTAACATTTTATTAAGAGCTTTTTGTCTTAAAACCAATGCCAGACTTCATCAGATAAAAGTTTTTTTTCTGTAGTTTATGTAGTTTTGGTGTTGTGTTTTCTTATTTAGAGGGGCTAACAAATGTTAAGGTATTGCAGAATGGGGGAATCTCACTGAACAAGAAGGGGAGTAACTGTAGAATGCTAAACAGAAAATAAGAGATTACCTCGATAATATGCATGAGTTTAGAAAAATTGCTGTTAAGCAACTGTTTTTTGATAACTCTAGACCAGAAAAACTTTTGTCACAACAACTCAGGCAACAGAAAGTAGAAAGGAGTGTCACCAAGCTTAGGGAGCCTATAACAAGGAAGATAAGAGATCCTGTAGAGATACTAGAAGTATTTCAGAAATTCTGTGAAAGTCTGTATAAAACAGAGAAATATGGAAATTAAGAAAATGTGCAAATGGAAATGTTTATAGAAGAATTAAATATGCCAAGGTTTGAGGTAGATGAGGCTCAGTTACTAACAGTTAGGATAGGAGGAGACAATGAGGTAAAAATGGTGATGTATAACCAATCCACAGGTAAGTACCCAGGAATAGATGGTATTCCTGTGGAGGTTTATAAGCAAGGAGAAAAAAAACTGATAAAGATCTGGTTGGTTTTGATTAACAGTATTTTAAGTGGAGGAGAAGTACCAACATCCTGGAAGAAAGCAGTAGTGGCTATAATACCTAAACAGGGTAAGGACCCATCAGATCCAGCTTCCTACAGGTCCATTTTGATCCTAAACCATGATTACAAAGTATTTATGTCTATAATGACTAAAAAAATGGCAGAAGTGATGCCAAAAATTGGTAGATATGGATCAATGTAGCTTTGTGGAGGGGAGCCAAACATTTGACAACATTAACAGAACATTTATTATCCAGAGGGAAGGAGAATATAAGAAAATACCACTGTTAGTGGTGGATCTTGATGCCCAGAAAGCATTTCACAGAGTAACCTGGGACTTTATGAGCAGGACAATGGAAGCATTTGCATTCCCTGATAAAATTATAAGTTTGATTACGAGGATATATGAGGGATTGAAGGAGAAGGTGGATGAGTTCATCTCTGATAAATTCTGCTTGAGCAACGGAACCAGGCAGGGGTGTCCTCTTTCCCCTTTGTTTGCATTATATTTATGACCATTAGCAAAGAAAATAAGGGACTCAGAAATTCAAGGATATAATTGATATTGTAGTGAAGAAAAGCCGGCTGTTTTTGCAGATATTATTTTATACCTAACAAAACCAATAAAGGACATTTTTGTGTTCTGGAACTTTTTGAGACAGTTTCATATCTTTTCAGGATACAGAATTAATGAAGCTAAAACAAAGTCAATAGCTGTAAATTATGTACCCATTTGCGAATTGGTTCATCAATATCCATATTTATAGGGACATGTTAAAATGACATCCTTAGGAGTATGGATTTAAAATTATTCCAGTGTGGCAGCTAAGGATATGTGGGAAGAGACTAAACAGAAGCAAATACAAACACTGAGAAATTGGAAGCTCTGTTACATGGATATGAATAGAAAGATACAAGCAGTTACAATTTTTTTAGTCTTGTACACAAGTCAGGCATATTTTTACAATCAGAGGAGAAGTTGTGGATAGCAATTAATTAAAAGCTGAAGGATTTTATCTGGGAGGCGAAAACTGCAAGAGTGAAGTGGGATAAGCTGATTCTTCCAATAGATCAAGGCAAATTGGGATTACCTGATTTGAAGGGGTATTTCAGAGCTACACAGTTAAGGCTCCTATACATAGCACAAGCAAAAACCTATAATTCAAAATGGAAAGGGGTGATTATGATGATGAAACAGGAGGGAAGCTCAAGAAACAAGGAGAGACTGGGATTTTGGATGCAGATGCTTAAGGAGAATAACAATAATCATGCAGAATATTATATTCATAAAGTAGCAGAATTTATTCTAAGAACTAGACTTACCGATAGGGATGACTGCAATTGGGGAATGCAGACAATGGGCAAGAGGGGGCTGGAATTTATTGGAGAAAACTGGCAAAGAAACCAAGGCATTGGGAGCAAATAACCAGAGAATGAAAGGTAGTAGAATTGGACGATACCAATAATTTATTTTATCTGCAAGTTAGAGACTGCCTTCCCTGTCATCAAAGGTTGATATTAGACTACAGGCAAAGAGAAAGACATATGGAAAGGGGTCCTAAATGAAAGACTAGCACAGGCAGAGTTTTTCATAGAATCTAGAACTGAAGCTGCTGTTAAATAAATAATTTGTAGAGAATATAAAATATTGCATGATAACTATAAGAATCAATCAGAGGAGTTTAGAAAGGATTGGGTAGAGAGTTTGGATAAGTGAGTCACAAAGAAACAATGGGGAGATATATGTACATCTCCCAAATATGCATCAAAATCTAGAAGACTTTAGGATTTTTTTGCTTGGGAATGTTTACATAGGTATTTTTAAACCCCAAGCAGACTCCAGAGAATTTTTCCTCAGGTAGACAACAAATGTTGGAGGTGTGATGGGGAAGAAACAGGTAATTGGGAACATATTTTCAGGGAGAGCAATGAGTTGGTAGACTTTAAAGATTCCCTGCAAACTACTCTATCAGTGATGCTGGGTGAGCAAAGTGGTATATCTAGGGAAATAATTTCTCTGAGCTATGATACAGAATTGGAACTGCCTAGACACTGTAAGGCCTTGTTGAGTCTATTTATGGTGGCTGCCAAAAAAGCAATTACTAGAAAATGGAAGTCTAAATGCATTTCTATATGTATTTAATATGTAAAATTTATATTTTCTGTTGGAGCTTTTCTCCTCGGGCCTCTGCTGAAAATGGGCATTTGTAGCCCAGTCGGACAAACCCAGTCAACGAATATAAATAAAATAAATAAGTAAACCAACTGTACCAGAAGTAATGAATATAACATAGATAAAGCAACTGGAATTGGGATCTTTAGAAAAAGGTTGGAGCAAATTACAAAGAAAAATGAGAATTGTGGGAACAGTACTTAAGAGAAGGAATGAGGTTTAAAAGAAAGCACTATTTGATTGAGCTATGTATTGTTTAACTGACAATGATTGGGTAGATTATAGGTGATGTATAATTGGAACTAAAGTTATGTCAATACAGTTTGTGATATATAATGTTTGCAACTAAGATTATGTCAGCATGGTTTGTTTTGATTTATATAAATGTATGATTGCCTGTGTCATGAGTGATAATTTAATAAAGGTTTTTCTGGTTTAAAAAAAAAAAACATTGAATCTTCAAAGATAGGTCGCTGTTTCAGTGTAGTTTCCCTCTCTCCTTCCCTTATTTTAAATGGGTACATAGTTAATTTTTCATTATAATTATGCAGAGTCTTTCAGCTGTTTAGTAGCAAGCATATCATCTTTTGAGACTCTAATCTGCAACATTATAACATTTGCTTTTCCCACCTTCTTTTCTGCTTTTGTTTGGCCATAGTTTCATCAGCTGCATGTTTTATCATCATGGACACCAACTATGGCCTTTCACCTAGCTTGAAAGGTACCTGTGAAGGTGTGAACAGCGCTGTTGTTTCAGGCTTTTTGTCCACCTGCTTCAGTTCTGTTTTAAATGCCAATAATGCAGGTCTCACAGGAGTAATTTCATTTGTTTAATAGTTCATGCTAGTCCAAATTAGGTTTTCAACAGTTTCTGAAGGAATTCAAAAAACAACAGAAACCGTTTATGCTAGGCAGGTGCCCTGTTTATATCACATTAAATTTTTTATCCATTTCCACATCTTTGATCAAAAGGGAATGGTACAAAATGACAAAGGGCAGAAAAAGGGGCAACTGTCTTAGTTCTGACAAAGGAAAATATTCAATGGGGGAGCAAAAGATTAAATAAAAAGTGTAAGTTTTCTAGTAGTAACGTCGTACTAGGGTGCTTCCACTCTGATAGCTCCCAGAAACAGGGATTGCAAGCCATCTTCTGAAGTACCAAAAGACTCATGCTACATAGCATAGGTAATAAATCAACATCTTTATTAGTTTCTACTTTGGAGTCCCCTAGGATCATGCCAGATCAAGAGTGCCATTTGATGGCTGAGCCCTCCAGGGTACAAAAGCAAGCCATTCCCACTGTACTTTACAAAAAAATCTAATACTTCTACAGTTTTTACTATAATATATTTGTCAGTAGTTTAATATGCTACAGGAAACCTCAAGGCAGCAGTAAGGACTTGCATCAGATCTTTCCCAGGCCAATGTGTATCTGTGAGATGCTGATGAAGGTCACTGATGGAAAACAGAAAACAAAAATAAACCCTTCACGTTTTTCTTCATGATGATTTTTTTTTTTACTTAATTCAGACACGTCTTTTCCAGATTTGAAAATGAGAGTAATTCCTTGTAATTTTTCTTACTATAAACTCTGTGGGAGAACTTTTTACATTTTCCACCAGGGATCTCTTATCTTCAGGCAATGAGATAAGGAAAGATGGTGAGGTTCCTGGCATTAAAGTGGATATTTTTACATGTTATACTACTTTGTAGGATGTCCCTGCTACACAATCAGCAGCATCAATAAAGGTTGGCAGGATGTTTAATGCATCATTGGATAGTAAGCATGTATAGTATCAACCAAGCAGATTCTGCTACCATTCCTCTATCACCATTATATGATGCAACCTTAACTTTTGAAAAAAATCAAGATTGTTAGACAAATATGGTAAACAAAACATATACCTTTAGCACTTTAACTATTACAGCTTTCACTTTTTTAGCCCATATGATTTCCTTTGAGTTGTATTTCCAAAGCAGGCTGGGAAGTCTTTACAGGTTTTAACAGCATCAGATTCTATAGCTAGAATGGAAAAATGTATTCCTACAGCAGATTGAAATGTGCGCACTTAAGAATGCTTAAGGTAGTATAAAAGCCTCTTGAAGGTCTGGTATATCAGAATTAGTTATGAGTAGCCATGCATGATTTAGAACAGAGAATTATACTGATGGTGTAGGCTCTAATATCTTAAATGCAGTAGTTATTCATGGTATGATATTTGGACAGTCAAATGATTTTTATTCAATGAAAGGGAAAAACAAAATCCTTTTATGAAGATCTGTAATCCTACTGCCTTACAGTTTTAAAGTAATTCTGTCACAAATAAAAGCCTTTTTAATAGAAAGTAAACACCCTACAAACAACAACACAGTTTGTGTCAATACAGAGGAAGACAGACTAGCTTCACCTTGGGTACAGCAGGAAGTGGGCTGATACAAGCAGCCATCCTTCATGGACTTGTGACTCCTGCCTTTTACCAAACAGAAAGAAATTATTGGATTGTTTTGAAAGTAGCTGCTGCTATGTTTGTAAGAGTTCTGGGACATTTGGGAAAAAAGATACTGTGTGTGTTTTCCTTCTGTTATTCAGAAAAATCTCATGTCCTTTTCATTCCTTGTCCATGTACGGCTTCCGATCTGTCTCTGATGCATATTCCAGACTTCGGATATAGCTTTGGAGCTCCGCCCACTACCCATAATGTCCTAATTCATATCCATTGCCTAAGATCTCGTTTGCCGCCATCACTAGCAGATGCAGGTTCCACTCTCACGTTGTATTAGAGATAATTTGTGAGTTATTCAACTTTAAATTTTTTTCCTTAAATTCTCTTTAGCTAGTTTAAAATCCTCCCTCATAGTTTTCGCTGATCGTTAGGAATTTTCACTTTTTCCCTACTATTGTTTTAGTATTTCTTCTTTACCGTTGTTGATATTTCTGATTACTGTTTTTTCTCTACAGGGTATTTCCTCAGCTTACCATCATTGGAAATCAACCCTCTTTCCTTTCTTTGTCTTTATAAAAAAAAAAAAAAAACTTTTTTGGTAGTTTACCTTTTTCATGTTTGTCTTTGTCTACTTGTCTCTCATAACATGTCAGACAAACCAACAGGCTTTAAGAAATGCACTTCTTGTCGGAGTAACATTTCAAACTCAGATGCCCACAAGGAGTACGTGCACTGTCCTGGGGCCAGGCACTTGGACACTTCTTGAAAGATCTGGTCTGCATTTAATCCAAGAGCCCTGGCAGACAGATGTAGTAAGCTTATTTTAAGGGGTTTTCTTCTTTCTACATCTTCTTCAGGGGCTCAAACCCCCTGAAAAACTCATAAGTCTGCTCCTCTGGAGCACAGGAAACACTCCCTTCCAAAGTCCCTCATATCTTTGTTGGAGCTTCCCTTGAGTACTAGTAAAATTTTGGACCTGACACTATTGGATCCAAAGTCATTGGATCCTAAGTCTTTGGCTCCGTCTGTTATCACTATAAGTCCAACAGTACCCCTCTTGGATCCTATGTCCTTGGATCCGAAGCCGGGTACTTCTTATAGGAGTACCACTCCAGAGTTTACCATCAAACTGATTTCACCCATTCTGCCTTCTCAATTCCTTCAGACTACAAAGAAGCATTCAAGGCCCCCATCCACTACTTCCTCTAGGTCCTCTAGAAGCTAGTTGGAAGCAGATGTGAACAGGCTGATGAGAAAGTTTCTCAGAGCTCAGATCAAGATTGGGGGTATTTCAAGCTCCGTCTTCTATCAAATCCATGAGTATACCTACCACATCAAAGACCAGTTTATCTCCTTCTCCAATCCATCCAGTGGATCTGAAATCCCTGAGAGGTCCAGTGTCAGATCCAAAGAAGGCTTCTTCCTCCCCTCCGGCTATTTCCTTGACTGGTTCTGCTGCGATACCTTCAGATCAAAACAAGTCTCAGAGCTGAAATACTGGTGTCAGATCCAAAGGGATAGGTTTGGCTCCGATTTTCAGATTTGTCTATTCCCCTTGGAGCCTCGGCCCTGGACAGTTTGGATCCAATTCTGCCCCCAAGACACAGTTCCAAAATTAGTCCAGATCTACCTTCATCAGAAGTTTCAGCTCTGTGAAGGCAGGTCAAAGCCTTTCTGTGTCCGTCTGCTTTTAAGGCAGTGAAAAGGGCATTTTCTGTCCAAAGAGAAATATCTTCTCATGTTTCGGATCCTATCCTTTTTGTCTCATCAGTTCAGAGCTCTGAGTCAGTCAGGCCTATTCCACAGTGACAGCCAGTTTCAGTGGAGGAAATTCCCATCTCTTCAGACACTGCGTCTGAACACCCCACAGAGGAGGTGCACCAGAAGAGAATGTATGAAAGGAGACACTTTGACTCCCACATGGAGTTTCTCACGGATGATACCGATTTTGATGGAGAGGGGTCACCACCAGATGGCATCTCCTTTGGAGATATTTTAGAGATCCTGAAACAAAAAGGTGGTGGATGTTCTTCATCTCACATTGCTGCAGTCCTTACACTTGGGTAGTCCGCTGTCCTCGGTCGGCCCGAATATCAAAGTATAAGGCTGACGTCGGTCAAGGCGCATAAGACTGACATCAGGACGTCAGGGTACAAATGCGCATGACCGACGTCATATCCTCAGTCTTTTTTGCCGCATGGTCCGATGCAGAAGCAGCGTTGCAAGTGCCGTTCGGCGTTCTGAAATTTTTCGAATTCGGAGTTTCATACCGAGTCAAAGTTGGCTAAGTACCCCGTTGGGGAATATTTTAGTTTTTTCTTGCCTCAGTAGTTTACCGGATGTCAGAAAAAGTGAATAACTGTATTTCTTGTGGGAAACAGATACCGCATAGAGATTATCATACTTTGTGTATTCCTTGTTTGGGGCCTGAGCACGACGTTGTTGGGTGTCGCTTTTGTGCTAGGTTCAATAAGCGCACTATTGCGAAGGTTAGATTGTGCCAGGTTAGTCTTCGGAAGCGGTGCAATTATAATATGCCGCCGGATGCTCCGACGCCCGCTTCTCAAGAAGCGCAAAGACAAAGCAGCTAAGCCCAGGCAAGAAGAGTCGCCCTGCACGGACGCCGGTTCTTGAGGTGTCGGTGGAACCGGGGGTTCCGCCGGAGGTTTCCCTGGAGTCCCAGGGGGAGACTTTGTTATTGCAGGATGTGGCCTCTCAGGAGGCAGGTCAGGCTGAAGGGGCTTCTCAGGTTACTGTACTCCCCTCCCTTCCTAGGGTGGTTAGGCCCTCTACTTCTGTTTCCAAGGCTTCTCCCAGAGGCAGGCCAGGTTTAGCTTCTGTTGGTGTCTCTCCTAGTTCATCAGGATCTGTGCCCAAGAAGCACATGCTTAAAATGGCAGAAGATTTAATTACTTTAATTAGAGGTTCTTTGCCCCCTCCTGATAAGAGGCCTAGGGTGGAACCAGAGTTGGGGAGTTTGAGTTGAGTTGGGAGTTGAGCAGGCTTCGGATGTTTCAGAGTCTTCGGCTGAAGACTTGCAGGAGTATTCTCCTTATTCTGATTCTGATGTGGATGATTCTACTCCTTCTGCGTCTCCTCCAGAGGATTTTTCTTTTTCAGAGACTCTTCATTCCATGAGGGAACATTTTAAGTGGGAAGGTCAGGACTTCTCTGATTCCAGGAAAAGGCTTAGGGAATTTTTGTTTTTACCCCAGCATAGGCCTTTGGCTATACCTCCTGTTCTGGATGTTGTGGAAGATGTGTTTGCAGAGGCTTCTCTTAATCCTGATTCTTTGCCTCCTGCTCCTGTTAAACCGGATAGGTATTACAGGGTGCCTGAAGCTCATAAATATCTTTTTAAGAGTCCTAGGGCGGACCCAGAAACTGTTAGTCAAGGGCCTAAGGGTGTCAAGGCTTCTGTTGTAAAAAATCCGGTTCCTCCAGATAAAGAGGCCAGGGCTTTGGATAGATGGGGAAAGAAAGTCTATACTTCTTCCACCTTAGCTATGAGGGCTTTGAATTGCCAGTTTCACATGTTGAAATACCAAAACTATCTACTTTCTCAATTGAAGTGTAAGGTAGATGCTCTGGCAGAAGGTATTGAGTGTAAGGAATTGCAGGATTTGGTACATGTTTCTGAACAGGTGGGTAAGCATTCTTTGCAATGTGGTTTTGATGCTGTGCAGGCCTCATCTAGGGTGGCTGCCACTGGGTCAGTTCTTCGCAGGCACGCCTGGCTTAGGGATCAGAATTTATCTGACCATGTTAAGACAAGGATTTTAGATTTTACAGTCTGATGTGTTGTTTGGTTCACCTGTGGAGGCAGTCTTAAAGAAAATGGAAGACGAGGCTAAGTCTATGCAGACTGTTAAAGATTTTTTGCAGGTTCAGCCTCCGAAGTTTAGTAGGAATTGGCCTACCAAGGGGTGGACGTATCCTTCTTATGATTCCCAGTCTAGGGGTAGATCTAGACGTGGTAGGGGCAGAGCTCAGGGCTCTTTCAGGCCTAGAACAGGGAGTTCACCTGCACAGTCTTCGGGTGGGGGCAGGGGTCAGTCCTTTCGTAAACAGGCCCAATGACCTACCTTTTCAGCTGCCAGAGCCTTCTGCCTGGCAGCACCTTTGGGAGGAAGGTTGGCACTTTTCAAGGAAAATTGGAGTTTAATTACCCAAGACAGATGGGTATTGGATATCATACACCAAGGTTACAAGTTTTATTTCCATACCTTGCCTCCTTTCAAAGGCATGCCAGACGTTCCTCCTCAACAAAGAATAGAGGCTCACAAACAAATTTCTCTGCTACTTCAAATAGGGGCCATACAGCCGGTCCCTCTGCCAGAAGTGGGCCTAGGATTTTATTCTCGCCTGTTCCTAGTACCAAAGAAGGGGAACACGTGGAGACCAATTTTGGATTTATCTATCCTCAACACTTATCTGGACATTCCCAAGTTCAAAATGTTGACGTTACAACAGCTTTTACCTCTGCTGGGCAAAGATCACTGGATGGTAACTCTGGATCTCAAGGAGGCTTACCTTCATGTTCCTATCAGACTAAGTTGCAGGAAATATCTGCTGGCTGGGACTTCTCATTATCAGTTCTCTGCATTGCCCTTTGGCTTATCTACTGCCCAGAGTGTTCACGAAAGTTCTGGCTCCAGTGATAGCTTTCTTCAGGCTAAAAGGAATACAGATTTATCCTTATTTGGACGATTGCCTGATTCTGGCTCAAGGAAGGGACGAACTTCTTCATCATTTGCAATATGTGATAGCAGTGCTAAGATGCCTGGGGTATTCTGTGAACGAAATAAAGTCCAGTCTAGTACCCTCTCAGGACATGTGCTTTCTGGGTGTAAGACTGAATACAGCATCCCAGATGGCCTTTTGACCCCGGACAAACAAAAGAATCTTTCCCTTTACTTCCATCAATTGTCTCATCAGTCCAGGCTGACTGCAAGGACAGTCCTTCAAGCCTTGGGGTTCATGGCATCTTGTATTCTGGTGCTTCCCAATGCCAAACTGCATATGAGGAAGTTACAATGGTATCTCAAAATGTATGGACACAGCACTGCCAGGATATGGACACTGTCATTCAGATAATACCTTGCATTCAAAAGGAATTTTTGTGGTGGGCTCAGGAATGTCACCTAAACAAGGGACTCTCTGTGACCCGCCAGAGGCGAGTCAGATTCTAACGACAGATGCCTCAGACAAAGCTTGGGGAGCTCATCTAAATGGAAAGTGGATACAAGACACGTGGCCTGCCAGACTACAACATCTACATATCAACCTGAAGGAGATGTTAGCAGTCCAATTTGCATTAATAGCTTTCAAGGATTTACTTCTTCCTGGGCAGGTGTTGATTCTAACAGACAACACAACTGTCATGTGGTACATCAACAAGCAAGGGGGAACACATTCTTATCCTCTATGCAGGCAAGCAATGATTTTGTGGGAGACTGCCCTCAGTTTACAGCTAAATCTTCAGGCAAGGTTTCTGCCGGGAGCACAGAACTCCTTAGCAGATGTGTTGAGCAGACGAATTATGGATCCCCACGAGTGGAAATTGGATCCTCATGTATTTCAGAAATTGACAGTGTCATGGGGAACTCCAGACATAGATCTGTTCGCTTCTCCACTAAACTACCAGCTGCCAAAGTTTTGCACAAAAAGGTTTCATCCCACAGCCTGGAAAGTGGATGCTCTTTCTTTCAATTGGAGCAATCTTCATGTGTATGCCTTTCCACCTCTGCCTCTCCTCCCAAAGGTACTCCTAAAGGTCAGACAGGACAAGCCAAAGATGATTTTAATAGCTCCAGATTGGCCTCGACAGCACTGGTACCCTTTACTGAGAAGTCTGGTACGGGAGCCTCCATGGCTTTTGCCTTCGATTCCACACCTGCTGTCTCAGGAGAACAGTCATTTACTCAATATCAAACTTCACTCTCTTCACCTAACAGCCTGGCATATTCTGTTTTGAACCCTGGAGGGTCTCAACTTCCACAGCAAGTTTTGAATGTTATGTTGGAAGCCAGAAGGCCTAGTACAAGGAAAGTGCACGCAGATAAATGGAAGAGATTTTTATTTTGGAGTGCAGCAAAGGAATTTGATGTTTCTGAGCCTAATTTAAGTGTGGCTCTTCAATATCTTACTGAGTTACTGGACAAAGGTTTGTCCTTCTCTTCTATTAAGGTTCATGCTGCAGCAATTTCTGCTCACTATGACTGTGACCCACCATTGTTTTCTCATCCTTTGTTCAAGCAATTTCTTAGAGGGGCAAAGAATATAAGACCCCCACGTAGAGCTCCTACTCCTGCTTGGGATCTCAATTTTGTGTTGGAAAACTCACTCTACAACCTTTTGAGCCTGCAGCTACTGCCGAGTTGAAATATTTATCATGGAAGACTGCTTTTTTGTTGGCCATTACCTCTGCAAGAAGGGTTTCTGAATTACAGGCCCTTATGGCAGTTGAGCCTTTCTTAATTTTCCATAAGGATAGGGTATCTTTGCGTACTAATCCTTCCTTTATGCCTAAAGTGGTTTCTAGTGTGACTTTAAACCAAACTATTCATTTGCCTACTTTTTATGCAAATCCCCAAAATAAAGGGGAAAAGATTTTGCACACTTTAGATGTACACAGGCAGTTGCGATATTATTTGAGCAGAACTAAAGGGTTCAGGCAGTCTCAGCAGTTTGTTTCTTTTGCTTTGAGTTCTCAGGGCAAGCCTGTGTCAAAACAAACTATTTCTAAGTGGATTGGGTTTTGCATTGCTTTCTGTTATTCCCATCATGGTAAGGAGATTCCAGCTGGGATTAGGCCTCATTCCGCTAGGGCTACTGCCACTTCGACCGCTTTTTTAAGGGGGGTGGCAACTAAAGATATTTTGGAGGCAGCTACTTGGAGTTCAGTGCATACTTTCTCTAAGCATTATCGCCTTCCACTTTACTCTAAATCTAGGGCTGGTTTTGCCACTGCTATTTTACAGGGCATTTTGGCAGCTCCTGCTGCTTTATAGTTTTGCCATCCTCCCTTACCTCTGCTTTGGGATTCTACCCAAGTGTAAGGACTGCAGCAATGTGAGATGAAGAACATAGTACAGTTTTGTACCTACCATAAATGTAGATGTTCGAAGATCCACATTGCTGCAGTCCAATTTACCCTCCCTCCTTCCCCTCTGTAGTTAGAGGCGGTTGTGTGGGTTGGGTTGTAAATATTGTGTTTATTGTATATATTGTACATATTATTAGTGCAAGGGTGGTTGGTTGGTTGCTGTCTTTTGGTTTTGACCTTTCTTTTTGGGGTCTTCTGACATCTGGGGCAAGAAAAGACTGAGGATATGACGTCGGTCATGCGCATTTGTACCCTGACGTCCTGATGTCAGTCTTATGCGCCTTGACCGACGTCAGCCTTATACTTTGATATTCGGGCCGACCGAGGACAGCGGACTACCCAAGTGTAAGGACTGCAGCAATGTGGATCTTCGAACATCTACATTTATGGTAGGTACAAAACTGTACTTTTCCAAAAATCCTCACCAGAAGAATCTGTATTTTTGGAGGCTTCTGGTTCTGGCCTGTCTACATCTTGGGTCCCCCGCCCCCAGTGGATGAACTTATTGATTTGGTTTCCCGCCAGGCATAGGAGGAGCTGGATACCATCAAGCCCATTCCCAAAAAACCTAACAAACCTTTAGCCCACCAGCAGAGAAACCTCACTGGAGCAAAGGATTCGGATTCCCAGTCTCTATTTTGGTGGTGGTAGTGCCAGCCACCAAGAAAGAGCTAGCAGAGCAAAACTGTTTTGTCCATCCACCAAATAGGGAGTCTGGAGCATTGGACAGATTTGGAAAGTGGGTCTTTGCCTCAGCAACCTTCACCCTGAAGTCATTAAACTACCTAGCACACTTTACTAAACTTCAGAGAGATTTGACCAAAAAGCTTTCAAATACTCTGAGTCTATGTCTGCTGAGGACTTCAAATAAACATCCTCACAACTGGCCACTCTGTTACCTGTATCAAACGCTTTGAGAGGTTGATCTCTCACACAGCTGAAGGTACCTCACAAGCAGCTTGTTCAGGCATTCCTATAAGGAGACATGCCTGGATGCGGCTATGTTACTTTGCGGAGCCTTTTAAGATGTCCTTTATTAATGTCCCATTTGATGGCACTTCCTTGTTTGTGTTATCAGTAAAAGATACGCTTACCCACAGCGAGCAAAATGATAAGACTCTGCCATGAAAATCAAGTTTTCTATGCCACAATGAACTTTTCTAGAAATCAGAGAAGTGGTAAGATGTGGTTCCATAAATCTCAGGGACCTTTCCAAGATTCATGAGAGGATAATTCTTCCAGAGGCAGAGTAGGAAATTTTAATGGTAGATGCAGAACCAGGGCTTCAGAGATTCCTTTTCAGACAGGCCATTTCAGTGCTCCTGAACTGCTGCCCGACTGTCCAACTCTGGAGGCAGTCGGGGGTCAGTTGTCTTTGCACTCAGATGCATGGGCAAGTATAACACAAGACACATGGGTACAAAAAATAATATCCAGGGGTTATTACATACCATTTTTTCCTTCTTTCATCTCACCAAAGGAGGAAACTTCCAGAAGTTCCACCCAGTGAAAGGAAGGCAGCAGGACAAGAAATCCAGAAGCTGCTAGTCAAAAGAGTCATCCAAAAAGTTCTGTCAGCCCAAATAGGATTCAGAACTTATTTACACTTCTTTTTAGTGCCAAAGAAAACAGGGGGCCTCAGACACATTTTTGGATCTAAGCAATTTGAATCAGTACTTAAAGAAAGCAAAGTTCCGAGTGGTCATGGTTCAGTCCATCCTACCCTTTCTTCACAAGGAAGATTGAATGTGCTGTATAGATCTTCAGGATTCGTATTATCATATCAAAATAGACAGACTATCCAGAAGACAGTTACACTTTCATCTGTGAGCCAGTCATTACCAATTCAGAGCTCTACCCTTTAGACTCACCACTGTCCCCAGGGTGTTTACCAAATGTATGGCAGTAGTGGCAGCTCATTTGAGACTGAAGGGATTCCAGGTGTTTCCTTATCTACACGATTGGTTTCTCACCATTCCCTCCAAGCATCTACTTCTGCATGCCAGGGACTATTTGCTCCAGATTTGCAAATCTTTGGGTATTACACTAAATCAGGCCAAGTCAAACCTAACACCAGTTCAGAGCCTGTAGTTATTCGATTCAGTTTTAAATACAACACAAGTAGCATCTGTACCTCCTCGTTAATTTCAATATCAGAAACCAGGTTCAGATTGTCCTTGCCCATCTGTCTTGTCCAGCGAGGTTAGTATTTCTAGCACTTGGTTCAATGGCAGCAGCGATAGTGCTACTTCCTTTAGCACATCTCTTTTTTCTGAGTTCTCCAGTGAGCACCAGATATACAGTGGTCCATTTTGTATCAACCCTTATACTTTCCAGTAAAACTCACCCCAATTTGCAAGCAACACATTCGCTGGTGGATACAATCAGATGATCTTCATCTAGGCAGACCTTTTATTCTACCAAACCCAGTAGCCACAGTGATCACAGACACTTCTCAACTGGTGTGTGGGGACATTAATTGGGAAGAATGGTCCAAGTCATGTGGCCCCCCAAGAGACCAAGTTGCATATCAGTGTCCTAGAAATTAGAGCAGACCTATTAGTGCTGCAAGCCTTTCAAGATCCTCTGCCCTTGGGGACTATTGCACTTCAGCCCAACAACATATCTGTAGTCTGGTACATCAACAAACAAGGAGGAACTCAATCTTATCCGCTTTGCAGAGAGGCCAAGAGAGTATAGGAATGGATGATCTCATCAGAGCACTTTCTAATTTAGATGCACATTCTGGAGAAGACCAAAGTGCTAGTGGACAAAGTAAGCAGATCCATTCTGATGCTTCATGAGTGGTCTCACCATCAGTCTGTGGCGGAGATGATCTTCCAGCATTGGGGCCAATTTTGCTGTGACCTATTTACCACTCCCCTCAACAACAAGTGCAGTGAGTACTTCATTCTTAACCCCCCTCAGGGGGAGTCGCCAGACATATACTCTAGTGAATGCTTGGCCCATCACCAAGAGATGCTGTAGTGCACATGCGGCCCTTGGGACTTCTTTACGCTTACCCTCCTCTTCCCTTGATTCCCAAATTTCTACAGGAAGAAAGTCAGCTGAAGAGCTCAATAATGCTCAACTGCCCCTTTCTGGCCTTGGCAAGTGCAGTTTCCCTTTCTACAGTCTCACCTTCATTATCCTCCATGGATACTTGAGATAACTCTGGATCTCCTCTCTCACCCATCAGGGATTCAACATCTCAACATTCAGGCCCTCAAACTAGCCACATGGTTTCTCCACTTCCAGTGATAGACAACACAGGCTCTCTTCCCCTATCTGTACATGACATTATTTTGGCTTCACATAAAGAAGCTACCAAAAAAGTATACGAAAGCAAATGGGAAGAGATTCTCCCTTTGGACATCAAATAAGGAAATTAACCCTTTGTCTGCCCCATTTCCTATGATTCTTGAGTTTCTAACAGTCCTTTTTTAAGGAAGGAGCTAGTTTCTTTACAATTAAACTTCAGCTGACAGCAGTTTCCAATTTTCACACAACCTCGTCTAGATTATGTAAAGCTGTCCTGAAATGCATTTTTTCTTCTAAGGCCTCCAATAAAGGATTCCTCACCACCTTGGGATTTGACAGTTGTGCTTGAAGGTCTAACACAGAAACCCTTTGAACCATGATCTAATCAGATCTGATCTAAAATTCCTGTCATGGAAAACAGTTTTCTTGGTAGCCATTACTTCTGCAAAGAGAATATTTGAACTTCATAGGTTCATACTAGGCTATCTGCCGTAGGGCATTTATAAGCCTAGCCAGAGTGTGTTTGGCTTTCGCCACCCATTTTAAATGAATTCTGCTATGCCCTTTTTCAAGGTTAGTATACTGTGCCTCTGTCTAACAGTGACACAGAAGTGATACCCGGGGTAAACTTACTATCTCCCATCCACTCATCAAGATTCCTCTTGAAGAGAGTCAATGAGGGACTCTGCCTAACATGGACTGGGATTTTATTCCAGAGTGAAAGGAGCCTCTGGGTTATGAATCTGTCCCTCCAGCATGTCCTATTTATTTCAGTGCTGAGGTTCAAGTCCCTCGAGCGCGTAGCTCGATGGGATTTGGATTTTCTGAGGTGCAGCATGTCCATTAATTCCGGGTTGGACATGGCTTTATACGTCAGGCACAGATCGCCTCTGAGCAGGTGGTATGCCACTGAGTAGAGCTGGAGTTTCTTTAACCGGGCAGCATATGGCATCTGTTTGAGCCCTTTGATCCTCCTGGTGAGGTACTTATGGGGTCTTTCCAGTTGCTGCAGGTGTCTGGTAAGGTACATCCCAAAAGGGGCATTGTACTCAATTATGGGCCTGATGAGCAATGAGTAAAGAGGCACGATGACCTCCCCTGATCTAGATGTGAATCCCTTCATGATTAGGTGGGCTGTATAAAATGTTCTTCTAACCACTTTGGCCACGTGGTTGTCAAATGAGAGATTGCTATCAACTTGGGTCCCCAGGTCCCTAATTACTTCTTCTGTACTTTTTTCCATAAAGATAGGGTTTCCTTATAGACTAACCTTTCCTTTTTACATAAAGTGGCTTCTGAAAATAACATTAACCAACCTATTCACTTACCATTTTTCTTTGCAAATTTATCCAATAAAAAAAGAGTATGTGCTGCATCTCTTTGAAGTGCACAGACAACCACATATGTTAAGTTGTCTGTCTCGCCTTCGTTCTTGCTGGCTGGGATCGGAGCCGAGACTCTGCCATCTTCAATAGCTCGGGAGCTGTTTACTGGCTCGAGGCTACCCCTTATCCCATAATGCCTAGCGATAACTACCCAGATCTCATTTGCCGCTTCAGCTGCGAGGTGTTGTTTTTCTGGCTCAGGCTTCTATAGAGATTTTTGTGTAATTTTTTCACTAGAATTTAACTTTTCTAGTTGTTTTATTATTAGTTTCGTCTCTGTGATGGATAATTGTTTAGCTTATAGTATCCCTTCCTTTTTTGTAGAACTCGTTTAACTTAGAGAGTTCTCCCCCCACCCCTCCGCTGTTTAAGTTAGAGGCTTTCCTTCTACTTTGTTCTTATAGGCTAGCCATTTAAGTTAGAGGCTTTCCTATTTTCTTTAAAAAAAAAAAACAAACCTTTAGCTATAGTCTTTCTAGTAGGTGTAATTTGCTTATTGTTATTACTGTTGTAATTGGTTTTTCCTTCTACTGTTAAGAATGTCAAAGGAATCCAAGGTTTCTGGATTCAAGAAGTGTGACTCATGCTGTCAGAAAATGTCTCTGACAGATGGGCACACTTCTTGCGTCTATTATCTAGGTGCTGTGTACCTGCAGGGACTCTTGTTCTATTTGCCATGCCTTTAGTCCAAAAGTCCTGCAGGAGCGTAAGAATAAGCTTATTCTTAGGGGTCTTTTAAAACCCCAGGATTCACCGGCCAAGAGCTCACAGCCTGTGAAATCCCCTAAATCCACTAAGCCGTAGGCTCCAAGTTCGGAGCCGTCTTCAGTTAAGACTTTACCTTCTACATTGGTTCCGGCTGGCACCAACAAGACAATCTCCCCGTCGGCTCCATCAGAGGCTTTGAAGCCATCATGGACCCACAAGAGGCTGAGGTCCCCTTCACTAGAGTCAGTACATTCGGCTCCTCGGTCTGCTTTACTTCAGAGCGAGCGTAGTCACCAATCCTCTCACTCCTCTCAATCCTTTAGACTGTCGGATCATGATATGGAGAGAGTGGTCAATAGGTTGCTAAAGTCGCAGGCACTAGCCAAATCGTTGTCCAGCCCTCCTCAACAGGTATCAGCTCAAACCACTTCTCTCGATATTCCTCCTCTGACTCCAATGAGTTCGGAGCCGTAGTTCATTGGGGTTCGAGTAGTGGAACCGTCTCTCCGATAACTCTATCTCCTTCGGTTCCGATGTCGGCTCCGATTCCCTCAGTGGTACTTTCCATCGAAGGATCTGGGCGCCAGGACTCCCTCGATGGCTCTGAGGGGGCGAGTGGCATCGGACCCTTGTCTGACCCCATTCTCCCTCTCAGAGCTTCGGCGCAGGTGAGCTCGGCTCCTACATTGGCCTCGGAGCTGTCTCCCTCAGTGCGGAGAAAGATTCCTATTTCTTTGGAACCGAAGCTTTCTCTGCATCGTGGCAGGGACGCCTTCAATGGCATGTGGAGTGAGCTGTCCCCTGAGTCAGCTCCACTATCAGCCCCACCGGCTCCATCCCTTGTAGTGCCTGTGCCAACCTCTGCCCCTCCTCCAGACCCTAAGCATAGGGAACCGATGCTCCAGGACACCCCATTGGGTCTTTCCTCCTCTTCTGAGGCCTCTCCTGATCACTCATAAGAGCCCTCTCAGAAGAAAAAGTGTAAGAGGAAGCACATTGACTCCCCCGAGTCTGTCACTTCTGATACAGACTTAGATGATTTGGAAGGGTCCCCGAGATCCCCCTCTGAAGATGTTTCCTTCTCAGACATCTTAGAAATTCTTAAGCAGAGGGGGAATTGGAATCTCCTACCCCATTCTGAGGATGAGTCTGTATTTCTTGATGCCTTCGGTTCCTGACCTTCCACCTCCTGGGTGTCTCCACCTTTCGATCCACTTATGACAGTGGTGGCTCGAAGGGCTTAGTCAGCTACAGATACAGTGGAACCAACTACGAGGAGACCTAGTAAATTCATTACAGCACCCCAGGATAAGCAGTTCCTTTAGAAACGCATCCCTGTTGATGCTATGGTGGTAGCAGCAGCCACCAAAAAAGAGCTAGCAGAGGCCTCTTAGTCTGTCCACCCCCCTAACAAGGAGTCTAGAATGGTGGACAGATATGAGAAGCGAAGGTTCGCTTCAGCGACCTTCTCTATGAGGTCACTGAACTACCTGTGTCATTTTACCCGACTTCAAAGGGATCTCCTTAAAGAGCTTGGAGATACCCTCCAAGATCCAACAGCTGAGGGAGCGCAAGCCAAGGTAGCTTCCCAGCTAGCGACAAATAATTCTGTTAACTCCTCCATGAGGCTCATTACCTATGCAGCCGATGGGGCAAGTAGAGCCGCTGGTACCGAGGTGGCCCTTAGGAGGCATGCGTGGATGAGGCTGTATAACTTTGCGGAACCCTTTCGAGTGTCCTTCACCAACACTCCCTTTGATGGTTCCTTTCTTTTTGGACCACAGGTGAAAGACACTTTGACTAGGTGTGAGCAAGAAGGCAAGACTCTCTCTGCCATGGGAGTCCGTTTTTCCACTCCCTCTAGACCTTACCCCAAGGGTCAGAAGAGTGGGAAGATGTGGTTCCGTAAATATCAGGGAGCCTTGCCTGACACACGTAGTGATTTTTCCTCCAGAGGCAGAGGGGGAAACAATAATAATAGACGCCACCCTCATAGCAGAGGGGGTCCGCAGAACCAGGGCAACAGAGAGTCCTTCTCTGATAAGCCCTTCCAGCATCCCTGAAGGGTTGGCCGGCTGCTCAACTCTGGAGGCAGTCGGGGAAGACTTTCCCTGTACCCAAAAGCCTGGAAAAGTTTAACACAAGACAGATGGGTATGGTCTGTTATATCTGGAGGTTACAAAATTCCCTTCCATCAACCCCCTTTACAGTCAAGGAAGACCCTTCCAGATGTTCCACCCAATCTGAAGGAGCAAGCAGTAATAGAAGTTTCAAAACTGCTAGAAAAAAGAGCCATCCAGGAAGTCCCGGCAGACCAGCACGGATCCGGAACTTACTCAAGGTTCTTTTTAGTACCAAAAAAGACAGGGGACTGGAGACCGATTCTGGATCTCAGCAGACTAAACAAGTCTGTGCAAAGAGCAAAGTTTCGGATGGTCACAATACAGTCCATTCTACCCTTTCTGGGTCAGGACAATTGGATATGCTCGATAGATCTTCAGGACGCGTACTACCATGTAAAGATGGACAGGCACTCCAGGAGATATCTTCGCTTCCTGCTGGGGGCCAGTCATTATCAGTTCAGTGCTCTGCCCTTTGGTCTCACCACAGCCCCCAGGGTGTTCACTAAATGTATGGCACTGGTCACGGCTCACCTGAGGCGTCAAGGATTCCAGGTGTTTCTGTATCTAGACGACTGGCTCCTTACTGCTACCACCAAGCATCAACTCATACAAGCACAGGACTACACAATCACAATCTGCTCCCAGCTCGGCACTACAATAAATTTCGAAAAATCTGTCTTGTTGCCCTGTCAATCTATCACTTACATAGGAGCAGACTTAGACACAAGGGATATGTTTGCAAGGCTACCACTAGAAAGGGTATCCGCAATCCGTCAGCAGGTACAGGTTCTGATGCAGAGCAAAAGGATCCAAGTCAGGTACATCCTTCAAACTCTGGGTTCCATGGCAGCAGCCATTCTCCTAATCCCACTGGCTCACTTTCATATGAGAATTCTTCAGTGGCTTCTGTTCACGCAGTGGTCTTTCCAAGAGCTACCCATGACTTACATGATCATGATCACGGATGCATGCAAAAGGCATCTTTCTTGGTGGATGGTCTCCCCACTAGTTACTCAGGGCAGACCTTTCATACAACCCCCTCTGGTAGCCACAGTGACAACAGACACCTCCCTGATAGGGTGGGGGGGCATTATCTGGGCAGGACAGTCCAAGGCAAGTGGCAACCTCACGAGTACCATCTGCACATAAATGTCCTGGAAATGAGAGCCGTGCTCCTGACGTTGTAAGCCCTTCAAGACTCTCTTCCTTCTGGGACCATTGCTATTCAAACGGACATGTCAGTGGTATGGTACATCAACAAGCAGGGCGGAATCAGGTCCTACCCCCTGTGTCGAGAAGCACTCAGACTTTGGCAGTGGGCCATTTCCTCCCAACATTTTCTGATTGCAGTGCACATCCCCGGGAGCTCCAACCTCATAGCTGACAGGCTCAGAAGAGCTATTCTCATGCCTCACGAGTGGTCTCTGAATCAGGAAGTTGTGAATCTTGTTTTTCGCAAATGGGGACAGCCTTGCTGCAATCTCTTTGCCACCCCCTTCAATACAAAATGCAGCAACTACTTCTCCCTTCTTCCACTTCCGGGTCACATACCCAGAGATGCTCTAGTCCATGATTGGCCCCAGGAACTTCTTTATGCCTTTCCTCCTTTCCCTCTGATACCCAAACTTATACAGAAAGCAATATCGTTGGGTTGAAAAATGATCCTCATTGCACCCTACTAGCCTCGACAGATATGGTTCCCGTTCCTGCACCGTTACCTTCTCGATCAACCCTGGACTCTGGACCCAATTCCAGACCTCCTGGTTCATCAATCAGGTGGGTTGCATCAATCCCTCAAAACTCTCCAGCTCACAGCTTGGTTGCTCCACTTCCAACCTTAGCCAGGCTTCCCAGCATTTCCCCAGCAGTCCGTGACATTATCGTCCCCTCTCACAAGTCTACAATGAGGAAAACTTATGCTAGCAAATGGAAATGTTTTTCTTGTTGGGCAAAGGCTAGGAATGTGGATCCCTTTTCAGCCCCAGTCCACAAAATCCTGGAATTCCTAGCTCAACTGTTTCACTCCGGGTCCGCTTCTTCTACGATCAGGGTACAAATGACTGCCATTTCTAACTTTCATGTTGGTTTTTTGAACTCTAACATTATGTCTCATAAGCTCTGTAAAGCTTTTTTGAGAGGGACAACTTTTCTTCGGCCTCCAGTGAGGGGATCCCCCTCCTCCTCCTTGGGACCTTAATTTAGTCCTAACCTCCTTAATTCTGCCCCCTTTTGAACCAGCAGCTTCCTGCTCTATCAAGTTTCTATCTTGGAAGACACTCTTTCTGGTAGCTATTACTTCAGCCAGACGTGTCTCCGAACTTCAGGCGCTATGTGTTCGTCCTCCATACTTGGTTTTTCATAAGGACAGAGTTGCTCTGAGGACTAATCCTTCATTTCTCCCTAAAGTCTGCTCAGAAGATAATTTAAACCAATCTATAGAGCTTCCTGTGTTTTTCCCTAATCATACCAACAAGGCAGAGTACAAACTACACCAATTGGACGTTCACAGGCAATTGTGTTTTTACCTGCACAGAACTAAAGAAGTAAGGAAGTCGGACCAACTATTCCTCTCTTATGCTTTGGGCAAACAAGGTCTCCCAGTTTCCAAGGTAACCTTGTCCAGATGGTTGTCACACACTATTTCTTTCATTTATCAGTTAAGAAACAAACTGTTATCTATTAAACCAAAGGGTCATTCTACTAGGGCCTTGGCCACCTCTGTAGCCATCCAGTCTAGGTTGCCCATGGATTCCATTTGTGCAGCTGCCATGTGGGCAAACCCTCATACTTTTATTTCTCATTACAAGTTGGATATGGTCTCCAGGAGCAGAGCTGACTTTGGTTCCACTGTTCTGAAGAGTCTGTTCCACTGAGCCACCCAGGATTTTAGGTGCTAGGGACACTGTCCCAACCAGCAAGAACGAAGGTGAGATTGACAACTTAACATAAAGAAGTTATGTACCTACCATAACGTTCCATGTTAGTTGTCTTCATCTCGCCTTCCTTCTTGCATCCCACCCTCCATCCCCCTGTCTTAGTGGATCGAGAGGAGTTTTTTTCTGTTTCACTGGCTGTGTGTTCTCTTGTCTCCTGTATTGACTTAGAGAATATGGCAGGTATAGTCAACTGATTCTTGACTGGTTATTATGATGTTATGTCTGGAGTTAGCTATTTCAAATGAGATCTGGGTAGCTATCGCTAGGCATTATGGGATAAGGGGTAGCCTCAAGCCAGTCAACAGCTCTCAAGCTATTGAAGATGGCTGAGTCGGAGCCGAGGATCGGCTCCGATCCCAACCAGCAAGAAGGAAGGTGAGATGAGGACAACTAACATGGAACATTATGGTAGATACATAACTTCTTTTTTTAATCTTCACAGGACAAAACAAAATAGAAAATTTGATCAACTCTTTGTTTCGTTTTCGTCAAAATGCCTGGATTTGTCCAAGCTATAAAGTCACTTTAGCCAAATGGATAACAGACTGTATTTCCTGGATTTATTCTCAGAAAGGCATGACATTACCTAAAAATGCCAAAGGTCATTCAACCAGATCCATGGCTACATCTGCTTTTTGGTCAAGAACATCTATTGATGATATTTGCGCTGCAGCTACATGGTCCACTGCTCATACTTTTGTTTTTCATTACAAATTGGATATAATTTCTAGAAACAGAGCCTCCTTTGGTTCAGCAGTACTCCGGAATATCCTTCCATGAGGGCTACCCAAGATCACCATAGCTGAGAACACTGTCCCATACATTGAGAAAGAATGAAAAGGACAACATCAGATTTAAACGTTATGTACTTACCATAACTAGGCACCTGCATTGCCCATTTTCATTCTTCCTCAACTTCCCTCCCATCCATCCCCCATCCTTTTTCTGGAGAGACCTATTGGACTGTATTTGGAACCTACAGTTCTGTTTTTGATCGATGCATTTTTCTATCAGTCTATACCCGTCTTTGTTTAACTATAGGGATATATGGAGGCATACTCTATCTTCGGCAATGGGGATGGAATAGGGCATTATGGGTAGAGGGAGGAGCTTGAGAGATGGATCCAAAGTCTGGAATATGCATTCGAGTTGGATCCAATGGTCACATCTGAAGCCATACTTTGAGAAGAATGAAAATGGACAAAACAGATGCTTAGTTATGGTAAGCACATAACATTTAATTATTCTAGTGCACTTTGTTATATAACATTGACTTTTGTTTAACCATGAAATAAAATTGCAAGTTTGGGGGAATTCTTGGACTTATGGTACATTAGCTACAACTAAAGTATACGTGTGTTGGTTATTAATAGACTTTACCCTCCAAGTATTAGTATTTCCAATGCATTCTTATGTTGCATTTTGATGTATATTTCTTGTATATCTACATAGCTGTATGATTATTGTAGAGATCTGTTAAATGGTCCTTTGTGTAAAGCCACTGAGTTTTTTCTAGGTGTTTATACAGTATAAGTTATGAATGCAAGTTAGCACTGGAATTTGCCTAACAGAAGCATGCATTCTTGTGGAGGTTACTGTTTTAAAGAACTAAAGAGAGTAAAGAACAACGTGGAATAAGCAAGGGAAGCTAGCGTCAACTACTTCAGTATGTAGGTTGGTGTGAGATCGGTATTAGTTCCAGAAAGAGAAAATGGCCATTACTTGGAAAATACTGCCTGGAGAATGGGGTAAAGAAGATGTATATATCCCAGATGTAATGGCTTACTGTTGTAGCATCCTGTCCTTGTAGATCTGCTGTTATGATGAGTGAATTTCACAACTGTAGTTTATGGCATGTTACTCATTCAGCTCTGCTACCACTCCAGTGTATTGTGAGTAGTTCTGAAGAATTCTGCACTTTCATGGGCAGAGTAAGGGGGATAGTCCAAAGGAGAGCAATTAAAATGACTCAAGATCTGTAAAAGATGCCTTATAAAGAGAAAGTACAACAACTAGATGCATTATGCCCATAAGGAGATAGGAATCTGAAAGCTTTCAAGTTCCTCAAATGAATCTAAGTGTCATAGATAATTAAAGTGAAAAGAGAATATACAGCAACATGACAACAAGACAGTGTTTGCGAGTGGTTGGAAGATTAATATGGGGAAGTAATTTTTCATAAAGAAAGGTGTGATCTGGAACAAACTTCCAAATTAAGTTGAACTTCCTTTAGTACTGAAATAATTCAAAAATACTAACAGATGTAAGTAGTTCTGCTATATGTTGAGAGTATTTATTAATGGATTAACTTGAATCCTTTAGTTGTCTAGTAGGTGAAATGTCAGACCGTTGGCCAAGTAGTCTTGTCTAATAATTTTTAGCATGCACATGCACCATTTTACATATCCAGTATGAAAGATAACATTTAGAAGGTATCTTGGGTTAAGAAATTAAACTGATGACAACTTTTCTACTACATATGTTGTTTTTCTTCTTTGGCAGGTCCATTTTAATACACATATTTCCAAGCCAAATACATCTCCAGATAATATCAAATTTGGAATTTCTTCAGCCACAATTTCCATGTCGAACAAAGAGAAGTATGCATAGTTTTATATCAAAACTGTATATCAGTAAAAGTATAGTTTAAGTTTATACTAATTCTGATTCCATATCCTTTGCTTTAGTGGAGAACCTGTTGGATTGGAACCAAAGTACCTTAAGAGACAAGACACTACTGCACTGCGAGGGCTTGTCCAAAATAGCATTAATACAGGTATATGTACACATTGTTCTTTTTGCTACATGTTCAGTGAGCAGTTTTTGTGTTATATTTGTTTATTCCTAAAATGAAATCTTAAAATTTTCACCACTCTAATGTAACCGTTTCACTTACCATAGAATATTTACATGTTAGATGGGCTTTATCAAGTATGACTTAAAAAGGTTTGATTAACAGCAGCCAAAATGGACTTTGAAGATGGAGGTGAGAGATATCTAAATTCGAGTAATGTTTGTGATGAAGCTAAAAGTTCAGATAGTAAGGCAAAAATAAAGTTATGTAATCTTGAAAATATGCTAATCATCAATCTGATGTTGTCAGTCTTCATTCATTCTTGACTGATGGGATTCAGTTCTGACCTCTCGGAACATAGCTCATGCCAGCCAAAACCTCTTGAGCTAAAGCTCTACCCACAAAACTTCTCTTCCCATTACCTCAGATCTCACTTGCTGCATAGAGAATTTGAGGCATCATCCAATGCTCTCAGCAAAATGCTTTAAAAGATTGTATTTATCATTATCGTTGTTTTGGATATCATTGGCTTAAGACTCTATTTACTTATTGGATAGTCTCGCTAACTAGTTTTTCACATGAGTGACTGTTTTTGACCTTTCTACCCACACATTTTTACGTTACAGTAACTCTCATTACCATAGTTGGTGTCAGGCCTCTTCCTCCCACTACTTTTACCATTGGTAGTCTTTGATACCGTTGTTGGTATTCTTCTTGGCCTTCCATCCCCATTTTTCATCCCTTTACCCATAGGGTAATTTTCTGTACCATTTGACATGGAGAAAGAACAGGGAACATCTGGGTTTAAGCAGTGCCAAGACTGTGACAGAAAGATGCCCAATTCTCATGGGTATCTTTCTTGCGTGTACTGTCTGGGTACCCCTCACTTGGACATATTTTGTAATATTTGCCAGGGCTTTAGCACCCGGGCTCTAGCAGAGAGATACAGTAAGTTAATCTTGGAAGGTTTGTAAGTGTCTTTTTGGTGAAGCCCTTTCTAAAGCATAGACTTGAAAATCTTCAAAGTCTGAAATAAAGAAAAGGAGCCACTTGGTGCCTGCTTCCCTTCCCTTGAGGCACATGAAACAAAATCTCAGAAACCCCAGGTTCCAATAGTTTCTTCAGAACCGAAGGCCAAGGTTCCAAAGGTGACAATATCATCACCTCTGGCACCAAAGACAACACAATCCACATCGGTGCTGTCAATTACTGAACTGGCGCAAACCACCTCTTCGGCACCGGCAATAGTTTCATCCTCTCATTTGGTTCCACCTTTCCCTTCCACACAACAGCCCATGTTTCCTAAGGTCGATCCTTTCAATTTACCCAGGATTAGTCCCCTTCAATAGACCCCTTTCTAGGTCAGCAACTGAGCCCATTTCTGGACAGGCCTGAGTCCCCTTTGGGAATGTCAGTCCGTTCCTCCAGGAGTCTCTCAGAATTGGATGTAGTCAGATTGGTGAACCAGCTTTTAGCAGCCAGAGGCCTTCCTGCACCTTCAGAAACCTCTCTCCTACACGGAGGCAAGGCTTATTCTCCAAGGACTCCTTTAGTTTATCCTCCTTCAACCTCCTTTCAGGGTTTGGAGCCCCCTGCTTCTATGCTGCCAGTACCAGCTACCTCGGTGCCGATGGTGGACCTCACCTTAGCGCCTGTGTTGACTCTGTGGTCTTCAGTTCCTTTGGATCTGTTGCATACCCGGGACCAAGGCTTTGCTGTTGGTTCCAATATTCTTGGACCAGTTTCAGTTGTTTCCATGGTGCTGTCTGTGATTCTCAGGGCCATGGCAGTTTCAAACCCTCTCTTGGCTCCTACTCTGGGTGGCGGCTTGTCTGAGTGGGGTGTGACCCCAGTTCCGAGGTTGTCTTTCCTGGTTCTGGGCTCCCATCCTTCTTTGGGTGGTTATGCCTTCCAGATTATGGAGAGAGCTTTAGCATCAGCGGGCTCCCAGCTGGTTCCATCTCTGTCGGAGTGCCATATTTTTGTCTTCTCTGGTTTGCAGCGGTCACAATCTACTACATCTGGGCAGTGGGCACAAGCACTGCAAGATACCCCGGTTCAGGACCCCCCTCTTAGGAGTCCTCCTCAGACCTTTCCCCTGAGGAGCCACCCTGTAAGAGGACATGCAGGGGGGGGGGAGCACCTAGATTCTCCAAAAGAATCCGTCACTAAAGACACAGATTACGATGAAGGGGAGGGGTCCCCACAGTCACCCCCGGAAGATGTCTCCTTTGGAGACATCCTGGAAATTTTCAAACAGAGGGGTGATTGGAAGCCCTCAAACCCTTCTCTGAGGAATCTGTGTTCTTGCAAGCTTTTTGTGCCCGCCCATCTACTTCTTGGATGACCCCCACCCGCTGACAACCTGGTTAACTTGATCGTTCAGCGAGTGTGGAAGGCTTCTGATTCCATAGAGCTTGTTCCCCGGAGACTGGATAAGATTCTTTCAGTCCCGGAATATCAGCCGCATTGGTCTATGAGTCCAGCAGTAGATGCCATAGTGATGGCAGTGGCCACCAAAAAGGAACTTGCCGAGGAGACTTCAACTGTCCATCCTTCTAACCAAGAGTCCCGGACAATGGACAGATTTGGGAATCGAGTCTTTGCTTCAATGACTTTTGCTATTCAGGCCTTGAACTTCTTGGCACACTTTACTAGAATCCAAAGGGATCTGATAACTGAGCTTTCAGATACCCTTGTAGGAGCAATGTCTGACGAGGTGCCAGATAAGGTTGCCTCTCAAGTTACCACCCTAGAGTCTATCTCAAATTTGTCCATGCGGCTTATTGCGCATACAGCCAAAGGGACATCTAGAGCAGCAGGTACAGGCGCTGCCATCAGGCGTCACGCCTGGATGTGCTTGTGTGAATTCGTGGAGCTCTTTAAGTCTTCCTTTGTCAGCGCTCCTGTTGATGGTACTTCATTGTTTGGCCCAAAAGTTAGAGACACATTAGCCAGGTGTGAAAAGGATGAAAAGACCCTTTCTGCTGTGGGCGTTCATTTTTCCACTTAAAAACGACTACCTTATTCCAGGAATCAGAAGTGGAAAAATGTGGTTCAAGAAGACCCAAGGGCCTTTTCGAGAGACACGTGGTGAGTATTCCTTCCGGGGCAGAGTGGTGAACTCTTCTGGAAGATGCCCCTCCTGGGGCAGAGGGGGTCCACATAAACAGTGCTCCAGAGATTCTTTCTGGACAGCACTATCAGCATTTCTGAATGGAGGCCCAATTCTTTACCTCTGGAAGCAGTCGGGGAAGATTTTCTCTGCACCATTCAGCCTGGCTTACAATAACTTTGGATACCTCGGTGCAAAAGATAATTACCAGAAGTTATCACATTCCCTTCAGTCTTTTGCCAAAACCCCAAAATTGAATCCCCAATGCTAAACCCAGTCAGAGGGATCTAGCAGCAGGGGAGATTCAAAAGCTCCTTCAAAAAAGAGTCATCCAAGCAGTCCCACCAGAACAAATAGAATCCGGATTCTACTCAAGTTTCTTTTTAGTTTTAAAAAAGACAGGGGACTGGAGACCAATCTTGGATCTCAGTCTTTTGAACGAATTTGTGCAACAGACGAAATTCCAGATGGTCACAGTTCAGTCTGTCTTTCCTTTTCTAGAGAAGGATGATTAGATGTGTTCTATAGATCTTCAGGATGCGTATTACCACATAAAGATGGGCAAGCACTCCAGAAGATATCTCTGCTTCCGGCTAGGAGGCAGTCATTACCAATTCTGAGTTCTTCCATTCGGTCTCACCACAGCCCCCAGCCCCCAAGGTGTTCACCAACTGCATGGCAGCTCATTTGAGACTACAGAGATTCTGGGTGTTTCCATATCTAGATGAGTGGCTCCTCACCCACCCCTTCCAGACATCTACTGCTCTATGTCATAGACTTCATTCTACATCTTGCTGAAACACTAGGCATCTCAGTCAACAAAGAAAAGTCATAACTGACTCCCCCACAGCATCTTGAGTTCATGGGATCAAGATTAAATACAGTATCCTGTGTGGCTTACATTGCTCTTCACAGGTTGTTTTGCTAAGATCGCAAGTTCAGATGATCATTTCCCAAAACAAAGTTGCTGCTCATCTTGTACTACAAGCTCTGGGAACCATGACAGCAACAATAATGTTAGTTCCCCTAGCGAGATATCACATGAGGCTGCTTCAGTGGCTCTTGGCATCACAATGGTCACTTCTAATGCAGCCCATGTTCCATCTAGTCTTGATAGCCAACTGCTGCAAAAAGGATTTATCTTGGTGGATGAAGCCAGAAGACAATCTATGGGGCTGCCCACCCCTCTCAACCCAAGGCTGTAGTGACCACTGACGCTTCCCAGATAGAGTGGGTGGGGAGCATTTTCTGGAAAAGACTGTTCAAGGCACTTGGTCCCCACAAGAGGCCAATTTGAACATCAATGTCCTAGAATTGAGGGCAGTGCTTTTAGCGTTGCAAGCATTTCAGGTTGCCCTTCCTTCGGGAACAATTGTCCGTAGTCTGGTACATCAACAAATGGGGGGGACCAGGTGCTACCCTCTATGTCGGGAAGCTCTAAGGATTTGGCAATGAGCAATAGTCTTCAACTGCTTTCTGATAGCAACACATATCCCGGGGAACTCCATCGTGATTGTGGACAAGCTGAGTAAATGTATACTCCTGCCTCACGAGTGGTCTCTCTATCCCTACGTAGCGACAAAGGTCTTTCATTGATGGGGTCAGCCTTGCTGCGACCTGTTTGCTTCTCCCATAAACCACAAATGCAGCAACTACTTTGCCCTAATCCCTCGTTGTGGGGAGTCCCCGAGAGATGTACTTTTTCTCAATTGGCCCCCGGGACTTCTGTATGCCTTTCCCCCAATTCCACTAATTCCCCAGTTCCTGAGGAAAGCCCAACGGTTGAGAAGCACAGTGATTCTCATTGCACCTTACTTGCCCCATCAAGTCTGGTTTCCCTTTCTTTGGCCTCACGTGGTTCAGCGCCCATGGACTTTGGATTCAGCTCCGGACCTATCTCATCCTCAGGGCCAGATGCATCCCAAGCTTCAAAATCTCAAGCTGATGGCTTGGTTTCTCCATTTCCATTAATTGCCAGGCAGAACAACCTATCCTCTCCAGTGCAGACGATACTTCTGGCTTCCCATGAACCATCCACCAGGAAAATCTACCTAAACAAATGGAAAAGATTTTCAATTTGGGCATGTACAAATGGCACTGACCCATTCTCGGTGTCAGTTGATAAGGTCCTGGAATATTTAGGTACCTTATGTCAAATGGGGCCTTCTACGTCTACAATTAAGATTCATCTAACTGCCATTTTGAATTTTCATAACAGTTTTGATGACCATTCATCAATGTCTCATAATGTATGCAAAATTTTTCTTAAAGGCGCCCTGCATTTAAAATCCCCTTTGAAAGATCCAGTAGTGCCATGGGATTTGACCTTAGTCTTACAATGTCTAGTTCAACAACCCTTCGACCCAGCAGCCACTTCTGACCTCAAGCTTTTATCTTGGAAGACCCTCTTCCTAATAGCTATCATGTCTGCTAGGAGAATTTCAGAGTTACAGGCTTTATGTGTGAATCATCCGTATATCATCTTCCACAAAGAAAGATCATCACTCAGAACAAATCCCACCTTCTTTTCCAAAGTACTGTCAGAGTCCAGTATCAACCAGACCATAGACTTACCAGTCTTCTTTCCAAATTTCACAAACAAAGGTGAGTACTGCTTGCATTTGTTGGATGTCCATAGACAATTACGTTTTTACTTGGACAGAACGAAATCCTCTAGAAAATCAGAGTAACTATTCCTATCCTTTTCAGGTACCAGATTGGGTAAACCTGTATCAAAGATCACTTGCCAAAAATGGCTAAGAGACTGCATTATTTGTATACAACTAAAATAAACTCAAGCTGTCAACTACAATCAGAGCTCAATTTACAAGATCTGTTTCCACTTCAGTGGTCTTCCATTCCAGAGCTTCTATGGAAGATATATGTGCAGCTGCAACTTGGGCTACCCCACATACCTTTATCACTCATTACAAATTACACTTGGTCTCCAGGGGAAGACCATCCTTTGGCTCTATGGTGCTCAGGAATATCCTTCCTTAGGGCCGCCCAGGATCTAAAGTAGCTGGGGACTCTGTCCCATCAGTCAAGAATTAATGAAGATTGACAATATCAGATAAAGAAGTTATGTTCTTACCATAACGTTCCATCTGTGTTGCCGATCTTCCTTCATTCTTGACATCCCACTCTCCTGTCCCTCCTAAAGGCTCCTGGAGGATCGGATCTAGTCCTGGGATATTATAAGGTTATACCTTAGAAACGGCGTCTCTAATTTCTTAACTATAAGGCAAACTCGATATGAGAGGCATTGTGGGAAAAGCCTTAGCTCAAGAGTTTTGGGCTGGCATGAGCTATGTATAATGGTTGAGTTGGTTCAGAGAGGTCGGAACCGAACCCCATCAGTCAAGAATGAATGAAGATTGAGAACACAGATGGAAAGTTATGGTGAGAACATAACTTCTTTTTTTCAGAATTAGGTGCTGGAGAACTTAAGCATAACATGTATGTTATTACGTTACAAACTTACATATGCAGAACACAAAAAATAAATAAATAAATAACTGGAAGTACAGAAGCTGGCTGCACCTGTATATCTGGTGTATGACATCTCTGCATGCAACATGGGAACTGCCTAAAAAAGATGTGGTGTTACTGATGGAAAGGCTGAACCCAACCAAACATTTAACAATGTTCTTCAGATACACTGCTTTAAGACATTTCTCTTATATAGAACATGTTTTACTTATGCCAAAATATATTTTACAGCAACAACATGAAAAGCATCTGAGATAAAATTTTAAATTCTAGTGTTCAAAACATTTGTATTAAGCATGACTGTATTATACATTGTCAGAATATAAAGCTTAGACCTATCCTTAGGTCTGAATGTCAGCATTTAGTACAATATTTTTATGGCCATTCTTTTTAAACATAGCAAGAAGTAATTTCTAAAATATAGACAGAAATATATTTTGGCATTAGTTAAGTAAAACATGTTCTATATAAGAGAAATGTCTTGAATTGAATGACCGTACTGTTCCTTTTTGAGATGTTGTTTGTACTTTCACCACCTTTATTAATAGAAGTATTTGTACCATATAACAACTTCAAATCTGTAGTGCTCATAAATAACTTTAATTCTGTAAGGGTATCTGGTTTCACCCAGGAACATGGCATCTCATTCTATTGCAGTACTTAAGAATAATCTCCATGGTATCCCCCAAGTCTCAAAACAACCCACTAAACAAGTGTAGTGGGTCCAAAAACAAAACAGTGTAAGAAACTTCTCTGTGTGGAAGATTTTCAGTCCATATATCTCTAGTTAATCACTGTATATTAATCAGATCAGGCAAAAGTAGTAGAAGTAGAGAACTTAAACTCGTCTTAAGTAAAAAAAAAAAATAATAATAGTAAAAATATATAATTGTACAGAATTACTAGGTATTCAAAAGTAATCCAAGCAAGGCAGGCAGTCTGTTTCCAGTCGAAAATCCTTTAAGTACACAGACAAGGAGTAATAGTTTCCTCACAAGCTTTCTAAATATATATATATATATATAATTTTTATCAGGCAAGGGAGTGGTTTATTGTGCTGTAAAACAAAGTGTTATTGGTACACATGTTAAATTCACATCCCTTCCCCCATTAGTGTGACCTTCGAGCTGGTCCTGCCCTACTTAGTAGCTGTCATAATATAACCCTTATGTACTTTAAACAAAATGTATAATGATGCGGTATCTCTTATTTAACCAGATTATTAAGTCTGTGATTTTATCCAAGACAATATACTACATGGCTGGAAATATATCAACCTTAGTCCATTTGGCAATCAAAAAATATGTATAAATATATACATATACACTTTGCATGTAAAAAATCAATTGTAAAAATCGTATTCTATTTTCATCCATTCTAGGCCATTAGCCTAGTAACTTCCTATGATGCTAAGTACTTCGCATCCAGCAACAGCATTTCATCTGCAGAGTGGGTTGTACTCCTTTACTGCTTATTGTTTTTCCTACAGAAATCTTCATTCAAACTTTAGATATACTTCATATTGTGGTTATGGTAACAGTCTTTTTACCCGAAATGTATGTGTTTCAAGCCTTTTTTGTTGATTTATGCAGTCTGTCATGGATGTTAACGATTTTCAAAAACAAGTCATGAAGAAGAAGTAATATAAACATGGAAGAGGGGAACCATCAAAGAAGGTAGTAAAAGAACTGAAAAAAAAGAAGTCTGCCAGCTTTTCTGAGGAGAGTAGTCGTTTTAAAATTACTCCCACAGTTCAGTCATGCTATCGTATTTGAAGTCCCATAAGTTCCCCTCTCCATTCCCAATGCCTCCAAAAGTAACTGATTTCTTAACACTTTTGTCAGTACTACCACATCTACAGGTTTCACTTTTGGATGACTGTAGTGCATTATTGACAGTTTTCCAGTTTAGACCATAGTGCACCATTGACAGTGTTCCAGTCTACACCCAAAACTATGGTATTTGATTCCGTTTCAGAGTTTTTCCAGCCTTTCTTTGCCTACAAATCCTTTGCTAGAGGACATTTTAATATTGTTCAGGAGTCCACATTAGAGCAGCAGGGGACTAAGCCATTGCTATAGCTGGTACCTACTTCAGATCATTGTAGAGTCATTTAGTGAGGAAGAAGTTTCTTATACCAGGCAGATAACATTTTCTTTTGTCTCCATTCCTACAGAAAGGCCTCACTGAGACCAACGACTGGTGTCAGAGCCATGGCCTTAAGCTCAATGCCAAAAAATGCATCATCATCCCCTTTGGGAAAAACCCGATTCCCATGAATTACCACATCGATGGTAGTCCACTGAACACAGAAGGTGTTATAAGAGATCTGATAACACAGGTTAACAACAGCCTCCCTTTTGACCACCAGATTGCCACTGTGGTCAGAAAGTCCTTCTGTGTGGCACATCTTATTATTAAGGGATTTGCATCCAGGAAGAAAGAGGTCATTGTCTCCCTCTACACTTCCCTCATTAGGCCAATCATCGAGTACAATGCCCCATTTGGCATGTACCTCACTAAACACCTGCAACAACTGGAGAGACTGCAAAAGTACCTCACAAAGAGGATCCAAGCCCTTAAACACTTGTCCTATGTGGACAGACTCAAAAAACTGCAACTTTTCTCTGTCTCTTATCGGCAACTTAGAGGCGATCTCTGCTTGACATACAAAGGCATGTCTGATCCAGCTCTTAGAAATGCTACTTCAAAAGAAATCCCAATCCCTCTGCACCACATGCTCCAATGCCTCAACCTCATTACCACAATCAACAGAACATGCTGGAGGGACAGGTTCATAACCCAGAGACTGCCCTTGCTATGGAATAGACTTCCCATACATGCCAAACAGAGCATCTCACTGGCCCTCTTTAAGAGAAACCTTGATGAATGGTTGGGAAATAGAAAATTCACCCCGGGGATCACTCTAGTGGCTCTACTCGACAGAGGCACTGGGAACTAAGGTTGGGTGGCACGATGTCAGGGTAATCCTATGGGCTAGGTTTGTAAAGGCTCTAGGGCCATTAGCCTAGTACACACCTATGAACAAAGAATTGTAGAATATCTATTAAGTATATATAGACAAAAAATGGAGTTTGAGGAATTTTTAATGTTAATGTACTGACAAATTTTTTGCCTTTTTAATGCAGAGCCTTCTTATATTAATGAGGCTAATGGTGTTTCTCTTGATGTACAACCTGCTGCCCTAAGAAAGCTAAAAGAATGTATAAAACACAATTAGCTAGAAATTATCTGACTATCACTCATAAGGTTGGGCCTACTATTGTCTCTATTATCTACTTCTGATAAAAGTGAAATACTAATGCTCTTAGCAATCATTAATTTGGACAAGGATACAAGATTTTTAGACAAATTCCATTAGTTGTTAAACTGTTATGTCCAAATAGTTGGTTTGTTAACTATATGTTCTAGGGAGTTACTAAGTCAAAGAATCTCTGGCCGTACCTGACTTTGGAGGTAAAACTGAAATCTCCCATTATAAAGGCATTTTTGGTAACAGGTTGATGCTCAGCAAACAAACTGCCTTTCTTTCATATGGGTAGTAGTGCCCTGCTACCCCATCTTGGGCAGTCTACCAAAGCTCAGAGATCCTCCCCCGCCTGTATGTATGTAAGATGGATCAGTCGCCTGAGAGTACAAAGACTGCCTTTCAGACCCACAGACAGAACCCTTTCAGTTTTTACAGTGCCACAGTAAGAGAAGGATCTCTAAGAATACTGCTTCCTTCTTTGGATTTTCAACTACTGAGCTCAGATAAACCCTTTGGAATTTTATTTCCTCCCTCTCATTTTTTCTATCCATGCTTGGATAGTGTATTGTGCTGCTTTGACTGTTTTTTTTTTCTCATTAGAAATTTTGTATATGCTTCTGTTTTTACCTTGACTAGCACAGTAACGCATGTGTTGCTGATTAAAAGCTTCATTTAGAAGTTTGACAGAAAAACTTGCTAATATTGCAGTTGTTTTTCTTTGGGGTTATGATTATTTTAGGTGATTGAGCAGGATTATAGTATTTTAATTTTTTTTTTCATTTAAATCACGATTTTGGCACTATTTTGTATGGTAAATATTTCTGACTGGATTTTTTACTAGTTTATGATTTATTTCTTGTCTAATATAATTTTAGGCTGTGTCCATTCATTTTTGACTGATAGTAGCCTTTTTTTAAACAATATTAGGGAACTTTTGTGCATATATTTTGTGACTGGAGCTGTGTTACTAAAACTATCATTTTCTACAGTGCAGTCGTTACAATAGTAACCCCTGCAAGAAACAGACTTCAGATTGTTTTTAGTGCCATTTTGTATGTTAAACATTTTCATCAGTTTGGTTTATTTCTTGTCTAATTCTGTTTTAGGCTGGTTTTATTCATTTGAAGCTGAAATTAGCCTTTACTTGTTAAAACTGGGGAAATTTTTGCACATGTATTTTATGCTTTGAAGTGTGTTACTGAAAATACTGTCATTTTCTCAGTGCAGTGCTCAGAATAGTATTTAGAGGGAAATTGGTGGGATTTGTCCAGCCTTTTACTGGGGTGACCATGCAGCCAATATTTAGTATTGAGCTGGATAGTTTCTTGTCCCCCAGCTTGACTGATTCAGCAGCCTGACAAACAGAAGTGCCAACCAAACAAAAGCCAAGGCACCAACAGGAAATGGTAGGACAAAAACTCAACCAAGCCTAACAAAAAGGTATGTCTGGAATTGTTAGATGCAAAACCTACATTCCCTGGAATCTGTTACCAGTGCTGCCCTTCATCAAAAAAAAGTGAGATGGAGATTGCAGTTGAGTTTCAGTCCAGGGCTTCCTTTATTCCCTCATGTCCCTGAGCAGCCTGCCCAGACAGATTCATCCAGCTTCACTTGAGGAACTGTGTCAATGGGAGTGCAAGTGTGGGCCACCTTGAAGTCCAAGGAGGTACAGAAGCACATCAATATCAAGGAAATGTCAGTGATCCAGACCTTGCAAGTCCTTCACCACTTATGAACACTAGGTCCTCTTTTTGTGGTTACGTACAACACCCCACTGATATGGTACCTCATCAGACAAGGAGGTATACAGTCATACCCTCCTTGCCAGTTAGCAGTGATGACCTGGGATCTGGCTTTACATCATTGTCCAACTCTTCAGGCATCATACATCCTGTCAGAGCAAAATGTCATGCCAGACATTTTACATAGATCCTGGGCAGACCCGCACTAGTATCGGCTCAAGCAGTGGTGCTCCAGGATCTAGTCCTGATGTGGGGAATCCTACAAATAGATCCGTTTGTCTCCTTTCAAAACAGACAACTGGAGAAATTCTGTTCCAGACACCCTTGCAGCCATGCTTGGAGGACAGATACAGTCTCATTCCTCTGGATGGTAATGTTTCTGTATACATTTCCACCCTTTCCACTGATTCACAAGGTAGATCTGAAGGTTCAGAAAGAAATGCCAGAAATCAGTGTGGTGACCATGTATTAGCCCAGGCAGTCTTGGTTTCCCCTTCTTTCCTTCTAATTGTATTGGCCAAGCGTAATTATCACAGACTTCCTCACACTCTGGATTTAATCACACAGTCTCATGGGTGACTGGTGCACTGCAGTTTGGAGCAACTACAACTAACAGCCTGGATTTAGGCTCGACTCTGTTTAGGCACTTGTTTCATGAGAATGTGCATCAGGTATTAAAGGAGGCCAGAAAACCTGCTATTAGAAAATATTATGTTTACAAATGGATAAGGTTTTGTAATTGCTGTCTAAATGGGCACAGTGGGTGCCCTGAGGTTAAAATTCCTCTGGTCTTGAAATATTTGTATGAGTTACTTCAGGATGGCTAATCCTATGTGTCCATTATGGTGCATTTAGCAGCCATATTTGCTGGTCTGCCAGTGGATCCCCCCTCATTGTTCTCTTTTGGTAAAACAGTTAATGAAAGGAATATTGCATATGAGACCCCCCTCACACGTAAATTCCTCCTTCGTGGAATCTCAACTACATTCTGGACAAATTGACTTTACTGCCTTTCATACATACCACTCAGGCTGATCTGAAGTTCTTAATGTAGACAACTGTTTTGCTTACTACACTGACATCTGCAAGGTGAATCTCTGAGCTGCAAACTCTCATGATGGCACAACCTTACCTGATTTTCCACGGGGATAGGGTTGTATTACGCACTAACCCCTCTTTCATATCAAAAGTTGTCTCAAAATTCACGCTCAGTCTATTTATCCTCTCAGTGTTCTTTCCAGAATCTAAGAATAAGGGAGAGATGGTACTTCATACATTGGATGTGCATCAGTAGCTCAGGTACTATCTTGAGAGAACACAACCCTTTAGGAAGGCTGAAAGGCTTTTTATTTCCTACACAAGGGCAAAGAAGGGTCAGCCTGTGTCTAAGCAAACCACTGCACATTAGTTGTCCCCTGGTATTTTTTGTTATATCCACCATGAGAAGGAGAATCCAGGCAAGGTAAAGGCACATTCCACCAGGGCCTTTGCCTCTTCAATTGACATATTAGAAAGGAGTAGACTCAAAGTATTCTAGAGGCAGACACCTTTTCCTCTGTCTTTACCTGTATGAATCACTACAAGTTGGATTACTTTTCTACATCCAAAGCAGGCTTCACTAGGACCAGACTGCAGGGGCTTCTGGACCCTCACTCCCTCCAACCAAGTTGGGTAAGCTTTGGGAATCCATCCATATGTCAGTGAGGCAGTGTCTTTGCTGAACATAGTACATTTGTGTAAGTAGTACTCGCTGTGTGTTGATGTGGAAAATGGGCGTTTGCAAGTTGGCATTTTCAGCTTCTCTTCCTTGTGGACCCTAGAAAACTGAAAGGGTTCTGTCTGTGGGTTTGAAAGGCAATCCTTGTACTCTTAGGTGACTGGTCCATTACAGCTACAGATAGACTGGGGGATGAGCTCTGAGCTTAGGTAGACTAACAAGATAGGCTATCAGGGCACTACTTAGCCATATGCCAGTGTGGCAGTGTGTTCTGCAAACATCTATTGTTACAGGTAAGTAGGACTTATACAACTGTACTTTTCTCATGTGTATTTAGGAATCTTATGTGGAGCTCCCTAGAATTACAGCAACTACTAAGCCTGTTAAAGCAAATAATCTTTTCTTTGTATAGAAGCATAATTTTGCACGAAGACTTGACTCACAACCAGTATTTTGCCATCCAACATGTCACTCTTCCTGTCCCTGTGGGTTATCTCCCTCAAGTCTTTCTTAAATGTGTGGTAAGAGGAACTTTACAGCCTTTGTGATGCCACAGCTCCTGGCACCAGAATGACAACTAAATGTATTCTTGTCTTCTGATTGTGGAGTTAGTATGTCTGACTGCAGAGTCACAAATTAGTAAGACATTGCTGTTTTTACCCATGGAATTTGAAAAATGGTGGTATACCTCCTGGTGATCTTTTACTGTGTGTAAGCATATTGCTGATGATAGTGATGGATCTCTGGTGAGCCTAGTCTTCCTAGCCTTAGAAAGCTTTGGATGCAACTTCTTTAGAGCCTCAGTATAAGTCAGACTAATGTAGTTTTGATGAGATGTGGGTGGTAGTGTGTGAAGCCATCTTATTAGGTGAGAGGGATGCCCTCCAGCCTGCAGAGATATTTGCATCTGTCACAAATTAATTACTCATGTCAAGTAGAATTTCATTATCTGTGAGCACATACTTCCTACATCAGCTGAGAGTAAAAAGGTGCCCATTCCTGTTAGGCACACTGGTATCAGGACTGGAAAAAATGACAGTGTAGAATACTCAAGACTTGGAAACTTTCCTGCAATGGGGTTAGGCTAGGTTTAAGGGCAGGCTGTCCCCTCCTCCCATTGTAGAAGGAAGTAATAGTCCACAATAACTGACAGGCCAGAAAAAGAGCCATAAAGATGATAGCATGAACTACTGAGGATAAGAAAGAAATTATGCGTTGTTACTGTTATGCAAGAAGGCCAGAATTTCTGGATATCAAACAAATTGAGAGCAATTAGAGGAAAGGAAAATACCTGCACAAGGAAAAACTATCAAAAGCTTCAAATGCATATTTGTGTTCATTAATACAACAGATTCATGAAAAGCATTATATAGGTTCATAGGTTTATACTAGGCTATCTGCCCTAAGGCATTTATAAGCCTAGCCCAAAGTTTTGTGGCTTACGCCACCCCTTATATGAAAAAATACTGTGCCCATTAGTTTGTTGTGCCTCTGTCCAGCAGTGACACAGAGATGATTCCCGGGGTAAACCTACGATCTCCCATCCACAGGTCAAGATTTCTCTTGAACAGAGCCAGCGAGGTGCTCTGCCTCACATGGACCGGGATTTTATTCCACAGCATAGGGAGTCTCTGAGTGATAAATCTATCCCTCCAGCACATCGTATTTATATCCGTGCTAAGGTTTAAGTCGCTTGCTCTAGTGGTTTTGGATTTTTTGAGGTTGAGCATGTCCATTAATTCCGGGTTGGACATGGCCTTGTATGTCAGGCACATGTCACCTCTGAGCAGACGGTATGCGACTGAATAGAGCTGGAGTTTCTTCAATCTGGCAGCATATGACAGATTTTGGAGTCCCTTTATCCTTTTGGTGAGGAGCTTTTGGGGTCTCTCCAATTGCTGCAGATGTCGGGTGAGATACATCTTGAATGGGGCATTGTACTCGATCATTGGTCTGATAAGTGAAGAGTACAGGGGAACAATGACCTCACTAGATCTGGATGTGAATCCCTTCATGATCAGGTGGGCAATGTAGAAGGTCTTTCTAACCACTTTAGCAACGTGAGTGTCAAAAGAAAGGCCACTGTCAACCTGGGTCCCCAGGTCCCTGATAACCTCTTCTGTGCTTAGTGGATTGCCACCTATATGGTAGCTTGGGGTTACCTTGTTTTTCCCGAAGGGTATGACTATACATTTTTTGGCGTTTAACTTCAGGCCATGGCTCTGGCACCAGCTATCTGTTTCCGTGAGTCCTTTCTGAAGGATATCCGTGTCCGATGCACTTTCCACTATGGCGCCCAGTTTGCAGTCGTCTGCAAACTTTGTCAGCCAAAGTCCTCCCATGTTGGCCTGTACTTCTGAGAAGTAGATGCCAAACAATAGGGGGCCAAGGACCGAGCCCTGTGGGACACCACTTGTGACCGGCTTGGAGTCTGACATAGCGCCAGCAACTCTAACCCTGTGGGTTCTGTCCTTAAGCCAGTTTGCAACCCATCTTGTAAGGGTTTACATTTAAGCTGGTAAGTTTTTCTACAATACCCGAGTGGGGTATTGTGTCGAAAGCCTTTGCAAGGTCAAGGTAGGCTGTATGGACTGCCTTTCCCTCATCAATGGCCTTTGTGACTGTTTCGAAGAAGTCGACCAAGTTCAAAAGTCATGATCTGCCCTTAACGAAGCCAAACTGGGTCAGGTCCAATGTCTGCAAGTCCCCTATATCTTTGTTTATGAGCTCCATTATGATCCTCACCATAGCTTTGCAGACTAGACTTGTTAAGCTTATGGGGCGGTAATTACCAGGGTCCGTAGAGGCACCGCCTTTGTGGAGTGGGACCACAGTTGCCGTACGCCACTCCTTGGGCACGTACCCTTTGGTAAGGCTGAGATTAAACAGCTGCCTTATGTGCGGGTTTAATTCCTCATTTAGCTCGTGTAGCACACAGCCGGGGACACCATCCGGTCCCACTGATGCTGTGTTTTTAGCTTTAGAGAGAGCAGCTTTCACCTGCGCATTTGAGATGTCTGGGAGGCTACACTCTGCTGGGATAGTTATCTCTCCTTTAGGGGGGGAGAGGGGGTGAAGTTTGCACTGAACCTGTCTGCCAGTATGTTGGCAATGTCTGTGGGTTCAGTGATTTTTGTATCATTTTGGACTAATTCTGAGCATATCTGAGAGTTTCCACCCAGGTTCCTAACATAGCTGAAAAAGGCCTTATGATTGTCCTTTGAATCCATGGCAATTTTTCTCTCAAAATTGGCCTTAGTTGATTTTATGAGTGCTCGTATTTTTTTACTAATAATGATCAGGGGTGACTTCCCTTTTATGGATTTTGTTCTATCATGTAATAGCTTTCTCCTCTTATTGTAAAGTTTGTTAATAACCAACAAAGTTTGTTATATAGACCAAGAAACCTTGGGCCATAACATGTGGAAGGAGTAAAGACATACAAATTGAAAAACTGTGTGCAGATTCTACAATTTATTCTCAGACACAACAGATTATAGATATATCTGATGTTATCCATGTCACTATTCCTCACTTCTGGGTCATAGGATCCGACATCGGATCCGAGCCAGCAACTTTTCAGACAGATCCTAGGCTCAAGCTCCTCCCACTTCCATAATCCCTTGCTGCCCTCTAACCCCTCACATCTCATTTGCCACTTCACTGCATCAGACATCATTCCTTTGGCTCGAGACCTTCTGTAAGATAAGTGCTCATTTTCAACTTCAGTTTTGTGTTTATAGCGGTTAGTCTTCTTGTAGTGTCTTTAGAGTTGTAGTCTTATAGTTTTTGTACTCCTCTTAGCCTCCCCTCACTTTCTAATTGCTTCTTGTCAGCCCTTTTTCGCACCAATTTTTCCATGTTAAGAATTTCTCTTTAAACGTAGGCTTAGTTTGATTTCTTGTTCTGATTTGTGAATTATTTAATTGTGGTTGTGTAGTGGTTGGTTTTTGCTGTTTTTTTTTTTTTTACTTGGTTTGGCCCTGGTCACGGCTCCAGCTTTATTCGGCTTCAGTGTTTAGTTAGTTTTTTCCTCCATCATGTTTGACAAACCAGCAGTGTTTAAGAGGTGCTCCTCATGTTGTCAGACGATGCCCCTTTCTGACTCGCATGAGGAGTGTCTCTTTTTGGGCGCTGACCACCTGGGGGTTGAATGTGGCATTTGTCGCCTTCAACCCCAGAGCTTTGGTCAAGCACTGCAATAAGTTGCTTTTAAAAGGGATGGCTCAGGGAGGGGGGTCCATTGCTCAAGCCAGGTCCCTCTGACCATAAGAGGAAGGCACCCTCCGTCTCTGGGTCCTCCTCTTCTAAGAAACCTAGGCTGTCAGATCCATCTCCAGCCTTGGCACTATTGGATCCGAGGTCCCGCGAATCTATTCTCAGATCCAATGCCTCTTGTTCAAGACCTTTGGATTTGAGGTCCCAGGAGTCTAAGCCCGGATCAAAGCCTGTGGATCCAACCCAGACTACACCTGCCATGGATCCAGCCTCCTCGGATCTGAGGCATTTGAGTTCTAAATGCTTGGCTCCTCTGTTGCCCTCAGATCCAAAGAAGATGGATCCAGGACCCATGTCAGATCCCATCTTGAATGGAGACTTTCCACTGGGTTCTGGCCCAGAACAGCATTTTATAGCTCCCAGGCACAGAAGACTTTCTTCAGCGAGGTATAGGAGGTCCTCAGGGTCTAGACACGTGTCCCCAGCTAGGTCATCTGCCTCTCCTAGATCCTCCAGGAGCTTGCTCCCATCGACATGGACAGGATGATGAGGTATTTTCTCAAGGTTCTGATTAAGTTGTGGCTTCTTGCATCCCTTGCATATATGGCCAGGGTCCTTCCCCCACCCCTACACTTCGGTCTCCTCATCCAATCCAGGTGGTTTTGGATTCCAAGGACCTGGGGTGCGGTGAGGAGGCAATGGGGGCTCCTAGATCCCACTTTCTCTACCCCGTCCGAGTCCCTGAATGGCTGTGCCCCCCCCCCCTCGGAGCAGACTGGGTCCCGACCCCAAGAAGTCGCTCCGGAGTCCTTGGGAGGGGATTCTGGTCCAGCCTTTTCAGACTGGTTCATGCCCCTCTGTGCTTTGGCTTCAGCACTACCAGGTTATAACTCATACCATGCGTTTCGGCCCCAAAACTCAGACCGAAGCACAAAAGGAGGGGGAGTATCTATATTCATCAAAGATACCCACACCTCCAGGTTAGTGGCACTGCACGAAGCATCGGAAACCATCCATGTGCAACTAACAACGGGCAAAACTGCCTTTCATTTTATAGCTTGCTACGGAACACCATCCCTATTACAGGAACCCCACTTGGCATTCCTGAGAACACTGGAGAATATGAAGGTCTCTCCAAACACTATGTTATTGGGTGACTTCAACTACCCAAACATTGACTGGGAAAACTACTCAAGCCCAAACACCCTCGCCCAATGGTTCCTTGAATTTATAAACTCTAACGCAATGGAACAACTGGTCACCACTCCCACAAGAGGGAACAACATATTGGACCTGGTCATCACTAACATGGGGACTCTATGCTCCACACCAGAGGTAAACCCCTCATTGGTAAGATCAGACCATAAACAAATTTCCCTGGATATCCATATCCCATCCCCACCCCCAGCCAAGGAAATCACTGTAAAGAATTTCTCAAAAGCCAACTTTGCACTTCTCAGGACTGAGGTGGAATCCTTCAAAGCCCCTGGGCCAGAGGATAATACAGCCCAATCCGCAGAATCCCTTACAAATGCATTCTATGAGCACCTGCAGGAATGCATGGATCGTGCTATCCCAAATAAAACCAAGACTCACTACTCCAAAAACAGGAGACCGGTCTGGTGGACCTCGGCCATAAATAAGCTATACAACAGAAGGAGGAAGCTACTACATGATAGAGCAAAATCCCAAAAAGGGAAGGCATCTCTGATCAGTATTAGCAAGAAACTTCGATCCCTCATAAAATCATCAAAGGCCAGTTTCGAAAGAAATATTGCCCTAGACACTAAAGATAATCACAAGGCCTTCTTTAGTTATGTTAGAAACATGGGCAGAAACTCCCAGATATGCTCTGAATTGTTGCATAACGGTACAAAATATACCAAACCTACAGACATAGCCAACATCCTGGCAGACAGATTCAGCGCAAACCCCCCCCCTTCCCCCCCAAAGGAGCAAACACCTATCCCAACTGAGTGTAACCTCCCTGACATCACAGATGCACAGGTGAAAGCTGCCCTCTCCAAAGCAAAAAACACAGCATCTATGGGACCGGACGGTGTCCCAGGCTGTGTCTTACATGAGCTCCAAGAAGAACTGAACCCTCACATTAAGTCACTGTTCAAACTTAGCCTTACTACAGGATATGTACCCAAAGAGTGGCGTACAGCTACAGTGGTCCCACTCCACAAAGGTGGTGCCACAACGGACCCCGGAAACTATCGCCCCATAAGCCTGACTAGTCTAGTCTGTAAAGCTATGGAGCGTATCGTCATGGAACTCATAAACAAAGACATTGGGAGCCTCCAGGCACTGGACCCTACCCAATTCGGCTTTGTTAAGGGCAGATCTTACCTCTTAAACCTAGTTGATTTCTTTGAAACAGTTACCAAAGCCATGGATGAGGGCAAGGTAGTCCACACTGCCTACCTGGACCTCGCAAAAGCCTTCGACACAATACCCCACTTGGGCATCATAAATAAGCTTACCAGCTTAAATATCAACCCCTGTATCACAAGATGGGTTGCAAACTGGCTCAGAGATAGAACCCACATGGTCAGACTCGCAGATGCCATGTCCGAATCCAAACCAGTTACAAGTGGCGTCCCAACAGGACTCAGTTCTGGGGCCTCTCTTGTTCGGTATATACTTCTCTGAGGTTCAGGCTAACACGGGGGGATTATGGCTGACAAAGTTCGCAGATGACTGCAAACTGGGGGCCGTAATCGAATCTCCAGCTGACACAAGCATCCTCCAAAAGGGTCTCACAGAGACGGATGCTTGGTGCCAGAGCCACGGCCTCAAGCTAAATGCTAAAAAGTGCATAGTCATCCCCTTTGGGAAAAACAAGGTGTCCACAAATTACCACATAGGTGGTAATCCATTAAGTACGGAAGAAGTAATTAGAGATTTGGGGACCAACGTAGATAGTAATCTCTCCTTTGATAATCACGTTGCCAAAGTGGTTAGAAAGACCTTCTATATAGCCCACCTTATCACGAAAGGGTTCGCATCTAGATCAAGAGAGGTCATTGTGCCCCTCTACTCATCAGTCATCAGGCCCATAATTGAATACAATGCCCCTTTTGGGATGTACCTTACCCGACACCTGCAGCAACTGGAGAGACCCCAAAAGTACCTCACCAAGAGGATCATGGGCTACAAACAGATGTCCTATGCAGCTCAACTAAAGAAACTCCAGCTCTACTCAGTTGCTTACCGCCTACTCAGAGGCAATCTATGCCTGACGTACAAAGCCATGTCAAACCCAGAATTAATGGACATGCTCCACCTCAAAAAATCCAAGTCCCTTAGAGCTACACGCTCCAGGGACCTAAACCTCAGCACAAAAATAAATAGGACATGCTGGAGGGACAGATTAATTTCCCAGAGGCTCCCTCACTCTGGAATAGAATCCCAATTCATGTTAGACATAGCCCCTCGCTGACCCTCTTCAAGCGAAATTTGGACGCGTGGATGGGAAATCGCAAATTCACCCCTGGGATCTCTCCTGTGTCCCTGCTAGACAGAGGCACAGTAAACTAATCTTAAAAGGGTACCTTCTGTGACCTACTTTACAGAGGCATAGTAGGCTAATCTAATAGGGAGGCGGAAGCCAAATACACTCTGGCTAGGCTTATAAATGCCCTAGGGCAGATAGCCTAGTATCTACCTATGAAAGTTTGAGGCTGGTACTGTCTGGAGATCTTGAGGCAGTTACATGCTCTGCTCCCTCTTTGCAGGTGGTCTTATCCACCAGGAATGGGGAGGGGGCATCATCCAGCCCTTCTGCCTTCCAAGTAGTTGAGAGGACCTTCTCCACTGCTAGAGCTGCCTGCCCTGCTCTCCAGGGTCCTTTCCAGCCACCCTCATCTCAGAGCACTGAGCATGGTCATCCTGCTCCCAGTCAGCCCCCAAAACCAGCCTTCAAGGGGAGTTACCCCATTTGGGGCTCCTTTTTCTTCCTAGTCCTCCCCTAAGTGTGCCTCAGAAGAGAACGTGTAAGAGGAAGCACCTAGACTCCCTGATGGAGTCCCTCACCAAGGATATGGACCTCGATGAAAGGGGCTATTCCCCCATATCTCTGCCTGAAGATGTCTCCTTTGGAGACATCCTAGAGATCCTCAAATTGAAGGGCAAATGGTCCCCCCAACTCCTGTCCTCCAAGGAGTCCATGTTCCTGAAGGCATTCAGGACGGGACCATCTATCACCTGGGTTGCCCCCCCCCCCCGGATTAAGTGATAGATCTTACTGCCACCAGGGCATGGAAGGAGCCCAATACTGTGGAGCCAGTGCCCAAACCAGTGGACAAATTCTGAAGTCCACCCACGGACAGACAATTCTGGTGGAAAGGGGTGCCAGTCAATGCTATTGTGGTAGTTACTGCCACTAAAAAGGAGTTGGCAGAGCAGAGTATGTCTGCCCATCCCCCCCCCAATCAAGAATCCCGGGTGATCAACAAACATGGAAAGTGGGTTTTCGCCTCAGCTACCTTTGGTCTGCAGGTGCTTAACTACTAGACACACTTCACCTGCCTCCAAAGGGATTTAGTTAAGGAACTCACCGCTTCTCTTTCTGAGTTGGTGCCTGCTGAAGACTTTAACAAAGTGTCTCCCAATCTATCCACTCTTGTGTCCCTCCCTAATTCCTCAATGAGGTTGATTTTCAATGCCGGGGAAGGCACCTCTCAAGTGGCCAGCACAGGCGTCATTATTTGGCATTTTGCCTGGCTGCACCTATGAAGGTTTGCAGAGTCCTTTAAAGCATCTTTCACGAATGCCCCCTTTTATGGATCAACTCTCTTTCATCCATCAGACACACACTGACTGGCAGTGAGCAAGAAGGGAAGACCTTTTCAGCTGTGGGAATCATATTTTCTACTCCTCAGCAGTCCTTTTCTAAGACACAATGAGGGACTAACAAATTATGGTTCTGAAAGTCGCAATCTTCCTTTCAGGAGTCTCAGGATGAACCCTCTTCTAGAGGTCGGGAGAGAGGGTTCAGTAGCAGACACCGCCCTAGAGGCAGAGGGGGGTCTGCAAAATCAGGTCTCCAGGGATCCCTTTTCTGAAAAGCCCTTCCAGCACTCCTGATGTGTTGCCCATCTGTTCTACCCTGGAGGCAGTGGGAGACGCTTGTCTCTGCACCCTTTGGCCTGGGCAAACATCACAAGAAATCAGCGGGTGCTGAGCATTATTTCCAGGGGCTATTTTATTCTCTTTTCCATCCCCCTCCACCAGTCAAGAAACTTCTCCCCTATGAGCCACGCCGTCAAAGGGAGATAGCTCAGCAAGACGAGAGCCATCCAAGAGGTCTCTCCAGGACAATGAGGATCCGGAAATTACCCTCACTTCTTTTTGGTGCCAAAGAAAATGGGGGGACCTGCTGGACTTAAGTGAGTTAAATCTCTCTGTTAAGAAGCTGAAGTTTCAGATGGTCACTGTCCAGTCTATCATGCCCCTTTTATACAAGGACAAGTGAATGTACTCTGTGGACCCCCAGGATGTGTACTACCATATAAAAATAGACAGGCACTCCAGGAGACATCTCTGTTTTCACGTGGGGACCAATCATTATGATTTCAGGACCCTGCCCTTTGGTCTTACCACAGCCCCATGGTTGTTCACCAATTGCATGGCAGTGGTGGCAGCTCAGCTGAGACTGCAGAGATTCTAGCAGTTTCCTTACCTCGACTATTAGTTCCTCACAGCTCCCTTGTATGACTGGTTGCAGCCACTCAGTTCCTCCTTCGCCTGGTCAACCAATTAGGAATTACCATGAATCTAGCCAAGTTGAATCTGATCCAGCAAGACACTGTGTCAGAGATTGCAGCATTACCTCCCAAGCATGTACAACTAATCAGATCCCAAGTTCAGTACCTCCTAGATCTGTCTCGTTCTCTGTTCTACTTCAGTCTCAGGGATTTGGAGTCTATGGCGGTGGCAAGCTATCTGGTGGCATTAGCCAGATTTTACATGAGGGTTCTATAGTGGACTCTAACAGTCCAGTGGTCTTCTCGGTCTCATCCAGTGACAGCTTCCATCCAACTCACTCCAGTGTGTAAGTGTCATCTTCTTTGGTGGATTCAATCTCCCGATCTCCTCGTGGGCAAACCTTTTTCTCTTCCTCCTCCTCCTCCTCCCAGTGCCACGACCACAGACGCTTCCTTGCTAAGGGGGGCATTGCCAGGAGAAGATGGTCCAAGGTATGTTGTCCCCTGCAGAGACCACACTGTACATAAACATACTGGAGATGAGAGCAATTCTTCTCATATTGCAAGTCTTTCAGGATTTCCTTCCCCTGGGTACCATTACAGTACACACGGACAACATGGCAGTTGTGTGGTACATCAACAAGCAAGGGGGCACATGTTTTTATCTGCTTTATCGCGAGGCCATGATAGTGTAGGAATGGGCGATGTCCTCGGGGTGCTTTCTCCTTGCAACGCACATTCCCAGGGAGACCAGCATTCTAGCAGACAAGTTCAGACGAGCTATCTCGAGTCTGCACGACTGGTCCCTAAATCCCTCAGTTGCAAGAGAGATCTTCCTTCCTTGGGGTCAACCGAGCTGTGATCTGTTTGCTTCCCCTCTAAATTACAATTGCAGCAAGTAATTTACCCTAATTTCCCCAGTGAGATGCTCTAGTTCAGGATTGGCCCCCAGGTCTCCTTTATGCTTACCCCCCCTATACCTTTCATTCCCAGGGTGCTCCAGAAAGCTCAACGCTTCAAGGCTGCCTTGATCCTCATTGCCCCCTTCTGGCCTTGGCAGGTGTGGTTCCCCTTCCTTAGGTCTCATCCGAAGTACCCCCTTGGGTACTGGATCCTCTTCCGGATCTGATATCTCCCCTCTGTCATCTTTCGATCCCAAACCTTCAGACCCTTTGACTGTGTGGTTTATCCACTTCACATTATTCTAAACCAGCCCAGGCTTGCCTCTCCCATTAGAAACCTCATTCTGGCCTCTCAGAAAGCTTCCACCAGAAAGATCTATGGTAGTAAATGGAAAAGGTTTTCTATCTGGGCCAGTCAGCGGAATTTGGACCCCTTAATGGCTCCCATTCCATAAATCTTATTATTCTTGTCTTCTGTCTTTCAGGCTGGAGTCAGTTTCTCCACTATTAAGCTGCAGCTGGTGGCCATCTCTAATTTTCATGTTGGCAATGAACCTACGTTTTCTTCTTGCCTTTATAGGGCCTTTTTGAAAGCTGTCTTCCTGCTTTGGCCTCCTATCAGAGATCTCTGTCTTCCTTGGGACCTCTCCTTTGTATTGCAATCTCTTACACAGAGTCCTTTCGAGCTTGCGGCAACTTGTGACATTAAGTTTTTGTCCTGGAAGACTGCCTGTTTGGTGGCTATAACATCAGCTAGACGAGTTTCTGAATTGCAGTCTCTCTCCATCAATCAACCAAAGCCGTAGATGAGGGTAAGGTGGTTCACACAGCCTATCTTGACCTCACCAAGGCTTTTGACACCATCCCTCATTCTGGAATTATAACTAAACTAGGTATAAATCCCTACATCACAAGATGGGTTGCCAACTGGCTCACTGACGGAACCTACACTGTAAAAGTTGCACACTCCAAATCTGACCTCAAACCAGTGACAAGTGGAGTACCACAGGGTTCAGTCCTGGGACCACTCCTGTTTGGTATCTACTTCTCTGAAGTACAGGCTAACACAGAAGGCCTCTGGCTAACGAAGTTTGCAGATGACTGCAAACTAGGAACCATAGTCGAGTTCTCAAATGACGTGGAAATCCTGCAGAAGGACCTTGCTGAGACAGATTCCTGGTGTCAGAGCCATGGCCTCAAGCTCAATGCTGAAAAGTGCATTGTCATCCCCTTTGGTAAAAACTCTGTACCCATGAACTACTACATAGACAGCAGTCTACTTAACACCGAATGTGTAATAAGAGACCTTGGGACCCAGGTGGACAGCAGTCTGTCCTTTGATAGTCACATCGCCGTAGTAGTCAGGAAGTCCTTCTACGTGGCACACCTTATCACAAAACGGTTCTCATCCAGGAAAAAAGAGGTCATTGTTCCCCTCTACCCGATACTCATTAGACCCATTATAGAGTACAGTGCCCCTTTGGAATGTACTTCACAAGACATCTGCAGCAGCTGGAAAGGCCACAGAAGTACCTCACAAAGAGGATTACTGGCCTCAAACAGATGCCATACACTGACCGTCTCATAAAACTCCAGTTTTACTCCGTAGCATATTGCCTACTCCAAGGTGATCTCTGCCTAACATATAAGGCTATGTCAAACCCAGAGCTGTTGGACATGCTACACCTAAAGAAATCCCAATCCCTCCAAACTACACAGTCTAGGGGCCTAAACCTTGTCACCACAATAAACAGGACATGCTGGAGGGATAGATTCCTGTCCCAGAGACTTCCCATGCTCTGGAACAGGCTACCCATCTATGTCAAGCAAAGTCCTTCATTAGCACTCTTCAAGAAAAATCTTGATGAGTGGATGGGAAATAGGAAATACACCCCGGGGATCACTTCTGTGTGTCTGCTCGACAGTGGCACAGGAAAATAACTTTCTTGGGTGGCGTAAGCCAGGGAACCTTGTTGACTAGGCTTACATAGGCCCTCGGGCCGATAGCCTAATACCTACCTATGAAGCCTCCATACATGATTTTTCATACAGAGTAGCTCTCAGGATTAATCCCTTCTTCATGCTCAAGATAGCCACTGAAACATATTTGAATCAAACTATTCAGTTGCCAGTTTTCTTTCCTAACTATTCTACTAAAGGAGAGCATATGCCGCACACGCTTAATGTACATAGACAATTGCAATTCTATTTAGACAGAACAGAGAGTTTTTGCAAATCTGACCAACTGTTTGTGGCCTTCTTTGTTAACAGAGACTGGATCAGGTGGTGTCCAAGATTACAATTTCTCATTGGATATCCCAATGTATTGCTACCATTTATACTTCTAAGGGATTGCCTTTGCCCAGGACCTGTCAGAACTCATTCCACTAGATCTGTATCTATGTCAGCTGCCTATTTAGCCCAACATTCCTTAGATGAGATTTGTGCTGCAGCCACCTGGTCTACTCCTCACACCTTCATTACTCATTACAAGCTCGACCTAGTTTCCAGGAACACAGCTTCCTTTGGCTCCACATTTCTTCGGCATGTCCTTCCATGAGGCCACCCAGGATTGTATGGTAGCTGAAGACTCTGACCCAGAAGTGAGGAATAGTGACATGGATAACATCAGATAAAGAGTTACTGTATGTACTTACCATAACTTAGCATCTATGTTATCCTATGTCACTATCCCTCCCTTCTTCCCCCATCCTGTTGGATCTAGATGAAGTGGAGGTATCCTATCTGGTAGTTCATGTCCACTCTGACTATCTTCTAGCTCTAGGGCAAACTTGATCTGAGGGGTGAGAGGGCAGCAAGGGATTATGTGAGTGGGAGGAGCTTGAGCCTAGGATCTGTCTGAAAAGTCTGTCTGAAAAGTTGCCGGCTCGGATCCGATGTTGGATCCTGCAACCCAGAAGTGATGAACAGTGACATAGGATAATATAGATGCTAAATTATGGTAAGTACATAACTCTTTATTTACAAAATCTTATGCAAAACAGTTTGGCTCCATAAAAGGATGATAAGTTGTCTAGTGAGATCCAGGTAACATCAGATACTGGAATTAGATTATATTGAAAAAGAACTGCACAAGCTGGATCCAAACAAAGCACAGGTTGAGATGGAATTAGTAACAGTGACCTAAGAACACTTCAGCAAAACTTACTGTACCATTATATATATTATTCACTAGGTCATATAAATATGAAGAGATTATTAAACCTCTCTTTAAGAGAAAGGGGAGTACGACAAACCCAGAGTTATACAGATCTACTTTCATGTTGTGGAAAAATAATGGAGAAAATAATATCAGATAAGTTATTGTCAGAATTGGGTAGGTTGGGACTTGACACCATATATCAGCTTGCATATGTTGAAAATAGATCTATTACCACCTGTAATATGATATTTTATAACAATATAATAGCTATGAATGAAAAATTTTGCTGTGATGTAATTTATTTTGATTTAACTTCAGCATTTGACAGGGACACATACAAAACACCGATCAATAAATTAGAACAACTAAGTATCGATGTACTCTTGATAAGATGGATAGCTGCATGGCTTACAAACAGGATATGGCAAGTATCATACAGCAACTGGACAGGTGAAATCCTTAGTTACAGTCAGGGTGTCCCACAGGGCTCTGTCCTAAGGCCCTTTCTTGTTTAGATTGTATCTTTCAGACCTAACTTTTTCATCTGAGGTGTTCTACAGTCTATATGCAAACAACCTGAAACTGGGTAAACTGACTACATGTGTTACACGTAAGGCATGTCTGCAAAGTAACTTGACTAAATTGACCATTTGGGCACAGGAGAATGATATGCTGATAAATACATCAAAAACTAAGCATATGAGATTTGGGAGACATAAACTGAAAGGTGAATATTTAATACAGCACACACTGAAACTGTAGACTCATTTAAGGACCTGGGTGTATGGGTAGATCCAGCTATGACTTTTTCTAATCATATCAACCAATTAGTTAATGATAGTTATAGGACTATAGGTTGTACAAAACATTTATAAAGTCTAGGAAATCAAAAATGATGAAGTCATTGTTTGTTAATTACAGTAGACCCAAACTTGAGTATGGAATAACAATATGGAAACCCTATAAGAAAACAGTCATGGGTGAACTGGAAAGAGTACAGCGGAAATGTACAACGGGCATCCATGGATGTGAACATTTAAGTTATTGTGAAAGATTAAAATATTTGAACTTGTACAGTGTCTCTTACAGATATCTAAGAGGAGATCCTATTCAGGTATATAGGGCATTGAGAGACAACTATCCCTGAGAATGTTTGGGGTTATAAAAAGTACTAGAGAATCATCAGACAATATATGTAGAAGATTCTATAGGAATCAGAAGTGTACTGATGGGTTTTCTAACAGAGCAGCTGATGCATGGAACAGACTACCAAATTACATTAAAGCAAGTACTGGTTTAGGTATTTTTAAGAACAGCCTGGACACTTATTATGGGAACAAGTCTTTTGGTATATTAGCAAGCTAGAGGGGCATTAATGATGCTTTTCGTGCTTGAAATATTTGTAAGTATTTGTATGTATACGTATTTAGAAAAAGAAACGACTGAGGAAGTGAGAAAATTTAAAGAACAAAAGTTAGAGATTTTTGAAAGGTATAAAAAAGAAACATGGAAGTAGGAAAGAAGGAGAGATCTGATATAATGTAATATTTATGCAAAGCCAAATTAATCAGTACAAAAACTATATCCAAAGATACTTGAAGAAAAATATAGGCAAAAAATAAGTCCACAAAGGGTAAAGTAGAACAGAAGTAAAGTAGAAGTTAAACAAATAGAAGCTGAAGTTATGGAGTACCTGCAAAGTGAAGGATGTGGTGTCGAAAGTCTAACACAAGTTGTATCACAGCATGATGGAACGAGTACCCAAAGTAAGGAGAAAATATGTATAGTGGGAGACATCTGAAGAAGAAATACAGACATGAGAACGAAACGAGATTTAATATGGTGCAATATTTATGCAAAGGGGAAAGCAGAACTAATCAATACAAAAAAGCAGCACCAAAGATATTTGAAGAGAAATACAAGCAAAGGCATCCAGAGATGGAAAATTTTACAATACGAAAAATAGGAAAACAAAGAGGGGAAAGTAGAAAAGAGGATTAGTAATGGAGAATTTAAAGAAATAGAAACTAAAGTTATGGATTACCTTTGAAGTGAAGGATCTAGTGTCGAAAATCCATCTGTGGGAACGTACAGCATGATGGAACAGTGAGTAGGAGAAACAGGTGGGACGGAAGGTATCAGATCAGTTGACACTTAAAGATACTCTGGAGCCTTCAGTAGGAAACCAGAACAAAAGTTCAGTTGGAGTTGCACAGCAGGGAAAAGAACAGGAAATGGAGGCAACAATTACACAGTATTGTGGAGTGATAGGCCAGTGAGTTCCCATATGAAAGAGCAATGGATGACGCAGAATGCAGATGAAGAGAATGTAACAGGAAGATGCTCTGGAACTTTCTGTAGAATGCCCACAGAAAACGGAGAATAAAGAATGACCCTTAGTTTAGAAGAAAAAATATCTAAGGGAAGAGTTGTTTGATTTAATAGAGATGGATAGACATATTAAGATCGATCAAAGAAATAGAATACAGAAAGTCAATAAGACCCAAAAGTTTAGAAGTCTGATAAAACAAATGAACAAAGATAAATATCATGCAGAAATTATTTAACATCCCTGAAAACAACAGCTAAGTCAATCCAGTACCATTCTTAATTTACTCTCAATAAATAAAAATAAGGACTCAGTAAGCCAACCAGACTTGCTGACTATGGGTCTAAAGGGGGGGGGGTCTAACAGAAACATTATGTACCTTAGGGAGACCCTTTATAAGTGGTATAAGGGGAGTTTCAACATATAAAAAAGAATATAACTCATCCAAAGTTGCATTGTTAATAGGTATAAAAGTGCTGTGTTTAATAAGGTTTGTAAAGATAATTTGTATAAGTGGTTTGAGCATAAGCATAGCAATGGTAATTATAGGAATATGAGACCAGATGAATGCAAGACATTGCTTAGTCTTATGAATGAGCATAATATTGTGATTCGGTCTGCAGATAAAGGGGATCAAACTGTTGTAATGGACAGGGAATTTTATTTTAGCTCCATAACTGCTGTGTTCTTGGATGAATTTACATGTAGGTTGATTTCTCTATCTGACACTGAAGCTATGCAATGTAGAGTATATAACACTTTTGATGATTTACTTGAGTAATATCATTACTAATGAGTTATATTCTTTTTTTACATGTTGAAACACCCCTTATACCATTTTTGAGAGAGAGAAGCTCCTATCATGGTAATCTGATTGATCTTTTTTGTTTATTTCTAGAGATTGTACTGGAGAATAATGCCTTTGTGTTTGACTCCAGTTATCTCCGGTTTGTTGGCATGGCCATGGGCACTTTTTGTGCCAATAGCTATGCCAGCATGGTGTTGGCCCAATGGGAGAGGAGTGTCCTTTTCAATTCCGCTGGGTATAAGGAGCATGTTCTGTTCTACAGACGGTTCATGGATGACCTCTTTATTTTATGGTCGGGGACATCTGCTGAATTGAATTAGTTTGTAGACTTCTTACACACAGCAACAGAATTTTTGAGGTTCAATGAAAAATATTCATCAGATAAAATGGATTTTTTTGGATGGAAGGCATACTAAAAATGGTACTGAAAGCTGTTCTACCAGACTTCATAGGAAAGAGTGTTATAAACCACATTTTGTTCATTGATCTCGTGTATCCTGACCATGTTTTTAAGCATATTGTTAAAAGACAGATGAGAATTTCACGTATGAATAGTGTAGAGTTTTTATTGAGGACATTATGGGGTTTGATTGAGACCTTGGAAGAAGAGGGTACACTAAGAAAGAGAGAGAGAAAAGGGATCTAAGGAAGGAATGATGCTTAGATCTACATGTGGGAAACCTTAGTATGAGCCACCCATGAGAAAAAAGGAGGGGGGTTTGTGCATTGACAGACCCTGTTTGAATTGGTTTGACATACCCCTATGATAACAAAGACATTGTGAATATTTTTCATAGGAACTGGAATATTCTTTCGACTGACTCTGATGTGGCACTGCTGGTGCCTGAGAGGCCTCATTTTTTATTAAGAATTCCTTCTCTCCCAAACAGATGTGTTACTCTAGGAGTTCCTGTAGTTTTAATAAGGAACATTTATCCTTTGGTACATATCCCTGTGGGAGATGTAATTTCTGCCCTTTTATAGATGGCTGTAGTAGCTTTCCATATCCCTGCTCAGGACAGCTGTCCAAATTTAAAGTTACAGCAAACTGCAACACCTGTAATATTATCTGGCTCACTGCACTACATATGCTGCATTTTATATAGGGAAGATGAATAGATGTCTTTGTGACAGAATCAGAGATCACCTATACTGCATTAGGAGGTCTAATGAGACCAATGCGTTAGCTAAGCATATTATACAAGCAGGTGCTGTCCACAAGTTTGTTTATGGCTACTGATTCTATTGTTCCCACAGAGTGACTAGGTGATGTTACTAATAAAACAGAGAAAGCAGAGCTGAAATGGATTCTTAATTTCAGGTTAGATTGTGAACGTGGCCTGAATGAACATGTTTCTATTAAACCTATTTTAAAGTCGTGTAGATTGGAGAAAGTATACTTGTTTTTATAGTTTATTTTTATTTTATATATTTAGATGTTTTTTGTATATATTGCTCTTTAAGTGTTTTGGCTTTTCCTAGATAGAATGCACTCCATATACTTACATTCTAGCACTTTTATTGGTTAGTTTGATCAGGTCTGCTTATGTCGTACTATTTAAACATCAGAGCATGTTGTGTGTTTTACTAAAGATCTGAAGAAGCTATAAACAAAAGCTGTCATCTGTTTATATTTATTTGTTGTATTAAAAGTTCATTTTCTATACAGTTTCCAGCTCTCTGTGTTTGGATTTTGGATTACGTGTTCCTTTGCTGCCTATTTGGAACTGTGCAATTTCTGCTCCTGCTTTGCTTGCCTGTGTTTGGAGTTAGCCTGTTTGATTTTTCCTGGTACTTTTTTTTTTGCTTGCTGGCTCCATTTATTCCCTGTGGAGTTGTTCTTGGAGTATAATCATTTCCACTTACCAACTAGGTCACCATGAGGAATTCTGCCTGCAAAAAGAGATGGTACAGTGAGCTTGTGTGCCAAATATGGGAATCATGAGCAGTTGCAGGCTACTGGACTGTGACACACTGATGCACCCCCATGCATTACACACTGACAGTTGATGGAATGGCTCCTCTCATGATTCAGATTGGGCCGTAATGGCAACATGGGTGAAGTCTTTCATACCAAGCTCCTCAGGAAAGCTTACCATCTTGTAGAAGTTATGTATGGTATTGACTCAGTCCAGAAGAGACATTGAGAAATAGATATACTGATCCACATATGCCAAGAGTATGTTGAGGAACTGAAGTATCTTCAAGTCAGAAGTCTGTGAGGTAACCAATGTGTCCCCAGTTTATCTATGGAAGGTTTCCCGTGGCAACTATAGTGAGGGCTATACATACCTTGGTACCTGCAGGTATAAGAAGGTCATGCTTTCTCCCATTCCCTGTCTATGATACATAAAAACTCAACCAAAGTCTGTATTGTGTCCCTGTCCAGTCTAAAGCTGTCCAAGATTTCCTGATCATCAAAGCTAAGATGGGCCAATCTTTGCCTTTTCAGCTGATGAACAGTGTTGGGTGCTTCTGGCTGTGATACAACTGAGACAAGCACCTTAGAAGGGATACAGTTAAGTTGGCATCTTCCCAGATTGCAAAGTGGATGAAAAAAAGCATGACATTAGTTTTTCTATGCGTTGTGTGCACAGAGCAGATGTGTATGGAAAAATGACTAAGGTAGGAAGGCCTACAAATTTACATAATGTAGTTGCAGATTATTCACATATTCCTCATTTACATCAAATTATCTCTTCATTTACATACTACTGTCTCTGGTTCATATAGCTGTGCTTAAGCATAGCTGATGTCTGAATCGCTCCAGAGTTATGCTGTTCCTGCTGTACATAAGGGAATGACTATGAAAGTCATCCTAATCCTTATAATGACATGCTTTTGGTATCAGCCAGTGAAGTTGTTTTTCTGATATAGCTAGTCTCTTGAATCTATCTGAAGCAAACTCACAAACTGTACTTTAACATTACAAATGTCATGAAAAGCTCTTAAGGTTTTGGAGGTTACAACATTAAAATTGCAATCTTAGCATGCTAGACACAACATAATATTTTTATAAAACATTGAGGTGGCTTGTCTTGTAACAACACTAATGGCTTTAAAACATGCAGACTTGACTAGTTAATATATTACAAAATTTATCATATTTAAAGTTTATTTACTTATTTGTTTATTGAAATTTGATTATAAGGAAAGTCCAACTGAGTAGGGGTCCATTATCAGCAGAGACTTGGGGAGAAAAGCTCCAAAGTAATACAAAATATTTTAAGAACAGTAACTTTACAGTCTAACAATAATATGAAAAAAACTACAGTTTAAATAATTATACCAAATTGGACATGATATGAAAACATTGGGGTGCCACAATGGATAGCGTTTCCTCACAGCAAGAGCTTCCCTGGTTCAGTTCTCGACAGGGGTGCTTTCTGTCTGGTGTCTGCATGTCCTCCCTATGTTCATGTGGGTTTCCTGCTGATGCTCCAGTTTCCTCCCACATTCCAAAGACATGTAGTAGATGCACTGGAACATACTACACTGGCCATAGGTGGGAGTGTGCATATGAGTGTGTGTTGTGGAAGAACTACCAAGGCAGGACTAGCCACTCGGCAGTGTAAACCTTGGCTTTAGATGATATCCAGTGTTAAAGTGACACCTCAATCCCATGTGCAAAAATGGGAAAAAGTGGTTGTGGATGGATGAATGAAAATATTGGTTAAGAATAGATACAAGTTATACAATAATGATTTAAAGAAATTTTAGCCAATTTATAGAGAAGTTAAAGGTAAGTTAGTATAATATAAATAGGAGCTGCAGTACAAAATGAGAGAAAAGCAGGCTTATGGTATATTTAGAGAGAAAGCTCTGGGAGAGAAATTGATAGCAGTAAGGAAGTGAGTGAAGAAGGAAAAATAAGGAGACATAAGGTAGGAATAGGTATTTGGGTGTATTTATACTATTTGGCATAATATATTAAAACCGTATACTATTTGGTAGCATTGAGATCTGAACATATGTCTCTTATTCTATCATACAGAAAAAAATGTCATGCTTATTTACCAGTCAGTGTATTCAGATAAGTCATTCATAGTATGCGTTCCTGTTATTGAAGTATTTTATTCACCCAATCTCCATTCTTTGCTCTTTGGAACTGACAGAACACAAACTGCACCTGATAACTGGTACATTTAGGCAGGATTGTGTCATCATCACCAGTAGCAAGCTAGAACTATCTCAACAAAACAGTGTCAAATATGGTAGACATTCACAATGAGATTTTAGTATTTTTACTACAATATCCACAAAGTGGTAAATTGAAACAGTAGATGTGTTGTCAGTCTCGCCTTTATTCTCACTGATGAGTCAGATCTGTCTCGGCCTTTACAAAAGCTTGAGAGCTTCAGCAAAGCTCGTGGTCCTCCTTCCCTACCCATAATGCAGTTCCTTTACTTCCCTCAGATTTTGTTTGCCAACCCAGAGATTGTAAGGTGAGAAACACCGTTCATCTTACTAAAATGATATGCAAAAGTAATAATTATGAAGGGCCAAGCTAGCATTGCTGAGGCTATGTAGGTCCACTTGGTCTCCCAAAAAATGTGGAAGGGGGCATGGATGGGGATTGTGAGAATAAAGGTCAAGATGGACAACACACATGGAACATTATGGTAAGTACATAACTGCTTTATGTGTTGTCAATCTCACCTTTATTCTCACTGATCTGAGGATCTGAAGATCTGAGGGAAGTAAGGGAATTGCATTATGGGCATGGAAGGAGGCCCACAAGCTTTACTGAAGTCCTCGAGCTTTTGTAAAGGCCGAGAAGGATCAAACCCATCAGTGAGAATAAAGGTTGAGATGGACAACACACGTGGAATGTTATGGTAAGTACATGACTTCATTTTTATTTGTTGTGAATCTTAATTTAGTTATACATTGATGCTTGCTACTTTTTCTTGGAGTATGGAAGTCTGAAATTGTTAAACATAGTTTTCAGTTTTACTTTGTGACTTGTCTATAGTGACTGACTTAAGAAGCAATTTTGAAGATACATATCTGTGATGAGTGTCTAAAGATAAGTCATTGTGGTTTAATTTTTTGTAGTGCTTGACCACCTTTTCCTGAAGGTGAGCTTTACAATTCATCTGTTTCTTTCTTTTAGAACATCAGAAGTCTTCAAGTTTGACAGCTGGACAGCCTTCAAAAAAATATCATCAAGCTTCAGCATACTTCAGAGGGCAGCAGCCAGTGCATTCCTAACACAAAATAGACTGAAGGACAAAAAAAGAAAAACTCTTTTATCCCTATATGTTTTTATATGCACACTGGTTAATGACTTTTGTTATATAATGTACTAAAAGTTATTCATAAATCTTTGAAATGTTTTAGTGTTAATGTGGCAGTTGGTTATTTAGAAATCACCAGTGCCAAACAATAAAACAAGAACCCAAGGACATGGGCTTTTTAAACAAACTCGTATAGCAGATGTTCTTCATCTCACATTGCTGCAGTCCTTACACTTGGGTAGTCCGCTGTCCTCGGTCGGCCCGAATATCAAAGTATAAGGCTGACGTCGGTCAAGGCGCATTTGACTGACATCAGGACGTCAGGGTACAAATGCGCATGACCGACGTCATATCCTCAGTCTTTTTTGCCGCATGGTCCGATGCAGAAGCAGCATTGCAAGTGCCGGTTGGCGTTCTGAGATTTTTCGATTTGAAGTTTCAGACCGAGTTCAAAGTTGGCTAAGTACCCGTTGGGAATATTTTAGTTTTTCTTGCCTCAGTGATTTACCGGATGTCAGAAAAAGTCAATAATTGCATTTCTTGTGGGAAACAGATACCGCATAGAGATTATCATACTTTGTGTATTCCTTGCTTAGGGCCTGAGCACGACGTTGTTGGCTGTCGCTCTTGTGCTAGATTTAATAAACGCACTATAAAGAGAAGGTTGGATTGTGCCAGGTTAGTCTTTGGGAAGCGGTGTAATTATAAAATGCCGTCGGATGCTCCGACGCCCGCTTCTTCGAAGAAGCGCAAGGACAAAGCAATTAAGCCTAGGCTAGAAGAACCGTCTGTACCGGACGCCGGTTCTTTAGAGGTGTCGGTGGAGCCGGTGGCTCCACCGGAGGTTTCTTTGTGTTCCCAGGGTGAGACTTTATTATTACAAGATGTGACCTCTCAGGAGGCAGGTCAGGCTGAGGGGGCTTCTCAGGTTACTATACTCCCCTCCCTTCCTAGGGTGGCTAGGCCCTCTCCTTCTGTTTCTAAGGCTTCTCCCAGGGGCAGGCCAGGTTCAGTTTCAGTTGGTGTCTCCCCTAGTTCTTCTGGAACTGTGCCCAAGAAGCATATGCTTAAAATGGCAGAAGATTTGATTACTTTGATTAGGGGTTCTATGCCCCCTCCTGATAAGAGACCTAGGGTGGAGCCTGAGCTAGGGAGTTTTGAGCAGGCTTCAGATGTTTCAGAGTCTTCGGTTGAAGACTTACAGGAGTACTCTCCTTATTCTGATTCTGATGTGGATGATTCTACTCCTTCTGCTTCTCCTCCTGAGGATTTTTCTTTTTCAGAAACTCTTCATTCCATGAGGGAGCATTTTAAGTGGGAAGGTCAGGACTTCTCTGATTCCAGGAAAAGGCTTAGGGAATTTTTGTTTTTACCCCAGCATAGGCCTTTGGCTATACCTCCTGTTTTGGATGTAGTGGAAGATGTTTTTACTGAGGCTTCTCTTAATCCTGATTCTTTGCCTCCTGCTCCTGTTAAACCGGATAGGTATTACAGGGTGCCTGAAGCTCATAAGTTTCTTTTTAAGAGTCTTAGGGCAGACCCAGAAACTGTTAGCCAGGGGCCTAAAGGTGTTAAGGCTTCTGTTGTAAAGAATCCGGTTCCTGCAGACAAAGAAGCCAGGGCCTTGGATAGATGGGGAAAGAAAGTTTATACTTCTTCCACTCTTGCTATGAGGGCTTTGAATTGCCAGTTTCACATGTTGAAATACCAAAACTATCTCCTTTCACAATTGAAGGCTAAGGTTGATGCTCTGGCAGAAGGTATTGATTGTAAAGAGTTGCAGGATTTAGTACATGTTTCTGAACAGGTGGGTAAGCATTCTTTGCAATGTGGTTTTGATGCTGTACAGGCCTCGTCTAGGGTGGCTGCCACTGGGTCAGTTCTTCGCAGGCACGCCTGGCTGAGGGATCAGAATTTGTCTGACCATGTTAAAACAAGGATTTTAGATGCTCCTTTGCAATCTGACGTGTTGTTTGGATCTCCTGTTGAGGCAGTTTTAAAGAAAATGGAAGACAAGGCTAAATCTATGCAGACTGTTAAAGATTTTTTGCAGGTCCAGCCTCCAAAGTTTAGTAGAAATTGGCCTACTAAGGGGTGGGCGTATCCTTCTTATGATTCCCAGTCTACGGGTAGATCTAGCCGTGGTAGGGGCAGAGCTCAGGGCTCTTTCAGGCCTAGAACAGGGAGTTCTACTGCACAGTCTTCGGGTGAGGGCAGGGGTCAGTCCTTTCGTAAACAGACCCAATGACCTACCTTTTCAGCTGCCAGAGCCTTCTCGTCTGGCAGCACCTTTGGGAGGAAGGTTGGCACTTTTCAAAGAAAATTGGAGTTTAATTACCCAAGACAGATGGGTATTGGATATCATACACCACGGCTACAGGTTTTATTTCCATACCTTGCCTCCTTTCAAAGGCATGCCAGACGTTCCTCCTCAACAAAGAATAGAGGCTCACAAGCAAATTTCTCTGTTGCTCCAAATAGAGGCCATACAGCCGGTCCCTATGCCAGAAGTGGGCCTAGGATTTTATTCTCGCCTGTTCCTAGTACCAAAGAAGGGGAACACGTGGAGACCAATTTTGGATTTATCTATCCTCAACACTTATCTGGACATTCCCAAGTTCAAAATGTTGACGTTGCAGCAGCTTTTACCTCTGCTGGGCAAAGATCATTGGATGGTAACTTTGGATCTCAAGGAGGCTTACCTTCATGTTCCTATCAGACTAAGTTGCAGGAAGTATCTGCGTTTTCGAGCTGGGACTTCTCACTATCAGTTCTCTGCATTGCCCTTTGGCTTATCTACTGCGCCCAGAGTGTTCACGAAAGTTCTGGCTCCAGTGATGGCTTTCTTCAGGCTAAAAGGAATACAGATCTATCCTTATTTGGACGACTGCCTGATTCTGGCTCAAGGAAGGGAAGAGCTTCTTCATCATCTAGAATATGTGATAGCAGTGCTAAGATGCCTGGGGTATTCTGTGAACGAAATAAAGTCCAGTTTAGTACCCTCTCAGGACATGTGCTTTCTGGGTGTGAGACTGAATACAGCATCCCAGATGGCCTTTTTAACCCCGGACAAACAAAAGAGTCTATCCCTTTACTTCCATCAACTATCTCATCAGTCCGGGCTGACTGCAAGGACAGTCCTTCAAGCCTTAGGGTTCATGGCATCTTGTATTCTGGTGCTTCCCAATGCCAAACTGCATATGAGGAAGCTACAATGGTATCTCAAAATGTATGGACACAGCACTGCCAGGATCTGGACACTGTCATTCAAATAATACCTTGCATTCAAAAGGAATTTTTGTGGTGGGCTCAGGAATGTCACCTAAACAAGGGACTCTCTGTGACCCGGCCAGAGGCGAGTCAGATTTTAACGACAGATGCCTCAGACAAAGCTTGGGGAGCTCATCTAAATGGAAAGTGGATTCAAGACAAGTGGCCTGCCAGACTACAACATCTACATATCAACATGAAGGAGATGTTAGCAGTCCAGTTTGCATTAATAGCTTTCAAGGAATTATTTCTTCCAGGGCAGGTGTTGATTCTAACAGACAACACAACTGTCATGTGGTACATCAACAAGCAAGGGGGAACGCATTCTTATCCTCTATGCAGGCAAGCAATGATTCTGTGGGAGACTGCTCTCAGTTTACAGCTCAATCTTCAGGCAAGGTTTCTGCCAGGAGCACAGAACTCCTTAGCAGATGTGTTGAGCAGGCAATTATGGATCCCCACGAGTGGAAATTGGATCCTCATGTATTTCAGAAATTGACAGTGTCATGGGGAACTCCAGACATAGATCTGTTCGCTTCTCCACTAAACCATCAGCTGCCAAAGTTTTGCACAAAAAGGTTTCATCCCACAGCTTGGAGAGTGGATGCTCTTTCTTTCAATTGGAGCAATCTTCATGTGTATGCCTTTCCACCTCTGCCTCTCCTCTCAAAGGTACTTCTAAAGGTCAGACAGGACAAGCCAAGGATGATTTTAATAGCTCCAGATTGGCCTCGACAGCACTGGTACCCATTACTGAGAAGTCTGGTACAGAAGCTTCCATGGCCTTTATCTTCGATTCCACACCTGTTGTCACAGGAGGACAGCCATTTGCTCAATGTCAAGCTTCACTGTCTGCACCTAACAGCCTGGCATATTCTGTTTTGAACCATAGTGGGCCTCCACTTCCTCAGCAAGTTTTGAATGTTATTTTGGAAGCTAGAAGGCCTAGTACAAGGAAAGTGTACGCAGACAAATGGAAGAGATTTTTGTTTTGGAGTGCAGCGAAAGATTTTGATGTTTCTGAGCCTAATTTGTGTGTGGCTCTTCAATATCTTACTGAGTTACTAGACAAAGGTTTGTCTTTCTCTTCTATTAAAGTTCATGCTGCAGCAATTTGGCTCACTATGATTCGACCCACCATTGTTTTCTCATCCTTTGTTCAAGCAATTTCTTAGAGGGCAAAGAATATAAGACCCCACGAAGAGCTCCTACTCCTGCTTGGGATCTCAATTTTGTGTTGGAGAAACTCACTCTACAACCTTTTGAGCCTGCAGCTACTTCTGAGTTGAAATATTTGTCATGGAAGACTGCTTTTTTGTTGGCCATTACCTCTGCAAGAAGGGTTTCTGAATTGCAGGCCCTTATGGCGGTTGAGCCTTTCTTGATTTTCCATAAGGATAGGGTATCATTACGTACTAATCCTTCTTTTATGCCTAAGGTGGTTTCTAGTGTGGCTTTAAACCAAACTATTCATTTGCCTACTTTTTATGCAAATCCCCAAAATAAAGGGAAAAGATTTTGCACACTTTAGATGTACACAGGCAGTTGCGTTATTATTTGGACAGAACTAAAGGGTTCAGGCAGTCTCAGCAGTTGTTTGTTTCTTTTGCTTTGAGTTCTCAGGGCAAGCCTGTGTCAAAACAAACTATTTCTAAGTGGATTGGGTTTTGCATTGCTTTCTGTTATTCCCATCATGGCAAGGAGATTCCAGCTGGGATTAGGCCTCATTCCACTAGGGCTACTGCCACTTCAACAGCTTTTTGAGGGAGTGGCAACCAAGGATATTTTGGAGGCAGCTACTTGGAGTTCAGTGCATACTTTCTCTAGGCATTATCACCTGCCACTTTACTCTAAATCCAGGGCTGGTTTTGCCACTGCTGTTTTGCAGGGCATTTTGGCAGCTCCTGCTTCCTTGTAGTTAGCCATCCTCCCTTACCTCTGCTTTGGGATTCTACCCAAGTGTAAGGACTGCAGCAATGTGAGATGAAGAACATAGTACAGTTTTGTACCTACCATAAATGTAGATGTTCGAAGATCCACATTGCTGCAGTCAATACCCTCCCTCCTTCCCTCTGTAGTTAGAGGTGGTTGTGTGGGTTGGGTTGTACATATTGTGTATATTGTATATATTGTACATATAATTAGTGCAAGGGTGGTTGGTTAGTTGTTTGCTGTCTTTTGGTTTTGACCTTTATTTTTAGGGTCTTCTGACATCTGGGGCAAGAAAAGACTGAGGATATGACGTCAGTCATGCGCATTTGTACCCTGACGTCCTGATGTCAGTCAAATGCGCCTTGACCGACGTCAGCCTTATACTTTGATATTCGGGCCGACCGAGGACAGCGGACTACCCAAGTGTAAGGACTGCAGCAATGTGGATCTTCGAACATCTACATTTATGGTAGGTACAAAACTGTACTTTCCCACCAATTGTGTCTGGAAAAATATGTGATATTTTTTTCTGTGTTCAGAAAATATTTATGCACAAACAGTGAAGTTCCATTATAATGTTTGTAGGATATTGCTGAAGAACATTTATTCCCGTGTTCTTGGAATTTCAGTACAGCTCATCTTCCATTTGTCTTCTTTCATGGTCTTAGAGCTCCATTACTTTCCCTTCTTCCTATCAGTGAGTAGAAGATATCTATTTCAAAACTATTGCACATGTAAGTAGGCAGGTCTACTACTCATTGGTGAGGAATACAGCAGCATGCCCCCCTCCCTCACGAATAAAAAAAAAATGCATATTTTATTCTTAATTGTGCCATTGTGTGATTTATTCATTATCATGCTTAAATGCTTCCTATTAGCTCTACTTTAGTTTGTTGTACAAAAACTGAGTTTACTTGCTGTCTGTCCTATTTCTTAACTGCCAGCATTTTGACATGCCATAAAACTTAGCATCTATTTTGACAAGGATTTTGTTCATATAATTGTATTTCCCAGAAGCAGTAGTCAGTTAATTTTCAAGCTAAGCCCACCCACTATGCATATTTTTTCTAATCTTTAGTTCTGCTCAATGGTGTTGGGTATTTCATCTTAAAAAGACTGATCACTTTCACAGATCTGAAGTTCTTTTCATTTGCTCTTCAACCTGTAGGACTCGGATCCGGCATGGATCTGACTCGGCAGTTTACTTACTCCAGCATCAGATCCAAAATCCAAGCTCCTCCCCTACCCATAATGCCCCAGTCTCCTTCCTTCCTCAGATCTCGTTTGCCGCTCATTCCAAACAGCACGGGTCATTTTACCCCAAGCTCCTCCAAGGTTATTTTGGTACTAGTAAGTTTGTTTCTTGGGTGTTACCACCTTTTTTCTTCTTCTACCTACCCTTTTTTGCACTGGGCATTCCAGTTTAGAAAAAAAAAAAAAAGGCTCCTGATACTTCTATCCTCTCTCTTCTTTCTTCTCTCCCTTTTGAGAGTGTATGAGTGTGCACCTGGATTTTTTTCTTGTTCCCATGGCTGAGATTCCAAAGTCAGGGTTCAAGAAGTGTACAGAGTGTGGGCATGAGATTCCTCCATCTGATGCCCACACTGTGTGTGTGTGGTGTGTTTCCCATTTACATTCCTCCTGCTCAATTTGCGTGGGCTTCAACACCCATGAACATATCAACAGGAGGAATAAGCTCATTCTGAAGGGCCTACTTCCTCCTCCCGCCAAGGCCTCTTCTTCCTCAGCTGTGGCCTTTGGGATTCAAAACTCCTGCTAAGAAGTCTGGGAATGGAGAAAGGGTCTGACACAAGTAGCAGGATCAGCCAAGGAAGAGAGTCCCTGAATGGTCTTTCTCAGCAGAACTGCCCTCTAAATCTAGGCCTGAGCTTAGCCGAAGGTTCTCCTTGGCTCTGGTCACCTCGCTTCTCCCTGGAGCTGGAGAGTTCTAGGGCTAGGTCCCGTGTCTCTGCCTCCCCTTGGCATCATTCCCAGCCAAGGTCAGTGGCTTCCTCTGTCCGGTCCACTCAGAGCCTGTCTAAAGCCGAGGTGGACAGAATGATGTTGAAATTTCCTCAGGCCCAGATTCAGCTGGGAGTCTTGTCTGCTTCGTCTCCCTCCGGAGCCATGAGCACGCAGTCTGGTTTCCTCCCAATATCTCCTTCTCTGATCTGACCTTTGACTTCGGAGTCTTTGGCTCTGAGGTTTCCGAGTTTTGAGGAGTCGACACCGATGTTCCCTTGCACCTCGACACTGACAGTTACCTTGAGCAGTTTGGCTCCGATAATGATTGAGTGGATTGACTGTAGGAGCCGTAGATTCAGCGTCAGCTCTGAGGGGTGATGTTGACTGTGAGGCTCAGAGTTGTCCTTTCCCCTCAAGGCTTCAGTGCTGGGAAGCTCAGCTCCAACTCCCCCCTCAGCGCAGGGGCAGCGGGTCTGGCAGGCTCTGACACCGATGTTTTTAGCTCCGGCTGCACTGCCTTCTGGGGTCTGCTTGCCTTTGGCATTTGAGATGGTGGAGAGGGTCCTCTCAGCTCCTTTGAGAGCCTTGACACTTTTTTCCTTGGATTCCGCACTGGCTGCTTCTGTTTCTGGGCCGGAGTCTTCTGCTTGCCCTCTCAGGGACAGACTGCTGCCAGACTGCCCCAGGAGATTCCTCTTCAGGAATCCCCTGAAGCTTCAGAGTCCTCCCCAGAGTTTCCCCCTGAGGAGGCCCCTTGGAAGCATACGTGCAAGAGGGAGTCTCTCTCTGTTGATACAGATTTGGATGAAGGGGAGGGTTTCCTGTGGTCACCCCCTGATGATATCTCATTTGGAGACATCATGGAAATCCTACGCCAGAGAGGCAGGTAGTCTACCCTCAAGCCCAAACCCGAGTCTTTATTCCTGGAGGTGTTTGGCACAGGACCTACTACTCTTTGGGTGCCCCCCCCTGCAGATTGCATGGTGGATTTAATTTCTAGTAGGGCATGGAAAGAACCTGACATGGTTGAGCCCATCCCCAAGTCCCCAGACAAGGTTCTCAGTGCTCCATCAGACAGGGCCCATTGGTCAAAGGGTTTCCCGGTTGATGCCATGGTGGTTGCAGCAGCCACCAATAAGGAGCTGGCCCAGAAGAGCTCGTCATGCCTTTCTCCAGACAGGGAGTCTAGAACGATTGACCACTTTGGGAAACAGGTGTATCCTTCAACCAGCTTTGTTCTGTGTGCACTGAATTATATTTAGCCCATGTTATCAGGCTGCAGAGGGACCTGGTTAAGGAGGTCGCTGAGTCTCCCCTGGTGTCCATGTTGGCAGAGGAGAAGTAGGTTTTCTTCTCCCACATGGCCACCCTAACTGCCATTTCTAATAAGTCCATGAGACTGCTTTCTCATTTCTAATAAGTCCATGAGACTGCTTTCAAGGCGTCATTCACATGCTCCCTTTGACGGTTCAACTTTGTTTGACACAACTGTTCGTGACACTTGACCCAGAGCGAGAAAGACGGGAAGACCTTGTCTGCTGTCGGGCTCCACTTCTCTACTCCATAAAGATCCTTTTTAAGGAATCAGTGTGGAGTCAAGAATATGTTGTTTCAGAAGTCTCAGGGTTTTTCCCAGAACGCTCAGGGGTCATTTTCCGTAGGGACAGAGGAGGAAATGACAGATGCTACCCGCATGGCAGAGGGGGTCTAAAGAACCAGGGGGTCTCGAGATTCGTTCTCGGATAGACCCTTTCAGTAATCTTGAGGGATTGCCCAGCTGCTTTTCTCTGGTGGTAGTTGGGAGGCATCTCTCCATCCAACAGCCTGGGAGTCCATCACAAATGATCACTGGGTGCTGCAAATAATCGCCAGAGGTTATTCCATCCCATTCCTTCACCCTCCCTCTCCGAAGAAACACCTCCTGGACATTCGATCTGGTCAAAGGGAGGAGGTAGCCATAGAAATCACCAGGCTGTTCGAAAAGCGAATCATCCAGTCCATCCCCCCAGACCAGTCTGGATCAGGCATTTATTCCAGGTTCCTTTTGGTGCCAAAAAAAACAGTGGACATAAGACACACATGGATTTCTATGCCCTGAATCTGTCCATTGCCAAGACAAAGTTACAGATGGTCATTCTACAGTCCATTCTGCCTTTTCTGTAGATGAACGAATGAATGTGCTCGCTGGACCTTCAGAATGCATACTATCATATCAAGATGAACAGATGCTCCAGACGATTCCTCCACTTTTGGCTGGAAGCCAGTCATTTTCAATTCAGAGTGCTCCCGTTTGGACTCTCCAATGCCCCCTGGGTGTTTACTAAAGTGATGGCAGTAGTGGTGGCTCACCTGCAGTTGCAGGGGTTTAAGGTCTTCCCCTACCTGGACGATTGGCTCCTTTCTGCTCCCTCCAGGCATCGACTGATTCAGGCCAGGGATTGTCTTCTCCACCTAGCCCTTCCCTGGGCATCGCAATAAATCTTGCCAAGTTGAACCTGGTGTTGGCCTTCATAGGGGCTCAGGTCGATATGACTCAGGGCAGGATGTTTCTTCCTCAAGAAAGGTTATTGTGGCTTCAGCTTCATGTACAGTCTATTCTTCACACCCAGCTTCCCCTGCAAGTATGGTCCTTTGGGCGTTGGGGTCAATGGCTGCCATGACCACTCTTCTACCAACCACACATGCAGATTCTTCAGTGGACCTTAGTGGTTCAATGGTCTCTTCCCAACCTTCCGTTGTCGTATCCAGTCCAGTTGTCCCGAGTTTGCTGGGAGTCTCTTCAGTGATGGCTTCAGTCCCCAGACCTTCTTCTCGGCTGCCCATTTGTTCTTCCTTCCCCCTCGATCCCGCTGAGCACGGATGCCTCCTTCTCAGGTGGGAGGGACATTGCATGGGACAAGATGGTCCAAGGTATGTAGTGTTCCTTGGAGATCAGCCTGCATATCAATGTTTTGGAGATGAGGGAGGTGCTTTTGGCATTGCAAGCTCTCCACACCTTTCTTCCTTCCGGGATGCTTGCCATTCAAGTTACTCTTGCCCATTGTATTTCTGAGTGTTTTTCTTTGGTTTATCGCTCCAAAGGTTTGCATCTACCAGGTCCTGTCCGGGAGCATTCCACCAGAGCAGTATCTACTTCTGTGGCTTTTTGGTCCAGGGTCCCTATCGAAGATATCTGTTCTGCTGCTACCTCGTCCTCTTCGCATACCTTTATTTCCCACCACAAGCTGGATATTGTTTCCAGGAGCAGGGCATCTTTTGGCTCAGCCGTGTTCTGGAACATCCTTTCATGAGGGCTTCCCAAGGTTATGGTAGCTAGGGACTCTGTCCCACAGGTTGAAGATCAAATGAAAACAACTTCAGATAAAGAAGTTATGTACTTACCATAACATTCCATCTAAGTTGTTTCTTTTCATTTGTCTTCAACCGTCCCTCTCTCCTTCCCCCCTGCCCTTTTTGGCTGTATAGTGGACTGGGCAGAGGCAGCTGTAGGCTACTTCTTGGCTAGAGCTGAGTCTATATGTGCCAGTGCCACTTTTTTGGTCAGGGATGTAATGTTGTTATACTAGAAGGGGTTGGTGCTGCTCTGCAACAAACTCGATCTGAGGGGAGGAAGAAAAGTGGGGCATTACGGGTAGGGGAGGAGCTTGGATTTTGAATCTGGTGCTGGAGTATACGTCCGAGTTGGATCCATGCCGGATCAGAGTCCCAAACGTTGAAGACAAATGAAATGCAACCACTCGGATGGAACATTATGGTGAGTACATAACTTCTTTTTCTATGCACTTTGAAATGAGATTCACTGAAGGATCTCAGATTAACTTCCTCTTTTCCTGTTACCTAGTAGCTTCATCCTTAGCATCTTTTTCCCAATATACTCAGCATCCCTCCCCAGCACATGTCCAAACCAACTTAATCTTGCCTCTCTGGCTTTGTCTCCAAATCTTCCAACCTGGGCTTGACCCTCTAATATACGTATTCCTAATCCTGTCCACCCTTGTCACACCCATTGCAAATCTTAACATCTTTAACTCTGCTACATCCAGCTCAAACTCCTGCCTTTTTGTCAGTGCCACTGTCTCCAACCCATATAACATAGCTGGTCTCACTACCCTCTTGTAGACCTTCCCTTTCAGTCTTACAGGTACTCATCTGTCACAAATCACTCCTGACACTCTTCTCCACCCACTCCATCCTGCCTGTACTCTCTTATTCACCTCTCTTCCACACTCACCGTTACTCTGAACTACTGACCCCAAGTATTTAAACTCATCCACCTTCGCCACCTCTGCTCCTTGCATCCTCACCATTCCTCTATCCTCCCTCTCATTCACACACATATATTCTGTCTTAGTCCTGCTGACCTTCATTCCTCTTCTCTCTAGAGCATATCTCCATCTCTCCAGGGTCTCCTCCATCTGTTCCCTACTCTCACAACATATCACTATGTCATCTGCAAACATCATAGTCCACGGGGACTCCTGTCTGATCTCGTCTGTCAACCTGTCCATCACCATTGCAAATAAGAAAGGGCTCAGAGCTGATCCTTGATGTAACCCCACCTCCACCTTAAACGCATCCGTCACTCCCACAGCAGACCTCACCGCTGTCACACTACCCTCGTACATATCCTGTACCACTCTTACATACTTCTCTGACACTCCTGACTTCCTCATACAATACCACAACTCCTCTCTAGGCACACTGTCATATGCTTTCTCTAAGTCTACAAAAACACAATGCAACTCCTTCTGACTTTCTCTGTACTTCTCCATCAACACTCTCAGAATAAACATCGCATCTGTAGTGCTCCTTCCCAGCATGAAACCATACTGCTGATCACTAATCATCACGTCCCTTCTTAACCTAGCTTCCACTACTCTTTCCCATAACTTCATGCTGTGGCTGATCAATTTAATCCCTCTGTAGTTACTACAGCTCTGCACATCACCCTTTTTCTTAAAAATTGGTACCAAAACACTTTTTCTCCATTCCTCAGGCATCCTTTCACTTTCCAAGATTTCATTAAACAATCTGGTTAAAAACTCCACTGCCATTTCACCTAAACACTTCCATGCTTCCACAGGTATGTCATCTGGGCCAACAGCCTTTCCATTCTTCATCCTCTTCGTAGCTATCCTTACTTCCTCCTTGCTAATCCATTGTACTTCATGATTCACTATCCCTACATCATCCAACCTTCTCTCCCTCTCATTCTCTTCATTCATCAATCCCTCAAAGTACTCTTTCCATCTCCTCAATACACTCTCCTTGCTAGTGAGTATGGTTCCCTCATTATCCTTTATCACCTTTACCTGCTGCACATCTTTCCTAGCTCAGTCCCTCTGTCTAGCCAATCGGTACAGGTCCTTTTCTCCCTCCTTAGTGTCTAACCTTTCATACAACTCTTCATATGCCTTATCCTTAGCCTTCGCCACCTCCCTCTTTTCCATGCACCTCATCTCCTTATACTCCTGTCTACTTTCTTCGTCTCTCTGACAATCCCACTTCTTTGCCAACCTCTTTCTCTGTATACTCTCCTGTACTTCCTCATTCCACCACCATGTCTCCTTGTCGTCCTTCCTCTGTCCAGATGTCATACCAAGCACCTTTCTAGCCATCTCCCTTACTAGCTCTGCTGTAGTTACCCAGCTATTTGGTAACTCTTCACTGCCACACAGTGCCTGTCTTAACTCATCCCTGAACTCCTCACAATTACCCTTTTTCAATTTCCACCATTTGATCCTTGGTGCTGCCCTCACACTCCTCCTCCTCTTCTTGATCACCAACGTCATCCTACAAACCACCATCCTATGCTGCCTAACTTACTTTCCCCGGTCACCACTTTACAGCCTCCAATCACCTTCAAACTGGCCCTCCTACATAAGATATAATCCACCTGTGTGCATCTTCTTCCACTCTTGTATGTCACCCTATGCTCCTCCCTCTTGTTAAAATACGTATTCACCACAGCCATGTCCATCCTTTTCGCAAAATCCACTACCATCTGACCTTCTGCATTCTTTTGTTTAACACCATACCTACCCATCACTTCCTCATCCCCTCTGTTCCCTTCACCAACATGCCCATTGAAATCTGATCCAATCACCACTCTCTCACCCTTAGGTACAGTCATCACCACTACATCCAATTCACTCCAAAATTTTTCTTTCTCATCCATTGCACACCTGGGTCCATTCCTGTTAAGTCCTGTCAAGGTATGTAAAAAACCTAAGTATCTGGAGAAATTAAACCGAGACGAACAAGAGTAAGAGAGACATTAGAGTAAAGAAAAGTACTTGCACAAGTAAAGTTTTTAAAAGCTACAGATAATGTAAGATCCTTAAAGCAACAGGACAGGAAAAAAAACATTATCTAGACAAAGAAATTTTAGACTACCTGAAAAAGGAAGCAATAGAGAAAATGAGAAATGAAAAAGAACAAAAAAACAGGGGATTTTGAAAGCTATACAAAAGAAACACGGGCATGGGAAAGAAAAACAGCTCTGGTATTTATGCAGAGAAAAAGCCAAACTAGTCAATACAAAGGAGATAGCTTCAAACATATTTGAAGAAAAATGCAGGCAAAGATACCAATATATGGTAAATCTCACAATACAAAAAAAAAGATCACACAGAAAGGGGAGTACAATAAATTAGCATGGTCGAACTTCCAAGATGGATACACACTAATCAACAGCTTCACTTCAACTCTCCCAGTGTGAAAACAGAAACTGAGAAACAGCAGGCACAAATGCCATCAATTTGAGTAAAATTAAGTTACTGGCTAGTAGGTACACTGCCTGGATGCTTGCAAAGAAGAAACAGACTAAAAGAAAATCACTAGAAAAGATCAAGTGAAAACACTAACTGGTTAGAATCTTGCATCTGTAAAAAGTTCAGCTCCAGCTTTATTGCAAGACATGGCTGACAATTATGTAAAAAAGTCAAATGTGCTCAGAGCTGATTAACATACTGAAGGTATCAACTCAAATAACAAAAGGCTGGAAAAAATGTAAGAAGCTTTAAACAGATATTCAGATTAGCTGATAAAACTGAACACACATGTTCCTGTTAGGAGGGTTAAACTTCATTCTGTGAAAATGTACATAGCTATGTGTATTTGCATTAAGTTAATAGGTTATGGAGGGTGTTTGGTTTCTTGTTTGAGGGGTTTTATTAAACCAAATAGACTTGCAAAATGTGACATAGGTTTCAATGTTGATGATAAGAAAAAACTGTATAAAGGATTAACTGTCAAATATTAATGGGTGCATGTATCATAAAAGCTGGAGTTAGATATTTAAAAAGCTGCCATGTGTAATAGGTGGGAATAATGGCAACTCTTTCCATATTATCTTGTAATGTTAACAGTTTCAAAGAAATGGGAAAAAAGGAAAAAAATGCTTATAGTAAGAAATGCAGAGTGCAAATAATGATACAGGAGACACATTATGAAAGAACTGAGCATGTGAATTTGATAAAGAGAGGATTTCAGGATGGATATTCTGCACAATATCAGGGGCAAAGGGAAACAGAAATACTTATACTAATTTCCAGAGGAGCTCCAGTAGTATTAGAAAAAGATGATAATGGCAGATTTTTAGTAGTAAGGAATAGTACTGGCAAGGGATTGAGAATTATGCTGGCATGTATGTATATTCCATCTAAAACTGCTATTTTGGAGCTTAAAAGATTGGAAGAAATAATCAGCTTTCGGCATGGAATATTATTAAAGATGGGGACTGGAACTTGATTTGCAACAATCCGGATGTATCTGGGGGTCTAGAATGGAAAATATAACAAATGAGTGTAAATTTCTGTAGAAAATTATGAAAATATTTGGCATGAAGGATGTGAATTCAGTACCAGGAATTCAGAATTTACATATTATTCCCCAAGGTATAATAACTGAGCTAGACTTGCTAGATATTATATTTCACCGGAACATGCTCATTTCTTTCAGAACTTTGACACATATCCAAAAAACTATATCAGATCATGCAACAATAATTACTAAAATAAAAATGAAGGGTAAAGAAGTGAAGATGAGACACTGACGCTTCCCCACCTATCTGTTAAAAAGAGAGGAATTTAAGGAATGGGTAGTGGAAAATATCAGGGAGTTTAGGGAAGACCGAAAGTATTCCAGGAGTTATAGCTAGTGAGTAACATAAAAAATAAAATGAAAATTGAGTTTAAAAATAGGGTATAAATAAAAGAAAAAGAGAGCTGGTTAAGAAGTAATAATTATTTAAAGAGGCTAACAAAGGTTAAAATATTACAAAATAAGGGGAATCTCACAGAACAAGAGGAGGCAAAAATACAGACTGCTAAAGAAAAAATAAGGGAGTACCTGGATAACGTGCATGACTTTAGAAAGATTGCTGTTTGAGCAACTGCTTTTTGATAACTCCAGACCACAAGAACTTTTGACACAAAAACTTAGACAACAGAATGTATAAAAGGGTTGTTGACAAACTTACAGGGGCTATAACAAGAAACATAATCAGAGATCCTGTAGAGGTATTAGAGATATGTTGGTCATTTTATGAAAATTTGTATAAACCCAGGAAGTGTGGAAGTCAAACAAAAGCATAAATGGAAATATTTGTTGAACACTTAAATGTGAAAAGGTTAGAGGAAGATGATTCTCAACAACCAACAGTTAAGAGGAGATTAAATAAAAATGATGTATAACCAATCTACACTAATGTCTCCAGGAACAGATGGTATTCTGGAGGAAGTTTGGAAGTTATTAGTTTAGAAAGTGATACAAATCTGGAAGGTTTTGTTTAACAGTAATTAAAAGTTGGGGAGGCACCAACATCCTGGAAAAATGCTGTGGTGGCTGTAACAGTTAAAGACTGTAAAGATCCCATCTGATCCTGCTTCATATAGGCCTATCTCAATTCTAAACCACAATTGTAAAGTGTTTATATCTATAGTGGCTAAAAGAGTGGTGATACCAAAATGGATAGTTATGGACCAATGGGGTTTTCTGGAGGGGTTGGCACACATTTGGCGACAATAATAGAACAATGATGATCCAGAGAGAAGTAGAATACAAGAAAATATCACTTATTGATGGGTCTTGATGCATAGAAAGCATTTAACAGAGTAAGCTGGGATTTTATGAATAGGGCAATGGAAGCATTTGCATTTCCTGATACAATGATAAGGTTAACTAGAGGGATATTTGAAGGATCGGAGATAAAAAATCAAAGTGGAAAACTTTCTGATGACTTGTGTCTGAACAAAGGAACCAGGCAGGCATGTCCTCTTTCCCCATTTGTTTGCAAATATGTTTAGAACCACTGGCAAAGAAAATAAGGAAGTCAGAAATGTAGGGATATAATTGGTATGGTGTTCAAGAAAAGTTGGCATTATTTGTAGATATTATTTTGTACCTGATGGAGCAAGAAAAGGACATCTTGTTGTGAAATATTCTGAGACAGTTCCAGTTTTTTTTTTCAGGATAAAAAATTAATGAAGATAAAACTATGTACCACACATGAATTGGTTCATCACTACCCATATTTATAGGGACATGATAAAATGAAGTATTTAGCTGTATAGATTAAAAAGAATTTGGTTATGGCAGCTAAGGATATGTGGGAAAAGACTAAAAGATAATATAAAAACTGCGAAACTGGCAGCTCCTGCCTACGGATATGCATAGCGAGATACAAGTAGTGAAAATGTTTTTAGTCCTTTTAGTTTTATGCACAAGTCAGGCATATTTTCATCAACCAGAGGAGAAGTTGTGAACAGTAATTGATAGAGTTGAATGATTTTATTTGGGAGGGCAAAAAGACAAGAGTCAAGTGGAATAAGTTAATCCTCCTAAGGTTTAGGATTACCTAATTTGAAGGGATATTTCAGAGGTGCATAGTTAAGGCTCTTATCCACAACACAAGCAGAAAGCTACAATTCAGAGTGGAAAGGGATGATGATAAAGCTGGGGGTAATTCAAGAAATAAAGTAAGAATGTGATTTTGGACACAGGTCCTTAAGGAGAATAACAGTCATACAAAATGTTAGATTCATAAAGTAGCAGACAGTATACTAAGAACTAAGCCAACATGGGAATAGAGAAAGAAGATTCTGCTGATAAGGATGACAGCAATTAAGGATACAGAGAATAGACAAGAGGGGACTGGATTTTATGGAGGAAGCTGGGAAAGTACCAAAGTATTGCTAACAATTACAGAAGGAAAGATACTCAAATGGGAGGAGGCCAATAAGACATTTGGATTGCAGGCTAGTGGTTGCCTTTCCTGTCAGGGATTGATATCAGAATATAGACAAAGAGAAAGGGATAGGGGAATTCTAAATGAAAGCCCTACACTGGATGAGTTTTTAATTGAATTTAGAACATAAGCAGCTTTTAAAAAAGGAATAATTAGGGTGTATAAAATATTGCACAATAACTATGAGAATCAATCAGAAGAGGTCAGAAAAGACTGGATAAAGATTAGATATGTAGTTCACAAAGAAACAATTGGAGGACATATGTATGGCTCCCAAATATGCAACAAAATCTAGAAGATTTAGGATTTTTGCCTGGAAGTGTTTGCATAGATACTTTTAAACCCAAAGCAGACTTCAAAGAATGCTTCCTTGAATAGATGGCAATTGGAGGTGTGATGAAGAAGAAAGGGGTAACTGGGAACATATGTCCTTCGTGTTTCACTGTTGCAGTCATTACATGGCAGGCAAATGCATTCAAGGCAAATGATGCCCAGGACTAATTCCCCTGCATATCAATCAAAAAGAAATGTTACAGAATGCTCTGACAGTCTCCGAATACCTTCTCCTTCCAAGACAACTCCTGATAAAGACAGACAACACCACAGTTATGTGGTACATAAACAAGCAGGGGGGAACTCATTCCTACCCACTCTGCAGGTTAGCCATGGCCCTGTGGAACATAGCCTTGAGCAATCAAGTGCACCTGCAAGCTCAATTCCTGCCAGGCAAACACAATTCACTGGCAGATGACTTTAGCAGAAATCTGCTGGACCCACACGAGTGGAAACTGGAAACCAACTCATTCAAACTTCTAACCCATAGGTGGGGGACACCAGAGGTGGACCTCTTTGCCTTTCCCCAAAACCATCAGTTGCCTAAATTTTGCACCAGAAATCCTCATAGCAAAGTGTGGAAAGTGGATGCCCTATCCTTTTCATGGGAAAACCTCTCAATTTATGCCTTTCCCCCTCTGCCCCTCCCTCTCAAAAGTACTACTCAAGATCAAGCAGGACAGACCAAGGACAATCCTTATTGCCCCAGACTGGCCATGCCAGCACTGGTACCCACTCCTATGCAGTCTGACAGCAGTGCCACCCTGGCACCTACATCAGACCCACCAGGCAGGAGGGACAGATTTTGCATCCACAGCTGCAAACCCTGAACCTGGCTTATCCCCTGAATTCACCACCAGACACCCTCAGCAAACAGGTGCTGGATGTCATCCTGGAGGCCAGAAGGCCTAGTACTAGGAAATCCTATTCAGAAAAGTGGAAAAGATATTGCTCTTGGAGCCAGTCTCAAGGAAAGGACACAGCCATGCCCACCTTACCTCAAATCCTAGACTACCTAGCAGAGGTGCTCCACAGAGGCCTATCCTTCTCATCTATTAAGATTCATGTCTCTGCCATCTCAGCTCATTACAATACTGAGCCACTTCGCTTTTCTCATCCTCTCATCAAACAGTTCCTGAGAGGAGCTAACAATTTAAGGCCCTGAGGAGAGCTCTCACCCCTGCCTGGGATCTTAACTTTGTACTAGAGAAGCTCACGTTTCCCCCTTTTGAGCCTGCTGCTGCAGCAGAGTTAAAATTCCTCTCTTGGAAAACAGCCCTACTTCTAGCCATCACTTCAGCAAGCAGAGTGTCTGAATTACAGGCACTAATGGCTGTGGAGCCCTTCATTATTTTCCATGCTGACAGGGTTTCCCTAGAAGGCATCCAGATACTTATAAAGGAAGCAAACTAAGTAATTCATTGATGACCCAAATGGTTTTATAGAGAATTGGAAAACAAATCAAAAGAAAGAGAAGCACCATTAAAAAAAGAGGAAACAGTTACGTTTTGGAGAAGCATTTATAAAGTCCTTGTTGAAAATAACAAAGATGCCAAATGGACAGAAGAATTAAAAAAAAACAGTAAGAGACTCTAATGTAGAAGATATGAATTTGGATGATGTAAAAACTAGAGAAATTGAGACAAAATTAAGAAAAACTCCTAAATGGAAAAACCTCAGGCCCATATGCAGTATCTACTTTCTGGTTAAAGGCATTAACCTCTTTATGCAAAGAAAATAGTCTCAATTAAAACTTACTTTTTGCACATCTCAAAGAGATACCAACCTTGGTAACAGGACAAACAATACTCCTCCCTGCCTTCCCTACCAGGGACTGATATCCGAGTACAGGCAAAGAAGACAGGGGAATTCTATGTGAATGACCTGCTCTGTTAGAGTTTTTAGTTGAACCTAGAGCAGACGCTGCTGTTAAAAAAAAAAGAATAATTAGTAGTGCGTATAAAATATTGCACAATAACTATTGAGACATAATCAGAGGATATTAGAAAAGATTAAGAAGAGAGACTTGAAAAGCAATTTACAAGGGAGCAATGGGAGAACATCTGTATGGCTCCCAGGTTTGCAACAAAGAACAAAAGGGTTAGGATTTTTGTTTGCAAGTAATTGTGCAAGTATTTTTATATCCCAAGCACACATCAAAGACTATTTCCTCAGGTAGACAGCAAATGTTGATGTGATAGAGAAAAAAAAAAAGTTAACTGGGAACATGCACTTTGGGAGTGTAATGAGTTGACAGATTTTAAAAATTTCTCAGCATATTCTTTCAGAAATATTGGGTCAGCAAATGGCTGTAGCTAAGGGAATGATTGTTTTGAGCTGAGAAACAGAATCTTAATTGCCTAGACATAGTAAGGCCTTACTAATTTTAAATGTTTTGGCTGCCAAAAAGAGCAATTACTAGAAAATGGAAATCTAAGTCTAAACCAACTGTATTTGAATATTATAAAAGTGATAAAAGGACTGGAAAATTGGATCTTTAGAAAAGGGGGAACGACTTGCATACAAATAAATGGAAATTAGAACAATACAGGCAGAATAATGTTCAGGAAAATGAGAAAGGAAGGGGAGGGAAGGCAGGAGCTGAGCAAATTATGTAATGTCAGACTGATGATAGTTATTGAAAAAAGAAAAGAAAATATATTTATTATACCCATCCTCAATCCCATTTTGCACATGGGGTCGGGGTGTCACTTCCTCAGTGACAATTATCTTGAGCCAAGGTTTACACAGCCGGGTGGCTAACCTTGCCGTGGAGGTTTATTCGTACCACTCACTCGCCCACACACGCACTCACCTATGGACAATTTTTTTAGAGTGTCCAATCCACCTACTGCATGTCTTTGAAATGTGGAAGGAAACTGGAGCACCCAGAGGAAACCCACATGACCACAGGAAGGACATGCAGACTCCACACAGAAGGCACCCCAGACGAGAATTGAGCCGGAGAATCTCTTGCTGTGAGGTGACAATGCTAACCGGTGCACCACCATGGCAACCTTGAAATAACATACACATATACATAAAATATATGTAATGTATAATTTATTTAAAAGCAAAAAAAGTTAATATGGTTTGATGTGAAGTTGTTCTATCTCTCTGTTCATTTTTACAGATGGGTTCAGAGCCAATCCTCGGCTCCGAGTTGGCCAACTACAAAGCTCGAGGTCTTCAGACAACCCAAGGCCAAGTCCCTAACCCACAATGCACCTTATGTTACCTCAGATCTAGTTTGCCGCTGCAACAGATCAGAGGATACTTCACAGCTCGGGCCAGCAGAGTTTTTATTCTTAAGAAATTTTCCCTTTAAATACATTTTATTATAGCTTTAAGTTTCCTTTCCATTTAATAGCTTTTATTGAATTTGTAGAACTAGTTTGTTGGCTACCTTTTATAAGCCTTCCTATAGCTACTTTGGCTATCATTTTATTAGGCCTTTAGCATCACCCTTCCCTTTTTCTGGTGTGCCTTTAGTAGTTTAAAACATTAGATTAGAAGTGTTTTTTTAGGAATTTAGTAGTTTTAAAGCTTTACAAGAGTGTGTTATTAGAAACTTCAATAATTAGACTTTAGTATTGTACAGCCCGTTTTGATTTAGGGGCTACTTACTGTTTGAATAGTTATGTGTTGCTTGAACATAGTTTCTCTTTGAGATATTATTATTGAAAGTTTAAACAGGTTTTTCCTTGTGTGCATTTATATTCACATATGGCTGACCAAGAGAAGGAAAAAATGTCCAAAGTGTGGACAGAAAATGTCTGTGACTGATGGTCATGTTAACTGTGTTTGCTGTTTGGGTGCTTTGCACTTACAAGAGAGCTGCTCCATCTGCCATTCTTTCAGTAGTGTTCTACAGGAAAGAAAGAGAAAGATGACTGACAGAGGGCTATTAAAATCTTCTTTACAGGAAGCTTTGGGCGATTATGATAAAACATCTAAATCCCCAAAATCTACCTTGTCATCGAAATCATCATCCTTGGAGCATAGAGTTTTGGATCCAACACCATCAAAGTAATTATCGATGTTGGCTTCACAGCCTTTGGAGCCGATGGTTGTAACCTTTCAGAGCCAGTCCCCAGTTCTGGAACCGGTCTTCTCAGTGTTGAAATCATCTATTTTGCAATAGGTGGCATTGTCGATCCATTCATCTCGGTTCTCAATAAGCCTATATGATTTGGATGTGGATCGTGTGATGCAGAAGTTGTTACAGGCACTGGCTTTTACCAAATTGTTATCGGTTCTGACCCAAGTGGTTTTGGAACCAACAGCTGTCCCTCCATCTACTTATTTTCTTCCTCTGAGCCGAACCGGTCCTTCGGAGCCAGAGGAGTTGGAGCTGATGATTGTGGAACCTTCAGAACCAACACCTGTTCCAGTGCCATTGGTGCCGACTACTAAGACTTCCTCGGTGCCTATCAAGGGGTCTAGGAGCCAACACACACCAGTCGGGTCTGGGGACGACAGTCAGATTGATCTTTCGGCTCTGACTTTGCCTTTTGGGGCTTCGGTGTGGATGAGTGCGGCTCCTACCTCTGGATCAAAGCCCACTGTTCCAGTGCCGAGGGAATCATCTGCTTCTTTGGACCTAGGGGTTCCTTTGCATTGGAGAAAAGGTGCCTTTGATGCCATGAAGAGAGTAATGTCCCCAGGACATCCACAATGTCAGGACGAACTACCTCCTCCCTTAAAGCGCCTGTGTCTACTTCTGCCTCACAGATCCCTTTGAAGCATAGAGACCCTGAGCCTCAGGAAGCCCCACTGGGCAGACCCTGCTCTTCCGAGACCTCACCAGAAGCTCCCACTGATGAGGTTCCCAGGAAGAGAATTTGCAAGAGGAAGCATCTAGACTCCCTGCAAGAATCTGTCACCTCAGACACGACTTGGATGAGTCAGAAGGGTCCCCACGGTCCCCCTCAGAGGATATCTCATTTGCAACTATCTTGGAAATCCTAAAGCAGAGAGGTGGCTGGAAGCCCACCAACCCTACTGAAGATGAGTCGGTCCTCCTGAAAGCTTTTGGGTCTCAGCCCTCCACCTCTTGGGTGTCTCTGCCCTTCAATGAGCTTATGGAGCTGGTCTCAAGAAGGGAGCGGGAGTCTCAGGATACCATGAAGCCTGTCCCCAGGAGGCCTAATAAATTTATTTCTTCTCCTCAGGATAAGACTTTTCTCATGAAGGAAGTGCCTGTTGATGCCATGGTGGTGGTGGCAGCCACCAAAAAGGAGATGTCGGAAACTTCTTCATCTGTCCATCCTCCTAACAGAGATTCTATGATCATGGATAGATATGGGAAGCACATGTTCCGTTTAGCGACTTTTGCCATGCAGTCACTTAACTACCTCACACATTTCACGAGACTGCAAAGAGATCTCCTAAAAGAGCTTGGAGATACTCTACAGGGTATGGTAGCTGAGGGAGTTGCAGACAAGGTTGCTTCCCAGCTTGCTACTCTTAATTCCATAGTAAACTTTTCCATGCGCCTGATATCATATGCAGCTGATGCAACGAGTAGGGCAGCGGGTACAGGAATCGCTCTTAGGAGACACTCCTGGATGCGCTTATGTTCATTTGTGAAGCCCTTTAAGTCATCCTTTGTGAACAACCCGTTTGATGGCTTGTCTCTTTTCCGGCTCAAAGTAAAGGAAACTCTTACCAGGTGTGAGCAGGAAGGAAAGACTCTGTCTGCTGTCGGAGTCTGTTTTTCCATCCCTACCAGACCCTACCCCAAAGGTCAAAAGGGAGGAAAGATGTGGTTCCAAAAAGCCCAAGGAGCCTTTCAGGACACATGTGGTGAACCCCCCTCCAGGGGCAGAGGAGGGGGTAATAATGGAAGATGCCGCCCTTGAGGCACAGGGGGGTCCACAGAATTAGAGAGACAGAGATCAGTTCTTGGGAAGCCCTACCAGTGCTCCTGAAAGGAGGTCTGACTGCCCAGCTCTGGAGGCAGTCGGGGGTCGCTTATCTTTGTACCCAGACACCTGGCTAAAAATAAATGCAAGGATATTTTATTCCCTTTGCCACTCCACCTCCCTTAATAACAAAAACCCCAGACATTCCACCCAGTTACAGAGAACAAGCAACCATAGAGGTCCAAAGGTTGCTAGAAAAAGAGAGTCATCCAACCAGTCCCTGCAGACCAGATAGGATCCGGAACTTACTCAAGATTATTTTTAATTTCAAAAAAGACAGGGGACTGGAGACCTATTTTGGACCTCAGCAGACTAAACAGATCTGTCAAGAAGGGGAAGTTCCAGATGGTCATGCTACAGTCGATACTTCCCTTTTTTAGGGAAAGACAATTGAATGTGCTCGATAGATCTCCAGGATGCATACTACCACATAAAAATGGCCAGACCATCCAGGGATCATTTGTGCTTCCAGCTGGGAGCCAATCACTTCCAGTTTTGAGCCCTGCCCTTTGGTCTCGCTACAGCCCCCAGAGTGTTCACCAAATGTATGGCAGTGGTCACGGCTCACCTGAGGCATTTGGGATTCCAGAAGTTTCTGTACTTAGACGATTGGCTCCTTACCCCACAACCAGGCATCAGCTTATACAAGCCAGGGACACCACACTTATTCTTTGCAATCAACTGGGGATTACCATAAACTCAGAAAAATCTGCCTTGTCACCATCGCAACATATCATTTTTATCAGAGTAGATTTGGACACCACCACCACCACTTTAAAACTTCCTTCAGAAAGGATATCGGTACTTCGACATCAAATTCTGAACCTTATATCCAGAGACAAGGTGTCAGCCTCAGATGTGCTAAAATTGTTGGGGACGATGGCAGCTGCAATAATAGCAATTCCCTTGGGTCGTATGCACATGCAGATTCTACAATGGCTCCTGTTCACACAATGGTCCTATCAAGAGCTCCCAATGTCACATCTAATCATTCTAACAAACTCCTGCAAAAAGGATCTTTGGTGGTGGTTGGCCTCTCTCCAAATAACAATAGGTCGTCCTTTTATCCTACCCTCACCATTGGCCACTGTGATCACGGATGCTTCTCTGATCGGGTGGGGTGGGCATTTTCAGGGAAGAACAGCCCAAGGCACATGGATCGAACAAGAGACACATCTGCATATCAATGTCCTGGAAATGAGAGCGGTACTCTTGGTGTTGCAGTGCTTACAGGACTCTCTCCCTCTGGGCACAATTGCGATTCAGACAGACAATATGTCTGTGGTCTGGTGTATAAACAAACAAGGAGGAACGAGGTCCTATACCCTTTGTCGAGAGACCCTAAGAGTATGGCAGTGAGCTACCTCCACCCAGCACTTTCTGATAGCAATGCACATCCCGGGGAAATCCAACGTGATAGCAGACAAACTGAGCAGGGCAATTTTCTTGTCTCATGAGTGATCCCTCAAAGAAGAAATAGTGAAAAGAATATTCCGCAGATGGGGCTAGCCTTGCTGCGATCTCTTTGCATGCCCCATGAACACAAAATGCAGAAGCTATTTTGCCCTAATCCCCCCTCCGGGAGATGCCCCAGGGGACGCACTCATACACAATTGGCCTCTGGGTCTCCTTTATGCCTTCCCACCAATACCCCTGATACCCAAAGTCTTACAGAAAGCCAAAGCCCTGGGAAGGACCATCGTTCTTATAGATCCTCACTGGCTTCAGATTTGGTTCCCCTTTCTTTGACCTCATCTATTGGAAAAGCCTTGGATTGTAAACCCAGTTCCAGACCTTCTGATGCACTCATCGGCGGCTCTTCATCCCTCCCTTCAGTCCCTGAAATTGACAGCTTGGCTGCTCCAATTCCCAACATAGCCAGGTTCCATAACCTCTCAACTGAAACACAACACATATTAATATCTTCTCATAAATCATCTACTAGGTAATTATACCTCAGCAAATGAAAGAGCGTTTCCATATGGGCTTCTCAAAATAACATTGACCCTTACCTAGCCCCTATTTCCTCCATCCTAGAATTTTTGACTATGCTTTTCAATAAGGGAATGGCGGCAGCCACTATTCATGTGCAGCTCGCTGCAATCTATAATTTTCATCTTGATACTGAAGGCTTTAATGTAATGTCATACAAACTATCCAAAGCTTTTTTCAAGGGGACTTTCCACTTTAGACCACCCATCAAATTCCTTTATACACTTGGAATCTAAATTTTATGCTTTCACGCATCATTCTTCCACCGTTTGAGCCAGCTTCTTCATGTGATTTGAAATTTTTGCCTTGGAAAACTATCTTTTTAATAGCCATCACATCTGCCGAAGAGTTTCAGAGCTACAGGCCTTGTCTATAAAACACCCATATTTTATTTTTCATTCTGATAGAGTTTCAGTACGAACAAATCCTTCATTGTTACCTAAAGTTTGTACTGAAGCTAACCTTAACCAAACCATAGAATTACCGTTTCTTTTCCCCAAGCACACCAATAACTTGGAGTATATGCTGCACAAACTTGATGTTCACAGACAACTTCGATTTTACCTAGATAGAACCAAAGAATTTAGAAGATCTGAACTTTTTGTTTCCTTTTCACATTCCAGATAAGGGAGACCTGTGGCAAAAACCACTCTGTTGAAATGGTTAACAGATTGCATCACCTTCACTGACTCAGCTGCCAATATACCTCTGCAACACAAAATAAAGGCTCATTCAACCAGAGCTGTTTCCACATCTTCAACCTTTACTGCCAGGCTACCAATAGATAGTACTTGTGCAGCAGCCAGTTGGTCAAAGCCTCATACTTTTATCACTCATTACAAAGTTGATAGGGCCTCCAGGGACAGGGCTTCCTTTGGTTCCACTGTCCTGAGAAACATACTCCCATGAGCCACTTGAGAAAGATGGTGCTTGGGACACTACCCATCTGTAAGAATGAACGGTGAGATAGAACAACTTCACATAAAGAAGTTATGTACTCACCATAATGTTCCATGTGAGTTGTTCCTCTCTCCTTCATTCTTACTTCCCACCCTCCGACCCCCTTCAGGCTTTTTTGAGGACCAAGATTCATGTTTTATCACGGTTGCCTTGTCTTTCCTATGGTTTCCTTACCTAAAAGAGTGATAGAATGGCATATGGTATTGTTAGAGGCAGCAAACAAGATCTGAGTAAACACAAGGTGCATCATGGGATAGGGACTTGGCTGCAAGCTGTCTGAAGACCTCGAGCTTTGTAGTTGGCTGACTCAGAGCCGAGGATCGGCTCCGAACCCATCTGTAATAATGAAGGCGAGATGAACAACTCACATGGAACGTTGTGGTGAGTACGTCTTCTTTTTTTCTGTTACTATATGTTTGCCTATGTCTTAAGTGATGCTTTTTTTTATATTCCTCCTTAAGAGTGAACCTGCAAGCCATACTAAAGAAAACAGACTGAAAGCTTTACTTCTGACAACATAAATTATATACTTCATTGGTGCAGAGTGTATAACCATGGAGAAAAAAATCAAAGATGGCAAGAGAACAAAAACGTAATATAAAACTAATATGGAACAAAGGATAATTTATTGTTAAACAAAGCCATAACAGAGAGTTGTAATAAAACGGAGGGAGAATTTAACTATGGCATGGATAGATTACAAAAAAAAAAAAAAAACTCAATAGCATCCTACATTCATGGATAACTGATTGTTCTATACTGATCAATTACAATGCAGTAAGTATGAAACAGTGGCAAACTACTTTGCAGCTAAGGTATAACAAAGGACAAAATATTATCCCAGGATAAAAATTCAAAGGGGGATATTCCAGGGTGATTCATTGTTGCCACTGCTATTCTGCCCTGTCTTCTATCCCAGTAAGCTGCCTACTTAATAGATTAGGCTATGGTTACAGCTTAACACTCAGAAATCAACTTGCTCAATGACATTTCATCTGCTTTTTGTAGTTGATTTAAAGTTGTATACTTTATCAGATAAGGATCTGAAAGCACAACTACAAATGGTTAAAACTTTCTCAGATGATAACATGATGTTTGGTGTAGATAAATGTGCAAAAGGTACATTTGTAAACAGAAAGCTGCAACTTTAGACAGGAGTGTGTGATATAAAGGAACTTGAGCAGGAGGGAGGTGTAAATATTTGGGAATAGAAGGGCTGCAATATAACATGAACAAATGAGAACACAGCTCCATAAGGATTACTTTAGAAGGCTAACAGAGATTTTGAAAATTGCCTTTTTTCATCTAAGAATAATGTCCAAGCTTAAGATCAATTTGTTCTTTCTGTTCTAGGTTAACGGTTTTGTGTGATTGACTGGTCCTAATTAGCACTGAATCAGTTGGACAAGAAAACAAGGAAAATGTTTTATGCTTATCAAATGACGTATAAAAATAGTGTTTACCAGGATAATACTTCCCTCATTCAGAAATAGGCCTAAAAACTGACGTATAGGCCTGCAGTTGTAGGACTGCATAAATATTTGAAATCATCAGATTCAAACATAGTGAAAGTTAATGCAAGAAGAGAAAAATCTAAGATTACATTTTAGTTTATCAGAAGCAATTTGGAACACTGTGAGACTAAAAATCAAACTGCCTACCTTGACCTGGCTGAGGCATTTGACACAATATGCCACTCAGGCATTGTTGACGAACTCAAGAAGTTAGGTACAAACCCTTATGCCACCAAGTGGAAAGCCAGCTGCTCACAGACAGGAGCCAATAAGTTAGTATTGGGGAGTCTACCTCTTCAAAGAGGCCAGTCACAAGGAGAATCCCTCAGGGAATCGGTCCTGTGATCACTCCTTTTTGGGATTTATTTCTCCAAAGTCAAGGTCAATGTCAAAGGCCTCTGGCTGACTACATTTACAGATGAGTGCTAATTAGGCGCAGTTATAGAATCACCCACCATGACTAATGTTCTCCAGGAAGGGCTGACACAGACATCTTGTGTCAGAGCCATGGACTAAAACTAAGTGCCAAAAGATGCAAAACCATATCCTTCAAAAGTCATCAGCTACTGGTAACTATCATATTGACAACACATCCAGTAGACATGGACTTGTGAACACACACAGTAATCTAGCCTTTGACCATAACATATCTACAGTATTAAGGAAATTCTACATTGTGTAACTTGTGAACAAAGGTACAGCATCTAGGTCTACACAGGTCATTGTTCCACTGTATTTAACATTCATCAGACCTATTATTGAGTGCAATTTCCCCTTTGCCATGTACCTAACCAGGCACATCCAACAACTGGAAGGTCAACAGAGATTCCTCACTAAAATAATACAGAGCATAAGTAAAATGTCCTATGCCAACTGCCTCAAAGCCCTATCCCTGTATTCTCTGTCTCCTACAGGATGTTGAGGAAAAAGTTATGCCTGGCATGCAAGGCATTGTCAGACCCCACTCTGATAGACCTTCTGCATATCTATAAAACAAACTACCAGAATTACCAATTCTAAAGACTTAAACCTTGCCTGTGATATAAATAGGACCTGCTGAAGAGACAGGTTTGTTTTCCAGAGACTACCCCGTTTCTGGAACAGGCTCCCCGTCCATGTGAAGCAGAGAGTTCCTCCCTATCCCAATTCAAATGTAAATTGGACAGTTGAATAAGGAATACGAAATTCATCTCTGGTTTGGCACCTATGTTTCTAATAGACACGGGCAACCTGTAAATGGTTCATCTCCCAAGCCTCTGTTTACACTTATTAAGGGTTATCACAACTTGTCAGAGATTTGGGATGAGTGGCTATGCTTAAAAATGCCCTTGTATTTATTAGCCTAGTACACACCTATGAACCAGTCATAGACATTAATCAGACAGCATCTGAACGTGTCAATAAAAAAAAAGAATATAAAGAAAAGGACTGGAACAAATGGAAATAAAACTGGAAAGTCCACAGATATGGTCATACGAATAGGGGGCATCATGTTGACCTAGATTTGATGCAGGGTGGTAAATAAGAGGTGATTTTCAACTAAAAGATGAAAGGCTAATAATGGTGGCTCACAACAGTGGGCAAAGTACATGCTGGTTTATGCAAGGATAAGATGCATATTCATGAATGGATTATTTATTTCTGCAAATACCAGGTTACAGTATACTAAATGTAAATGTCTTAAGGATCATATACATGGAGGGGGAGTAACATTGTGTGTGCATAAATCTATTCCTTCTAGAGTAATACAGGTGAATGTTAAGTTGCAATGTGCAATAGTTTAGCTTTTTGACATACCTGGGAAAGAATAAATTACTATATTCTTGCATTACCATACTCCTAACATGGATTCACTGGAGTACAAGGTACAGTGGTAACATTTACGCTAAAGAATTTATTGAAATTTTATCTTATCACAATATTTTACAACTGATAACTGAACCCATTCGAAGTAACATCTTTTGGAACAGATACATAAACCCAATATAATGTATATTTGTTTAGTGACATGATGTCACATAATGATATATTTTTATTGTTATATCAGAAATATGTATTTCAAAGGATGTTATCGGCCTACAAATTTGTTCTTTCCTAGTTATGTCAAAAAGCTGAATAATGACAATATCATTACATCACCTTTTGGGGTCTTCTCATCATTTCTGTATAATATTTAATTTATCTTCTTGGATGTCAGTTGAAAGGACTTCCACTTACAAAATAATTCTAGAAATTAATTACTTTTTTGATGGAACTGTAAATTAATGAAATGACATAAAAGAAAGAAGAAATCTTTACAGACTTATAGAAACTGCCCAGTATAACAGTAAGAAATTGAATTGAACTTAATAGTGAACTGTTGTAGAAGATTAAGAGTAAAAACAAATATGGAAATAAACTAGCTACAGATTCTAGTAAGTCAAAAATGTTCCATAAATACATTAATTCCTTTAAGAATAATGCTGATCATAATGATAGAAAAAGTATTAATCATGGATCCCAAATTGATAGCATACTTATTTAATAATCACTTTATTAATAACAATAAGAACACTGGGAAGAGAACAGAATTGTTATATGAGTATATAATAAACCTATCTGACACGTCCTGTGATACCCAAGTGTGTGGTAGAAGTTGCATTGAATAAGATAAAAAAAATGACATTAACATTCCTGATTTTATTCTTGCATCCTTAATAATAAAATTGAAAAACATACTGGTGGAATACTGTTCCCAATATTTAACAAGTTATTACAGTCTGGTTATGCTCCTTATTCATGGAAAGAAACATTTGTTATGCCAATATATAAAAAAGTAGAAAGACAGTCAATACAAATTTATAGAACTATAAGCTTAACAGTTATACTATACATGTCCTTTGAAAGGCATATTTCTGTCATTATTAACAATAACAATATATTGTGACATTTGTTAGCATGGCGTTATTAAAGGTTAGTCTATCCTTACAAATTTGGCAGATTTTTATGATTGTGTCACCAATGCTATAAACCTGGGACAGTGTACATGAGTCTTGTATGTTGATTTAACTAAGTACTTTGACCTGTTACTGTTAAGTATTATTGGCAAACCTCTAAATGATGTTGAGTCAATAATTATTTAGTAAGATAAATAGGAAAATGGCTTAGGGGTAGAAGCCAATCAGTTGTCATACAAGGCATAAAGTCTGAACCTGCTATTGCCAAGAATGTATTTTGACTGCAGGTTAGAGATTGCCTTTCCTATCAAGGATTTATAGAGAATAAGCAGAGAGAAATAAATAGGGGTCCTAAATGAAAGACCAGCACTGGTAGAATTTTTAGTAGAATCTAGAACAGAAGCTGCCATTAAAAAAGGAATAATTAGTAAAGCATATAAAATATTGCATGATAACTATAAGAATCAATTAGAGGAGGTAAAGGATTGGGAAGAGAGAGACTGGATAAGCAATTCACAAAGAAACAGTGAGAGAATATATGCATGTCACCCAAATATGCAACAAAATCTAGAAGATTTAGGATTTTTGCTTGGAAATGTTTACATAGATATTTTTGTATCCCAAGTAGACTCCAGAGAATTTTTCCTCCGGTAAATAGCAAACGGTGGTGGTGCGATGGGGAAGAAAGATGTAACTGGAAACGTTTTCTGGGAGTGCTGTGAGTTGGCAGACTTTAGGGCTTCCCTTCGGGATGCACTTTCAGAGATGCTGGGTGGGTAGATTGTTGTGTGATGAGGGACATGATTTCTCTGAGCTATGAGAGAGAATCGGAATTGCCTAGACATGGTAAGGCTTTGCTGTCTCTAATTATGGTGGCTGCCAAAAAAGCAATTACTAAAAAATGGAAATCAAAATCTAAAGCAACTATACTAGAAGTAGTGAATACAGTAACAGGGATAAAACAACTTGAACTGAGACCTTTAGAAAAGGGTAGGAGCAAACTACATAGGAAAAATTGAGAAATGTGGGAACAGTGCATAAACAGGAGGAATGAGATTTAAAAGAAGGCAGGACTTAAATGAGTCATGTAATGTGTGACTGAAAATGATTGGGCAGATTATAAGTGATGTATAATGTTTGCAACTGAGAGTGTGTTAGTATGGTTTGTGATGTAAAATGCTTGCAGCTAGGATTGTGTCTGTGTGGTTTGTTTTCATTTATATAAATGTTTATTTGCCTACGTTATAAATAATGGTTTAATAAAGATGTTTATTTTTAAAAAAGGAGGGGGGCAGGAATTAAATAATTTATGTAATGTTGCTTAGGTTATATTATATATAGCAATGTATGTGAAGTATAATGTTTGTAAATGTAAACTTGTTAATACAGTTTGATTACTTTTATATAAATGTAAATTTGCCTGTGTCACAAGTGATAATTCAAGAAAGGTGTTTTTAAAAAAAAGGTCTGAACTTGCAATGGTATGCTCAGGAGTACCCCAGAAAACAGTACTTGGACCTTTGTTGTTTAATATAGTATTTGCTTAAACCAAGCTGGTTATGTAAATATGTAGACTGTAAAATAGTTTTTTTTTGCCAAACAAGCTTTTTTCTTAGAAATAGCTTTCAAATATCAGTAATTGGGCAGGTAGTTGTGATTTAATGTAAGTAAGGAAAAATGCAATTCCATGTTTTTTATGGGGGAGGACCAACTATAACTAAGACACATTTCTTATCTTTTTCTTTTTTAGAAGTCACATATTATAAGGATTTAGATATTATAATTTAATCAAATTTCTCTTTTGAAACTTATGTTCAGTCAATCTATTGTAGAGCTTTTAAGACACAGGTTGAAGTGTTGGCTTATGCCTGTATTATTAATCCTTTATTTTCTCCCTACTATGTGCCTCCTGTCCATTGCAGCCATTTAGCTAGCATTATGAAGTTTTTCTAATTTACCCCTTTGCCTGAGACAAGGGCATGGTTTGAAGCTACACTTTGGGCAGAAATACAGGTCACTGCTACTACCTTGAACAGTAGAGATGGCTTCTCTGCAGGTCCTGGGTGATGATTCGGTAGGGCAGAAACACTTTGAATCATGCTGTGATTTCTGGTATCAACTGTAGGAACTTTCATATGAAACATGCTATGGTCAAGATATGAGTGGCAAGAAAAAAATTGGGAAGTATGGTGCCAGGGATTGCCCATCCTGTCTGACACAGTGACTCCACAGCATGCAGCAATGGTGGGACAGTGAGTGACCATGAACCATATGATAGCTAAAGATCTTTGACAGACATTTGTTTAACACCTTTATTAAATTATCATTGAATACATAGGCAAACATACATTAAAAGAAAAGAAAACATACCATATTAGCATTTTCTCATTTTCATACATTATACATTACAGATCTTTTCTTTTAGTAATTATCATCAGTCCAACATTACATAAATTGCTAAATTCCTGCCTTCCCTTAAACCTTATTTTTCATCCTCTTCCCGAACATTATCCTGCATGTATTGTTCCCACAATTTCCATTTACCTCTATGTAATTTGCTTCTTCCATTTTCTAAAGATCCCTCTTCCAGTTCTTTTATCTCTTTTATAACATTCAATACTTAAAATACAGTTGGTTTAGACTTTGATTTCCATTTTCTAGTAATTCCTTTTTTGGCAGCCAACAGAAATAAATTTAACAAGACTTTACTGCGTCAAGCCAATTCAGATCCTATGTCCCAGCTCAAAAAATCATATCCTTAGTTACAGCTATTTGCTCACCTAATATTTATGGCAGAGTATTCTGTAGGGAATTCTTAAACTATGCTAACTCATTACACACCCAAAACATGTTTCCAGTAACCTCTTTCTTCCCCGAACAGACATCCATCATTTGCTATCTGCCTGAGGAAAAATTCCTTGAAATCTGCTTGGGGTATAAAAATACCTAAGCACATACTTCCAATCAAAGATCATAAACCTTCAGGACTTTGCATACATGGAAGCCACATATATATGTCCTCCTATTGTTCTCTTGTAAATTGATTTTCCAGTTTCTCTTTCCAATCTTTTCTAACCTCCTCTAATTGGTTCTTATAGTTATCATACAATATTTTATATGCCCTATTAATTATCCCTTTTAAATACAGATTCTGTTCTAGAGTTGACTATAAATTCCACCAGAGCAGATCTTTCACTTAAGATTCCTTTATCTTTTTTTTCCTAGACTGTACTCTGATAGCAGTTCCCAGTAGGGAAGGCAATCTTTAGACTGCAGTCCAAATGTTTTCTTGGTGTCATGCCATTTACCTGCCCATTCTTACCTATTTCCTGTACCACATCTTACAGTCAACCCTACTGGCAAATTCTCCTTTTGCCATTCTCATGTTGGCTTAGTTCTTGGAATACTTTCTGCTACTTTATGAATATAATATTTTTCCCTTTTTAATTTCTCCTAATCTTTTATGTTTCTAATACCATGACTGGAATGGACCTCATTCCTAAGTCAAAGTACAATTAAAGTTCATGAAATTAGTATTGTTTCACTCGTTGATGTCAGCTAAAAGTGCTCTTTGCAGCACCTGCAGTGTGCCCAGTAATGACTCCTTCTGCAATTTGTAAGGAGTTACATGTACTGGGAGTATATCTAAATATGATTGTAGACTCTTTTTTATAAGACATGTTGCTCCTACTACTATTGGAACTATCTGGGTATATTTCTTCCACATTGCTCTCATTTCTGCTTGCAAATCCCGATATTTTATGACTTTGTGTCTCTCTATATGCAGGACAATGTAATCACTGGGTGTGGTGATTTCAGTGATCAATGTTACTTTTGTCTTCTTTTCTTGGACCACTATATCTGGTTTTCTAGCATCTATCTTTTGAACTACTGGTAATGGATGATCCCATGTGATGTAGACTTCATCATTTTCTATGATGCTTTGTGGCTCACGTTTCCCGTGTTTGTCAGCCATTCAAATACCATATTGTTTCCTAATAACATAATGTGTTAATAGCCTTAATTTGGATATCCATTGCTCTATCCTGTTGTGATGCTTTTTGAATTAGATTTTCTACACTGAATCTTTAACTTCCCAGGTACTCCATAATATAATGTAATATTCTGCATGGTTGTCTTTATTCTCCTTAAGGATCTACTTATAAAATCTGACTTTGTTTCTTAAATCCCCCCTGCCTTTTCATCATCCCTTTCCATTATGAATTAGAACCTTCTGCTTGTGTTATGTATATGAGTCTTAACTGTGTATCTCTAAAATATCCCTTCAAATCAGGTAATCCTAAACCATGTTTTTCTATTGGAACAATCAGAACTTATACTTCTTAACTCTTGCACTCTTCCCCTCCCAGATAAAATCCTTCAACTCCTTATTAATTATTGCCAACAACTCCTCTGGTTGATAAAAATACACCTGTCCAGTGTATAAAATTAAAGGAACTAAAACATTTTAACTGCTTGTATCTTACTAACTATAACCCTAAACAAGAGTTTTCAGTTTCTCAGTTTTTGTACTATCTTTTCAGTCTCTTCCCACATATCCTTAGCTGCCTTAGCATAATCAGTTTTAATCCTAAATACTTCATCTTAAAATGTCACCAAAGTTATTAGTATTGCTGAACCTAATTTGTGTGTATGTACATAATTTATAGCTATAGCCTTTGTTTTATCTTCATTAATTTTATATCCTGAAAAGACTTGAAACTGTCTCAAAATGTTCTACAACACTGAGATGTCCTTTTCTGGATTCATCAGGTACAAAATAATATCATCTGCAAATAAATACAACATTTCTTGATTACATACCAATTACATCCTTGCATTTCTGAGTCTCTTATCTTTGCTGATGGCTATAAATATAAAGCAAATAAAAGAGAGTGAGGACACCCCTTTTTGTTCCTTTGCTCAAACACAACTTAGAGTGGAACCTTCCCACTTTAGTTCTTGTCTCTGATCCTTCATATGTCATCCTAATTAACATTATTATTATATCAGGAAATATAAATGCTTCCATTGCCCTACTTATAAAATCCCACCTTTATGAATGCTTTTTCTGCATCAAGACCCATCAACAACAGCAGTATTTTCTTACATTCTGCTTTAATCTGGATCATCAATGTTATATTAATGTTGTCAAATGTTTGTCTTCCCACCAAAAAATACATTGATCCATATATATCAATTTTAGAAACACTTTTGCCATTCTTTAAGCCAGTATAGACATAAGCACTTTATAATCATGGTTTAAAATTAAAATGGATCTGTATGAAGTGGGGTCTGGTGGATATTTACTGTCTATAGGTAATAAACTGCCAAAGCTTTCTCCCAGGATGTTGGTACTTCCCCTCCTTTTAAAATACTGTTAAAATCTTCCAGATTTTGATCACATTCTTTCCTCCCAACTTCCAAATTCCACAGGAATATCATCTTTTCCTGGAGGCTTTCCTGAAGATTGATTATACATCACTTTTTTATCTCATCACCTTCTGTCTTAACTGTTAGTTGTTGATCATCTACCTCTAACATTGGCATAATTAAGTCTTTAATAAATATTTCCATAAGTTTGGCAACAATCCTTTCGACTTTCTGTTGCCTAAGTAGTTGTGCTTAAAGATTTTACACTAGAGTTATCAAATATAGTTGCTTAATAGCTGTCTTTCTAAACTTATGTATATCATCCAGATACTCCCTTATTTTCTGTTTAGCACTCTGTATTTCTGCCTCTGTAGTTAGCGATACAGTACAGAGACGATTATCTGAATGTCAGTTATCTGAATGCAGCTTTCCAAAGTTTTCATGTAGGTAAAATCATAAAGTCTGAATATGTAAACATTTTATGTATTTGCTTGTGCATTTCTTTGAGCGTGTAGCCTGCTCGTGTGTGAAAAATATTTTTTATTGTCCAATGGAATTGGGGAATGGTTGAAAAGTGTATTCCATGTATGCAGAAAAAACAAGATTGTAGAAGTTTTTTAACCAGTTCAATGTATGTTTGATTATCCAAACTACCCTAGGTCTCAATTAGTTTGGATAATCAACTCCCTACTATATCCCTTATTCTGCAATACAGTCCCTCTAAGTAATTCCTATTACTTCTTAACCATATCCCTCTTTTATTTCCACCCTGTTTCTAATTAATTTTTAAACACCTTTATTGAATTGTCACTTGTGACATAAGCAACTTGCATTTAAATAAAAATAATCAAAGCATATTAAGTTCACATTTATAAACATTATAGGATGTAAAACAATACATGTGATGTATAATCTAAGCAACATTACAATAATTATTCAATTCCTGCCTTCTCTTAAACCTCATTCCTCCTCCAAAACATTTTGCTATATGTATTGTTCCTACAATTTCCATTTTTTGTATGCAATTTATTCCTACCCTTTTCTAAACATCCCTATTCTTGTCCTTTTATCTCTTTTACAAGATTTACTACTTCGTGTAGTTGGTTGAGATTTTAATTTCCATTTTCTAGTAACTGCTTTTTTGGCAGGCAGCAGAATTAAACTTAACATTACCGTGTCTAGGCAAGTCACAACTCTCTATAAGGAATTAAGTCTGCCAACTCATTAGACTCTCATAAGATAGGTTCCCAGTTATTGCTTTCTTCCTCATCACACCTCCAACATTTGCCATCTACCTAAGGAAAAGTTCTTTGGAGTCTGCTTGGGCTATAAAAGTATCTATGCAAACACTACCAGGCAAAAATCTTAAATCTTCTAGAATTTGTTGCATATTTGGGAGCTATACATATGTCCTCCTATTGTTTATTTGTGAATTGCATGTCAAATTTATCTTCCCAATCTATTCTGACCTCTTCTGATCGATTTCTATAGTTATCGTGCAATATCTTATTAAAAGTCTTTCGACTTTTCCCGGTTAGGGGTCGCCACAGCGGAACTCCCATCCACTAATGATTGGCAGTGGATTTTTATGGTGCTGCCAGCCCAACGGCCCAACCTTCAAAGAAGGCATGCCCATTCACACACGCACCTACCTGCATGTCTTTAACGTCACTCAACCATGAGGAGGACATGCAGACTCCACACAGAAGGCACTCCAGCTGAGAATCGATGCTTACTAATTAGCCCTTTCTTAACAGCAGCTCCTCTTCTAGATTCAGTTAAAAACTCAGTGCAGGTCTTTCATTTAGGATTCCCCTATCATTTTCTCTTTTGTTTTTAACAAGAAACATCTTTATTAAATTATCATGTATGACACTGGCAATCTTTTATTTATTTATTTGTTTAACATTTGTTTACCAGGAAAGTCCAACTTGGAACTAAGCCAATTTTCTGCGGAGGCCCAGGGAAAAATGCTTCAGACACATATCTTTGTAACGTGGGAGGAAACCGGAGTACCCAGAGAAAACCCATACAAACGCAGGGAGGACATGCACACTCCATGCACAAGGCATTCCAGCCGAGAATAATAATTTATAATCGTGGTTTAAAATTGAGATGGGCCTATATGTGATGTCCGGTTAATATCCCACCGAACTGCCACCAATATGTGACATCCCCTAGTATCCTGCGTCAGTAACTAAGGAACTTCAATCCTCACTACTGACTCCAATGTGAGACCATCACTTAAACAGGAGTAATATTTCACAATATTCCCTAAGAGCACAACAGGAACACACACTGTATAACCTGGGACTGGACTGTATACTTCTGTCTACCCCTAATGTTACTCCTTATTACACACTCCAGAGCAATGTGTTCCAGTTTAAGACCTCTGATACACTAACACTTAAATATATTGAATCTCACAAATCCAAAACCTTCTGGGAAAGCCTGGCACAGGTTTCCAGCTGTGTCCCTACCCCCAGAATAATACGGGCTGCCACCAATCAGAGCATCTACATGCCCTTTCAAAGGGGTTTAAAATTATTAAAATTAGATATCAGAACAAATGGTAGCAACTGACCTAAAGCACCTGGGCTCTTGGAGTGACCTGGGAATTATCAAAGCAAGTATAACCACTCTCAAATCACTAAAGAATATACTGATTGACCAGCCACAATATAAGATAAAAATATTTAATAATGAGAAAAATGATTAACAAAATGTAAAACAGTAATTTCAATAAACAAACAGAATTCAACCACCAGGAAAATTAAATTAATACTGAAGCATAGAAATCCAACATTTAGAAAAACTCTGACTAATTAGCTATAATTTCTTATCTGACTAAAGAACACTGTCCCTGATCTAAACTAAAATATTACAACAGAGCAAGGGCAGGCTTAAAGTTCTTAGCGAGTCCTTTGGGTGTTTACTGCTCAGTACAACGGTGAACTGTGAACTCAAAACTACAAACTCAGCTGTGAACTATGAACTTGACTGAACTCAACTTTCTTCAGTGGGTTCTTTTATAAACTAGGTTAATTGTCTCAACTGTTCCGATTTTTATTTTCATTTCACTCTCTGAAAATCAACAATCACCTGTTTTTTTTAAAGTTCCTTCCTGTCTTTCAGTCTCTGACAGTAAACACAGAGCATCTGAACACATTCCAATGACACCATCTGTAGATCAGCTGACTCTGAGACAGTCTGCATTTAGAATGTCCTGTACAAACATGCTATTAGATATGTAACAGAGCACTGTTCAACTCTTTAAACATCCTGTAAAAGCAGAGTATTAATCAACATGTAAGAAATTATTTACAATATCATAGTTAGTCATGCTGGCATACAATACACAGGTTAATCTAAAACAATGTACCAGCCAGACATGCTATCACAGATAGTATCTAATTTATTCACAAATTCATTTAATCATGTTCTCATAAATATGGGTATTGCTGGACCAATTTATGTGTGAGTACATAGTTTATAGCTGTAGCCTTTATTTTATCTTCATTCATTTTATACCCCCCCCCAAAAAAAAAATGTAATGGTCTCAGAATATTCTACAAAACTGAGGTTTCTTTTCTGGTTCCATCAGGTACAAAATAATATTATCTGCAAATAATGACAACTTTTCTTGAACACCATGCCAATTATATCTTTGAATTTCCGAGTCCCTTATTTTCTTAGCCAGTGGTTCTAAATAGAACACAAATAGCAAAGAGAAAAGAGAATACCCCTGCTTGGTTCCTCTGTCCAGACTCAACTTATCAGAGAGGAACGCCTCCACTTTGATTTTTGCCTTTTATCCCTCATATTTCCTTCTAATTAACCTTATTATTGTAAAAGGAAATACAAATGATTTCACTGCCCTACTCATAAAACTTAGTTTATTCTGTCGAATGCTTTCTCTGCATCAAGACTCACCAATACCACCTGCATTTTTTTTTATTCTGCTTCCCTCTGGATGATCATTGTCCTATTAATGTTGTCAAATGTTTTCCCTCCCCTCCTCAAAACCAGATTGGTCTTTGTCAGTTTTGGTATCACATTTGCCATTCTTTTAGCCATTATAGACATAAGCACTTTATAATCATGGTTTAAAATTGAGGCATTATAGACATAAACACTTTATAATCGTGGTTTAAAATTGAGATGGGCCTATATGAAGCTGGATTAGATCAGTCTTTATTGCCTTTAGGTATTACAGCCACCACATTTTTTTTCCCCAGGACAATGGCGTCTCTCCTTTTTAATTTACTGTTAAACAAAACCTGCCAGATGTTTATCACATTCTTCCCTCCTAATTTCCAGACTTCCACGTGAATACTATTTGTTCCTGGACACTTTCTTGTAGATGGGTTATATATCATCGTTTTTATCACATCAACTCCTATCTTAACTGTTAGTTGTTGAACCTCATCTATCGCTAACCTTGTCATATTTAAGTCTTGAATAAATATTTCCATTTGTGCTTTTTCTTGATTTCCCCACTTCTTGTCTTTATACAAATTTTCATAAAATTTCTAAAATATCTCTAATACATCTGCAGGATCTCTGGTTATTTTTCTTGTTATAGGACGCCAAGTTTGGCAACAACTCTTTATGTTGTCTGAGTCATTGTGCCAAAAGTTGATTTTGCTCTGGAATTATAAAAAAAAAAAAAAAAAAGATTGCTTAACAGCAATCTTTTTAAACTCATGCATATTATCCAGGTACACCCTAATTTTCTCTTTAGTGCTGCTCTGCATTTGCACCTCCTCTTGTTCTGTGAGATTCCCCGTATTTTGTAATATGTTTTTAATTCATTTTATCCTGCTCTCTACCTGTAACTTGTGAAGATATTTCTAGCCTCTAATAACTTTTGACTAATTTCCACTAACCAGTCCTTAAATTCCTCTGTTTGTAACAGGTAGATGGGAAAGTGCCATTGTCTCATTTTTATTTCATTACCATGTGTTCCTTTTTTAGTTTTTTATTGGCATATTATCTGAAATAGCTATTTGATGTGTGTTGAAGCTTTTAATTAAATACAAATATTCCTGTGAAATAATTTTTTTATGTAGTGTTGTCCATTATTTTACCTTTGGGAATAATATGTAAATTCTCTGAGTTCCTACTACTAAATTCTCACCTTCCATACCAAATGTTTTCATAAATTTCTTCAGATATCTACACTCTTTTTTTATATTTTCCTTTCTAGTTCCCCAGATACATCCTCACTGTTGCAAATCAAGTTTCAGTCCCCACCTGTAAGTAATATTTCCTGCTGAAAGTTGATTATTTCTCCCCAAACTTTCTTAAGCAACAATAGCAGATTTGATGATGTCAATTTTCATTCTGTCCTCAGTTTATGGGTTCAGATCCAATCCCACAGATCTGACTTGGCTGTTGAAAAAGCTTGTGGCAACCAGAAAACTATTGAGCTATTCCCTTACCCACAATGCACCAACCTCAAGTACCTCAGATTTTGTTTGCCACTTCCAGCAAAAGACATGGTGTTTCAGTGGTCTCGAGTGACTCTTCATAATTAAGATAAGTTAACCATTACTTCTCTTTAAAAAAAAAAAAAGAGTAATTTTCTTTCCTTTTCAATCTAGTTACTGTGTTGAATTACCTTTTTGGTCTAAAATCTCTTTTTTTTCATATTAGTGTACTTCTGTAATCTTTCCTTTTTTTCTATTAAAAAATAATATAAATTTATATATTTCTAAATATTTTTCTGTAATATTTACTTTTCCTTTCTCAGTATCAGAATGGCAGAGAAACTATCTGTTTTCAAGAAGTGTATCAAATGCAGTCATAAAATACTGCTTTCAGATACACACTCCTTATGTGTTTACTGTTTAGGACCTCATTACCTCAAGCAGGACTGCTCCATTTGCTACTCTTTCAACCCTAGAGCTCTGGTGGGGCATAAGAATAAATTAATTCTTAAAGGGTAACTTCTTCCTTCTTTTTCTGAGGCCTTATCTGGAGCTTCTCCTGAGAAAACTAAAAAGACCATTTATCCCAATACTTCTACGTCTTCTACAAAATCATCTGGGAAATCTAAGAAAAGACTCCTGTCAGATCCAACTGACTCTTCAGATCCTAAAACAAAATGCCAACGTTGCCAGATCTGACTTTACATTTGGATCCAAGACTCCTGACTAAGGAGCTATCGGATTTGACTTCACACTTGGATCCAAGACTCCTGACTAAGGAGCTATCAGATCTGACTTCACAATCATACCTGAAGCTTAAGAGACCTAGGCATCTATCAGCTCAGACTTTGGATCCGGCACCAAAAACATCGGATCTCACAGCTCATTCCATGCCCCTTCCAAGGACCAGCTACTCTCCCTCAGTGGAAGGTGTTTCATCTATCATCTCTTAATTTTTGGAGAGACCTAGGTCTCCTTCTCTTAAGTCCACTCGCTCTTCCAGGAGTCTTAGAAGAAGATGTGGAGAGGTTAGTGAGAAGGATTCTCTTGGCATAGAGCATGTCAGGTGTTCCAATGGCTGCTACCCTTTTGGGTCAGGAGATCCACCCTTATACCACTCCCTCTGTGCAAGTTCCTCCTCTGACTCCATATCCGGTCTTTGAGATATCAGATCCGAGTCAGCTGCATCTGTCTGCATTGGATCAGAGAGTATCCTTATCCTTGGATCTGAAGCTTGTTCTGAGCTCTTCTGTAATATCAGATCTGGAGAACTCTTGGAGCCAGAGCTGCCCTGTTGGGTCCAGGGTATAACAGTCAACTCTAAAGTTCTCTGAGCCATCTCTGTGCCTCTGGGCCTTGGAATGCGTTACTTCGGCTACAATTTCAGGCTTGGAGGAGTTCTCCTCGGAGCAGGCAGGGACTTCAGTCTGGAGGTTTGCCCTTACTGATCCAGGTTCCTGTTCCTCTCTGATGGTATCTGCCTTTGAGGTCATGGAAAGAGCCTTGTCAGTGTCCTCAACGAAGATGGTTCCCTTACCCTCAGATCCTCATTTTACAGACTTGCCATCTCTTTGCTTAGAGTCTCATCTACCCTCTCCACAGGGACAGCCGACACTGAAACCACAGGCTTCCCATCAGAGTCTTTCCACCAGGGACAGCCGATACTGAAACCATAGGCTTCCCAGCATGGTCTTTCCACCTCTTCTGATACCTCCCCAGAGCACTTCACTGAGGAGGTCCCAAAGAAGAGAATGTGCAAAAGAAAGCACTTGAACTCTCCTGAGGAGTCAGTCACTGAAGACTGATAAACTTTCAAAAAGGTGAATGGTCCCCACAGTCACCTCCTGGAGATGTCCAGTTTGGGGACATTCTTGAAATCCTGAAACAGAGAAGTGGTTGGAAGTCCAGCAACCCATCGCTGGAGGAGTTTGTGTTCCTTGAGGCATTCAGTACTGGCCCATCTACCTCCTGGGTGACTCTTCCCACTAATGACCTCATAGATTTGATCTCATGGTGGGCATGGAATACCCCAGAGACTATTGAATCAGTCCCCTGGAGACCAGACAGAATTTTAACAGCATCAGAGGGCAAACTGTTTTGGACAAAAGGAGTGCCTGTTGATGCCATGCTTGTGGCAGTGTCCACAAAAAAGGAACTATCCAAAGAGAGTTCCACTGTCCATCAACAAGGAGTCTCTGAACTATTTAGTACATTACACTAGGTTACAGAGAGACCTAGTTAAGGAACTCTCTGATACCCTTTCAGGATCCGTTTCTGAAGAAGTACAGGCATCTGTTACTTCTCAGTTGGCTACCCTGCAATCAATTTCCAATTCTTCCATGAGGTTAATTTTGCATGTGACTGAAGGAACCTCAAGGGCAGCGGGTTCCGGCATTGCCACAAGGAGACATGCCTGGATGCACTTATGTGATTTTGTGAAGCCCTTCAAGTCTTCATTTGTCATTGCCCCTTTGATGGAATGTCTTTGTTTGGCCCCAAAATTAAAGGCACATTATCCAGTTGTGAAAAGGATGGAAAGACCCTGTATGTCATGGACATATGTTTTTCCACTCCTCAAAGATCCTTCTCCAGGAATCAACAAGGTACTGGAAAACTGTGGTTCAAAAATTCCCAAAGTCCTTTCCAGGACACGTGTGGAGGAGGTTCCCCCAGGGGTAGAGGGTGGAGCTCCAATGGTAGACACTGCCCTCTTGGAAGAGGTGGCCCGCAGAACCAAGCTTCTAGAGATTCCTTTTTCAACAGACCCTTCCAGCACTCCTGAAAGTGTCCCCCTCTTGAGGCAATTGGGGGTGGATTATCCCTGCACCAGAGAGCCTGGCTAGAGATAACAACAGATACATGGGTGCAGAGGATAATTTCCATAGGTTATATAATGCCCTTTTCCCTTTCTCCTCCTCCAATCTCAAGAAAAATCCCTGATGATCCACCCAGTCAGAGGGAACAAGCAGCACATCAAATACAAAACCTGCTAGAAAAAAAAGTCATACAACAGGTCCCACCAGACCAGATACAATCCAAAGCTAACTCAAGATTGTTTTTAATGCCAAATAAAACAGGAAACTGGAGACCAATCTTGGATCTCAGCAACTTGAACAAATAGTTAGATTCACCAAGTTTCAGATGGTCACAGTTCAGTCCATTCTCCCATTTCTGGGCAAGCATGATGGATGTGCTTAATGGACCTTCAGTAAGCATACTATCACATAAAAATGAACAGGCAGTCCAGAAGATATTTATGCTTCTGGCTGGGAGCCAGTCATTACCAATTTAGAGTTCTGCCCTTTGGCCTCACCACAGCCCCGAGGGTGTTCACCAAATGTATTGCAGTAGTGGCAGCTCACTTAAGACTGCAAAGATTCCAGGTGTTTCCATATCTAGACAACTGGCTCATTACCACCCGACCAGGCATCAAGTAATAGAGGCAAGAAATCAGATTATTCAGACATGCTCTTATCTGGGGATAACCATAAACTGCAAAAGTCTCACTTGGAACCTACTCAGATGTTGGAGTTTATAGGAGCATTGTTCAACACAAAGTCAATGATAGCTTCAGTGCCTCCTCTAAGAGTTCAGACCTTAAGAACACAGGTCAGGAAAATAATCTGCAGCACCAAAGTTTCTGCCCACTTGGTTCTTCAGGCCCTAGGATAAATGGCAGCGGCAATACCTCTAGTACCTTTAGCCAGGTTTTACATGAGAATTCTACAATGGATGCTAGCCACACAATGGTCAATACTTTACCAACCATTGTCAATCCCGATACGTATTACACAGATTTGCAAGAGAGATCTCAGGTGGTGAATTCAATCAGAACAGATCCTACAAGGCTGTCTGTTCATTTCACCTCAGCCCAAGACTATAGTAACCACGGATGCTTCCCAGTTAGGGTGGGCAGGGCATTACTTGTGGAAGACAGTCCAAGGCACTTGGTCCACCGAAGAGGCCAATTTGCATATGAGTGTTCTAGAGATGATAACTGTGTTTTTAGAGTTGCAGGCCTTTCAAGAAGCTCTCCCCTTGGGGACAATTGCAATTCAAAAGAACAACATGTAGAAGATTTTTATCAGTTCTTCAGATTTCAAAAATGTTATATATTAATAAAGTCTATGCATGGTTGAATCTGGTCTGAGGAAGTGGACTGAGGTTACCCGAGAAAGCACTAACCAAATATTAAACTTTTATACCCTGGTCATGTGTCGGTACGTTTGCATCTTTGTTTTTATTATTTTGATTGTGTAAGTTGTTTCACACTTGTTGTCTTTCGGCTTTTCCCGGTTAGGGGTAGCCACAGCGAAACGCCTGTCCGCTAATGATTGGCAGTAGATTTTCATGAATGCCGAGGTGCCAGCTCAACGTCCAGCCTTCAACGAAGGCATGCCCATTTTACGCATGTCTTTCGAACGCCCACCCAACCGCGGGGAGGACATGCAGACTCCACACAGAAGGCACTCCCCGCACTCCAGACGAGAATCGAACGGGAGAACCTCTTGCTATGAGGCAACAATGCTACCGCTGCACCACTGCAGATATATACAGCTGTTTCACACTAATACTGTTAATCCTAATAGCTGGTATGGTTTGTTTTTAGACAATATGTCAGTAGGGGTCTACTTCAAAATATCGAAGTACCACAACATCAAACATTAGATCATCCAGTACCAGTTGATTGAAGTTGTGGAACATCGGGGAAAAAAATTAAATTGGAAAACAAAAAACATCTCGTTTCATGTTTTTGCAGGGGAGAAAGCCCCGCTGCACCCCCCACATCCCCTGCAACTTAAATATACCAACTCTGAGATCGCACTACAGTGAAGAGAATGGTAGACTTCCCATTCCACATTGGATGACGATCTCCATTCAGACTGTCCGATGTTCCACAACTTTGACCATCTGGTACTTGATGATCTGATGTTTGATGTTGTGGCACTTTGATATTTTGAAGCAGACCCATCAGTAGTTTGGTACATCAACAAACAGAGAGGAACCAAATCTTACCCCTTGTGCCAAGAAGCACTCAGAGTGTGGCAATGGGCAGTTGCATCCAACCACTTTCTCATTGCAACGCACATTCTGGGAAGTCCAGTGTGATAGCAGACAAGCTGAGCAGGTGCATTCTTCTACTACATGAATGGTCTTTCAACAAAAATGTGGCAGATGTGATTTTTAATCAGTGTTGCCAGCCTTGCTATAATCGTTTTGCTTCTGCTCTGAACAAGTACAGCAGCTACTTTGCCCTGATACCCCCACAGGGGAAGTCACCAAGGGATGCTCTATTTCACGAATGCCCCCCGGCCTTCTTTATGCCTACCCACCAATCCCGCTAATTTCCAAGTTTCTGCAAAAAAACTGCCATGTTAAAGATAAAAGTTATCCTCATTGCACTTTTCTGGCCTCAACAGATTTGGTTACCTTTCCTTTGGCCTTACTTACTCCACCAACCATAGATTCTGAATCCGACTCCAGACATCCTGTCTCATCCGATGGGCATAATTCATACAGACATACCGAACCTCAGGCTGACTGCCTGGCTTCTCCAGTTCCAGACATTCCATGCTGTCTTCTCCAATCCGTCAGACACTTTATCTTCACATAAACCATCAACATATAAACTCTACTCCAGTAAATGTATGTATTTATTTATTTATTTGACATTTGCTGACCAGGTTAGTCCATCTGAACCTGCGCCCTTTTTCAGCAGAGGCCTGGGGAGAAAAATCTCCAAAAAAACAAATTTTAAATAGTAATAAGATATATACATTCACTAATATAGACTTAACAAATTATAAAATGCAAAGTATAATTGAGAAATGGAGAAGATTTGCTTACTGGGCCCACAAGAATAAGGTTGATCTATTTGCAGCCCCTTTATATAGTACTCTTGAATTCTTAGCCATACTTTTTAAAGATGGAGCAAGCTCCCCCACAGTGAAGGCCCAGCTAGCAGCGATCTCAGATTTTCACACAGGATTTGAAGGTGTTTCTATTGCCTTCCATAGACTATGCAAAACCTTTTTGTGAGGTACTGTTCTTCTAAAACCTGCTTAGTTACTCAACTCCGCCTTGGGATCTTAGTCTGGTCTTGCAACAACTTATTCAACTTCCCTTTGAACCAGCAACTAAATGTGAACTAAAGTATCTCCCATGGAAAACAGTTCTTCTAGTAGCCATTCCTTCTGCTAGAAGAATTTCAGAGATTCAGGCCTTGTTTTCGAAATTGCTTTATTTGATCTTTCACAAAGAGAGACTCACTTTAAGATCTAACTCTTCCTTTCTCCGTAAAGTGGTTTCAGAGTCTAATATTATTAATCAGTCTATCAATTTGCCGGTATTCTCCCCAGATTTTCTGACAAAAGTGAATACATCTTGCATTTATTAGATGTCCACAGGCAATTACTTTTTTACTTGCGCAAAACATAAAGTATCAGGAAGACTGACCATTTATTTGTCTCCTTTTCTGATATTTATTTATTTTATTTTACATTTGTTAACCGGGAATGTCCGACTGGGCACATATCCATTTTCAGCGGAGGCCCGGGGAGAAAAGCTCCAGTAGCATGACATACAAGAAATTTCAAAAGAATATAATACAGAGATATAAGTTCCATGGAAACATAAGTCAGGTATAGTTTAGCAATTCATTTAGTAAAGTCAGCAGGTTAAGATTACACAGTAATCCAACAGTAGGTTTTGTATAGATTATAAAAAAATAAACATAAAAACACTAATTCATTTATTATTATTATTTTTTTTAATCTAAATTGTGAGTACTCTCAATATTTCATTACAGAAATAGCCAGTGGTCATTAAGCTTTACAGAGAAAGGAATTAGGGGGCCTTTAGTAGAATATTTGAACAAGATATTGGTGCAGTTTAACCTGGGGAGTAGCATGAACAAAGCCAATTGTTTGAGAAGTGGGTTTTCAGGAGTTTCTTAAATTGAGTAGTGGAGGTTATTTGGCTAGGTAGTGAGTTCCAGATTTTGGCAATAGTGCAGGCAAAGAGAGATTTGCCAGCATCATTGTTGTGTCTGATAACGCTTATTAGGTTCTGGGAATTAGATCGTATGGCTCTGGTAGGGATTTGGGGGTTAATTAAATATCGTAGAGCAGGGTTTTTTTCTGGAAGGTAGAAGAGATTATGTGCTATTGTGAGTTGATTGAACAGAAGTAGTTGAGGTAGCTTGAGCCAATTGAGTTGGTTAAGGTCAAGGCAGTGGTGGGATTTGTAAGAGGCTTCAGTAGCGAACTTGGCTATTTTGTTATAACAGTATTCCATTCTGTTCAGATCACTTTGGCAGAGATTAGTAAGGATGGCAGAGCCATAGAGAAGGATGGATAAGAGATGAGTTCTTGCAATAGTAGCTCTGGTTTGTTTTGTGATAAACTGTTTGTTCCTATAGAGAAGTCCTAGCCTTTTATTAACCTTCTTAATGGTTTGTGCTATATGGATGTCAAATGTGAGGTTATAGTCTATTTCTACACCTAACAGTTTAATGTGTGCAGTTGGAGTGATTTGAATGTTATCTTTGGAGTGTATGGTGAAACTGTTGTTGAGGGGGGAGCATGACCTGGGCCAAAAATAACTAGTTTAGTTTTTTTGGGGTTAAGAATAAGTTTGTTTGTGAACCATGTTTTGGATAGAGTAAAAGTGTTTGGGTGAGGGTTTGCAGTTCATTTAAGGTGGGGGGGTGGCACTTATAAGGGTATTGACATCTGAGTATTGTACTACTAATGCTGTGAGTGAGGAGGAATTGATTTGGTTGGTGAATAGTGAGAACAGTAGTGGGCCAAGGATAGATCCTTGAGGGACACCTATGGATACTGGTAGCAGGGGGGACAGCTGGTCATGCCATAGGACTGCCTCCTGCCGACCAGGTAAGTAGCTAGTAAACCATGATATAGCGGAGGGGCTGAGGTTTAGGGCAGAGTTTGGAGAAGAATATTATGGCCTACCATGTTAAAGGCTTTAGATAAGTCTAAGAAAATGGAAGATACAAAGAGTACCTTGTTTCTATTATGCTTAACTATATCTGTAAATGATAGTAATGCTGTGGTGGTGCTGTGGCATGGTCTAAAGCCATGCTCGGTTTGGAGATTAAGTTGTTTTGTAAGAGGTACTGAAGTAGTTGGTAATGGACAACTCTTTCTAATATCTTGGATAGAGGTGAGAGAATTGCGATTGGGTGGTAGTTGGTGAGTTCTAAGGAGTTGCCCCTTTGTGCAGTGGAATAATATGTGATGTTTTCCACAAGGTGGAGACTTTGATCTCTGTGAGTGACCTGTTTATCAGGATGGACACGGGATAAGCTATGGTGTCTGCTGCTATCTGAAGGAATTCGGCTGGTAGGGTGTCAGCTGCTAGTGTGGTTGGTTTGAGTTTCTTAGGGAGCTTGGAAATTACTTTAGAGGATACAGGGTGTAGGGAAAAGTTGTTATTGTTTTGAGTAATAGGGTGGGTTTTGCTAGTGCCTGGTATAGGGCTATTAGTGGTAGTGAGGGCATTGGTAAGGGTTTGAACTGTCTCGGTAAAGAACTTGTTAAATTGTGTGGGAATGTTGTCATGGTTGTTTGGTAGTACTGGGATTGGTGTAGTGGCTTTACCTGGGTGGATTATACCATTTATTGTAGCCCAAAATTTCTTAGAGTTATTGGCATATTTTTCTTGCATGTTTTTGTAGTAGTTACTTTTGTCTAGTTTGATTTGTTTTTTGGCATTGTTGCGAAGTTCTTGGTTTGTTTGCTTCAGGTTACTGGTTTTGTTCTTTTGATATTGACTCCAGGACAGATCCCTTTCTTTCATTATAGTCTTGGTATCTTTAGTTAGCCATGGAGCATAGTTAGCTTTCAGTCTTATAGTTCCGGGGGAGGGGGTATAATAGTTTAGGATTTGTAGGAAAGTGGAATTAAAGTACTGTATGGCCTCATCTAGAGATAGTAGTTTTAGGGGTGTCCAATTACAGTTTTGCAGTGAATTGATGAAGTCAGTTGTTTTAAACGTCTTTTTATTACATATTACTCTGAGGTTGGGTTGGCTTATGTAATGGGGTCTGTTGTGAATTAGGTATGTCGGCTGATGATCACTTAGACTATCAGGTAGATAGCCAGAGTGCCATGCTAGAGTGGGGTCAGATAACAGAATCCAGTCTAGGATGGATTCACGTTTTAAGGTTTTGTCTGTTCTGGTTGGGGTATATATAAGTTAGGTAAATCTATGGAGGTTAATGTGGGTAGTTGGAGTGTGGCTAGAGTAGTTCAGCCAGTCAATATTAAAGTCACCTAATAGTACAGTTTCTTGTGGCATGGAGTTTGAGATCCAGTTTATCAGGCTTTCCATTATAGTAGTGTTATTGCCAGGTGGAATGTAGCCACCTGCAATAATTATATGTTTGTGTTTAGCTTTAGTTTGGCAAGGATTAGTTCAACATCTTTGATTTCTTGGGTGTTATAATCAATTTGTTTAATGCTGAGATGATTTTGGAACAATATCGCTACCTCTCCTCCCTTTTTCTCTACTCTATCTCTCAGTATGACTTTATAGCCAGGGGCTGTAATCTCATTATTATGGTGTTCTGGTTTAAGCCATGTTTCAGTTAGCACAGCAGTTTCTGGTTTACATACAGCTAGTAGGGCATGAAGGTCCTGAATTTTGTTAAGTATACTTCTTGCATTTATGTTTATGAAGAGGAAAGAAGATGTAGGTCTATAGTATACAGGATTTAGCTGATTAGAGTCTGTGTTGGGTCCTGGATTGGGGTGAATGTCACCAGAGTGAATGTGTTTGTGGAGCAGGTGAAGATACAGTTTAATTAGTTTGTGTAGTAATTTAGTTTGGCTTAGTGAGTAGTGAGGGTTAGTACTGACTGACAGTTTGTAGTGGGAGTAAGAAACTGATCTAGAGGAGGTGAGGTCTAGTGGTGTGATAGGGAAATTACAAAGTTTCCGGGGAGTGGATATAAGTTTGGTTTGCCATGGGGGGTACTGATATGCAGTTGAATGTTGTAAGAGGCGAGGTAGGAGAGCAGGAGAAAGGTAATGATAGTAAATAGTTAGAGTAGTGCTTTTAGTAAGTGGGACTGTTATTTGTAGTTCATCCTGTTTAGGGAAGAGTGTTTAAGGGTAGTATTTTAAAGTGTGTGGGTCTGGAATTCTAATAAGGAGTGAGTGTAAGGGTGTGGTGAAGGGTGTTGGTTTGTGAGTGATATGTGAGAAGTGAAACACTAATTGGGTGGGATGAAACTGATAGTGGGTGTGGTGTTTAACTATAAATGTAAATTATATGGGGTGGGTGGCAATGGGGGTAGGGTAGGGGAGTGGAGTGGAGCCTGAGCAAAGCGAGAGTGGAATGGAGCAGGCCAGAACCCTGTATCTGAGAAACAATCAGTGCAAATGTGCTCTGATATGAGAAAAAGTTATCAAGGTTGTAAAACAGCGTCCAGTTTGATAAAAGTAAACCCTCCGGATTAGTTGGGTAGGGGGAAATTATTAAAGTTAAGTGATATTTTTCTCTTTTGTAATAGTGGACAGTGGGAGAGCTTGATTCAGACCAGAAAAGGATGTGCAACAGCTGCCGCCCTGAGTGAGGCGAGTAGCAGAAGTATTTCTAGTAAATTCCAGCTAGATGTATGAGCTTAGCTAGTATAATTTAGGTAGCTGAGTGCTACAGCATGTATTGTATTGTACAATCAAATATACAGTTATAGGGTATGAGATACAGGTTTCTTTCCTGGCTGTTAAGTCTGTCAGAGTTTAATTGTGTCCCAACATGAGTTTACTGGCTTCTGACACACTTTGGTATCTCTACAGATACGGGGTTGCTCAGTAGGATGCCAGAGACTGTGTAAAGGTTTCTTTCCTGGCTGTTAAGTCTGTCAGAGTTTAATTGTGTCCCGACTTTGGTTTACTGGCTTCTGACACACTTTGGTATCTCTACAGATAAGGGGCTGCTCAGTAGGTTGGCAGGGACTGTGTAACTGTAATGCCCATCTGTTATGTTGTGTAAGCATGTCTGCCAGCCATCTTCTAAGTGGGTTGTTTCTTCAAGATGCTCAATACAGACCTACCCACTACCCAAGCAACTTATATCAACTAGACCCAAGCTTAGAAGTTCTGAAATACTATTTTAACAAATCCTGCTAAGCCTAATTCATTAAATTGCCACAAAAACTAAATATTAAACTTTTAAAAGGATTAAATGGAACTGTCTTTCCACTGTGACTGTGTGTTATGAAACTATGAAAGCATGTTGCTAAAATTACTCTATCCAGATGGCTTATGGATTGTATTTCTTGCATATGCAACAACTTGGGCATTATTTTATTGAAACCATTATGAGCTCATTCCACTACAGCCATGGCTATGTCATCAGTCTTCCAATCTAGAGTTTCAATGGACAACATTTGTGTAGCAGCTGCTTGTGCTACTCCCCACACATTTGTTATTCATTACAAATTGGATATGGTCTTCAGGGGTAGAGCATCATTTGGATCAATGGTGCTCAGGAATATCCTTCTTTGAGTCCACCCGGGGATGTAAGTAGCTGTGGAGTCTGTCCCATAAGTTAAGGACAGAATGAAAGTTGACAACATCAGATAAAACAGGTATGTACTCACCATAATGTTCCATCTGTGTTGCCCATTTTCATTCTTCCTCAACTGCCACCCACCAACTCCCTGTCCTGTACTCTCCTGGAAGTGTGAGTGTTTTTCTGATTATGCTTATTCCTTGAAACATGGATTTAGCTATAGTCTCCTCTCTCTGTATTTCAATGCTTCTTTCTGCTGACATTAGCAAACAAGATCTGAGGTACTTGAGGTTGATGCATTGTGGGTAAGGGAGTAGCTCGAGATTTTTCTGGTTGCCACAAGCTTTTGCAAAGCCCAAGTCAGATCTGAGGGTTTAGATCCAAACCCATAAATTGAAGAAGAATGGAAATGGACAACACAGATGGAACGTTATGGTGAATACATAACTTTTTTTTTTAGGTGGAATACAAATACATGCCAGCATAGTCCTCTTCATTTGCCAGTAGCTCTCTTACTACCTCAGATCTACTATTTCTGTCTTTTTTTTCCTCTTCTATCACTATTGAAACTTCTCTAGCAATCAGTATAAGTACTCTTCTTTTCCATTGTCCCTAATACTCTGCTGAATATCCCTCCTGAAATCCTTTCATTATCAAATTCACATGCTCATTTCTTTCCAAGGGTGTCTCTTGTAGCATTGCTATTTGCATTCTGAATTTCTTAATATAATTTAATACTCTTTCATTTTTCTCTATACCTGTGAAGCCATTCACATTCCAAAATAGTATGTTTAGTATAGCCACAATGATAAGATAATGTCCTTCCATAGGGTCTACATTATAACAGCGAATGCTTAAAAAAGCAAGCACTGTATAATCGACCCAAAAAAAACAAAAACACAAAATTCCTAACAAACAGAACAGTCCTAGTTCCAGGGAAACAAATCGATGGTCTGCAAAAAAAAATTACCCTCCACACCCCCTACTTAAATATACCAACTCCAAGATCGCACCAAGGTGGAGGAAAGGGGCAAAGTCCCAAAAATGGCCCAGTGATTTTTTTCCACGGGAAAAAAATCGATGTTCCATGTCTTAGGGATTTTGCCATTTCGACATTTAGCTGTCGATTAAACAGCATTTGCGATTTTAAGCGTTCACTTACTTAATAGGGAACCCTTCCATATCACTGTTGCAGTATCCATTACCTCTTGGATCTCCTGCCAAGGACAGCCCAACATCCGGCCAATATACCAAAGCCTTTAGTACCTTGGAGTGTCGTACATCAAACATATGCTCCCCACGCAAGGGTGGTGCAACACTCCCAAACCAGAACTTCATTGTCACCATTCTGTACACCATTCTTGAATGCCGGTCTGAATGATTTTCATTGTGCTGGATATATCAAGTCTATACTTTCAGATAAGTACCCCTTTGGGGCTCCTTTTTCTTTTTATTCTATTTCTTAGTAGGCTAACTGCCATCGTAAGAAAGGGAAATATCAGTGTGGGAGGCAGATTCCCCATTAGGACTTCCACAATAGGTGCCCATTTTGCTTAGGTGCATCTCACAACCACATTCAGTGCTCCATCTGTCAGGCTTTTGTACCAAAGACTTTATGTAACCATCTTTTTTCCCTTTCCATTTATTTTGAGAACCAACGGCTTAAGTTGTTGGCCAAGGTCTCATGGCAGAATCCGCTTATCCCAAGGTACAGCTGCTGCTCAAGAAGACCAAGAAATCTAGACCTCAGTCTGCTCCAATCCAGCCTCCACTGGGCTTCTCTTTTGAGGTGGATGAGAACCCAGAAGACTGTCGGTTATTGACGTCAGTCTTCTCTGCTGTGATCTACTTTAGATACTGGCATGGAACCAGCTTTTCACACATCCTTGGAGGTCTTGCAAACATATGCAGCAGCCTCCAAGGGGCCTAAAGGGATTCCTCAGATCTTTGTTAGGGAAAAGGTGCTGCTACCTTGATTGAATCTGGGCAGGGTTCCGAGCCACCTCGCTTTGTCAAAGCAGACATCTGTTTAAAGAAAAGGCAAAAAACTACACATTTGGTGTCAACTTCCAGAGGTTCACAACAAGAATGGCAGTACTTCACACGAAGCTTGTTCAATGTCTTGATGGGTTTAAAACCTCCTTAGGGAGTTTCGATTCCTGCACCTCCTTGGTCCTGTACCCCCAAAAGGGCAAGGGGCCCCTGAGTCCTCTGATGAAAATTCTGACTCTGATGCTGACTCCTTAGCCTACTCCTCTCAGTTACCTTCCCCTTTAGACTATGGAGAGGAGGAGAAATATGTTGGTTCTGGTTCTCCTTTGGAGGGTCTATCCTTTGGTGATGCAGTCATGAGTAAGATGGAGCATTTTAAATGGGATTACTCTCAAGTATCAAACATCAGGAAGAGGTATTATGAGTTGCTACAAATGGACTCTCCTAAAACTTCTGCTATCTTTCTTGTGTTGGCTGCTTTATTGGATACCTTTTTTGCTGCTTCAATGGTACCAGACACCCAACCTCCAGCAAATAAGAAGCCTGACAGGTTGTATAAGGTGCCAGATACCTGCAAATTCTTATATAAATGCCCTTCATCTGATCCAGCAGTGATTTATTTGTCTGCAGACAAGGCCTTAAGACTGTTGCTCTCATCTAAGCTCCTTCCCTTTGATGAGGACAGTGAACTATGGAGAGGATTGGGAAGAAGGTATACACTTCTGTAACTTTAGTTTTTAAGGCTATAAAGTACCAGACCCACGTGACAATATATATTTTCTTTTATTTTCTAGATTGGGGACATTGTAGCTGATTTGCCTGACTCAAAGGATAAGACCTCACCTCTGTCCTTGCTGGGTTCCACTTTTCAAGTTGCCTGTCACTTTAAAATGCAATTATGATGTGGCTGATGCCTCTTTTAGAGCTACTGCCTCTGGTTCTATGATGCTGTGCTATTCCTGGCTTCATCTTCAAGCCTTGCTGGATGATATTTTGATTGATGATGCTGATTAAGGCATAGCTTTTTGATGCTCCTCTGGATAACCAAAATTTGGCACTGCTGTGGCAGAGCTGTTTAAGACTTTGCAGGATTAAGGCAGTTCAAGAAAGATTTGAAACACATCTTTGTCACTCCCATTCCTAAATTTCAGAAGAACTATCCTACTAAAACTGTATTTTTTGTGTTGACTGCCTAGACAGTCTTCCAATGGTAAGAAGACTCCTAGGTGCATTTTCTTTCTAATAAGCCTACTCAAACTCTTAAGCCCCAAAAGCTGTCCTTTCCTTATACGTCTGCAGCCATCTGACATTCTGCCCTCTCTTCCTCTCGGCCAGTTTCCCCTTGTCCCTCAGGCTTTCTCTGTCTCTTCCAGTTTGACAAAAAAAAAACACCACTGACTCTTGGGTTCTGTCCATTACCTGGCAGGGTTACTTTATGGCCTTGAAAACCCTTCCTTCCTTCTCCATTATCCCTCACTTTCCAACAGGACAGCGTTCTTACTTCCCAGAGATGTTGCAAGGCCTGTTGGATGAGGATAAATTTCAACTAATTTCAAAGAAAAAGAAGAGTTCGGGGTTTTACTTCAGGATGTTTCTGGTCCCCAAGAAAGAGGTGTATTGGAGACCTGTCCTGGATCTTTCATTTCTAAACACTTTTCTCAAAGTGCCATCCGTCTGAATGCTTTCTCTTCAGACTGTATTTCCTCTGTTGCTCCCCTAGGCCTTTCTAGTTTCCCTGGAACTAAGGGATGCCGACCTTCATATTCCTATCTACCCTCTTTTCGGGAAATTCTTGTGTTTCTCTGTTTCTTCCTTTCATTTTCAGTCTTCTGCTTAGTCCTTTGGGCTTTCAACAGCCCCAAGGATGTTCAGAAAATGCCCAGATCTAGTAGTCACTGTTTGCAGGCTTCAGGGCATTCAGACATTTCCCTATCTGGATGACTCTTGCTTCAGGACCCATCCCAAGCCAAGCTATTGCAGGATCTTCACTTTACCCTGCTGCTTCTATTACACAGCCTGGGTTCACTGTCATCCTTTAGAAGTCAATGTTGACTCCATCTCAAGATCACATTTTTCTAGGCTGCAGGATCCAAACTGTTCCAGTGCTAGCCTCTCTTCCTGCTTCCAAGGTTTTGTCTTTCAAAAATGTTTTTCCTTCCCTACTTCCCTATCTTGTCTTCTGGACAGGGAGTTTCTTAGGGTTCTGGAGTTCATGGCCTCTACCTTCCCCATGCTTCCCTGGACCAGGCTTCATATGAGAAAGTTTCAATGGTATCTAAAATCAGTATGGCTTCAACACTGCCACTCACTAGAGTATCTTGTTCATCTGCTCCCTTGTCTCAAATTGGAATTTCACTTGTGGATTCAACAGATATCTCTCAATCTGGGTGTTCATTTTCAAACTCTTCAGCCATCTCAGGAACTCTTCATGGGCACCTCAAAGTTGGGATGGGGAGTTGCTTCAGGCACACTGAAGGTTTTGGACCATTGGTCTCCTCAGCAGAGAGTAGATCACATCAACATCAAGGAAGTGAGGGCTCTCATTTTGTCTGTTGAAGCTTTCCACTCACTCTGGGAGCCAGGTCCTTTAAAGGTGTATAAAGACAACCCAACAGTCATATGAAACAAACAAGGGGGCACAAGGTTGTACCTTCTTTGCTGACTAGCCCTTTAAGCACTGAAAATAGCCATCAAACTGCAGGTGACCCTACAGACAGTCAACATTCCATCAGAGCACAATCTTGTGGCAGGTTCTCTCAGTAGGTCCAGGACACAGCTTCACAAGTGGATGCTTCAAAGAAATGTGTTTCTGGACACAGTTCATCAGTGGATCTCTTTGCCTCCCCTCTGAACAGGCAATGCTCTCAGCTCTGTTCCAGAGTCCCAAGTCCTTTGGCTTGGAAAGTGGATGCCATGTCTTTTTTTTTGAATGGAATGTTTCTATATACCTTCCCTCCCCTTCCTCTTCTTCCCAAGGTCCTTCACAAGATAAAGAAGGGCACTAAAAATCTTGTTGATGACTCCATGTAGGCCCACACATTACTTATTTCCACTCTTATTCCATCTTCCCAGGGGCAGTCATCACAAGTTACATCACCTCATGCACCTTCTCACACAGCAGAAAGCATCTCTCCTTTGCCCTCACCTGTTCACTCTTTAAATGACACTTTGGTATGTTTTGATTAATTTCCAACACCAGTTTTCTGAGTACGTGCTTAGAATTCTGCAGGAGGCCAGGAAACCCAACACCAGAAAATCATATATGTCCAAGTGGGACAGATTTTCTGTATGGTGTCTTAAACAACACCAGGATCCCTTTTCAGTGGGGGCCCCCTTGGTTCTCTCCTATCTGTGTGAACTGCTACATTCTAGCTTCACATATTCTTCAGTGAAAGCTTACTTGTTAGCAGTTTCTGCCTGTTGCCACTGAATCCTTCTCTGGCTTCTAGATTTGAGGTCAAGCAATTTTAAAAAAGAGTCCTTCATATCAGACCCCAAGAAAGCCCATTCCACCTTCTTGGGATCTTAATTTTGTCCTTCAAAAACTGACTCAGGCTTCTTCTGAGTCTACCATTTCTTCTTCTTTGTAACACTGCACCTGGAAGACTGTTTCATTAGTTGTTTTAACTTCCACTAGAAGAGAATCTGAACTCCAGGCCTTGATGGCGGTCCCTAGTTTTTTGTTTTTTCATAGAGACAAGGTATCTCTCTATATGAATCCTTCTTTTATGCCCAAGGGGGTTAAGGTGCTGTCCCTTAATCAGTCTATCCAGCTTCCTTCCTTTTTCCCTTCTTGGGCCACTAATAAGAAGGTTCTTCATACACTAGACTTGTATAGATGGCTGTGCTATTATATAAACAAAACAAAGGCCTTTCGTAAATCTGATCTTTTTTTTTTTTTACAGCAGACATTGGGTCTGGCAGTTTCTATGCAAACCATCTCATCCTGGATTTCCAAGGCCATTTCTTTTTGTTATTCTTTTCATGGCAAAGAGCAGTCTGCCTCTGTAAGGGCTCATTCTACTAGAGAAGTGGCTTCCTTGGGGACTTTCTTCAAGGGTTTGGACACCAAGTCCATCCTTGAAGTAGCTACTTTGTCTTCGATTCACACATTCACTAAACATTACAAATTGGATATCATTTCTAGAGCCCAAGCCGGATTTGCCAAGGCTATCCTTCCTGGGTTTGTGGAGGGTTTCTACTTGCCTTCCTCCTCCCTACTTTCACAGTAGTTTTTGTACTATCCCAGAGGTAAAGAATACTGCAACAGTAAAATGGAAGGACATAGTACAGTTCTGTAAAATCTTACCATTATAGTAGATGTCCTTCTTTTCACTGTTGCAGTATTCACTCCCCATAGTCTCCTTCTCCTTTGCTGTGGGTGATATTTTCTTTTAGGTTGAAAGGTTCCTCTCCTTCTCCTCATTCCTTTTTTTTGGATGTACATGTTCTCCTTTCCACTACGGGTCTTTGTTCTCCTGGGAGACTTCATTTCTCATTTTGGAGCTTTCTTAATTCACCTTTATTCTCTAAGCTTGCATGGGGAACATATGTCTGGGGTACAATGACACTAGTTAATAAAGGCTTTGGTGTACTGACTAGACATTGGGCTGCCCTCAGCAGGGGATGTCAGAGGTAATGAATACTGCAACAGTGATATCTATTGTTATGCTAACATTTTACACAACATTACTTTATTATTCCCAACTATTACATATGACAGCTTTTTAAAATGTCTATTTACAGCTTTTGTGTTATATGCACCCATGAATGTTTGGCAGGTTGATCTTTTATACAGTTGTTTCTTCCCATCTCCATTTGAACTTATTTTACATTTTATAAGACTTTTTTATTTTAAAGAAAATTCTCAAAGAAAAAGTTAAATACATTTTCAGAACTCCCCCATCCCCTATTAACTTAAGCTCACAAAACTATATACATCTTCTAGTAATGAATAGCCCTCCTAATAGGAACAATTGTCCCAAATCAACAGCTGTACACACCAGCAAAACCTAACTTAAAATTAAGGTTATCCATCCTAAGGACTTCCAAGATGGCTACACATTAACAGCATAATTCTAGCTCTCCAATGTGAAAACAGAAACTCAGCAAAGAAAAGCAGTGCACTTATATTTCTAGGTAAATTTCAGTAACTGGCTCATAAGTGTGCTGTTTGAATACCAGGAAAAAAGAAATACAAAGTACCTGAAAGAAAATCAACTACAAAGGGTGAGGAAAAATACTGACTGGGAAGAATACTGCAGCTGTTCAGCAAAAAGCAGTACAAGCTCCAGGCATAAATTCCAGTAACCTAGAGGAAAGTATAAGACAAATGTACACAGACTTGATTAAAATAAATGAAAAACTGATGGAGTATATCTACTCAAATAACAAAAGGCTGGAAAAAATAGAAGCTTTAAACATATTCAGATGAAGTGCTACAACCTCAAAAATCAGTGGTGAAAATTAAGTAAAGGCTGACTGAATATAGGATTGTTCAAAAAGAAATGTTTCAAAACATAAAACAATTAGAGGACAGATCATGTAGGGAAAACCTGAAATTTTCTGTTGTACCAGAGAAGCTGGAAGGAATAGACTGTATCAATTTTATGAAAACACAAATAAGCAACTGGACTGGTATTCCACAGCAGGAGTTGTTAACTGAAAGGGCACATCATCTGTATGCTCCAAACCTGGCTATGAGAAAGCAACCTAGGCCTTTAATAGTGAAAATGCAATCCTACCAGGATTTAATTTTGACAAAACCATGGCAAAATGACAAAGTACTAAAAGTCAGAGACAGCAGAGTGTTTGTGGAGAATGATTACTCACTGTACACAAGGCAGAAGAGGAGTAAATTGATTCCACTATTCAGGAAACGTTGAGAAGCAGGTGTGAGATTAAAACTGCTGTACCAAGCTGTCTAAAAAGCATTCTTTCCTGGAGGGACAAGGTCATTTTTTGATGCAGTACATGATAGGAAGGAAATCCCGAAGTTTGTCCAACAAATGGTGAGTTGTGGGACATACGGAAGTTCTGCTTCTTGTTCTTCTAGTAACAAAGACCACAGAAAGACTTTACCAGTGAAACCTTTCTGAATGTTTCAATGGAAAATGCTTGAGAGAAGGAAGGGAGCACAGAAGTTGACTAGAGGAATCAATACATTAGAAATAAAGCAGAGACATGATTTGGGAAATGGAGATGAACAGGAATAAAACCAGTAACTTGGAAATTGACAAATGTGGGATTATAAAGCAATAATTATATTTGTGAAACATGACAGAAGAAGAATATCTGGAAATATTATTTTTTTTTTTAAATTTTGTTAAATGTGTAGGGGACTTTAAAGCATATGCCCTACTTCATGTCATTAATGTTCAGAAAAACACTTAGGACTGGGGAAGAGGAGGGAGAAAGTTAACTGTAAGTAAAACAACATTTTTTTATTAATAGTAATATTTTTATAGACCATGATTTTCTTTCTGTGCTGTGGACTAAAGTTTTCTCAGTTGTTTTTAACTCTAATGGGGATACAAATGTAAACAGATGCTCCTTTTTTTCTTTCTCCTTGTTCAGTTTTAAGAAAGGTAAGCATTGCAATGTAAAAAAAAGAACAAATGTCTGGTCAAAAGAGCATGACAAAAGAAAAATTGATGTACTTTCTCTCATTCTTGCATAGGGGAATAACTGGATTAAGGCCCGTAGTTTGATCTAGTGACAAGTTTTAAGAGAAAGCAAGTAAATGAAAAACAGCATTGAATATTATAAAGCTTTCTTCTAACAAATAAATGTATGCATAGTAGTAGTTCTGTATCTGGTTCTTATCTCTCTATGGAGATGATCTGATAAAGTGAAATGGCTGGAGATGGCATTTTCTAAAATCATTCAAGTGTTTGCCATCTTGGAGAGCTATAAAGATAAGACAAAACCAGACAGCACTTGGTAGAACACATGCTGTACCATGCATTTTAGCATGGTTAACGTTTCTGTTAGGTTAATCCACGTCTATGAGTATGGCTGTTAGTTTGGGACACTTGTTCCTGTTAGGAGGGTAAAACCTCAATATTTGAAGATGTACACAGTTTTATATGTTAGTATTAAGTTAATAGGTTTTAGGGGGGTACTAGGGGTGTTGTTTGTTGTTTTTGCTTGAAGGCTTTCAATAAAACAAAAAGTTTTGCAAGATGTAACCTTGGCTGAAATGGATATGACAAGAAATAACTGTATAAAAGATCAACATGCCAAGTGGTGTATGCATGTAATGCAAAAGCTGGAACTAGACAGTTAAAAAAGCTGTTACACTAAAAGGTCAGAATAATAACTTTTTAACACAATGATGCTTTCTGTAATGTCTTTAAATGTCAATGATCTCACAGATAATTACAAAAAAGAAAGAGTAGTGAACTATATTAAAAAATGTACAGTGCAAATAGCTATGCTACAGGAGACACGTGGAAAGAACTGAGGTGGCTTCCCCTATTTTGGCTAGGTAGGTTCTATCAGTGAGCCAGTTTGCTACCCATCTGGTAACATATGGATTGATGCCTAGTTGAGAGAATGTATCTATTATACCCATTTGAATTTGATAAAGAAAGGTTTTCAGTATGGTTATTCAGCAGAAAAGATGAACATTTATATTAATTGCAAGAGGAGCTACAATAATGATAGAAGAGGATAGAAAAGATAACGATGGTAGATTTGTAGTACTAGGGGGCTACTGGCAAGGGAGGAGGATTACACTGGCATGTATTAACCGAAAACTGCTATAATGGAGCTTGAGAAAATTTTGGGAGAAATAATCAGTTTTCAGCAAGGAATATTATTTATAGGTGGGGACTAGAATTTGATTTTCAAAAGTGAAGATGTGTCTGGGGGGCCCAGAAAGGAAATATAACAAAGGAAGGTAGATTTTTGAAGAAATTTATGAAAATATTTGGCATGGAAGATGTGAATTCAGTAGTAGGAGTTCAGAGTGACGTTGCATATTATTCCCCTAGATACAAAAACTGGGCTAGGCTAGAGAGAATTTACATTTCACAGGACCATATGCATTTAATTGAAAATCTTGATACTCACCCAGTAACTATTTCAGATCATGTGCCAATAAAAACTAAAATAAAAACACAGGGTAATGAAATAAAAATGAGACACTGGAGCTATCCCAACTATCTGGTGAAAAGAGAGGAATTTAAGGAATGAGAAGTGAAAATTATTCAGGAACAACTAGAGAAGATAGAAATTTCTTCTGGAAATATAGCTAGGTAGTGGGATAAAACTAAAGTGGAGTTTAAAAACGGTGGATATAAAAGAAAGGAAGCTATGGTTAAGTAACAAGAATTATTTAGACGGGATACACTGTCGGAGATGCTGGGTGGGCAGATTGGCGCGACAAGAGAGATGTTTTTCTGAGTTATGATACAGAATCAGAATTGCCTAGACATGGTAAGGCATTGCTGTGTCTAATTATGGTGGCTGCCAAAAAAGCAATTACTAGAAAATGGAAATCAAAATCTATACCAACTATATTAGAAGTAATGAATATAGTAACAGAGAAAAAGCAACTGGAATTTAGATCTTTAGAAAAGGGTAAGAGAAACCTACATAGGAAAAAATGGGGATTGTGGGAACAATACATATGGGGAGGAACGAGTTTTAAAAAGAAGTTGGGACTTAAATGAGCTATGTAATGTTTGACAGAAATGATTGGGAAGATTATACATCTGTTTACAACTGGGAGTGTGTCAGTATGGTTTGTGATATAAAATGCTTGCAACTAGGATTGTGCTGGTGTGGTTTGTTTTCGTGTATATAAATGTATGATTGTTTATGTCATAAGTGATGGTTTAATAAAGATGTTTCTTGTTTAAAAAAGGGGTGGGAATTGAATAATTTATGTAACGTTGCTTAGGTTATATGATATATAGCAATATATGGGTGAAGTATAATGTTTGTTAGTTAATTTGTTAATACAGTTCGATTACTTTGTATAAATGTAAATGTGCCTATGTCACAAATAATAATTCAATAAAGGTGTTTAGCACTCTGCACTTGCTCTTCTTTTTTTTAAAGAGAAAATAAGGGATTACCTCAATGATATGCTTGAGTTTTGATAAAAACAATTGGAAATGAGATCTTTAGAAAAGGGTAGGAGCAAACTACATAGGAAAAATGGGAATTGTGGGAGCAATACATACAGCGGAGGAATACGGTTTAAAAGAAGGCAGGACTTAAAGGGACAATCCCAGGGTTTTAAATTCAGGTCCCAACTCTACTGTATAGTGGCAATCTCATTGTTCTTATCAGCAACACCCACTGTACTGAGTCATCATCAATCTCCTCCACCTCCTATCGACATACTCCAAAGTATCCTGTTACAGCTATGTTTATGTTCTCTCATAACAAGAGTTATTTCCAATGCGCATGACCCATAATTTCCCCTTTGCTTTTAGTGCCAATTGTGATTTAAAAAAATAACTAAGTGTAAACAGGATATCTTCCATGATCCTTTTTCCCCTACAGGTTGTTATTTACAAATGGAGTAAGTCCTCATTCTAAGACTTGCTGCAATTGCAAAGGACAGCTTGACAGAAATGATCACAGAACCCCAAATTTAGCTGCATTTTTGATAATTTATATTAAAAGGATCGCTAAACCACTGACTCAGCAGTGTTGGACTTGTGCTTCTCTTTTTCCTTTTTCTTATGTGTGGGTGTGTATGAATGTGTGCTCATGCATCTATTCGTATCTTCTGTTATGCGTATCTCTGCATGTGCCATTTACCGCCTGCACGAATGTTCATTTGTGTGATTGTACAAATGTGTGCTTGTGTGTTTATAAATATATCTGTATCACACACCTCATGTCAACTGTCCAGATTTTCACAGAATGTCCTGATTTTGGCCACATATTTTTGGTCTGTCCCTCATAAAATTTGTGGTTTTCTTGCAAATCAAAATGAAAGAATGTCATTAAATAATGACAGATATTTGAACTTCAGACTTCATATCCTTTGAGAAATGCATGGTAATGCAGAACCTGTTATTCTAACAAATTTGTAAACTTTCAAGGCCAGTAATTAAAATATGTCCCTATCTTTGGACCTTTGTCCCCCCATTGTTTTTGGCTTTGTCCAGATTTTTTCTGCCAAGAGGTTGAGAGGTAAGTTTTGTGTGTGTGTGTGTGTGTGTGTGTGTGTGTGTGTGTGTGTGTTTGTAAATAAATATATATATTTATTTATTTATTTACACACACACACACACACACACACACACACACACACACACACACACACACACACACACACACACACACACACACACACACACACGGTAAAAGCAGAAAGCATAGCAAAGTATGTTTTTATTCGAAGTCTAAACCTCAAAATGCACTCTCTTGAGGCACTCCTAAAAATGGAGAACATCGATATCTGTGCAGTAACTGAGACCTGGTTCAAGGCTCCAGAGAGCACCCCTGCAATACCCGGCTACAACTCTTACCACACTTTTCGGATACCAAACCAAGATCGAAACAATAAAGGTGGAGGAGTGTCCATATTCACCAAGGATATTCACACCACCAGGTTAGTTGCCCAACACAATGCGTCTGAAATTTGCCAGGTGCAACTAACACTAGGTAAGACTGCAATCCAAATTGTAGCTTGCTACAGATCTCCCACCATGCCCCAAGAATCTCACTACACCTTTCTAAACATACTGGAAAATATTAATATACAACCAATCACCCTAATATTGGATGATTTCAACTACCCTGCCATTAACTGGGAAAACTACTGATGCACCAACACCTTTGCCCAACGGTTCTTGGAATTCATAAATTCCAATGCCCTGGATCAACTAATCCAAAGTCCCACCAGGGGCTCCAGTATCCTAGACCTGGTCATTACCAACATGGGAAATCTATGCTCCACACCTATGGTCACCCCCTCATTGGTCAGGTCAGACCATAAGCTAATCACCCTTAACATCCACATCCCACCCCCACCCCCCAGTAAAGGAAACCTCCATAAAAAAACTTCTCCAAGGCCAACTTCATGCTACTCAAGTCAAAAGTTACAAACTTCATGACACCCATGCAGATGGGAACTGAAAGTTCGACTGCTGAGTCCTACACTAAGGCACTGTACGAGCACATCCACTAATGCATGAATCGTGCCATCCCAAATAGAACCAAGATGTTCTCCTCCAAAAAAAGGAAGCCAATGTGGTGGCCCCCTGCCATAAACAAACTTTACAACAAAAGGAAAAAACTGTTGCAGAAAAGAGGAAAATCCCAGGATGCAAAAAACTACCTTACCAGCCTCAGTAAGAAGCTGACATCTCTCATAAAATCCTCCAAAGCTAGTTACGAAAATAAAATTGCCAAAGATTCCAAAGACAACCACAAGGCATTCTATAACTATGTCAAGAATCTAAATGGCAATGCTCAGATCTGCTCTGAGCTACAACAGAATGGCATTAAATTTACTAATCCCAAGGATATTGCCAATATTCTGGCAGATCGATTCAGTGCCAACTTCACCCCCTCTCACTCCCTAAATGGCCCATCTCAATAATGGAAGATTGCCAAATTCTGGTAATAATGGCCACACAGGTAAAAAACGCACTCTCCAAAGCTAAGAATACAGCATCCATGGGACCAGATGACATCCCGGGCTGTGTACTACATGAACTACAAAATGAACTGGCACCTCACCTAAGTGTCATGATTAATCATACCCTCACCTCAGGCTTCGTGCCCACTGAGTGGCACACAGCTATAGTTATCCCACTCCACAAGGGGGGATCCACCTTGGATTCCAGGAACTACCGCCCCATCAGTCTGATGAGCCTGATCTGCAAGGCCATGGAACGTATTATCTTGGAACTTATAAACAAAGACATTAGCAACCTTAAAACACTGGACCCCACCCAGTTTAGGTTCATGAAGGGACGATCGTGTCTCCTGAACCTTATTGACTTCTTTGAATCATTCTCCAGAGCCGTGGACAAGGGTAAGGCAGTCCACACAGCCTATCTGGATCTCGCCAAGGCCTTTGACACTATCCCCCACTCTGGAATCATAGATAAACTTACTAAGCTGGGCATTAATCCCTATGTCACTCGATGGGTTGCCAAATGGCTTACTGACAGAACCCACACTGTAAAAGTAGCTGACTCCAAATCCAGCTCCAGTCAAGTCACAAGTGGAGTACCTCAGGGTTCAGTCCTGGGACCTCTCTTGTTTGGCATCTTCTTCTCTGAAGTACAAGCCAACACTAAGGGACTCTGGCTAACAAAGCTCGCAGATGACTGCAAACTGGGAGCCATTATTAAATCCACAAATTATGTGGATACTCTACAAAAGGACCTTACAGAAACAGATGTTTGGTGCCAGAGCCATGGGCTCAAGCTCAGTGCCAAGAAATGTATAGTTATCCCATTTGGGAAAACACATGTACCCGTGAATTATCACATAGGTGGCAGTACACTAAACACCGAAAGTGTGATAAGAGACTTAGGGAAACAGGTGGACAGTGGTCTCACCTTCAATAACCACATCACCACAACAGTCAGGAAATCCTTCTATGTGGCACACCTCATCACTAAGGGCTTTTCATCCAGAAAAAAGGAGGTCATTGTCCCACTGTAACCATCCCTCATTAGGCCCATTATAGAATACAACACCCCATTTGGTATGTACCTCTCAAGACATCTGCAACAACTGGAAAGGCCGGAGAAATACCTCACTAAAAGAATCACAGGCCTAAAGCAGATGCCCTATGCTGACCACCTTAAAAAACTCCAGCTATACTCAGTCGCATATCTTCTACTCCGGGGTGATCTCTGCTTAACATACAAGGCCATGTCAAACCCAGAGCTGTTGGACATGCTACACTTAAAGAAATCCAAGTCCCTCAGAGCCACACATTCCAGGGATCTAAATCTTGTCATCACAATAAACAAAACATGCTGGAGGGATAGGTTCCTGACCCAGAGTCTCCCCAGACTCTGGAATAGACTGCCCATACATATAAAGCAGAGCACCTCTTTGGCCCTCTTCAAAAGGAACCTTGAAGGAAATTCACCCCGGGGATCACGTCAGTCACCCTGCTAGACAGGGGTCCAGAGAAGTAAATAATGTGGGAAGAAATAGCCAGGGAATTGTTATGGCTAGGCTTGTATAGGCCCTAGGGCCGATAACCTAGTGCAAACCTATGAACCTATTACATGCTAAGCAGGCTTGATACAACCAGATATCCATCCATAAGCTGATACTAAGCCATGCAACTTCAGGTAATGGAGATATGAAGAAATTACTGTGGATATAAGAATAGGTATTATACCATGACCCCCCCCAAAACGTGCACGCTGATTGGCCAGCGTGCCCGTTGTAAATCGAGTTATACTAATGGAAAAAGGTCCGGTCGCCTGGACTTTTTTCCATTAGTATAACTCGTTTTAAACATTGTCTCGCTATGTTAAATGGGTTTAACATAGCGAGACAGCTTTAAAATAAGCAACGGAGATCTCCGTTGCTTATTTTAAAGCTGTCTCACTATGTTAAACCCATTTAACATAGCGAGACAGTGTTTTAAAAAAAAAGCAACGGAGAAAGCAAGATCTCCGTTGCTTTTTTTTTTAGTGTCTCGCTATGTTAAATGAGTTTAACATAGCGAGACACTAAAAAAAAAGCAACGGAGATGTCCGTTGCTTATTTTAAAACTGTCTCGCTATGTTAAACTCATTTAACATAGCGAGACACTAAAAAGCAACGGAGATCTTGCTTTCTCCGCTGCTTTTGCTCAACTCTGATGTACCGCGCAGGCGCAGTACATCAGAACTGCCGCTGGATGCCAGACATCTGCGGAAGGGCAGTAAACAGGCATTATACTATGCCATTATTTAAGAAAAGTAATAGTTTCTTTTCTTAAATAATGTCATGGTATAATAGCAATAACCACGCCTGGTGGGTAATGCTAAATTACCACGGTTGGCTTTGTTTGGTCCTCGGCCCTCGACCAAACCACGCCAACAGTGGGTAAATTTAGCATTACCCACACCCAGGCGTGGGTTATTGCTATAATATACTATCCTACAGTGTTAGAATATAGCGATAACCCACAGCTAGGTGTGGGTAATGCCCATGGTTGGTGTGGTTTGGTCACTTGGACTTCGCTCTCATGACCAATCAAAGCCAGCCATGGGTAAATCAGAATTACCCTTACCCAGCCATGGATTATTGCTATTATACAATGACCTTATTTAAGAAAAAAGTTACTTTTCTTAAATGATGTCCTTGTATAATGGCACAGTGCTGCTTTTATGTGTTTTTCCTGGTATCATGGGGCTTTCTTGATGTGCTGTGCATGGGACTTATGTTCCCATGCTTACACAGCAAATCATTGTTATGTAAAAGTAGATTTCCATTGCTTTTTTTTTGTTTGTTTTAATTAAAAAAAATAAAATCTGGAGACTTTAATCATATGAGAGAGAGATGGGACAGAGAAGATACAAGGATAATCAGGTACGTTTCTCCAGTTTTGCATAACGTGTCTGATTATCCTTGTATTTCTCTCTGCCCCATCTCTGTCATTGTTTTAAAGTCTATGTTTTTTATAAGTTTATTTTTTTTACCTAGGTGATCTAAACTATCCACCTATAGACTGGGAAAACTACTTCACCACTAGTGCACAAGCATACAGATTCCTGGACTTTGTCAATACAAATACCCTGGAACAATTAGTCAGAATACCCACTTGTCCTTAATATGGACTATCTTACACCATCCCTTGTGTAGCTTCACCACTTATTAGGTCTGACCATAAAGCAGTGTCCTTTGAAATAAAACTGATCCCTTCCACCCAAGGTACCTTTAGAAATTTTTTTAAGACAAACTACCTACTCCTAAGTGATGCATTGGCAAGCTTCAAATCCTGATCAAACCCTGGTAAATCCACTGAATATACAGAAATATACACCACCACCTAAATATACCAGCATATAAACAGCTGTACCCTGCAGGAACAAGTGCAGGGCAAACCCCAGAAACAAACCCACATGGTGGAACCATAACATTAAATAGCTTTATAATAAAATTATATATTAGATGGTTACATGGAGACTTAGGATGCTCTATAGCTGCATTATTATTTCATTTTATTTCTATTTATCTTATCTTTCATTTATCTTGTTATTTTTGGAGATGCATAGCATACATGGCTATATTACTTATTTTATTTTTATTTTTATTTTTAGTAGTTCTGAATTATATTGCAGACTACATTCTTATTCTCCACTTATTTATGGACCTTGTATATACTATAGTTAAAATTGTGAAGGCTGCCAGTCTAGCTAGATAGAATTTTATAGATAATTCTATCATTTGTAAATATTAATGTAAACCACAGGCTTGTTGTCTTAAATGGTAAAAATAGTGTTGCCTATGGAACTGGAAAATAATGTAACAACAGTGCACTCTACTGACCAAGTGAAGTATGTTGTGACCCTTTGATGTAAACACGGCTCCGGCCAGTCTAGATGAAAGAATTCTTGCTATTGTTTTAAGGCCAGAGTAATGGCCAGAATTTGCATGCATAAATGTCCTTAATGGCTTTGCTTCCTGACCTGGTGTGAGCTTACTAAAGAATGTAGCCTGTTAGCCTGAGAACCCCAGGAAAGTGTGAAGAATGATGTAATGTGAACCAGGCATGTAATTTTAAAAACAGAGAGAATCAGACAGCATTAAGTATTTTTGTCTTGACCATCCAACTCATCAGCACTCTGCCTTTGCTCTACATGTAAGTTTATCTTAGACTTGTATTTTCTCTTAGAAATAGCTAGAAACTAGAAAGATTAGACTAAGTGTTTTTCTGTGATGTCAGAACTGTACTACTGAATTACTTTAAGTATTTCTCTGTGATCTCTGAACTCCTGGCTAGCACTGTGTAGTAAAAAGTATTGCCTTGTGTTTTTAATTATTTATTATTAAATATTTTAAACCCTTTTAACTGTGCCTGTTTTGTGTAGAAATAATTTAAGCTCTAGAGTACATTGCATGTATATAGCGATCCTGTACCAAGTCACTCTAATAAGCCTTGACTGTTTAGTCACGCTTACCAATTGAATAATAATATTGCACAGTAATAATTGGACACCCTTTTAAGGGCCTCTGAGTAGCTGATTAATATTAGTGGGTGGTGGCAGCTGGTACTACTGTATAGTCTGGGAAAAGGGGGCACAGCTGGTGAAACTGTGCCAGGCTTCCCCAAGTGTGTCTGTGTGGCTATATAAACTATATAAACTTCTCAGAGTGTGTGTGTGTGTGTGTGTGTGTGTGTGTATGTGTGTCAGCTACTTGGGCAAGGAAACGAAGCACTGGTTGGATAGAGAGGGTGTTGGAGGTATTAGCTTGCCCACTAGACTGAGATCTGGACCCTATAGCTGTGCCAGTGGGGAGTCTTATTGGGGACCTAGAGAGCAAGAGAGTGACCAGCCCAGGACTGACTGTGATCTCTGTATGCTCTTAAGGGAAATTGCACTTTACTGTGTGTATTTGTTATCCTTTCCTCCTATATGAGTCACCCCTCACTGGTGTTAGTGGTGAAGACTGAGGCTCCTTGATTGCTGGGCCAGGGCACGGGCATCACATAATTGTTTGGCAGTGGTGGGATATCCACACCACATATTAATTGGTTGGCAAATACTAATTGGCTTGTAGTAGTGTGGGTAGATTTAATTTCTGTAGCTTGTGTACAGTGAGCTTTGAAGATGTTTTGTACTCTAAATCAGTCACGCAGTGAATACTCAGAGTTCAAATCACAATTGTTTTATTTCTTTTATTAGCTTAGTTAGTCAGGGTGAGCAGGCAGCATGTCAGCAGAGGAGTATAGAAAGCTGACAAGGAGCCAGTTGGTGGAGATGTGCCAAGCTAGGGGACTGGTGCATGGAAACCTGACTACGGCAGACCTGATTGCAGCCTTGGTTACAGCTGCATCAGAAAACAGCAACCAGGAGGACAATCAGACTGGCAGTGGAGATATAATACCCTCAGAGAATGGACAGCTCAACCTTTTTGCAGAGGACTTAAAAATCCATCTGGAGCTAAAATGACTTGAGCTGGAGGCCAGGCGTTTGGTGATAAAAGCCGAGGAAAAGAACGGCAGAGGAGGCATGAGAGGGAAATGCTGACTCTTTGCCAGAGTCATGGAGGTAATGGGAAAGGGAGTAACTGGAGCACAGAAGCACAAAAGGTCACTAAATTTCTTCCACAATTTAAAGAGTGGGATAATTTTGATAGTTTCATTCATATGTTTGAGAGGGTATGCAAACAGTATAATGTTGACCAAAGACTCTGGGTATGGTTCCTGACCCCCTTAGTCCATGGTAAAGTTGTAACTGTTTTGTCAAAAATGTCTGATGTTGCATGTTTTGATTATAATGCTGTTAAAAATCACTTGTTAGAATTGTTTAACCTAACACCTGAAACATATAGGAAAAAGTTTTGTGAGCGCAGATGCAAGGCAAATGACAGTGTGTGTGAATATGTTGCTGAACTGAGCACTTATTTCCATAGGTGGGTGAGTGGATGTCAGGTCACCACTTTTGAAGTGCTGGCAGACCTTTTGGTGATGGAACAAGCCCTTAGTACATTGCCTGAGGTCATGAGGATCTGGTTAGCTGATAGCCAATGTGCTACTTCAGATGAGTTGGGGAAGAAGGGAGACCTATACCTGGCAAGCAGGACAGCCCTGCACAGGAAGGGGACCCCTAGTACTGCTCATGGGTCTAAAGGAACCCATGGTGGGTAGCACAGACTGCCCCAACAGAATCTGCCAGTAGCAGGGGAAACCACTAGTCCAGGTACACAGACAGGGGCTAGGGTTAAATGTTTTGAATGCAACCAGTGGGGCAATGTGGCATACAGGTGTCCACGGAGGCAAGGTGGGGAACAAAAGGTGATGGAGCCAGTAAGTGGGAAAGACAAAATGCCAATAGTAGGTTGGCTTCAGACAACAGGGGTACCATACTACCATCCTGCAAATGTCCTGATAGGGAAGGATTTGGATGAGGCAGTACCATATGCTTATGCAGTTGCACGCAGTCAGGCTGGGAGACATGCATATGGGTCTGGTAGCCTGGGGGAGACCCAGACAGACTGCATACTTGCAGCGAGGACTGGAGAGGTGATTACTTCAGGGAGGGAGCTACCCTGTAGCAGTGAGACCGAAGGTAAATCACAGCTGCTTGGGGGTACTGATGGTCCCTTGGACAGAGTGACTGCAAAGGTAGAGGTGAGTAGTAGTACCCAGGCTGACAGTGAGGCACTACTGTCAGAGGATGCCAGACTTTCTGTGGCAGGGGAGGTGGGAAGGGTTACAAGGAGAGAGTTGAGACAGGTTCAGCTCTCAGACCCTACATTGCAAGGCCTGAGGCAGGTAGCTAGGGAGGCACCTGATTCTCAAGGAAAGGGGGGATCTGTATACTAGGACAAAGGGTTACTATACAGAGAGTGGACCCCTGAGGAAGGGCTAGAAGGTGAGCGAGTACAGCAGTTGGTAGTGCCTAGAGCCTACTGTCTGGTGCTTCTAGCCATAGCCCATGATATTCCCTTTACAGGTCATATGGGCATAAAACATACAAAGAGGAGTATTATGCAGAACTTCTATTGGCCTGGAATTTCCAGAGATGTAACAGTCTACTGAAGGACCTGTGAGCAGTGCCAAAAGGTAGGCAAGGCAGGAGACAAGGTGAGAGCTCCTTTGATGCCTTTGCCTGTGATTGAGGAGCCATTTCAGAGGATAGCTATGGATATTGTGGGTCCTCTGAGTACCCTAAGTTCCACAGAGAAAAAGTATAGCCTAGTGGTAGTGGACTATACTACACAACACCCTGAGGCAGTGGCTTTGTCCTCCATTGAGGCAGAGAAGGTGGCAAATGTTCTGTTAGAGATTTTCAGCAGGGTAGGTTTCCCAAAAGAAATACTGACTGGCAGAGGTGCCAATTTCATGTCAGGCCTGCTGGCTTGTCTGTGGAAGTCCTGTGGAGTGAAGCACATGAAGACCACCCCCTACCATCACCAGACTAATGGTCTTGTTGAGAGGTTAAACTCTACAATCAAGTCTGTGCTATGGGCATTTGCAGATCAGTTTAAGAGGAAGTGGGACAAATATTTGCCCCGTCTGTTGTTTGCTTACAGAGAGGTTCCCCAGGAATCCACAGGTTTTTCACCCTTTGAGTTGCTGTATGGGCATAAGGTGAAGGGACCTGTAGATTTAATTTGAGATGAGTGGGAAGGTGAGTGTGAGTCTCATAAGGAGTCTGTTGTGGCATACATCCTAAACCTCAGGACAAGGCTCAGGGAACTCATGGGTTTGGATTAGGAGAAGCTGACAGAAGCCCAACAACAGAAAAAGTTGTGGTATGACATGAATGCTCAAGCTAGAGAGTATGCTGTGGGGCAGCAGGTAATGGTTCTCATTCCTGTCCAACACAACAAGCTGCAAGCAGCTTGGGAGGGACCCTACAAGGTTGTAAGAAAGGTAAGTGATGTTAACTACATGGTGGAACTGCAAGGCAGAAGGCAGGGGACACAAATTGTACCATGGTAACATGATGAAACCTTACCATGATAGGGAGGCCCTTGTGCTGAGCATTTGCAGTGGATTGCAGGAGGAATCTGAGGGAAATATGGGGACTGATCTCCTCAGTGAGTCTCAGGCTGACACCTCAGTGGAAGGGGTAGCAATGTCCCAGCAGCTATCTCCTACTCAGGTTCGAGAAATCCGAGCAGTGTTGCAGGAATCTGGGGACGTGTTTACTGGGAAACCAGGGTGCACCCACCTGGGATAGCACCAGGTGGATACAGGACCCCAAAGGCCTATTAGGCAGGCCCCTTATAGAGTGCCTGAGAGAGTCAAACAGACTCTGAGGGAGGAGGTACAGGAGATGTTAGAACTAGGGGTGATTCAAGAGTCCAACAGTCCCTGGGCCTCCCCAGGGGTGCTGGTGCCAAAGAAGGATGGCAGCACCAGCTTCTGTGTGGACTACAAGAAATTAAATAGTCACACAGTGTCAGATGCTTACCCCATGCCTAGGACAGATGAGGCCCTATAGCAGCTTGGTGGAGCTAAGTATCTTACAACCATTAATCTTACCAAGGGTTACTGGCAGGTGCCCTTAACTCCCAGTGCTAGAGAGAAGTCAGCCTTTGTGACTCTTTTTGGCTTGTATGAGTTCACAAAGATGGCCTTTGGGATGAAGAATCCCCCAGCGGCCTTCCAGAGGCTGGTAGATTGCATCCTGGCAGGAGAAGGAGGGTTTGCCCTTGCTTACCTAGATGATATTGCCATGTACAGCCATTCCTGGCCAGATCACCTTCATCATGTCCGGGAGGTGCTGGACAGACTACAGAGGGCAGGGTTGACCATTAAGCCGAGCAAATGTCAGGTGGGTATGGCAGAGGTCTCCTACCTAGGACAAAGAGTTGGCAGTGGTAAGATAAGGCCAGAACCTGCCAAAGTGGAAGCCATTTGGGCATGGCCTGCACCTGGTACTAAAAAGCAGGTGAGGGCATTTTTAGGGACAACAGGGTACTACAGAAAGTCCATCCCCAGTTATAGTGCTGTGGTTGCTCCCCTCACAGACCTGACAAGGAAGAACAGGCCAGATAATGTAGTGTGGACCCCAGAATGTGAGCAGGCATTCCAGAAGCTTAAAGAAGCTTTGGGAGGAATCTGTGTGTTAGCCAGTCCAGATTACAGCAAATAATTTGTTGTGCAGGTGGATGCTTGGAACCATGGGGTGGGGGCTGTACTTAGCCAGATTTCTTCAGAGGGGGAAGAGCACCCAGTGGTTTATCTCAGTCGTAGGCTCCAACCCAGAGAGGAATGCTATGCAGCTGTAGAAAAGGAATGTCTAGCCATAGTGTGGGCACTGCAGAAACTTCAGCCTTACCTGTATTGAAGGAAATTTGCTGTTATGACAGATCACAACCCTCTAACATGGTTAAACAGAGCCAGCCAGATAAATGCCAAGTTGCCAAGATGGAGTCTAGGGTTGAAAGCATATATGTCAGTGCAGCACTGCAGTGGGATTAGCAATGCCAATTCAGATAGGCTCTCAAGACAGGGAATGGGGTAAGGTATACTCAGATAGACTTAACCCTCTCAAGCAGCATTTCTCAAGGGTCACTTGAAAAACTAGCTTGAGTTCTCCGGGTGGGGGGGGTGTGAAGGCTGCCGGCCTAGCTAGATAGAATTTTACAGATAATTCTGTCATCTGTAAATATTAATGTAAACAACATGCTTGTTGTCTTAAATGGTAAAAATAGTGTTACCCGTGGAATTGGAAAATAATGTAACAACAGTGCACTCTATTGACCAAGTGAAGCATGTTGTGACCCTTTGATGTAAATATGGCTCTGGCCAGTCTAGATGAAGGAATTCTTGCTATTGTTTTAAGGCCAGAGTAATGGCCAGAATTTGCATGCATAAATGTCCTTAATGGCTTTACTTCCTGACCTGGTATGAACTTACTAAAGAATGTAGCCTGTTAGCCTGGGAACCCCAGGAAAGTGTGAAGAATGATGTAATTTGAACCAGGAATGTGATTTTAAAAACAGAGAGAATCAGAGAGCATTAAGCATTTTTATCTTGACCATCCAACTCATCAGCACTCTGCTCCTGCTCTGTATGTAAGTCTATCTTAGACTTGTGTTTTCTCTTAGAAATAGCTAGAAACTAGAAAGATTAGACTAAGTGTTTTTTGTGATGTCAGAACTGTACTGCTGTATTATTTTAAGTATTTCTCTGTGATCTCTGAACTCTTGACTAGCACTGTGTAGTAAAAAGTATTGTCTTGTGTTTTTAATTTATTATTAAATATTTTTAAACCCTTTTAACTGTGGCTGTTTTGTGTAGAGATAATTTAAGCTCTAGAGTACATTATATGTATAGAGTGATCCTGTACTAAGTCACTCTAATAAGCCTTAACTGTTTAGTCGCACTTACCAATTGGATAATAATATTGCACAGTAATAATTGGACACCCTTTTAACAGCTTTTGAGTAGCTGATAAATATTAGTGGGTGGTGGCAACTGGTACTACCGTATAGTCTGGGAAAAGGGAGCACAGCTGGAGAACCTGTGCCAGCCTTCCCCAGGAGTGTCTGTGTGGTTATATAAACTCTTATCAAAGTGTGTGTGTGTGTGTGTGTGTGTGTGTGTGTGTGTGTGTGTGTGTGTGTGTGTGTGTGTGTGTGTGTGTGTGTGTGTGTGTCACCGTCAACTACTTGGGCAGGGACATCAAGCACTGGTTGGACAGAGAAGGTGCTGGAGGTTTTAGCTTGCCCACTAGGCTGAGATCTGGACCCTATAGCTGTACCAGTGGGGAGTCTTATTGGGGACCTGGAGGGCAAGGGAGCAACCAGCCCCGGACTGACTGTGATCTCTGTGTGCTCTTAAGGGAAATTGCACTTTACTGTGTGTCCTGTATGAGACTCCCCCCACTGCTGTTAGTGGTGAGGATTGAGGCTCCTTGATTGCTGGGCCAGGGCACGAGTGTCACAAAAATATCTGTTCATTTTGATTTTAAGCCGATATTGACTGCATCTACGATATGTTTTTATATAAAAAGACTTTTTAATGATACGCTGTACAACAACATTGCATATCAAGTAGAGACTAGACAATTCCTTGATTTATTGAAAACATATAATTTTTAAGCTTGCAGCTTCTCTGTTTTAATGGGTCTATATTAAATCAGCAAACGCTTAAAAAAGCGAATGCTGATTTATTGACCCCATGTAAGTGAAAGCTTACGATCCCGAGCACTTAGAACAGCAATTTTTTTTCCCAGGGAAAAAAATCGCTGTTCCAAAAATGAAAAAAAAAACTTTAAAACATTAGATAAAATGGGGGGGGAGGCTGTGCCCCCCACCCCCCCTACTTAAATATACCAACTCCGAGATCGCACTACAGTGACAAAAATGGCAAAGTAATGAAGGCGGCCAAGCACTTTCTGTATTTTGCCGTTTCGTGCTTTCAAGTTCGATCAAGACGCATTCGAAAGAATGCATCTTTGATCATGTAATAGGGAACTGTTTTAACGTTTTTGAATGTAGTAATTTACTACTAAAGGGAGCTTGAAAACTATAATTACAGGTTCAATGACCAATGGAGCTCCTTCTTTATTTCTTGATTTTTATCAGTGGCAATACCAGGGCCTACTAAGGTAGATGTTGTTAATATATGCTATTATTATGAATTTTTATGTCATATGTAAAATGAGTCATTTATTGAAATAAGAAGTGGCTAACACTGCATTGTTGCACATCTTTGAAGTTAGAGCTTAGTTAATGCTTCTGTTTTTAAAGTTAATTTAATTATGAAGTATCTCAATGAATATTTTGATTTCAAAATGTGTTCTTTGTTCATGAGATGAAACATGATTAAGGTTTATTGTTCAGCTGAAAATTGAGCCATTAAAGTGCACTAGCATGAAGAAATTTGCAGCTACTAAAGCAATATCTACTTAGGAACCCAGGATTTACAGAGCATTCTATGTCACCAGTCCTTGTTTACTGCTTATATAATATGAGGCTTTACTGAATTTCTTATGTAGCTCCCAGAGAAGCACTATTTTTACTTGACTTTGACCAAGAATTCAAGATATTATCTTGCATATGTTTTATAAGGTCTATATTACCAAAGTGAAAAACCCTATTCCCGAATTCCTAAACGCTGACACCTATACTGCGAACCGCGAAAATCCAAACCACAAAAAAAATATCGAACTGTCATAGTCGGCCAACCCCACCACCCGCTTCATACTACCTACCCAAAGAAAATAAATAAACCTCACACATACACTAACCAAACCCTACTTCTAACCTAAGGTAAAGGACCAAAACCCTACATCTAACCCTACACTAAACCCCACATACACAACTAACTATGCACTATCCTTACCCCTCCCTAACTCTAAGGTCCGTAACTACTGCACACGTCCCCTATACATATACACCCAAACAAAATAAATAATCCACATACATACATTTAACAAAACCCTACCTCCAACACTACACTAAACCCCACATACACAACTATCTATGCACTATCCTTAACCCCTCCCTAACCCTAAGATCCGTAACTACTGCACACTTCCCCTACAGACATACACCTAAACAAAATAAACAATACACATACATACACACTACACTAAACCTTACATTACCTATCTATACACTTACCTTAACCCAAATCCTAACACTAAAGTCCTATCTATCGAACACCTACCTTACGGAGCTATACCGCAGACGGGCCAACCAAACAAATTGACATTTCGGAATTCACAGTTTTGTATGTTCAGGATTTCTGTACTTCACGCAATATGGGTCGACGTCTTATTAGTCGCTCATATGTTTTTTTGCGTTCGTAATATAGACCCGTTTTATACAGTATGTATGGTTCGGAATTGTTACTATTCATTTTAGAATATGATGTTTTGTTATAAGTGGATATAGTTATTTATGTATGAGTGCATTTTTAACATAAAGTCTTAATGATATATATTTTTTGCAAGTTAGTTGAGTGTTTTCCTGTTCTGAATGTTATGACATTGAACATGATGACTTTGGCATTCAGTAGTCTTCAGTTTCTAGTTGCAGAATTAACAACTTGATGGGGGGGGGGTTACATAGAATGATGATGTCGTAATTAAGCTAGACATTCTATAGTTTGTCTTTAATGACCACCCTCAATATTAGTAGTAGTTGTTTAAAGTAATTTTATTTAAAGTCCGAGGAAGCATTCGGACCAGAATGCGAAAACGCTTTTTACTAATAAAGCAATTATTTTTAAGCCACTGAGTCATGTGGAGGAATTTTATTAACTTTGTTCCTGTTGAAGTCAGGAACTTAGCCTCAAACCTGGCTTGGGGGGGGTTTTACTAAAATATCTATCTAAGCCAAACACAATCACAAGGTATTTTTGGTTATGTTTATAATCTGAGAAACACAGCGCAGTAATGCATTGAACTGAATGTGAACAATTCCAAATACCAATGCTAGGTGCTGATATAGTTCCACCAAAGGCACATACAAGCAAAGCAAAAAAATCCTGGAAGAACACCGCTGGATGCCACGGAATAGTAGAATAAAAACTTTAATAAAAAACAAGTACAAAAACAGATGAGCGCTTTCGGGTGGTAACCCTTCATCAGATGAAAAACAAACAGCAAAGCACACAATTTAAACATACAATCTTCCAATCAGCAACTAGTAAAACACCCGCCTATTTTTTAGGGTGGGTTTCACTGGGATGACATCATTAAGACCAGGCCCCCTATGGGCCATAAGTTCTATAATCCATTTAGACTCAATTAATTCAGTAAGTTGTTTGATGTCACCTCCCCTTCTCCCCAAGCTAACGTTAACTATTGCCCTAAAACTAAAGCTATGCGTGGGGTTATCTTGGATATGTCTAAATAGGGCATTGTGCTGATCATTATTCCTAATGGCAGATAAATGCTGTAAAATTCTAACTTTAAACATATTGGTGGTTTTGTCCACATAAAAGCTCGGGCAGGAGCCACAATTTGCCAAATAAACAATGTCCTTCGTTCTGCAAGTAGCCCTAGCTTTTAAAGAAAAAGTTCTTCCTGTGACTGGATGTAGAAAAGTAGGGTCCTTATCAATATGAACGCAAGCCTTGCACATGCCACATGGCACAGTGCCTGCTTGTGACTTAAAATTCAGTTTTTTATTAGGATGTTCTCCACACAACAGATCTTTTAGGCTTTTATTCTTCCTATATGCAAAACAGGGGCTAGGTCCTACTAGATTCCTAATCCTATCATCACTGACCAGAACATTCCAGTTCTTTTTAACTATTTCACCTATATCTCTAATGTTGCTACTATATGTAAACATCACTTTGTGTTTAGAACTATTGGTACCTTCTTTGGGAATTAACACATGCTCATCAATTGAATGATGCAACCAAGGTATATACTCGTGCCTCCTCTTATGTTTGCTACTATCAACAACCTTATTCACCATTTCTTGCCTATAACCTCTCTCTTGAAAAAAACCCCTCAGTTTACCCATTTCCCCTTCAAAACAAGAATCTTCAGTACATATTCTAGAAATCCTGCCTAGTTGTCCTTCTACAATGTTGGGGAAGGTATAGCGTGGGTGCATGCTATCAAATGAAAGGAGAGTGTTTTTCCAACACTCCTTCCTATATATACTCGTAGAAAAACCTGCATCAGTTTGTTCTACAGAAACATCCAAGAAATCTAACTGAGTATAAGAAGTGCTTTTAGTGAATCTGAAAAACGTGGTAGTAGAATGTAGGAAAGATATAAACTCATCCAATCGGGCTGGCTCCCCCTCCCACAAAATAAAAACATCGTCCACAAACCTCTTATATAATTTAATGGACGATAGCCAGGTTGTATTGCTGAGAATAAACTGATTTTCCCAAAAGGAAAGCACAAGATTTGCGTATGTATTGGCACAAGGTGTGCCCATGGCAACACCCTGTGCCTGTCTGTATAGTTGTTGTAAACCCAAAAAAGCATTGTTCTCAAGTACCAAAATCAACATGGTTTTTACAAGATCAATCTGTGAGTCACTAGCTCCTCTATCCTTCTATAAACATCCAACTGCTGAAACACCATATTCATTATTAATAACTGTAAACAGACTCTGTACATCCAGAGTCACCATGAGATAGTTAGCCCTAGGTGTAATTCTATCTACCTCTCCCAATGCCTTTAGAAAATCTCCAGTGTCCCTTAGAACATTGTTCATACTGTCCACATATGGTCTTAGGACTGTTTCTAACCATATGGAAACATTCTCAGTCACCCATTTTCGACCCGACACTATGGGGCGTAAAGGCGGTTCTAACAGGGATTTGTGTATTTTTGGTAATCCTTTAAAAAGGGGGGTAACCACTCCTTCAATCTTAAGGAATTTATACAGTTCTTCATCTATAACCATGTCATGCAGTAAAAGCTCTAAACTATTATGGACTTTATCAACCAAATTCTTAACCATAACAGGATTGATAGGAATGTAGGTTGAAACATCTGATAGTAGCTCAGCAATCCTGCTTTGATAGTAACTAGTATCAAGGACCACTACTGCTCCCCCTTTATCTGCCATTTTTATGGTTATCTCATTATTTTCAATTAATCCCTGTAGTGCTTTTCTCTGTTCAATAGTCAAATTATAATATTTATTAGTGTGTCCCCTTTGAAAATACTCCAAACGATCCTGCTCACAAGCATTAATAAACAAATTCATGGAAGGAGTAAAAGGGGGCATGTAACTGCTGGGCTGTCTCAAAGTTGAATCATTAGTATTAACTGCACCAAACATATTACGTAGGGCTAAACCCCTGCAATAAATCATAAGGTCCATCACTATCTTGTGATAGACACTATCCCTACTAGGAACAAATGAGAGACTCTTATTAAGTACATACAACTCATCTGTGGTCAAGCAATGTGCAGATAGATTAAAAACAATATTAGTATTAACATACTGAGTCATTCCATATTCCTTCGTTTCTTTTGTGGGTCCCTGCCTTCGCTCAATGAGCGCTTCCAGGACCCCTTCTTCTTCACAGGAACAGGTAACATGTTCAGAAAATGCCGTTCTGTTGTTAAGTTTTTTGGTCGAGCCCCCAAACGACTGCTATCTGCTGTTAAATCTGCATCAAGGACAGGCAATTTATTCAAGGTAGTCGCTGAGTCAACATTAGTTAATTCAGCTAAATGATCTGGTTTTCCAGTCAGTTGTTCAGTTACGTTAGCCGTTGATGAAGGAATTGCTGAGCCAAGAGTAACATTCGATGAACCTGGGCCAGGAGTAACCTCCGATAAATGCGTGATGTCATCAGCGTCTTGTACGTCGGCTCGTAGCTTACCAATGCGTATAGCCAAGCCACTGGTATTGTTTAATTCTGCTTCCTTCACACAATGTTCCGTATTAGAGGGTGCAACGCTACTAGGTTTAGGTGCTGACTTAGATGAATAATTCATTGTGGTATGGCCTTGCGTCGCTGGAGCAAACCTGGATCTGGGCCAAACAAAGATGTTACCATTGGAGAAATCTTCGTGATCTCTCCTAAGTTTACTCATTTTTAATGTCTGTAATTTAGCATCATTCTCTGAAAGAGATTTATAAACCCCTTCCAAGTGCTCCTTATATGTAGCACCTGTAAAATCATTGCTCAGTTTGTCCTGTAGGTTCTCTATCTCGGATTTGAGTGCAGTTACTTCTGGTGCAAAAAATCCATTCAGCAGTTCCATGTATTGAAAACTCGTCTTAATATTAATAAGCTGCCATTTTGCCAATAATTCTGGGTATCGTTCCCCTTGGGTGGGCATACACAGAACCCTCATGCCCCGAGGAACAATACCATACTGTAGACATGCTTCTAGATGATAGGTTTGCCATTGAAGGCGCTGCAGTCTTCCCATTTTATAATTAAAATCCCTCAAAAGTTCATCAAAATTCTTGTCCACCAAAACTGGAGTGGAGGTACTCAAACCATGATCTGAACAACTGACTGGAAAACCAGATCATTTAGCTGAATTAACTGACTCAGCGACTACCTTGAATAAATTGCCTGTCCTTGATGCAGATTTAACAGCAGATAGCAGTCGTTTGGGGGCTCGACCAAAAAACTTAATAGCAGAACGGCATTTTCTGAGCGTGTTACCTGTTCCTGTGAAGAAGAAGGGGTCCTGGAAGCGCTCATTGAGCGAAGGCAGGGACCCACAAAAGAAACGAAGGAATATGGAATGACTCAGTATGTTAATACTAATATCGTTTTTAATCTATCTGCACATTGCTTGACCACAGATGAGTTGTATGTACTTAATAAGGGTCTCCCATTTGTTCCTAGTAGGGATAGTGTCTATCACGAGATAGTGATGGACCTTATGATTTATTGCAGGGGTTTAGCCTTACGTAATATGTTTGGTGCAGTTAATACTAATGATTCAACTTTGAGACAGCCCAGCAGTTACATGCCCCCTTTTACTCCTTCCATGAATTTGTTTATTAATGCTTGTGAGCAGGATCTTTTGGAGTATTTTCAAAGGGGACACACTAATAAATATTATAATTTGACTATTGAACAGAGAAAAGCACTACAGGGGTTAATTGAAAATAATGAGATAACCATAAAAATGGCAGATAAAGGGGGAGCAGTAGTGGTCCTTGATACTAGTTACTATCAAAGCAAGATTGCTGAGCTACTATCAGATGTTTCAACCTACATTCCTATCAATCCTGTTATGGTTAAGAATTTGGTTGATAAAGTCCATAATAGTTTAGAGCTTTTACTGCATGACATGGTTATAGATGAAGAACTGTATAAATTCCTTAAGATTGAAGGAGTGGTTACCCCCCTTTTTAAAGGATTACCAAAAATACACAAATCCCTGTTAGAACCGCCTTTAAGCCCCATAGTGTCGGGTCAAAAATGGGTGACTGAGAATGTTTCCATATGGTTAGAAACAGTCCTAAGACCATATGTGGACAGTATGAACAATGTTCTAAGGGACACTGGAGATTTTCTAAAGGCATTGGGAGAGGTAGATAGAATTACACCTAGGGCTAACTATCTCATGGTGACTCTGGATGTACAGAGTCTGTTTACAGTTATTAATAATGAATATGGTGTTTCAGCAGTTGGATGTTTATAGAAGGATAGAGGAGCTAGTGACTCACAGATTGATCTTGTAAAAACCATGTTGATTTTGGTACTTGAGAACAATGCTTTTTTGGGTTTACAACAACTATACAGACAGGCACAGGGTGTTGCCATGGGCACACCTTGTGCCAATACATACGCAAATCTTGTGCTTTCCTTTTGGGAAAATCAGTTTATTCTCAGCAATACAACCTGGCTATCGTCCATTAAATTATATAAGAGGTTTGTGGACGATGTTTTTATTTTGTGGGAGGGGGAGCCAGCCCGATTGGATGAGTTTATATCTTTCCTACATTCTACTACCACGTTTTTCAGATTCACTAAAAGCACTTCTTATACTCAGTTAGATTTCTTGGATGTTTCTGTAGAACAAACTGATGCAGGTTTTTCTACGAGTATATATAGGAAGGAGTGTTGGAAAAACACTCTCCTTTCATTTGATAGCATGCACCCACGCTATACCTTCCCCAACATTGTAGAAGGACAACTAGGCAGGATTTCTAGAATACGTACTGAAGATTCTTGTTTTGAAGGGGAAATGGGTAAACTGAGGGTTTTTTTTCAAGAGAGAGGTTATAGGCAAGAAATGGTGAATAAGGTTGTTGATAGTAGCAAACATAAGAGGAGGCATGAGTATATACCTTGGTTGCATTGTTCAATTGATGAGCATGTGTTAATTCCCAAAGAAGGTACCAATAGTTCTAAACACAAAGTGATGTCTACATATAGTAGCAACATTAGAGATATAGGTGAAATAGTTAAAAAGAACTGGAATGTTCTGGTCAGTGATGATAGGATTAGGAATCTAGTAGGACCTAGCCCCTGTTTTGCATATAAGAAGAATAAAAGCCTAAAAGATCTGTTGTGTGGAGAACATCCTAATAAAAAACTGAATTTTAAGTCACAAGCAGGCACTGTGCCATGTGGCATGTGCAAGGCTTGCGTTCATATTAATAAGGACCCTACTTTTCTACATCCAGTCACAGGAAGAACTTTTTCTTTAAAAGCTAGGGCTACTTGCAGAACGAAGGACATTGTTTATTTGGCAAATTGTGGCTCCTGCCCGAGCTTTTATGTGGACAAAACCACCAATATGTTTAAAGTTAGAATTTTACAGCATTTATCTGCCATTAGGAATAATGATCAGCACAATGCCCTATTTAGACATATCCAAGATAACCCCACGCATAGCTTTAGTTTTAGGGCAATAGTTAACGTTAGCTTGGGGAGAAGGGGAGGTGACATCAAACAACTTACTGAATTAATTGAGTCTAAATGGATTATAGAACTTATGGCCCATAGGGGGCCTGGTCTTAATGATGTCATCCCAGTGAAACCCACCCTAAAAAATAGGCGGGTGTTTTACTAGTTGCTGATTGGAAGATTGTATGTTTAAATTGTGTGCTTTGCTGTTTGTTTTTCATCTGATGAAGGGTTACCACCCGAAAGCGCTCATCTGTTTTTGTACTTGTTTTTTATTAAAGTTTTTATTCTACTATTCCGTGGCATCCAGCGGTGTTCTTCCAGGATTTTTTTGCTTTGAATGTGAACAATGTTACCTACACTGAGGCTGAAGATATAGCTAACTGACTAGCTAATAAATTTAGTTCTAACTTTACCCCTCTCTCCCCTCCATCTGTCCCTCAAGATATACCTGAACCTGGCCCACCTCCAGCTATCACACAAGACCAAGTCCTAAAAGTGCTATCAAAAGCTAAAAATACTGCATTGATGGGTCCTGATAATATTCCTGGATCTATTTTAAATAGCATGAAGCACAAATTAGTCACACCCAACAACATGAAGCACAATTTATTCACTCCCGTAACAACACTGTTCAATCTCAGCCTCCATACAGGTTTTATACCAGGTGAATGGAGAACAGCTACAGTCATTTCCCCCTATATAAAAAAAGGACCTTCCACTGAGGCAGGTAGTTACAGACCCATAACTCTGGCCAGCCTCATACGCAAAGACATGGAAAGACTTCTCATGGAAATAATCAATGAGGACATAGGGAACCTCCAAACACTGGATTCATCTTAGTTTGGCTTCATCAAGGGCAGGTCATGCTTACTCAGTCTTTTTGATTCTTTTTTTGAAAAGGTCACCCAAGCAGTGGATGAAGGCAAAATGGTACAAACTGCATAACGTGACCTGGGCAAAGCTTTTCACATAATTCCCCATATAGGCATACTAAATAAACTCAGAATAAACCCCTACCTTACCCATTGGATTGCCAGCTAGCTCACACATAGGACACAGTGACCAATGGAGTCCCCCAGGGTTCTCTGCTGAGACCATTCCTGTTTGACATCTATTTTTCAAAAGTAAAAGCCAGCACCAAAGGGCTTGTGGCTGGTTAAGTCTGCAGATGACTGTCCACTGGGCACAGTCATTGAATCCCCAAATGACTTAGCCATCCTGCATGAAGGTTAGTCTCAAATAAATAACTGGTGTCAAAAGCATGGTCCGAAACTAAATGCTAAAAAATGCATTATTGTATTTTTTGAGAAGTCGTTTAACCCAGGGAACTACCAAATTGATAATGTGCTTCTATGAGTTGACCCAGTTGTTCAGGATTTGGAAACTTATGTGGACAGTGACCTAACTTTTAACCAAAATGTGGGTATTATTGTAAGGAAGTCCTTCAGATCTAGGGATATCATTGTTCCTCTTACTCAGCCCTCATTAGGCCAGTCATCAGATATAATACCCACTTTATCATGTATCTGTCCAGACACATGCAACAACTGGAACACCCACAGAGATACCTTACTAAAAGGATACAAATCTTGAACAACACATCCTACATGGAACACTCCAAAGCTCTGTCACTATACTCTGTATCCTACAGAGTGCTAAGACATGACGTGTTTGTATATAAATCAAATCTTAAAGTGTGTGTGTGTCAGCTACTTGGGCAGGGACATGAAGCACTGGTTGGACAGAGAGGGTGCTGGCAGTTTTAGCTTGACCACTAGTCATAGATCTGGACCCTATAGCTGTGCCATTGGGGAGTCTTACTAGGGATTTGGAGAGAAAGGGAGAAACCAGCCCCAGACTGACTGTGATCTCTGTGTGCTCTTAAGGGAAATTGCACTTTACTGTGTGTGTACTTGTTATCCCCCCAATGTGCATACCCCTCACTGGTGCTAGATGTGAGGATTGAGGCTCCTTGATTACTAGGCCAGTGCGCAGGCGTCACAACCTCAATAATATGCTTGAGTTTAGCAAGACTGCTGTTAAGCAACTATTTTTGGATAATAACACTAATTAACAAAATCTTTTAGCACTATTACTCAAGCAACAAAAAGTAGAAAGGGCTGTCACAAAGCTTAGGGAGCCTATAACAAGGAAGGTAACGAGATCTTGTAAAGGCATTAGAAATATTTTGGAAATTCTATGAAAGTCTGCATAAAGCAGAGAAATATGGAAATCAAGAAAAGATACAAATGGAATGTTTATGGAATAATTAAATCTGCCAAGGTTAGAGGTAGATGAGGCTCGATTACTAGTAGTTAGGATAGGAGGAGATGCAATAAAAATTGTAACGTATTACCAATGTAAAAGTCCCCAGGAATAGATGGTATTCCTATGGAAGTTTGAAAGCTGGGAGGGAAAAATGATAAATATCTGGAAGATTTTTAACAGCATTTTAAGAGGAGAAGTACCAACATCCTGGAAGAAAGCAGTAGTAACTGTAATGCCTAAAGAGTGTAACGATCCATCAGATCCAGATTTATACAGGCCCATTTCAATATTAAACCATGATTATAAAGTGTTTGTGTCTGTAATGGCTAAAAGAATGGCAAAAGTAATACCAAATCTGATAGATATGGATCAGTGTGGTTTTGTGGCAGGGAGATAAACATTTACAACATTAACAGAACATTGCTGATACAGATGGAAGCAGAATGATATAGATAAAGCATTTGACAGAGTAAACTGTGACTTTATGAGCAGGGCAATGAAAGTATTTGCATTCCCTGTAAAAAGTACAAGGTTGATTAGGACATATGAGGGATAAGAAGTAAAGTGGGTGGGGACCTCTCTGATAATTTCTGCTTGAGCAGAGGAACCAGGCAAGGTTGTCCTCTTTCACCTTTTTTACTTGCATTACATTTAGAACCATTGGCAAAGAAAATAAGGGACTCAGAAATTCAAGGATATAATTGGTATGGTAGTCAAGAAAAGCTTACTGTATTTGCAGACAATATTATTTTATACGTGACAAAACCAGAAAGAGACATTACAGTCTTGTGGAATATTTTGAGACCATTTCAAAACTTTTCAGGATACAAAATTAATGAAGGTAAAACAAAGGTAATAGCGGTAAATTATGTACCCACATATGAATTGGTTCACCAACATCTGTATTTATGGAGACACAATAAAATGAAGTATTTAGTAGTATGGATTCAAAATGATTCTGGTGTGGCAGCTAAAGATATGTGGGAAGAGACTAAAAAAAAAAAGATAATACAAAAACTGAGAAAAATGGAAGCTTTGTTATATGGATATGGATAGTAAGATACAAGCAGATAAAATGTTTTTAGTCCCATTCTTTTTATACACAGGTCAGACATATTTTTATCAACCAGAGGAGAAGTTGTGGATAGCAATTAATAGAGCTGAAGGACTTCATCTGGGAGTGGAAGATGGCAAGAGTCAAGTGGGATAATCTGATTCTTCCAGTAGAACAGGGAGAATTGGGATTACCTGATTTAAAAGGGTATTTCAGAGTTACACAGTTAAGGCTCGAATACATAGTGCAAGCAAACAATTATAATTTAAAGTGGAAAGGGAAATGGGGGGGCTCAAGAAACAAGGAGAGACTGGGAATTTGGATGCAGGTCTTTAAGAAGAATAACAATAATCATACAACATTTCATATCTATAATATTCTGCAGAAAGTAGCCTAAGAACTAAGCCAACACAAGAATGGAGAAAGGAGATTCTGCCGATAGGAATGACTGCAATTAGGGATATAGACAATAGGCAAGAGGAAACTGGAATTTATTGGAAAAAATGGCAAAGGAACCAAGGTGTTGGGAGCAAATAACTAGAGAGAGAAAGATGATAGAATGGGAAGATGCCAAGAATTTATTTGGACTGCAGTTTAGGGATTGCCTTCCCTATCAAGGATTGATATTAGAGTATAGGTGAAGAGAAAGAAATAGGGGGCTCCTAAAAGAAACACCAGCACTGGTACAAGTTTTAGTAGAATCTGGAATAGAAGCTGCCATTAAAAATGAATAATTAGTACAGCATATAAAATATTGCATGATAATTATAAGAATCAATCAAAGGAGGTTAGAAAGTATTATGAAGAGACATTGGATAAGCAATTCACAAAGAAACAATGGGAGGATATCTGTATGTTTCCCAAATATGCAACAAAATCTAGAAGATTTAGGATTTTTGCTTGGAAATGTTTACATATATAATGTACCCCAAGTAGACTCTAGAGAATTTTTCAATTTTTCCTCAGGTAGACAGCAAATGTTGGAGGTGTGACTGGGAAGAAAGAGGTAATGGGAAATATATTTTCTGTGATTTGGTGAGTTGGTGGACTTTAAGGATTTCCTGCAGGATGCACTGTCGGAGATGCTGGGTGGGCAGATTGGTGTGATGAGGGAGATGATTTTTGATGAGCTATGATACAGAATCAGAATTGCCTACACATGGTAAGGTCTTGTTATGTCTAATTATAGTGGCTGCCAAAAAAACAATTACTAGAAAATGGAAATCAATATTTAAACCAACTATACTAGAAGTAGTGAATATAGTATCAAAATAAAACAACTGAAATTGAGATCTTTAGTAAAGGGTAGCAGCAAACTACATACGAGAAATGGGAATTGTGGGAAGAAACTAGGATTGTGTGAGTGTGGTTTGTTTCCATTTATATAAATGCATGATTGCCTATGATGTAAGTTGTGTCTTTCAACTTATCCCGGTTAGGGGTCGCCACAGCGGAACACAGGTCCGCTAACTTTTTGGTAGTGGATTTTTAAGTGCCGAGTTACCAGCCCTGATGCACAACCTTCAACAAAGGCACACCCATTCATGCATGCCTCCACACAGACGACGCTCTAGCTGAGAATCGAACGCGACAACGTCTTGCTGTGAGGTGACAACGCTACCACAGCACCACTACCGCGGGTCATTGCCTATGTTGTAAGTGATGGTGTAATAAATATGCTTCTTGTTTAAAAAAAAGAGGGCAGGAATTGAATATTAAGTATAATGTTTGTAAATGTGAACTTGTTAATACAGTTTGATTACTTTTATATAAGTGTAAATTTGCCTATGTCACAAGTGATAGATAATTCAATATAGGTGTTTAAAAAAAACAATGTCAAGAGGCAGGCGTAGATTCAAGTTGCTGCATCCAGCTGTATTAACAATATTTTTTACTGGAGGATCAAAGTAATTTTTTGATGGAGAGCAGGCTAAGGGGAAATACAAAAGTTTGTTCAACAAAGGGTGAGCCATCAAACAGAAAATGACTCTGCTTCTCATTCTTCTGATGGTAAGGCTCATAGAGAGACTTTGCCAGTGAAACCTTTTCCAATTTCCAAAGGAAAATGCTTGAGAGTCAAAAAAAAAAAAAAAAAAAAAAAAGCATAAGGGTTGACTAGAAGAACTGAGAGTGCCTTGGACTTGAAGCAAAGTCTGGGGTTGGGAGATAAAGATGAATTGAAAGACCAGCAACACTGAAATTAGTGAATAAATGTAGGACTATAAAGCATCAATCACATTTATGAAATATGGCTTTATAAGAAAAGTGTCTGAGAAAGACTCAGTTTTTGTTGACTTTGTTAAACTTTTTTAAATTATCACGTATGACAAAGGCAATCATACATTTATATAAATGAAAACAAACCATATTGACATAATCTTAGTTGCAAGCATTATACATCACAAACCATGTTGACAAATATTATATATCACTTCAACTCGACCTAGTCATTGTCAAACACTATATAGCTTATTCAAATCCTGCCTTCTTTTAAACCTTTTTATCTTCTCCTACCCTCTTCTAAAGATCCAAATTCCAGTTGTTTTATCTCTGTTACTATATTCACTACTTCTAGTACAGTTGGCTTATACTTTGATTTCCATTTCCTAGTAATTGCTTTTCTGGCAGCCATCATACTTAGAATTAGCAAGGCCTCACTATATTTAGACAATTCTAATTCTGTATCATAGCTCAGAAAAATTATTTCCCTAGATACACTAATTTGCTCACCCAGTATCTCTGATACAGTAGTCTGCAGGTCTGCCAACTAAGTACACTCCCAGAAAATATGTTCCCAATTATCTCTTTCTTCCCCATAACACTTCCAACATTTGCTGTCTACCTGAAGAACAATTCTCTGGAGTCTACTTGGGCTATAAAATATCTCTGTATTTATGCAAACATTTCCAATCAAAAATCCTATATCTTCTAGATTTTGTTGCATATTTGGGAGATATACATATATCCCCCATTGTTTTTTTTCTTTTCTAACCTCCTCTGATAAATTCTTATAGTTATCATGCAATATTGCATATGCTCTATTAATTACTCCTATTTTAACAGCAGATTCTGTTCTAGATTCTACTAAAAACTCAATCAGTGCTGGACTTTAATTTAGGAACCCTGTATTTCTTTCTCTTTACCTATACTCTGATATCAATCATTGATAGGGAAGGCAGTCTCTAACCTGCAGTCCAAATAAATGTTGGCATCTTCTCATTCTATTACCTTTCCAACTCTAGTTATTTGCTCTCACTATCTTGGTTCCTTTGCCAGTTTTCTCCAATAAATTCCAACCCCCTTTCACCTATTATCTGTATTTCTAATTGCAGGCATCCCTATTGGCAGAAAGTCCTTTCTCCATTCTCTCATGATGGCTTAGTTCTTACAATACTTTCTGCTACTTTATGAATGTAATATTCTGTATGATTATTTAGTCTCCTTAGAGATCTGCAACCAAAATCCCAGTTTCTCCTTATTTCTTAGCACACTTTGAATTATACAGTTATACATTTCTGCTTGTGCTATGTGTAGAAGCCTTAACTGTGTAGCTCTGAAATACCACTTCATTTAATTTAATATTACCATGAGTTTCACCACAGTGTATTGTATTGTGTGAGCTGACAAAGCACTTTTGGGAAAATTTTCCTCCATTTCTCCATTGTGGTGCAGCTGTGGAGTTGGTATATATTACTTAGCACCTCCCCACATGGGTGGTACAGGAGTGTTTTTCCCCTAGAAAAAAAAGTTTGTGTGTCTGTGTTTTAGTAATGTTTTTGATTCACCAGTTTTGATATTTAATTTTCTGAAAGCATAAGTCAAACAAATGTGCTTAGGTCACTCACAGGTAAACCATTTTAATAAGGCCATGAAAGTAAGGCAACTAAAAGCTGTACAATTTTTTTTTCATTTGAAAATAACTAGCATAAATTGGAAAAAAAACTTTAGGCACACAATTACAAAAAGACCCAAACATGAAAGAAGGAAGGTAGAAGCTTCTGGAAAGAGGTAAATCTAACATTGACGAAATGGGTTTGATGTTAGAGTTTATCTTCTCTGAGTCACACACTCATTGATGCACACACATCTGTAGTAGCACAGGTTGTGATATTACATATCAAGTACACACACACACACACACACACACACACACACACACACACACACACACACACACACACACACACACACACACACACACACACACACACACACACACATTCTCTGCACTATTTATTTTCTTACTATTCACACAATTTAGATCTCAATCCTTATATTACTAGTAAAAAAGAATCGCTGCTGTCAAATGCACTTTAAATATTCCCTGACTATATTTCCAAATATAAGATAAGAGAATAAGGAGGTTTCTTGTAAAAATAGTGGTAGAATTAATTTTGGTGCCCAGTGGGTGGCTAGAGTTTCATTTGTGATTTTTCTTGAACAAATGTCTGGAATTAGTTTCCTGGTGGTAATTCTGCATTTTAGTGCATTTTAAGTCATGCAGAGGCAAGAATCATCCCTAGTTAAGGGTTTCTCATCACATTCTAGTTGCCAGTTTCTGTGGGGGACTTAAAGTTGAATCCTAGGAGATGAATATCTCTTGCTCCCCCCTTGAATGGTGCATCTCAAGGTAGTTGGTCTGCCTTTCCCCCATTTAATCTACTTAGTCCAGAGCCCATTCAGCTTGATAACAGGGAAACTGCCCTTTTAGTAAATTGGTTGTAGAGTTGGGATTTTAGAGTATTGTAGCTTTAGGCTAAATTTTCTAAGATCATACCATCCCCACAGTCCATCTGGACTGGTCGAGTCTGGTAGTGAAAGAGTTGCTGGGTGATCTTATATCAGGGAGTAAGGCTCTGATGTGGAATTGGGTGTGTTTTTACTTTTGGGAGTTAGAGGCACTGGTGTAAGATTTCACCAGTAGAGATCTTTGTTGGATGCCAGGGCCTGACCCAGGATAGGTATCTAATTCCATTTATGTCCTGACTGTCCCAATTTTCCTCAACTGCAAATCACACATCTATACAAGCCTTGTTTCTTGAGGCCTCCAAAGCCAATGGGATTAGACCTCCAGGCTCTCTTCCCTTTTGCCTCTCCTGGGGGTTAGTAGAGAGGCATTTACCAGCTTATAGGAACTAGTTTGCTTTAAAGTGGTTTTGTGGTGGAAGACGTCTTGTTACTTATGCACAGCCACAGGACAAGGCTTTGTCATCACTGCATTCTCCTGTCATTCTCCTACAGAAGCCAGCCTTTGTTGGTATCAGAGAAGCTAAGAGACACCCTAGCTGTGCTGATGCAGCCAACAGGAGAGAGGATTCCTTGTCCTTTGACAGAATGGAGTGAGAATTTTTCAAAGCATCCTAACGGTGATTTCCATGCAGTCTTAGTGGGCTTTCAGTGTTCCCTGAGCCTACACCCCATTCATTCTCAGCTGACAAACAGGATTATCTTTGAGGGTGACAGAACAGCCAAGAAATGTATATCCATCTGCTACTTTGGGTCTTAAGAGTCTTCATTAGCATCTTATACCACACCTGCTCAGGCCCTATGCTATCCAGTTAGAGGTAGCTCTAGCGGTGTTCGAGGCTGTACCATAGTCTGAGATCAGAGTTGGTGTGTCTTTCAGTGTTACTATTAACAGACACACCATAGTCATTGCTTAGTGTTTACCTTAGTAAGAGTGAGGATGTGTGCCTGTTGCAGATGTCATGGCTGCAGGCATTCCCCTAGAGACAGTTTAGGAGCCTCCTGCTTAACATTTTTTTGACAGGAGTAGACATTTTTGGCATAAGCTTCAGTCCTTGCTAGATGCCTTCCTTAACAGTAGGTAGGTCTCCTCTTCATTGGGTTTTCTGTCTTCTCATCAGCTTTTTTCTTGCTCTTCTAGTAGAAAGTGCAGGCCTCTAAAGTGCCCTAGGCTGAAGCTCAAGTATATCCTTCTTGCCTTTGCCCCTGTACTAGCAGGTCTCTCTTATGGATCTATTACTGGTCAATGACCCAGTAGGGCCAATCTCTAGTATCACAGGGAAAGCTGGCTCAACAGATGATCTTCCTAAGAGTACTTATCTATTTGAAGTCCAGAAGGTGCATGAGTCTCTCATCTTTAGTCCCCCTCTGCAGCTTTTGTTTTTATATTCCTCCCCAACACTTTGTGAGAGAGCTGCAGAGTAGACTCAGACTTCATCACTTTCTGAGGGGGATGAGGTTTCTCTTTTTCCTAGAAAAGACAGAGAGGGTGTTGCCCCTCCTTCCTATCAGTCTAGGATTCAGATTTCCTGACCTTTAAGACCTTGGACCTTCTTTACAATACATGGGGCCTGGGTCACACCCCTATCCCTCAGGGGAATGGGTAGCTCATGTTCCCTTTCAGTTTCTTGATGAGCTCCTTCATGGATTGAGAGGACAGGGAAGGCCTTTGTTCTACAACTATCCAAGCATTTGTCCTTGAGCTAAAGCCTAGTAGGAAGAGAGACAGTATCATAGCACCCCTTTATTTTGCTGTAGGTTGCCCTTGTCTACTGCATGGTACAGTACCAGTTCCTATTGTAATGATACTAGTCCACCTTATGCTCATACCTGCATGACCTCAGAATAGTGGAGACATAGTACTGCCTTGCTGTTTGGATCACATGAGGAGTCATATGATCTTGAATCCATTGTCAATGAGAACGATAAGTATAGAGAGTTCACCTGTCCTGGATAATCCCTATTTCAGTGATATGATTGGACCCCAATGCCTTATAAATTGGATGCAAGTTTCAAGAAAAGAAGCCCAAGGAACCTTAGGTTATCCCACCCTTAGAGATACCCATTAGTGTTGGTATCAGAGCAATTTATGAGACACCCCAACTTTCTCAAAACAGGATAATGCCCTTTACCCATTATCTGCAAGTGAGTAGACCATCTTACTATATAATATCACATTACTAATCCCTTTGGGATCTTCTCTGCCCAGTATAGGGCCACAGACTACATGCAACAGTTTGCTTTAATGCTACCTGGCAAGGAGTCCAGTAATTTGGACAGGTGCAGCAAGACAGTTTATTTCTGTGCAGCATTGGAGCTTATTAGGACCCTCAAGTATTCATTTCACTTGTCTCAGTTTCAGGCATATCCTGTTAGGAAGGCCTTGATAAAACTGATGAGCTCCCTAAATTTGGGCTCAAGTGGAATTTTCATACCTTGTCCATGGCCAATACTGTGGTATACTAGGTGATCCAATGAAACAACTTTATCTGCACTGATGCTTTGATTAGGATGGTGGAACTCAGAAACAAGATCCTGAATATTCTTTTTTGGCAACAGTTCTACAGCCAGCCTAGCCAAGACCTAATCAAGGAGGAAGCAGGCCCTCACCTTTGTAGTGTGTGTGTCTGTGTTCCCACTCATACATTGCCATGCCTTTCTTTACTAGACCTGGCCAATCTCAAAAGACGAACAAACCTTTTTGTCTTTAACAAGAGGGTCCATAAGTGTCACTTAGTTCTAATACTGATGAAGTCCTCCAGATTGATAACTCCTCCAGTTTCCCAGACACAGTTATGATTGCTGTCTGAAACTGCTCATGAGAGAGTCTGTACTCTGAGTTTTCTCTGGGTGGGAGAACAGTAACAAAGAACCTGTGAATCCTTAATGTGGTCACCTTAATTTATATTCTACAATTCATAGTACTTACCCAGAAAGAGCTGTGATGTTAATTTCAATGTAGGTCTTAGAGGAGGCTTAGACTCCACTGATAAAAGGAGCCATAGGGGTTCTTCTAGTGTTTAGAGAAGAATATGGATTTTACTTCCATATTGTCCTGGTCCCAAACAGGATAAGCAATGGCTGTCCCATGTTGGACCTCAGTGGCTTCAGACTGAACAACCAGTACTTTTGGATTCCTGATGATCACCCTGCAAGGCTTCTAGATGACTGAATGATGTCACAGGACACAATGGACACATTTTGCCATAGCAATATTTAGTTTGACTAGTAGACTCTTCTGGTTTGCTCTAGGTGGGCATCACTTCCACAATAAAAGTGTTGCCATTTTGGCTTTCCTCAGCTCTCAGAGTCTTTAACAGAGTGTTGTCTGCACTGAAAGAGTTGTTGCAGGAGAATGGACTTCTGATGTTCCCTTACCTGGATAACTAGTTTCTTGTTGCCCATTTAGGGAATGAAGACAGCTGTCTTTTGAGTACTGTCATAAATGCAATCCATAGGGTAATCATAACTTAGTTCCCCTGTCCGATTCAAAGGTTCAGAGAAGGTCCTTTGTTAGGGTGGCGTTAGACAGCCTCTGGTATTGAATATTGCTACCACTGGATAGGGCTCAGGAGGTCATGATGTTAGAGGGTGAGGACACAGAGTAGGATTCAGACTCAGACTGTGCTGCAACTTCTTGGCTTTATGGCACTGACAGTCTTCATGAACCATTGAGATATCTATGGATTTGAGTTTTGCAGTGGACCATGAAGGAGTCAATGGTTTTGAAGCCACCATACACTCACAGCCTTATTATTTTTTTAACCAACTTTATTCAGGCAACCACAACACTTTAACAATGTTGTATAGAATCGGTCTGTACGATAAACATACAAGGTTCTCCCAGCAGCTGTCTAGTTTCACCAGTAATAAGCAGAACAAGTTTTTTTTCTATCATACAGCAGGCATCAGTCCAGATCTAGGAGTTACATTTCTAGCCACACTTCTATCACTGCTATCCTTTTATAAAGTTGCAACTACTTACATATAATCCCCCTCAGGGAAGAGGAATAAAAATAATCTTTCTCGCTTTTTTGCATGTATCTACATATGATGAAAACATTCAAGATCCTTCTGGATTTGGAAGGCATTAGGTACGACCAAATAACTTGAACGTCCATTTCACTGACACAATGCAATACATCAAGTCCCATTTTGTTACAGTCTGCAGAAATACATCTGGAGAACAAGAACAAGATGACATTCATGTGAAGTGCGAACCTACAGGATTGTAAGAGACGTCATTGTTTTACTTCTTTACTTCTATGAAGAGGTAGGTGTTACATACGTTGACCCTTAGAATTGGAAACTCCTTCTCAAAATATACACATTTTCAAGGGAATTTTTATGGCAGCATGGACAGTCTTTTGTCAAGGAATTGTACATATTTTCTCATGAGTTGAGCAATATTTGATCCTTCTTTTCTTATATTCCTTTTCCCATTCTCTCATTGAGAAGCTTTCACTACTAACCTATACTTAGCGAAGCTGCTAATCTAATACAAGTGTCATTTCCTCCCTGTGGTTGCTTGTCTTTTTCAGCTCTGTTTATCTCACTCTATACATCCCTCATCTTTTTCCTACCATTTTCAGCATATTCCTTTCTTCTCCTTTCCTGCCAAATTGTTCCATTAATTGTCTGAGCCCTGTTTCTGTTGGAGGAGTTACTTGCTTCCACTTCCTTATTATATTTTTGCAAACCATCATTAAAACCCTCATTCATTATTTTGTTCTCCTGCTTAACCACTCTGCTGTACCACAACAAGTAAATTATTTACTGACTATCCCTTTTTCTGGGACTATCTGATGTACCATTTGCTACACCTGTAATCTATAGCCTGCCAACTTTTCACAAGATCAAAATATATGTGCCCATGTGCACCTTTCCTCCCTACATCTCTAATATATACCACCTAGATTTGGAAAAATCCTAGTCAGTTTTACTGGTGTATAGAAATATTTGCGTGAACATTTCCAAGCCAATATTTTAAACTTGCATATCTTGGTCATTCCAGCATCATTCACCACTCCTCTTGCTCTATATCTTCCTGTAGTTCTTTCTTCACTTTTTCCTTTGTTCCTGTGTCTGTCTACCTCATCTTTTCTGGAACTGTCTTCTCACTTTATCAGTCAATACTGTTGTGTTTCTCCTCTCCATCCTTTATACCTATATTGCCTTTATTAGTTCTGTTTCCCATCCTGCTCTGGAACCCCCCCCCCTTTCTTTTACTTTGTTCCATTTATTTACAGCCCTTTGATATTCCCATACTAAGTTCTCTCCTAACTGAAATTTCTCTCTTATCTACCTCCCCATCTGACCCTCTTAGTAATATTTGAGACCAAAGTCTGCCCTTGCTTGTTTCCTCTTCACCTCCCATGTTACTGACTGGCTTATTCTTTCCTTAGTCCATCTATGGGAATAATTCTCTCTCTCCATTTTGATATTTCTTAGCTCTACCAGTGAGGTTTAAAGACCATCTATGATTCTTTTGTCCGCAGTAGCTGCAAGTCCCTGCTGGGCATCTCTAAAAAGGTTTCCAATATGTCTTGCCTTTTCCTCAAACTTTTATTTCTTTTCCATTACACTGTCCCAGTCCCCAGTGCCTCATGTCCATGCCAGGTCAACCTGCATCCCTCTACTGCCCTAATCATGGATCTTAAGGGTAGCCTGGGGGCTCATATGTCTCTGCTGCTGTTGGGTGGGGGGTTATTTTATAGGCCCTACCCATTTTTCTCTTTCCCCATCTCCACACTCGCTGGTTGCATATGAGGATACCTCCCCTATTCGGCTCATGCATCCCCTTAGGGAGATTCACCAGTGAGCACCCTCCCCTAGTATGGACATGCCCATCCCTTCCTGACAATCCACTAGTTGCCCAAGCCGCTAATCGAACCCAGTCTTGCTGGTCCAATATTAGGGCTTTATCCCTCTATTCCATCGAAATGGCCCTATGTCTACTAGTTTTAATAAATTCACCATAATAAATACTTGTAATGTGACTTTTATGTCTAGGTTTCACAAGCCCATTCTGACTTTGTTTTTATTACTGTTTACAATGCCACCCTTGATCTTCCTCCTTCCCAGAAGTAATCATCAAATTTTTGCTTTGCCTTTTTCAGTTGGATTGGGGTAATCTCTAGAAAGCTTGCACTGGATGACAGAAATTGTGGGAGTATACATATTTGTGGTACTTGTACTCTCTGGTCAATATTCAATCTTTATTGTTTTCCACCTTTGATATATCTTTATTATAGACTTTATTAGTTTCAAGTATGTTTTCCTTCATTGTGCATTTAAACCATATTCCCAAATACTTAATTTCCTCTTTCCATATTACTTCATTAATCCACCTTTTCTTTTCTTCTTTCCATATTACTTCATTACTCCACCTTTCTCTGTCCCTATCCTGAATGTTCATTGCTATTACTTGTGTTTTTTTGTATTTACTCTATATCTCAATTTCCTTTCAAATTAACTTAAAGATTCTCACAGTACTTTCATGTCTTCCTCTGAGAGAATTAGGATTAATGATGTCATTTGCACCCCTCCCCTTATCTTCTTAGCCTATGGTTCCAAATAGATCCCAAACAATAATGGTGAGAGAGGGCACCCCTGCCTCATTCTCCTCTCTATAGTTACTCTTTATGATAACCTCACCCTAATTTTCACTATGTTGCCCCTCTACAACATGTTTTCAATACTTCAGTCCATTTCTTCTTCATCTCTGAGAGATAGTCTCATTCAAATCGATTAAATGTCTTTTTTGCATTTAATGAGACTACTGCTAACCCTGTTCACATTTTCTGTGTCCATTGGTCCATTGTAGTATCCAAAATGTACTCATCAGGTTATCAGCTGTCCTCTGTGTGCCAACCCCCCCCCCAACAAATCCAGTGTGCTCTCTGTGTATTATACTAAGTAATAGTAACTCAGTCTGTCTGCATGAAGCATTCATAGTCATAGCTTAATATTGAAATTTGTCTGTAAGAGGGTGGGAACAGTGGAGCCTTCCCTTTCTTATGAAATACTGATATTATTGCTTCCTCCCCCAACGGTCGAAGTGATTTGTGGCCCTTCATTAAATAGAGGTAACCATCTATCTATTGTTTTAGTTTTCATCAGCTCTGAGAATTCTATTGGACTCGGGGATCTCTCTCTTGCTTTTCTGTCCCAAGCACTCTGTATTTCCTACTTCTCCATTGGATGTATCAAACTTAATTTGTCCTCACTCTTGAGTTCCCTGGTAGACAGGGTCCTCTATTATTGTTGTCTTATTTCATTAACTTAAAATGTATTCCTTGCATACAGTTTATCATAATATTCAACAAATCCCTGTAATATTTCTTTGCATCCTTCCTAACCTGTTTCCATTAGTACTTTGTATCTTGCATATCACTCTGTCTTTTGTTCTCTAAGCCTTACTAACATTTTGTTTGCCATAGGATTATCACTAAACCATAATCTATCCCACTTTCTTATTCCATATCTTGCTGTCTTTCCCAGCATATTTGTTTTATTTCCTTTTCTCTCATGTGCCTTTCTCCTTTGTTTTTTGTTCATTCAATTATTCCATCACCTTTCTCCTATTAATATTTCACACACTTTGTCTCTCCCATAATCATGTTTGCATTTCCTCCCTAATATCTCTTTGTTTCTTTCCCATCTCTTCCGTCATTTCCTCCGTCTTCTATCACCTTCCCCATTACTTGTGGCAAACATTCTCTCTGTTTTTCATCTTTCTGCTCTAAGTAGGTTAGCATCTCTAGTTATTGTCCATTACCTTGTTTGCCTCTGCTTTTATTTCTACTCCTACCACTGCGTGATCTAGTAGTATGATTAGTTCTACCTCTACTGAGACTACACTATGCTTGTGTTTTATTATAATGTATCCTTTCTCAGTTCTAGACCAGGTATTATATCTATAGGAATGGTCTTTGGACCCTTCCTCACCTTGATCTTTTTTATCTATCCATTCTACTAGCTTTAGATAAACCCTTAAAAACCTGCCCTCCTTCATCAGTAGTTATCTTCTTCTTGGTCCTTCATCTACATTCTCCCTATTTATATACAGTCACCTATAACTATTCCCATCCCTCCATGGAATATTTATGATTTCTGCTAGCATGTCTCAGTGTTTACTATTTTTTTGTGGTGAGATATATACAGTCACTGTCAGCTTCTTTCCTTCTAGGCTATCTTTGACACCAGCAAATCTTCCTTTTGTATCCTCTTTTTTCCTGTCTATGTCCAGGGGGATTGCTTTCCTGCTTATCATTGTTGTATCTCTCTGCTTTTTCCCCTGCCATGAGGTGCTTCCTACTAAATTATATCTGTTCTATTAGCTTTTTATGTTCCTGTTGTGAGAGATGCATTTCTTGGAGGGCTAAGATCTGTGCTTTTGCCTGCCTTAGATATTCCATCACTCTCTGTTTTATTCTCTAAGACATACATATTCCATGATTTAATACCAGTTATAGGATTGCCCATTTCTTTTGTCGATTTCACTTACTTTTTACATCTATTGCGCGCATCTCTTTCATATGTCTACCTTTCCCGTACTTCATTTTTACTTTACTTCCTGCATTTACCATTCTCCTCTTACCCATGTCTCCAAAACTTCCTCTTTTACTGTTACCGCCCTTCTCCTCAACTATCTACATATTTAACTTCCAGCTCCAGAGTTTTAATCTTTTTGTTTCATATGGCTTGCCTCCTCACCTCTCCATCTGTCATTACAATGTCAATGTACTTACTGCTGTGTGCTGTCTGCTGCTTCCAGGTCCGTATTCGGATTCAGCATGCTCTTATTTCTACAGTCCTATCCACTCTTCACTTGTCTCTCTCTTTCTTCCCTTCCCCTGTCTCCCCAAAGTGATTTGTATGCATTGCATTTCTAATATCAACTTTATCAGGCTCCACTCATTTTGTGGCGTTTTCCTCTATCTCAATGCTTTCTTAATTTCTGAATTAATCTCTTTTTAAGTCCTTTATTCTCCTTTTCCCCAAGGTTTACTTTTTCAGTGGGAACACTGTGCCCCATTCTCCTCTTGGTTTGTTTGTTCTTCAATTAACTGCTCAACAAAGGTCTTTTCAGCACTCTCCCCATCGTCTTCATTCTTCCTCATTAGAATTTCACTTTTTATCTTTTCTGCTTCTCCTTTTACCTCACAGGCTACTCTCACCATTTTCCTTTTCCTAGCTTTTGTGTCTTTCTGTTTCATTTATTTCTGCATAATCTCAGTATCCACTTTCTATAATTCCTTTCCCCTCTCTTTGCCTTCCTTCTGCATCTCATCAAACATCGATTTTGTATTTCATTTGGTCTGTGGTCATCTTACTCCCACCCGCTCTTCTTAACATTCTTCCCCTCTCCTCTTGTTTTTTTATGCTCACTCTCCCACTACCAGTTTGACCTAATCTTTTTTCCTTTTTCTCTTATATGTAATGTGTTCATTGAGTATTTTATATTTTGTGTATGTGTTCCCAGTCTTCTATCTCACTGTTTATCATGTGCTGTTCTTATATCCTGTGCATATGTCTTTTTTATTTTCTTGATTAAATCCTTTCTCCCACTATTGCCACCTCCCATCTTCCTGTTTAACTGGAGAGGTTGAGCCTGACTTTCTCATTTATCCACCTGCAATTACCCTGCTTATTCATACGGCTGTCAGTAAACGTACCAGGGTCTACTTTTTCTTATCGAAAGCTCATGCTGTCGAAAAGAAAAAAGTACGACTCCATTTACACGAAAGTCCACCGACTACTGGTACTATTAAAAAAAAAAAAAAAAAAACAACTACAAAGGCATTTTTGTGACCCCCGTTACCTTACATATACTAATGCCAAGGTCGCATCACAGTGGGGAAACAGGTATATTCTCTTATCCCCATAGCAGCGTGTTTCGGTACTGCAGTGTTATTTATTTATTTATTTTTAATATTACTGGTTCGGTGAACCGGTAGTCATGAAAGAGCACTTTCACGTAAACAGAGTTGTACTTTTTCTTTTTGAAAGCATGAGCTTTCAAAAAGAAAAAGTATACCCATACCAGAGTCTACTTTTTCTTATCGAAAGCTCATGCTTTCAAAAAGAAAAAGTATGACTCCATTTATGCGAAAGTGCACTTAAACAAAAGTGCACTTTTGCGACTACCGTTTCATCGAACCAGGAAATATTAAAAAAAAAAAAAAAACAACACTACAATGTGGGGGGGTTGTACTCCCCAGCTACTTTATATATACTAACTCTGAGATTGCACTACAGTAGGGAAACAGGTATATTCCCTTATCCCCACTGTAGCGTGCTTCAGTACTGTAGTGTTTTTTTTTTTTTAATATTACCAGTTCGGTGAACTGGTAGTCGCGAAAGTGCACTTTCACGTAAACAGAGTCATACTTTTTCTTTTCTAAAACATGAGCTTTAATAAGAAAAAGTAGACCCATGTACCATTTCCTGCTTCTCATCCCTTATTCTCCTTTGATGTGTATTATGTCTTTTGTGTAGGTTGTCCATTACTTTATCCCTTCACTACCTTTAAATTCTTGTGTTTTGTTTCCTGTCCATATTTGTGTTTCTTCAGCTTAACCTTTTTTTCCTCGTCACTGTACATGCATGTAATTGTTTATACCAATCCAATTAAATGGAGACAGACAACAAAAAAGATAAAAACAACCATAACTTCAGTAGACCTCATTTAAGACAGAGGGGAGGGAAAAGCTTGAATAGTACATGTTTTAGTAACAACTGTTGAGCATATGCATAATCTCACCCTAGAGTTTGTCTGTTTTCTGTTGATGGGGATTAATACTCCCTTTAAGCCCTGCTCTGCTTAAAAGTAAACATATATTAATAGATATATTACTGCAGCTACAATTCCATTGATAAACAAGATAAAATGTGCAGAAAGCATTCTAGCAGAATTAAACTAATGTCACTATATGAATATATGCTTTCACATTGCTTGAATCACCAAGGCAGAGCCTCAGTTCAACAGAGCAAGATATAGGCAGTGAATGCATTCTTCCTTTGGATTGTGGGGAGTTTTTCATGCATTCTTCCCATTTTCACTGATGACATGTTTCCTTAGAAATTAAGGCCACAGTCTCAGTCTGTAGGAATCTTAATGGTAGAGAAGGCCAAACTGACCCCGGACAAGGATGCCACCACAAACAAGGAAGACACACTTCTCCACCTCTGTGTTTGACTCCTGATGTAGACTCCTCATTCTGAAAGACCTCCTGTTGGGAATATCAGAGATGACTGAATCTCTCTAGTAGCCACATTCTTAACAGGTTCATTTTTCCGAGTGGAAGTGGTTCTTAGTTTGGGTGGAGCAGTACTTATACTGTCCCACTTGGCCAGTCTGCAGGTGACCCTGACACTAAACAGATATTTGCATGAACTTGCCTCAGGTATTCAGTGATCAAGTTGCATGTGTCAGCAATTACTTCACAATTACGCAACATGACTTGGCCTTATGGATAGCAGCATTCAATCCAGCCCTGACTGGTCAGGTAGTTTCTTAAAGGGATGTTGCATTTTTGACTGCAATTGAACAACCCTATACATTTGTATTTCATGGTAGGCAAGCTTGCCCTTCCTCTGTTCAAGCCTGATAGCACAGTAGCATTGAAGTTTATTCATGCATTAAAAATGGCACTGTTAATGACAAAAACTAGCACATCATGAAACCACAAATCCTTCTATATATAGGACCAAGTGTAATCTTTCACAAGATAAGGTGTCTCTCAGGACAAATTGCCTAGCTAATCCTTATAAAATATCTATTTCTATAATTAAAAATATTATATATATGTACAATTAAAAGCTAAAAGCTGTAGCTCCAAGAATGGAAAAGCAATAGGACTGGATTTGCTGAGACAGACAGAAACAAAGAAATGGGTTATATACTCATTGTGTGAGGTAGATGTCTGGTTTTGGCAGCTTTGTGGTGTTGGAAGATGGAGCTGTAGGAACTAGATACAATGGTGTGGTAGCTAGCAAGGTAAGAAATAGCAGTCTGAGACTAGAGAGGGGGCATCAGATGTCCATTAGCCAGGAGGTAGTGGGGGAAAGTATAGGATACAGTTATAAATTGTAAAAAGGAGTACAGGTAAGTGGTGTGGCACAGAGTAAAGTAAAGGAAGAAAGTAAAAAATGCAACAGTGAAATTGAGGCTAGGGAGGAAGAAACCACTGTGGCCAAGTATAGTTGGACAAGTACAGATAACAGTGGCAAATTAGGAAGAACATCTCCATTGATGACAGGCAGGGGAATTCATAGGTTCAGATCTTACAGTAAGCACCCCGGGATTAAGATAGAGGAATGAGGGAATACTAGTAGACTGACACAGAAAATGATCACTAGATGTGTCAGGGGAATGAGGATGCCAAACTGGAGGAAAGAATAAAAGAGTGGGTTTGGAGAAAGATTGTTACATTTGCGAGGATTTGAATCTGCCAAGAGCAAATTGGGAGATTCTGTGCTACAGGATACAGAGACAGCAGAAGCTGGCAGAGTTTTTCAGCCCTGAGAATTTCACTTAATTTGTGCAGAACTGTTCCAGAAAGAATAGACTTCTGCATGTGGTCCTAAGGTGGAAGAGGGATCAACTCTGTCCAGGTAAAGACACCATCAGCCAACACTGATCATGCCAATATGTGATTTAGAGTGGAAGGGTAAAAATGTAAGGACAAAGATGATGGTATGGTATTTTTGGGAACTTGATTATCATAGGCTAGGGAGAAACTCAAGATGGAATTAAAGGACTAGTGTGAGTTACAGCTGCTGTACATCTGGGCTTTGAATAAGAGTTTAAGGAAGAGGCAATGCCTATGTAGCTATAAAGGAAGGTGAGACTAGTGATTAAGGCAAAAAGAATGCATACAAGAGATTTAAGGAATAGGTGAAAATGTACTGGAGGAATAGAACCTGCTGTGAATAGAGTGTCTGACTAAATGGGGAATGATGCTTTTTTAGACCACGATCAAGAACCAGAACTGAGATGTTGGGAGAGGCTGAGACACAGATACCAGAATGGAAAGAGTACAAGCAGCAACCAAACATTTTACAGGGGAACGCAATCGGGAACATTTGCCCCCCCCCAGCAAGGGTGTTGGAGGGTAAACAGAAGGGGAGAGGAAAATGAGAGTGTTACCACCTGAGGAAATTTTTGTTGCCTACTTGGTGACATTTGCTATGATACACTAAATGACTTTAAAGTGTATAATTATTCTTCTACAGTTACTGATCCTGTTACTTGTGGCGTTTTTGCAAAAGGAATGACTTTTGTCCCTGAGAATAAGCCTGATAAATCTCAGATTTTAATTGACTTGAAACAGTTTGTCAGAAAATTGAATTTAAATATATTGTTTCATGGTATAGACAGGTCGATAAAGCCACTGTCTGTTTCTAGTACCTACAATTCCCCACCCATCCTACCATTCATTTATTTCAGCGTATTTGTGAGGTAGACATTTGCAATATATGGAAGTATAAAAATTCTCACTGTAATAATTTAAGCAAAGAAGAAAGTAGTAATTGAATCTGTTGAAAAATGACAAAGGGGTGAGACTTATAAAACCAGATAAAGGAGGGGGTATGGTAGTCATGAACAAAGGTAACTATAGTAAGATGATGCTGGAAATTCTCAATACTGACACTTATACTTAAAGTATCACTTAATGAAATGAATGGGCATACAGAAACATCAAGAGGGATTTACATGACTTATTTATTGAAGGTTGTATCATAACTGATGAGTTTAATTTTTTGAATGTCCTCTACCCACTGACCCCAACAATTTTTGGGGTCCCGAAGTTGCATAAGGATTTACAACCCCCAGTGCACCCCATAGTGGATGATAGGGGCTCAGTAACATATTCTATAGCTATATTTTTGGACATGCAATTGAAAAAGTTGGTCAGGAAAGAAACTATTACTTGTAAAGACTCTTGGGCTTTTCTTGATTTGATTAATGGTATTGCCTTCAGTGAGAGTTTTATCTTTCTAACCACTGATGTTAAAGATTTATATTCTGCTATCCTCCATGAAACTGGAGTTGATTGGTTTGGTGAATTTTTAATAAGTAAATGGATCACACAAGAAATACAATGTATATGAGCAACTATTGGAGATGGTGCTTTTTAATAATTTTATATTGTTTGATAAGGAATAGTTCTGGAACAGACAAGGTGTGTGGCAATGGGAGCCCCTTGTGGGGGCGTATATGCTAATATTGTCATGTTACAGTGGGAGAAGTTTTTATTTGAATCCCCCTATTTTACCTACTGGAAATGTTATACTTGCTTCCTGAACAATGTTTTTACTTTATGGACAGGGAACAGTGAGGAGATTCCCCATTTTTTAAGTTATTTGAATGAAGCCACATCTTTTTTAAGGTATACACATAGAGCTAATAATATGGAAATAGCATACTTGGATGTATGGCTGAAAAAAGATTCCCAGCAGAAGAGATTTGTTTAAGAGACATACTGTAATGGGTTTTTACACCTCTAGTGCCCATCCCCCACAAAAGAAAAAAGCTGTATTAAAAGGCCAATTTGTGAATGCTGCACAAATGGTGAGTATGTTTGAGTCCTTTTTAGATGACTGTGACTGTTTAAAGGGGATGTTTTTGAGAAGAGGTTATCCCCGAAGATAGTCATTGATGTAATGATGGAAGTAATAAGAGAGAAAAAGGACATTTTAAAGCTATTTTATGGGTCAGTAATATAAGTAATGATGGGAATGTAGGCAGAAATGAGCAGGATAGAAAAATGTTTGGGAGAGGGGATCATAAATTATTAGGTACAGGGCACTTACCTACCCTCTCCCCCTTTGATACAAATTACAAGAGTTCATTTATTACTACTTTTGGGCCTAAAAGCTATGACATAAAAAATATATTGTGCAAAAATTGGGAAATATTAATGAATGAATAAAGAAATAAGAGAATGTATAGGGGGAAAAACATCCATAATATACAGAAAAGGATAAAACCTTGATAATACATTTGAAACAAAAACAGAAATTCACGGAATGATGAAAAAATGTGGTTCCTGTTCTCATTGCAAATTTATTTTGTAAGGGAGCGAAATGCATATTAACAGTACTTGGATTAGGATAGTAAGTAAATATTACTGTGATACAAAAAGAGTAGTTTATTGTGCAACCTGTACTCAGTGCCCAGTCTTCTATATAGGGAAGACAGATGGGAAGTTTAAGAATCGTATATATGAACATTTAAGGCATATAAGAATGGGAAAAAATACTAATTCTTTAGCCAAACACTGTGCTGAATTTACCAATTCCTTTATGTTTTTTTTTTTGTTATAGAGGCTTTAGACATCTCTGAAAGAAGAGGGGGTCTTGGACACTCCTACTAGAACAACATGAATTGATTTGGCAGTTGTGGCTTAATGCAACATCCTGGCCTGGATTAAATGAACAAGTATCTATATCTTGCATATTAAAATTAAAAGCTCTATAAATATAGTTATTTCCATTGTGTACACCTTTGTAAAAAGTGTTTAATATTTTAAAATATTTTATTTATATCTGAAAATATTTTCTCTTTGCTTTGACCTCATAAAAACTGTCTGGAATTGTTTGGTGGTTTGTTATTATATTATATTATTGTTGGAATTATTATTATTATGAATGGAATTTTTCAACATGCATTTAAGTTCTTGAAATTTGAATTCATCTTAAATTAATTCAATTATATATTTTTTGTGTGGGTTATATGTATTTTATAGGTGTCAAAATATATAACAAACACTTGTTCACATTCGATACCACATTTTATGAAATTGAGTTTTTTTTTTTCTTAAGCTACGCAGGGTTGGCCTTGGTTAGTCCATGGATGGAAGACGATCTAGGAACACCAAGTGCTGGAGGTATGTGTCTGGGGGAAGTGATGTCATTGTAGAAGGTGGTCATTTGCTATAAAACTTCCTATGAAGTATGTAATAGTATCTGATTGATGAAGTTTCAAACTACTGAGACGAAAGCGCTTATTAGAGATTATATATATATATATATATATATATATATATATATATATATATATATATATATGACTTTTTCTGCTCATCAAAGTGCATTTTTAATCTTCACTTGTGAATGGGCTTTTGAGAATACAATCATTTTGTGGACTTAATTGAACGGCTATAGAGAGTGAACTGTTGGGAACCATAAGGCACACAGAGGATGTTTTTATTGTGTTGGTTTACATGGTGGTGGTGGTGGTAAGACTTGTGTTAGCCAAGCATATCAACATAAAGCAAACCCAGGGAGAGATGCACTGGATGCAGCATTTGCATCAAAATGAATGATTTTTGAAAAATGTTGGACTTCAGTCTCCCCAGTGGGATAAGCAAGCCCCTATTCAACAACTGACCCATTTTTTTTCTTTCTGAACCAGTGGGGAGGGAGGCAATAGATGTAGTTCACAACTTTCATTCCACTGGGAAAACAAGAGATTTTCTTTATGTTCCTAACAATCCTCCACAAACCATAACATGTAGTGCAATGTCCATTACTCTGGACTCTATGGAAGGGTGCACTTCAACAAAACTCCAGATCCAGCTAGTTTGCAAGTATATTTACCAAGTTCATGTTCTTCAGAGATTTAGATGCAAGGTTTGCAAATCCAACACCTTCCCCCCCGATGCAGCCTTTGCACCGAATCTCTGCCAACACCATCTCTGAAATGGGTAAGCCAGCATTTGTTGTACACTCCCATCCTTCCAGGGCAGCTACTCCACTGACCATTCTAGTCAAACCTATGAAATTTGTGGCATGAGCAGGTTCAAAACTTCTATGCTGTGAAGCTGGCTTATATTTATTCATTAACAGACATCTATTTTTCATTTTTCTGTTTTCTCTCTCCCTCTGGTAAGGCTTCAATATTCTCTTAAAACTAGTTTAAAAAAGAGTATTAATAAGCTATCACACACATATATTCATGGTCTCGATCAAAAGACTGGTTGAGATAAATTCCCTTTCCCTTACTGGCCTAAAATCTTTGGTGCATTACCAAAACTGAATAAAAAGGAAACATTTTATTTTGATAATTTTTAGAAGCCAAAAGCATAGTATTAAGAGTTTTTAAAAGTTATCAAACTGATCAGGTCTATCAATGGGAGCCTTTTATTATAAATGTGATCTCTTTTAGCCAAAGAAGCCTCTGCATTAGGATGATGGAAATCTGAATTAGAAATATCTCTGGATGTTTAAAAAGAGTGAACAGACTTAGTGCAATGTTTCACTCCCAACATTTCAAGTGCCTTCTTTTGGGATATAAAATACTTGTGGGCTATCCAAAGTATTCCCTCATACCATTCCCTCTCCCAAAGTTGCATCTTCCTGGGGCAAAAGACTGAGATAAAGTATCATCACAGATTATGTCTAAATCAAAAGCTATTCCATTCTCCGCATACATCTTATTCCCCTTCTGAAGATGAGCTCTTGTTTTCTATCTAATCTTCCCTACCAATGGTAGTACATGTGAATGTCATTCTTGATTCAGAACACTAACGGGTCCAAGTCTTCTAACTGCAAATGCAAAGGCTGCTGTGAAGAATCTGATTCTACAGTAGTTTGAAATATTATTTAGCAAATTGTTTATAATCAAAAACGTGGGGAATATTTTCCTAAAAGTGGAGGGTATTAACACAGATGGTGCTAGCACTGCCTTCTTTGTGACAGCCAAGAAGTCCTCTTTGTCATCTCTAAAATATGATGTATTCCAATTCCTTTTATTGTGAGAAGCTCCTGAACTTAGATATGTTATATGGTCCACTGAAGGCACTAAAACTGGCCTTGTTACTTTTTATATAATGCCATTCTGATGTTGGAGACTCCTTTTTATGCACCTTTTATGCACAGTTTTTTTTTTTTTTTTTGAGTCACGGTCAGATACTGTCAAAGATGCTACTGCTCACAATCTACCATACATACCACAGCAGACACTTTTTAAAACAATTTTTTTGAGTGGGGGATTTTCAATAAGTGACTGCAGCTAGTTTCATGCATTTTTAATTAGTAAAGCTTTATTAAGCATCAATTAACATGAAGAGAAAAGAAATATAGGTTATCACACAACATCTTTAACAGGTTACTAAAGGCAAAACCATACTAACAAATGACACAAACATAACAAACAATAGTAACAATCTCATCTTACCAAAGTTCAAAAAAGTGCCAGCTGAAATATTTAACAATGCTTACCTTGAACCCGATCTCTAGCATAGATTACACATTTTCAAAATGATCTAAGCCTCTGGATAAATTTCATTTTCCCTTACTTCCAACTTACATTAAATCAAAAATAACTTGCATTATAATGCACCTACTAAAAAGTACTTTCCTTTATTACAATTTCATTAGACCTCTAACTCCATTGCTTTTCACTAGATGGAGCACTAATTTACTTCTCTGATTCTTAAGACTAGAGTTTAGCTCTGTTCTACATTAATTAAATTAACTCAACCATCTCATGCAGCTTTGGAGGTTGGGGGATCTTTCACTGCCTGATGTCACTTTTCTTGTACAATAGGGTTAAAGTGCTAAAAAGGCCCCATTTAGAAACCGGCATCCCCTTTAACTAGCCTTCTACAAGAATTAACAAATTAGACAGATATAAGTCTTGCAACTGATTATGGAATGTTTCCAGTTTTGCACAGTCCAAAAAATGAAGAGTCCAGCTTGCAGGATATGATTCTTTACATCTTCATTGAAAGTGATCCTTCCTACCAGACATTTTAAACAAATGTTTGAGAGTACAAAAAAGTTTTATAGGCACTGCCACCTGAAAAAATGAGGTTGTCATGAGATAGTTGCATTTCAGTAGTGTATAGCAATTTTAACAATCTTTTCTTCTATTATCAAATGAAGTTCTTTCTCCTAGTCTTTATGAAGTATATCAATGCCCCCATGATGGTGATCCACCAGTGGTACGCATTACCCAACCTAGCTATAAGGAGCCAAGAACATAGCTGGGGCCACCACTGTTCAGACTTGTTACCTACTTTCAGTGTTTTACTCAACAGTAATAATTTATAGCACTTCAGTATGCCCCTACCAGGAACCTGCCACTGTTCAGAAAAGGTTTCCTAGCTCATGACCTTAATGATCCACCATTACCTGGTCCCAGTGTACTGCAGACATGTATCTAAATACCCAAGAGTGGAATGCAGTACCTTTAGATTTCCATGAGGGGCAATAACTAATAGCCAGGATTTCCTCTTCCTAGTCCTTTAAGTTTAAACTTCTGTATATTTGCCTCACATTCACTATAAGCTGCTCCATTCATTGTGATTTATTTTTCTCGGTTAGAAAATTTTTGAAAGAGATTTTAACATACTCCATCCATTCCCTGGATCTGATATTAAAAAAGATCTTACCAGCCACAGTAGTTGATATTTTATATGTTTTGAAGAATTTTCAGTACTGTAGCTTGGTAGTATACATCAGGGTTTGGCACTCCCATACCAGAATTAATACTAGCATGAGTGAGAATATTCCAAGATACCCTGTGATGCTCGCTTTCACACAGAAAAGTGGAGATCTGCCTTTTTTTAAAAAAAAAAAAAAAAAAAAAAAAAAAAACATCTTTATTGAATTATCAATCTGATGTTGTAATTTTTCCATTCATCACTGATGGGTTCGGTTCCTAGCCCTCGGAACTGAGTCGGCCTAATACCAAGTTCACGCCAGCCAAAAACTCTCGAGCTAAGCTTCTACCCACAATGCCCTTCTCCCTGTTACCTCAGATCTCGTTTGCCGCGTAGCAATAAAGCTGCATTTCAGCCGAGCTCTCAGCTAAATGGAAACTTTTTGATGTTTTGTGGAAAAATTTGTCTTTTTTCTTGTTGTTTGTAACTTGCATCCATTAATCTTTATATTTACAGTTAGATTTACACCTTTTTCACTTCTGCTTCTACCCGTTTGGTAATCTTTTAAGTATCATTGCTGGTACGGGCTTCACACTTTACCCTTGTGGTATTCCTTGAATATCATTGCTGGTATTTCTTCTCTCTTTCCCTTTTTCTGTCTAGTTGTGTGTTTTTGACTCTTTGGATACATACTGTGTGTATTTACATAGGTTTAGACACAGAGAGAGTAGATTTTACTTTTTCATCTGAAGTTTGTGATTGTTGTGTTTAACATTTTCAGGATGTCTGATAAGAAGGGTACATCAGGCTTCAAGCATTGTACTTCTTGTAATGGCAAACTTCTGAATAGTGACTCTCACAATGATTGTGTCTATTGCTTGGGGTTGCATCTTTCGGTGCAACTCCCCCCCCCCCATGTGATTTGTCAAAGTTTCAGTCAGCACACTCCGAACGAGTGCAAGAATAAGCTTATACTGAAGGGCCTACTCGCCCTTTTCTGAGCCCCTTTCTGTTATGGAAGTCTCAACCCCTCCTAGGAAGGATAAGAAAAGGTCCCATTTGGTTCCCTCTCCACCCTTGTGTGACCAGGGTAAGTCCATGAAACCTAAAGTACAAAAACTTTCTTCGGAGCATAAATCTGCCTCATCGGCACTGACCTAGACTGCTCCAGGTATTATGACCATTTTTATATCAGCACCAGCTTTGGCTCCGATACTGTCTTCGTCACTGATTATAGACCTCGCCTACTATGACTTCGGGACTAGGTGCCACTTCAGCTCAGTGCATGCCTTCGATGCCTATTTCTGCAAGGACGAATGAACCTCCTGCATTGTCTTCGAGTAACCTTTCGGCACCGAGCTCTTTTATGGTTCTGACAAGAATCAATTTGATCCCACTGCTTCCTGTCTCCATCAGATGCCGGTAGATTCCACACCACGGACCCAGTACTCTCTGTCCATAGACCTGTTTCTAGGCCAAGTGTATAGCCCATTTCTAGATCGACTTGACTCTCAGTCGGGAGTATCCACTAGATCCACCAGGAGCCTTTCAGAACTTGATGTGGTGCATCTTGTGGATCAGCCTTTCAGAACTTGATGTGGTGCATCTTGTGGATCAGCTGTTGGCAGCCAGGGGGATACCCACACCTTCCCGCACCCATCCTCCTGCAGGACTTGGGTTGACTTCTTCACGGACTCCATCCTATTCTCCTCCTTTGACCATTCTGGTTCCAAAGCCTCCTGCTCTGATGTCCTTTTCAAAACCTCCCCCATCTTGATGCCTGTAGTGGACTTCACTGTGGCTCCGGGACCGTCCCTTTGGTCTTCAATTCCTGCTGAACCAGTCCTTCCTCAACCCCGTGATTGGGCTGCAGGCTCTTCGGTTCATGGCACGGTTCTGAGTGTCTCTTCGGTTCTGTACTCAGTGCCGGGAGCTTTGTCTGCACCGATCTTGCTTGAGGCTCCATCCTCGTGAGTGGGTTTGGCAGAGTGGAGTGTAACCCCGGTTCTGAGGCTGCCCTTCTTGGTTCTGGGCTCCCATCCCTATTTGGGTGGACCTGCTTTCCATGTGATGGAGAGCGAGCTTGCTTCTGGAAGCATTCTGCTGATGTAGGAACCCCAGATTTCTTCCCCTGAGCTACAGCTGCCACAGGTCACCTCATGGGACAATGGACAGGGAAGCTGCAGGAACACTCTGTACAGGGTACCCACTCTTCTGAGTCCTCCTCAGAAGCCCCCACTAAGGAGCCCCCACAGAAGAGGTCGTGCAAAAGGAAGCACATAGACTCCCCTGAGGAGTCTCTAACAGAGGACATGGATTTTGATGACAGTGGTGAAGGGTCTCCAAAGTCACCCCCTGATGATGTCTCCTTCAGAGACATCCTTGAAATGCTGAAACAGAGGGGTGACTGGAAGCCAGCTAATCCCTCTTCTGAGGAGTCCGTGTTCCTGCAGGGATTCTGTGCCCAGCCATATACGTCTTGGGTGATGAGCTAGTTTAACTCGTGGTGCAGCGCGCCTGGAAGAACACTGACTCTGTTGAGGCAATCCCTCAGAGACCTGACAAAATACTCTCTCCATCCGGGGATAACCCACATTGGTCCAGAGGTTTACCAGTCGATGCTATGGTGATGGCGGTGGCCACGAAAAAGGATCTAGCTAAAGACAGTCCTACTGTTCACCCGACCAACAGAGTCTCAGGACGTGGACAGATTGGGGAAGCGAGTCTTTGCATCAGCGACCTTTGCAATATGGTCCCTGAACTACTTGGCACATTTTACGACTCTCCAGAGACGATCTCCGAACACTCTGGAACGCTCACAGGACAGGTGTCTGACGAGATAAGGGACAAAGTTGCCTCACAGCTCCCAAACCTGGAATCGATCCCCAACTCATCCATGAGGTTGCTTTCACACACAACCGAAGGGGCGGCTAGAGTTGCGGGTTCAGGCATAGTTATGAGATGTCATGCCTGGATGCGCATTTGTGATCTCACGGATCCCTTCATGTCTTCCTTTCTGAATGCTCCCATCAAAGCATCTTCCCTGTTTGGCTCCAAGGTAAAGGACATTCTGCCCAGGTGTGAGCAGGGTGGTAAGACCCTGTCTATCATAGGTCTATGTTTTTCCAACCTTCAATGTTCCTTCTCCTGGAATCAGAGTGGGAATATGTGGCACAAAAAATCCCAGGGCCCTTTCCGTGCCACACGTGGTGATGATACCTCCAGGGGCAGAGGGGGCAACAATTCTGGAAGATGCCCCTATCGAGGCAGAGGGGGTCCATGTAACCAAGACCCCAGTGACTCCTACTCTGGGCAGCCTTACCAGCGGTCCTGAAGAGTGGCCCAATTGCTTTCCTCTGGAAGCAGTCTGGGGTCGTTTCACTCTGTTCCAAGCTGTCTGGCACTCTATTACCACTGATCATTGGGTGCAGAATATCATTACCAGAGGTTACACCATTCCCCTCATTACTCATCCAAAACTTCTCGACGTTCCACCCAGTCAAAGGGAAGAAGCAGCTTCAGAAATAAAAAAGCTGTATCAAGAAAAAAAGAGTCATCCAACTAGTCCCACCAGACCAATGTGGAGCTGGATTTTACTTAAGATTCTTTTTGGTGCCAAAAAAGACAGGGGACTGGAGACCCATTCTGGATCCTAGCAGTTTGAACAAGTCTGTTGCTCAAACCAAATTCCAGATGGTCACGATTCAGTCCATTCTCCCTTTTCTAAGGGAGGGCAATTGGATGTGCTCAAAAGATCTCCAGGATGTGTATTACCACATCAAAATGGACAAATGCTCCAGGAGTCAGCTTCCCTTTCGGCTAGGAGCCAATCATTACCAGTTTCATGCCCTGCTGTTTGGTCTCTCTACAGCCCCCAGAGTGTTCACAAAGTGCATGCCAGTGGTTACAGCTTACTTGAGACTGCAAGGATTTTGGGTGTTTCCATACTTGGACGACTGGCCCCTTACTGCCCCCACCAAGCATCTTCTAGAAACAGCCCTGCAATACACCCTTTCTCTGGCAGAAAGTTTGGGGATTACTGTGCACTGGAAGATATACAACCTTACTCTGGCCCGGCAGATAGAATTTATCGGAGCAGTCTTTGACACTCAATCCTGTCTGGTGTCACTCCCAGTTCACAGACTCCAAAGACTGAGGCTTCAGCTCTGGGTGATACTCTGTCAAAACAAAGTCTCAGCGAGAGAGGTTCTTCAGGCCCTGGGATCCATGGCAGCTTCCATACCATTAGTCGCTCTTGCAAAACTGCACAAGCTAATTCTCCAATGGCTTTTTCTCTCTCAGTGGTTCCCAAACCATCACCCTCGATGTTTTCAGATTCAGATAACCAACTCTTGCAAGCAGGATCTTCTTTGGTAGATGAGGCCAGACACAGAACTTTGGAGCCGCCCATTCCAGTCCCCTCAGTCCAAGGCCATTGTAACCACACATGCTTCCCTGACAGGGTGGGGGGCCATTTCCAGGGAAAGACAGTCCAAGGCACATGGTCCACTTTGGAGGCCAACCTGCATATCAACGTTCTAGAACTGAGAGTGGTGCTGTTAGCGTTGCAAGCATTCCAAATGGTTCTTCCTTCCGGAACAATTAATATTCAGTCAAACAATATGTCAGTAGTCTGGTATATCAACAAGCAAGGAAGAACCAAGTCATACCCCCCTGTGTCGAGAAAACATGAGAATTTGGCAGTGGGTGATAGCCTCCAACCGCTTTCCGATAGCAACGCATATCCCGGGGAACTCCAACGTGACTGCAGACAAGTTGAGCAGATGCATTCTCTTGCCCCACAAGTGGTTTCTCAATCCTGAAGTAGTGGCAGAAATTTTCAGCCATTAGGGCCAGCCTTGCTGTGACCTTTTCGCCTCCTCATCCAACAGCAAATGCAGCAGCTGTTTTGCCCTATTCCCCCCAAATGGGGAGTCCCCAAGGGATGCTCTGGTTCATGATTGGCCCACGGGACTACTTTATGCCTATCCCCCCACTCCTCTGATTCCTCAGTTCATAGAGAAAACTATTCGGTTGAGATGCAAAGTGATCCTCATAGCCTCCTTTTGGCCTTGACAAGTTTGGTTTTCCTTCCTTCGGCCTCATCTGTTATATTCACCGTGGATTCTGGACCCTCTTCCAGACCTGATTTCTTACCCCCAAGGGTTGAGTCACCCGAATCTGTCCAGTCTCAAGCTGACAGCTTGGTTTCTCCACTTCCCTTAGTTGCCAGGCAGGATGACCTCACCTCACCTGTTCATGACATTATTCTAGCCTCTCATAAACCATGCACCAGAAGACTATATTGGGACAAATGGAAAAGGTTTTCTATTTGGTCAAAGGAAAAGATCCTAGATCCGTATTTGGCTCCAGTCACAGCGGTCTTACAATATCTAAGGTTTTTGAAGATGGAGCAGCAGCGTCTACCATACGAGTACACTTGCCAGTGAATTCTAATTACCACTGCATTGATGTAAAACTTTTCTCAAAGGAGTTTCTCACATTAGACCTCCAAATCAGACAGCCTATAGAGCCATGGAATTTCATTTTAGTTCTCCAGTGTTTGACTCAACCCCCCTTTGAAACCGCAGAGAAATGTAAGCTCAAATTCCTGTCATGGAAATCTCTCTTCGTGGCAGCTGTCACATCAGCCAGACGAATTTCAGAGATGCAGGCATTGTGCACCAAAAGACCCTACTTAATCTTCCACAAGGACAGAGTATCACTCTGGATGAACCCATCTTTTCTCCCCAAAGTTGTTTCTGACTTTTCCATCAATCAGTCTATTGACCTACCAGTATTCTTCCCAAACTTTTCTAATAAAGGAGAATACTGCCTACATTCCTTGCATGTGCACAGGCAAGTGAGATTTTATTTGGACAGGACCAAAACAATACGCAAGACTGACCAACTTTTCATTTCCTTTTCTGGGCCTAGAATGGGAAATTCTGTCTCCAAGGTCACTTTATCAAAATGGCTAAGGGACTGCATATGTTTAACCTATTCATTTGCAAAAGAACCTATGTGACAGAATATTAAAGCCCATTCCACTAGATTGATGGCAACTTCTGTAGCTTTCCATTCCAGGGCTTCTATGGATGATATTTGCGCAGCAGCCACTTGGGGTAATCCCCACACTTTTATCAAACATTACAAATTAGATGTGGTCTCCAGAGGGAGAGCTGCCTTTGGCTCAATGATTTTCAGGAACGTTCTTCCATAAGGGCCACCCAAGGATCTCAAGGTAGCTGTGGATTCGGTCCCATTAGTGATGAATGGAAAGAAGATTAACATCATCAGATAAAGAAGTTATGTCTTACCATAATGTTCCATCTCTGTTGTTGATCTTCTTTCATTTATCACCTCCCACTCTTATTCCCCCCGACAAAGGCTCCTGGGGGATGCTTTGGGTCCAAGTGGTGTCTTAGGGCATTTGCGCAGAAATGGCCCCTGCTTTCTTGTATAACATGGGCAAACTCGATCTGAGGTAACAGGGAGAAGGGCGTTGTGGGTAGAAGCTTAGCTAGACAGTTTTTTGCTGGCACTAGCTTGGTATTTGGCCAACTCGGTTCCGAGGGCTCGTAACTGAACCCATTAGTGATGAATGAAAGAAGATCAACAACACAGATGGAACATTATGGTAAGACATAACATCTTTTTTTTTGTGAAACAGGCAAATTTTACATTTAAATATATAAGTCAACAGACTTTCATTTACAAACATATATTGCTATATATAATATAACCTAAGCCACATTACATAAATAATTCAATTCCTGCCTTTTTTTAGTCAAGAAACATCTTCATTAAACCATCAGTTATGACATAGGGAATCATACATTTATATAAATGAGGGCAAACCACACTGACACAATCCTAGTTGCAAGCATTTACATCACAAACCATACTGAAACACTCCCAGTTGCAAACATTATACACCACTTATAATCTACCCAATCATTTTCAATCAAACATTACATAGTTCATTTAACTCCAGCCTTCTTTTAAACCTCATTCCTCCCCTGTATTACCATTCCCACAATTCTCATTTTTTCCTTTGTAGTTTGCTCCTACCCTTTTCGAAACATCTCAATTCCAGTTGTTTTATCTGTTACTATATTCACTACTTCTAGTATAGTTGGCTTAGATTTTGAGTTCCATTTTATAGCAACTGCTTTTTTTGGCAGCCACCATAATTAGACACAGTAAGGCCTTACCATATTTAGGGCAGCTCCGATTCTGTATCATAGCTCAGAAAAATTATCTCCCTCTTTACGCCAATCTGCTCATGCAGCATCTCCGACAGTGCATTCCGCAGGAAGTCCTTAGTCTGCCAACTCAACATACTCCCAGAAAATATGTTCTCAATTAAATCTTTCTTCCCCATCACACCTCCAACATTTGTTGTCTACCTGAGGAAAAAATTCTCCGGCGCCTACTTGGGGTATAAAAATATGTAAACATTTCCAAGCAAAAATCCTAAATCTTCTAGATTTTGTTGCATATTTGGGCGACATACATATATCCTCCCATAGTTTCTTTGTGAATTGCTTATCCAGTGTCTCTTCCCAATCCTTTCTAACCTCCTCTGATTCTTATAGTTAGCATGCAATATTTTATATATTTTACTAATTATTCCTTTTTTAATGGCAGCTTCTATACTAGATTCTACTAAAAACTTTACCAGTGCTGGTCTTTCATTTCGGATCCCTCTATTTCTTTCTCTTTGCCTATACTCTGATATCAGTCCTTGATCTTCTTCTTCTTCTTTCGGCTTTTCCCGGTTAGGGGTCGCCACAGTGGATCACCTGTCTGCTCATGATTGGCAGTGGAGTTTTACAGTGTCAAGTTGCCAGTCTGGTGCCCAACCTTCTACAGAAGGCACACAGACACATGCACTCATGCCTAGGGCCAATTTAGAGTGTCCAATCCACCTACAGCATGTCTTTGGGATGTGGGAGGAAACCGGAGCACCCGGACAAAACCCATGCGACCACAGGGAGGACAAGCAGACTCCGCACAGAAGGCAACCCAGCCGAGGATCAAACCAGAGAACCTCTTGCTGTGAGGCGGCAATGCTAACCGCTGCAGCACCATGGTTGCCCTGATATCAATCCTTGATAGGGAAGGCAATCTCTAATCTGCAGTCCAAATAAATTCTTGGCATCTTCCCATTCTATCATCTTTCCCTCTCTAGTTATTTGCTCGCAATACCTTGGTTCCTTTGCCAGTTTACTTCAATAAATTCCAGCCCCCTATTGCCTACATCCCTAATTGCAGTCATCCCTGTCATTAGAATCTCCTTTCTCCATTCCCGTGTCAGCTTAGTTCTTAGGATACTTTCTGCTACTTCATGGATATAATATTCTGTATGATTATTGTTATCCTTCTTAAAAGCCTGCATCCAAAATTCCAGTCTCTCCTTGTTTCTTGAGCTTCTCCCATTTCATCATCCATTTCCACTTTGAATTATAATCTTCTGCTTGTGCTATGTAGAGAAGTCTTAATGGTGTAGCTCTGAAATACCCATTCAATTCAGGTAATCCCAATCTGCCCTGTTTTATTGGAAGAATCAGTTTATCCCACTTGACTCTTGCCATCTTCTCCTCTCAGATAAAGTCCTTCAGCTCTTTTATTATCTGCTGTCCACAACTTCTTCTCTGGTTGATAAAAATATGTCTAACCTGTGTATAAGACTAAAGGGACTAAACATTTTAATTGATTGTAACTTACTATCCATTTCCATATAACAAAGCTTCCATTTTCTGTTTTTGCATTACCTTTTGTTTAGTCTCTTCCCACATATCCTTACCTGCCACATCAGCATCATTGTTAATCCACACTACTAAATACTTCATTTTATCATGTCCCCATAAATACGGATATTGCTGAATGAATTCATGTGTGGGTACATAATGTTCCACAACACTTGTAATCTGTCTTTCTGGTTTTGTCAGGTATAAGATAATATCATCTGCAAATAGAGCCAGCTTTTCTTGACTACCATACCAATTATATCCTTGAATTTCTGAGTCCCTTATTTTCTCTGGCAGTGGTTCTAAATATACTGCAAATAACAAAAGGGAAAGAGGACAACCCTGCCTGGTTCCCCTGTTCAAGCAAAAATTATCACAGAGGACTCCACCCACTTTAATTTTGTCCTCCAATCCCTCATATATCGTCTTAATCAACCTTACAAATTGTTCAGCAAATGCTTCCATTGCCTTGCTCATAAAGTCCCAGTTTACTCTGTCAAATGTTTTCTCTCCATTAAGACCAAACAACAACGATGGTATTTTCTTACATTCTGCATCCCTCTGGATCTTCTTCTTCTTTCAGCTTTTCCCGGTTAGGGGTCGCCAAAGCAGATCACCTGTCCTCTCATGAATGGCAGTGGAGTTTTACGGTGTGGAATTGCCAGCCCGGCGCCCAACCTTCCACAGAAGGCACACACATACACACACTCACACCTAGGGCCAATTTAGTGTCCAATCTCTTCATAATCATGGTTTAGTATTGAAATAAGCCTGTACAAAGCTGGATCTTTACCCTCTTTAGGTATTACAGCTACCACTGGTTTCTTCCAGGATGTTGGTACTTCTGCTCCTCTTAAAATACTGTTGAATGAAACCCTCCAGATCTTTATCAGTTTTTTCCCTCCTAGCTTCCAAACTTCCATGGTAATACCATTTATTACCGAGGACATGCCTGTAGATTGGTTATACATCACAATTTTTTTATGTCATCTCCTCCTATCCTGTTAGTAATTCAGCCTCCTCTGCCTCTAACCTTGGGATATTTAATTCTTCCATAAATATTTCCATTTGTATCTTTGTTGATTTCCACATTTCTCTGCTTTATAGACTTTCACAGAATTTCCAAAATATTTCTAATACCTCTACAGGATCTCTTGTTACCTTCCTTGTTATAGGCTCCCTAAGCTTGGTAACAGCCCTTTCCACTTTCTGTTGCCTAAGTCATTGTGCTAGTGTTATTATCAAAAAAACAGTTGTTTAACAGCAATCTTTCTAAGCTTGTGCATATTATTGAGATAATCCCTTATTTTCTGCTTAGCATTCAGCAGTTAATCATCTTTATTCTGCGAGATTCCCCCTGTTCTGCAATAATTTAACATTTGTCAGTCCCTCTAAATAATTCTTGTTACTTCTTCACCATAGCTCCCTTTCTTTTATTTCCACCCTGTTTCTAAACACCATCTTAATTTTATCCCACTCCCTAGCTATATTTTCTGAAAAAAATGATATCTTCTTGAATAGCTTCTGAATAATCTCCACTACACACTCCTTAAATTCCTCTCTTTTCAACAGATAGGTCAGAATGCTCCAGTGTCTCATTTTTAATTACCCTTTGTTTTTATTTTAGTCATTATTGGTCATTATCTGAAATAGGTATTGTTAGTATATCAAGACCTTCAATTAAATGCATGTTCCTGTGATGTAAGTTCTGTCTAACCTAGCCCAGATTTTATATCTTGGGGAATAATATGTAAAGTCACTCTGAAATCCTATTACTGAACTCACATATTCCATGCCAAATAATTTCATAAATTTCTTCAAAAATCTGCAGTCTTTTGCTATATTTTCCCTCCTAGGCTCCCCAGACACATCTTCACTGCTGCAAATCAAGTTCCAGTCCCCACCTACAAGTAATATTGTTTGCTTAAAAAAGAAGTTATGCCTTACCATAACGTTCCATCTGTGTTGTTGATCTTTGTCTGTGGGGCTTGGTTCAGAGCCTCGTAACCGACTTGGACATTATTCCAGCTTGCTCCTTCCAAAACTCTCAAGCTAAGCTCTTCCCACAATGCTCCTCACCAAATTACTTCAGATCAAGTTTGCAAAACATAGTAACAAGAAATAATATATATATATGAGAGACCATATCTGTGTCCCTATTATGAAGCCAATCTTTTGGAATATTCAATCTACCAAGAGCTCTAAAGGCCAGGGGGAAGGAGGGAGGGAATGTCAAGGATTAGTGAAGATTGACAACACAGATTCATAGATTAGTACTAGGCTAACTGCCATTGCAAGCCATTTTAAGCCTAGCCAATTATCCCCTGTGAGATTCAAACTCTGTACCTTGTGTTTGTAAGGCAAACACCTTAACCATTAGGCCACCCACCCAACCTAGATGGAACGTATTCTAAGACATAACATCTTTATCTGATGTTGTCAATCTTCACGTAATCCTTGACTGTGGGACAGAGTCCCTAGCCACCTGAATCTTGGGAGGTCTCATGGAAGAATATTCCTGAGCACCATCGAGATGAGTGATGCATGTCCCCTAGAGACCTGGTACAGTTTGTAATGAGTAATAAAGGTATAAGGAGATACCCATGTTGCTGCTGCACAAATATCATCTAAAGAGGCTCTGGCATGAAAAACTGCAGATGTAGCTATAGCTCTCACTGAATGTGCTTTTACAGGGTGTAGTGGGTGGAGATCCTTTTTATTGTAAACAAAAGTGATAACAGTCCTTAAGCCATTTAGCCAGAGTAGCTTTAGAAACTTGTCTCCACAAGGAAAATGAAGAAAAGCCTATAAAGAGCTGATCCAATTTTCTGGTATCCTTCATTCTGTGAAGGTAGAAATGTAGTTGTCTGTGAACATCTAGTAAATGCAAACAGTACTCCCCTTTATTGGAAAAAAAGACTGGGAGGTGTAAAGTCTGATTGATATTTGACTCAAAACAACTTTTGGTACGAAAAATGGATTTATGAGGGAAACCCTGTCCTTATGAAAAATCAAGTAGGGCAGTTTGCAGGACAAGGTTTGTATTTCCGATAGTCTTCTGGCAGAAATACTAGCTATTAGAAATAAGGTTTTCCAGGACAAGAACTTTAGGTCACAACTTGCTGAAGGTTCGAAAGGAGAAGAAATCAGGGACTGAAGAACCAGACTCAAATCCCAAGGTGTAGAAGGTTTCTTATATGGAGGTCTAAGCATTAAGGTTCCTTTCAAAAATGCTTTACAAAGTTTATGTGATGTAAGCGATGAACCACTGAAACCAGTACGGACATTAGATATTGCAGTAAGATGCATCCAAACAGTAGAGGCTGATGAGTCCATCTCAAAGAGTAAAGCTAAGAAGTCTAAAACTTTGTGTATGGGAGCTGAATATGGGTCAGGATTACAGTCTAGTGACCATTTAGTAAACTTTTGCCACTTGTTATGATACAGTTTTCTAGATGAAGGTTTGTGGTGGGCCAGAATGACGTGTTGGGCAAGAGAAGACAGGGAAGGCGGCCTGATAATCATGGGAACTGGAGAAGCCATTCAGTAGATTAGAGATGTAGATTCAGATGAACCAGTCCCTCCAGGAGGGACAATAGCTCTAGAGCTGGGTCCAATATCCAGGATTACTGAAGTAGATAAGGGCATAAGAAGGGAAACCAGACATGTCGAGGCCAGAATGGGGCAATGAGGATTATTCTATTCTCCGAGCTGCTGGCTTTCTTTAGAAACTGACATATTAGTAGAAATGGAGGAAAGACATACAATAGACTGGGGGGCAATCTTGAAGGACTGCATCTCTGAGTGCCTCCCCGGGGAGGGATTAGGGCAAAGTAATTGCTGCACTTGTTCAGAGGGGACGCAAACAAGTCACAGCAAGGTTGGCCCCATAACTCTTTCTCCACCACTGGATTGATAAGCCACTCATGAGGCACGAGGATGGTCCTGCTCAATTTATCCGCAATCACGTTGGAGCTCCCCGGGATGTGCATTGCTACAGAAAAAGGACAAAAGATAATGCCCATTGCCATACTCTGAGTGGTTCTCAACAAAGAGGGTAAGATCTGGTCTCCCCTTGATTATTGATATACCAGACTACTGACATATTGTCTGATTGAATCACAATCATTCCCAAGGGGAGTGTTTCTTGAAATGCCTTAAGCGCCAGAAGCACTGCTCTCATCTCTAGAATGTTGATATTCAAATTGGCCGCCAGCTGGGACCAGGTGTCTTGGACGGTCTTTGCCAGATAATACCCCCATCTGGGACACGTCCATGGTCACTATGGCTTGGGATTCAGGGAGGACAAAAGGATGGCCCTACAAGACTTTGTTGGAGTGAAGCCACCAACTCAGATCTTCCTTGCATTGACTGGTGATCATAATCAGATGAAACATTGACTGATTCAATAAGGACCATTGGGAGGCCAAAAGCTACTGAAGAATCCACACGTGATATCTGGCCAGAGGAACTAGAGTGATAGATGCTGCCATTGATCCTAGAGCCTGTAGAATGAGTCTTGCTGAAATTTTCTTGCTGAGAATAATCTGGGTCACTTGTGATCTGATCCTTTGGAGTCTATCTAGGGGAAGTGACGCAATGCCTGTAACTGTGTCAAGCATAGCTCCAATGAACTCCAGCTGTTGAGATGGTTATAGATGGGATTTTTTTGTAGTTTATAGGGATACCTAGGCTGGAACAAAGGAGAAAAGCATAATCTCATGCCTTTATGAGTTGACGCCTGGTGGGAGAGGTAAGGAGTCTGTCATCAAGATATGGAAACACTTGGAATTCTAGCAGTCTGAGATGAGTTGCTACTGAGCCAACTCATCTATGATATATAACATTAAGTATCCTGTTTTTTTGCTTATTTCTGGGTTATTTATAGCACTTTTATTGTCTGCATATACTTTGCTAGCTAGTTTCACTGTGTGTGAGGTATTAACTAGAAATTTTCTACAATTGTTAAGCATCTGGTTGGGTTTGTTTGTTCTGATTTCCTGCTAAGGAGTGTATCATATAACTTGTTTGCAGTTAAAAGCATTATCTAGCGGCTCCTTGATCCTTTATCTATTTAAACATTTCTGCAGTTTTTTTTTCTACCTAAGTAGTGTTGGAAGTGTAGCATTGTCCATATTCAGGTTTGTGTTTTGGGCCTAGTTGTTTGTTAGTAGAGACTGTGTGTCTTGAGCACATGTTCCAGGCCATCATAGCTTAGCCAAAGCCAGAAAAGCATTTCAGTGAGAGTGAATTGTTTGTGGTCATTGGCTGACTGGAGTTGCCTAGACTATGGCTTAGAGTAAGCACCTCATTGGTTCTTTCAAGCTTTTTTTAAAGTTTCAGGTTTCAGCTTTGTTACTTAAGTTAACTTGTGAGTGTTTCTGTCATTTCACACTGAGCTAATCACTGGAAGTCGGAGGAAGGGCTCTGAGCCAACTAATCTGTGATATATAACATTAAGTATCCTGTTTTTTGCTTATTTCTGAGTTATTTATAGCACTTTTATTGTCTGCATATATTTTGCTAGCTAGTTTCACTGTGTGTGAGGTATTAACTAGAAATGTTCTACAATTGTTAAGCATCTGGTTGGGTTTGTTTGTTCCGATTTACTTGGTGGCTTTGCAGTTGCCCCGCCCCACTATCAATTTGATGTGGGACACTCCTCCAAGTCTAGTGTCATTACCTCATTCTACCTAATCCAGGGAGAACATTTGAGAAGGCCAACCCAGTTAGTTTCTGCTCCTCCTTTCCCCTTTCCACTTTACAAAAAAAAAAAAAAAAAAAAAAAAAAAAAATTTCTAAGCTTCTTTCCTGTAAATCGTCTAGTTCAGATACAGATTTGCTGTATCCAGGACTGTTTGTAGGCTTCTGAGCCCCCAAGCCTTTCTGTGTTGGATGGAAGCCTTCTAGCTTAATTTTGTTTCTTAGAACTAGCCAGTTTTCTAGTTTTAACACTCAAATCTGTTTCTTTGAGCTCAGCACTTGTTCAGAACTCATTGTAAGCACTAAATAAGCTACAAATTACTACAGCACTCAATTTTCCTCACTTGTCTAGAGGAAAACAGTTTTTAGTACTTAATAAATAAGCACTTATCCAGGCATGTCTAAGGGTCAACACCCGGTGTTTTCGCCTGTCTACCTGATGAATCTGGGCATCCTGGGGCAATGCAGCAGTTGCCTCATGTACACAGACAACCCTCTCCTCCTACCGCCCAACACTTCAACCTGTGAGAGATGCACTTATATAGCCAAACTGGAAGCAAAGCTCTCTTCATCCAAGACTGGACTAGACAGTCAAGAGGAGATGGTAAAAACTTGCACCACACCACACCCCTCACAACCTACACCACCAAAACACACACATAGAAACACAAAACACACACCTACATTCGCAGAGGCTCTCAAAAAATATACCCAAGCAACAGGGACCTCCAAAGCAGAAACGCAAGCAACCTCCACCCCCCAACACAACCCAAATGACACATAACCCACAAACTCAGTGTGCCACTCAACCACAGCCCATAAGGCATAACAATGTACCCAACACTCTAGTCATAGGTGACTCTATAGTCAGGCACACTGATGTTCCACTCACCAGGCTAAACAAGGAGAAAGTTACTGTCAGATGCCAGGATCCGCCACATAATGCATGCACTCAGGTCACTCCACAACAAGTACAAATATGACTCTGTCATTGTCCATGTTGGTGTGAATGATCTGAGAAGTACCTCCCTGGTCTACATGAAAAGAGACATGGAGGAGCTCTCTGATCTTGTAGCCCGTGCAGGTATGACCCTAGCCCTGAGTAGGATCCTGCCATCACCCAGAATGATACCACAGTACAAGGACAAAATGATTGACTTCAACAATTGGCTAAGCTTCTGGTGTCATTCTAAGGGGATCCAGTATCTGTCTGCCTGGGATAACATGATCGACAAACCATGATGCTTTGCCAGAGATGGCATGCACTTGTCGCCCTTGGGATTCCAGATACTGGCTAAGGCACTTGCCACCCTTATAGTGCCTTTTTTTAGGCAAGATTCAAATGACAAATTCACCCACCGTAACAGGTACAAACAAACAAAATCTGAGGGTAATGCTACTTAATGCTACAAGTCTAAACCTCAAAATGCACTCACTCGAGGCATTCCTTAAAATGGGGAACATCGACATCTGTGCAGTGACAAAGACCTGGGTCAAGGCTCCAGACAGCACCCCTGCATTACCAAGCTATAATTCATACCACATCTTTCGGCCACCTAACCTGGACCAAAGCACTAAAGGCAAAGGCGTGTCCATATTCATTAAGGATATCCACACCTTCAGGCTAGTTGCTCAGCATAATGCATTCGAGATTATCCAAGTGCAACTAACTCTGGGCAAGACCGCAATCCACATTGTAGCTTCTTTCTACAGATCCCCTACCATGCCCCAGGATTCCCACTCCTCATTTCTTGATACACTGGAAAATATTGGGGTACAACCTAACACCCTAATAATGGGCGATTTCAACTATCCCACCATTAACTGGGAAAACTACTCATGTACCAACTCTTGTGCTCAACGTTTTCTGGAATTCATAAATTCCAACGCCTTGGATCAATTTATCCACACCCCCACCAGGGGCAGCAATATCCTAGACCTGGTCTTTACCAACATGAGCAACCGGTGTTCCACACCAGAGGTCAATTCCTTGTTGGTCAGATCCGACCACAAGCAAATCACCCTAGACATCCACATCCCACCCACACCCCCCATTAGGGAAACCACCGTAAAAAAATTCTCCAAAGCCAACTTCACATAAACAAACTCTACAACAGAAGAAAGAAACTGTAGCAAAAAAGAGTAAAAATCCCATGATTGGAGGAACTCCATGGTCAGCCTCAGTAAGAACTGAGATCCCTCATAAAATCCTCCAAAGCTAGTTACAAAAACAAAATTGCCACTGATTCTAAAGACAACCACAAAGCATTCTATAGCTATGTCAAATCTCAATGGCAACACTCAGAGATCATCTGAGTTACAGCACAATGGCACTAAATATACAGAACCAACTGATATTGCCAACATCCTGGCAGATAGATTCAGTGCTAATGCCTCTCTCATCCCCTAAAGTTCCCATCTCTATACAGGAAGAATGCAAAGTTCCTGTAATCATGGCTGCACAGGTAAAAAACACACTATCCAAAGCCAAGAGCACAGCATCCATGGGACCTGACAACATCCCAGGCTGCGTTCTACATGAACTAAAGAACGAACTGGCATCCCACCTAAGTACCATGTTCAATCATAGCCTAATCTCAGGCTTTGTGCCCACTGAATGGTGCACAGCAATGGTTATCCCACTCCACAAAGGGGGAGCCACTACAGACCCTGGGAACTACCACCCCATTAGCCTGATGAGCCTGGTCTGCAAGGCTATGAAGCGTATCATCATGGGACTTATAAACAATGACATTGGTAATCTCCAAACTCTGGACCATACCCAGTTTGGGTTTTTAAAAGGCAGATCATGTCTCCTAAACCTGATAGACTTCTTTGAAGTAGTCACCAAAGCCGTAGATGAGGGTAAGGTGGTTCACACAGCCTATCTAGATCTCGCCAAGGCTTTTGACACCATTCCCCACTCTGGAATTATAGATAAACTCACTAAACTAGGTATAAATCCCTATGTCAAAAGATGGGTAGCCAACTGGCTCATTGACCGAACCCACACTGTGAAAGTAGCAGACTCTAAATCCAACTTCAGTCCAGTGACAAGTGATGTTTCACAAGGTTCAGTCCTAGGTCCTCTCCTGTTTGGTATCTATTTCTCTGAAATACAGGCTAACACAGAAAGTCTTTGGCTAACAAACTTTGCAGATGACTGCAAACTAGGAGCCATAATCAAAACTCCTAACGATGTGGACATCCTACAAAAGGGCCTCACTGAGACAGATGCCTGGTGTCAAAGCCATGGCCTCAAGCTCAATGCCAAAAAGTACATTGTCATCCCTTTTGGTAAAAACTATGTACCCATGAACTATCACATAGGCGGTAGTCTACTTAACACCGAAAGTGTGATAAGAGACCTTGGGACACAGGTGGACAACAGTCTCTCCTTTGATAATCACATCACCACAGTAGTCAGGAAATACTCTACGTGGCACACCACATCACAAAAGGTTTCTCATCCAGGAAAAAAGAGGTCATTGTTCCCCACCACTCATCACTCATTAGACCCATTATAGAGTGCAACACCCCTTTTGGTATGTACCTCACAAAACATCTACAACAACTGGAAAGGCCACAGAAATACCTCACAAAGAAGATTACCAGCCTCAAACAGATGCCCTATGCAGACCGTCTCAAAAAACTCCAGCTTTACTCTATTGCATATCGCCTACTCAGAGGCAATCTCTGTCTAACATACAAAGCTATGTCAAACCCAGAGCTGTTGGACATGTTCTACTTAAAGGAATCCCAATCCCTCCGAGCTACATGCTCTAGGGACCTAAAGCCTGTCACCAGAATAAATGGAACATGCTGGAGGGATAGATTCCTGTCCCAGAGACTTCCCATACTCTGGAACAAACTACCTAACTATATCAAACAAAGCTCCTCATTAGCACTCTTCAAGAAAAATTTTGATGATTAGATGGGAGATAGGAAATTCACTCCAGGGATCACTTCTGTGGCTCTGCTTGACATGGGCACAGGAAAATAATTTTCCTGGGTGGCAAAAGCCAGGGTACCGTTTGGCTAGACTTATATAGACTCTAGGGCCAATAGACTAGTACCTACCTATGAACTTATAAATTACTGCCATGCATTTGGTGAACACCTTGCAGGCTGTGGTGTGACCAAAGGGCAGTTCCCTGAACTGATAGTGACTGTCTCCCAGCCAGAAGCGCAGGAATCTTCCAGACCGCTTGTCCATTTTTACATGGTAATATGCGAGGTTGAACACTGCTGTTTCGTTTAAAGGATCCTGTGATTTTAGCAATAAAATTTTAAACGAAACAGCAGTGTTCAACCTCGCTTTTTTCAGGATTGTTTATTTCATTTGCCTGGTTGGACTTTGGCACCGTACTGTATTGGATTGACTGTCTTATATGGTAATATGTATCCTGAATATCTACTGAGCACATTCAATCATCTTTTTCCAAGAAAGGAAGTATGGACTGAAAAGAAACATCTGGAATTTGGCTTGTTGAACTGATTTGTTCAACTGACTGAGGTCCAAAATTGGTCTTCAGCACCCTGTTTTCTTTGGCACTAAAAAGAATCTTGAGTAAATTCTGGATCCTCTCTGGTCTGGAGGGAGTGCCTGGAAGACTCTTTTGTCAAGCAGTTTATGAATTTCTCTTTCTCACATCTGGATAGTCTCTCTCTCACTAACTTTGAAGCCAAACAGGGATGATCCACCAAATGAAGCAATGATGAAAAAAAGACATAAATGGCTCCGTGAAATCACATAAGCGCATCTAGGCATGTCTCTGATGGCTATGCCTGAACCCGCTGCTCTGGTTGTCCCTTCGGCAGCATGAGCAATTAGTCTTATGGATGAATTGGAAATTGACTCTAGGGTGGTGAGCTAAGTAACTGTCTCAAACCCCTTCAGCTACTGCTCCTGAGAGAGTATCTGAAAGCTCTTTAATCAGATCTCTCTGAAGTCTTGTAAAATGTGCCATATAGTTCTTGGACCTGAGAGCGAAGGTTAATGAAGCGTACATGCACTTCTCCAATCTATCCATTGTCCTAGACTGCTTTCTAGGAGGATGGATAGTAGGACTTTCATCATCTAGTTCCTTCTTGGTGGCTGCCACTAAAACCATAGAGTCTACAGGAATACCTTTAGCCCAGTGTTGCTCATCTTTTGGGGCAGAGAAAATACAATCAGGTCTCCTGGTGATCGGTTCGATAGTCAGGTATCTTCCAAGCCTGCTGAGCAATCAGTTTCATAAGATCATCAGTGGGTGGAGAGATCCAAGAGGTAGAGGGCTGGGCATGAAAAGCCTCTAGGTATACTGATTCCTCTGAGGAAGGTTGGAGGGTAGTCCAGCCACCCCCCATTTAAGGATTTCTAGGATGCCCTGAAGGAAACATCTTCAGGGGTGACTTTGGGGAACTTTTCCCATCATCGAAATCAGTATCTTCAGTGAAATACACTTCAGGGGAGTTTCAACTGCTTCCTCTTGCACTTTTTCTTCAAAGGTGCCTCTTTGGTGGGGTGCTCTGAAGAGATGCCCAAAGATGATACAACCAGAGTGGTTTGGTCCTGTGACTTTTGTGCCATCTGTCCAGGGGTAGAAACTGTCAGAAGCTCCAGTCGAGGGGATGGACTGATGTTTGGTCCATTTGAGAAGGCATAAACTGCACACAATGGACAAGGCCCTCTCCATAGCCTGGAAGGCAGGTCCACCATAGAGGGACAGGAGTTCAGAACCAAAATAGACTCCCTCGGAACCATGGCCCCATCCTGTACCAAGCCCATCCCTGATATAGAAGTTGGGGCCAAGCCTACATATGCAGATGCACCGAGGGGCATGGAAGGCTCCGAAAGAATCTAAGTCGAACCCTGTCCCCAGGAACTGACAATGAAGCCCTGACCCCGGTTGTTTTCCAGTTGCAAAGAACTGACAGAACTCAGGGTAACTATCATTGTTGGAGAAATAGCTCTGGCCAGCACTGAAACAGTCAAAGCTGGAAAGGTCGGCACTGGGGGCTCCAAAATCTCAGCTAGTGTTGAAGGAGTAATATGGATGGGTGTTGAAGAAGACAAGGTTCTAGAGCTAACAAGGCTAGGAACACTGGATGGAGGTAATCCACTCGCCATCACAAGCTGGTCTACCAGTCTCATAATATCTGACTCTGAAAGACTCTTGATGGATTGAATAAAGGATGCAGACGGAGACCTTGGTGACCATCTCTCCAAAAAAGGAGTAGGTGGATGTTATACAAATGGATCTATGGAGGGGGAGTAGGTAGTACAAGGCAGAAAGTACAGTTTTGTACCTACCATAAATGTAGATGTTCGAGTGCTAATACAGCTGCAGTAATCACATATGGGGTTCTCTGCCATCAGGCGGTCCCTCGGTCGGCCGAATTCCAAAGTCTAGGTCCGGCGTCGGTTGTTGTCGCTTTCTTTCCTGACGTCAGTGAGGCAGGGTTATATAAGACACAGCCGACGCCATTTTCTTCAGTCTTTTCTTGCCCCAGATGTCAGGTGCCCCCAGAAGGAAGGCAATACATAAATTATATTTATATACATGATTGCAATAAAATCAAAAAACAGTAGTTGCAAGCAAAGATACCATAGAAGGATAACCCCATCAGGTTGTATGAAGAGGGGTTAGAGCCTAGGTCTTTACCCAGAGGGGTAGGAGGGAGGGAAACCTGTACTGCAGCTGTATTAGCACTCGAACATCTACATTTATGGTAGGTACAAAACTGTACTATGTTCATCGTGCATACAGCTGCAGTAATCACATATGGGTAGAATCCCAAAGCTACGCTCAGGGTGGTAGGCACTAGGTGGAACTGGGATGAGCCAGAATGCCCTGCAACACAGCAGTGGCAAAGCCTGCTCTAGTTTTGGAATATAAAGGCAGGTGGTAGTGTTTAGTGAAGGTATGCACAGAACTCCAAGTGGCTGCCTCCAAAATATCTTTGGTAGGAACTCCTCTGAGGAAGGCTGTAGAGGTAGCTGTGGCCCTGGTGGAGTGGGATCTTATGCCTGTAGGGACAGATTTTCCATGATAGGAGTAACAAAACCGTATGCAGTGGACTATCCATTTTGAAATGGTCTGTTTGGTAACTGGCTTCCCTTGGGCTCCTACAGCATAGGACACAAAGAGTTGCTCTGATTTCCTGAAAGGCTTTGTTCTGTCCAAATAATAACGTAGCTGTCTATGGATGTCTAAGGAGTGTAGGAGCCTTTCCCCTTTGTTTTGAGGATTGGGGTAAAAGGTAGGTAAGTGTATGGCTTGATTTAAAGCTACCCTGGATACTACTTTAGGTATAAAAGATGGATTGGTTCGAAGGGAAACCCTATCCTGATGGAAGATGAGAAAGGGCTGCACAGCCATGAGGGCTTGTAGTTCCGATACCCTATGGGCTGAGGTAATGGCCAGAAGGAAAGCTGTTTTCCCGGACAAGTATTGCAAATCTGTTGAGGCAGCCGGCTCAAAAGGAGGCAATGTTAATTTTTCTAGAATGTAATTAAGATCCCAGGCTGGAATTGGTTGCTTCCTTGGTGGTCTTATATTCTTGGCCCCTCTGAGGAACTGTCTTAAGTGTGGGTGAGAGAATAAGGGTGGATCCGTGTTGAATTCTGCAGAAATGGCTGAGGCATGGATTTTTATAGAGGAAAATGAAAGTCCACTGTTCAGCAGCTCAGCTAGATACTGTAATACCTGAGGCAAATTCAGTTTTTTAGGGTCCTGGCCTTTTTTCTCATTCCAAGAGCAAAACCGTTTCCATTTTGCGGAGTAAGCCTTTCTAGTAGATGGCCTTCTGGCCTCCAAAATGACATCCTGCACCTCTTTGGGGAGTACAGTCTGTTGTGGTATTAAGGGATTTTCCATGCAGCAAGATTGAGTGTTTTCAGCTGACTGTGAAGAGTTTTGTAGCTGTGCTGAGTCAGCAGAAGAGGCATTAGAGGTAGGTGCCAGGGAGGAGTATGTGTTAGGCTCCTCAGGAGTGGGTACCAGTGTTGTCTTGGCCAGTCTGGAGCAATCAGTATCATCTTCGGTTTGTCTATTCTTGCTTTCAAGAGCACCTTGGGCAGAAGAGGCAGAGGTGGGAAAGCGTAAACTGTCCATGCTGTCCAACTGAATGAAAGGGCGTCCACTCTCCAGGCCTTTGGATGAAAGGTCCTTGAACAAAACTTTTCCAATTGATGATTCCTGTGGGAGGCGAAGAGATCTATGTCTGGCCTCCCCCACGCTTGGATTATCTTTGTAAACACTTGAGGATGCAACTTCCATTCGTGTGGATCTGTCATATTTCTGCTTAGATTGTCTGCCAGCGTGTTTTCCAAGCCTGGCAAGAACTGCGCTTGAAGTTCGATTTGCCATTCCAGAGCCAAGTTCCAAAGTGTCATGGCTAGTCTGCACAGGGGGTATGAATGTGTTCCTCCTTGTTTGTTTATGTACCACATTACTGTGGTGTTGTCTGTTCTTATCAATAATTGTCCTGGATGCAGGAGGTCCTTGAAAGCTGTAACTGCATTTATCACTGCTAGCATTTCTTTTTGATTGATGTGCAGGTGCCTTTCCTTTTGGGACCATTTGCCCTGAATGCACCTGCCTGTCATGTGCGCCCCCCAGGCGTAATCTGAGGCGTCTGTTGTGATGACTTGATTTGCTTGAGGCTTGCAGAATGGGAGACCTGTGTTTGTTTGACATGCTTGGGCCCACCATAGAAATTCCTTTTTCAAACATGGAATTATTGGTATTATTGTTTCCAAACTGTGGCTGTGTTGAGACCATAGATTTTTTAGGTACCATTGAAGTTTCCTCATATGCAACTTTGCACATGGGATTAAAAGAATGCAAGATGCCATGAAGCCCAGAGCCTGCAGGATTTTCCTTGCAGTAAGCCTGGTACAATTTGCTAGTGTTTTGAAGTACTGAGTTAGTTGCCCCTGTTTTTCTGGCGTACGATAGGCCATCTGGGTGTTTGTGTCCAAGTTGGCACCCAGGAAAGTTATTTTCTGAGATGGTGTTAGCCTGGATTTCTCTTTGTTGATTGTGTATCCCAGAGAATTCAGTAACCATGTTGAATAAGCCAGATGTTCCAGAAGTAAGAGTTTGCTGTCCGCTTGGATCAGGCAGTCGTCCAAATAAGGGTAAATTTGTATCCCTTGAAGTCTGCAGTAGGCAATTACTGATGCCAGGCATTTCGTGAATACTCTGGGCGCAGTAGATAAGTCAAAGGGCAATGCAGAGAATTGCTAGTGTATTGAACCTGCAAGAAATCTGAGGTATCTTCTGCAGCTTTGTCTGATTGGGACATGCAGGTATGCCTCCTTGAGGTCCAATGTTACCAGCCAAAACCCCTTGCCCAGCATGGGAAGAAGCTGCTGTAATGTGAGCATCTTGAATTTTGGTACGAGCTAGAATGTGTTTAGGATGGATAAGTCCAAAATGGGTCTCCAGTCGGTTCCTTTCCTTGGTACCAGAAATAGCCTGGAATAAAAACCTTGACCTTGTTCGTGAGTAGGTACCTCTTGAATAGCTTTCATGTCTATGAGCTTTGAAATTTGTAATTGTGCCTCTGCCCTTTGATTGTGTGGTAGGTTTAGCATGCCTCTCATTTTTGGGAGTGTGTGAAAATGAAATATGTAGCCTCTGTTTATAACGTCCAGTATCCATTTGTCTGTTGTGACAATATGCCAATTTCTTGTAAATAATGCCAGTTTCCCTCCCAAGGGTGCTGCCAGCTGAGACTTGCTTGGCATGGGAAGGAGGAAGTCATTGAGTTTGTTTCCTGTATTGCTGTGAACTGTCTTCGCCACCTCTTGGTGCTGGAGTTTGCCATTGCCTGCCTCTATATGATCCCTGTGATTGCCCGCTGCCCCTTGTGCGCCTGTATCTACCTCTTTGGGGCTTGTCAGTGGCTGGAAAGGACCAGTTTTTAGAAGGCCAATTTCTGCTAAAACGTGGTGGTTGAACTTGTAGAAAAGCTTTGACAGTTTGCATAGATTTGGCTTTTTCTTCCATTTTCCGTAGTATCTCCTCAGCATTAGTACCAAATAGTACATCTTTTTATAAAGGAGCATCTAGCAGTTTAGCTTTCACATGATCAGGCAAGATTTGTTCCCTAAGCCATGCATGTCTACGAATGACTGATCCTGTAACAGCAGCTCTACTTGAGGCCTCTAGGGCATCATAACCACATTGTAAGGTGTGTTTACCCACTTGTTCTGCACTATGCAACATATCCTGCAACTCTTTCAAATCTGGTTGTTCAGGCTGAGACATTTTATTTCTTAATTGTGATAACAGAAACTGCTGATATTTAAGCATATGAAACTGACAATTTAAGGCCCTCATGGCTAGGGTGGCCGAGGTATATACCTTTTTTCCCCACCTTTCTAAGGATCTTGACTCTCTTTTGGAAGGTAGTGGATTCTTAGCAGTAGAGGCCTTCATTCCCTTGGGGCCTTGAGAAATGGTTTCAGGGTCAGCATTATGGCTTTTGTAAAGAAATTGGTGAGAGGTAGGGACTCTATAGTACCTATCAGGCTTGACTGGGGCAGGAGGCAGGGAATCCGGATTAAGGCAAGCCTCCGAATAAACATCATCAAGTATGTCCAAGACAGGAGGTATAGCCAGAGGTCTGTGTTGAGGTAACAAAAGAAATTCCCTAAGTCTTTTCTTGGAATCAGAAAAGTCTTGGCCTTCCCAATGGAAGTGTTCCCTCAAGGTGTGCAAGGTTTCTCCAAAAGAAAAATCCTCAGGAGGAGATACAGAAGGAATGGACTGCTCTGCATCAGAATCTTTAAATGGGGAGTAAGAGTGTTCCTCTACATCAGAATGTTCTGATAAAATGGAACCCTGATCAGAAGAGGGAGAATCTTCCTCCACTTTGGGTCTCTTGTCTGGAGGGGGTTGGGAGCCCCTGATAAGAGTAATTAAATCCTCAGCCATTTTAAGCATCTGCTTTTTTGGCATGGGGCCTGGGGATGGGCCCTGTGCAACAGGCCTCTTGGGATGCCTGGCTGATTTGGACTTAGTAAAGGCCTTAACGGAAAAGGAAGAAGAGGGCCTAAAGACACCATGGGTGGAAGTGGACCTGTCCACATTAGGAGGCTCAACGCTCACAGTGGCTTCAGTGGTTGTAGTCTGGGTCTGGGCCGAAGTACCTGCGGTCTCGGTTACAGAAGACACAGCCAAAGAAGTGTCGTCGGTCGTCAGGGACTGCATAGGTGTCTCGCTGAGAACTGGACCACGTGTAGCCGGTTTTGGCGTGGTGTCGGTGGGGACCGCGGACCTCGCGTGTCGGTCCTTGTCCTTGCGTTTTTTGGACAAAACGGTAGTCGGAGTCTCCGACGACATTTTATAATCAAAGGCTGTACCAAAAAAGTGTTGGGCGAACTCCGCCCGACGCTTAATAGTGCGTTTATTGAAAGTAGCGCAAAAGCGACAGCCCGAGACGTCGTGGTCTGGGCCTAAGCAAGGTATGCAGAGGGAATGGAAATCCTTATGCGGTATTTGCTTCCCACAAGAAATACAATTGTTAACTTTTTCTGACATCGGTCTGAGGCAAGAAAAGTTTCAACGGGTACTTAGCTTTAATGAAGACTTCGGTTTCCAATTTTTCGTAAATTCAGGAGCTGGCCGACCGGCACTTGCGAACTGCTTCTGCTTCGGGCACCGCGTGGCAAAAAAGACTGAAGAAAATGGCGTCGGCTGTGTCTTATATAACCCTGCCTCACTGACGTCAGGAAAGAAAGCGACAACAACCGACGCCGGACCTAGACTTTGGAATTCGGCCGACCGAGGGACCGCCTGACAGCAGAGAACCCCATATGTGATTACTGCAGCTGTATGCACGATGAACATCACCTGAGGTTCCTTCAGTACCAAAAGTTCCATTGGTGCCAAAGGGAGAAGTGTCAGCACTGAAGCTGGAACTTAAGTGGTCGGTGCCGATAGTACCGAGGGATGAGAATCTTGGGCCAGTGGTGTCGTGGAGGCTGTCGCCACCATGGGATACCTGGCAACTTAGAAGGTGGTTCCAAAGGAGGTATCGGAACAGAATAACTCCACGTTATTGGTCTAGAGGAAGAGGTTGACGAAGAGGAGGAGCTGGCTTCTGTCTTGGGACCAGATATCAGCTCTTCAAACTCAGACTTAAGGCTTTCAAAATTATTTTTGCAGTTTATTGTGGTTCTGGAACTGAACCCATGACAGATTGCACATTCTTCCTGCAGATGGACCACAGCAAGACAATACACACAAAGAATGTGTCCATTTGAATTAGGCATTTTTCTATCACACTTTTGGCACCTTCTGAAGCCAAAGGTGCCTCTGGAGGGTTTGTTGGCCATATTGTCAAAAACCAAGGCTACTTTATAAAGAGATATACTGTCTCTCATACATACACAGACTTTAGAGTATAGAGTTTTTTTTTTTTAAAAGAGAAACAGAAAATGGAATAACTACCAACGATGGTAAGAAGGTTACCCAAAGTTAAAAAGGGAAAGCTGTTAACAATAGTACTTAAGAATACCGAACGGTAAAGGAGAGAAGAAAACACTCTCATGCTAAAGAATTTCTAGAGGAGGCGATAGTAAAGGAAGAGATAAAGTGAAACATTTTTTGAGAAAGATACTAAGAAAAAAGTCTGACTTATTGAAGAAAGCTAAAGCTTGAGAGACTAGACTGAACCCGTCTGGCACTACGAAGTGGCAAACGAGATCAGAGGTAATATGGTGAAAAGCATTGTGAGGAGAGCTTAGCTCAAGAGATTTGGAAAGCATGAGCTGGAATAACGGCTGGGTCGGTTCCAAGGCTCAGAACAGAGCCCCACAGTCAAGGATTATGTGAGGATGGACAACATGAGATCTGATTATTTCTCCCAGAATTTTCTTAAGCTCTACTGCAGCAGTTTTAGATGGAATATAAATATATGCCACTGTAATTCTCCTCCCTTGCCAGTATTCCCCTTAGCACTACAAATCTGCCATTATCTTTTTTAATCCTTTTCTACCACTATTGGAGCTCATCTTGCAATTCATATAAGCACTCCTCTTTTCCTTTTTCCTTGGGTATTCTGCTGAATAACCATCCTGAAAACCTTTATCAAATTCACATGTTCAGTTCTTTCCAAATAACACAGCTATATGCTCTCTACATTTTTAATATATTTCACTACTCTTTCTTTTTTTTTATTTATATGTGAGAATTAACATTTAAAGACATTACAGAAATCATCATTGCATTAAAAAGTTATTATTCCCACCATTTATGTTTAACACCTTTTTTTCTTAAATGTCTAGTTCCAGCTTTTGTGTTACATACATACACTGTTTGGCAGGTTGAACTTTTATACAGTTGTTTCTTGTCATTTCCATTTGAGCCTTTGTTGCATCTTATAAAACTCTCTATTTTATTGGAAGCCTTCAAACGAAACAACAAATACCCTATACCCCCGATAACATATTAACTTAATACTAGCACACAAAACTATGTATCTCTCCAAATATTGAAGTTTTACCCTCCTAATTGGAACAAATGTCCCAAACTGACAGCCCTACTCAGACTTGAGTTAACATAAAAGGTTATCCATGCTAAGATACATGGTGCAGCTTGTGCTTCTACTACGTGCCATCTCCTAGCTAGTTTCTCTTTTTGTTTTTTCCCCCATAGCCAATCAGTCTCCACCAGACTTTAACAAATTTCTCTTTATCAGACTGTCCCTATTGAGACATGAGGACGAGATACAGAATTACTACTAAGCATACATTCATTTGCTCAGAAAAAGCCTCAGAATATTCAATATTCTTTTTCTTTTACTTTCTTTCTCTTAAAAGTTGTTACTAAATCAATCTAAGGTCCTTAATCCAGTCATTCCCCATGCAAGAATGACAAAAAGCACATTAATTTGTCTTTTGTCATGCTCTTTTAACCAGGCTTTTCTTTTTACATTGCACTACCTACATTTCTTAAACCTGAAGAAGAGAGAGAGAAGGGAGAAAGAAGAACAGCAGCACCTGTTATAATCCCCATTACACTTAAAAATAACTGAGAACACTACTTTATAGCATGGAAAGAAAACCATACACCAAAAATAGTACTATTAATGAATTATTTTCTTTACTTAGTTAACTTTTCTCCCCTCTCCTCCTCTGCCCAACACATTTTTCCTAACAATAATGATGTGGGGTACTCTACAGCATATGCCTTACTTCAAAGTCCAACATTCCAGATTTTCTCATTCTGTCATATTTCACAAATATGATTATTACATTGTAATACCAAATTAAGTTACTGATTTCATTACTGTTCATCTTCATCTTCTAAATCCAGTCTCTGTTTCATTTCCAATGTACTCTTGATTCTTCTAGTCAACTCTGGTGCCCCCTTGCCCCTCTCAAAGATTTTCCTTTGAAACATTGGAAAAGGTTTCACATGTACAGTCTCTTTGGTCTTTATTACCAGAAGAACAAGCAGAAGAATCTTCTGTTTCAAAGCTCACTTTTTATTGGACAAATGGTTGTATTTCCTCCATAACATGTACTTCATCAATACAGCAGTTTGAATCTCACACCTGCATCAGCACATTCCTTAAATAGTGGAATAAGATAACTCCTCTTCTGCCTGGTGTACGAGTAATAATTCTCCACAAACATGCTCTCTCCCACTTTTAGTACTTTGTCCTTCTGACATAGTTTTGTCAGAATCAACTACTTCTACTGGTAGGATTACATCTTTACTCTGAAATGTATAGGTTGCTTTCTCATAGCCAGATTTGGTGCATACATACAATGTGCCCTTTCAACTAACAACTCTTGCTGTGGAATACCAGTCCAGTTGCTTAATTGTGCCTTCAAAAATGTGGAATACCAGTCCAGTTGCTTAATTGTGCCTTCAAAAAATTAATGCAGTCTGTTCCTTCCAGCATCTCTGGTGGAGATGAAAATCGCAGTTTTCCCTATGTGTTCTGTCCTCCAGCTCTATTATTTTTTTAAACATCTCCTCCTGAGCATTCTCATATTCACCCATCCTTTTCTTCAGTTCATCCTCTGATTTTTGGAGCTTTACCATCTCATCTGAATGTCTGTTTAAAGTTTTCCACCATTTTGTTGCGTTGAACTAGTCCATCAGTGTTTCATTTATTTTAACCAGATCTGCATGCAGTTGTCTTGTATCTTCCTGTAGGTTACTGAAAGTTATGTCTGGACAGCTGCAGAACATTAACCAGTCAGTGTTTCTTCCTCACTTTTTGTAGCTGACTTTTAAGGTCTTCTCTATTTCTTTTTTGCTGCATCCAGGTAGTACACTTACTAGCCACTTACTGAAATTTACAAATAAACACAAAAGTCTACTGATCTTCTCTGCTAATTTTCTGTTTTCACACTGGGAGAGATATAATTAAGCTGTTACTCAATGTGCAGCCATCTTGGAAGTCTCCATGTGGACATCTTTCTTATCATCCCATTCAAAACTGCACTGGAGGGGAACCAAGAATCCTCTAGGGAAAATACAGTATTCTCATCCCCAACAAAGGCAGACAAGCCAGCCTTAAAAAAAAAAAAAAAAAAAAAAAAAAAAAAAAAAAAACATTATTTCCCTACATATCATAGTTGCAGATTCTACCTTCTTGCCTGTAGGAATATAGAGATTAATGAAAGTTACTCTAAGGGGTCCCACCCATCCCCTGAAGGCAGTGTAGCTGCCTTGTGCATAAGAAAATTCCTGTTCCATTACTAGGGGTATTCCTGAACTCCAAAGGATGCACACACACTCCCCCCTGGCATTAGGTGCCTGAAACTGAAAACCTACCTTTGACAATTTGGAGTGCTTATCTGGCATATGATCCATTTCTTGTAATACAACTATGGCTCGAGCAATTTGCTTCAAAACAAAGATCTTCCCCCTTTTTAATGGGGAAGTTTAAATCATTTATGTTCTCTGATAAACAGCTAACGGGCATTTGTTTACTGTCAAGTTACGGTTGACTTAACCGCCAAGCATATGAAAGATTTAGTCATATATATACACAGTATAAAAAAATAAGTTATATACTCACCATAACGTTCCATCTCTGTAGTTGTACTTCATTTGTCTTCAACCTGTGGGTTTTGGATCCACATCGGATCCGACACAGCCACATTTTCCAGCTATGGATCTGAGCTCCAAGCTCCTCCCTTACCCATAATGCCCCCAGTCTCCCTTCTCCCTTCAGATCGAGATTGCTGCCTAAGTACCACCAGATACCCAACCCAACAGCACCCTATCATAATCATGAGTCACTACCAACTCCCAGGCCTAGACTGGGCCAAGGACCTCACAAATTATACAAAGGTATATGAAGACTGGACAAAAGATAAGGTCGGGGGAAAAGGTTGAAGACAAATGAAGTACAACTACTCAGATGGAACGTTATGGTGAGTACATAACTTCTTTATCTAAAGTAGTCTACTTCATTTGGTCTTCAACCTGTGGGACAGAGTCCCCAGCTACCAAAAATTCCTGGGTGGCCCTCATGGAAGGATATTCTGGAGCACCGCAAAACCAAAGGATGCTTGGTTCCTAAACACAATATCCAGCTTGTAATGTGAAATAAAGGTATGAGATGAGGACCAAGTGGCTGCCGAACAAATATCATCCAGAGACACCCTAGACCAGAAGGCAGCTGATGTAGCCATAGATGGAGCAGAATGTGCCTTCACTTGTCCCAGCAGAGACTTGCCCTTCACAGCATAGGCTCAAGCAATAAATTGTGAAATCCAGCGAGCAATAGTTGCCTTAGAGACTGGCTTGCCTAGGAAGGGTTCAGCATAAGATGCAAATAGCTGATCCGACTTATGAAAAGATTTCGTCCTGTGCAAGTAAAATCTCAATTGCTTATGAACATCAAGCAGATGCAGCTTGTATTCCCCTTTGATTTTGTGGCTAGGGAAAAAAAATGGTAAATTGATAGTCTGACTAATATTAGCTTCCAAGGCTACCTTAGGAGGGAAAGATGGTTCACTGCGCAGTGACACACTGTCTTTGTGAAAGATCATGTAAGGCATTTTGATAGAGAAAACCTGAAGCTCTGACACTCATTTGGCAGAGGTAATGGCAACCAGGAAAGGCATTTTCCAGGTCAAAAATTTCAACTCAACTGGGGTAACTTAAGGAAGGTACGTAGCCTTTTCCTAGAATCAGAAAATTCCTGACCCTGCCACTTAAAATGTTCCCTCATGGAGTGGAGGACTTCACCGAAAGAAAAATCCTCTGGAGAGGCAGAGGGAATTGATTCCTCAGCATCAGAGTTCTCATAGGCCTGGAAGGATTCTTCTTGGGTATCTGAATGCACTGAATCCCCAGAGGCTTCATCTAAAGAGAGGTTGTCTGCCTGCTCAGTTCTAGGCCTTTTTTCTGCAGGCGGCTGAGAACCTCTGTCTGGGTGAGGCTGAGACCCCCTGATAAGAGAGATTAGATCTGCAGCCAGAGACATGATCTGTCTATCAGAAGAAGGGGCCTGAGAAGTAGGTTTAGGATGGGCCTTGGCCTGGCTGGCGGCCTTAGCATGTGCAAAGGCCTTGATGAACATGGATACAGGAGGCCTAGCTGCCCCACGTGCAGGGGTAACTTTGTCCACGGGAATGGTGTCGGGTAGATCCAGAACTTCGGTTTCTGGAGGAAAATCAACAACCGGCACCGGTGTAGTCTCAGAGACCGAGGAACGTGTTAACGCGGTGTCGTCGGCATGGAGCGGTTGAATTACCGCTTCCGAAGGGACCGAAGCGCTCGCGGAGGGCTTAGGCGTTATATCGGTGGAAGACGCGGGCTGAGGATGTTGGTCCCGGTCCTTTCGTTTTTTGGTAGTTTGTGCTGTCGGTTGTTCCGACGGCATGTTGTAAGCGTAGGATTCGCCAAAAAAGTCTTCGGCAAATTCTGCCCGGCGCCTGAGAGTGCGCTTATTAAAGCAAGCACAGGCAGCACAGGTCGAGACGTCGTGGTCTGGGCCCAGGCAAGGGAGGCAGTAAGAATGGAAGTCCGTATGAGGTATTTGTTTACCACAAGACAAACAATTATTAACTTTCTCAATTTGTTCTGACATCGGCTGAGGCAAGAAAAAATGTTCCACAACGGGGTACTTAGCTTTTAGATGACTTCGGTAACTGAAAACACAGGAGCTGACCGACCGACACTTGCGAACTGCTTCTGCTTCGGGCACCGCGCGGCAAGAAAGACTGAAGAAGATGGTGTCGGCTGATGCCTTTGTACTCCAGCCGCTCTGACGTCGGGAAGGAGGCGACATCGGCCAACGCCGGACCCAGACTTTGGAATCTGGCTGACCGAAAGGCTGCCTGAGGCAGGACAACCCATATGTCAGGACTGCAGTTGCATTCTTGAAGGACATCCTGAAGCTCTGACATTCATTTGGCAGAGGTAATGGCAACCAGGAAAGGCATTTTCCAGGTCAAAAATTTCAACTCAACTGAAGCTGCAGGCTCAAAGGGTGCAGAGACCAAGGCCTGTAACATTAAGGTACGGTCCCCATGGAGGGGGTAGGGTCCTTAACCAGGGGTCTAAGGAAGGAAGCCACCTTTAAGAAAGGTCTTACAAAGTTTGGAAGAAGCCAAAGAAGACATATTTAACCCAACATGAAAATTAGAAATAGCTGCCAGCTGTACTTTAATTGTGGAGGAACTGGCACCCTGATGAAAAATACCCGCCAGAAAATCTAAGACAGCCGAAAGAGGTGGAGTAAAGGGATCCAGGGCCCACTGAGTGGCCCATATGGAGAAATGTTTCCATTTACTACGATACACCTTTCTGGTAAAAGATTTGTGAGCTGCTACTAAAATGGATTTAACAAAGGATGACAATCCAGGAGTCCTAATAATTATGGGAACTGGAGCAGCCAAGCCATAAGCTTCAGATTGTCCAGATCTTGGTGAGGGATCCCTGAGACATGAGAAAGAAGATCCAGAACTGGATCCAACATCCATGGAGGAACTACCACATGAAACTGCAGTGAGGGAAACCAAACCTGACGAGGCCAGAATGGGGCAATGATGATCAAAGTGCTCCCCAACCTTTGAGCTTTCTGCAGGAACTTTGACATGAGAGGAAGCGGAGGATAAGCATAAAGGAGACCGGGAGGCCAAGCATGCACCAGTGCATCTCTGGGGGCTTCCCCCTGCAGGGGATTCAGAGCAAAGAACTTGCTGCATTTCACGTTGGAAGGAGATGCGAAGAGATCGCAGCAAGGATGACCGCACCTTAGGAAGATCTGTTACTCTACTGAAGGATTCAGAGACCACTCGTAAGCATCAGAATAGATTTGCTGAACCTGTCCACTAAAATCTTGGACTGCCCCGCAATGTGCTTTGCTACTAGAAAGCGGCCAGTAGAAATCGCCCATTCCCAAACTATCATGGCTTCTCAACAGAGGGGATAAGATCTGGTTCTCCCTTGTTTTTTGATATACCAGACCACTGACATATTGTCTGTCTGAATAGCAATCGTCCCTAGAAGAAGATAAGCATGTAAGGCCTGCAACGACAGAAGGACCACTCTCATCTCTAGTACGCTGATATGCAAACTGGTCTCAGAAGGGGAGCACGTGCCTTGGACTGTCCTTCCTGAGCAGTACCTCCCCACTGAGCTGGGAGGCATTCATGGTCACCGTGGTTTTGGAAAGGCAGGGTGAAAGGAATGTTCCTTGAGGAGATCCGGGGATTGAATCCACCTAAGAGAGTCTTTGCATACTCTTGAGATTTTCACAGGAAAGGACAGAGGAAGATCTAACAGGGACCACTAGACTGCAAGTGTCCACTGAAGAATGCTCATATGGAGACGAGCCATCAGCAGGAGATTGATCGTGGCCGCCAATATGGAGCCAAATGCCCTTAGGACAGCTTTGGCTTTTGGTTCTTGTGCCTGAAGAATGTGCAACACATGTAATCTCAGATTGCATATCCTGTCTGAAGTGAGGAAGACCTTCATTTGAGTAGTATCCAGCCGGGCCCCAATGAAGTTCAGAATCTGGACCGGGACCAGTGAAAATTTGGTCAGATTGATGGTGATACCCAGTTTGTTTGCTAGCCGAATAAAGTAGTCCCTGGCTTGATAGAGTAGATGCTCTGCAGGGGCAGCAAGGAGCCAATCATCCAGGTAAGGAAAGACCTGAATACCCTGAAGCCTCATGTGAGCCGCTACAACCGCCATTACCTTGGTAAACTCCCTGGGGGCTGTGTTGAGACCAAAGGGAAGGACTCTGAACTGATAATGATTGGCTCCCAGCCGGAAGCGAAGAAACCTCTGGGAGTGCCTGTCCATCTTGATGTGATAGTACGCATCCTGGAGATCAATCGAGCACATTCAGTCTTTGGCCTGCAGAAAGGGCAGGATAGATTGAACAGTGACCATCTGGAACTTCACCTTGGCTACTGACAGGTTCAACGTGGACAGATCCAAAACTGGTCTGAGGTCTCCCATTTTTTTTTGGCACTTAAAGGAACCTGGAATAAATGCCGCATCCAGGCTGGTCTGGGGGGATAGGTTGGATGACTTGTTTCTTGAGCAGCTTTCTTATTTCTAGCGCTGCTTCCTCCCATTGCGAGGGTGGAATGTCTGGGAGGAGCTTGTTCAGATGGGGAGGTTCCTTCAATGGAATGAAATATCCTCTGGATATGATTCGCAACACCCAATGATCTATTGTAATGGACTCCAGTGCTTTTGGATGTAGCAAAAGACGACCCCTGACTACCTCCAGAGATGAGCAGATGGGCAACTCCTCAGTGCTGCTGCCAGAATTTCTCCAAGAAGGGTTCTCAGGACCTGTAATTCATGGGACCCTCTCTGCCTCTAAGGCGGCATCTGTCATAACCCCCTCTACCTCTGGGAGGAGGAGAATCCTGACCATCCCGGGAAAATGTCTGAGACTTCCGGAACCACATCTTCTTCATTCCTCACTGATTCCTGGAAAAGGATCTTTGAGGAGATGAGAAGCAGATCCCAACGGCAGACAGAGGCTCCCTATCCTTCTCACTCTGGACCAGTTTCTCTTTCACCAATTTCCCGAAAAGGGAAGAACCATCATACGGGGCAGTGGTATAAGACACCCTGAAGGGCTCAGAAAATTGACACAACCGGAGCCAGGCATGATGTCTGATGGCAACACCTGTCCCTGCCGCTCTTGCGGCTCCCTCTGTGGCATGAGAGAGCAGTCACATGGATGTACTGGCAACCGCTTTGAGAGTGACCATTAGAGCGAATGTTTTCTTGTCCTCTGCTGACATGGACTCTGGGGTCGACTCCATAACTTCCTTCACAAAATTTCTCTGGAGTCGAATGATGTGTACCATATAGTTCAGCACCCTCACCGAGAAGGTCGCTGAAGCATATACTCGCTTCCCAAAATGGTCCAAAGCCCTTGATTCTCGATCAGGGGGATGAAACATCCAGCTCTCCTGAGAGAACTCTTTCTTGGTGGCGGCCGCCATCATTGCATCTACTTGGCACCCCTTGTTCCAATGCGTCCTATCTGATGGGGGGCTCAAAATTTGTTGGGGCGCTTGGGAATGGGCTCTACGGTGTCTGGCTCCTTCCATGCTCTAGATGTTATGATATCCACTAAAGGATCTGCCAAAGGGGAAACCCAAGACGTAGATGGGGCTGAGCTGAATGCCGCCAGGAACACAGACTCGTTTGAGGTCGGTTTTGGAGCAGATCACCCCATCCGGTGGAGGAGCTCCATGATGTTTCCAAATGAAACATCCTCGAGGGTGACAGTGGGGAACCTTCCTCTTCCTCCAAGTCCATGTCTTCGATGAGAGGGACTCTGGGGAAAGAGTCCAAGTGCCTCCTCTTGCACATTAGTTTGCGAGGCACCTCCTCAGGGAGACTCACTTGGGAGGACTCACACACCTCTCACTGTTCCATCACCGGAATATCCTGGGGCACTGCAAACACGGGCTGTCCCTAAGACGGCAAGACGGTCAGAAATGCACTCAGAGCTAACAGGGTCTGGACGGAGTCCGAGGATGAGATGGTCAGAGGTCTCGACCCCATGAGAACCCTCTCCACCATGTCGAATGCTGATGGGAAGCGAACCTCCTGGGAAGTACTAGCAGGGGTCGTTCCTCACTGACCCAACAGGGGAATCACTGCCGAGCTTCCAGGAGCAAAGATACTGAATGAGACGCTCAACTCCGAAGTACTCGGAGCAGAGAGCACCCCCTCGGATCCGACCCCGAAGCTACGGTTCTGAGAGCTCGGATCTGATCCAGTCAGATCTGACAAGCTCAAGGCGACAGCCGGCATCAAGGTAAATGGTTCCGTCGGCGCTGACCCCGAGGGTCCTCGTATCCAAAAACACCAAAATCGCAGGTCGGATCAGAGGAGTTATTGGTCGGAAAAAAGGTTGCAAGGAGCCCCCTCCAGAGGGAGAGGGCGCCGTCAAAACCCCCATCTGGATCTGTGCTCGGATTAAACCTCCACATTATTTTGTCCATCTCTGCTTCGCTGAGACTCTGGGTGGAAGGGGATGATGCCACAGAAACTGGTTGGGAAAGCCGGTGGGGTAAGGAACTAGCAGGGGACCGGCTATGGGTTTTCTCGGGCTCGGGGGAAAATCCTAGGAGAGCACAGCCAAGGAGACCCAGACCTAGTAGAATGCCTCGCTTTGGGTTGCAGACCCACCTGCGACAAGCGGTCGGGGGACCACTTGCGAGACCGGTCTTTCTTGGACTTGTCCCCTTCCTCGGACCTCTTGGTGGAGGTGCGAGTCCCAGAGGCCGGAAAAGAGGAAAAAGATGCAGCGGGGGAAGAAAGGAACAGCCTTCCCTGTAGAGGGAAGCAGACCTTTTAGTATAAGTTTGTCCCACCTATCCTTAAGTGCTCTGGGATTGAATCCAGCGCAAATAGGACAGGGTGACTTGAGATAGTCTGCACCCAAGCATAACACCCACAGAGTGTGGCCATCTGCTGGAGAGACCTTATGACCACAAACTGTGCATTTTCTGAAGCCTGCTTTAGGAGCTTCCGACATCCCTGTACCAGGCCCAGACAGACACACACGCTCTCTAAGAAAGTTAAGAAGTTAAAGTAGGAAAGAAGAAACTTTTTTTGTGTCCAATGCATATGCAGGGAGGTAAGAAAGATAAACGGTAGAGGATAGGACAAAAAAATACAAGTTTTCACACACGATACCCACAAAAACTGGAGCTTGGAACCATGTTTGCACCAGTGCTGGCAGCAAACAAGATCTGAAAGGAGAAGGGAGACAGGGAGCATTATGGGTAAGGGGAGGAGCTTGGATCCACAGCTGGAAAATGCAGCCCTGTCAGATCCAATGTGGATCCGAAACCCACAGGTTGAAGACCAAATTAAGTAAACTACTTCAGATATGTAATTACTGACAGTGTTAAAAGCTGTTGTAATTCACACAAATACAAAAAATGAGCAACCCATAACTTGAAAAACTTGTGAAAACTACTTACATTGAACTGAATAGCTTCCAAGGAGGAAAACATAAGTCTCCACTGAAAGAAGAGCAAATGAATCCTCTCTCTTTAATAAAGGATTATTTCCAGTATGAAAAGTTATTAAAAGTGTTAAAATCAGGACAGCCAGTGATCAAGTCATGGTCCCAAAAATAAGTAACAGTCATTCAGTGTACTAAAGAAACCCTTACACAACAGTGCAATTTACGAGGGATACAAGAGAAGAGATTTTCATGTATTTTATGAAACTGAGAATAACGGGAGTGATAATGCAAGTTTCTGTTTTAGTTTCATCCTTTGTCTGAAGACAGGAAAAGGTGCTGGAAGTGGTAAATTATTTGTCTATGGTGTGCAGGGTCCTGGGTTTGAGCCTTGCAGAGGCTGTTTATTTTGGGTTTGGGAGGGTGTCCTAAAGGTTAAGATGTTTGCCTTACAAACACATGGTGCAGGGTTTGAGACTCACAAGGGATAATTGGCTAGGCTTAAAATGTCTCGCAAGGGCAGTTAGCTTAGTACTAATCTATGAATCTATTTTAGGTTTGCTTGCCAACATCCTCTGCTTGTTAAACTGAGAAGCTGTTTGGGAAGGGGTGTTCAGCTGCAGATTAGAATCCTTAGCTAAAACTGCCAAGTCATCTCCTAGCTTACTCATGATATAAATAAGTCACTTGTCCTCCCCCTGTAATGCAGTTTTAAATACAGCAGGGTAAAGATGTCTGAACTTGGTGAGACAAATTGCTGACAAGAAAGCTCTTGTTTTGGCAGTGTACCCCTTTACCACAGAGTGCCTGTAAGCCTTCAAAAACAATTTAATTTACCTGGGGACCAGAATGCCTTTCTGTTTTTTCCCCTTTACTTCGAAGGTGGGGAATCTGCCAAGAATGATTCTCATTACTGAATTTCTCTTGGAAACAGGAAAAAATATTTGGTGCACCTGTTCAATATATACATATTGTTGTGAGGGATTCTTGTCCAGTCAGCAATATTTGCTTTCATGAATCCTTCACAGTCCTGACATTTTGTCTGGCCTGGTCTGTTAGCTCTTAGCATTTCACCTCCAGTGCTTCTATGGCTGCTCTGGACATTACTCTACCCAATGCAGATCCTGCATTTTTCCATATGAATGGGTTAAGAGACTCTTCAAAATCTTTTAGACATGCTTCATTTTGCTTGGTTAAGTTAGACAGCTGTTGAAATTTTTTTCAAAAGCGCAGCCACTATGTCAAGTCTGTCATGGGAAAGGGACTCTGCAGTACCATGGATATATCCATGCTCTTATACAATATCTCAGATGGATAAAGGGCCTTGATTGTTTTCACAACAGATTAAGTCAATGAGATTATTTTATTATTCTTCTGATGACCCTTTCTGGTCATACTGACAGCAGCATACTCAGGCCAATTACAAGTCTTCTGTCCTTTAATGTTTTCAGTAGTTTTACTACTTTTTCATTTAGAATGGCAGAAGCCGATTGAAAACAAGTTAACTGCTTATAACCATGACCAGAATTGTTTTTTTTTTAAACTGCAGGGTGTACTATTTAGCGGAATTAGTAATAATGAAAAAATTATCTCAACAGAAGCATCCATTGTGCAGGTGGCGAATGTCACATTCTTGAACGTGGTAAACAAGTCACTGCAATTCCAAAAAAAAAAAAAAATGCTTTACTCTGGGAAAGCAGTTCTACTTTGCTTGAGGAAAACTTGAGTTTTTATATTTTTCAGATGTAACTTCCTTTCTGGTCACTTTTTAAATAGATTTTTTAAATAGATTTCCCCTTCCTCTCATTCTTTTTTTTCTTGTTTGGAAATTGAATCAACAGACTTTACAGTACCCATTTTTTTCCTAGAAAAGTTTCTGTAATTTATTTACAGTTAAGATTCCCTGACTCTATGTGTATCACTGCATTCTAACAAACTAATCTGGAGTCAAACAATACAATGTTCATTAACAAATTTAAGTATATCTTCATCAAAACTCAGCTTGTACATGCTCATATCATCTTTGCCAAATTTTACTTTACTCTCATCAGTCACTCTAAAATTGTAAGGCATATTGCTTTCACACTGAAGTGATGCAATCTTTCTCTTAAGTCTATAATTCAATTCTATGTCATCTCCTTTCCACTGCATACACAAAGGTACTATAACCCATTCCTTCCATTTATCCATGTACCTTTTCCCTTCATTTCCTCACTATTTTTCCTACTTTTGCCAGTACGTGTTTTCAGATGGTTTCCTAACTTTTGGCTGTTACCATCTTTTTCACTATATACACATACAGCTACTATATTCCATTCCTTCCTTTCCATCATGTACCCTTCATTCCCAAATGATTTTCTTACTTTTTGCTTGTAATATTTTCAAGTGGTTTCCTAATTGCTGACAGTTGTCATCTCCGTTCCACTACATACACAGGTAGTATATCCCATTCCTCACTATTTTTCTTACCTTTGCCTGTAGTTTTTTCAAATGGATTCCTAATTGCTGACAGTCAGAATGAAAATAATTTGCGCAGTTCTACTCATTTACTGTACTACTCTCGGCTCTATACCTTTTTGTAGAATGTACGACTGTACTACAAATTTATTAATCTCATATTTTTTTCTGAATGTACTTTGGAGCTTTTCCCCATGAGCCTCTGCTGAAAATAGACTTTCTGGCCTAAGGAAACTAGTATAGTAAACAAAGTGACAATAAGTAAATAAATACAATAAGCTCTCAATGTTATGCTCTGGTAAAAACAAATTAAGCAGTATAAAATACTTTACGGCAGATTATCTACCACAAGTACATATACAGATTAACTTGGAAGGAGAAGGCACACCCTCCTGAGAAAATTATTTTGAAGAATATCTGTTTACAAGATGTAAAACTATAAAAGACAAATGGTAACTGCATATAACCATGCACATAAGAAAATACAATCAACTAAATAATGGTTCCAAAACAGACAGATGAACTAAAAAAGGTAAATGCCAACATTACCTACACAAGAGCCTCAGCCCCACTCCTCCAAACTGTCAGCACCTGTACAGGCAAGAGACCAGCATTGTCCTTCACAAGGAAAAATGACAACTACAGAAAATATCTGGACTAACACATTTTTATTAATGAGCAAAGTCAAATGTAATAATCCACTGGTACAGCAACCCTTGAAAAAGTAAGATCCTACTCAACATATTCATACAACAATATTGTGGCATGTCACACCTCTTCTCGTTATAAAGTCTAATCAGTGGGAAATCTACTCTAAACCACTCTCATAAGTGTTGTTAAAATCACTAGTGCCCTACAGCACTTCATGTGCCAATACGTACTCCAGTGAGGATGTGAGTGGCACACCCACTACCATGGAATGTTAAAAGTACAAGGAAAGGAGAATTTCTGGGTCACAGTCAAGAAAATAAGTATCCTCTAAGAGTCTTCTTTGCAGCCGTTTGGCCATTTCTCAACGAGTGTTGAACAGACTATGAAAATTCAGTTATCAAAATGAGAATGGCCAGGCTGAATTATAACAGCCAGAGGTGGACTACTATACTGTCACTTGCAAACTCAAGTCTTCATTTGGGAGGGAGGTAAATGGAATAGGTACCAATACTTGAACATAACCTTAGAAACAACCAGCAGAAAAGCTATGTACTCGAGCATTGGTGGGTGGGGAATAAGCAGTGTTTATCACTCAGTTTCAAAGAACAGGTGCACCCCCCCCCCCGCTTGCACTTATCAGAAGATAAATATGACACACTTTTAAACTAGATGCCACTGTACACAAAAGTCTTGGAGCTGCTAGATCTGCTGTGGACATGGAAGCTGAAAAATGCTTTTTCACCAAGCATCATGTTCCCATTTCCTGTTCTTTTCAGATTCCTGACTTAGATTAAGTGAATGACCTTCTAGTAATTCAGTGCTTTGTATACTCTACCCCAAGACAAGCCTGCAAAGCACTTCAGAATGAACCACTGTTTAACTGACAGTATCTATGACCAGCTCAACTGACATTGTGCCACTCATGGCTCTTATTGGTTTTGTTATCCAAACCAAAAAAATAAAGCAGATATTCAGGTGATTTTGGTAGGTGGTCTGACTGCAGGAGTACTTGGAAAGCCCCTGCTTCCCATGAACTATTCCTCTGATGCATATTAGCATGAGATCTGACTTGGAAATGGATATTCTAGTATCACAACCATTTGATTATTCCTCACACAGGAGAACCATGGCAAGAGCCAAGGAGGAAAACTCCCCCTGACATGGGAGTTTAAGATCACAAAACTGAAGAAACCACTGAGAGGGGATCCGAAGAGAGCATTCATATGTCTGCCAAGGGGTCTTCACTATAAAACTGCATAATTAGTAGAAAATGTCCATTTTAAAATGTAAACAAAAATGCCAACATTGTCCATTTAGACAGGGATGGTTATTAACACCTTGTCTGAAAAGTGGTAAGTACACACCTGTATTTTTTTTTTTTTGGGGGGGGTAATTTAGACCAAGGCAACACACACATTACAGAATCATTTTTTTAAAAAGAGCTTCATCAATGCAGTCTCTGCTCATCATGACTCACTTTAAGACAACTACAAAAGGCAGGCTGACAACAATAAAAAGTTTAAATTTTCATCTTTAATGGACTTAACCAATATATACACTTTAACAGCTTTAACAGATCATAATTTTTCAAATTAAAATAAAAAATAGCAGTCAAATGGTTTTGATGCAAAAATGGTAGAAGTTTTACTGACTACAAACATTTTACACTTGACAATAATATTAAATATATTACAACTGCACACACAAAAATATAAATTATTTTGATAAACCCCTGTAATTTTATTTACAATTTATATATGCATTTTGCTCTTGAACTCTAATAGTTTCATAAGCATTTTTCGTAAAGTAGGTTAAATGATATAAAATTTATTTCAACATTAAGTATCTAAAATGCACTGCAGACCGACACTGGTATGAGAAACAAATATTAGCAAATGGAATGATCAGCCCTGACTTACAAGAGTAATTATTCGCTTCACTCTTATTAAAGTAGCAGCACAAAAAGTGGTCTGACAAAATAATCATTGCTCATCTGTCAAATACACCATTTTTTAGTAACCTGGTGCTCAGCACTTTTTGGAAACATTCCTTGAGTGTTTTACTATGGCATAACAACCCTGAATGTGAAATCCCTTTAAGAAGTTTATTTTGTGAAATGCTATAAGAACCAAAATGTACAGTACTAGTAATAACTGAAAATTAATAAAATAAAAACACTTGAAAACAGTAAAAAAAAAAAAAATGTGAAAGACTGGTCACACACTTTAGTGTACAAAGAGTTTAATCCCGGCTTTGGTCAAAAATGACTTCATCGGAATGATTCACTTTAAAATCAGGTAAGATTTTATAAAAAATGTATGCCAATAAGAACCAGTAGTCAACAATTAATAAGCTTTTAAAGAAATACTTACTTTGACTTAAATACACTTCCATTTAAACTTATTAATTACTACCAAGACTTTAAAACATATCAACTATAAAGATACAATAACACTGCAATATTTTTAAACTTTTATCTTTTAAAAAACATTTCATGTTGACGACATTCAGTCCTAGACTTCTGTCAGGGTCCAATTTTATATGCCACAGTGTTTCCTTTTGTTCAACTTAATTTTTATAATCTCTGCCTCTCAACTCTAAGGGAATCTGTTCTAAAACAGAAAAGTAGAACCTTTTGTATTTCTTACATTCCTTAGAATGTTTGGAGAGTGCATTCTTCTCATCACCATTTCTTATAGGATAAATGTGTTCTTTTAGCCGATCTGATAAACGTCTTACAGTCATCCCTATACAGTAGGCATTATAACCTGGAGCAAACACATATGTAAACTAATCCCTTAGAATGGTGGCTAAACCCTCCCTGATTCTGGCATAGTACATTGTAAATAATCTAAAAAATGTAGGGGCCTTCCAATATGTAACATCTGGTGCACCCCCTCCTATTTATACATCCCTTTTCCTTTTTGTAGACAAAGCAGATAAAAGTACTTGGTATCATCTTTCTGTAACAGGGAAGTCAAATTAAATATATTTTTATATACAAATTTTGGGGTTTCACATATGGCCTTGAATAGTTCACTGTTCCCTTCTAAGATTTTCCAATTATTGCTAATAACTAATCTAGTAGCCTGACTATCCAAGGTCATATCAAGACTACAGGCAGTATTCCTATCTGTCGACACATTTTTTCTTCAATAGAGTCTGAACTAAGAATAAAAAAAGGTTCTTAAAATAGGAGGGAACAAAGTATCTCTCTTAACCTTAATCTAATTAGCAGTTTTCACCACTAATTCTTCTTTATACCCTCTTTCTATAAATAAGGTCAAAATAAATTCGACTTCTGCACTAAAATTAGTTTCATCAGTAGTCATCTTGGATGCTCGACTGTACTGTCCCCTAGGGATTTTCTTCATAAGCTGTGGGTGATAACTCTTGTGGTGTAAATAATTATCTGAAAATGTACCTTTTTTATAAATTCTATCATAATTTTTTTTAAATCTCTATTCCACAAAAGTGTATCATCCAAAAAATTCACTTGTATTTCTTTTTCTCCCAATGTAAACTTTAAAAATTCTGATCTCTGGTTAAAAAGAGTAACTATATGATCACAATCATTACTAGATCCTTCTATAACTAGAACCAGACTATCACCAAATATGTTATAGTAAATAATTTTGGAAATTTCCATAATTGGCACTAATATTAAATGTTCCCACCATCCTAATACAATATTGGCAAAAACTGGGGTGGCTGACGGACCCATCACAGACATTATAAAATAAAGTTGAACAAAAGGAAACTGTGGCAAATAAAGCTGGGGGCTGACAGAAATCCAGGACTGAAAGATGTTCTCAACATCAAATGTTTTTTAAAAGACAGAAGATCAAAATATTATAACAAAATTGTACATCTTTATAGCTGATGTGTTTTAAAGTCTTGGTAGTAATGAATGAGTTTAAATGGAAGTGTATTTAAGTCAAACTAAGAATTTATTTAAAAGCTTATTAATTGCTGATCAATTACTGGTTCTTATTGGTGGATATTTTGTATAAAATGTTACCTCATTTTAAACTGAATCATTCTGATGAAGTCATTCGTGACGAAAGCTGGTATTAAACTGTTTGCATGCTAAAGTTTGTGACCAGTCTCTCACCGTTTTTTTAGTGTTTTTTTATTTTATTATTTGTGTGTTTGTACCACTATCGGGCTGGTTTGTTTTGTGGTTCTAAGTTAATAACTGAAAATTAACATTTTAGTCTTTAGTCTACTTCATGCAGTGCTACTTCAAAAGAACAAACAGAAAAACTGTAATATTTGCATTTCATCAGATTCCATTATAGTTAACAACCACAATCATTGTCAGAGAGCACACATTTCAAAAATAAAACATATCCTACACAAAAAGAATTTTAAAACAAAATTCAGATTTATTTTTGGAAGGAGGCCTAGCCCTGCCCCACTAACATACATGGTTTTCTACCAAATATCACTGGATTCTTTCTGGACATTTTGCTATGTAGAGCATCTACTTAACAAGCTCTAATTAAAAGTGCTGTCCTTTTTAAGGACAAGAAAAAAATATAAAGGTGCATCAGATGAGATGTGACCTCATCTGGATGACTGTAGGGTAAGGTAAGGAATCAGCAAGCCACACATACAGATAGCACAACCACTTTACTGTGATTCCCCCCTAATCTCCAATAAAAGTGGCCAAATAAGGCCAGTCTCATTCAGTTCACCACCAGTTGGTTAGTTAGTCTTCTCCCCTGGCTGACCTTCCAGTACCTGGGAAGCTAGTAAATCTAGGCCACCAGTGGTAAACAAACTTTCCCCCACGTCAATCAGATGACATTAAAAATCAAAACTACACTGTTAAGTCTGATTTAAAATTCCAAAGGAAAAAATTATTAATTGTTAAGGTTAAAATTAACAATTAGTTACAGAAATGACAAAATATTACTTACACTACAAAAACTTTGTATTGTTACTTACCAAATGAACAATAATTTAACAAGCAATATGAAGACAAATAAAATGGAGTACTACAGACACCTTCATAGATTCTGGAAGGGAATGCAAAATAATGCAAATAAAAGGCTACAGTTGGGAACAGTAGCTCTACAGATGGCAATAAATGACTTTCATTTCAAATATGGCAGTTTAAGTAACAACATAGCTGGAAAAGCAAGTTTTGACCAGGACTATGAATAACTATTACAGATGTAATTAGCTGCAACATGTTCACTCAGCAAGGGAATGCTTTCTTCAGCATTGCATATAATCTTCCTACACTAAATTCCAATATCCATAAATGTCTAACTACAAGATTTTATGAAGAACCACAGGAAATTATATGATCTTGTAAAATCATCTTTAAAACATTCAAATATTCAATATGGGGAAGTAACACCATTCATGAACCAGGAAATGTGAAACCATTTACTAGGCAACATTATAAATACAATATTCTTAAGAATCTCTTTTTACTAAGTGAAACAAGGGTTACTACAACTTATAGTGGTTAAGGCAACAAATAAGTAGCAGTGTTTTTTTGCTGAATATGCTCCTTTTAGTCACCCCTGAAAAATGACTACTGCTATTAGGTTATCAAAAAAAAAAAAAAAAAAAAGAAAGGTCTCCATGGAAATGTAAACATGAAATCAATTACACTGAATGTGGTCATTTTTTGAATCACTGCACCTATTTCTACTTTCAGTGTAATCTTAACATTTGACTAGTTTTTCAATTAATCCAATTTTTCCTTCAATACTGAGAGAGAAAGACTGGCACATGGGACCCAGATTTTGCTTGGTCCTCTTTTTTTTAAAAGAGCACCTGGTAAAAAATAAAACTCAAGACAGACTTTAGCGAACTCCAACTATAATTTATACAAGTTAGTGACGTGACAGAAGTTGATACTGATGTCTCCAACTGCTTGTGCAGACTATCAATGGGCAACTGCTTCCTAGTCTCGTCTGTCAGGTCCCTCTGAAACCTAGTCATATGTGCCAAGCAATTTAATGCCTGGACTGTTCATATACTGGACGCATATACAGGCTTCTCCAGCCTATCCATTACCCAGGACTCTATTAGGAGTATGACTGTTTTGAATGTCCTCTGTGACCTCTTTCTTGGTGACTGTTGATAATTTAGTAAAATCTACAAGAAGTCTCTCCCCACCAAGGCCCATCCTTGGGAGTCTGAAGCACTCAGTCTGGTTTGTGAGGGATGGTTCTAGGATGTCTGGTTCTCTCCAGGCTGTAGAACAGGCCATATCTATTAAGTTGTCATGTGAGGGGACCTGTTTGCCTCTTGTAGGATTCTCTTTTTTGGGACAGATGGCATTGACTGGACAAGATCTCCAGTCTCATCATTTTCAAAATCTCATCAAAGGTGGTGTCCCCAGGAGGGGACTGAGGAGATGCGTCTCCCATATCGAGATCTGCAGATGGAAAGGGAAACTCATACCAGGAGGCCCAAGCTCTTTCTTTTGCAAATCCACATCCTGGGGGTCTTGGTGGAGACCTGTCTGAGCACTCCCCAGGAGAAGAAATCCCAGACCTCGGAACTCTGGATAATGTACAAAATTGTGTGTCCTGTGGGGGTAAGACATATGAAAAGCCAAAGGGCTTGGCTTCAGGGATGCATGATGCCACAATCAATATAGGTTCATTGGTGTATACTAGGCCAACAACCACTAGGGCCCTTATAAGCCTATCTGTGCAACACAAATGTGATCCACAAATTAGATTTATATAGGGGGTGATTTACTGACTGCCTTTATCTATCCGAAACATAGGTGCCACACCAAGGGTGAATTTCTGATTACCCACCCCTACACAGTAGATGCCTGTTCTCACCTAGGGACCTGATCAGGTCCCCTTGATGCCAATAACTCTACTGATATATTTGGGCCTAAAACCATCATTATCCAAAAGCTGGAAATTTAAGTCAAAAGAAAGATTACCTCAGGACTTTCAGTCCTGAGGACTCCAGCAGCATCACTAAAGAGGATTTTGGCATCAAAGGGTTGAATACCAAGAATGTAAACCTCAATTAGAGTTATATAAAATTTAATACTAGAGGCATCCAATGCTGCCCCTCAGTGGGGATATGCACCAACATAGTCAGGGCCAACCTGGCCAGTGGTGCAGAGGGCATTGACACAGAGAAAGAGTGATCCTGTGGAGCAAAAATCATTGGTAAGGGATTTCTTGTCTGTTCTGAAACTCTGTGTTGAAACTGGGCCTTTCAGAAGGAATAGTAAAAACAAAGGGTGGGGCTTCTTCTCTTGTTGCCATAGCACCAATCTGAAATTGAGCTTTTAGAAAAGCAATCATCTTGTCCCAGTTAAGCTGGAAAGGTCTTCAAAGGGACCATGAGGAGTGGAATGAAGAAGTTGGTGTTGGTCTACACAACAAAAGTGGGATAACTCCTGGTCAAAGGAGAAGTTTCCAGCCATCCTCCTTGGAGTCAATACTCTTGGCCCTAATAATCCTATCATAGTGACATGAAGGAGGGGATATCACTGAAGGTCCCAGATGGGATGGGATGGAGAAGTAGCAGAGGTCCAAGGAACCTTGGCTAGAGTCAGCTTTTCAAGTATGGAAGGCTCAGAGGCATAGACTGTCTGCTTCTCTTCCCTTGGGGAATAGTCCCTCTCAGGTACTTCATCAACTTTACTTGTTTTCCTTAAGGCTTTGCTCTTTTAGGAATCTATTAAGTACAAGTTTGTTTCTCCTGTCCAGAATAGTACTGGGGCTAAAGCTTTTTTCATATGGAATAGTCAGCATCAAGATACCTCGTCCCAAGATGCACAACACATAGCTCATGCACATTTTGGGAGGATCCTGTTTCCACATTTATTACATTTTTAAACCCAGAGGCCCTGTTCTCCATGTCTAATCCAGACACACAGATCACAATATCAAAACAGCACATCTAATTCACAGAAGAAATCAACATTACATGTAAATTGTTTATGAAAAGGGAAAAAGAAAGAATGTATTTATTCTTTTGTTTTCTAGTAGAAGCGAAGAGGTTCAAGACTGGAAATATATTGGAAAATACAGTGCAGAGAGCTACAGAACTGCTGAAATTTACTCCACATTAGAGAATAACCATCAATAAATATTCTAGATACAAATCACATAACTTTCCTCAGACAGCAGCTGAAAGAACCCATGAAACTTAGAAACTTAAACAAAGATGGCAGCAAAAAGATGCACAGTCAGCAGGGAACACCTCATTATGAGGCAAGGGGAGGGTCTTGATCTGGCAAATCATTGGTTGCTGTTGAATGAAGGGTGCTTTGGGGGACCAATCCAAGGGTTGCCAGTGTCTGAACAATTGCCACTTAATAAATACAATTACATTAATGTTCTGGAAACACATTTGGTTGATGGTATCACAGGTGGATGAAGAAGCCCTCAGTGCACTGATCAGAAAGAGAAAGGGGATTTTCCCAGTGCTATAGACAAAATTTTCCCTAGTCACTATAAATGCTACCTTGCTTCTTCCATGAAAACAAGCCATAGGCCTGGTGATATTAATCCTGTCAACATAACAAATAATTAACAAGCATCAGCATTCCCAACATACTTACTAAAATGGCCAAGACACTGGCAAAAGAGTACTTCAACCCATCCTTGAATATGCCTTTCTCATCAATGTCAGCCTCTAAAAAAATCTTCATAAACTACTGCCAATGCAGAATTGCACCTGCCAATTTACTGTTGAAAATGGCAGGAGGCTCTATCTTACTGTGTTGCAAATCAAGCTGGCTAGTTAGCCTCTGAAAGCACAAAGGCTTAGTATTATTAAGATAATCTAACCTCATATGGACCAGTGCAAGGCCCTACATAAAACATGTTTCTGTGAAATAAAATTTGCCGCTTCCTCAGGTACAGAACAAATGCTGAAAGTGTGACAGAGAGAGAGAGAGAGAGAGAGAGGGGGCCGGGGACATGTTTTCTGGGAATGTAATAAGTTGGTAGATAAAACTAATTTCAGAATATTTTGTCAGAAAAGGAGGAGCAAATGGTTGTAACTAAGAAAATTATTCTTTAGAGGTGGGATACATGATTTGAATTGCCATGATGCTGTAAGACCTTACTACATCTAATGTTATTGGCTGCTAAAAAAGTAATTACTAGAAATGGAAATCAAAACAGACTGTAACTTAAGTACTGAATGTTGCAAATGTGATGAAGGAATTGGAGGTACAATCTTTACAAAAGGGAAAGACCAAATAACAGAAACAAATAGAATATGTAGAAACTTAATACTCAGAATAATGTTCAGGAAAAGTAAGATTTAAGGGAAGGCAATAATTGAGAAATTATTGCATGTGTGTTACTCTGAAACCAAAATATCTTGAAGATTTATCACATGCACTGCATAACTAAATTTGTTCAACTCTGAGCAAAGATTTCACTGGAAAAGGCTAACCATTTTACCATGTAATGTCTACAATATGACAGCTATTTACTGGAAGGGAAAAGCATACTGTCACATTAGCATGACTTACATGTTGACCGCTGTATCTGGTGCAGGAAGCACCGATTCAGATGTTTATGCTAACAGTGATTTTTTTTTTAACTCTAAAATGGAAACAAAGTCAAAAGCCTTTCAAAGTTTGTTTTTCCTGTGCTGATGGCACTGAGAAGTAAGGTCTTTAACCTCACGGACATCAACTTGGGGAAAAATGTAGACTGTATCTATAGACTTTAATGCGCTTCTGAAAACACACGCATGACATGATGTCACTGGGAAAAACATCAAATTTATTGGGCCTATGGTTTCAAAAACAGTTTACAAAGCTTATTTTTGAAACAATGACCCAAATAAATACTGACAGATTCTGGCAAAATGCATCCTGGCACTTGATTTACCAGATGCCACAATGCCTTACCTCAGTGTTACACAACACTAAGACTGGACTCCTCTATTTTCAGTGTTGTGCTTCACAGGCCATTTCTCTGCACTAGTAACGGTTAGTCAAAGGTAAATTTCACCACATAACTTTTTTTTTTTTATGGCAAGTATGAGCACTTTGAGACAATTTTAATCCTGATATGGTAATATTTTTAAGGTAACAGATATCCAAATGAAAGAACTGTTTTTGCTAACTTTTGAGTCATTAGCAACAATCCACTTTAATCAAATTACATTACAATTTATTCAAAATTCTGTACTACACTTCTTGCTCACGTGACAGTCCTCATTTTAACTGAAGTCCATTTTCTAACAGAAGGCTAGTGCAAGAACTGTTTTCTTTCAACATTATTTTGTAACTAGTTCAGGTATGGGGAGCAAGAGGGAGGTGAAGATGTTTCAGTGGAGTTAAGGGATGCCCCTCCCACCCTAGAAGAGATGTACATAAAAGGCTAGTGAAGTCTGAATGCTGCACAGAGGTATAAGCTAACAAAACAATATTGGTCGAGTGAATAAAACATCAGTCAAAAATGGTCACTGGCAGAGGTACAAGCTAACTAACCTAGCACAGGCATGGGGAAGGAGAACATAGGTTACATCTTATTAGAGGAACACTAAGATGTGGGGGCTGCAGGGGATGTATACAAGATGAATTACAGGGAAGAGCCACTGCACCTCCACTTGATAAAATGGGTACATCGCGAGAGCTCAACTGAGTGAAAGATGTTAAGTGAATCAGACAGTGAAATTAGTTTTGGGATAAGGTAATATCTGTACACTGTAAATCTGAATTATGTTATCATAATGTGGAATATATACTGACCCATTTGTTGGGTATTTTAATAACAGATCTGAAGTAGTTTACTTCATTTGGTCTTCAACCTGTGGGTACCGAATCCATATCGGATCCGAGCCGGCAAATTCACTAGCATTTTCTCAGAGCTCCAAGCTCCTCCCATTACCCATAATACACCTCCACTACCTTCCAACCCCTGGATCTCTTTTGCCGCGGCTTGTCTGAAGCATTGTGATCTTCTGAGCTCCGAGTTAGTGAGTGGGTTATTTGCTTATTAAACAGTCTTTTACTTAATTTTTTGAGTGTTAGGTGATTAGTGTAGGTTCCCTCTCCTCCTCCCCTCGCTGGTGCATCGTGTGTTAAGAGTTTTCATGTAGTTTCAGTGTTAGTTTGTTAGTGTGTGTTGCTTCCCCCCTCCAGTGTTCTGTGTGCCTTGAGTGTGTGGTGAGTGGGTCTGAGTGGGAAATAGGTATATTTTTTCTCCTTTTCCTTCTCTTATTGTGTGATTTTTATTCTGTAGAGACATGGCTGACCCCAAGCCTGTCTTCAAGAGGTGCACTGAGTGTGGCCACAAATTGTCTCCAGCAGATGGCCACACTCTTTGCATTATGTGCTTGGGCGTAGCACATTTGAGAACTGACTGTACTATTTGCGCGGGTTTTAACCCGCTCGCTATTAAGGATAGGAAGGCTAAGATGGCCCTGAAAGGCCTTCTTCCCACTTCTGAGGCGGCAGCCTCATCCACTGCTTCGGTCACAGCAGCTGCTGTGTCCGCCTCTCCTTCCTCTCTTGCACTTGCTTCTCCACCCTCCTAGGCTGGGACTCAACCTCCCATTTATAAGCCTGTGGAAGTGGAGCACAGAAGGAGCAGAGAGAAGGAGAGAGAACATAAAAGACAGACAGACAAAGCAGAGAAACGCAAGAAGTCTCTGAACCTTCCTTCTACTCCCACCAAAATCCAGGCTAGGATCCGTGACTCCTCTCGGCTCCAACCTCCGAGATTTTACCTGGAGCCGGAGGAGACATGTCCTTCATCTAGGGCCTCGGTTCCTCGACCAGCCAGGTCGGAGTCCATGGCCTCGTCGAGATCCACACGTAGCTTATCTGAAGTTGACATGGATAAAATGATGAGGAGGTTCATTCGTACTCAGATCCAGATGGGGGTCTTGCCAGCGCCGCCGGTACCTATCTCGACGTCGGCAGATGCCTGGAGCATGCTGGATCCAAGGAAGCGGAAGTTTTTTCATTGGCTCCGGCATTGTCGGGCCAAGTTTCCTCCCTCGGAGCTCCATCCACTTCGGGCCCGGCTCCGATTCTCACCTCGGATCTGGCCTCAGGAGGCTCGTTCTCCCTCGGCATTCGACGTGGTAGAAAGGGTTCTCTCCACTGTATCGAGACCCATGACTATTTACTCGGATTCTGCTCTGACTTCTTCGCCTCGGTCTACGAATCCCATCATTTTACCAGAGGGACAGCACATGCTCGAGGAGCCCCAGGCGGTTCCCCCTGAGGAAGAAGTGGCTTGCAAGTTCCTCCTTGAGAGCCCCACCAGAGACGTGCCTCGCAAGCATATGTAAAAGAGGAGGCACTTGGACCCCCCCCCCCCGAGTCCCTCACCGAGGACACGAATTTGGATGATGGGGAAGGTTCCCCCAGGTCACCTCCCGAGGAAGTCTCCATTGGAGACATCATGGAAATCCTATGCCAGTGGGGAGGTTGGTCCACCCCAAACCTCCTTCTGATGAATCCGTGTTGCTGGAGGCTTTCGGCACGGGCCCATCTACTTCCTGGGTGTCCCCTCCCACAGATCCCCTGGTGGACCTGGTCACCTTGCAGGCTTGGAAGGAGCCGGACACCGTGAAACCAATCCCTAAACATCCGGACAAGATCTCGAGTCCACCTTCAGATAGACCAGCAAGGAACAAGGCCCCCCCCCCCGTAGATGCTATGGTGGTAGCAGCAGCCACAAAAAAGGAACTAGCCCATGAGAGTTCCTCGGTTCATCCCCCCAACCGAGAGTCTCAGATGATGGACCACTTAGGGGAAGTGGGTTTATGTGTCAGCGACCTTTTCCATCAGGGGCTGAACTACCTGGCCCATGTCACGAGACTACAGCTTGACCTAGTCAAGGAACTGGCTGAGTCTCCTTCTAAGTCCATGTCGCAGAAGGACAGAGACACGTTCTCCCCGAGAATGGCCACTTTAAAAGCAGTCTCCAATACGTCCATGTGACTCCTCTCACATGCCACCAAAGGAACGGCTAGGGCGGCTGGGTCCAGCGAGTCCATGAGGTGCAATGCCTGGCTCAGACTATGTCAGTTTTCATAACCTTTCAAGGCATCTTTTGCCAACGACCCTTATGACAGCTCTACTCTTTTTGGTAAGACTGTCAAAGAGACTTTGGTCCAGAGTGAGAAAGATGGGAAGACACTGTCTGCCATTGGAATCCACTTCTCAAACCCTCAAAGATCCTTTTCCCGAAATCAGAGAGGGCAAAAGATGTGGTTCCGGAAGTCACAGTATTCACAGGACACTCAGGGCTCTTCCTCCCCCAGAGGCAGAGGGGGCCAGGATAGACGGTGGCCTAGAGCCAGAGGGGGTCCGAGGAATTTTGGGTCTTGAGAACCTTTCGCAAACAGGCCCGGACAGCAACTCTGAGGGTTGCTCGAATGCTCTACTCTGGATGCAGTTGGGGTCGATTGTCGTTGCACCTGGTGGCATGGGAGTCCATAACATCAGACCGCTGGGTGGTTCAGATCATAGCCAGAGGATACTCTATCCCCTTTGTGGTTCCTCCCAAACACCTCCCGGATGTACTACCTATGCAAAGGGAGGCAGCAGCACTGGAAATCTCCAAGCTGCTAGAGAAAGGAGCCATCAAACCCGTCTCCTCAGATCAGTCCAGATTGGGCATCTACTCCAGGTTCTTTTTGGTGCCAAAAAAAAATGGGGGACTTAAGACCCATTCTGGACCTATCTACTCTGAACCTGTCAGTTGCCAAAGAAAAATTCCGGATGGTCACATTACAGTCCATCATGCCGTGCCTGCAAGAGAACGCTGGATGTGCTCATTAGACCTCCAGGATGCCTACTATCACATAAAGATGCACAGAAGCTCCAGGATTTCCCTCCACTTCTGGCTAGGAGTCTATCATTACCAATTTCAAGCCCTCACACCACAGCCTCCAGGGTGTTCACCAAAGTGATGGCAGTAGTAGCGGCTCACCTGGGGCTTCATGTATATCCGTACCTGGACGATTGGCTCCTCACTGCTCCCACCAGGCGTCTTTCTCAAAACAGGGATTATTTCTTAAAGCTTGCTCTTCAATTGGGGATTACAATCAATGCATCCAAATCACTTCCAAATCCTGTCCAGGTGATAGACTACATTGGGGCAAGGATAGACACACTACAGTGAAAAATCTTCCTGAACACGGAGAGAGTCCAAAACCTGAGGATGCATGTTTCCCTGATCTACCGTTCTCATCATCCCTCGGCAGAATCAGTGCTAAGGGCCTTGGGTTCTATGGCAGCAACCATAATGCTTCTTCCTAGCGCCCAGTTACACACATGAGAGTACTATGGTGGATACTAGTGGTGCAATGGTCCCTGCTGGATCTTCCATTATCGTATCCAATACACCACAATCGAGTCTGCAGGTCATCCCTTCTGTGGTGTATGTACTCTCTGGAAATCTTGGAGGGATGACCTTTTGTTCCAGCCCTTGTCCAAGCCACAGTGACCACGGATGCCACCCAACTTGGGTGGGGGGCATTGTTTGGGCAGGACAGTCCAAGGCCTGTAGTCCCCTGGCCAGACCAGTTTGCATACAAAACATTCTGGAAATGAGGGCGGTCCTTTTGGCGTTGCAGGCCCCTCATACTTTTCTTCCTCTAGGAACCACTGCAATTCAATCAGACAACATGTCAGTGGTCTGGTATGTCAACACACGGAGGGACCAGATCTTACCCCCTTTGTCGCGAGGCCATGAGAGTGTGGGAATGGGTGATCTCCACTGGTCACTTTCTCATAGCAATGCAGATTCCGGGATGGTCCAACATTCTAGTGGGCAGGTTAAGTCAGACTATTCTGATGCCTTATGAGTGGTCTCTGAATCATTCAGTAGCGGGGCAGATATTTCTGGGGTCAGCCTTGCTGCGATCTCTTCGCATCTCCTTCCAACACGAAGTGCGAGTTTTTCGCTCTGAACCCCCAGCCGGGGGGAGTTCCCCCAGAGATGCTTGAGTCCATGCTTGGCCTCCCGGTCTTCTGTATGCTTACCCTCCAGTACCTCTTATTCCGAGGTTTCTACAGAAAGCTTGTCGACTGGGGAGCAAAGTGATCCTCATTGCCCCATTTTGACCTCGCCAGGTATGGTTTCCCTTCCTTTGGTCTCATCTTCTGGCTCCTCCATGGATTTTGGATCCCATTCGGGATCTTATTTCACACCCCTCGGGGGTTCCTCATCCGAACCTGGACAGTTTGAAGCTCACGGCTTGGCTGCTCCGGTTCTGCTGATTGCTAGGACTCCTGGATTATCCTCTTCGGTCAGGTCTATTCTGGTAGCAGCTCATAAGTCTTCCACCAAGAAGATTTATCGCAGCAAATGGAAAGGTTTTTCCTTTTGGGCTTCTCAAAGGAGTTTAGATCCTTTCACGGCTCCTATTTCTGCCATTCTCAACTTCCTAGCCAATATTTTTAAACAAGGAGCAAGCTCTTCTACTATCAAAGTTCAATTAGCTGCCATCTGTCATTTTCATGTGGGTGAGAATTCTGCCTCTCTGGCCTCTTCCAGACTGTGTAAAGCCTTTATTACAGTTACTTTCCTGTTACGACCCCCCCGATCAAGGATCCTGTTCCTCCATGGGACCTTACTATGGTTCTTCAAGCTTTGGTCGCTCTATTTGAACCTGCTGCAACCACAGATCTAAAGTTTTTGTCTTGGAAAACAGCATTTCTAGTTGCTATCACCTCTGCTATAAGGGTTTCAGAACTGTAAGCTTTGTCCATTAAAGTTCCATATATGAGTTTCCATAAAGATAGGGTTTCCCTTTGGACCAATCCGTCCTTTCTTACCAAGGTTGCATCACAAGTTAAAATCAATCAGACCATTAACTTACCTGTTTTCTTCCCAAATTTTGCTAACAAAATGGAATACAGACTCCACTTGTTGTATGTTCATAGACAGTTATGATTTTATTTACACCGGACTAAAAACTTTTGTAAATCTGATCAATTGTTTGTGTCCTTCTCTACACCCTTTTTGTGTAAACCTATCTCCAGGGTCACTATTGCTAGGTGGATTTCCTGTGCATCCTTCAGGTCTGTAAGGATAAAGGTTTGTCTCCTCCGGGTTAGGTGAAAGCTCATTCCACTAGTTCAATGGCTACACGTCTGCGGCCTTTTGGTCTAGAGTCTCATTGGAAGATATTTGTTCTGCAGCTACGTGGTCCTCATCTCATACCTTTATTTTACAAATTGGATTTGACTTCTAAGAGAGCAACATCTGGTTCTGCAGTGCACCGCAATATCCTTCCATAAGGGCCACCCAGGAGTTTAGCAGCTGGGGACTCTGTCCCACAGGTTGAAGACCAAATGAAGTAAACTACTTCAGATAAAGAAGTTATGCACTCACCATAAACATTCCATCTGAGTAGTTCTACTTTATTTGTCTTCAACTGTCCCCCTGACCTTATTATATGAACAGCCTGTTGGCTGCAGTTTTAGGTCAAAGTATTCTTCACATTGGGTTTTCAGTATAAGGGTCAGCAAACTCGATCTGGGGGTTGGAAGGTAATGGAGGTGTATTATGGGTAAGGGGAGGAGCTTGGAGCAGATGCTAGTGAATTTACCGGCTTGGATCCGGTACCCACAGGTTGAAGACAAATGAAGTAGAACTACTCAGATGGAACGTTACGGTGAGTACATAACTTCTTTTTTTGTTTAAAAATAATTTGAAATAAAAAAAAAAAAATCACCAGTCTATTAGCACTTGGGAAACTGGTTGTGGTGCTAGCTGTCTATAGCTATGATGATGTCAGTGACTCTTGGTACAAAGTAAGTTGGCAATGTTTGTCTTTTGGCTTTTTCCCGTTAAGGGGTCGCCACAGCGGAACTCCGGTCCGCTAATGATTGGCAGTAGATTTTTAGGAAACACCGAGATGCCAGCTCGACGCCCAACCTTCAATGAAGGCACGCCCATTTACGCACGCATGTCTTTCAAACGCTACCCAACTGCAGGGAGGACATGCAGACTCCACACAGAAGGCACTCCCAAGCCAAGCCGAGAATCGAACGGAAGAACCTCTTGCTGTGAGGTAACAATGCTACCGCTGTACCACCACGGCTATAATCAAATTCTATGCAATGTACAAGAGTCATAAAAATGAAATCAAACCGTATCATCACATTTTTTCAGCAAAACACAAGGATATGCAAAGGAAGTTAAGCAATTAAGATGCACTCCACAGTGCCAGTTGACACAGGATATAAAAAGTACAGTTGTGTACACTTACCACAAATGTAGATGTTCGAGTGTATTCACTGTTGCAGTCATTACATTTAGGGAAACACGAAGAACATCTGCAAGTATACTAAATCTGGGCAGAATTCTGCTTACCTACACTTGCTAAAGAATGACTAAAAAAAAACGTAACTACACAAATATGTAGTACTAGTCTGCCCAAAGTACACAGAAACACAAGTTTTCAGCAAATATAGGTCACCAGCAGATGAAAAGTAACTTCAACTTTGGGCCTAAGCCCAGCAGTAGTGCAACATAATATGGACTAGTAGTGGTGTACATTCTGCTCCTCTGCAAGATTATGTATGAGTTATGCTGACAAGACTACATCTATGCTTCCAAACATCACAAATGAAACTATCCCAGCAGACAGCAGTATGACTGGTCTTGTTCCACCCCTTGTTAAGTCATTTTGGCTCCTGACCAACAGTAAAAGCTCTAGATTTTCAGGTGATAGTACAGATGGGTCACTACATCTGGAAACCAGCTACCATAAACTCAATGCAACTCTCATATCACATACCAAACTATCCTTACAAAATACATCTTGCTTGAGTTACTGTATTTTATGACCTTAGACAATACCTCAATAAATTGCCATGTTAGACTTTAATGCAAATGCAGTCACAAAATACAGCTTTTGTACTAGGAAAACAATACCTGGCAAAACAACTTGCCACACAGAAACAGATACACAAGTTAAGTTTTGCACAGATGGCAATTACTCAGTGTACACACATGACAATATTGTTTTACCTAAAAAACTAATACTGTACTCAAGGCCAAGAGACTTTTACAATAATTTAAAAAATGAACATCTAGCAGAACTGTAACTTTAATATTAACATTTATAACAATAAAACTCACAGACAGGCAGCTAGCATAAGTGCAGAACACACATCTAAGATGCCAAAGACCTGGTTCTGGACTGTGTTTAGTTTGGAGGAGTACAATAAAACAAAGGAATATGCAACTTAGTAACTTTCTTTTTTGTGAGTTAGGGAGGGAAGAGCAGCAAACCATCAAATTTCCAGGACATAGCGACAACTACAAAGATATCCTTCAGCCACGTGCAGAAAAGGCTTGTGATACGCTTAGCTTAATACAGGATCACACCCTCACAAACACCAAATATATACCTCGTCTGCCTAATTACTATGGAAAAGGATGCTACGGTAAAAGTGCCTCAGAAGCTTATGGATTAACTCAGTCAGACAGGACACTGAGTACAAAAACAGAAAACATTTCACAGAAGTACCTGGAGTCTAGTGAATGCTCCTCTTTAAAAAGAAACAGCAAATGAAGCTAGAGTAAAGAGTGACTTAATTTCAACTAAGTCCTATTTGTTTAATCAAAAACATCTCAACTCTTCTGTCACCATTTATCCTTTTCACACCTACTTCTTACAAGCAGCAAATTCATTGCAGTTGAATCTCTAAGTATCCTCAGTACATACAGCATATCTGAAAATTGACCAGAAGTTTGCAAAATGCCTTATTTTGTCTCATATTTTTTGCCCTCTCTCTCACGCAACATTTTTTTTTCACTTTCTGGCAAATCAATGAGTATTACAGTCAGTCAGTACTGTCATACATGGGAATTCTTGTTCAGAAAATGCATGTTGATGAAGAACCTATTGTTCTGTTACCTTTTTAAGTGAATTAGTTATATTTAACACTTATCATTGACTCTGAATCTTTGTCCAGAAATCTTGAGCAAAGAGCTTGAGAGGTAAGGGCCAGAGGAGTGTGGAAGGATGGCTGGCAATCTGATTCACAAAGGTGTAGCAGCATATTTTTGTCAAGTTCTTTTGCTGTCACTACTTACTGCTGCAGGAAAATTGGATTGCTGGGCTATAACACTATTTCCCTTTTTCTCGCAGGCATCATACTACAGGAAATATTTATCCTTGGTACTCTAGGCAGCCTCCATCATCAAGACACTGACTTAGGGTAGACATGACTGCTCATCAATGGGAAAAAAGGCTAATCATGCCAAATCAAGCTAATGCTCAAAAATGTTAACACTTAACAGGGCTCAACAAAAACTTATACCACATCACTACATTATGAAAGAATTATTGTTACTGGTTCAGCTTTTGACCAGGTCATAAACATCTTCAAGGGCAGACCCACTGCAATGCCCGACAGTTCCCATCTTTCGATATTAGTTTCTTACCTATAACCCATGATATCTAGAAATCTACTACAATCAAAAAGCATAGACTGAGAGAAACAAGTCCTTGATATTTTACTTGCACATGTAAAAAAGTATTATAAACACACTTTTACTAATAAAAAGGATATTGTCCTAGTTCTACATCCTGACTTCAATTTCTACTTGTACCTATGCAAGTATTGTTTTTTTCTAGTACTACCACCACACCACATTTTTTTCTTAAACCAAAGTGCTTTTGTATTAAGGCCTGCAAAACCTTAACTCTTCTCCTACATCAGTGTTCAATTTAAACTTCTACAGTACATGCAGACATTTGTTCATTTTCTAATGTCTGCTTTGCTCTATTCAAGGCTAAGGGAGAGCCAAGGCCACAGCCTAACTTAGCGATCAACAGGAATAAGTCAGAGAACTAATCCTAAACAGGAAATCAGTTCATCACAAGACATGCGCATGCACACGCGCACACACGCAATTGCTAGCAATTTAGGGTGTTTGATGAAATTAAAGACACTGATAAATACCCATGCAGACAAAGGGAGCAAACCCAGACAATGCAAAGAGAGAATCCCATTCAAGAAGTAAAACACAGAACCAACTGCTATGAGGCAGAAATACTAACTGTTGTATCACTGTGCTGAGTCACATGTAGAAATCTTCATCTTAAATGCTGGTCTTTCAGCCCAGCTATATCAATAATAATTCATTCCTGCATATTCCTTCTAGGTGAACATACATCCATTTATGACGGTAGGATATACATACATACACATCAAAATGGTTATATAATACAATCTAAAAATTGGTTACTGCCAGACACAAACACTAAGCCTAATTTTATCTTAAGGCAATCAGCTTTTAAGAGTCCCACACAACACTAGTGCATCCCTGTCAATAAACTTTATAAGGAACTTGATAAATTATATCATTAAAAACAATGTTTGCAAGCAACATGAAGTAAATTTTAAGCACAAAAATTACCATGGTGTACTGCCTCAAAGCATTACAAACAACAATATTTATACATATGTAGACTGCAATGTCTTTGGATGAGCTTCCAATTTACCACTGTCTTTGGATAAAATCTTCCATTTTCTTACTGTAGATTTTGTGTGTTTTATGAAGATGTGGTATAATTCATGCCGATATTAAGATGCAAGATTCACAAACCAGTTAAAAAAGCGCTGCTCTTATGAGCTGTAAACAAAGGCACAGTGACTGTCTTGTATCAAGTTTAGCAGTGCACTATTTTCATTATACACCTGAGTCTTGAAGTAGTGGTTCTTTAGCCTCTCCTGCAGTCTGTGGGCTGTGCTGATGACCATGACCACTGGAGTGTTTTTTCCAGCTACTGGATCGTAAAGACAAGCTTGTATGTTCTGGAATGAATAAGGCAACAAGAAGAGCCAACAATACGGAGCAAGCACCAAATAAGAACGGTGGTCCAGGAATTATTGAGCTCTAGGAGAAAAAAAGCATTTTAAGAAAATGAACAGCATACAGAAATCGACAAATATTCAGAAATGCTGTGCTAGATTACCTTTGTCAATTTATGTCCCATAAAGACATATCTGTAAGACTTCAAACACTGTTATACACAATTAAATCCAGAAACCTGGCACTGGGTATGAAATACTAATATACTTACTGCAATAACGCCCACTTTTGAGAAACAACACTGGTGGCAATGATTACAGACTCTCTTAAAGCACAAAAAGTTGTCTGCACAAATCACTCCTTTTTTTCAGTCAGCAACAGGGAGGTAAGCAAGCAACTCCAGTCTGGTGCAAACTACATGAAGTGAAAACTCCAAACACTTTTCACAACTGTTTGTCACAAACATAAATGGGGAGGAAACAGTTAGTTAAGCATACAATTTACTTAAGAAGGGTCCAAGTCAACTCATGGGAAAGCAATATACTGAAATGGGTCCCTAATGAAATGACGGCACTCGAAATGCCGAGTACTGACATGCCAAAGATCAAAAACACAGGAAAGCAGTGAATCTCAAAGATCACTCTTCTCCTTAAAACCCCATACCCCCTGAACTTATATATACTATCTCAGAGATCACCATACCTTTATACCCTGAGAAATGTTATCTTGGACTTAGTATACACAAGTCCGATCTTTCGGCCATTCAGTCTCTCTACTTCGGGACTCGCCCGACGGGTCCTGACATTTCAAATGGTTACCTACTGAAAGTCAAACACTGAATGCACAACGTTGAAATGTCAAAATGCTGAAATACAAAATGCTGAAATTAAAATACCTACTCCTCTGCATGTGCAAAAAGCTGAACTTACCCCCCTCTCCGCAAAAAACATGTTAGCATTTGTTTCCGAGTTTCGGTAACAGAGGAGTGATACTGTTAACTGACTGGCTGTGTACTGGCACAGTATATGTATATGCTACATATGTATGCTGTTAGCTGGTATTTTGAGTTCAACATTCTAAAGTTTCAACATTTTGACAGTTCAGGATTTTGCATTATTTTGACTTTCAGTATACTACTCTTTAAACTGTTTTTATGTACTTAGTTAAAAGATGCCTGTTGTTAACACCTCATTTTCAAGAGAGATTCAAACAGCAGGTTTCACTGTATTGAGCTCTTCCTGTCTTCAGGTGGTGGTGGTGATGTTCTTTTTTCGTTTTTTTTTTTTTCTTATTTGTCAAGTTTTTCTTCTTTCTTTTTATTAAATTGTATTAAAATTAAATTTGCTCAATGTGTATTAAAAGCGGGAAAAAGAGACCAGCCATCTAAGTAGCAAAAATATTGCAAAGAAAACACATTAGTTAACTTAGAACAATCTACAGGGAACTTAAAGGAAAAACTAACAAGTTCTTTAAATACAGAAAATGCACATAACCAAATTCCAATTCCTGGTTAGAATGACACCCTGATAATTTGATGTAAATTCTATAATATGCTCTATTCAGTGAATTTTTTTCTGAACTTATGACACAACTCATGAACATTTAATTACTTATTTGTATTGAAGGAAAACTTTAATCCACAAGAGTTTCTCAACAATCCACCGAGTTACTATACAGAACTTTAGCAAAGCACACAATGCTATAAACTAACACATTACCTTTAGGCGTAAAGTCCAACCTAAAATATAACAAAAATTGCTGCCAAGACAGTGTATAAAACTGAAGTGATGTTCCTTTATAATTAACACAAGACAGAGTAGGCCAGATTCAGAAAACTTTGCTGCATCATGGGAAGTGAACTTGTGTGACAAGTGTACAAGTGTAGGGTGCAGGCGATTCAGAAAACCAAGCTACAGCTATAGGGACATTTCAGCAACCTGGTAACCAGCAGTAGAAAACACCAATAAAACGAAGGAGAAGGCAGACCACTGAAACTCCAGAAAACAGCTTTATTGTTGAGCGCTTTTGTCTGTGTACTAACAAGACTTCTTCAGAACAATAAACTAACAACCACACTTCCTTTTCATACCATCTCACAAAACCTAGTTGACACAATTATCAGCAACCTGCCTGGAACATGGGAGGACTCTCGGCATCTGCCTTAAGAACACTTCATCAGTTTCTTGATCGCACTCTTCAGTATGTGGGGGGGGGGGCATATGTGGGTCTCATGACATAGCCTATTTCCATGAGGTACTGGGGACCACAGACTGTACCCACACTGAAATAAAGCCATAAAGCCCACACCTGTTAAACTAGGAAGGAGGTAAGTGAATCGTAAAGGTACAACTCAATCAACTGCCAGACGGTCTGTAATGTACAATGTGTGTGCAGGCTCCTCAGACAGTTATTACGACTCTTGCATATGGCTCACCCGTGACCTACACCAGCAGTTTGCGAGCAGTAAGTTTTGCCACAAGGGTAGTTTGCTGGGGATGACAGATACAGCCTAGAACCCTAGCTAGTGACACTCATAAGAAATAAAATCAAATGGACAATGTGTAACAGCCATGCACAGTTAAAAACAAGAAATATTACTATGTGTGTTTGGGCTACAGATGGCACACTTTCACTGTCTGGATTCACCCAATGTATTCTTGCAGTATGACCAGTCACACGTGCAGAAATAGTGTCCTTGTGAAACAATTACAGCAGGGCGGCCAAATGCAGTGGCAGCAGTTCCACGCACAAATCAGCAGAGGCTGAATCAGTCGAGGAGTCACAGTAGGAGCCAGCAGCAGGAGATGATCATATAACAGATGAAGGTGGGCAGAGTATGCCATGGTACTAGGAAAGAGGCAAAGGCTAGCATGTATCTTTAGAACAGAAATATACAAGTGTTAATCAGATACATTACGGTAAAGAGATGCATGCAAAACCAACAGCAGGTTGTGCTCATCCATGTATAGACTGTCCACACTGTGCATCAAACAGACTACCCAAGAAATAATGTAAAATGGTAGGGTACAGTTATGTACACATGCGTAGAAGGGGGCAAAGGAGTGCGCATCTTTCATAGTCAAATGTGAGAGAGCTGTGAAGTATGAAAGTAAAAAGTGCTTTTACAAGAAGTGTCAGCACTGGGCTAGAGGGCCTTTAATACTGAGAAGGGCTTGTGTCAGTGAAGGTGTGTGACATACAGGGACTGACGTGGTATGAATGTGTGTCTGAAGGGAAATGCAGAGGGCACTGCATCCTGTGCATGCCCCCTCTCACGAAAGTTGACTTTGCTGGGGATGATGTTATCACATTCTCTGTGTCCAACACATGCATTGTACTACCGGACTACCCCAGCTCATCCTCACCATCATTACCAGAGGCTGCAGATCCTCCAACATTAGGTGGGGGCAGTTCCACGATGCTGGTGCCAGACAAAGTACAGTTTTGTACCTACCATAAATTTAGTTGCTCGAGTGCGCATACAGCTGCAGTCATCACAGTTGGGTTATCCTGCCGTCAGGCGGGTCCTCGGTCAGCCGAATTCCAAAGTCTAGGTCCGGCGTCGGTTGTCATCGCTTCTTCCCTGACGTCAGTACGGCAGGGGTATAAAAGAGGCAGCCAACACCATTTTCTTCAGTTTTTCTTGCCCCAGATGTCAGGTGCCCTCCAGAAAGGAAGGCAATGCATGATGTTATGCAAACATACCTAAGTAGATAAATCAAAACAGTAGTTGCAAGCAAATACACCATAAAGGAATACCCCAAATACGTTGTATGTTAAAGGTGTTTGTCATAAGCCCTGTCCTAAGAGGGGATGGAGGGAGGGTAACCTGGACTGCAGCTGTATGCGCACTTGAACATCTACATTTATGGTAGGTACAAAACTGTACTATGTTCATCGTGCATACAGCTGCAGTCATCACAGTTGGGTAGAATCCCAAAGCTAAGTAAGGGTGGTTGGTACTAAGCGGAATTAGGAGGGGCTAGAATGCCCTGCAGGATTGCTGTGGCAAAGCCGCTCTAGATTTTGAGTATAATGGAAGGTGGTAGTGCTTGGTGAAAGTGTGCACTGAACTCCAAGTAGCTGCTTCCAAAATGTCCTTGGTAGGGACCCCCCTGAGGAAAGCTGCTGAGGTAGCTGTAGCCCTGGTGGAGTGGGATCTGATGTATACAGGCACTGATTTTCCATGAAATGAATAACAAAAGCGTATGCAGTGGGCTATCTATTTTGAAATAGTCTGTTTGGAAATAGCCTTTCCTTGAGCACCTGTAGCATAGGACACAAAGAGCTGCTCAGATTTCCTGAATGACTTTGTTCTGTCCAAGTAATAACGAAGTTGCCTGTGAATGTCCAAGGAGTGTAGTAGCCTCTCCCCTTTGTTCTGTGGATTTGGATAAAAGGTAGGTAAATGAATAGCCTGATTCATAGCCACACTGGATACTACCTTTGGCATGAAGGTAGGGTTGGTTCATAAGGAAACCCTGTCCTGATGGAAATTGATGTATGGTTGCACAGCCATGAGGGCCTGTAGCTCCGAAACCCTGCGTGCTGAGGTAATAGCCAGAAGCAAGGCTGTTTTCCACGACAAGTATTGTAGCTCTGCTGAAGAAGCCGGCTCAAACAGAGGCAGTGTCAGCTTCTCCAATACGAAGTTGGGGTCCCAAGCTGGAGCTGGTGGTTTCCGTGGGGGGTTTATATTTTTTGCCCCTCTGAGGAACTGCCTTAATAGAGGATGTGAGAATAAAGGAGGATCTGTATTGTATTGTGCTGAAATGGCTGAAGCGTGGATCTTGATGGAAGAGAAGGAAAGGCCACTGTTTAACATCTCAGCTAGGTACTGTAAAATCTGAGGTATATTTATTACCCAAGGATTCTGGCCCTTTGCTTGATTCCAGGAACAAAATTGTTTCCATTTGGCGGAGTAGGTTTTTCTAGTAGAGGGTCTCCTGGCCTCCAAGATGACATCCTGTATCTCCTTGGAGAGGAGAGTCTGTTGGCAAATTAAGGTATTTTCCATGCAGCTAAATTTAGAGTTCTGAGCTGGCTGTGAAGGGTCTTGTAGTTGTGCTGGGACAACAGAAGAGGAACTTGATGTAGCATCCATGGTGGTGAGTGTGACAGGCTCTTTAGGAGAGGATACCAGTGCTGTCGTGGCCAGTCTGGAGCAATGAGAATCATTTGTGGCCTCTCTGCTCTGGTTTTTAATAGGACTTTGGTCAGTAGATGTAGAGGCGGGAAGGCATAGACTGTCAATGCTGTCCAATTGAAAGAGAGTGCGTCCACTTTCCAGGCCTGTGGATGATAGGTCCTTGAGCAGAATTTTTCCAACTGGTAATTTCTGTGGGCAGCAAATAGATCTATGTCTGGCTGTCCCCATGCTTGAGTTATCTTTGAGAAGACATGAGGATGCAACTTTCATTTGTGTGAGTCTGTCATATTTCTGCTTAAGTTGTCTGCCAGTGTGTTTTCCTTCCCTGGCAGGAATTGTGCCTGTAGTTGAACTTGTAATTCCAATGCTGTGTTCCACAGGGTCATAGCTTGCCTGCACAGGGGGTATGAATGTGTCCCTCCCTGTTTGTTTATGTACCACATGACTGTGGTGTTGTCTTGTCCTTATTAATAGCTGGCCCGGATGCAGTAGGTCCTTGAAAGTCATAAGAGCATTTTGCACAGCTAGAATCTCCTTTTGGTTGATGTGTAGGTGCATCTGTTTTTGGGACCATTTTCCCTGGACGCACTGATCTGCCATGTGTGCTCCCCAGGTGTAGTCTGAGGAGTCTGTTGTGATGATTTGACTTGCTTGTGGTAAACAGAAAGGGAGACCCGTGTTTCTTTGGCATGCTTGAGCCCACCACAAAAATTCCTTTTGAAGGCATGGAATGAGTGGTAAAATCATTTGCAAGCTGTAAATGTGTTGAGACCATAAGTTTTTTAGGTACCATTGTAGTTTCCTCATATGCAGCTTTGCAAATGGTATTAGTAGGATGCAAGATGCCATGAACCCCAAAGCCTGCAGGATTTTCCTTGCAGTTAGCCTGGTTAAAGTTGCCATTTTGTTGAAGTATTGAGATAGTTGCCCTTGTTTGTCTCGCGTGAGGTAAGCCATCTGGGCCGTTGTATTTAAGCTGGCACCCAGGAAAATTATCTGTTGAGAGGGTATTAGTTTTGATTTCTTTTTGTTCACTGTGTACCCCAGGCAGTTTAACAGTTTTATTACAAACGCCAGATGCTGCAATAGAATGTCCTTGCTGTCCGCTTGGATCAGGCAGTCGTCCAGATATGGGTAGATTTGTATTCCTCGTTGTCTGCAGAAAGCAATTACTGATGCCAGGCATTTCGGAAACACTCTGGGCGCAGTAGATAAGCCAAAGGGCAATGCAGAGAATTGATAATGGGTTGAACCTGCAAGAAATCTGAGGTATCTTCTGCAATCTTGTCTGATAGCGACATGCAGGTATGCCTCCTTGAGGTCCAACGTTACCAGCCAAGACTCCTTACCCAGCATGGGAAGAAGCTGCTGTAATGTGAGCATCTTGAATTTTGGTACCCCTAGATATGTGTTTAGAATAGATAGGTCTAAGATGGGTCTCCAATCTTTGTCCTTCCTTGGTACCAGAAATAGTCTTGAATAAAAATCTTGACCTTGTTCTTTTGCAGGTACCTCTTGAATTGCTTTCATATCCATGAGAGCGGAAATTTGTTTTTGTGCCTCTGCCCATTGATTTTGTGACAGGTTTGGCGTGCCTCTCATTTTTGGAAGGGTGTGAAAGTGGAACCTGTAGCCTCTGTCTATAATATCCAGAATCCATTTGTCCTTTGTAACAATGTGCCAGTTTTTTGAAAATAAGGCCAGTTTTCCGCCCAAAGGTGCTGCCATTATAGGTTTGTTTGGCAGGCATAGGGGAAAGTCATTGCGTCTGTTTTCTAAATGACTGTGGTCTATCTTCTCCACCTCTTGGGGCTGGTGCTTGCCACTGTCTAGCTCTGTAAGATCCTTGAGGTTGTCCTCTACCCCTTGGGCGTCTGTATCTACCCCTTTGGGGTCTGTCCGTGGCTGGAAAGGACCAATTTTTTGAAGGCCAGTTTCTGCTGAAGCGTGGAGGCTGCACCTGCAAGAAATCTTTAACTGTTTGCATAGATTTCGTTTTTTCCTCCATTTTCTTTAGTACCTCCTCAGCTTTAACACCGAACAATACATCTTTTTGTAGTGGTGCATCTAATAACTTTGCTTTGACATGATCTGGTAAGGTTTGCTCTTTGAGCCAAGCGTGTCTACGTATGACAGACCCCGTGACAGCAGCTCTACATAAGGCCTCAAAAGCATTAAAACCACACTGTAAGGTATGTTTCCCCACTTGTTCTGCTCCATGCAACAAATCCTGCAACTCTTTCAAATCTGGTTGTTCTGTTTGTGTCATTTTGCTTTTCAGCTGAGACAGCAAGAACTGCTGGTACTTTAACATATGAAATTGACAGTTTAATGCCCTCATGGTTAAAGTGGCTGATGTATACACCTTTTTCCCCCACCTTTCTAATGCTCTGGAATCTCTCTCTGAAGGTAAAGTGTTTTTAGCACTAGAGGCCTTAATCCCCTTGGGACCCTGAAAAATAGTTTCTGGGTCAGCAGTAGGGCTTTTATAAAGGAACTGGTGAGAATCAGGAACCCGGTAATATCTGTCTGGTTTAACAGGGGCAGGAGGTAAAGAGTCTGGATTAAGACTGGCTTCTGCGTACACATCATCCAAAATATCTAAGACAGGAGGAATAGCCAGGGGCCTATGCTGGGGAAGCAGCAGAAATTCCCTGAGCCTTTTTTTGGAATCTGAGTAATCTTGGCCTTCCCAGTGGAAGTGATCTCTCAATGTATGTAGGGTTTCCCCAAAAGAGTAGTCCTCAGGGGGGGGGGAGACCGAGGGAATAGACTCCTCAGCATCAGAGTCTTCAAAAGGGGAATAGGCATAATCCTGGTCCTCAGAAAGGTCTGAGGTAATAGAAGCCTGGTCTGAGGAAGGGTAGTCTTCCTCCAACCTGGGTCTTTTGTCTGAGGGGGGGGGTTGAGAACCCCTGATGAGTGTAATCAAATCCTCAGCCATTTTAAGCATCTGTTTTTTAGGCATGGGGCCTTGAGAGGGGGTCTGAGGACCCTGTTTTTTTAATTTTCACTGGTAGGCCTGAAAATGCCTTCAGAAATGGCAGGCCTCGCTAAACTTTCTGTTTCTCCGCTAAAAGTGGCGTTGGTATCTGCAGTGGGAATGGAGACCGAGGAACCTGCGACCTCAGGTACTGAAGTCGCCGGTAAAATAGTTTCATCGGTAGTCAGGGGCTGCGTAGGCGCCTCGCTGAGAACCGGAGAACCAGTAGTAGGCCTTAGCGTGATCTCAGTACTCGGTGCAGGCCTCGGATGTCTGTCCTTATCCTTGTGTTTTTTGCCTAAAACTGGCATCGGTATATCCGATGACATGATATAATTAAATGTTTTGCCAAAATAATGAAGGGCGAACTCTGCCCGGCGCTTAATAGTGCGCTTGTTAAACCTAGCACAAAAACGGCAGGCCGAGACATCGTGGTCTGGCCCTAAGCAAGGTATACAATAAGAGTGAAAATCCTTATGCGGTATTTGCTTCCCACAAGAAATGCAATTATTAACTTTGTCCGACATCGGTCTAAGGCAAGAAAAGTTTCCCCAATGGGGTACTTAGCTTTAAAGAAGACTTCGGCTGAAATACTTTTTGTAAATCTCAGGAGCTGGCCGACCGGCACTTGCGAACTGCTTCTGCTTCGGGCACTGCGCGGCAAGAAAGACTGAAGAAAATGGCGTCGGCTGCCGCACTGACGTCAGGGAAGAAGCGACGACAACCGACGCCAGACCTAGACTTTGGAATTCGGCCGACCGAGGAACGGCCTGACGGCAGGATAACCCAACTGTGATGACTGCAGCTGTATGCATGATGAACATTGAATCACCTGTAAATACATCAAAACAAAAACATCCATGCAACTGAGTTTTAGAAATACAAACATGACAAAAAGTTCATATCCTATGAGCATACCTTGTGCAGATGCATGTGGCAGTTGAATTCCTGATGTAATCATATACCACAAGTCAGACAGCTTTAATTAAATTTTGCAGTGACTAATGGGTACAGAGAACTTGCAGGTACTGATAGACAGAAGCAGCACTACATACCTGGGCATCTGCAGTGGATAGTCTCTGGGGTCTATCCAGCTCTGTCCCAACATCCTGCAATGCTCTGTGTCTTTCTGTAAAGGTGTCACTCCCAATGGCTCCCCACCTGTTGCCGTACACTTCCATGCCAGGATTTTTGTTCTTTGTGTGGCAGCCTATATCATATCGTTGGCCCTGTATCACACCACTTTGTAACTTTAGTGTTGCTCAGCAACCACATGTACATTGCTTACAATCAGTCCATGCAAGGGCACTGTACGGATAGTTGGGTTACATGCAAGCCAAAGATCAGGCAGCCATGGAGGTGGAGGGTCTGTAGTAGTACCTCATTCTCCACAGAAGAGAATCTTGCCTTACATGTGGATGTAGCTGACCCAACAGATACATTTTTCTGTTTCTGCTAGGCCAGATTTTTTAGGAATTGCTCTGCTGGTATAGAATGTAGTGGAATTAACAGCATTGTTCCTGCATAGCCCCGACAGATCCTACCAACACTAGTTTCCGCCTTGCTCAAAGACTATGCTGTTTTTATACCAGGCATTTAGGTTTACTGAACACACACTCCCCACAAAGCAATCACAGAATTGCATGTCCAAGAATACAGGACTATTTTCCATCATTGTTACAAATATTTTGGCTACTAACACGTGCAGTGCGTGAACAAGGACACATGACTGTACCCATAACTGTTATAAATTTATTTTGGCTACGGACATATGTACAATGCATACAACACTAAAATTTTACTGAAAAGTGCCCCAACTAAGAGATCAGGGATATGCCTCCTAATCAGCTTAACAATCTTGTAGCCCAGCAATTGTACTCTTACAATCTCACTCTCAATACACCTTGGCCAACACATTTAGAAGTACTGACCATGTCAACAGGTTAAACAGCAGTTAAAAACATCAGTAATACAAATGAATAGTGCTGGAAGAAGCAGCATGCACCTTATACAAGCACATACACTTTTGCTGGAGAAAGTTTTTTTTTCTAAGTCACCTTATGCAGGAATCAAATTAACTTCCAGAGATTTCTTCCATAGCTTGAAGAGGTTTTGTGCCTCTCATTGTGTTTATATTGTGTAGATTTACCTGGCTGGTATGATGATTATGTTAATTAGCAATCAGCTCATTACGGTTTCTAAATCACTCAGTTTACTTAATCTGCCAACCATAGGTTCATAGGTTGGTACTGAGCTATCTGCCCGAAGGCATATATTAGCCCAGCCACGTTGTGCAGTATTCACTGCCCCTTTAGTAGTTCCCTAGATCCTTGTACTAGCAGCTAGTACCCTTGGCCCCTATCTAGTAGTGCTGTTGGTGTGATCCCCGGTGTGAACTTTCTGTTACCCATCCACTCATCAAGGTTCCTCTTGAAGAGTGATAGTGAGGGGCTCTGTCTTATGTAAATCGGGACCCTGTTCCATAGTAAGGGAAGTTTCTGCGAAGGGAATCTATCCCTCCAGCATGTTCTATTCATTGTTGTGTTGAGGTTTATATCCCTAGAGCGTGTAGCTTGAGTAGATTTGGTTTTGCTAAGATGGAGCATGTTCAACAATTCTGGGTTGGACATGGCTCTGTACGTTAGACAGAGATCGCCTCTGAGAAAGCGGTATGCAACAGAGAACAGTGTTAGCTTTTTCAATCGGGCTGTATAGGGCAACTGTTTGAGGCCAGTAATTCTCTTGGTTAGGTACCTCTGTGGTCTCTCCAGCTGCTGGAGATGTCTAGCCAGGTACATTCCAATTGGTGCATTGTACTCAATAATGGGTCTGGTGAGGGAAGAGTAGAGGGACACCATTAGATCTTGATGCGAACCCTTTCATGATCAGATGCAGATGTCTCTAATGCTGGGTACATTACTGGGTCCCTGAGGATCGCACTGAGCATGTGCAGTCCAGGCCATGCTTTCAGGAAGAAACTACAATTACATATACAACTGTCTGTACACAAAGTCACTGTACTGCCTAATTTCTTAACAGCACACACAGGGATTGAGCATTGCCAGGTTTCACACCTTCAGGTGCCAATATGAACAACAGTAAAGCAATACTTAAATTTTCTGGGTTTACCATGCTTTGTGTAATTGTGTAAATGAGGTAACTGTCAATGTCCATAGGTACGTGGCAGATGGGACACATGAGGCCAGATATGGGTGCCAATTCTGTATCAACCCCCCTCCCCCCGAGATTATTCAAGATGAGAGAGCATAGCTTGAGAAGAGGAGGATAATGGTCCTTTTACAGTGAAGAAGTGGTGTGAGGAGAACAATATACTTCTTTACCTCCTCCATAAGGATAAGTGTAAAACTGAAGCCTGGAACAGTAACTCAGGTCACCACCCATGCAACAAGTATTCCAAGCATGGAAGAACAGTGCCATCACAATTACAGTGACATGAGCTGCCACAATCCTGACCTCTTTGGTCAATGGGGGGATAGGTCAAACTGCTGGCCCCACCTACATACTCCAATTATAATTTATTTTAGCTGCGCATTTAAACTGGCACTACATACTATTCACAAACATTACACAGTGCTCTGTATATACTGTAGTGAAAACACAGCTGCACAGGAGAAGACTAACAGACAGCCCAGGGGAGTATATCTGCTTCATAATGTCTTGCTTTCAATATTAGCAGTGGTAAGAATTATTTCTAAATATGTCTAACATTGATACATCACTGCCACTTCTATCTTTACTGCCATAGCCGAAAGCTGTCAGTATGGCACTTCAATGTGATTTGTGTGTTTTTGTGCCTGGATGAGGCAACTGTCCAGGTATGAACATATGTGAATACCCTTTGTCCTGCAAAAAGCAATATGGAGAGCCACACTCTTTCTAAAAATCCTGCTGGTTGCAGCACACATGAATCACAGGAAATGCTTCTCTTTCTTTGCTACAGCAATGTGCAGATGGGTATCCTACAGTTTTGAAGTCACCATAAGGGCTAATGGCAGAATCAGGGGTAAGAAATTCTGAAATGACAGCATCTTAAACTTTTGAAACTACCAAACACCTGTTCAGTTCTGAAAGAATTTGAAGGGGTCTTCAAGACCCTTCTTTTCTTGGGATGAGAAACAGCCACGGATAGAGCCCTTTTTTTCTTTTTTCCAATACCCTCTCTGTGGCTCATAGTGCCATGAGGTTTTCTACTTGAAGTGGCATCAGATTATGTTGACTGGGTAGACTATAAGTGATGCATAATGTTTGGAACTGGGAGTGTCAATATGGTTTATGACGTAAAATGCTTGCACCTAGGACTGTGTTGGTGTGGTTAATTTTCATTTATATAAATATGATTGCCTGTGTTGTAAGTGATGGTTTAACAGTTTCTTGTTTCCTTGTTTAAAAAAAAGGGGCAGAAATTTAATAATTTATGCAGTGTTGCTTAGGTTATATGATATATAGCAATATATGTGAAGTATAATGTTTATTGATGTTAATTTAATGCAGTTTGATTACTTTTGTAAAAATGTAAATTTGCCTACGTCAGCAGTAATAATTCAATAAAGGTGTTTAAAAAAAAGTGGAACACCCAGGAATTTTGGATTCTCTGTAGCACACACTTATTTTGAGCAATGACGTTTCACCAGTACACTGAAAATGCCAGGCTGCCTTCTGCTCTGATGGATGGATATTTTGGAAAAGATTAAGGTGCTGTTCTAAGTCACTGTTGTTCCCTCTGGCCGTCACACATCCCCACAACAGCCCATAGGTCTGCTACTTTTTTCTATACTTACCTTTTTTTTTTTCTTTTTGGGACACTGCTCATATCTTATTTGGGAGGAAAAGGCCAGCTTTTCCTAGGGTATCTTCTGTCTATGTTGTGAGAAGTGAAAAAAAGGTAACTGATGGATGGCACAGATTTCCCCTTGTCCTCTAGCTCTCTGAACATCTTCTCTGCTGGGTGGTCCAAACAAGAGCTCCTTGACCACAGAAGCATCCAAAAGTTCTGTTTTTACATACTCTAGAAGGGTCAGTGCCCTCAACTAGGAAAACCTCCTAACCACTGATGCTACAGCAACTGCCCTGCGTATTGCAACTACAGCATTGTAACCACACTTGATAGAGTGCCTACCAATTTAGGAGCAGAGATTTCATTGTCAATGCATCTTCTTTCTAAAGCCATTACTCTTTAGCCTCTCTGCCTTCTGTCTCAACTGATCATGGAGGGACTCCTGGAACTTTAACATGTGATACTGGTAACTGAGGCCCTTAAAGGCTGGGACAGCTGAAGTGTCTTTTTCAAAACTGGATGAATATTGTAATCACCCTGTCATTTGGAACTGAGCTGCTGGATGAAGCCAAACTTGACTTATTGCTCAAATCAGTGTTAGTGGAATTAACAGATCCTATAAAAGTACTTTGGAATCCTGAGACAGGAGGTCAGGAATCAGATTACAAGGATGCAGAGGAAACGGCATCATCCAAAACAACTAATACTGGAAGCATGGGCAAAGGTCTTGGTTCCGGTAGGGAACTCGCTGTACCTAATCTATGCCTATGCATCCCAGTTTAAAGTTTCCTTCATCCTGTGAAGGGCATCTCTAAAAGAAAGATCCTTGGTTGGAGATGCTGAGGAAAAGGTATCCTCATCAGATTCCATCTGAGTGCAAATAAGTCAGCTCCACTATCTCTGAATCTAAGATACCCTACTTCTTTTGGGAGAAGGTTCAGTTTATCATGTTACAGAGAGTAAACTAGATAAAAAAAGCTTTCTCAGAAGTTGGATGCTTATACTTCATAAAGCCATAAAATCATGGTCCAACTTGAAAAGGTCCACAGTAGAGGCCTGGGTGGATGGCTGCTAAGATCTAGTCAGAGGTGGTTAAGGTAAACTGACCGATGATCATTTGGGCTTTGTGTCTAATTTAGTCTCTGCTTTGAATTGCAGTCTGACTTGTAGGCCTCAGGATATGGGAGGATGGCTGATATCTTCCTCCTGGATAAGTACCATGTGGATAATGCCCTCACCTTCACGGTATAAATGCGACTATTGGCACCAGAGGCCTGTGCAGTAAACCAGAGACTAACTGATACCTAAAGGTTTCAGTTTGCATGGACATGCCAATGGCTAAAAGCTAAGGCAGGTACAAAGGGGTAAATCCACAGCCTTCAGCCAAGCAAGGCGCAAGGTATAGGGGCAGCAAAGATGGCTCACTGATACCAGTACCCTCAAACCTACAGGGGCAGTTTCCATCTCTGAAGTGGTATAGTCAGCCTCTTGAACACCATTTTTCCTTTGGGCACTTTTTTCTTGGAGAAGTAGTTGCAAAAAAAAAAAAAAAAAGTAGATGCCACAGCAGGCTCAGAGCAAATCATGGACTTTTGGGTGAGATAATTATTCAGGGACTAGGTCCTGTTCTTGATGATCCGATGACTGAAAGAACACACCGAGGACTGATGGGCACATCATATTTGGGCAAAACAGACAAGTTATGCAAGTCCCTGTGTGGTACATGCTTCCTACATTTGAGACAAATTATTAACTTCTGCACCTGACATTTACAATGAACTCCAAAAGCAGTAGTGAAAATATAATAAAATTTCCCAGTGGGGTATTATCTGCAAACTCTGGGTTCAAGTCAATCTAACAGACTCATGGCACAACCAGACTGCTCAAAATGCTCCGCAAATTGCAGCAAGAAAGGCCTACAGCTTGCTCATTTTGACATCCCTTTATATCACTGACACCTTTGTTTGCAGGTGAGGGAATCTACAGAGCTTGGATAAGTAACGTGAAAGCTCTGGTATTCAGAATTCTGCAGGCTATGAAGAACATTGCCAGATCCTCCAGGACTGGAACAGAGTGCCCCTGTATGGAAGCATCAGACAACATTTTGAAGTGAAATCCAGGATGTGAGGGGATTTGAACTATATAAACCATTCTGATCTGGTGATAGTTCAATTGGTCAAGTAAGGGATCATTGGGTACAATCTCAAAGAGGTAGGATGATGCGGGGGTGGGGGGTGGCTGACATGGATGCTGGCATTAAACCAAAAACTCAGAGGAATGATCTGGCTAAGATTACTGTGATTTTTGTGATGGCTCTGGGGCATACAACGCCCTCTGCCAGAAGTGTCGGTTCCAATACTGCCAATTTTGATACTTCAAAAATTAAAATATGTAACAAAAAAATCCAATTCCCATATGTATCTCCACACCCCTGCTTCTTATAGATAATTATTACAAAGTTGCTATAATGCAGATTGGGGAAATACACCAATATACTGCAATCATAGAATCAGTACATATTTTCCCCTATATGCATTTTAACTTTTGCTTTTTGATGGATTGCAATTACTTTCTTTGGAAATAAAAATGGGCATTCAGAAGACACCTCTCAACCTGGAAACATCAAAAATCTGGACAACGCCCATGAAAAATAGGTACAAATCTGTACTCTGATTAGCATAAAGTTAGCATACATAATTATGTAACCCCACCCACTCCAATGGAATTATGGGATACCAACTTTCAAACACACACTGAAGAACAGACAACCAAAATATGGCACGAGAGTCCCCCTGCAGCCATTCCAATGTCTCACTACCTGGCTATTTTGCCCCATTTACCATAAACACTAATGTGCATACTGCTTTACTTCTACATTATTTGGATTTTATTTTTACATTTTATAACACAACGCACAAACACTAATAGACATCTGCTAAGCAAAGCAATACTCTCTCACAATGAAAATAAACAGCGCATTAAAACTTCTCTGCCCTTGAAACTCACATTCACTGAAACAGCATTGAAACCCACACCACATCCAAAGAAAATGCATCTGACCAGTGGTGGATAAAGATTACCTTTGGGCTGTTTTCAAATCATAGGCCCCTTGCACACAAAAGAAGAAATAAACATACATGTGTTCTTTGATACACCCTCCTGACTTTATTAAATTATATTCCTTGTATAATACAGGATACTTGTTAGACTTGGAGCGCATTTTAAATGTATTGCTTGAACATTTTTCCAGTAGGTAATGAAACAAAATGAGCCAATGTTAAAACTGCCCAATTCAGAACATTTCCATCATAAAAGTCTACTTCCACACACACATTTTTCCTTATAGTGCAGCACAGAATATAATCATTCTGATTTTCTATTCCTGAATTTGGGTTAATATTTCTTGCCACTGAGACACAAATGCCCTTGTGCATGACATTTTCTCACTCCTGTTGTATCTGTAGCTGCACCCTTGACTTGTTACACCTACCCTCTTTAAAAGAACAACACATTACAGTATCAGCAATGCATCTACATACTGTGGGAGTAGATCCCACAGCCTCCTGCATCAAGGCAAGTATTTAACCTGTTATGGTATTAACAATACAAGCAGACTTGGCATAAGCAACACTAAACTTATCTTCTCCTGAAGCTCTCAGCTCCTTGTAAAATCTACTCAACACTCAACTGTATCTCTCAACTTTGCAGCAGAAGAAATCTGGAAAAGGCCACATTTTATTGGGGGAGGGGGACAAAAGCCCAAAATCCAGGGACACATTTTAAACATTGCTTGTATAATTTTGGAAAGTTGCTAGAATAAAATGTGTTACCAGCATGTGTTTCACTGCCAAGTATTGAACCCAGGACCCTGTGCACTACAGCCAGAACAACATACCACTATGCTAAATCAGTAGCTTCCTGAAAGATATGAACTTTTGGAAGACTGAAACTTAAATGGCTATCCTTTAGTGAATTCAGTTCTCATTTCTCACCATAGCTCTCAACCTCTTAGCACAAAAAACCTGGACAAAGCCAATAATGGGGGAATACAGAATTCAGTTCTCACTTCTCACCATAGCTACTCTCAAGCTCTTAGCACAAAAAAACCTGGGCAAAGCCAATAACGGGGGAATACAGCCCCCAAAAACAGGGACACATTTGTAATACTGAACTTATAAACTTAAAAAATTGCTAGAATAAAAGGTTTTGTGTTACCATTTATTTTCTGAAGAATATGAAGTCAGAAATTCAAATACCTGTCATTATTTAGTGAATTCAATCGTTCACTGATTTGCCAAAAAAATCCGGAAAACCACAGATTTTATGAGGAACAGAACAAAAATATGAGGCATAAATATGGGAAATTTTCAAAAGTGCTGGTGGGTAGGGACTTTAAGTTCTTACACACACACACACACACACGCAAACTTCAAAACTACCTCTGCAAAAAATCGGCCGTCCACAACCACCTCTACAAACAAAATAGCGGTCCATAAATACCTCTGGAAACAAAATGGCCATCTATAAATACATCTACAAAACGCACAGCAGCTTAAATCTCTCTCCAGGGAGCTCGTAAATCTCAGGGAAACAGCAGCTCACCAATACCTTTCCAAACCAATAAATCTCCGTTCCAGGCAGCTCGCAAATCTCAGGGAAACTGCAGCTCACCAATATCTCTGTAAACAAATCTCCATTCCAGGCAGCTCACAAATCTCAGGGAAACAGCAGCTGACCTATACCTCACGTCATGGCTTGGTCTGTTCCTGTTAACAGCTAAGGAACAGCCGGAAATGCATGCAAGTTGAGCCCCTGAGCTCAAATCCGACAGGCTGTTTCATAGAGCTGATGTGATCGCGCAGGTGATGACGTCAGCTCAAAAACCCAGAAAAAATTTTAAATAAAAAAAGCCGGGAAATTTGGAAATTAAGGTGTGCCACTCGGGAATCATGGCACCCCATTATTTGGACCCCAAAACTTTGTAAAACCGAGTAATTCAGTACGGTTGGGAGGTATGATCCAGAATAGAGGGCTGAAGCTGTAAATATGACCCATGCTCACCTGGGCATTGGAAAGGCCAGATAGGAAGGGACAGGAATGATGATTAGCCACAGTGTACTCACTTTTCCCGTGGAGGTTGGAGAAGGATTGTAGGCATGCATTCTCAGGACATTCACTTCACTTTCAGTTCATGGTACAGACAATAGAGAAATCAGCCTACAAGGTTAGTAAAAGTGGGGGTAGTTGGGAATAGCTGAACTTGTGAAAGCAGATTAAGAGCTCTCATATTACCCCACTGCATGATTAACCTTTGGAACCTTGCAGGTATGTGCAGGGAATGGTAAGGTTAAGCAAATAAAATAAAGTAGTGGCTGTCTAGATGACCGCCAGAATACAGCCATGATCCTGCCTCATAAAAGGGAACAAGCAGGTGTTTCTATCTATAGCAGTACCCTTGAAGGCATGGAAAAGAAAATGAAAAATGGCTACTGGTATTTTCAGTCATGGCTTCATAACTCTCAGAAAATTTGTCAAGTGGATGATTCTCTAATGAGATAAAAATTGAACAAGGCAAAATACACTAGGGAACTGGACATTCTGAGAAAAAAACAAAAGTTACTTCAGAAGCTCACTGTAATCATTAAAAGACCAAAATGCTCTACAGTCTTCTCATCTTCATATGCTAAGACTGGCAGAAGATAAATATTAATAGCTGAAAACTATTCTCAAAACTCCAGTAAACAGACAAAGCAAAACCCAGTGAAAAACTGCTGCCTATGAGGAGGACACAAAACAAACTTTCTGACGAGAAAAGCTTGAATGCTGTTCAGATTAGTATTACTCACAATGAATGGCAACCTAGATCTGAATGCAGCCAGAGTGCAGGGCTTTATGGGTAAAAGGGAGGAGTTGGAAGCCAAAGAAAACACAAATCGGTACTGAGCAGCCTAATAGTCCAAAAGCAGACCACTGACAGCTTCTACAAACACCAAGTTTAATAAGTAAAGCACTTTTTGTCTCCAAAATTAGAGACTTCCTCAGACCAGTCACAAAAAGGATACATTAGTTAGACACTTTAACAGCTGTTAAATACAAAAATATTGACCAATCACAAAAGGTCAAGAAAAAACGTCACTTATTTATAATTAAAAGTAAAAAACGTTGCCATCTCACAAAACGTACTCAATATAATGACATTACTTAATAAAAAAATGTAAAATAATTCTTAAATATTAAGTTGCTTTAATACAAAAGGGTTGAGCATACCTTATATAAATAATAATAAATACTACAAGAAATTGATATAATCTCGTACTGAGCAGCCTGTCAGCTGGCTGTCAATCCTAGTGGAGAGAAGGATAAACCATACCATGACAGATCTTAACGTACCTATAGTGGGCCAATTATGCAGAAAAGTTAACAAAGTGAAAGCAAGAACGTGGAGGTCAATGACACAGAATCAATCACTCAAGTTGTGCAATTATAAGAATGAAAAAATCTACACTGGGAAGTCTCTTTTTGGGAACTACAATGAAAACAGGAGTAAAATTCATTTGCACCTCTGGTACTACAAAGCTCTTTTATTCTATGACACAATATGCAAAAATGAGCATGTCTCTTAAAGCAAAATGGAAATGTTCCCCATGACATGTTGCAATCATGTTGAGGACCTAAGCCTCAGAGAGTGTGCTGCTCTTGCAGCACTGGGAGGTGAACCACCTAGAAATCCAATGTCAAGTTGACACACACTGGGAGAATTGCCTCTGATCTCAACTTGTTCTACTAGAAAATGAGCTTGTGCACCAAAGCAGCTGCTGGCCAGCGGGAATAAGATAGGCAAAAGGCTTTGAGTTCTCCGAATGCAACTGCAGGACTTCTACACTGCTAGGACCAGGCTGACCTTGCTTCACTGGTGGCCGAGAGCTACAGGACTGCTTCTCTTTGCAGAAGACCTTAAGACTGAATGCATGGTTCAGGTGCCTTCTGTAGTGAAGGACAGATGTAAAATCTCACTTTTTTCTGTCAACTCCAAAAGCCACGTCTTTCAGTTATCAGCAAAGTCTGTGCCTGGAATACATCATGGAATAAAATGGAATACATCATCTCTTGCTGAGCCTTACTGGGGAACCATGTTATAAGTGCTGGCAAAGAACTGTCCCAAAATGTCAAGGCCCTGGTCTGCAACTCACCTGTAACATACAGTGTAATGACTGCCAACACGACAAATTTAACAGCTTTTGATTTTCCATCAGTAAGGAGACAAACAGAGCATGATTCATTTCTGAACTGAGCTCCATGTCATGGCAAATATGTTGCTGATCTGGGAAATCTCACGCCGAAAGCAGTCAAGTTTCAGACCATATGAATCCTGTAATCAAAACTCCTTGACAAAGGGAAATCACTACAATGCCAAAGAAACCTTTGCTTTTCATGGGGCTTTGTAACAACTGTGGACAAAAAATGTGGTACTTAAGGTTCTAGAAAGGGTAGGCTCTAGAGAATCTACACAATGGGCAAGCTAGAGCTTTCATTTGTTCATCATATTAGCAGTAAACTGTCTAACATCTGTCTAAATTAATAACTCCTCAGAAGTTTGATATTCAGTTATGGTGGCTTCCATGTTTGGTATCACTATAAAAACAGCCAAAAGAGATAGGGTTTGATGAAATTTGATGACGCACTTATAGATACTGTAGTCAAACTGATTTTCAATGAGGAACAAGATAAACATGTCTTATATTTAAGGTGCAAGCCTTTGTTTTTACATATCTTGTCTATGGCAACATTTGAAATGGTCTTTGAACTTGCCAAAAAAAAAGGAATATTTATGTAACATTTGTTATTGTTACAATATTCCACATCGCAAGATAAATTTGGTAGTCAAATATATCCTAGCTGTAATGTAAGTTTTGTTATGAATTTGTTTGGGTCTGACAAATGCAACATAATTCCCTGCTTTTCCTTTTCTGGCACCACAAATAATTAAGAATAAAAGCTTGTGTGTTCCTGATGGCCTGCTAACAAAGGAAAGGCTAACCTTAGAGGTACATAGTCAATAATAGATATACTCTTACTGTATCAGGAAACCTCCTGCATGTTTTTTTTTTTTCTTCTACTAATCAGAATTTGGCATTTTTTTTTTCTGTTACGTCCCACATTCTGGTTTCTGTGCTTGTCTGTAATGATGTAAAGTGTGACACAATATATCAGTTACATTAAGTGTGCACTTACTCAAACCACCAGTTAAACCCACAGTTACTAGCAAGCACCCTTGTGCAAATCAATAAAAAGTGTGTTTTTAGCATAACATTATTACACACTAGGCAAGCACAATGGCAAGTTTGTACTGATACCTTATTTCCAGTCTCCAGTTCAGTTCTAGGCTGAAATACCTTCTGTGTGGCATCTGCACATCTTTCCGTGTTTACACAAGTATTTGCTTGGTGCTTTTCATGTGGTCCAGGGAGGTACTTCTCAGGTCATTCACACCCACATGTACAATGACAGAGTCATATTTGTACCTGCTGTTGAGGGACCGGAGTGCTTGCGTTATGTGGGGGATCCTGGCGCCTGACAGACAGATGACTGTTACTTTCTCCTTATTCAACCTAGTGAGTGGGGCATCAGTGTGCCTCACTATCGAGTCACCTATGACTAGTGTGTTGGGCTTTGGCACACTGTTTAGGAAAGTTAATGTGTCTCGTGATTAGTGCTGTGTGGTAGTCGGGTGCGTTTCTGCTTTGGAGGTCTCAGCTGTTTGGGTAGATTTTTATTGACAGCCTCTGCGAAAGTGGGTGTGGGGTTTGTGTTTTTATGTGAAGGCAGTGCTGGTGTGTGTTCTGGGGGGCTGTGTGTTCCATGTGGTGTGATGCAAGTGTTGACCTTTTCTTCTAGGCCAGCTATTCTGGTCTTGGCTGGAGACTGCGTGGCTTCCAATTTGGCTATACAAGTCCATGTCAAACCCAAAGCTGTTGGACATGCTACACTTAAAGAAATCCCAATCCCTGAGAGACGCACGCTCCAGGGATCTAAACCTTGTCATCACAATGAACAAAACATGCTGGAGGGATAGGTTCCTGACCCAGAGACTCCCCAGACTCTGGAATAGACTGCCGATACATGTCAAGCAGAGCACCTCTTTGGCCCTGTTCAAAAAGAACCTTGATGATTGGATGGGAGACAGAAAATTCACCCCCGGGGATCACATCAGTTGCCTTGCTAGACAGGGGTCCAGGGAAGTAATACTGTGGGAAAAAATAGCCAGGGAATTGTTATAGCTAGGCTTGTATAGGCCCTAGGGCTGATAGCCTAGTACCAACCTATGAACCTATCTCTCTCAAGTCTGAGTGTTGGGAGGTAAGAGGAGAGGGTTGTCAGTGTACATGAGGCAGTTGCTACATTGCCTCAGGATGCTCAAGTTCACCAGGTTAATAGGAGAAATCACAGGGAACTGACCTTTAGACATGCCTGGAGGGGTGGGCATTAATAATAAGTACTGGAGCTGTTATGGATAAAACAGTGCTTAAAAAAGATTCACCCTACACTGATCGATTACAACAACCATGAAAAAGTGGCAAACCATTTTGCAGTTAAGCCATGATAAAGGACAAATTATTATTCCAGGGATAAAAATTCAAAGGGAGTATTCCAGGGTGACTGTCACCATTGCACTTTTGTCTTGATCTTAACCCATTAAGCTGTCTACGTAACAGATTGGGTCATGGCTACAATTTAGCTCCCAAAAAACAGCAAACTGTAAAGCCAAAGCTTATCTTCTTTTTCTGATAACTTAAAATTGTACAGTTCATCAGATGAGGAACTGAATGTGCAACTGCAAGTGGTCAAAACTTTTTCAGATGACACAAGAATGTCATTTAGTCTTGATAAATGTGCAAAAGCAACCTTTGAAACAGGAAAGCTGCAGCACCAAGAAAACATCATTCTGGGACAGGAAATGTGATATAAAAGAACCTGAGCAAGATGAAGTCTATAAATATTTATGAATTAATGATGGATCAACAATAAAACATGAACAAATGCAAATAAAACCTAGTAAGGAATATTTTAGAAGACTCCAATTAATACTGAAAACAGTTCTGACATCTAGGAACAAAGTCATGCTATAAAACAATTTGCTCTTCCAGTACTAACTTAAGAGTTTTGGAGTGATTGATCAGCCCTAAAAAGTATGGGATCACTTGTCCAGGAAAATAAGAAAAATGCTTTATGCTTATCAGATGATTTATAAAACTGGAGTCTATATTAGTCCGCCGAAAGATATTTCCAGCGAACACCTATTCATCAACACAATCAGCGAAATCACTTATGTGATTCGCAGAATTTTCTCAGGGAAATGAAGTAGTTGGCCAAATACACAACTCTGCCCTTTTCTCCACTGCACTACAATCTTGGAATTGGTAAATATATATATATATATATATATATATATATATATATATATATATATATATATAGTTAGGGGGAATGTGGAGGGTGTTGGGGGAGAAACCTCCACTTATTATTTATTTTTATTTTACATTTGTTGAACGGGCTAGTCTGACTGGATATATGTCCATTTTCAGTAGAGGCCCGGGGAATAAAGCTCCAGGAAATAACATACAATGTAAGAAAAAGCATTGAAACAATCATATGCAGCAATAATAAAGACATCAAAAACAGTTTAAACAGCTATAATTATAACAGAGAGTTATATTATAAATTCTATGTAAAAATATAGAAGAATAAAAAAAAAATTTTTTTTTTTTTAACAAATCTTAGTAGGTCATAGTTTGATAGTACACTTATATAATTTATATGAGAGAAAAGGCTATTAAGGTGTTTTAAGGAGTTTAGTATTTAGAGAAGGTAGAAGGTCAGAGACAAGAAATTGTTAGTCAGGGTTACAACAGGAGCATAACCAGTGGTTACTTGAAGTAGTGTTTTAGATGTTTTTTAAAAAGTGGGAGAGAGGTCTGGGATGTAAGATCAGGTGGTAATTGATTCCATACTTTTCCAACAGAGCTGGAGAACAAGGAATCACCTGCTAAGTTTTTAGATTTAGTTATATTCATAAGGATTTTGTTTGAGGATCGTAAATTTTTGAGATTACTATATGGTGTAATAAAGCTAGAGAGTATGGGAGTATTGTTGGTCTGATTAAGGGCCTTGTGAGTTATTGAGAGTTGATGAAATTGTATCAGATTTGGAAGTTCAAGCCAGCCTAGTTTTTTTAGATTAAGACAGTGATGAGTTCTATAAGGGGAGCTAGTAGCAAATCTGGCAATGTTATTATAGGATATAGCTAGTTTGTTGAGGTTATTTTTGGAGAGGTTAGTGTAGATGGGAGATGCATAAAGAAGGGTTGAGAGTAAATGAGTTCTAGCTATAGTGGATTTAGCTAATGGTGTTAGATATGGTTTTATTCTATAGAGGGATCCTAATTTTCTGTTGACTATTTTTACTGTGGTATTTATGTGTGGGTCAAAGTTGAGGTTATTGTCAATTGTGACTCCTAAGAGTTTAGTGGTCAGATCAGGGGAAATAAGGGCGCCATTATTAGATGTGAGAGTGAAGTGTAAAGGGGCAGTCCTTTGGGTAGGTGTGAAGAGTAAAAGTTTAGTTTTTTTAGCGTTTAGTAAGAGGCAGCGGTTGGAGAACCAGTTTTCTACTGTATTGAAAGCTTTTTGTGTTTGGGATTGTAGTTCGTCTAGAGAGGAGGCTGAGCAGACAATAGTAGAATCATCTGCGTACTGAATACATGTGGAGAGTGGAATGGCTAAGTGGAGATCATTGATGTAAATGGAAAACAAGAGAGGGCCTAGTATGGAGCCTTGCGGGACACCTAATGAGATAGGTAGGTGATTAGATAGAGTGTTTTTCCAGAGTACAGCCTGCTGTCTGTTTTCTAGGTAGGATGTGAACCAGTTCATGGATAGTGGATTTAGTGAGTGGGACTTTAGGATGTGTAGAAGGATATGGTCCATGTCAAAAGCTTTTGATAAGTCTACAAAGACTGCAGAGGAGAGGATATTATTATTGCGTTTTTTGTTGATATGGTTTGTAAAGGAAAGCAAGGCAGTAGAGGTGCTGTGAAGAGGTCTAAATCCGTGTTGACAGTTTGCCAGTAGGTTGTGAAGGAGAAGGTGGTTCATAAGCTGTTTGTGGACACATTGTTCCATTATTTTTGCAATAGGGGAGAGCAGTGCTATGGGATGAAAGTTGGACATTTCATTAGAGTTTCCACCTTTGTGTAACGGGATAATGTGAGAAATTTTCCAGATGGATGGGATTATACCTTCATTTAGGGTTCTATTTATCAGTAATGAGAAGGGATAAGCTATGGCTTTAGATGTTATTTGCAGGAATTCTGATGGGAGTTTGTCAGCTGAGGGGGCAGTTGGTTTTAGTTTTTGGAGTAGGGAGCGAATGTATGATGTGGGTACTGGTTCTAACTTGAATACTGGGGGATCCTTGGAGGTGGGAGTTTGTAGATTAGTGATATCGGGGGATAGGTGGCTGGCAAGAGTTTGGATAGTATTGGTAAAGAAAGAGTTAAAGGCATTTGCTATATCAGTTAAATTGTCAGGGTTACTGCCTAAGGGGTTGGGAGTAATAGTTTCTCCTGGATGAGTAAGTTTATTAACAGTAAACCAAAACTTTTGAGGTTCCTTAAGGGAGAACTGTTGTAGGTGAAGGTAGTAATTTTTTGTCTAGTATGATGGCTTTTTTTGTGATATTTCTTTCTTGTCGAAAGGTTAGATGGTCCGTGGAGTTCTTAGTAGTTCGCCATTTGGCCCAGGATTTGTTTCTTTGTATGATTAGTTGCCTAGTTTTGTTTGAGAGCCAAGGAGCAGGTTTAGCTTTCATTCTAATACGACGCATAGGAGCATGGTGGTCCAGGATTGTTAGGAATGTAGAGTTAAAGTATTCAACTGCTTTGTTAATTGGGAGGGATTTTAGAGGTGACCAATTACATTGTTTAAGGTCTGTTTGGAATTGTTCAGGGTTAAAATGCTTTTTGCTGCGAACTGTTCTAATAGTGATAGGGAAGGTTGGGTTAGTTTTATGTCTGATTATATATGTTAGCAGATGGTCACTAAGGTCATCTGGGAGGGTTCCTGCGGTATACGTTTGATGAGAGCTATTAGTTAGTATCCAATCTAAGGTGCTTTCTTTTTTATTTAGTTTGTTGATTCTGGTGGGTGAATTAATAGCTTGTGAGAAACCATAAAGGGTAATGTGGTTGGAAGGGTTTGTATTGATACATGAATTCCAATCAATGTTAACGTCTCCTAGGACTATGGTTTCTTGTGGGAGTTGAGAAGACAGTCCATTGAGTATTTTTTCAAGTATACCAATGTTGTTACCTGGGGGGAGATAGATGCATATAATATTTATAGTTTTATGTCTGTTAAGCTGGAGTTTTGAGATAAGTATTTCACTGCTGAAGTCTAGAGGTAGGTTAAGATTAATGGTACTAAGTTGTATGTGTGCTTTGTAGAGAATTGCTATACCTCCACCTTTTTTCCATGTGCGGTCAACACAAAAAATACTGTAGCCTGGAGGTGTGATTTCACTATCTTTTATTGTGGGTTTTAGCCATGTTTCTGATAAGCAGAGGATATCAAATTGGTGGACATCAAGGAGGGCATGAACATGTGGTATTTTATTGCAAATGCTACGTATGTTAAGATGAGCAATGGTGAGAGAATTGGGTGGGTTGATAAGAGGTCCAATGTTATATTTGGTTTGGGAGTTATTTATGGTGGTAGGGATAGATATTGGGCCGGGATTAGCATGAATGTCCCCATCTTTTAATGTGTGGAGAAATATAAAGTATTTTGGTCTGAGAGGTTTACAGTAAAAGTGAATTGTTAGTTTAGTTTTTAGTTTGTTATATTTAATATGAACTATTCTATGAAATGTAGCACTTAGGTAGGTAGGTTGAGAAGTACTAGTTAGAAAGGTAGGTTGGTTTGGTATTATAGGTGTTAAAGTGTGTTTGGATGGAATATGGAGGGTGTAGGTAAGAGGTTTTTCATAGGAAGACAGGAGATAAGTAGTAGATAGAGTTGTTAGGAGTGTGATAAGTAACGGTATTTGTAGTAGGTAGGGCAAGGTTAGGTGGGATGCGAACTAGTGTTAGAGGTAAGTGTTTAAGGTTGGAGGGAGGTATAGAGGGGTATGTTAGGAGGAGTTCTTGTGGGAGGGACTAATTAGACAGGTAGGGGATAGGTGAAGTATTGGTGGAAGAGTGATAAGGTGTGAATGGGTGTGGAAGTGAAGGGAGGTATATGATTGGTGTAATATATGGTGTGGGTGTGTCTATTGGAGGGATAAATGTAGGGCCACTGGGGGTGTGTGGGAATTGGGGGTAGGGTAGGGGAGCGGAGTGAGCCCGCAGGGCGAACGGAGCGGGTTCAGACAAGAGAGTAGAGTTTCAAGGAGAACAATCTGTTAAGTGGGTGAGTTCAACAGGTAAGTCACAAATGAGAAAGGGTGGGAGAAGGATTGTGAGACTAGCTGGAGGTTAGAAAGGGTAGCAATAGAGCAAAAGTGTAGGAGACAGTATGAGAGTGAGAAAGAGTGAGTTAGGAGAAGCAATGACTAAGAGTGGAAAATAGAGGTATGGTACAGCAGATGAGTGTAGGAATAGAATTGCAGATAGTTAGAGGAGAGGCGCCAGTTAGTGTGTAGTCACTAAACAGCTTAGAAGATACACTTGCAGGGAGTCTGGCAATGGCGATATGGGGTATATTACTACCTGAGAAGGGAGAGAGAGGTTGGTTTTAGGGCAATGTTTAACAGATTAGATAATTACTGGTTTGATAGACTAGCTGCTGGCAGTCCTGCTAGGGAAACTTGTCTAGCCTAGCAGTGACATTAAACATTAGGATAAGCTCAAAGTACTAGGATCGGTTGTAACACATACTTTCACTGTCTTGTAGTGGGCTGGCTTCTCAGGGAGGTGATAAATAAGGTTCCAGCTCGGACAAATATGTTGAGGCTTCCAATTGGATGAGGTCTAGTAATTTAGTACAGGGATGTACTGGGTCACAGGCTGGTAAATGAAGAAAAAGAAAGGGTAGTGAGGTAGCAGTTTAGTAATAAGGAGGAAAGTGTTACACATAGATTATACACAGTTATATGAGTTAGCCATAATAATCAATAGAAACCCTTGGTGTATATAGTAAGATCAAGAGAGTACAACAATGCAGGTACCTAAGGATTCAGAGGACAATATTCAAATGCAGTCAGGAAGCAACAATATACAAAGGCAATCAGTAAGCAAGTATGTGAATAGCTACATTCAGTATCTATTCAATTATATTCAGCAATGAAAATTAGAATAGAATTATAACAACAAGCTATCTGTATAGTAAAATACAATTATGTAGCTAGGATGGAAAGAACATCATATGCAGCATCTATACAGTTGTAAACCACAGCTGTATTATTTAAGTAAAAATGTATTAACTACAGTCTTGAAGAACTCAAGTTCAATAATCGAGCTAAACATATTACTTATATAGGCAAAATAAAACTAAGGCTATTAGAGTTATACCTAGGCGAGCAAGGATGGAATCACTAGATAAGTCCCCACGTGAAAAAACGCTAACCAGGCGCGGGGGGTACAACAAGGGAGAGAGACACAGTAAACAATTGTTAGGAGCAGTTAGGATTAGATAGAAGGCAGATAAGGTGCTGTAGCCTATGATCAGCTAGGTATATGGTGATGAACGCTAGTGAAGCGTTCTGTAGGTGTAATAAATAACAAATGTCCGTATGGTAAAAGGAGTTCTAGGCAAGCAGAGATAGAGTCACTAGATGAGCGGCGAGCAGAGAAGGAGTCGCTAGGACGGCCATGTGCAGAACGTCAATAATTAGCGAGTGGTAACAGCAGGGGCATGGACCCGAGAAAAAACTGTTTAGCTACATGTAGAAATATATAAAAAACATGAGGTATGTCTAAGCACCTGGACAGTTAAGCATTTAGGGATTAAAGATTAGTAAAATTACAGCTAGGTGAATAGAGTCTGTATGCAGTAAAAATCAATCTAGGCAGCAGAGAGTGGAGTCGCTAGATAAGAGCTTGAGTATAGCACACTAACAAGTAGCGAGTGGGTGTTTTGCAGCAGTTACAAATAGGAGAACAACAGGTAATATTTCTAAGCAGATAGTATAGTCAGCCCTTAGGAATCTAAGCCTGGTAAACTACAGCTGTGATTAATGAAACATGTACACAGTACCAGTGTTTCTAAGTAGCGGGGAGAGGAGTCGCCAGGTGAACCCACGCGTAGAACGCTAATAATTAGCTAGTGGATGCAGCAAGGGCGGAAGACACAGTTCAAAGCCGTTAAGCAGCAGTCGGCAATATATGAAAGACAATAGCCACACATTCAAAGTAAACAGTCTTGTATAAAACATTAAAACATAAAAGCAGTAATTAGATAAACAACAGGTAATATATCTAAGCAGATAGTATAGTCAGGCATTAAGGAATCTAAGCCTGGTAAACTACAGCTGTGTTTAGTTAACCTGTAAGCAGTATCACTGTTTCTAAATAGCAGAGAGAGGTGTCGCCTGGTAAGCCCACGTGTAAAACGCTAACAATTAGCAAGTGGATGCAGTAAGGGCTGAAGATTCATTACAAAGCCGTTTAGCAGCAGTCGGCAATATATCACAGGCAATAGCTACACATTCAGAAATAAACAGTCATGTAAAAAACATAAAAACATAAATGCAGTAAATAAAGCAAACTCACTGTAGGACAAGCACTGGGCAAGGTGCACAGCAGCCAGCTAGTGGGCAGGAGAGAAAGAATGGGCTCTCCAAGTATGGGGTGTATTTATAACTTATGAGACTACAAGGGGAGGGGTGTAACCTTCAAAAACAGGTAAGAGGCAAGACTCACGAGATAAACAGAGAGAGATTTAAGAGGGTAAATGTTGGGGGAGGAAAGTAGAAGTTAAGTAACAAGAGTGAGTGAGAGAATGGAGAAAGCAGCTAGAGTAAAGTCAGATATAATGTAAGGAATACAGACAATAGTGGCTACAAAAGGATAGGTGAGATACAAAGGGTACAATAGAGGTAAGAACAAGTCAGTAGAGACAAAAGAGTAGAGTTTCAAGGAGAACAATCTGTTAAGTGGGTGAGTTCAACAGGTAAGTCACAAATGAGAAAGGGTGGGAGAAGGATTGTGAGACTAGCTGGAGGTTAGAAAGGGTAGCAATAGAGCAAAAGTGTAGGAGACAGTATGAGAGTGAGAAAGAGTGAGTTAGGAGAAGCAATGACTAAGAGAGTGGAAAATAGAGGTATGGACAGCAGATGAGTGTAGGAATAGAATTGCAGATAGTTAGAGGAGAGGCGCCAGTTAGTGTGTAGTCACTAAACAGCTTTGAAGATACACTTGCAGGGAGTCTGGCAATGGCGATATGGGGTATATTACTACCTGAGAAGGGAGAGAGAGGTTGGTTTTAGGGCAATGTTTAACAGATTAGATAATTACTGGCTTGATAGACTAGCTGCTGGCAGTCCTGCTAGGGAAACTTGTCTAGCCTAGCAGTGACATTAAACATTAGGATAAGCTCAAAGTACTAGGATCGGTTGTAACACATACTTTCAATGTCTTGTAGTGGGCTGGCTTCTCAGGGAGGTGATAAATAAGGTTCCAGCTCGGACAAATATGTTGAGGCTTCCAGTTGGATGAGGTCTAGTAATTTAGTACAGGGATGTACTGGGTCACAGGTTTCACTGTCTTGCAGTGGGCTGGCTTCTCAGGGAGGTGATAAATAAGGTTCCAGCTCAGACAAATATGTTGAGGCTTCCAGTTGGATGAGGTCTAGTAATTTAGTACAGGGATGTACTGGGTCACAGGTTTCACTGTCTTGTAGTGGGCTGGATTCTCAGGGAGGTGATAAATAAGGTTCCAGCTCGGACAAATATGCTGAGGCTTCCAGTTGGATGAGGTCTAGTAATTTAGTACAGGGATGTACTGGGTCACAGGTTTCACTGTCTTGTAGTGGGCTGGCTTCTCAGGGAGGTGATAAATAAGGTTCCAGCTCGGACAAATATGTTGATGCTTCCAGTTGGATGAGGTCTAGTAATTTAGTACAGGGATGTACTGGGTCACAGGTTTCACTGTCTTGTAGTGGGCTGGCTTCTCAGGGAGGTGATAAATAAGGTTCCAGCTCGGACAAATATGTTGAGGCTTCCAGTTGGATGAGGTCTAGTAATTTAGTACAGGGATGTACTGGGTCACAGGTGTAGGACAAGCACTGGGCAAGGTGCACAGCAGCCAGCGGGTGGGTTTGACTTAGTTGTGGGTTCTGTTGTGCTGCGGGGCAACTGTTTCATTGTCCTGGGAAACTTTTATGAATCGCAGAAGTGATTTTCACTGATTATGTGGCGATGAATAGGTGTTCGCTGAAAATATCTTTCTGTGAACTAATACAGACCCATAAAACTGAGTGGATATTAAGAAAATATATTCCCCATTCTGAAGGAGGTATGGACCTCCTCAAACTTGCTAAAGTACAGTTGTGTACACTTACCATAAATGTAGATGTTCGATTGTATTCACTGTTGCAGTCATTACATTTGGGTAATCTGCTGGCAGGTTGCCCTCAGTTGGCCTGATTAACAAAGTCTTGGGTATTGCGCTGGTTGCTGTCTCTTCTTCCATGACATCAGGTCGTCAAGGGTATAAAACATGCAGCCGACGTCATTACATCAGTTTTTCTTGCCCCAGATGTCAGGTGCCCCCCCAAATGGAAGCAAAATATATATAACTATATATATAATTAGAAACACAAAAATATACCTCCAAACAAAAGCAAATACACCAAAAAGGCTTTTAAGCATAGTAAAGGAAAGTAGAGGTATAGCCAGAAGAAGTTATGGGGCTGGAGGGAGGGTAACCAGGACTGCAACAGTGAATACACTTGAACTTCTGCATTTATGATAAGTGTACACAACCATACTATGTTCTTCATGCTTCACTCACTGTTGCAGTCATTACATTTGGGTAGATTCCCAAAGCTATGGTAGGGAAGAGGAGTTTATATAGCATTAGGGCCAGCTATAAGGCCCTGCAAGACAGCGGTGGCAAAGCCAGCTTTGGATTTAGTGAAAATTGACAAATGATAATGCTTGGTGAAAGTATGCCCTGAACTCCAGGTCGCAGCTTCTAGAATATCCCTGGTAGGAACACCTCTGAGAAAGGCTGCTGAAGTAGATGCAGCCCTGGTGGAATGAGATCTGATCCCCTGGGGGATAGGTTTTCCATGGTGCTTATAACAGATATGAATGCAATGGCTTATCCATTTAGAAATAGTTTGCTTTGAAACAGCCATCCCCTCTGCCCCTGCAGCAAATGCTACCAGCAGTTGTTCATATTTTCTTTGAGATTTAGTCCTGTCCAAGTAGAATCTAAGTTGCCTGTGTATATCTAGAACCCGTTCCCCTTTATTCTGTGGATTGGGAAAGAAAGTTGGCAAATGAATGCACTGATTAAGAGCCACATTGGATACCACCTTAGGCATGAATGATGGATTGGTCCTGAGTGACACCCTGTCCGCATGAAAGATGATGAAAGGCTCCACTGCCATAAGGGCCTGTAATTCAGATATCCTTCCAGCTGAAGTGACTGCTAAATGGAAGGCTGTTTTCCAGGAAAGAAATTTTAAGTCTGCAGTTGCAGCTGGCTCAAAAGGGGGTAGAGTGAGTTTCTCCAATACAAAGTTAAGGTCAAAGGCAGGGGTTGGAGCTCTCCTGGATGGTCTCAAATTTTTGGCCCCTCTGAGGTACTGCTTGAGCAGAGGATGAGAGAAGAGGGGAGGTTCTGTGTTACAATGAGCTGAAATGGCTGAGGCATCAATTTTAGTGGAGGAAAAAGACAGGCCCTTGTGAAGCATCTCAGTTAAGTATTGCAAAATCTGAGGCACAGAATATTTTCCATTTTTCAGCATAAGATTTTCTAGTACTACGCCTCCTTGCCTCTAAGATGACACCCATCACAGGTTTGCTGAGAGATAAGGGTGAGTTTAAGTAATTAGCCAGGCTGCAAGGTACAATGTTGGAAGCTGAGGGTGCAGAATATGGTTCTCCTGCTGAGATGGCAGGGAAGGAGTCTGAGGCAGGTGCCATGGAGATAACTGTGACGCACTGTGCAGGAGGGGGTACCAGTGTTGGCGCGGCCAGTCTGGAGCAATCAAAATCATACTTGGTTTGTCCTGTTTGACTTTAAGTAGAACTTTGGAGAGCAGAGGCAGCGGAGGGAAGGCGTAGACTGATGGGTTTTTCCAGCTGAAGGACAGAGCATCCACTTTCCAGGCTTGTTTGTGGGGAGTCCTTATGCAAAACTTGTCCAATTGGTAGTTCTGGGGGGAGGCAAATAGGTCTATGTCTGGGTTCCCCCATTCGCTTGTCAACATGTTGAAAATCCTTGGTTCCAGTTTTCACTCCTGTGGGTCCATGAGGTTTCTGCTTAGACCGTCTGCCAGTGTATTTAATTTTCCTGGCAGGAATTGAGCTTGTAAGTGTACTTGGTAGCTCAAGGCTGTGTTCCACAATGCCATGGCTAGTTTGCAGAGGGGGTCGGAATGTGTACCCCCCTGCTTGTTTATGTACCACAAAACCATGGTGTTGTCTGTCTTTACTATTAGTTGTCATGGAAGAATGTAGTCCTTGAAGGCTGTCAGAGCATTCTGTATAGCTAACATTTCTTTTTGATTCACATGTAGGTGCATTTGACTTGGGTTCCATTTGCCCTGAATGCACTTCCCTGCCAGGTGAGCCCCCCATGCATAGTCTGATGCATCTGTTGTTAGGGTTTGGGCGGCAGGGGGTAGTGTGAATCGTAGTCCCTTGTTTTGGTGGCAGGCCTCTGCCCACCAGAGGAACTCTAGGCGTAGGCAAGGTATGATAGGAATCATTGTTTCTAGGCTGTGAGAATGTTGACTCCATAAGCTTTTTAGATCCCACTGTAGTTTCCTCATATGCAGTCTTGCATATGGAATTAGAAGAATGCAAGAGGCCATGAACCCCAAGGCTTGCAGTATTTGTCTTGCAGATAGCAGGGCTTTTGTGGCCACTTGTTTGAAATAGGTTATCAAATGAATTTGTTTTTCTGGCGTGAGGTACGCCATCTGGGAAGTTGTATTCAAGCTTGCTCCCAGGAATGTAATTTGTTGACAGGGTACCAGTTGTGACTTCTTTTTGCTTATGGTGTACCCCAGACAAGTCAGAACCCTTTTTACAAAGGCCAGATGATTCAAAAGTATGCCCTGGCTTTCTGCCTGAATTAGACAATCGTCCAGGTATGGGTATATTTGAATACTTCTTTGCCTGCAAAATGCAATAACTGGAGCCAGGCACTTTGTGAATACCCTGGGCGCAGTAGACAAGCCAAAGGGCAGTGCAGAGAACTGATAATGTGTGTAGCCTGCTTTGAAGCGTAGGTATTCTTCTGCAACATTCCCTGATTGGGATGTGCAGGTATGCTTCTTTTAAATATAGTGTTGCCAACCAGGCGTCTTTGCCTAGCATAGGAAGAGTCAGCATCTTGAATTTTGGAATCTCCGGAAAGGTGTTTAGAGTAGACAGGTCCAGGATTGGATGCAATAATTTGTCTTTTCTGGGTACCAGGAAAAGTCTTGAGTAGAAACCTTGTCCCTTTTCCTCTTCTGGTACCAGTTGAATAGTCCCCATGCTTAAGAGAGAAATTACTTGATCTGAAGTAGGGACTTTATTTGTCAGCAACCTGTGGTCTTGGATCCGATATCGGATCCGAGCCGGCAACTTGTTTCATAGCTAATGGATCCGAGCTCCTAGCTCCTCCCCTCACCCATAATCCCCTGCCAACCCTCCATGACCTCAGATCTAGTTTGCCGCGCTTGTGGATGGCTGGATTCCTTGAGCTCTAGCGAAATCGTCAGTTAAGTCTGTTTTTCTTAGTCAAATTTTCTCTACTTTAATTTTAAAAATAAGTGTGTAAGAGTTAGGTTCCCTGTAATATTTATTTTTTTACATAGTTTTTCCCTCCCTTTGTTGGTCGTTAGTGAGAGTGTGTGTGTGTGTTTGTGTACCACTCCTTTTTCTTTAAAGTATGGCTGAGGCCCCAAAAGCCATTTTTTCTAAATGTACCGAGTGTGGCCATAAGCTCTCCCCGGCTGATGGCCACACTCTGTGCGTTCGGTGCCTTGGGGTTGAACACCTCACCTCAGGCTGTACCATTTGTGCAGCGTTCAACCCCAGGGCACTGAAAGAGCAGAGGTCGAAGCTGGTCCTGGCGGGACTTTTGCCCCCAGACTCGGCTCCGGCCTCCGCTGCTCCCGTGGCACTAACACAGGCTGTGGTTATTGCCACTCCTGCCTCCCTTCCTTCGGCTGGGACTCAAACTCCCGCTAAAGCGCCGGAGGACAGGGAGGCTAGGAGGGAGAAAAAGAGGGAGAAGCACCACAAGCAGCGGGCCGAGGCCTCCACTTCGGCACCGCCAGCTAAGCCGGCTTCTCCCTCCACTGCTTCTAGGTCTCCTCCTCCTCGGCTCCGATCTCCTTGCTTCTCCACAGTGCCCGAGGAGGAGGAGGCCCGATCTCCATCGAGGTCATTGAGGCGGCATTCCAGGTCTGCCTCGGTGGCCACTTCGAGATCAACATTCAGCATGTCTGATGCAGACTTGGACCGGATGATGCGAAGATTCATCCAGGCCCAGCTGCAGATGGGAGTGCTCTTGCCTCCCCCCCCCTTCGACACCCTTTTTTGCTCCAATTGCTCCTTCTCCGACCCGCTACCCGGGTTCGGAGCATTCGGAGCCGAGCAGCGTCGGAGCTGGGGGTGGGTCGGCGCCGACAGTACTTGGTACTTCGGATCCGACCCTGCCCTCGAGTCTGTCGGATCTGACCTCTCGGAGCCGTGGCCCGAGCTTTGGATCCAAGGGATTCAGTGTGCCTTCGACTCCGTCCAGGTCGGAGTGCAATGGTCCTTCGGATCCGATGGTCTCAGCGCCTCTTCCGATCCCTTCATCGGATCCGAGTGGGAGCCGGCTCTCGGAGCCCAGGGAGAGCGGTTCCCCCTCGGCCTTCGATGTAGTGGAGAGGGCTCTGTCGAGAGCATCCGGACCCCCGGCCCTTGTCTCGGCTCCACCCTGCACTCCCTCTCTGCTGGGCCAGGCTTCCATCACCCGGCCTCAGGGACAGCCTGCTTCAATGTCCCAGGCTGTTCCATTGGAACAGGATGTTGCTGGCGAGACCTCCTCGGACAGCCCCCCCCGAGGAAGTGCCCCACAAGCAGAAGTGCAAGAGGAGGCACGTGGACTCCCCTGAGTCCTTAACTGAGGACACAGACTTGGATGAAGGGGAAGGCTCCCCAAGATCACCCCCTGAGGATGTCTCCTTTGGAGACATCATGGAGATGCTGAGGATCAGAGGTGGGTGGTCTGCCCCCAAGTCTTCCTCCGACGAGTCCGTGTTTCTGGAGGCATTCGAAGCAGGCCTGTCTACCTCTCGGGTGTCCCCACCGGCTGACCCCTTGGTGGACCTTATTACCACCAGGGCGTGGAAGGACCCGGACACCGTGGAGCCAATACCCAAACGCCCGGACAGGATACTAAGCCCCCCCGCAGACCGGTCACACTGGAGCAAGGGCCCCCCCATAGATGCCATGTTGACGGTGGCAGCCACGAAGAGGGAACTAGCTCAGGAGAGCCCCTCAGTCCATCCACCGAGCAAGGAGTCCCACTCGATCGACCGCTTAGGGAAGCGGGTTTTTAGTTCAGTGACCTTTTCGGTAAGGTCTCTAAACTATATGGCACATGTCATCAGGATGCAGCGGGATCTTATCAAAGAATACGCTGCCTCCCCCCCTGAGTCCATGTCGGCGGATGAGAAACAATTGTACTCCACCCGAATGGCCACTCTGAGATTCATTTCAAATACCTCTATGCGGCTATTGTCCCACGCCACCGAGGGAGCCGCTAGAGCTAGCGGAGCGGGCCTAGTCATGAGACGTCAGGCCTGGCTCCGTCATTGTGACTTTGCGGAGCCTTTTAAAGCGTCCTTTGCGAACGCCCCTTTCGATGGTTCTGCCCTGTTTGGCAAAACGGTTCGTGAGACACTTGTCCAGAGCGAGAAGGATGGGAAGACATTGTCTGCCATTGGAGTCCACTTCTCAGCTCCCCAGCAGTCCTTTTCGAAGAACCAAAAGGGTCAGAAGAAGATGTGGTTCCGGAAATCGCAACATTCCCAACCCGCTCCAGACAACCAGTCCTTCCGTGGCAGAGGAGGACAGGGAGGACGCTGCTCCAGGGGCAGAGGGGCTCCGAGAAACTTTGGGTCCAGAGAACCTTTCTCTGACCGGCCCACGCAGCAACCCTGAAGGGTTGCCTGACTGCTCCACTCTGGAGGCAGTCGGGGGGCGCTTCTCGGAGCACCTGGCAGCATGAGAGTCCATCACGACAGACCGCTGAGTGCTTCAAATTATATCCAGAGGATACAAAATCCCATTGCTTCATGTCTCCAAATTCAAGAACCTCCCCGATGTACCACCCGATCAGAGGGAGGCTACAGCCGCAGAAATTCAGCAGCTGCTAAGAAAAAGAGCCATCCAGCCCATCCCCCAAGACCAGCTCGGATTAGAGTTCTACTCCAGGTTCTTTTTGGTGCCAAAAAAGACGGGGGACTTGAGACCGATTCTAGACCTGTCCCATTTGAACCTGTCGGTAACCAAGGAAAAATTCTGAATGTTCACTCTTCAATCTATTCTCCCCCTTCTAAGGGAGAATGATTGGATGTGCTCTATAGACCTCAAGGATGCGTACTACCACATTCTAATGGACAGATGATCCAGGAGGTTCCTCCGCTTCCAGCTGGGAGACAATCCCTACCAGTTCAGGGTCCTTCCCTTTGGCCTCACCACAGCCCCCAGGGTGTTCAACAAGGTATTAGCAGTGATTGCGGCCCACCTGAGACTCCAGGGAATACAGGTCTTTCCGTACCTGGACGACTGGCTCCTGACCGCCCCAACAAGGCATCTACTTTGCTCAGCCAGAGATTTCTTTCTCCGCCTAGCCCCACAGTTAGGCATCACCATCAATGCCGACAAATCCTTTCTGGCCCCGACACAAGTCATAGAATTCATAGGAGCCAGAATAGACACCAGAGATCTACGAGCCTTCCTGATGTCAGAACGACTACGGAATTTGCAACTTCATGTGCGGGCCATCCTCCAATCAGAGACCCCACCGGCGGAATTGGTCCTGAGGGTGCTGGGCTCCATGGCGGCAGCGATAACGCTCCTTCCATGCCCCCGTCTGAACATGCGGGTACTGCAGTGGACCTTCTAGTACAAAGGTCCTTTCTGTCTTTTCCTCTCCATCACCCCATTGCTATCAGCAAGGCTTGCAGGAGGGCTCTATTATGGTGGCTCCATGCTCCGGACCTCCATATGGGCCGACCCTTCTGCACCTCTCTCCCCTCTCGCCACGGTGACCACGGACGCCTCCCGCCTCGGGTGGGGGGCATTATTCAGGCAGGACCGTCCAAGGCACGTGGAACGATACAGAGATCTCCCTGCATATCAACGTTCTGGAGATGAGAGTGGTGCTGTACGTGTTGCAAGCACTTCAGAATCTCCTCCCCGTAGGAACGATTGCAATTCAGTCGGACAACATGTCGGTTGTCTGGTACATCAACAAACAGGGGGGAACCAGGTCTTACCCTCTATGCCGTGAAGCCATGAGTGTGTGGGAATGGGAGATTTCCACCAACCGCTTTCTGATTGCAACGCACATTCCGGGGCGGGCCAACATCCTAGCGGACAAACTCAGCCGCACCCTTCTTACCCCATACGGGTGGTCTCTCAACCCACTGGTAGTGAAGCAGATATTCGCAATATGGGGGCAACCCTGCTGCAATCTTTTTGCCTCTCCCTCAAACACCAAATGCGGCAATTTCTTCGCTCTGATTCCCCCTCCAGGAGAAACCCCAAGAGATGCTCTGGTGCATGCTTGGCCACCCGGTCTACTTTAAGCCTATCCTCCTCTACCCCTGATGCTGCAGCTCTTACAGAAAGCCTCGCGGTTGGGGAGCAGGATGATCCTCATTGCCCCATTCTGGCCTTGGCAAATTTGGTTCCCTTACCTGTGGTCTCACCTAGTGAATCCCCCTTGGATTCTGGATCCCAGTCCGGATCTAATTTCCCATCCGTCGGACTTACCGACCCCAAATCTGGACAATCTGAAGCTGACGGCTTGGTTGCTCCAGTTCCACTCCTAGTTAGGACTCCCGGTATCTCTTTACCAGTCAAAGCCATCCTTGTGGCAGCGCATAAGCCCTCCACCAGGAAAGTGTACAGCAGTAAATGGAAACGTTTCTCCATCTGGGCGGAGCATCATAATCTAGATCCCTTTACGGCTCCTCTTCCATCCATATTAGACTTCCTAACCGAACTTTTTCAGGAAGGCGCTAGTTGCTCAACTGTCAAAGTGCAATTGGCTGCCATCTCCCATTACCATGTGGGACATGACACAGGGCCCTTGATGTCGGCCAAATTGTGTAAAACCTTTCTCAAGGGCACCTTTTTGCTTAGACCCCCTATAAAAGAAGCCATACCACCTTGGGATCTTTCACTAGTTCTTCAAGCCCTGACTGCTCCACCTTTTGAACCTGCTGCTTCAGTAGATCTGAAATACTTGTCCTGGAAAACAGCATTCCTTGTAGCCATTACTTCTGCGAAAAGAGTTTCGGAACTTCAAGCTCTTTCTGTGAAACCTCCTTATTTGATCTTTCATCCGGACAGAGTGTACCTCAGGATCAATCCCTCCTTCCTTCCCAAAATAGCATCAGAAACCAACATAAATCAATCCATAAATTTACCGGTCTTCTTTCCTAAATATCAGAATAAAGGAGAGTACAAGCTGCACTCATTAGATGTTCACAGGCAGCTGCGTTTTTATACTCATAGAACAGCTGGTCACAGACAATCCGACCAGCTGTTCATTTCCTTTGCCAAATTTAATTTGGGGAAAGCAATATCAAAAGTCTCTCTATCAAGCTGGATTTCACAATGTATCCTGCTAGCGTACCAAGCTTCTGGGAGACCCGCACCTGAAGGAGTTCACGCACATTCCACTCGTTCCATCTCTACTTCTGCGGCCTTCAAATCTACAGCTCCATTGGATGATATTTGTTTGGCAGCCACTTGGGCCTCATTTCATACCTTTATTAACCACTACAAACTGGATGTGATTTCTAGAGGGAGAGCATCCTTTGGCTCTGCGGTGCTCCGCAATATCCTTCCATGATGGCCACCCAAGATTCAGGTAGCTGGGGACTCTGTCCCACAGGTTGCTGACAAATGAAGTCCCTACTTCAGATTAAGAAGTTATGTACTCACCATAACGTTCCATCTGAGTAGGTAGCTTCATTTGTCTGCAACCATCACCCCCTCCTTCCCCCTGGCCTTCAGTGGATCTATGTAAGTTGGAATACCCTTTTTGGGTACATATTGAGGAGCAAACTTGATCTGAGGTCATGGAGGGTTGGGAGGGGATTATGGGTGGGGGGAGGAGCTAGGAGCTCGGATCCATTAGCTATGAAACAAGTTGCTGGCTCGGATCCGATATCGGATCCAAGACCACAGGTTGCAGACAAATGAAGCTACCTACTCAGATGGAACGTTATGGTGAGTACATAACTTCTTATTTTTGAGCCTCTGCCCACTGATATGGGGGCAGGTCTGGCCACCCATTTGGTGCTGGCAACATGTGGAAATGAAATCTGTATCCCTGGGACACAATATTTAAAACCCATTTGTCCTGGGTTATGAGTTCCCAGTTCTTTGCATGAAGAGCAATCTTTCCCCCCAAAGGGGCGGTCAGAAGATAAGTGCTTGGAAATTTTAAAAGGAAGTCATTGAGACTGTTTACCATAGGGGGTTGTCTTGTTATTCCCAGATTTGGAAGTGGACTGCTTAGTTCCGAGAGTCCCCTGGGACTGAAACCTGGGGTTTTTGCTGCATCTGGGTTTGGTTTGAGAAGACCTGGAAGGGACTGGAACGGACCATTTCTTAGTAGGCCAGTGCCTACTAAATCTAGGAGGTTGCACTTGTAAAAAATCTTTAATAGTTTGCATAGATTTAGCTTTATCTTCTATCTTTTTAAGAACTTTTTCAGTCTTGTTGCCAAACAGGCGGTCCTGATTTAAAGCAGCATCCAACAATTTAGCTTTAACATGATCAGGCAAAGATTGCTCCTTAAGCCAAGCATGCCTTCTAAGCACAGACCCAGTAACAGCAGCCCTGCAAGAGGCCTCTAAAGAATCAAAACCACATTGCAAAGTATGTTTTCCAACTTGTTCAGCAGAATGCATTAAGTCCCGTAAATCATTATTTTCCACACAGTCAGGAATCAATATAATTTTCTGTTTAAGCAGTCCAATGACATGTTGCTGATATGTTAACATATGAAATTGGCAGTTTAAAGCTCTGATTGCCAAGGTTGCTGAAGTATAAACCTTTTTAACCCATGTATCCAGCGCTCTGGAGTCTCTATCAGAAGGGGTAGGATTTTTAGCAGTAGAAGCCTTAATGTCCTTGGGCCCCTGGTAAACAGTCTCTGGATATGCAATAGGATTTTTGAAAAGGAACTTGTGGGACTCAAGAACCCTGGAGTATCTGTCAGGTTTACTAGGAGCAGGAGGCAGGAAATCAGGGGCCAAACTGGATTCCGAGAAAACATCATCAACAATGCCTAGTACAGGAGGAATAGCCAAAGACCTATGCTGAGGTAGAAGGAGGAAATCCCTAAGCCTCTTTTTTGAATCAGAAAATTCCTGGTTTTCCCAGAGAAAATGCTCCCTTAAAGTATGTAAGGTTTCCCCAAAAGAAAAATCCTCAGGAGGGGAAGCAGAGAGAATAGAATCCTCTGCATCAAAATCCTCATAAGTAGGTAAAGACAAATCCACATCATCAGGAGAGTCAGAAGAAACAGAATCCTGATCAAAAGATTCATAATCAAGCTCAGCCCTAGGCCTCAGACGGGGGGGGGGGGGGTGACTACCCCTGATTAGAGTTATTAGATCTTCATCCATTTTTATCATTTGTTTTTTAGGCATAGGGGCCTGAGCATCGTTTTTTTAGACATGGATTGAGATTTAGGCCTTAGTAATGAAGGAGGCGTCGATTTAATATGCAAGTCCGTAGGCCTGAATACACTCTCAGAAGCCGGTGCCTGCACAGTGGCTCCGGACCCATCCAAGGTACAGACATCCGCAGGTTCCATTGCTGAAGTATCTCGCGGCATACCGGACTCCGAATGGGTCTCAGTGGAGGCCTGAGAATCAGAAGTAGCGGGCATCAGGGGCTGTGAAAGCACCTCACTGAGTACCGGCAAACTGGGGACTGGATTAGGAGAGGCGTCGTTGGCAGTTTTGGACTTTGGCGGACTGTCTCTGTCTTTATCTTTGTGTTTTTTTCGGAATCCCGGTAGTCGGATAGCTAACCGATGACATTTCTGGATAATTAAACCAAGAACCGAAATATTTAGAAGCAAAAATATACCGACGACGGATAGTGCGCAGATTAAATAAAGCACAAAACCGACAGCAAGGTACGTAGTGGTCAGGGCCTAGGCAAGGAATACAGTACGAATGAAAATCTTTATGAGGTGTTTGCTTTCCACAAGTAATGCAATTATTAACTTTTACTGACATCGGTAAGGAGCAAGAAAAAGTTTCCCCAACGGGGTACTTAGCTTTAAGTTGAAGACTTTGGTTATCAAACTCGAAAGCGAAAATTTCAGGAGTCGGCCGACCGGCATTTGCGAACTGCTTCTGCTTCGGGCACTGCACGGCAAGAAAGACTGATGTAATGGCGTCAGCTACATGTTTTATACCCCTGACGACCTGACGTCATGGAAGAAGGGACAGCAACCGACGCAGGACCCAAGACTTTGTTAATCAGGCAACTGAGGGCAACCTGCAAGCAGATTACCCAAATGTAATGACTGCAACTGTGAAACACAAAGAACATCTATTGCTTCATCAGCTTGACAAGTCTAATCCGTTAAATCCTTGGAGCGCATTATTATGGATCTCATAAACAATGACATAGGCAATCTCCAAGTACTCGACCCCACCCAATTTGGATTTGTCAGGGGCAGATCTTGCCTAATGAACCTAGTTGACTTCTTTGAGACTGTCACCAAGGCCCTAGATGAGGGAAAGTCGGTACATACAGCTTACCTTGACCTGGCCAAGGCCTTTGAAACAATCACCCATTCGGGCATCATCAAAAAGCCAACACAACTTCATGTTAATCCCTATCTAGTCAGATGGGTGGTCAAATGGCGCATAGATAGGACCCACAGGGTCAAAATAGGTGCTGCCACTTCCAACATCAGACCTGTCACTAGTGGTGTTCCCCAGGGATCTGTCCTGGGACCTCTACTGTTTGACATATACTTCTCAGAGGTCCAGACAAAGGGCCTGTGGCTGACCAAGTCTGCGGATGACTAAGTTGGGTGCTGTCACTGACTCCCCAACTGATGTTCTACTGCAAGAGGGTCTCACAGCTAGAAATAACTGGTGCCAAAGTCATGGCCTTAAGTTAAATGCAAAAAAATGTATTACAATTCCATTCGGCGAAAACACAGTCCTTACTGATTACCACACCAATGTCAACCTCCTAAGCACAGAACCTGTGATCTCACATTCGACCATCATGTGGCAGCTGTGGTCAGAAAAGCCTTATACTTGGTTCATCTTATAAGTAAAGGGTTTGCATCCAAAAAAAGGAGGATATTACCTCTCTGTACTCCTCCCTTATTAGACCTATGATTGAGTATAATGTCCCATTTGGTATGTACCTCTCCAAACACCTGCACCAACTGGAAAGGTCACAGAAATACCTCACAAAGTGAATCCATGGCCTCCAACACCTATCCTATGCGGACAAGCTTAAATCACTATCACTCTACTTGGTATCATACAGATTGCTCAGAGGTGATATGCATCTTGCCTACAAGGCAACATCAGGACCCTGTCATACTAGAGATGCTCCACATACGTAAGTTTATCTCCTCACGCATTACCCGCTCGATAGGTCTAAATCTAATGTGCGACATCAACAAAACCTGATGGAGACCTGTCTCCCAGAGACTGCCCCGTCTCTGGAATAGACTTCCCATACATGTCAAACACTATTTCATTGGCCCTCTTCATTCAAAAACGCAATCTTGATGAGTGGATGGGAAACCATAAATTTGTCCCAGGGTGCCACCTTTGTCCCTCACTGACAGGGGCAGCACGTGTTGACTGAGGTTTCCTTTTTGGGGATAAACTCTTGGCTAGGCTTGTAAGGGCTCCAGGCCCATTTGCCTAGTAACCTCCTATGATCCTATGACAAGAGTGAGGGAATTGCAATACCTGGGCAATCTCAACTGCAACCCTGACTACAACCCAAGTTCCAGGCTCAGATGGAGGAACCAGACACAGCCACAACACTAGGTGCTCCACTTATCTGGATCTACTCTGATAAACACTGACAGAAAATGAAAGAATTGTATTATCAAAAGGACTTGCATATGTACCAAGCTGCAGGAGCTATACAGCTCAGGTTCTGACAGACCTTAAAATGTTTGTGAGGAAGGGTAACGTAAAGGTACAATTTCATGGCAAAATTAATGACTCTATAAATAAACCCATTGATGAAACTATAAGAAGGCCTAGCAGCTACTATCCACTACTACATCAAACATTAGCAGGTTTCGAAGTGAAATATGATATCAATACCAGGAAACTTTTTAAAAACCTCCTGAGAAAAAAACTTTATAACTTTAGACAGGAAGAAAGAAAAACATTGACTTAGCTAGGTAATGATAACCCAGGGGCATAGTGAAGGCAGACTAGAGAGGAGGTATCTTTGTGACTGATACCACTAGCTACAACCAACAGATAGAGAATATAGGTTCACAGATGTGTACTAGGCCCTGGAGCCTTTACAAGCCTAGCCCCCCAAAAAATTTGCCTACGCACCGTGCCACCCGATGTTAGTTCACAGTGCCCATATCCAGTAGGGCAACTGGAATGATCCGTAGAGTGAGCTTTCTGTTACCCCTCCACTTGTCAAGATTTCTCTTGAAGAGGGCCAGTGAGGTGCTCTGCTTGACATGAATGGGAAGCTTATTCCAGAGTATGGGCAGTCTTTGGGAGCTGAACCTGTCCCTCCAGCATGTTACGTTAATTGTGGTAATGAGGTTGTGATCTCTGGAGCGTGTGGTGCGGAGGGATTGGGATTTCTTTAGGTGCAGCATTTCAAGTAGGGCTGGGTCAGCCATGGCTTTGTAAAGTCAAGCAGTGATCACCTCTAAGCAGATAAGAGACTGAGAACAGCTGAATATTCTTGAATCTGTCCATGTAGGACATGTGTTTAAGGCCTAAGATCCTTTTTGTGAGGTACTTTTGTGGCCTCTCCAGCTGTTTTAAGTGTCTGGTCAGGTACATGCCAAACAGGGCGTTATATTCGATGACTGGTCTAATGAAGGATGAGTAGATAGGGATGATGACCTCTTTATTCCAAGATGCAAGCCCTTTGGTTATAAGATGTGCCACGTAGAAGGAATTTCTGACAACAGTGGCAATGTGGTGGTCGAAGGTGAGGTGGCTGTTGACCTGGGTGCCCAGATCTCTTATGGCCCCTTCAGTGTTCAGTGGGTTCCCATCAATGTGGTAATTGGTGGGAAATGAATTTTTCCCAAAGAGGATGATAACACATTTTTTGGTGTTAAACTTCTGGCTATGGTTCCGACACCAGTCATTGGTCTCAGAGAGGCCCTTTTGTAGGATGTCTGCATCACTTGGGGAGTTAATGACTCCTAGCTTACAGTCATCAGCGAACTTAGTCAACCAGAGTCATCCTGTGTTGGCCTGGATTTCTGAGAAGTAGATGCCAAACAGTAGAGGGCCCAGGACCGAACCCCATGGGACTCCACTTGTGACTGATCGACACTGACTAGGAATCCACAACTTTCACTCTGTGGGTCCTGTCTGTGAGCCAATTTGCAACCCACCTAGTGATGTAACAATTGGTGCCTAGTTTGGTGAGTTTACCAATGATACGTGAGTGAGGAATGGTATCAAAGGCCTTGGCCAGGTCGAGGTAGGCTGTATGCACTGCCTTACCCTCATCCACAGCCTTGGTGACTGCCTCAAAAAAGTCAACCAGGTTCAGCAGGCAGGATCTCCCCTGGACAAAACCAAAATGTGTGGAGTCAAGAGTTTGGAGATTGCCTATATCTTTGTTAAGCAGGTCAATGATGATGCGCTCCATAGCTTTGCATACTAGACTTGTGAGGCTAATGGGGCGAACGTTCCCAGGGTGTGTAGTTGATCTCCCTTTATGGAGTGGGATGACTGTAGCAGTGCACTATTCATTAGGGACATAGCCTGAGGTAAGGCTGTGACTGAACAGGTCACACAGATGTGGTGCCAGTTCATTTTGTAGCTCATGTAGGACTCAGCCAAAGATATAATCAAGTCCCATGGATGCTGCATTCTTGGCTTTGGATAATGCAGCTTTTACTTGTGCCACAGAAATGGTGGGTGCTAGGCTTTCTTCTGGTATTGTGATAGGGCCCTTGGAGGGGAGAGAGGGGTAAAGTTGGCACTGAATCTGTCAGCCAGTATGTTGGCAATATCTGCTGGCGCAGTATAGGAGGTGCCATTATGCAATAACTCAGAGCAAATCTGGGTATTGCCTTTGAGGTTTCTGATATAGCTATAGAAGGTTTTGTGGCTGTTGTTGGTGTCAGCCGCAATTCTGCCTTCATAGCTGGCTTTAGAGGATTTGATAAGGGATCTCAGCTTTTTGTTGAGACTGATAAGGGAGGTTTTCCAGTCTTGTCACTTAAATTTCTGCAATAGTTTCTTCCTTCTGTTGTAGAGTTTATTGATGGCTGGGGACCAACAGATTGGCTTCCTTTTTTGGAGGACAGTATCTTAGTTCTATTTGGTATGGCAAGGTCCATGCACTTGTATACATGTTCGTACAGCGCATTGGTGTATGATTCGGCAGTCATGCAGCTATTTTCCATTAGCATGGGTGCTGAGGTTAGCCACCAGCCCAAAGTCAGCTTTAGAGAAGTTTTTCAGGGTGGTCAACTTTGCAGGGGGGGGGGTGAGATGGAGATTACCATGGTGATCAGTTTGTGGTCAGATTTAACCTGGCAGGAATTGACTACAGGTGTGGAGCAACGGTCTCCATGTTGGTGATAACCAGGTCGAGGATATTGCTTTCTCTTGTGGGGGTCAGAATGAGCTGGTCCAGTACATTGGAATTAATAAAATTCCAGAAAATGTTGGGCCTGCAAATTGGTACTTGAATAGTTTTCCCAGTTGATGGAAGGGTAGTTGAAGTCACCCAGTATGAGAGTATTGGGTTACACCTTGACTGATTCCAGGGTACTTAGGAAGTTGGATTGAGAGTCTCGGGACATGTTTTGCAGGAGAAAGCACAGGAAATTGCCCTACAATCATACCAGGAGGGGTGGTCATAATTAATAAGTACTGGTGCTGTTACTGCGTAGGAACAGCTAGTGCTGATAGCACCCAAGTGTGCTACAATAAATGCTCCAAAAGCCTGTTAAAGTGCTAGCCGAGTACAGTAATTGAAGTGCAAAAAGTAAAAGAACAAGCAAGTTCTAAGGGGAAAATCGAAGATCAAACTTTCTGGCACCGGTAATAGTTTACCTCAGCTGAGTGTTGCTGCATGGTTCGAAAACACGGGCTTTTAAACCAGAAAGTTAAACGGGATGGAAAAAATGCCCAAACGGCCAATAAACTACAATTTCTGGACCAGAAACCACTCTTCTTGCGGCAGATAGGCTACCTAGTGCTTAACACTCCCACTGATAAGCTAGAAGGCTTCTCTCCAACACAGAAAGGTCTGGGGGGCTCAGAAACTTAAAAAAATCATTCATGGATACAACAAATGTGTATCTGGACTAGACTAATTACAGGAAAGGTGAGAAACAAAGCTTAGAACTTTTTTATTTTTTGCAGAAAAGCTGTTAGAACAGTAGCAAAACACTTTAAATGCAGTACAAGCTAGCACACCTGAGTGTGTAGCAATATTAAGGCAAATGCAGTTTAAATAAATGCAGACAAATTAAAAAAACGACAAAAAACAAACGCAGAGAGCAGTAAATTATGAAAAAATCAAAATGGAGGAACTTTGAGTATCTCTTTTCTCCTTGCTGTTGCCCTTGTAGTCTGCAGGATGGCAAAACTGGATCTGCGTCGCTTAAACAAGCGCAAACCCACATAAACACGGGCTTTTAAACCAGAAAATTGAAAGAGACAGAAAAACTGCCTAAACTGCCAATAAACTACAATTTCTGGGCCAGAAATAACTCCTCTTGTGGTAGACAGGCTACCTAGTGCTTACCACTCCCACTGATAAGCTAGAAGGCTTCCTTCCAACACAAGGTTTGGGGGGGCTCAGAAACTTACAAAACAGTCCTTGTCTGCAGGATGCCAAAACTCGATCCACGGCGCTTAAACAAATGCAAACCCATGTAAACACAGGCTCTTAAACCAGAAAGTTGAAAGAGATGGAAAAACTGGCCAAAAGGCCAATAAACTACAATTGCTGGGCCAGAAACCACTCCTCTTGTGGTTGACAGGCTACCCAGTGCTTACCACTCCCACTGATAAGCTAGAGAGCTTGCCTCCAACACAGAAAGGTCGGGGGGGGGGGGGCTCAGAAACTTACTAAACAGTCCTAGACAGCAAGTGTGTATCTAGACTAGACTGGTCACAGGAAAGGCGGGAAACAAGCTTACAACTTTTTTTTTTTTTTTTGCAGCAAAGCAGTTAAATCAGTATCAAAAATACTTTAAAAGCAGTATAAGCTAGCACACTCGACTGTGTAACAATATTAAGGCAAGTACAGTTTAAATAAATGCAGATAAATTAAAAACGACAAAAAAAGTGCAGAAAGCAGTACGTTATGAAAAAAATCAAAATGGAGGCACACAAATATCTCTTTCTCCTTCCTGTTGCTCTTGTAGTCTGCAGGACGCCAAAACTGGATCCGCAGAGCTTAAACAATTGCAAACCCACACAAACATGGGCTTTTAAACCAGAAAGTTGAAAGGGATGGAAAAACTGCCCAAACGGCCAATAAACTAAACTTTCTCTGTCAGAAACCACTTCTCTTGTAGTAGATAGACTACCTAGTGCTTACTACTCCCACTGATAAGCTAGAAGGCTCGCCTCCAACACAAAGGTTTGGGGAGATCAGAAACTTACAAAACAGTCCTGGATGCTGGAGTATAACAGATTTTATGAGTTATTTACCATGGATGACATAAAAACAGCACATGATGTATGGAACACTAACATCACCACATTATGGGAAGAAAGACTTATTACTGAAAATCTTTACAAGTATTTATGAAACCCATGTCCTTGTTCACCTAACTTTTTTGGAATACCAAAGCCACACTAGAACAGAGAGCCCCCACCCTATAGACCAGTGGTGGCACGTGGAGGTTCCCTTAATGAAGTCACAGCCCTCTACTTTGACTACTTGCTGAAACCTTTAGCGGAGAGGAATAAGTAATACATAACAGATTTGACAGATTTTTTTGAGAAAATAAAAAAATTACAGTGGAAGGTGACAGCATTTTATTAACTATGTGGAATCCTTATAAACAGTGCTCCCTCACAATGATTGTATAACAGCAGCTATGGAATTATTTAAAAGACATAAAAGAAGTACACAGGCACAGCTGCAAAAGTTAAGCAAGCTCATTAATCTAGTACTGGATTTTAATTTCTTTACTTTCAATGGCAAACACTACAAACAGAAAAATGGTATAGCCATGGGGGCTGCCATGGCTCCCAGCATAGTTAACATAACCCCAGGCAAATGGGAGGAGGACTTTTTGTTAAAAAACACAGACTACTTGTAGCATATCACATGCTATTTGTGTTTTATTGATGATATATTTATTGTGTGGGAAGGTGACACCTTGCAGCTTGGAGATTTTATCACCTCAATCAAACTACTCCCTTCCTGAAATTTACCTTTTCCCACAGCTCTACTTCAATCACCTTTAGATATGCAGATTTCTAAGGACACTGACAAAAGCAGAAATCACTACTGATCTGGTCAGAAAACCAACAAGAGTTAATTTACTATTCCACAGTAAAAGTCTGCATTCTACAAAAAAGTAGCAGGGCTAGAAATTAGCTAGAAATACCAGAGATGGAAGCCTTTCTGAGAAACCTGAATAATTTAGAGAAAGATTTCCTTGCGAGAGGCTATGAAAGTCAGATGTTAAAAACCATCCTGGAACCCATTACAGAACTATAAAGGATCAAAGCACCTTCACCCAACCTCCCTATTAGGAGAATATTATGAAATTCCAGGAAGAATAACAAATGCAAAAATAGTTGCATCTTTACATACATTCTGGATTATCACAGTATCAAAAATGTTATTAAAGAAAACTAGGCCATAGTCACAGGAAATCCTTACCCGATTAACATCTTAGGCGAAGCCCCATCCTTTGTTTACAGGAAGGCCAGGAGCATTAGACATTTTGTTGAATTTAAAGCTAGATGATATGAGAGAAACACTAAAACATGTGAAGCTAATTCTACATTCTGTACTTTATATGTACACACACACACACACAAACAATATATATGGAAAGAGGCATACAGCAAGTTTTTATTGCCCTTAAAGAAAATCAATAAGACCAGTGCAAGGGGTGACTAACACTACAAAAGTAATTTACAGGACACAGTACAACAAATGTGTGCACTATAAATAAACTTAAGTGTAGGATTTCATATCATCCGGCAGAAATCCGATCTGGTTGTAAAAACAGTGCACTAGTCAAACACCTTTCTCTGTACAGCAGACACACAGGTTTTAATCTCCAGATATGGGATCGCAAAGACATGGGTGATCTTGAAGGTGCTATCCTGAATGTACTAGAAAAAAGTGAACTTGTACGGCAATTAATGCTGAACTCTTTCAGAAAGCCTGGACCAAATTACTACTGTTCACTTAAAAGTGTACTGGAACTTAGAAAATTACCACATTATTTACAGGACTAATTTTATTTTATTTTTCCACTATCCTCATTTAATTATTGATTTAGTATTATTTTTGTATAGAGAGTTATGTTTCGGACAATGCATTTTTTCTAGATGCTAAAATATATTTGTTTGATTGCCAAATAGTCTGTTTAAATATTTCCAACCACTATGTCTGATAAATTCACAGACTGTTTAATAACAATCTGGTTAATAAGAAGTACCACATCATTAACTTTATTTAAACTGCATAAGGTTTAAATTTATTTAGTAAGTAGGGCAGTACCAGCTGGAATATCACACTGATAAGGATGGGGGAAGGGATTTGAATTTGTTAACATGTATATCATTACACTTTGTATTACAACTAAATAAACCACTCCCATACCTGATAACAGGTATATTAGTCAGAAGGTTTGGGATGAAACTAGGATTCTTTTTATTTTTTTGTTTTGTTTGGATCGCCTATGTGCTTAACAAAGGATTTTCGACTGGAAACAGACTGTCTACCCTGCCTGGATTATTTCTGAATACTTAATAGAGTTAACAATTGTGTACAACACTAACAATATTTCAAAATAACTTTTTATTTTTTTGATTTAGGACGTTTTTAAGTTCTCTACTTCTACTACCATTTTCTGATTTTTAATATATAATGATTAGCTAAAATTACAGGAATTGAAAAATTTCCACACAGACAAGTTTCTTACACTGTTTTGTTCTGGACCCATTATACCTGTATAGTGGGTTGTTTGAGACTTAGGGATACCAAGGAGATTACTTGTTTCATAAAAAAGAATATACAATCATACTTAGATACGTTACCGATACAATCTGCATTCAAACTGGAACCTTAGTTTGAGAGACAGCCTTACAGAACTATCTGCAAATATATAGAGCTGAGTATATTTTCGGCATTATTCTGTATTATAGAGCTAAATTGTTTGCTTAGATATCTGTTGTGTATATATATATATATATATATATATATATATATATGTGTGTATATTTAGAGAGAGAGAGAGAGAGAACAGTATATATTGTTTGGCTTTATAATTTGCACATTCCTCACAGCTGTGTTGAAACCCCCTCCCCCTCATTTCCTGCCTTGTCTTCAGCTATATAATTGAGCTAGTGTTGTGTGTCCTGTTAATTAACAATCTGCATTCAAACTGGAACCTTAGTTTGAGAGACAGCCTTACAGAACTATCTGCAAATATATAGAGCTGAGTATACTTTTCTGCATTATTCTGTATTATAGAGCTAAATTGTTTGCTTAGATATACGTTTTATATATATATATATATATATATATATATATATAGAGAGAGAGAGAGAGAACAGTATATATTTTTTGGCTTTATAATTTGCACATTCCTCACATCTGTGTTGAAACTGGTTTTCCCCACCCCCCCCTCCCAGTTCTTGGTTGTAGTTTAAATTTGGTGGCTTTGGCTTTTGCAGTGCCCGCCCCACTGTAGATATGATCTAAGACACTCCCCCAGGCCCATCTCTTTACCGCATTCTACCTAATTAACCCTTTCTGCACTTGCTTTTAGTCCTTTTTAATTTAATTACATTTTTTCAAACTGTGTGTGAACTAATATTTGCTACATATTCAAGTGTGCCATCTTGCACTGCATGAGAATTGTATTTACTACTGCTTTTGCTACTTTTCTGAAAAAAAAAAAAATTCATCTGCTTTTACTGTACTTGTGTTTCTTCCTACTTTATTTTGCTTTTGCGTCATCTTAAAAGTACTCAATTGTATTTACTACTGCTTGGTGTAACTCATTCTAAGCCTTTTAGTTTCAACACTTGGGCTTCAGACCACTTGTTTTACATTGAGAGAGTTTGTGGTCTGCACTGTAGTGGCAGAACAGGTAGCTTACATCCTTCTAAGTTGGGAACTGCTGATTGAGGGCTCAGTGTCTGTTATTCTAAAAGTGTATTAATTCTGGTTTAAGCACTTAGGCTTTCAGGCCAGTTATTTTACATTAAGAGGGTTCGTGGTCTGCACTCTTGTGGGAGGAGACGCTGGACTCTGCCCTTCTGAGCTGGGAATTTCTGGTTAAAGGCGTATAGTGCATGCATATCTGAACTGCTTCTTACTGAAATTGGTACACCTTGTTTGCTGTAGCATAGACTAGATCCAGGCCTGCTGAATCTAGCTTTGTTTGTATAACTTGAGCACTAATCCAGGCATTCTTTAAAGTATTCAATTGTATTTATTACTGCTTGGTAGTAACTTGATTAAAGTGTAGCTATCATTCCAAGTCTTTTGGATTAAGCACTTGGGCTTCAGACCAGTTGTTTTACATTAGGAAGGTTTGTGGCATGCACTGTGGTGGCAGGACAGGTAGCTTTCATCCTTCTAAGTTGGGAACTGCTGATTGAGAGCTCAGTGTCTGTTATTCCTAAGGTGTATTAGTTCTGGTTTATGCACTTGGGCTTCAGGCCAGTTATTTTACATTAAGAAGGTTCGTGGTCTGCACTCTTGTGGGAGGAGAGGCTGGACTCTGCCCTTCTGAGTTGGGAATTTCTGGTTAAAGGTTTATAGTGCCTGCATATCTGAACTGTTTCTTACTGAAATTGGTGCACCTTGTTTGCTGTAGCACAGACTAGATCCAGGCCTGCTGAATCTAGCTTTGTTTGTATGCTTATTTCCCTGGAATGTTAATTTTACCTAAAACGTGGCTTCTCAGCGCTTCTGTGGATCCCTAGTGATATCTGCATTGCTTACTGTACTTATTTCCTTGTTTCACTTGAAAGAAAGTTACTGTTTGTCGTTTTTGCATTTAAGTTACCTGTAACACATTGCACTTAAGTTACCTGGCACTTGCTCACTAAAGCAACTATATAAGTCAGCACTAAAAATTAAAAGCACTACACCCTCACTCCCCATTGGCCCTTGTTTTCAATTATAAAGGAATTCCCAATATTATTCTAGCATGTCCAAAGGTCAGTTGTCAATCTCCTCTCCGGTCCAGCTGGTGAACCTGGGAAGCTAGAGGCAATGTTACAACTGCCTCATGTACACAGACAACCCTCTCCTCCTCCCAACAAATTCCAACACATGTGAGAGATGCAACCATATAGCCAAACTGGAGGCTAAGCTCTCTCAACTCAGTATTGGCATAACCAGTCAGGAGAAGGAAACCACACTCACTACAATTCCAGTCTCACATAGACCTACCACGACAGCAAACCAAACACATAATCACACAAAAACATAATCGGAGGCTCTAAATAAAGATCTGCCTAAGCAGCAGAGACCTCCAAAGCAGACACCCAAGCAACCGCTACCCCAAAACAAAACACATGCAACACATATCTCACAAAGCCAGTGTGCCGAACAATCACAGCCCTTAAGGCTAAACAACACACCTGATACACTTGTAATAGGTGACTCTATCGTCAGGCACACTGACGTCCCGCTCACCAGGCTGAACAAGGAGAAGGTCATGGTGAGCAGCCTGTTGGGTGCTAGGATCCGCCACATAACACAAGCACTCAGGTCACTCCAAGGCAAGTACAAATATGACTCAGTCATTGTCCATGCTGGTGTGAATGACCTGAGACGCACTCCCTGGACTACATGAAAAGAGACATAGAGGAGCTCTCTGAGCATGTAGCCCAGGCCGGTATGACCCTGACCTTGAGTAGCATCTTACCCTCACCAAGAATGATGCCACAATATGAAGACAAGATGATCAATTTCAACAATTGGCTTAAGTACTGGTGTCATTCAAAGGGGATCCAATGCCTGTCAGCCTGGGATGATATGCTCAACAAGCCACGATGCTTCGCTAGGGACAGCTTGCACCTGTCACCCCTGGGCTTTCGGATATTGGCAAAGGCTCTTGCTACCCCCATAGTGCCTTTTTTAGGCAGGGCTCAAAAGACAAACCCATCTCCATAGGTATCACAAGGGATAAGAAACTAAGAGTAATGCTACTCAACGCCAGAAGTCTAAACCTCAAGATGCATGCACTTGAAACTCTCCTTAACATGGAGAACATCGATATCTGTGCAGTAACAGAAACCTGGTTCAGGGCTCCCGAGAGCACCCCAGCACTACCAGGTTATACCTCATACCATGCTTTTCGGACCCAAAACTTGGACCGAACCACAAAAGGAGGGGGAGTATCGATATTCATCAAAGATACCCACAGCTCCAGGTTGGTGGCAAAGCACGAAGCATCAGAGACTATCCATGTGCAACTAACAGTGGGTAAAACTGCCTTTCAGTTTATAGCCTGCTACAGACCACCCTCCCAAACCCAGGAACCCCACTCGGCCTTCCTGAGAACACTGGAAAATATGAAGGTCTCTCCAAACACCATTATATTGGGCGTCTTCAACTACCCAAACATAGACTGGGAGCATTACTCTAACTCCAACACCCTAGCCCAAAGGTTCCTAGAATTCATAAACTCAAATGCTATGGAACAACTTGTTACCACTCCCACAAGAGGGGAAAACATACTGGACCTGATCATCACCAACATGGGGACTCTATGCTCCAGACCAGAAGTGTATCCCTCACTGGTAAGATCAGACCATAAACTGATCTCACTGGATATTCACATCCTGACCCCACCCCCTACCCAGAAAACCACAGTGAAAAAAGTACAGTTTTGTACCTACCATAAATGTAGATGTCCGAGAGGTATGCATCTGCAGTCCTAACAAATGGGTTGTCCTGGCCTCAGGCAGCCCTTCGGTCGGCCGGATTCCAAAGTCTGGGTCTGGCCTCGGCTGATGTCGCACTTCACCCGACGTCATAGCTGCAGTTCAGCGGGTATAAAGGCATCAGCCGATGCCATTTTCCTCAGTGTTTCTTGCCCCAGATGCCAGGTGCCCTCTAGGAAGGCTAAATTTGGATAAATGCAAATATTTCCAAACAATATAGAGCAAATAGAAATAAACATATATATACATATATACAAACAAATACACCATAATAGATTCCCCCAGCTAGCTACAAGATGGGCAATTACCCTAGGAGTACCACAGAGGGGAAGGAGGGTGGGTAATCCTGACTGCAGATGCATACCTCTCGGACATCTACATTTATGGTAGGTACAAAACTGTACTATGTCCTTCAAGGATGCATCTGCAGTCCTAACAAATGGGTAGAATACCATAGCCAAACTGGGGGAGGAGGCACTAAGAGTTTATGGTGTAGTTAAGATCCCTTGCAAAACAGCAGTGGCAAAACCTGCTCGGGATCTGGAGTATAAAGGTAGATTGTAATGCTTGGCAAATGTATGCACGGAGCTCCAAGTAGCAGCCTCTAAAATGTCTTTGGTAGACACTCCTCGTAAGAAAGCTGTAGTAGTGGCTGTAGCCCTTGTGGAGTGAGGTCTGATGTTTTCTGGAGTTGTCTTTCCATGAAAAGAGTAACAAAATCTAATGCAATTTCCTATCCATTTTGAGATTGTCTGTTTTGAAATTGCTTTTCCTTCCATTCCTGTTGCATATGCTATCAGAAGCTGGTCAGTTTTTCTATTGTTCTTGGTTCTGTCCAGGTAGTAGCGCAATTGTCTGTGTACAACCAAAGTACGCAGCAATCTTTCCCCCCTGTTCTGTGTGTTGGGGAAGAATGTTGGTAGGTGTATTGCTTGGTTTAATGATACCCTGGAGACCACCTTTGGCATAAAGGTAGGATTAGTTCTCATGGACACTCTATCCTGATGGAAGATAAGGAAGGGTTGTACTGCCATTAATGCCTGTAACTCAGAAACCCTTCTAGCTGAAGTGATTGCAAGCAGGAATGCTGTTTTCCAAGATAAGTACTGTAATTCTGCTGTTGCTGCTGGTTCAAAAGGGGGAAGTGTCAACTTTTCTAACACAAAGTTCAAGTCCCATGTAGGCAATGGTGGTTTCCTTGGTGGCTTTACATTTTTAATTCCTCTGAGAAACTGCCTGAGTAGAGGTTGAGAAAAGACTGGAGGATCCATGTTGTATTCTGCTGAAATTGCTGATGCATGAATCTTAATGGAGGAGTAAGACAGACCATTGTGGAAAAGCTCTGCTAAGTATTCCAGGATGTTAGCTATGTTTGCCAATGATGCATCTACTCCTTTTGTTGCACTCCAAATGAGATATCTTTTCCATTTTGCTGAATAAGTTTTCCTTGTTGAGGGTCTGAGCCTCCAAGATAATGTCTTTAACCCTTTGAGATAAATCTGGGTTATTTTGCCTTATATAATGTTCCAAGCAGCTAGTTGCAGTGTTTTCAAGTTTGGATGCAGGATTTTGAAGTTGTTCTGTGTTAGCAGTAGAGGTAGTAGGGGTAGAGGCCATGCGTGTTCCCGGGACATACTCCTCAGTAGTGGGTACCAATGTTGTCTCGGCCAGTCTGGAGCTATCAAGATGATCCTCGGGTGATCTTCTTTGATCTTCAGCAGCACTTTGTGCATCAAAGGAAGAGGTGGGAATGCATATGCTGTCAGGTTTTCCCAACTGAAGGATAGGGAGTCCACCCTCCAAGCAAATGGATGGTATGTCCTTGTGCAGAATTTCTTCAATTGGTGGTTGTGTGGGGACGCGAACAGGTCTATTTCTGGCAGTCCCCATTTCCTTGTGATGCTTCTGAAGATGTCTGGATGCAGCATCCATTCGTGGGCATCCGTGGTGGTTCTGCTTAAGATGTCTGCTAGTATATTTTCTTTTCCTGGCAAAAATATGGCCTGGAGCTGAATGTTGAAGCTCAGGGCCAAATTCCAGAGGTCCACTGCCATCCGGCATAGAGGATAAGAATGTGTGCCTCCCTGCTTGTTGATATACCACATAACTGTGGTGTTGTCCGTCCTTATCAGCAAATGACCCTGTTGAAGAAATGGTCTGAATGTCTGAATTGCCTGTTTTACTGCCAGCATCTCTTTTTGATTTATGTGTAGGTTCATCTGGCCTTGAGTCCATAAGCCTTGTATGCACTTGTCCACCATGTGTGCCCCCCAACCGAGGTCTGAGGCGTCCGTGGTGATAGTCTGGCTTGGGTGAGGCCTGTGAAAGGGCAGTCCTTTGTTCAATTGACAGGCCTGGGCCCACCACTGGAATTCACACAAACCAAGAAAAAATTCAAACTAAAACGAAGGCACAAAAAGAGCTGGAATCCACGCCAAATTCAGGACTTTAATTAAAACACTTGTAACTTTAGCTACACGCTTTCGGAGAATGCAATGACCCTCCTTCTTCAGAAGACAAGAACATTTAAAACAAGGCAACCAGCGTTTAAATACATCACCAATCTAATCAGAATGTTAATTAGCAGAAGCATCATCACATGCCAATTAATTAAACTAGATAAGCAAAAATACACTAACTTTAAAACATATCCACTTATTTACATATGGATTACACACATAAAAACTTTTAAAAATGTATATTATATGCATATTTATGCTCATTTTAAAAGGTACATACAAATGTGAGTTGTAACTAAGCTTACATAAAAAATGTTAACTGCTAACTGCATTCTCCAAAAGCGTGTAGCTAAAGTTACAAGTGTTTTAATTAAAGTCCTGAATTTGGCGTGGATTCCAGCTCTTTTTGTGCCACCACTGGAATTCTTGTTTCAGGCATGGAATTATTGGAATTTGGGTTTCTAGGCTGTGCTTGTGCTGAGACCATAAATTCCTCAGGTACCATTGCAACTTCCTCATATGTAGTCTGGCATGTGGAATTAATATTATGCAGGATGCCATGTAACCCAGGGCTTGCAGTAAGCTGGTTCTGCGTTGTCAATGCCATGAAATAGAGTGGTAGCTGCTTCTGTTTTTCTGCTGTGAGGAATGCCATCTGGCTTGATGTGTCCAGTTCTGCACCCAAGAAGGTTATCCTTTGGGATGGTATCAGCCTTGACTTTTTTGTGTTGACTGTGTATCCCAGGGCTTGCAGCAGGTGAATAACCTTTTTCAAATCTTTTGTTAATTTGTCCTTGCTGTCCGCTTGTAACAGTCAGTCGTCCAGGTATGGATAAATTTGAATTCCCTGAAGCCTGCAATGAGCAATTACTGATGCCAAGCATTTCGTGAATACTCTGGGCGCAGTAGATAAGCCAAAAGGCAATGCTGAGAATTGATAATGCTCTGATCCTGCAAGAAATCTGAGGTATCTTCTGCAATTTGGTCGTATGGGGACGTGCAGGTAAGCCTCCTTGAGATCCAGAGTCACCAGCCAAGACTCCTTGCCCAGCATGGGAAGAAGTTGCTGTAGGGTCAGCATCTTGAATTTTGGAACAATGAGATATGTGTTTAGAGCGGACAGGTTGAGGATAGGTCTCCATTGGTTTTCCTTTCTTGGTACCAGGAAAAGCCTTGAATAAAATCCTTGTCCTTGTTCCACAGTCGGTACCTTTTCTATAGCTCTCATCCTTAGTAAGTGGTCTATTTGTTGTAGAGCGTTTGTCCTTTGGTTTGGAGGTAGGTTTGGCATTCCTCTCTTCCTTGGAAGAGTATGGAAGTGAAACCTGTAGCCTTTGTCTATTGTCTGTAAAATCCATTTGTCTCCTGTAATGTAATGCCAGTTTACTGAAAATAAGGCTAGCTTTCCGCCTAAGGGTGCTCCCAGTTGTTCCCTGGTAGGCGGTTTCAGAGCCAAGTCACTGTGATTGTCCTGTGGAAGGGGTAGTGGCTGGATCTGTGGCAGTACTTCTCTGGCTGTTAGGCTGCCACTGACGTCCCCTGTAGGCACCTCTGGATTGACATCTGCCTCTAGGGCGTCTATTTCTGCTTCTCTGTGCTCTGGTGGTTTCTGGAAAGGACCAATTCTTGGAAGGCCAGTTCCTACTAAATCTCGGAGGCTGGACCTGTAAGAAATCCTTGACTGTCTGGACAGATTTAGCTTTTTCTTCCACCTTCTTCAACACTTGCTGTGCAGGGGAACCAAACAAACTGTGCTTTTCCATGGGAGCATCTAGAAGCTTTGACTTTACATGGTCTGGTAAGGATTGCTCTTTTAACCATGCATGCCTTCTGATCACTGTACCAGTCATAGCTGATCTAAAGGAAGCCTCCAGTGCATCATAGCTGCATTTTAAGGAATGATTACTGACCTGCTGAGTGTTATGCACCAAATCCTGAAGGGACTTACGGTCTAAAGGCTCAGGCGAGGACAGTTTTTTAGTGAGCTGATCTAACAGAAATTCCTGATACTGAATCATGTGGAATTGACAGTTTAAGGCCATAGCCGAAAGAGTAGCAGAAGTATAAACTTTTTTACCCCATCTCTCCAATGCCCTAGATTCTCTTTCAGAGGGGAGGGTTTTTTTGGCAGAGGTAGCTGCTACAGCTTTGGGGCCCTGTGAAATAGTTTCAGGATCTGCTATAGGAGCCTTATACAAATGATAATGTGTGTCCGGAACCCTGTAGTATCTGTCGGGCTTAGCAGGGGCCGGAGGCAGTGAGCCAGGGGCAGTACAAGCATCATTAAATGCATCATCCACAACTGTAAGTACTGGAGGAATAGCTAAAGGCCTATGTTGTGGTAAATGTAAAAAGGTCCTAAGCCTTTTCCTAGAGTCTGAAAAATCCTGGCCCTGCCATTGAAATTGTTCCCTCATAGCATGCAAGGTTTCCCCAAAAGAAAATTCCTCAGGAGGAGAGGCAGAAGGTATGGAATCCTCTGCATCAGAGTCCTCATATGGAGAATAAGGGCCTTCTGGAGGATTTGTATTTTCTGAATCATCAGAGGAGTAATCTGAAGAAACTGGCTCAGGGGGCTCTGCTCTAGGCCTCTTCTCTGGAGGTGGGTGAGAGGCCCTGTCAGGGTGAGACTGGGTTCCCCTGATCAAAGAAATGAGATCCTCTGCTAGACTAAGCATTTGGGTATTAGTGCTAGGCCTGAGAGAGGGGGTTTTAGCAGGTACGGCCTTTGAAGATTTAGCTGCTTTGGCCCTGGCAAAAGCCTTAATTGACATGGATGCAGGGGGCCTAGCAGCTCCTCGTGCAGGAGTAGATACATCTAAGGGGATAGTATCTGATAAATCCTGAGAAACTGTAATAGCAGGAGGATTTTCCGTAGCAGATTCAGCCATGCTGGAAGAGGCCTCCGTAGTAGGAGGTATGCTTTCGGCCGAAGGAAGAACCGAGGACTCGGTTTCAGCCGAAACCGAGACACTCGCGGTTGGCTTAACCGTGGTTTCGGCTAAAGCCGCGGACCGCGAGTGTCGGTCCTTTTCCTTACGCTTTTTAGTTAAATGTGAAGTCGGAGTCTCCGACGGCATGATATAAGCAAAAGCGGAGCCGAAAAACTCCTCTGCAAACTCCGACCGACATCTTAGTGTCCGTCGGTTGAAGGAAGCACAGGCTAGACAAGCTGCTACGTCGTGGTCTGGGCCTAAACAAGGTAGGCAGTAAGAGTGGAAATCTTTATGAGGTATTTGTTTCCCACAAGTTAAACAGTTATTCACTTTTTCTGACATCGGCTGAGGCAAGAAAGAATCCCCAACGGGGTACTTAGCTTTTTAGAAGTCTTCGGTAGTAGCAATCTCTGGTTCTGACCGACCGGCACTTGCGAACAGCTTCTGCTTCGGGCACCACGCGGCAAGAAAGACTGAGGAAAATGTCATCGGCTGATGCCTTTATACCCGCTGAACTGGAGCTATGACGTCGGGTGAAGTGCGACATCAGCCGAGTCCAGACCCAGACTTTGGAATCCGGCCGACCGTAGGGCTGCCTGAGGCCAGGACAACCCATTTGTTAGGACTGCAGATGCATCCTTGAAGGACATCTTCTCTAAAGCAAATTTCACACTCCTCAAAACCGAGGTGGAATCCTTCAAAGCCCCTGGGCCTGTGGAAAATACGGCCCAGACCGCAGAATCCTTTACAAATGCATTCTATGAACACCTTCAGAAATGCATGGATCATGCAATCCCAAATAAAACCAAGACCCAATCCTCCAAAGGCAGACGTCCTGTCTGGTGGACCCCAGCCATAAACAAACTATACAATAGAAGGAGGAAGCTACTACATGATAGAGCAAAATCCCAAAAAGGGAAGGCATCTCTGATCAGTATTAGCAAAAAACTAAGGGCACTCATAAAATCATTAAAGGCCAGCTTCGAGAGACAAATTGCACAGGACACTAAGGATAATAACAAGGCTTTCTTTAGTTATGTTAGGAACCTGGGTAGGAATTCCCAGATATGCTCAGAATTAGTCCAAAATGACAAAAAATACACCGAACCCACAGACATTGCCAACATCCTAGCTGACAGGTTCAGCAAACTTCTCCCTCACCACCCAAAGGGCAAATATCTATCCCAGCAGAGTGCTGCCCCCCTGACATCTCAGATGCTCAGGTAAGAGCCGCCCTCTCCAAAGCAAAAAACACAGCATCAATGGGACCAGACGGTGTCCCAGGCTGCGTCCTACATGAACTCCAAGAAGAGCTAAACCCAAACATAAAACTACTGTTCAATCTCAGCCTTACTACAGGATATGTACCCAAAGAGTGGCGTACAGCAACAGTGGTCCCTCTCCACAAAGGTGGTGCCTCAACGGACCCTGGAAACTATCGCCCCATAAGCCTGACTAGCTTGGTCTGTAAAGCTATAGAAAGGATCATCATGGACCTCATAAATAAAGATATTGGGGACCTACAGACACTGGATCCTACCCAGTTCGGCTTTGTTAAGGGCAGATCCTGCCTCCTAAACCTGGTCGACTTCTTTGAAACAGTCACCAAGGCCATTGACGAAGGGAAGGTGGTCCACACAGCCTACCTGGACCTCGCAAAAGCCCACTCGGGCATTATAGATAAGCTCACCAGCTTAAATATAAACCCCTGTGTCACTAGATGGGTTGCAAACTGGCTCAAGGACAGAACCCACATGGTTAGAATTGCTGGAGCCATGTCAGACTCCAAACCAGTTACAAGTGGCGTCCCACAAGGCTCAGTCCTGGGACCTCTCTTGTTCGGTATATATTTCTCGGAGGTACAGGCCAACACAGAAGGACTGTGGCTGACCAAGTTCGCAGATGACTGCAAACTGGGCGCCATAATCGACTCTCCAGCCAACACAAGCATCCTCCAAAAGGGCCTCATAGAAACAGACAACTGGTGCCAGAGCCATGGCCTCAAGCTAAACGCCAAAAAGTGTATAGTCATCCCTTTGGCAAAAACAAAGTGCCCACAAATTACCACATAGGTGGTAATCCATTAAGTGCAGAAGAAGTAATTAGGGACCTGGGGACCCAAGTTGATAGCAATCTCTCATTTGACAACCACGTGGCCAAAGCGGTTAGAAAAACATTTTATATAGCCCACCTAATCATGAAGGGATTCACATCTAGATTAGGGGAGGTCATCGTGCCTCTTTACTCATCCCTCATCAGGCCCATAATCGAATACAATGCCCCTTTTGGGATGTACCTTACCAAACAACTGGAAAGACCCCAAACCTCACCAAGAGGATCAAAGGGCTCAAACACATGCCATATGCTGCCCGGTTAAAGAAACTCCAGCTCTACTCAGTGGCATACCGCCTGCTCAGAGGCGACCTGTGCCTGACGTATAAAGCCATGTCCAACTCGGAATTAAGGGACATGCTGCACCTCAAAAAATCCAAATCCCATCGAGCTACACACTCGAGAGACTTGAACCTCAGCACTGAAATAAATAGGTCATGCTGGAGGGACAGATTCATAACCCAGAGGCTCCCTTCACTCTGGAATAAAATCCCAGTCCAGGTTAGGCAGAGTCCCTCATTGACTCTCTTCAAGAGGAATCTTGAGTGGATGGGAGATCGTAGGTTTACCCCGGGTATCACTTCTGTGTCACTGTTAGACAGAGGCACAGTATACCAACCTCGAAAAAGGGCATAGCAAAATTAATTTAAAATGGGTGGCGAAAGCCAAACATTCTCTGGCTAGGCTTATAAATGCCCTAGGGCAGATAGCCTAGTATGAACCTATGAACCTATGTAACTCCTTATGAATAGAAGGAGGAGTCAATTCTGGGAACATTGCAGATACTGCAAAGAGTACTTCTAGCAAACATCAAAGACCGAAACAATACTAATTTCATGAACTTTAATCATACTTTGAATTAGGAATGGGATCCATTCCCATCATGGTTATCAGAAACACAAAAGACTTGGAGAAATTAAAAAAGACAAAAGAGGCTAAGCAGATCCAGGAGGAGAAAATGCAGATGGAAAAGGGAGACCCTCAGCCAGGACTGAAACCAAAACAAAGCCCAAACGAAAAAGGGGAATGGAGGGAGGAACATAATACTGCACTAGTGAAGAGAAGGAATCTACTGTTATGTAAAAACTGTACTATGTCCTTCTATATCACTCAAAAACAGGATCCAAAAATAAGGATAATGAAATAAAAACAAACGATCACAGCCTCAGAAACACCAGCAACCACGCCAAGCCTTGGAAGAAGTCCGTTTATTCACCGACTAAGCGCTTTCACCAAATCAATGGCTTCCTCAGAGTCCGAGGAAGCCATTGATTTGGTGAAAGCGCTTAGTCGGTGAATAAACGGACTTCTTCCAAGGCTTGGCATGGTTGCTGGTGTTTCTGAGGCTGTGATCGTTTGTTTTTCCTTCTATATCACTATTGCAGTATTCTTCACTCTAGGGAGAGTAAAAATGCTCAAGAAAGGGATTGAGAGATGGATGGCTGGGAAGAGCCCTCAAATCCATGTAGAAGGGCTCTAGCCAAATCTGCTCTGACCCTAGAAACCATATCCAATTTATAATGTTTAAAATGTATGCATTGAAGACCACCATACCCCAAGATTCTCACTACATCTTTCTAAACATACTGGAAAATATTAAGATAAAACCAAACGCCCTAATACTGGGTGATTTTAACTACCCTGCCATTAACTGGGAAAACTACTCATGTCCCAACACCTTTGCGCAACGGTTCTTGGAATTCATAAATTCCAACGCCCTGGATCAACTAATCCATAGTCCCACCAGGGGCTCCAATATCCTAGACCTGGTCATTACCAACATGGGAAATCAATGCTCTATACCTATGGTCACCCCCTCGTTAGTCAGGTCTGACCATAAGCTAATCACCCTTAACATCCACATCCCACCCCCACCCCCCCCAGTAAAGAAACCACCATAAAAAACTTCTCCAAAGCCAACTTCATGCTACTCAAGTCAGAAGTGACAAACTTCATGACACCCATGCAGACGGGAACTGAAAGTTCAACTGCTGAATCCTACACTAAGGCACTGTACGAGCACATCCACTCATGCATGAATCGTGCTATCCCAAATAGAACCAAAATGCTCTCATCCAAAAAAAGGAAGCCACTCTGGTGGTCCCCTGCCATAAACAAACTTTACAACAAAAGGAAGAAACTTTTGCAGAAAAGAGGAAAATCCCAGGATGCAAAAAACTCACTTACTAGCCTCAGTGAGAAACTGAGATGCCTCATAAAATCCTCCAAAGCTAGTTACGAAAATAAAATTGCCAAAGATTCCAAAGACAACCACAAAGCATTCTATAATTATGTCAAGAATCTAAATGGCAATGCTCAGATCTGCTCTGAGCTAAAACAGAATGGCATTAAATATACTGATCCGAAGGATATTGCCAATATCCTGGCAGATCGATTCAGTGCCAACTTCACCCCCCTCTCACCCCCTAAATGGCCCATCTCAATACCGGACGATTGCCAAATTCCAGTAATAACGGCCACACAGGTACAAAACGCACTCTCTAAAGCCAAGAATACAGCATCCATGGGACCAGATGACATCCCGGGCTGTGTACTACATGAACTACAATATGAACTGGCACCTCACCTAAGTGTCATGTTTAATCATAGCCTCACCTCAGGTTTCGTGCCCACTGAGTGGCAGAGCTACAGTTATCCCAATCCACAAGGGGGGAATCCACCTTGGATCCCGGAAACTACCGTCCCATCAGTCTGACAAGCCTTATCTGCAAGGCCATGGAGCGTATTATCATGGAACTTATAAACAAAGACATTGGCAACCTTCAAACACTGGACCTCACCCAGTTTGGGTTTGTGAAGGGACGATCTTGTCTCCTGAACCTGATTGACTTCTTTGAATCAGTCTCCAGAGCCATGGACAAGGGTAAGGTGGCCCACACAGCCTATCTAGACCTTGCCAAGGCCTTTGACACCATCCCCCACTCTGGAATCATAGATAAACTTACTAAGTTGGGCATTAATCCCTATGTCACCCAATGGGTTGCTAAATGGCTTACTGATAGAACCCACACTGTAAAAGTAGCCGACTCCAAATCCAGCTCCAGACAAGTGACAAGTGGAGTACCTCAGGGTTCAGTCCTGGGGACGCTCTTGTTTGGCATCTACTTCTCTGAAGTACAGGTCAACACTAAGGGACTCTGGCTAACAAAGTTTGCAGATAACTGCAAACTGGGAGCCATTATTGAATCCCCAAATGATGTGGATACTCTACAAAAGGGCCTTACAGAAACAGATGCTTGGTGCCAGAGCCATGGGCTCAAGCTCAATGCCAAGAAATGTATTGTTATCCCCTTTGGGAAAAAACATGTATCCATGAATTACCATATAGGTGGCAGTACACTAAACACAGAAAGTGTGAAGAGACTTAGGGACACAGGTGGACAGTGGTCTGACCTTCAATAACCACATCACCACAACAGTCAGGAAATCCTTCTATGTGGCACACCTCATCACGAAGGGCTTTTCATCCAGAAAAAAGGAGGTCATTGTCCGACTGTACTCATCCCTCATTAGATCCATTATAGAATACAACGCCCCATTTGGTATGTACCTCTCAAGACATCTGCAACAACTGGAAAGGCCTCAGAAATGCCTCACTAAAAGACTCGCAGGCCTAAAGCAGATGCCCTACGCTGACCGCCTTAAAAAACTCCAGCTATACACTGTCGCATATCATCTACTCAGAGGCGATCTCTGCTTAACATACAAGGCCATGTCAAACCCAGAGCTGTTGGACATGCTACACTTAAAGAAATCCCAATCCCTCAGAGCTACACGCTCCAGGGATCTAAACCTTGTCATCACAATAAACAAAACATGCTGGAGGGATAGGTTCCTGACCCAGAGACTCCCCAGACTCTGGAATAGATTGCCCATACATGTCAAGCAGAGTGCCTCTTTGGACCTTTTCAAGAGGAACCTTGACGATTGGATGGGAGAAAGGAAATTCACCCCAGGCATCACGTCGGTCGCCCTGCTAGACAGGGGTCCAGGAAAGTAAATAATGTGGGAAGAAATAGCCAGGGAATTGTTATGGCTAGGCTTGTATAGGCCCTAGGGCTGATAGCCTAGTACCAACCTATGAACCTATGAACCAAGTAGCAGCTTCAAGGATGGAATTGGTGTCCAACACCCTTCTTGAAGAAAGTACCAGAAGAGGCAACAGCCCTAGTGGAGTGAGCACTAATGGACATGCAGGCGACTGGTGTGACAGAAAGTATAGTTATGTACGCTTACCATAAATGTAGATGTTCGAGTGTATTCACTGTTGCAGTCATTACATTTGGGTTATCTGTTTGCAGTAGCCCTCAGTCGGCCAGATTAACAAAGTCTTGGGTCCTGCGTCAGTTGCTGCCCCTTCTTCCATGACGTCAGGTCGTCAGGTGTATAAAACAAGCAGCCGATGCCATTACATCAGTTTTTCTTGCCCCAGATGTCAGGTGCCCCCTACTGGGAAGCAATTAAATCTATAATAAAAGGATATACCTCCAACAAAAAAGCAAATACACCAAAAAGCTTTTGAGCACAGAAAGTGAGAGTAGAGGTATAGCCAAAAGAAGAAAGGGGGTTGGAGGGAGGGTAACCAGGACTGCAACAGTGAAGTGTACACAACTGTACTACGTTCTTCATGTTTCACTGTTGCAGCCATTACATTTGGGTAGATTCCCAAAGCTAAGGTTGGTGGAGGCATTTAAACAGAATTAGGACCAGCTATAAGGCCCTGCAAAACTGCAGTGGCAAAACCAGCTCTGGATTTAGAGACAATTGGCAAATGATAATGCTTGGTGAAAGTATGTACAGCGCTCCAGGTAGCAGCTTCTAGAATGTACCTTGTAGGGACACCACTGAGAAAGGCTGTAGAGGTAGATGCAGCCCTGTTTGAATGGGGTGTAATGCCCTGTGGGATAGGTTTTCCATGGTGCTTATAGCAGAAATGAATACATTTTGAAATGGTTTGCTTTGAAATAGCTCTGTCCCTGCAGAAAATGCCACCAGCAGTTGTTCATACTTCCTTTGAGGTTTAGTCCTGTCCAAGTAGAATCTAAGTTATCTGTGCACATCTAAGAAGTGCAGTATCCATTCCCCTTTGATCAGTGGGTTAGGAAAGAAGTTAGGCAAATGAATGGACTGACTAACAGCCACACTGGATACCACCTTGGGCATGAAGGAGGGATTTGTTCTGAGGGACACCCTGTCCGCATGAAAGATGATGAAAAGCTCCACTGCCATAAGGGCCTGTAATTCAGATACCAGTCTTGCAGAAGTGATTGCTAAAAGGAAAGCTGTTTTCCAGGAAAGGAATTTTAAATCTGCAGTAGCAGCTGGCTCGAAAGGAGGAAGAGTGAGTTTCTCCAAGACAAAGTTAAGGTCCCAGGCAGGAGTTGGCACTCTCCTGGGTGGCCTTAAATTTTTGGCCCCTCTGAGGAACTGCTCGAGTAGTGGGTGAGAGAAAAGGGGAGGCACTGTGTTATAATGAGCTGAAATGGCTGAGGCATGGACTTTGATGGAGGAAAAGGACACGCCCTTATGAAGCATCTCAGTCAAATATTGTAGAATCTGAGGTAAATTGGGCACTGCTGCACTCATCCCTTGAGATTGGTTCCAGGTACAAAATCTTTTCCATTTTGCAACATAATACTTTCTAGTACTAGACCTCCTAGCCTCTAAAATGATATCCATCACTGATTTGCTGAGGGGTGGTAAAGGAGAGATTAGGTAATTAGCCAGGCTGCTAGGGTCAGGGTTTGCAGCTGAGGGTGCAGAATCTGGTTCTCCTGCTGAGACAATAGGGAAGGAGTCTGAGGCAGGTGCCATGGGGCCAAGCGTGACGCACTGCACAGGAGGGGGTACCAGTGTTGTCGTGGCCACTCTGGTGCAATTAAAATCATCCTTGGCTTGTCCTGTTTGATCTTGAGTAGTACTCTGGAGAGCAGAGGCAGAGGAGGAAAGGCATAAACTGACAGGTTTTTCCAGCTGAAGGATAGAGCATCCACTTTCCAAGCTAGTTTGTGGGGAATCCTTGTGCAAAATTTGTCCAATTGATGGTTCTGGGGGGAGGCAAACAGGTCTATATCTGAGCTCCCCCCATTTGCTTGTCAACATGTTGAAAATCCTTGGTTCCAGTTTCCACTCGTATGGGTCCATGATGTTTCTGCTTAGTCCATCTGCCAGCGTATTTAGTTTTCCTGGCAGGAATTGAGCTTGTAGATTCACTTGACAGCTCAAAGCTGTGATCCATAATGCCATGGCTAGTCTGCAGAGGGGGTAAGAATGGGTAACCCCTTGCTTGTTTATGTACCACATGACTGTGGTGTTGTCTGTCTTTACCATTAGTTGTCCTGGAAAATGTGGTCCTTGAAGGCTGTCAGAGCATTCTGTACAGCTAACATTTCCTTTTGTTTATGTGTAGGTGCTTTTGACTTGGGTTCCTTTTGCCCCGAATGCACTTCCCTGCCAGGTGAGCCCCCCAAACATAGTCTGAGGAGTCTGTTGTCAAGGTTTGGGTGGCAGGGGGTAGTGTGAATAGTAGTCCCTTGTTTTGGTGGCAGGCCTCTGCCAACCAAAGGAACTCTAGGCGTAGGCAAGGTATGATAGGAATCATTGCTTCTAGATCCTGTGAACGTTGACACCATAGGCTTTTGAGATACAATTGCAGTTTCCTCATATGCAACCTTGCATATGGAATTAGAAGAATGCAGGGGGCCATGAACCACAAGGCTTGCAGTATTTGCTTTGCAGATAACTGGGCTTTTGAGGCCACTTGTTTGAAGTAGGTTGTCAAAGAATCCATTTCTCTGGCGTGAGGAAAGCCATCTGGGAAGTTGCATTCAAACTTGCTCCCAGTAATATAATTTGTTGACAGGGTACCAGGTGTGATTTCTTTTCGTTTATGGTGTACCCCAGACAAGTCAGTACCCTTTGAACAAAGGCCAGATGATTCAAAAGTATATACTGGCTTTCTGCCTGAATTAGATAATCGTCCAGGTATGGGTATATTTGAATATTTCTTTGCCTGCAAAATGCAATGACTGGAGCTAGGCAATTTGTGAATACCCTGGGCGCAGTAGATAAGCCAAAGGGAAGTGCAGAGAAAGTACAGTTGTGTACACTTACCATAAATGTAGACGTTCGAGTGTAATCACTGTTGCAGTCATCACATTTGGGTAATCTGCTGGCAAGTTGCCCTCAGTCGGCCTGAATTCCAAAGTCTTGGGTCCTGTGTCGGTTGCTGTCTCATCTTCCATGACATCAGGTCGTCAGGGGTATAAAACAAGCAGCCAACGCCATTTTCTTTAGTTTTTCTTGCCCCAGATGTCAGGTGCCCCCAAAAAGGAAGAGAAGGAATGATAAACTCCAGAATGAAAGGGGGATGGTGGGTGGGTAACCTGGACTGCAACAGTGAATACACTCGAACATTGACATTTATGGTAAGTGTACACAACTGTACTATGTTCTACGTGTTTCACTGTTGCAGTCATCACATTTGGGTAGAATCCCAAAGCTATGGATGAGAGGCTGGAGCTAAACAGCATTAGGTGCAGCTATAAGGCCCTGCAGAACTGCAGTGGCAAAGCCTGCCCTGGACTTAGAGTAGAGAGGCAAATGATAATGCTTTGTAAAGGTGTGAACAGGACTCCAAGTAGCAGCCTCTAGAATGTCTTTGGTTGGTACTCCTCTGAGAAAGGCTGCTGATGTAGCTGCAGCTCTGGTGGAATGAGACCTAATGCCCATGGACACAGGTTTGCCATGGTGTAAGTAGCAGAAATGAATGCAGTGGCTTATCCACTTTGTAATAGTCTGCTTTTAATTAGCCTTTCCTTCTGATCCTGCTGCATATGTCACTAGTAATTGCTCAGTTTTTCTTAGAGCTTTAGTCTTGCTCAAGTAGAATCTTAGCTGTCTGTGCACATCCAAGGAATGCAGAATTCTCTCCCCCTTGTTCTGTGGATTTGGATAAAATCTTGGCAGATGAATAATTTGGTTAAGAGACACACTGGAAACCACCTTAGGCATAAATGAAGGACTGGTCCTCAGAGACACCCTGTCTGGGTAAAATATGATAAAAGGTTCCACAGCCATGAGGGCCTGTAGCTCTGAGACTCTTCTTGCTGAAGTAATTGCTAGGAGCAGAGCTGTTTTCCATGATAAGAACTTTACATCCGCAGTAGCAGCTGGTTCAAATGGAGGCAGGGTGAGCTTTTCCAACACATAATTGGGGTACCATGCAGGTATTGGTGATCTTCTGGGAGGCCTTAAATTTTTGGCTCCTCTAAGATACTGCTTTAGTAAAGGATGAGAAAAGATTGGTGGCTCTGTATTGTAATGAGCCGAAATGGCAGAGGCATGGATTTTAATTGATGAGAAAGATAGGTCTTTGTCAAGCATCTCAGTCAAGTATTGTAATATCTGAGGAATATTTGGTTCTGCTGTATCAGTTTCTTGTGCTTGATTCCAAGCACAGAATCTCTTCCATTTATCAGCATAAGATTTTCTAGTACTAGGCCTTCTGGCTTCCAAAATGACATCCATCACAGCTTTGCTGAGAGGTGTTGTTTGCATAACTACATGATCAGCCATGCTGCCAGGTTCAGTGTTTGGAGTTGATTGTGCAGGATCTGATTGTTTTGCTGGGACAGTAGTTGAGGTCTTTGAGGTAAGATCCAAGCTGGGTATTGAGACAAGTTCCTTAGGACTGGGTACCAGTATTGGCGGGGCCAGTCTGGGGCAATTAGTATCATCTTTGGTTTCTCTTGTCTGACTTTTAGTAGGACCCTGGGAAGAAGAGACAGAGGAGGAAAGGCGTAAACTGATAGGTTTTTCCAGCTGAAGGATAGGGCGTCCACTTTCCATGCTTGTCTGTGAAAAGTACTTGTGCAGAATTTTTTCAATTGATAATTTTGTGGGGAGGCAAATAGATCTATGTCTGGGCTCCCCCATTTCTTTGTTATCATGCTGAAGACTTGTAGATTTAATTTCCACTCGTGAGGGTCCATAAGGTTTCTGCTTAAATCGTCTGCCAGAGTATTTTGTTTTCCTGGCATTAATTGAGTTTGAAGATGTATTTCGTAAGTCAAAGCTGTGCCCCACAGTGCCATGGCTAATCTGGAAAGGGGGTATGAGTGCGTGTCCCCCTGCTTGTTTATATACCACATAACCGTGGTGGCGTCCGTCTTTATCAGTAGTTGTCCTGGATGAAGTAAGTCCTTGATGGCTGTCAGGGCATTTTGAACAGCTAGCATCTCTTTTTGGTTGATATGCAGATGCATTTGTTTTGGGTTCCATATTCCCTGAATGCATCTTCCCACCAGGTATACCCATGTATAATCTGATGCGTCTGTTGTTAAGGTTTGGCTGGCAGGGGGTAGAGTGAAGGCCCGTCCCATGTTTTGGTGACATGCCTTTGCCCACCATAGAAACTCCTTTTGTAGGTAAGGAATGAGAGGAATCATTGTTTCCAGACTGTGACAATGTTGACTCCATAAACTTTTTAGGTACCATTGAAGTTTCCTCATATGTAGTCTTGCATATGGAATCAGTAGGATGCAGGATGCCATGAAGCCCAAAACCTGCAGAGTTTGTCTTGCACATAACTGGGTTTTTGCTGCCATAAGTTTGAAGTAAGTAGTCAGTTGCCTTTGTTTGTCTGGCGTGAGGTAAGCCATCTGGGCAGTTGTATTCAAGCTTGCGCCCAGGAATGTTATCTTTTGAGAGGGTACCAGTTGTGATTTCTTTTCGTTTATTGTGTACCCTAGGCATGTTAGAAGCCTTTTCACAAACGCCAGGTGTTAAAGAAGAATGTCCTTGTTCTCTGCTTGAATGAGACAGTCGTCCAAGTAAGGATATATTTGTATACTTCTTTGTCTGCAAAAAGCAATTACTGGTGCCAGGCACTTTGTAAAGACCCTGGGCACAGTAGATAAGCCAAAGGGCAGTGCAGAGAATTGGTAATGCATTAAGCCAGCCTTGAAACGGAGGTATCTTCTGCATGATTCCCTTATTGGGACATGCAGGTATGCCTCTTTTAGGTCTAATGTCACCAGCCAAACATTCTTGCCCAGCATGGGCATCAGCTGCTGCAAAGTCAGCATTTTGAATTTTGGAATGTCCAGGTATGTGTTCAAAATTGATAAATCCAGTTTTGGCCACCAGGCCTTGTCCTTTCTGGGTACCAAGAACAGTCTTGAGTAAAAACCTTGTCCTTTTTCCTGTTCTGGTACTGGCTGAATGGCCCCCATATCCATGAGGGATGTAACCTGTTTCTGTGCCGCTGCCCATTGATTTTTTGGCAGATCCGGCCAACCATTTGCCATTGGCAGAGTATGGAAATGGAATCTGTATCCCTGTGATACTATGTTTAGCACCCACTTGTCCTGGGTTATTAACTGCCAATTTTGAGCAAAAAGTGCTAATTTTCCCCCTAAGGATGCTGCCAAAAGGTAAGTGCTTGGTGAAAGCAGAGGGAAGTAATTGGGACTGTTTTCTGTAGGGTTGCGCTTTATCTCCTCCAGATTTGGAGGTAGAAGCATCCCATTGCTTTGACCTGTAAGAATCTTGTGCCTGGTATCTGGAACCCTTAAGGTGTCTGGATTTGCCCCTTTGAGCTCTGTCGGACAAAGGAAAGGACTCATTTTTTTGTAGGCCAGTGTCTACTGAATCTTGGTGGCTGCACTTGTAAGAAGTCTTTTACAGTTTGCATAGACTTAGCTTTGTCTTCCATTTTCTTTAAAACCTCGTCTGCCTTAATACCAAACAGAGTATCATGCTGTAAAGGTGCATCCAGTAATTTAGCTTTAACATGATCAGGCAAATTTTGCTCTTTTAGCCAGGCATGCCTCCTAATCACAGATCCAGTAACTGTGGCCCTGCAGGAGGCCTCTAAGGAATTAAAACGACATTGCAAAGTATGCTTTCCAACTTGTTCAGCTGCATGCAATAATTCCTGCAATTCTTTATTTTCTGCACATCCAGAAATCAACATAATTTTCTGTTTCAGCAATACCATAACATGCTGTTGATACTTGAGCATATGAAACTGGCAGTTTAAGGCCCTAAATGTCAAGGTTGCAGATGTATAAACCTTCTTTCCCCATCTATCCAGTGCCCTTGAATCTCTGTCAGAGGGGGTAGGATTTTTTGCTGTTGAGGCCTCAAGTCCCTTTGAACCCTGTGAAATAGTTTCAGGATCAGCAGCAGGGTTTCTAAATAAAAATTTGTGTGAGTCAAGGACCCTGTAATATCTGTCAGGCCTGCTGGGAGCCGAAGGTAAGGAGTCAGGGGTCAAGCTTGACTCTGAAAACACATTATCCACAATGTCTAAAACAGGGGGTATGGCTAAAGGCCTGTGCTGAGCCTCTTTTTTGATTCTGAGAAATCTTGACTCTCCCAGTGAAAATGCTCCCTCAAAAAATGAAAGGTTTCTCCAAATGAATAATCCACAGGAGGTGATGCAGATGGGATAGACTCCTCTGCATCAGAATCCTCAGAGGAGGAATCAGAAGAAATAGAAACCTGATCTGAAGATTCATAATCAGTGTCTTGCCTAGGCCTCTTATCAGGAAGGGGTTGGAACCCATGATCAAGGTAATTAGGTCTTGAGCCATTTTGATCATCTGTTTTTTAGGCATAATGGCCTGTGCACATGGCTCATGCATCAGTTTTTTAGCTTTAGAAGTTGCCTTTGTCTTTGGTTTTGCAGCTATCGTCTATTTGATATAAAAATGTTGGGCCTGAATACACCCTCAGAAGCCGGTGCCTGCTCAGTGGCTCCGGACCCATCTGAGGGAGATACATCCCTGGGTCCAATACTTTGAGTATCTTGCGGTGTGCCGGACTCCACATGGGTCTCGGTAGGGGCCTGCGACTCAAAAGTAGTGGGTATCAGGGGCTGCGAAAGCACCTCACTGAGTACCGGCGAACTGGCGACTGGCTTAGGAGAAGCTTCGTCATCGGTTTTGGACCTCGACTGTCTGTCTCTCTCCTTTTCTTTGCGTTTTTTGTGTACTCCGGTAGTCGGATTGCTATCCGACGACATTTCTGGGTAGTTAAATCTGTTTCCAAAATATTTTGAGGCAAAAATATAGAGACGCTTAATAGTGCGTCGGTTAAATCTAGCACAAAACCGACAGCCAGGCACGCTGTGATCAGGGCTAAGGCAAGGAATACAGTATAGATGGAAATCCTTATGAGGTATTTGCTTCCCACAAGTAATACAATTATTAACATTTTCTGACATCGGTTTGGAGCAAGAAAAAAGTTTCCCCAACCGGGTACTTAGCTTTAGTGAATATTTAGGTTCTGAAACTCGAACTCGTATATTTCAGGAGTCGGCTGACCGGCACTTGCGAAATGCTTCTGCTTCGGGCACCGCGCGGCACGAAAGACTAAAGAAAATGGCGTCGGCTGCTTGTTTTATACCCCTGACAACCTGACATCATGGAAGAGGAGACAGCAACTGACGCAGGACCCAAGACTTTGGAATTCAGGCCGACTGAGGGCAACTTGCCAGCAGATTAACAAATGTGATGACTGCAAAAGTGAAACATGAAGAACATCTGATAGCGCATGTAGCCTGCTTTGATGCGTAGGTATCTTCTGCAAGACTCCCTGATAGGGATGTGCAGAGGTATGCTTCTTTTAAGTCTAGTGTAGCCAGCCATGCATCTTTGCCTAGCATAGGAAGCAGCTGGTGAAGAGTCAGTACCTTGAATTTTGGAATCACCAGAAAGGTATTTAGAGTAGAAAGGTCCAGGATAGGACGCCATGTATTGCCTTTTCTGGGCACCAGAAAAAGTCTCGAATAGAAGCCTTGCCCCTTTTCCTCTTGGCCCCCATGCTTCAGAGAGAGTACTTGATTTTGAGCCTCTGCCCACTGATTTGGGGGTAGATTTGGCCACCTGCCTGGTGTTGGTAAGGAGTGGAAGTGAAATCTGTATCCTTGGGACACTATATTTAAAACCCATTTATCCTGGGTAATGAGTTCCCAGTTTTTGGCCTGCAGACCAATCTTTCCGCCTACAGGAGCATTCAGTTGGGAAGTGCTTGGAAATTTTAAAAACAAGTCATTGAGACAGTTTTCCATAGGGGGGAGTCCTCCTACTCCCTGATTTGGGTGTGGAAACCCCCACTGTTTAGTCTTATGGCTTGAGAAGACCTGTAAGGGACTGGAAAGGACCAATTCTTAGAGGGCCAGTGCCTACTAAATCTAGGAGGCTGAACTTGTAAGAAATCTTTAACAGTTTGCATAGATTTAGCTTTATATTCCATCTTTTTAAAAACTTCCTCAGCCTTGTTGCCAAACAGGTGGTCCTGATTTAAGGGAGCATCCAACAATTTAGCTTTAACATGATCTGGCAAAGATTGCTCCTTAAGCCAATCATGCCTTCTGAGCACAGACCCAGTAACAGCAGCCCTGCAAGAGGCCTCTAATGAATCAAATCCACATTGCAAATTATGTTTTCCAACCTGTTCAGCAGAATGCATTAAAACCCTGTAATTCTTTATTTTCCACACAGTCAGGAATTCAAATCATTTTATGTTTAAGCAATCCAATAACATGTTGCTGATACTTCAACATATGAATCTGGCAGTTTAAAGCCCTAATGGCCAAGGTTGCAGAAATGTAAACCTTCTTACCCCATCTATCCAGCGCCCTGGAGTCTCTATCAGAAGGGGTAAGATTTTTAGCAGTAAAAGCCTTAATGCCATTGGGCCCCTGTGAAATAGTCTCTGGATCCGCAATAGGATTTTTAAAAAGGAACTCGTGTGAATCAGGAACCCTGTAATATCTGTCAGGTTTTCTGGGAGCAGGAGGCAAAGAATCAGGGGCCAAACTAGATTCTGAAAAGGCATAATTAACAATGTCTAGTACAGGAGGAATAGCTAAAGGCCCATGCTGAGGCAGGAGTAAGAAATCCCTAAGCCTCTCTTTTGAATCAGAAAAATCCTGGTTAGAGTATGTAAGGTTTCATCAAAAGAGAAATCCTCTGGAAGGGAAGCAGAGGGAATAGAGTCCTCTGCATCAGAATCCTCATAAGTAGATAAGGGCAAATCCAGATCATCAGAAGACTCAGAAAAAAACAGAATCCTGGTCAGAAGAGTCATAAACAACTTCAGTCGTAGACCTCTTAGAAGTGGGGGTTGGCTTCCCCTGATTAGAGTTATAAGATCTTCAGCCATTCTTATCATTTGTTTTTTAGGCATAGAGGCCTGAGCATGCGGCCTAGGCGTGGGTGTTTTAGGCATGGTTCGGGATTTAGGCTTCAATGAAGAAGGAGGCATCAGTTTAATATGCAGGTCCGTAGGCCTGAATACACCCTCAGAAGCCGGTGCCTGCACAGCGACTCAGGACCCATCCAAGGTAGAGACTAGCGGGTTCCACAGTTGAAGCATCTCACGGCACACCGGACTCCGAATGGGTCTCAGTAGAGGCTTGCGAATCAGACGTAGTGGGTATCAGGGGCTGCAAAAGCACCTCACTGAGTACCGGCGAACTGGCGACTGGCTTAGGAGAAGCATCGTCGGCAGTTTTGGACCTTTGCGGCCTGTCTCTGTCTTTATCTTTGCGTTTTTTTTCCGGAATTCCGGTAGTCAGATGGCTAACCGACATTTCTGGATAATTAAACTGAGAACCGAAATATTTAGAGGCGAAAATATACCAATGACGGATAGTGCGCTGTTTAAATAAAGCGCAAAACTGACAGCAAGGTACGTCATGGTCTGGGCCTAGGCAAGGAATACAGTACGAAGTAAAATCTTTATGAGGTATTTGCTTTCCACAAGTAATGCAATTATTAACTTTTACTGACATCGGTAAGGAGCAAGAAAAAGGTTCCCCAATGGAGTACTTAGCTTTAGTTGAAGACTTTGGTTCTGAAACTCGAAAATGAAAATTTCAGGAGTCGGCCGACCGGCACTTGCGAATTGCTTCTGCTTCGGGCACCGCACGGCAAGAAAGACTGATGTAATGGCGTCGGCTGCTTGTTTTATACCCCCGATGACCTGATGTCATGGAAGAAGGGACAGCAACCGTTGCAGGACCCAAGACTTTGTTAATCAGGCCGACTGAGGGCTACTGCAAGCAGATAACCCAAATGTAATGACTGCAATAGTGAAACACGAAGAACATCAAGATGCACAGGACAGGAAGAAATGGAAACAGATGAACTGCTGTAGCGATCCCTAATGGGAGCACCTGAAAGAAAAAGAAATAAAACCTCATCTGTCTGCACAAAACCAAGGTGTGTAGGATCCTCTCGCTGACAGACTAATGAAAAGTAAAAAAAGGAAGGGAACTGTACTGCCTGACTCAAAGACAACTCATTAACCACCTTAGGCATAAAACGATTAGTATGAAGGAACACCCCATCCCTGTGCGAAAAAAAAACAAAAGGAAGGATGGCTATAAGGGCCTGAAGCTCAGATACCCTCCAAGCAGAAGAAAAAGCAAACAGTAAGATAGTCTTCCAGGTACAATGCTGCACAGATGCTGAACTTGCAGGCTCAAAAGGAGCCTGGGTTAAGTTTTCTAAAACAAAATTAAGGTCCCAAGGAGGAGAAATAAGATTCCTTGGGGACCTAAGATGCAGGACACCTTTAAGAAACTGTTTGGCCTCAGTTCATGCTTTGTCTCCACTGAATGGTGCACTGCTACAGTATTCCACTCCACAAAGGGGGGTGCAACTGCTGACCCTGGGAACTACCACCCTATCAGCTTGACGAGCTTGATCTGTAAGGCTATGGAACATATTAGTACAGCTCTTATAAATAAGGATATAGGGGACCTTCAAACCCTAGACCCCAATCAGTTTGGGGTTGTGAAAGGCAGATCGTGTCTGCTAAATCTGATAGATGACTTTGAAGCAGTCATCAGAGCAGTGGATGAAGGTAAGGCTGCCCACACACCCTACCTTGATCTAGCCAGAGCCTTTGATACCATCCCACACTCTGGAATCATTGATAGCCTCACTAATCTGAGCATCAACCCTTATGTCACTAGACGTCTAGTTGTCTCATTTGACAACCACGTGGCCAAAGTGGTTAGAAAAACATTTTATATAGCCCACCTCATCATGAAGGGATTCACATCTAGATCAGGGGAGGTCATCGTTCCTCTTTACTCATCCCTCATCAGGCCCATAATTGAGTACAATGCCCCTTTTGGGATGTACCTTACCAGACACCTGCAGCAACTGGAAAGACCCCAAAAGTACCTCACCAAGAGGATCAAAGGGCTCAAACAGATGCCATATGCTGCCCGGTTAAAGAAACTCCAGCTCTACTCAGTGGCATACCGCCTGCTCAGAGGCGATCTGTGCCTGACGATAAAGCCATGTCCAACCCGAATTAATGGACATGCTGCACCTCAGAAAATCCAAATTCCATCGAGCTACGCGCACGAGACTTGAACCTCAGCACTGAAATAAATAGGACATGCTGGAGGGACAGATTCATAACCCAGAGGCTCCCTTCACTCTGGAATAAAATCCCAGTCCAGGTTAGGCAGAGTCCCTCATTGACTCTCTTCAAGAGGAATCTTGATGAGTGGATGGGAGATCGTAGGTTTACCCCAGGTATCACTTCTGTGTCACTGTTAGACAGAAGCACAGTATACTAACCTCGAAAAAGGGCATAGCAAAATTAATTTAAAATGGGTGGCGAAAGCCAAACACACTCTGGCTAGGCTTATAAATGCCCTAGGGCAGATAGCCTAGTAAGAACCTATGAGTTGCAAACTGGCTCAATGACAGAACCCACACAGTGAAAGTAGCTGACTCCAAATCTGACTACCATGCAATTACAAGTGGTGTCCTACAGGGATCGGTTCTGGGGCATCTCCTGTTTGATATCTACTTCTCTGAAGTTCAAGCCAATACCAAGGGACTCTGGTTAACCAAATATGCAGATGACTGCAAACTGGAAGCTATTATTAATTCTCAAGCTGATGTGGACATCCTGCAAAAAGGCCTTATGGAGACCAATGACTGGTGCCAAAACCATGGTCTTAGGTTAAACACCAAAAAATGCATACTCATTCCCTTCGGGAAAAATACGGTGCCCACAAAATACCATACTGAAGGGAACCCACTTGACTTTGAAGGAGTTATAAGGGATCTAGGGACACAGGTAGATAGCAACCTCTCCTTCGACAACCCCATTGCCACTGTAGTTAGAAGTCCTTCTACATGGCACATCTCATCACAAAAGGTTTCTCATCCAGGAAAAAAATAAGTCATTATCTCTCTTTACTTGTCCCTTTTCAGACCCATGATAGAGGACAATGCCCCATTTGGCATGTACCTCACTAGACACCTCCAACAGCTGGAGAGGCCACAGAAATTCCTCACCAAGAGGATCTTAGGACTCAAACACGTGCCTTATGCAGCTAGACTTAAAAAACTTAAATTATACTCAGTCTCATATCACTTACTTAGAGGCCATCTCTACTTGACATACAGAGCCATGTCCAACCCAGTTTTGCTTGACATGCTTCATCTGAAAAAAATCCCAATCCCTCCGTGCTACTCGCTCCAAAGACAACCTTATCACCACATTAAAACAGAACCTGTTGGAGGGACAGGTTTCTAACCCAGAGACTCCCAATTCTCTTGAATAAACTCCCCATTCATGTCGAGCAGCGCACCTCACTGGACCTGTTCAAGAGAAATCTTGTCAAGTGGATGGGAAATAGGAAATTCATCCCAGGGATCACTTCAATCGCACTGTTAGATAGGGGCACAGCGAACTAATGTCTGGTAAGCCAGATGACTGGGAACACTACTGGGCTAGGCTTGCAATGGCTCCAGGGCCTTTAGCCTAGTACTTGTCTATGAACCTATAAATTGAGAAGCCAAAGGAGGATTCAAGGGCAGACAGGCAGAAATCGCTAACAAATGGGCCTTTACAGAAGAATAGGCCAAGCCAGACTGGAGCAACTCACACCAATAGGAGAAATACCAAATACCAAAGGTATCTTCACTGAAAAATGGTCTTGGTTATGAGTATGACATCATACAGAAAATCTCTTCCATTTGGGCATACAAGAATTTCTGGTTGCAAGTTTTCTTGCCTCCTGAAAATCCTGAACACATCCCCAGAAAAGAGGTGCTTAAAGGGAATCAAAACCCTTTCACCCATAGTGTCAATTGAAGAGTGGACAAGTGAGGATGGATGAGTGACCCTTATCTTGTGTGACGTTACTTGTGGTGATTGCTCCTGGCCAGATGCATTAAGAGGAGGAGCTAGTGCTGCCTTGGCCAAAAGGCAGTCACTAGCAAGATTTTTGGAGAGTCCAGCTGAATCTGCTGCAGGACTATTGGACATAGGAGAAGGGGAGGGAAGGCATAGATAAACCATATCCTTCCAAAGAAAAGAAAGAGCATCTGTCTTCCACTCCAGATGACATGGCACTCTAGAATGGAAACTAGGGAGTTGCCTGTTTACAGAGGGGGAGAAAAGATCTACCCAAGGAATACCCCACCAATGGACTATGTCTAGAAACACATCTCTGTGAAGCATCCATTTGTGAGCCTGTGTTTTAAAGCTGCTCAAATCACCTACCACTAGACTGTGCTCTGAAGGAATATATACTGCCTGAAGAGTGAACTGATAACTGAGACCCAGATTCCAGGCAAGAAGAGCCATTCAGCAGAGAAGGTAAGACATTGTGCCCTCCTACTTACTGACATACCCCATCACTGTGGTGGTGTCCATGTAAACCTTCAGATGGCCTGGAGAGAACATGGGGTGAAAAGCCTGAAGGGCCAGAATCAGGGCTCTCATCTCTTTGGTGTTGATATGGTCTGACTTTTGAAGGGGAAGCCAAAGACCTTGAGCTCTCAGGTGAACACAGGAAGCCCCCCACCCCATGTCTAAAGCATTGGTGGGCAGTTCTTGAGGAGGAACCACAGGCTAAAAAGGCAGACCGAGGTTGAGGGCAAGTTGCTGAATTCACTACTCGAATTCCCACTTCAGACAAGGATGGAGAGACACTCTGAAATCCAGAGGGCGCCAATGCTGAAGCCAAAATGACGATGTACAACTGAAGCTTCTGCATATGTAATCTAGCAAGAGGGAACACTGCAACAGAAGACACCATGAATACCAGGGCTTGAAGAAACACTCTGGCTGGAATAGCAGGCAGAGGAAGAAGAGACTGAAAGAAAGCTGTCAAGGACAGAACTTTTAGAGGTGAAGAGAGACCGACATTGGCACTGTCTAAATCCTGCAACCCAGACAACACATTATCTTGAGAGGGAGTCAGAACAGATTTTTGGAAGTTGACAGAGATATGGTGAACTCCAGATCCTGTAAAAGACAACTGGGAGAAGGTGTCTGAAGCAACAAGTCATCTAGAAAAGGAAAAATCTGAACGCCTTGGAACCTGCAAAAGGCAATCATAGGAGCTAGGCATTTTGTGAAAACACTTTGGGCAATACAAAGGCCAAAGGGCAAAGCACAGAACTGAAAATGAGAGGAAGAAACAGGGAAATGTAAAAACTTCCTGAAAAGAGAGTAAATAGGAATATGAAGGCAAGCATCCTTCACATCAATGGACACCAGAAAAACCTGGGGTATTAAAAGAGGAAACAGGGTTTGAAGAGTAAGCATCCGAAAAGAAGGAACCTTGAGAAAGGCATTGAAGCAAGGACAGATTCAGAATACATCTCCAAGTGCCCTCCTTTTCAGGGAACCAAGAACATTCTGGAGTAAAATCCCTGTCCTACTTGGGAAGGCGGGACAGGCTGAACAGTTCCCTGCTCCAACAGGGAACCCAGGAACTCTGAGAAAAGAGGACGTTTTTCCAGAGGAGGTTGGGGAATCCCTGATAAGGGAGGGAAAGACTTCCACACTATGAAATTACCCTGATGGATATCAGAACCCAAGAGTCAGAGATGATGAGATGCCAGTTTGGAAGACAAGAGAAAGAGTCCGGAGGGACGAGAGAACCTGGTCGAGGGGTGGGAGACAAGATGTCAAAAAGAAGCAGGTTGTCAGATAAAGGAGGCTCCTGTACCACAGAAGCCTAAAGACTTACCTCGCCTACCACTCCTCCTGCCTTTAGTGGCCTACAGAGACTGCCTGTGATCAAAAGCCGATCTAGTAGGATAATTCCTCTGGAACTTGGGGACAGCAGAGACAAAAACATGTTTAAGGTCCTGAAAAACTTTACCTTTTTCTTGAAGAGACAAACATCAGTATCAGCAATCCCCAAAAGATTTTTATTATCCAAAGAAGCATCCAGCAACTTGGCCTTAATGTCCTCAGCTAAAGACTGTACACAAAGCCAAGGACCTCATGACAGAACCAAAGGGAGCAGCTTTGGAAGAGGCATCAGTAGCATTACAGCTGCACCTGACAGAGTGGCGAGCCACTTAAGAGTTAGAACCAAAAGCAGATAAAGCAGAAGACTTACCTTCAGAATCAGGGAGATCAGAAATAACCTGGTAGGCTTGGGCAAGCAAGGCAGGTCACATGAGTTTGGCAATTGATGACCCAAAAGGCCAAAGTAGAAGCAGTGTAAACCTTCTTACCAATCCTCTCCATTGCCCTACTAGCCTTATCTGAAGGCAGAAGCTTGGAAGAGGGCAAAAGCTTAGACTGACATCACAGCAGGGTCAGCAGAAGGTCACAATTAAAAACTGACAATCCTCAGGAACCTTACAGAACCTGTCAGGTTTCTTTGGAGCAGGAGGCTGAGATTCACAAGATTTAGGATCAGCTATAAAAGGTATCTAACAAAGCAGCCAACACAGAAGGCTCTGCAGAAGGTTAAGGAGTGTACACCTGAAGCAACTCATAATACCACTTCTGGATATCAGATACCTGAGGAAAGTCCCACTTCAAGTACTCCATCACTCTAGATACTGTTCCCCCAAAAAGACTATTCCTCAAAAGGAGACTCAGGACCAGTGGACTCCTCTTCATTAGAATCACAAGCCAAAGGCAAAGCCATCAGACTATGAATCCTCATCTGAGGAAACAGGACCTCTAGGCTGTTTGAAAGGAGTTGAAGTTCAAGAGGAAGTAGGCATGGAAACCCCTTGAGGAGGCTTCAAGCCCCCAGTAAATTCCTGCCATTCTCTCAGAGGATCCATTAGGGCACACAAAAGAAAGCTTAGTCTTCTGCTTTAAGACGTCCGTCCTAACAAACACTGGAGGTTTCAAACCCTGATGGGATTCATTAAGAGTACCAAGAACCTCTTCCCAGACCAGAATCTCTGGAATCCCTCTAGGGCCCTCAGAGATAATCAAGTACAGTTCCCCCTTGACATCAGAAGCAATGTCTACAAACCCTCAGAGGATGTGCGAAAGGAAGGATCCATGCCGGCCTCCGATAAGGTCATGGTACAGGAATCTGATATAGACACCAGATAGCCTACAGAGCCATCATCCACTTCTACAGAAATGTCTGGTGGAGACTGGACAGCCAAAGAATCCGGCCAAGATTTCTTGGTCGTCTTCTTACCTGAATATGCCTTGGGGTTGATAGATTTCGCCATGCTATCCTGGGCCAACAGTTTAAGCCTCCGGTTCTCTAAACAGGTGGCTATGGAAGATAAAAAGAAGTTATGTACTCACCATAACGTTCAATGTATGTAGCCCATCTCGTCTTACATTCTTACCCGTGGGTTCGGAGCCGAACCTCGGCTCCGACTTGGCCATACTCTACTCTAGCTCGAAGTCTTCAACTGGCTAAGAGGTATCCATCATGCAACAGGTCTATTCCCCCAGATCTTGTTTGCTGCAAGCTCACACACATGCACACTGAGAAGAACACCCCCCCCCAAAAAAAAGGACAACTGACACCTAGAGACAATACCTCCAGGTCCTCCAGGAGCGGGAAGGAGGGAGGGTTAGTACGAATGTAAGGCGGGATGGACTACATACATTGAACGTTATGGTGAGTACATAACTTCTTAATGTTATGTAGTCCAATCTCGCCTTCATTCTTACCCGTGGGACAGCGTCCCTAGCACCTTGATCTTGGGTGGCTCAGTGAAAAATACTACTGAGCACAGTGGAACCAAAGGAAGATCTGCTTCTAGAGACCAGATCTAATCTGTAGTGACTAATAAAGGTATGAGGAGAAGCCCATGTTGCAGCAGCACAAATATCGTCCATAGACATCCTAGCCTGAAATGCAGTTGAGGTAGCCACAGATCGTGTAGAATAAGCCTTCACTTTAAAGGGCAATTCTTTGCCATTGGAAGCATAAATAAATGAGATGCAATCGGAGATCCAGAGAGACAAGGTTACCTTAGAAACCAGAACCCCAAGTCAAGTGTCTGAAAACGAGACAAAAATCTGATCTGCTTTCCTGAAATCTTTCGTCCTATGTAAATAGAAACGCAATTGTCTGTGAACATCCAGCTGATGAAACTTAAATTCTGCCTTGTTGGAGAAGTCAGGAAAAAATACAGGCAACTCAATGGATTGGTTGATATTGACAACAGAGGCAACCTTTGGAACAAAGAAGGGTTGGTTCTTAAGGAGACCCTATCTTTGTGAAACACCAAATAAGGTGGCCTAATCAATAATGCTTGGAGTTCACAGACCCACCTAGCTGAAGTTATGGCTACCAAGAATACTGTCTTCCATGACAAGAATTTAATGTCACACGTAGCTGCGGGCTCAAAGGGATCCGAGGTGAGCTTCTGTAGTACAAAATTGGGGTCCCATGGCATCACTGGATCAAAGACTGGAGGTCGGAGTAAAACTGTCCCTCTCATAAAAGCCCTACAAAGCCTATGAGCCATAAGGTTAGGCTCATTAGCAAAGTGAAAGGTACAAATTGCTGCCAATTGTACTTTAATGGTTGCCGCAGCTGAACCCTGACTAAACAGTTGAGAAAGCAATTCCAATATTGCCGAAATAGGCGCTGTATAAGGATCAATATGTCTTGCACGGGCCCAAATAGAAAATCTCTTCCACTTACTGGAATAAATCTTCCTGGTAGAAGGCTTGTGGGAAGATGATAGAATATGAACCACTTCTGGGGAAAAATCATGACGCCTGATTAAGGACGGAACTAGAGCAGCCAAGCTGTCAAACTGAGGGTCTGGATGGAGGGATGGAACTGTCCTGATATACGAGTCAGCAGATCTGGAACTGGGTCCAGAATCCAGGGCTTGTCCATTAGATAGGGTTGAAGGAAGGGAAACCAAATCTGAAGAGGCCAGTGTGGGGCAATGAGGATCATTTTGCTCCCCAAAGACTGTGCTTTCTGAATGACCTTTGATATCAGAGGTAACGGAAAGGCATAGAGAAGACTGGAGGGCCAATCGTGAGCCAGAGTGTCCCTGGGTGTCTCCCCCTCCAGGGGGATAAGGGTGAAGTAGCTGCTGCATTTGGCATTGAGGGGGCTGGCAAATAGATTGCAGAAAAGCTGACCCCATCTGTGGAATATCTCTTCCACAACATAATTGTTCAGGGACCACTCGTGAGGCATTATAATAGCTCTGCTCAGCCTGTCGGCAATCATGTTGGACTTCCCCGGTATATGCATTGCAACTAGAAAGCGTTGGGAAGACACCGCCCACTGCCAAACTCGAAGTGCTTCTCTGCAAAGGGGGTATGACTTGGTTATCCCTGTTTGTTCAGGTACCACACCACCGACATGTTGTCTGAGTGGATTGCAATTGTCCCTAGAGGGAGAGAGCTCTGAAGTGCTTGCAACGCTAATAGCAGTGCTCTCATCTCCAAGACATTGATATGCAAATGGGTCTCGTGATCCTGCCACGTGCCTTGGACAGTCCTGCCAAGATAATGCCCCCCCACCCAATCTGGGAGGTATCCGTGGTCACTGTGGCAACTGGAGAAGATGGGACAAAGGGCTTGCCCACGTTGAGATTGCTGGCCTGAAGTCACCAGAGTAGATCCTGCTTGCACGTGTCCATAATCAGAATAAAATGGGAGAGTGGGAGATGCTGCAATGACCATTGGGCGAAAAGCAGCCACTGAAGAACCCTCATGTGTAGTCTGGCAAGGGGAACTAGCATGATCGTGGCAGCCATGGTCCTTAATAACTTGAGGACCACTTTTGCCCTGACCTTCCTCAATGGTAGTAAGGCGTAGACCTGCTGTTGTAGAGCCTGAATTCTCTCTTCTGGTAAGAAAGCCCTCATGAGCACTGTATCTAGTATGGTGCCGATAAAAATGACATGCTGCAAGGGCAACAAGGCAGATTTTTTCCAATTTAGAGTAATTCCTAACCACTGGAACAGTGTAATGGTGGCATCCATGGTCTGTAACAGTAGATGCCTGGTGGTGGCAGAAAGAAGCCAGTCATCCAGGTATGAAAACACTTGGAATCCCTGACGTCTCAAGTGAGCCGTCACCACTGCCATGCATTTGGTAAACACCCTGGGGGCTGTGGTGAGAGCAAAGGGCAGAGCGCGAAACTGAAAATGACTGGCTCCCAGCCGGAAGCGTAAATTACTTCTCGATGCCCTGTCCATCTTGATATGGTAGTAAGTATCTTTGAGGTCGATGGAGCACATCCACACATCTTTCCCTAACAGAGGGAGTATTGACTGTAAGGTAATCATGCGGAACTTGGACTTTTATACATGAAGGTTCAATCAGCTGAGATCCAAGATGGATCTCAGGTCCCCTGTTCTTTTCGGCACCAAAATGAATCTGGAGTAAGTCCCTAATCCTACTTGGTCTGTGGGGACAGGCTGGATGGCTCCCTTTGAAAGCAACTTTTTTATTTCTAAAGTTGTGGAATCCCTGTGACTGAGTGGAACATCTGGGATTCTCTTGGATGGCGGGGGTGGAGAAGAGAAGGGGATATGATAACCTCTGGAAATTATCTTTAATAAACACTCGTCTTGGGTGACTTCTTGCCAGGCTTCTGGGTATAAAGAAATGCGACCTCCGACCGGCTCCAAAGACGCACAGTCGGGTCTCCCTTCAGGAGCGCTGGTAGAGAAAACCACAAAAGGAATTCCAGTCCCCCTAGTTACGCAGGCCTCCTCTGCCTCTAGGTCGGCGTCTACCTGAACTTCCACCCCCTCCCCTGCCTCCCGAGGGGGAATCACTTTGTGCGCCCCGAAAAAAACCTCTGCGACTTCCTGAACCACATTTTCCCACCCTTCTGGCCCTTGGGGTAAGGTCTAGAAGACATGGAAAAATGGAGTCCCACGGCAGACAGGGTTTGTCCTTCCTACTCGCACCCAGTGAGAGTGTCCTTCACCTTGGTTCCGAACAACAATGAACCATCAAATGGGGCACTGGTGAACATAGACTTGAAGGCCTCCGTGAAATTGCACAGGCACATCCAGGAGTGCCTCCTAAGAGAGACTCCAGAACCCGCAGCCCTACTTGCTCCGTCGGCTGCATATAAGATCAGCCTCATGGAGGAGCTGGTAAGGGAATTTAGTGTAGACATCTGTGCAATGACCTTCTGTGCCACGGCATCAGAAATGCCACCCTGTAGAGAATCTCCTAGCTCTGGAGCCTCGTAAAATGCGTCAAGTAGTTCAGTGACCGCAGTGTAAAGGCCGCTGAGGTAAACACACGCTTCCCGTACCTGTCCATAGCCCGGGACTCCTTGTTAGGTGGATGGATGGTAGACGAAGTTTCAGCAAGTTCCTTCTTGGTGGCCGCTGCCACCACCATGGCATGTACTGGAACACCTTTAGATAGATACTCCTTGTCAGAGGGGGCAGACAAAAATTTATTGGGTCTCCTTGGGACCAGTTCCACAGTGTCAGGAGTTTCCCACACCTTTCGACAGACAAGATCTAACAGCTCATCAAAAAGGGGAGAAACCAAAGCTTGTTTTTCCTCTCCTGCAGCACACGGGGACTGAAGGAATGACAAAACAAGCAGGATTCTTGAAGCTGAATAGACCCCAAGCAGTACACGCACACAGAGTGCCCATCAGTTAAAGACATTTTATTGCTGCATTCAACACACTTTTTAAAGCCCGAAGGCCTGTGTTCCTTAGGATCCTTGGACATGCTGAAAGGAACAGATTAATACGTATATGCAATAGACCCAACTAACAAGAAACAGAGCCTCTAACTCATACGACCCAGAAACCGGCGGGAAAACAACAGGGAGGACTAGGTCCTCTAATTTAAACGGGCCTAGCCCGGGGAAACAAAGGCAGGAAAGCACCACTAGCCAGACACAACACTAAACGCTAACAGAATGGAGCACCAAACCAAAGACCACACAGAAAAAACGGGGAGGACTAGGTCCTCTAACTTAAATGGGCCTAGCCCACGGGGAAAGGAAACAAACGGGATACCCAAACAGCCAGATAAGTGCACAAAAAAAATACAGGCAGTAAAACACCACTACCACACACACAGAGCTATGAAAATAGCTTTTTCGAGCAACAAGTCAACAGTTTATAAAAAGTTTATAAACAATATACTTAGCCAAGGCCAAATGCAAGACCATGTCTGAGCTTAACGAGCGGCAACGAGATCTGGGAAATAGACCTGTTGCATGATGGAATACCTCAGCCATGCGCCAATTGAAGACTTCGAGCTAGAGTATGGCCGATTCGGAGCCAAAGTTCGGCTCTGAACCCACGGGTAAGAATGATGGCAAGATTGGACTACATAACATCCAGCTTTTAAGAGTCTAAGGCATAAATGCCTTAAAAATGCTACAGGATATATGGTTGTGGGATGCACCCAAACAAAAAAGAAACTGCTCGTGATGATCCTTGGGGAGAATCTGCCTCCCACACTGACATTTTCCTTCTTACACGACATGAACTTGTTCTTCTTTCGGATGCTCCCGTTTGGGGTCGCCACAGCAGATAAACTATTTCCATTTCTTCCAGTCCTCTGCATCTTGCACTGTCACACCAACCACCTGCATGTCCTCTTTTATCACATCCATAAACCTTACCTTAGGCCTTCATCTTTTCTGTTACCTGGCAGCTTCATCCTTAGCATCTTTTTCCCAATAAACTCTGCATCCCTCCTCAGCACATGCCCAACCAACATAATCTTGCCTCTCTGGCTTTGTCTCCAAACCTTCCAACCTGGGCTGACCCTCTAATACACTTATTCCTAATCCTGTCCATCCTCGTCACACCCAGTGCAAACCTTAACATCTTCAACTCTGCCACGTCAAGCTCTGACTCCTGTCTTTTTGTCAATGCCACTGACTCCAACCCATATAACAAAGCTGGTCTCACCACCCTCTTGTAGACCTTCCCTTTCACTTTTACTGGTAATCGTCTGTCACAAATCACTCCTGACACTCTTCTCCACCCACTCCATCCTGCCTGTACTCTCTTCTTCACCTCTCTTCCACACTCACCATTACACTGAACTGCTGATCCCAGTTAGTTAAACTCATCCACCTTCGCCACCTCTGCTCCCTGCATCCTCACCATTCCTCTATCCTCCCTCTCATTCACACACATATAATCTGTCTTAGTCCTGCTAACCTTCATTCCTCTTCTCTCTAGAGTATATCTCCATCTCTCCAGGGTCTCCTCCACCTATTCCCTACTCTCACTACAGATCACAATGTCATATGCAAACATCATAGTCCACGGGGACTCCTGTCTGATCTCATCTGTCAACCTGTCCATCACCATTGCAAATAAGAAAGGGCTCAGAGCTGGTCTTTGATGTAATCCCACCTCCACCTTAAATGCATCCCTCACTCCCACCGCAGACCTCACCACTGTCACACTACCCTCGTACATATCCTGTACCACTCTTACATACTTCTCTGACACTCCCAACTTCCTCATACAATACCACAACTCCTCTCTCAGGGCACCCTGTTATATGCTTTCTCTAAATCCACAAAGACACAATTCAACTCCTTCTGACCTTCTCTGTAATTCCCCAACAACACTCTCAGAGCAAACATTGCATCTGTAGTGCTCTTTCCTGGCATGAAACCATACTGCTGATCACTAATCATCACCTCCCTTCTTAACCTAGCTTCCACTACTCTTTCCCATAACTTCTCCCATAAAGTACAGTTTTGTACCTACCATAAATGTAGATGTTCGAGGATCCACATTGCTGCAGTCCTAACTATTGGGTAGTCCGCTGTCCAGTCGGCCCGAATACCAAAGTATATGGCTGACGTCGGTCAGGGCGCATTAGACTGACGTCAGTACGTCAGGGTACTAATGCGCATGACCGACGTCATATCCTCAGTCTTTTCTTGCCCCAGATGTCAGAAGACCCTGAAAAGCTAAGGCCAAAACCAAAAATTCCAAACATACCTGCACCAAAAATATGTACAATATATACAAAATTACCAGAATATAACCTCACCTACACAACCACCCTTAAACACAGAGGGGAAGGAGGGAGGGTAAATTGGACTGCAGCAATGTGGATCCTCGAACATCTACATTTATGGTAGGTACAAAACTGTACTATGTTCTTCATTCCACATTGCTGCAGTCCTAACTATTGGGTAGAATCCCAAAGCAGAGGTAAGGGAGGCTGGCAAATCATAAGGAAGCAGGAACTGACAACATGCCTTGCAAAATAGCTGTGGCAAAACCAGCCCTAGACTTAGAGTAGAGAGGAAGGTGATAATGCTTAGAGAAAGTATGCACTGAACTCCAAGTAGCTGCCTCCAAAATATCCTTAGTGGCCACCCCTTAGAAATGCTGTAGAAGTGGCAGTAGCCCTAGTGGAATGAGGCCTAATTCCAGCTGGAATCTCCTTGCCATGATGGGAATAACAAAATGCAATGCAAAACCCAATCCACCTAGAAATAGTTTGTTTTGACACAGGCTTGCCCTCACGAACCCAAAGCAAAAGAAACAAACAACTGCTGAGACTGCCTAAAATCCTTAGTCCTGCTCAAATAATAACACAATTGCCTGTGTACATCTAAAGTGTGCAAAATCTTTTCCCCTTTATTTTGGGGATCTGCATAAAAAGTAGGCAAATGAATAGTTTGGTTTAAAGCCACACTAGAAACCACCTTAGGCATAAAGGAAGGATTAGTACGTAAAGATACCCTATCCTTATGAAAAATCAAAAGGCTCTACCGCCATAAGGGCCTGCAACTCAGAAACCCTTCTTGCAGAAGTAATGGCCAACAAAAAGCAGTCTTCCATGACAAATATTTCAATTCAGCAGTAGCCGAGGCTCAAAAGGTTGTAGAGTAAGTTTCTCCAACACAAAATTGAGATCCCAAGCAGGAGTAGGAGCTCTACGGGGGTCTTATATTCTTTGCCCCTCTAAGAAATTGCTTGAACAAAGGATGCGAAAACAATGGTGGGTCACAATCATAGTGAGCTGAAATTGCTGCAGCATGAATCTTAATGGAAGAGAAAGACAAACCTTTGTCCAATAACTCAGTAAGATATTGAAGAGCCACACTCAAATTAGGCTCAGAAATCTCCAAATTGTTTGCTGCACTCCAAAATAAAAATCTCTTCCATTTTTCTGCGTACACTTTCCTTGTACTAGGTCTTCTGGCTTCCATAATCACATTTAAAACTTGTTGAGGAAGTTGAGACCTGCTGTCTTTCAAAACAGAATATGCCAGGCTGTTAGATGAAGAGATTGAAGCTTGACATTGAGCAGGTGACCGTCCCTCTGAGACAACAGGTGTGGAATCAAGGGTAAAGGCCATGGAGGCTTCCTTACCAGACTCCTCAGTAATGGGTACCAGTGCTGCCGAGGCCAATCTGGAGCTATTAAAATCATCCTTGGCTTGTCTTGTCTGACCTTTAGAAGCACCTTTGGGAGAAGAGGCAGAGGTGGAAAAGCATACACATGAAGATTTTTCCAACTGAAAGAAAGAGCATCCACTTTCCAAGCTGTGTGATGAAACCTCTTTGTGCAAAACTTTGGCAGCTGGTGGTTTAGTGGAGAAGCGAACAGATCTATGTCTGGAGTTCCCATGACACTGTCAATTTCGAAATACATGAAGATCCAGTTTCCACTCGTGGGGATCCATGATTTGTCTGCTTAACACATCTGCTAAGGAGTTCTGTGCTCCGGCAGAAACCTTGCCTGAAGAGTTAGTTGCAAGCTGAGCGCAGTCTCCCATAAAATCATTGCTTGCCTGCACAATGGGTAAGAATGTGTTCCCCTTGTTTGTTGATGTACCACATGACAGTTGTGTTGTCTGTTAGAATCAACACCTGCCCTGGAAGAAGTAACTCCTTGAAAGCCATTAATGCAAACTGGACTGCTAACATCTCTTTCATGTTGATATGTAGATGCTGTAGTCTGGCAGGCCACTTGTCTTGTATCCACTTTCCATTTAGATGAGCTCCCCAAGCAATGTCTGAGGCATCTGTCGTTAGAATCTGACTCGCCTCTGGCCGGGTCACAGAGAGTCCCTTGTTTAGGTGACATTCCTGAGCCCACCACAAAAATTCCTTTTGAATGCAAGGTATTATTTGAATGACAGTGTCCAAATCCTGGCAGTGCTGTGTCCATACATTTTTGAGATACCATTGCAGCTTCCTCATATGCAGTTTGGCATTGGGAAGCACCAGAATACAAGATGCCATGAACCCTAAGGCTTGAAGGACTGTCCTTGCAGTCAGCCCGGACTGAAGAGATAGTTGATGGAAGTAACTGGAAAGATTCTTTTGTTTGTCCGGGGTTAAAAGGCCATCTGGGCTGCTGTATTCAGTCTCACACCCAGAAAGCACATGTCTTGAGAGGGTACTAGACTGGACTTTATTTCGTTCACAGAATACCCTAGGCATCTTAGCACTGCTATGACATAATCCAAATGCTGTAGAAGGTCTTCCTTTTCTTGAGCTAGAATCAGGCAGTCGTCCAAGTAAGGATAGATTTGAATTCCTTTTAGCCTGAAGTAAGCTATCACTGGAGCCAGAACCTTTGTGAATACTCTGGGCAGTGGATAAGCCAAAGGGCAATGCAGAGAACTGATAATGAGAATTTCCAGCTCGAAAACGCAGATACTTCCTGCAACTTAGTCTTATAGGCACATGAAGGTAAGCTTCCTTGAGATCTAAAGTTACCATCCAGTGATCCTTGCCCAGCAGAGGTAAAAGCTGTTGTAACGTCAACATTTTGAACTTGGGAATGTCCAGATAAGTGTTGAGGATAGATAAATCCAAAATTGGCCTCCACGTGTTCCCCTTCTTGGTACTAGGAACAGGCGAGAATAAAATCCTAGGCCCCTTTCTGGCACAGGAACTGGCTGAATGGCCCCTATGTGGAGCAACAGAGAAATTTGCTTGTGAGCCTCTTGTCTTTGTAGAGGAGGAATGTCTGGCATGCCTTTGAAAGGAGGCATGGTATGGAAATAAAACCTGTAACCGTGGTGAATGATATCCAGAACCCATCTGTCTTGGGTAATTAAATCCCAATTTTCTTTGAAAAGAGACAGCCTTCCTCCCAAAGGTGCTGCCAGGCGAGAATGTACTGGCAGCTGAAAAGGCAGGTCATTGGGTCTGCTTACGAAAGGACTGACCCCTGCCCTCACCAGAAGTCTGAGCAGGGGAACTCCCTGTCCTAGGCCTAAAAGAACCTTGAGCTCTGCCCCTACCACGTCCAGACCTACCCCTAGACTGGGAATCATAAGCAGGATAAGTCCATCCCTTAGTAGGCCAATTTCTACTAAACTTGGAGGCTGCACCTGCAAAAATCCTTAACAGTTTGCATAGACTTAGCCTTGTCCTCCATTTTCTTTAAGACTGCTTCCACAGGCGAACCAAACAACACATCAGACTGCAAAGGAGCATCCAAAATCCTTGTTTTAACATGCTCAGCTAAATTCTGATCTCTCAACCAGGCATGCCTACGAAGAACAGAACCAGTGGCAGCCACCCTCGAGGAGGCCTGCACAGCATCAAAACCACATTGCAAGGAATGTTTACCCACCTGTTCAGACACATGAACGAAATCCTGCAACTCTTTACACTCAATACCTTCTGCCAGAGCATCCACCTTAGATTTCAATTGTGAAAGGAGATAATTCTGATATTTTAACATGTGAAACTGACAATTCAACGCCCTCATGGCTAAAGTGGAAGAAGTATACACTTTCTTTCCCCATCTATCCAAAGCCCTTGCCTCTTTATCAGGAGGAACAGGATTTTTAACAACAGAGGCCTTCACACCTTTAGGCCCCTGAGAGACAGTTTCGGGTCTGCCCTAGGACTCTTAAAAGATACTTATGAGCTTCAGGCACCCTATAGTACCTATCCGGTTTAACTGGGGCAGGAGACAAAGAATCAGGATTGAGGGAAGCCTCTGCAAAAACATCTTCCACCACATTCAGAACAGGAGGTATAGCTAAAGGCCTATGCTGGGGTAAAAACAAGAATTCCCTAAGCCTCTTCCTGGAATCAGAGAAATCTTGACCTTCCCATTTAAAATGCTCCCTCATGGAATGCAGAGTCTCTGAAAATGAAAAATCCTCAGGAGGAGAAGCTGAAGGAGTAGAATCATCCACATCAGAATCAGAATAAGGAGGATACTCCTGCAAGTCTTCAGAAGACTCAGAAGCCTCGAACATTGCTCAAAACTCTCAAACTCAGGTTCCACCCTAGGCCTCTTATCAGGAGGGGCATAGAACCTCTAATCATAGTAATCAAATCCTCTGCCATTTTAAGCATATGTTTCTTAGGCAAAACCCTGAAGCACTAGGAGAAACCCCACTGAAGTTAAACTTGGCCTGCCTCTCAAAGAAGCCTTGGAAACAGAAGGGGAGGCTCTAACCACCTTAGGAAGAGAGGAAGAACAGCCACCTGAGAAGCCCCTCAGCCTGGCCTACTTCCTGCGAGGATACATCCTGTAACAGTAAAGTCTCTCCCTGAGACTCCAAAGAAACACCTGGCAAAACCTCCGGCTCCACTCAGCCTTCTAAAGATCCGACGTCTGGGACTGTCGGTTCTTCCACTCTAGGCTTTGCTGCTTTGTCCTTGCGCTTTTGCGAAGCGGCGCCGGAGCCTCCGACGGCATTTTATAATTACAACGCTTCCCAAAACTAACCTGGCACAGTCTAACCTTCTCTTAATAGTGCGTTTGTTAAATCTAGCACAAGAGCGGCATCCAACAACGTCGTGCTCAGGCCCTAAACAAGGTATACACAAAGTATGGTAATCCCTATGAGGTATCTGTTTCCCACAAGAAATACAGTTATTCACTTTTTCTGACATCCGGTTAAATACTGAGGCAAGAAAAAACCAAAATATTCCCAACGGGGTACTTAGCCAACTTTGATTCGGTCTGAAACTCTGACTTCAGAAACTTTCAGAACGCCAACCTGCACTCGCAAAATTGCTTCTGCATCGGACCATGCGGCAAAAAAGACTGAGGATATGACGTCGGTCATGCGCATTAGTACCCTGACGTACTGACGTCAGTCTAATGCGCCCTGACCGACGTCAGCCATATACTTTGGTATTCGGGCCGACTGGACAGCGGACTACCCAATAGTTAGGACTGCAGCAATGTGGAATGAAGAACATCTTCATGCTGTGACCGATCGGTTTAATCCCTCTGTAGTTACTACAGCTCTGCACATCACCCTTATTCTTAAAAATCGGTACCAAAACACTTTCTCCATTCCTCAGGCATCCTCTCACTTTCCAAGATTTCATTAAACAATCTAGTTAAAAACTCCACTGCCATTTCACCTAAACACCTCCATACTTCCACAGGTATGTCATCTGGACCAACAGCCTTTCTGTTCTTCATCCTCTTCATAGATATCCTTACTTCCTCCTTGCTAATCCAATGCACTTCATGATTCACTATCCACACATCATCCAACCTTCTCTCCCTCTCATTCTCTTCATTCATCAACCCCTCAAAGTACTCTTTCCATCTGCTCAACACACTCTCCTCGCTTGCGAGTACGTTTCCCTCATTATCCTTTATCACCCTTACCTGTTGCACATCTTTACTAGCTCGGTCCCTCTGTCTAGACAATCGGTACAGGTCCTTTTCTCCCTCCTTAGTGTCCAACCTTTGATACAACTCTTCATACGCCTTATCCTTCGCCACCTCTCTCTTTGCCATGCACCTCATCTCCTTATACTCGTCTACTTTCTTTATCTCATTGACAATCCCACTTCTTCGCAAACCTCTTTCTCTGTATACTCTCCTGTACTTCTTCATTCCACCACCAGGGTCTCTTTGTCCTCCTTCCTCTTTCCAGATGTCACACCAAGCACCTTTCTAGCCATCTCTCTTACTAGCTCTGCTGTAGTTACCCAGCTATTTGGTAACTCTTCACTGCCACCCAGTGCCTGTCTTAACTCTTCCCTGAACATCACCTCACAATTGCCATTTTTCAATTTCCACCATTTGATCCTTGGTGCTGCCCTCACACTCATAGGTTCATAGGTTCATACTAGGCTATCTGCTCTGGGGCAATTATAAGCCTAGCCCAATTCTGTATGGCTTACGCCACCCCTTGATTTGAGTATACTGTGCCATTTTTAAGGTTTAGTTTACTGTGCCTCTGTCTAATAGTGACACGGGAGTAATCCCTGGGACAAACCTACGATCCCCCATCCACCTATCGAGATTCTTCTTGAAGAGATTCAGTGAGGTGCTCTGCCTCACATGAACTGGAATTCTATTCCAGAGAAGGAGCCTCTGGGTTATGAACCTGTCCCTCCAGCAAGTTCTATTTATTTCTGTGCTGAGGTTCAAGTCCCACGAGAGTGTGGCTCTAAGGGATTTAGATTTACTGAGGTGGAGCATGTCCATTAATTCTGGATTTGACATAGCTTTGTATGTCAGGCATAGATCGCCTCGAAGTAGGCAGTATGCAACTGAGTAGAGCTGGAGTTTTTTTAACCGAGCAGCATATGGCATCTGTTTGAGACCCTTGATCCTCTTGGTGAGATACTTTTGGGGTCTTTCTAATTGCTGCAGGTGTCGGGTAAGGTACATCCCAAAAGGGGCATTGTATTCTATGATGGGCTTGATGAGGGATGAATAAAGGCACGATTACCTCTCTTGATCTAGATGTGAAACCCTTCGTGATGAGGTGGGCTATGTAGAAGGTCTTTCTAACCACTTTGGCAATGTGGTTTTCAAAGGAGAGATTGCTATCAACTTGGGTCCCCAGGTCCCTAATAACTTTCTCTGTACTTAATGGGTTTCCCTATGTGGTAATTTGTGGGCACATTGTTTTGCCAAAGGGTATGACTATACATTTTTGGCATTTAGCTTTAAACCATGGCGCTGGCACCAGTTATCTGTCTCTGTGAGACCCTTTGAAGGATGTTTGTGTCAGCTGGAGAGTTGATTATGGCACCCAGTTTGCAGTCGTCTGCGAACTTGGTGAGCCATAGTCCTCCCACGTTTGCCTGTACCTCGGAAAAGTAGATACCGAACAAGAGTGGTCCCAGGACAGAACCCTGTGGGATGCCACTTGTGACCGGTTTCGAGTCTGACATGGCTCCAGCAACTCTCACTCTGTGGGTTCTGTCTTTGAGCCAGTTTGCGACCCATCTTGTGACATAGGGGTTTATATTTAAGCTGGATAGCTTATCTATGATGCCCGAGTGGGGTATTGTGTCAAATGCCTTTGCAAGGTCCAGGCTGTGTGGACTACCTTCCCTTCATCTATGGCTTTGGTGACTGTTTCAAAGAAGTCAACCACGTTCAAAAGGCAGGATCTGCCCTTGACAAAGCCGAACTGGGTAGGATCTAGTGTCTGTAGGTCCCCAATGTCTTTGTTTATGAGCTCCATGATGATCCTCTCCAAAGCCTTGCAGACTAAGCTAGTCAGGCTTATGGGGCGATAGTTTCCAGGGTCCGTAGAGGCTCCACCTTTGTGGAGTGGGACCACTGTTGCTGTACGCCATTCTGTGGGCACATATCCTGTAGTGAGGCTGAGATTATATAGCTGTTTTATTTGAGGGATTAGTTCCTCTTGGAGTTCATGCAGGACGCAACCTGGGATGCCATTTGGTCCCATGGAAGCAGTGTTTTTTGCTTTGGAGAGGGCAGCCTTCACCTGAGCATCAGAGATGTTTGGGAGGCAGCCCTCTGCCGGGATAGATACTTGCTCTTTGGGAGAAGTTTGCACTGAACCTGTCTGCCAGGATATTGGCGATGTCTGTGGGTTCAGTGTATTTTTTGTTGTTTAGAAACAACTCAGAACAAGTCTGGGAGTTGCATCCCAGGTTTCTAACATAACTGAAAAAAGCCTTATGATTGTCTTTGGTGTCCTGTGCAATTTTTCTCTCGAAGCTGGCCTTGGAGGATTTTATGAGGGATCGTAATTTTTTGCTAGTACTGATCAGAGATGCCTTCCTTATTAGGGATTTTGCTCTATCATGTAGTAGCTTCCTCCTTCTTTCTAAAAACAAATATATATATAGAATTATTAAATTTAGTACATTATAAATGCTATATTATTATAACCATAAGATCTCATAGGTACATAAACTTTAGTAGCTTATACTAAATGGACTTGTTTGTTTATTTGCATCTAACTTATATGGGTTCAATTTTAATTCTAGCATTACTGTATTTTTAACTTCATTGTTATCGCGCCTCACTGGATGTGTCTATATTTCATGTCACTAGATAATTTTAATTGCTTTTGATTTGGGTTTTGTTTGGTTCTTTATACACATTCCAAAAGCTTTATGTCACTTGGTCCCAAGTTTTGCATCGTATTTTTCTGTGTTTTAATAATGTTTTTATGGCAAGACTTAGTCAAGTCTGCAAAACTATTTAAATGATTTTATTTAGTTCTAAAAATTTAAATAGAGCTCACTTCAACAATGCACTCAAATTAGTATTTTAAGTATAATAATTTTGGAAATGTTTTAATACAAAAGATTTTCTGTGAACGTTTCTAAATAGTTTATGACAAATGTACTAAGGTTCCGGTTACGATGGTAACCGTAAAGAAGTCTATTTAGTGTTATATCTGTTAGCATTCTGATGCGCAGGGCTTTCATTGCTTTTAATTTAAGCATAGACTTATTGTTGAATTGCATCAAGTTCTTTAACTGTTTATTTGTTTGTTCGGTTGCGATGGTAACCGTAAACAAGTCTATCTAGGGCTATACCAGCTAGCATTCAGATGCGCAGAGTTTTTACTGTCTTTTACTTGTTCAAGCATAGACTTACTGTTGAATTACTTCAAGTTTTCTAATTGTTTGTTTGTTTAATATATATATTTTTAGTTCACAATTTGTATTAGGAGATTTGCATAAGATTTATTATAGACCCTATAAGTACTAACAATGAATGCAACGCTTCTGACAGTTTGTCAGCGTTGCCGCTTTAAATATTTATTGAAATACCTAATTATATAGGGCTTGGTTTTACTTTATGTACTATATAAGCACTTTAATGTAGAGTTAACATTTGTCTGATGAAGCGTGGCTGTGACCACGCGAAAGCGCTTACCTCTTAATTACATCCACAATAAAGAAGAGTTTTATCCTTACTACGGCTACCAACAATTTTTTGAACAAGTGAATTTGGGAACTGCATTTTAAACAGCAATTGTTTTTATTTCACCTACAAATTACATCGTGGTGAGATCAGGTTTCTGCTTTCTACATTGTATCCGTTTGTGTTACCTGACCTCTTGGAGCTGCAGTTACCTCTTGGTTTTTTTCAATTTTGTCTGTGTGGTAACTGCTCTACGCGATGGATTCTACAACTGTAGAACTAGACTACAGACCAGAGTCGAGGGAATTTTCAGCTATACCAGAAGGATTGTTGCATCACGTCGCTAACCCTTTATTGGCTTTGGAACTAGGTGGGTCGCTCAGTACTCCTGTATCCATTTTACCTGAAGAAAATCTTGCAGACTTCAACCTGGCGGTAAAAGAGTTTGAAGACAAGTTGTACCTACTACAAAGGTATGCCTGGCAAAGGCAACACCTTGAAGCATCTATACATCATCGTATCGTACCCCGAGGAATGCGTGTATTTTGCATGCCGTCTTATGGGACTAATCACCCGGTGCTTTTGAAAAAGTGGCAGGACCTAAACATTGAGCAAGGCTTCAGGTACATGTCACTTTTAAATGAATATTTTCTACCACTTGAGACCAAGTTACGTACTGAAATAGATATAACTCATAAAAATTTAACTGACAAGTTTAAATCAGATTTTGCTAAAAATAGACTGCAAACTGTTTTCTCACAAGTGAACTCTTTCAGTGAGAAATTAAAACAAGTAAAATTGAAAAAGTTGCAGAGGGATTTTAATGATTTCCAAACAGGTCAGATTTTTGTCTGGCCCAGGCACAATAATGTACAAACTCAAATGCAAAGGCCAGCTTCTTCAATACATGTCAATGATAATGTTATAACTAATGACGTTGCTCCTTCATCTGTTGGAGATTCAGCCCTGTCTACTCTACCTATAACTGATAATAACTCTGCTCAACTTGGTGAGACGGAGTTTCCTAGACTGACTGCCTACTCTGCAACACCACCTCCCAACCAACTAGCTTTTGTTAATATGCATAATGACACTCGTTTAGGTGCGAAACCTAAAGTTGTCCAAGAAGCAAATCGTTTTTTACCTTATCCCATAAAAACACAACATCAAGGGAGAGGACGCTCTCAAAGCAGAGGGCCAAGAAAAAGGAAAATTTCGGAAGAGAGATATGGAACGAATCGAAGGCAAAGAATGTGACTGACATATTTGTTAATTTATCTAACTATGATTTATGTATATCAGATGCTAGTTTGATTAACAAAGGCTTAAATTTCATACCAGCACAGTGCAGTAATTTGGCTGATGTTTTATGTGAGCTACGTATTTTTTGTAGAAATATAGCCCTTAAAATGTTTTTTAAAAACACCACTACAGCATTTAATATTGAAACTTCACAACCTGACTCTGTGCTACTAAGACAAAAAAGTAATTTTTCACCTCCACTACCGTTTAGCATTGATTGTTTTCTAAAGGCTTGTGAGAGAGATTTTTATAAATTGTTTTCTACTAAGAAAAACAAAATAGCTTATGTAAATTTAACTTCTGGTGAAATGACATCTTTGAAGAAATTTAAGCAGTTTTCAGACATCACCTTTAGACCTGCTGATAAAGGTGGTGGTATTATAGTTATGAATACAGCAGATTATGTCACTTTGATGTTAAACATGTTATCGGATCAAGAAACATACTCAATTATTTCCCAGAAAAAAGTTTGTTCTATCATAACTAATGTACATGGAACTTTACATGACCTATTAATGTGTCGACAAATTACACCAGAAGAATATAAGTACTTGTACATTGAGTTTCCCACTACTCCCACAATAAAAGGTCTGCCCAAGATTCACAAGCAGGTACAGCCCATACCTCTTAGGCCTATAGTCTCAGGCTGTAATTGGGTAACTGCCACTATTTCTACTGCCCTTGAAAAATTTCTTAGGCCTGTAGTGGATTCAGTTCCAACCTTATTAAGAGATACCTATGACTTATTAAGCAGCCTTAAGAATGTAACACTGAATACTGGGACTGATGAGTATATGCTTATAACATTAGATGTAAAAAATCTTTTTACGTCGATTCCCAATGATTTGGGTCTGGAAGCTATTAGAGAACTACTTGTAAGAGATACTAACTTCTCCACTGATAAAATTATATTAATTTGTCAGTTATTGGATCTAGTGCTTAACAATAACATCTTTATGTTTGATAACGCTACGTACTTGCAGACATGGGGTGTAGCTATGGGCACCCCATGCGCAAATACGTATGCAAATTTAGTGGTCCTGAATTGGAAAAAGAACACTTGTTTACCAATCCTGCTTTTGACAAAATCAAGTTCTACAAACGCTTTGTAGACGATGTTCTCCTAATTTGGCAAGGTACCCTAGAGGAATTCACAAGTTTCCTACACTATCTAGAAACCACTACTAGTTATTTGAAATTTACAGTGGAAGCATCTATGAAACAAGTAGAATTCCTGGATGTTTCCTTGACACTTAATGAATATGGTAAAGTTACGTCTTCCATTTTCAGGAAACCTACATGGACTAATACACTACTTCATTTCAATAGCATGCATCCTAGGCATACGTTCCCAGGAATTGTTAAAAGCCAGTTCACTAGACTGACCAGACTTTGCCAGGAAAATATTGCTCTAGAAAAAGAATCTGACCTATTAGAGCAATTATTTTTAGATAGAGGTTATGATTTTAAGCTTGTCAATTCTATTAAAAACAATACTATACATTCCACAGAATTTACACCATTTATAGTTAAGAAATACACTTCCTTTACCCATAAAAACAGCAATGATACTATAAAAATACCATTTATTTTAAAATATACTAGTGATGTGAAATGTTTGGAGAATGTTATACGGAACAACTGGAACATACTGCAGACAGACCATTCAGTAACCAATTTGGTAGGTAACTATCCTTCTTTCTTGTACAAAAATTGTTCCAACTTGAAACAAATCCTATGTAAAGACTTTGTACCAAACACTAAGAAATCTACCCAAGAAATGGGAACAGTTTCATGTGGTTTTTGTACCAGATGCAAACTGATTTGTCCAGGTTCAACCTTTACTCATTCCACTCTAGGTTTCACTTACCATATTAATGTTTCAGCTACTTGTCAGACCAAAAACCTGATTTATTTAGCAACCTGTACAAAATGCACAGCATTTTACATTGGATTGACTAAAAGAAGGTTGACTGATCGTATCTATGATCATTTATACGAAATAAAGAAAGAAATAGACACCAATGCGTTAGCACAACATATAATAGAACATAAAGAACACACTTTTCTATTCAGGGTACTTGAAAAAATAAACCTGAATCCCAGGGGCGGAGATAATATTAATAATTTAGCCCTGGCAGAATTAAAATGGATTTTAAAATTTAATGCCCATAATTACCCAGGATTGAATACTTCAGTTTCTATCAAACCCATTTTAAATAATAGAAAACGTTAAAAAATTTTTTGAACTAAAAACACTTTCTAGGTGTATGTTTTTTGTCTCCTTTTTCTTAAATTGTTCTCAAAATCATGATATATGGTACATAATTTAATATTCTTACCTAACATCAATTTAATTCTAGCCACTTTTTATTTGGTATTTTTATCTATGTCTCTTAAGTTTACTTTTCAACATTTTGTATCTCATGGATAATTAGGAGCATTAGTTAAGTCTATTTTAACATTTATATGTTTACATTTTTGCTTATAGTTATATTTTTTGGATTTATGTTATATTATATTAAATTAATTTTATTTAAACAGATGCTATTTATTAGCCTTAAGGCAGAGGTATTATTTTGATATACAAAATTACATAAATTCATTATAACTGAGGTTCTTATAATTAATCTATATTAATGGTTATTTAAGCATTAAATTAATTACTTAATATTTAATATTCAATATTTACTTATTAATTTAATTTATATTTTAAAAAATTCTTTCTAAAAACAAATATATATATAGAATTATTAAATTTAGTACATTATAAATGCTATATTATTATAACCATAAGATCTCATAGGTACATAAACTTTAGTAGCTTATACTAAATGGACTTGTTTGTTTATTTGCATCTAACTTATATGGGTTCAATTTTAATTCTAGCATTACTGTATTTTTAACTTCATTGTTATCACGCCTCACTGGATGTGTCTATATTTCATGTCACTAGATAATTTTAATTGCTTTTGATTTGGGTTTTGTTTGGTTCTTTATACACATTCCAAAAGCTTTATGTCACTTGGTCCCAAGTTTTGCATCGTATTTTTCTGTGTTTTAATAATGTTTTTATGGCAAGACTTAGTCAAGTCTGCAAAACTATTTAAATGATTTTATTTAGTTCTAAAAAATTTAAATAGAGCTCACTTCAACAATGCACTCAAATTAGTATTTTAAGTATAATAATTTTGGAAATGTTTTAATACAAAAGATTTTCTGTGAACGTTTCTAAATAGTTTATGACAAATGTACTAAGGTTCCGGTTACGATGGTAACCGTAAAGAAGTCTATTTAGTGTTATATCTGTTAGCATTCTGATGCGCAGGGCTTTCATTGCTTTTAATTTAAGCATAGACTTATTGTTGAATTGCATCAAGTTCTTTAACTGTTTATTTGTTTGTTCGGTTGCGATGGTAACCGTAAACAAGTCTATCTAGGGCTATACCAGCTAGCATTCAGATGCGCAGAGTTTTTACTGTCTTTTACTTGTTCAAGCATAGACTTACTGTTGAATTACTTCAAGTTTTCTAATTGTTTGTTTGTTTAATATATATATTTTTAGTTCACAATTTGTATTAGGAGATTTGCATAAGATTTATTATAGACCCTATAAGTACTAACAATGAATGCAACGCTTCTGACAGTTTGTCAGCGTTGCCGCTTTAAATATTTATTGAAATACCTAATTATATAGGGCTTGGTTTTACTTTATGTACTATATAAGCACTTTAATGTAGAGTTAACATTTGTCTGATGAAGCGTGGCTGTGACCACGCGAAAGCGCTTACCTCTTAATTACATCCACAATAAAGAAGAGTTTTATCCTTACTACGGCTACCAACAATTTTTTGAACAAGTGAATTTGGGAACTGCATTTTAAACAGCAATTGTTTTTATTTCACCTACAAATTACATCGTGGTGAGATCAGGTTTCTGCTTTCTACGTTGTTTAGAAACAACTCAGAACAAGTCTGGGAGTTGCATCCCAGGTTTCTAACATAACTGAAAAAAGCCTTATGATTGTCTTTGGTGTCCTGTGCAATTTTTCTCTCGAAGCTGGCCTTGGAGGATTTTATGAGGGATCGTAATTTTTTGCTAGTACTGATCAGAGATGCCTTCCTTATTAGGGATTTTGCTCTATCATGTAGTAGCTTCCTCCTTCTGTTGTACAGTTTATTTATGGCAGGGGTCCACCAGACTGGACGCCTGCCTTTGGATGATTGGGTCTTGGTTTTGTTTGGGATAGCATGATCCATGCATTCCTGGAGATGTCCGTAGAATGCGTTTATATAGGATTCTGCAGTTTGGGCCGTAGTTTCCACTGGCCCTGGGACCTTGAAGGATTCCACTTCGGTTTTGAGAAGTGAGAAGTTCGCTTTTGAGAAGTTTTTCACTGTGGTTTTCTGGGCTGGGGGTGGGGTCGGGATGTGGACATCCAGTGAAATTTGTTTATGGTCTGATCTTACCAATGAGGGATATACTTCTGGTGTGGAGTATAGAGTCCCCATGTTGGTAATGATAAGGTCTAGTATGTTGTCCCCTCTTGTGGGAGTGGTGACTAGTTGTTCCATAGCATTTGAGTTTATAATTTCCAGGAACCTTTGGGCTAAGGTGCTGGGGCTTGAGTAGTGCTCCCAGTCCATGTTTGGGTAGCTGAAGTCGCCCAATATAATGGTGTTCGGAGAGATCTTCATGTTCTCCAATGTTTTCAGGAAAGCCGAGTGGGATTCCTGACTTTGAGAGGGTGGTCTGTAGGATGCTATAAACTGAAAAGCAGTCTTGCCCACTGTTAGTTGCACATGGATGGTCTCCGATACTTCGTGCAATGCCACTAACCTGAAGGTGTGGATATCCTTGATAAATATGGAAACTCCCCCTCCTTTTGTGGTTCGGTCCGGGTTTTGGGGCCGAAAAGCATGATATGAGGTATAGCCTGGTAGTGCTGGGGTGCTCTCTGGAGCCTTGAACCAGGTTTCTGTCACTGCACAGATATCGATGTTCTCCATACTGAGGAGAGCTTCGAGTGCGTGCATCTTGAGGTTAAGACTTCTGGCATTTAGCAGCATTACCCTTAGTTTCTTGTTCCTTGTGCTGTCTATGGGGGTGGGTTTGACTTTTGAGCCTTGCCTAAAAAAGGCACTATGGGGGTGGCAAGAGCCTTTGCCAATATCCGAAAGCCCAGTGGTGACAGGTGCAAGCCGTCCCCAGCAAAGCAATGTGGCTTGTCGAGCATGTCATCCCAGGCTGACAAGACACTGGATTCACTTTGAATGACACCAAAATTTAAGCCAATTGTTAAAATTGATCATTTTGTCTTTGTACTGTGGCATCATTCTAGGTGAGGGTAAGATGCTGCTCAAGGTCAGGGTCATACCAGCCTGGGCTACATGATCAGAGAGCTCCTCTATGTCTCTTTTCATGTAGTCCAGGGAGGTATGTCTCAGGTCATTCACACCAGCATGTACAATGACTGAGTCATATTTGTATTTGCTTTGGAGTGACCTCAGTGCTTGCGTTATGTGGCGGATCCTAGCACCCGACAGGCAGCTCACCGTGACCTTCTCTTTATTCAGTCTGGTGAGCGGGACGTCAGTGTGTCTGACAATAGAGTCACCTATTACAAGAGTATCAGGTGTGTTATTCAGCCTTAAGGGCTATGGCTGCTTGGCACACTGACATTGTGGGTTATGTGTTGTGCGTGTTTTGTTTTGAGGTAGCGTTTGCTTGGATGTCTGCTTTGGAGGTCTCTGTTGCTTAGGTAGATTTTTATTTAGAGCTTCCGAGTATGTTTTTGTGTATTTATGTATTTGGTTCGCTGATGTGGTGGGACTATGTGATACTGGAATTGTGTTGTGTGAGGTTACCTTCTCCTCCTGACTGGTTACACCAGTTTTGAGATGAGAGAGCTCAGCCTCCAGTTTGGCTAAACAGTTGCATCTCTCACATATATTTGAACCTGTTTGGAGGAGGAGAGGGTTGTCTGTGTACATGAGACAGTTGTAACATTGCCTCAAAATTCCCAGATTCACCAGCTGGACTGGAGAGAAAACCATTGACTGACCTTTGGACATGCTAGAGTAATAATATAGGGAAACTGAATTTAATATGGACCAATAGAGGACAGGGTAATCGTAGAGAGTATAAGAGTAAGTAGTGCTTATGGTTTAATAGTGCTAACTTGTAGGATTACTTAATTGGACCAGTGAAGGGCCTTATAATGAGAATATGGTGTTTAAATTGAGAGATACAGCAGTTCTAAGGGGAAAAAGTGAAGAGCAGACTTTGTGGAGCCAGGAATAGTTTAAACCCAATTAGGTGGCGCTGCCCGCTGTTGCGCTATGCTCAAAAACGCGCAAAAGAGGGTTTTAAGAGAGGAATATGAAGGAGTTTTGGAATTGACCCAAAATGGCCAATAAAACTACAGTTTCAAGTCAGTAACCACTCCCACAGGGGCAGGCAGGCTGCTCAATGTTTTTCACTGCCACTGATCAACAGAGAGACTTCCCTTTAGCCCAAGCAAAAAATGGCCTCACAGAAACTTACAAACAGTTCAAGAACAGCAAGCCTGTAACTGAACTTTTTTAAATCTCAGAAAAGTGGGAAAAAAGCAAGATTGTTTTTGTTTTTTTGTTTTTTTTAGAGATAGCAGAGGTTCACAAGTATCAACAAGTTATAACAGTGCAGTAAATGACCCCACACAAGAGTGCTAGGCCAAAGACAGATAAAATGCAAGTTTTGAGAAAAAAACTATTTTAAAAATAAGTGCATCCTACAAACCACCATCCTATGCTGCCTAACTACACTTTCCTCTGCCACCACTTTACAGTCTCCAATCTCCTTCAGACTGGCCCTTCTACACAAGATATAATCCACCTGTGTGCAACTTCTTCCACTCTTGTAGGTCACCGTATGCTCCTCCCTCTTGTTAAAATACATATTTATCACAACCATGTCCATTCTTTTCACAAAATCCACTACCATCTGACCTTCTGCATTCTTTTGCTTAACACCATACCTTCCCATCACTTCCTCATCCCCTCTGTTCCCTTCACCAACATGCCCACTGAAATCTGCTCCAATCACCAGTCTCTCACCCTTGGGTACAGTCATCACCACTTCATCCAACTCACTCCAAAATTTTTCTTTCTCATCCATCGCACACCCAACTTGTGGAGCATATGCACTAACAACATTCATCATTACACCATCAATTTCCAGCTTCATAAACATCACTCTATTCGACACTCTTTTCACCTCCAAAACACTCTCAATATACTGTTCCTTCATGATAATGCCTACGCCATTTCTCCTCCCATCCACACCATGATAAAACAATTTGAAACCGCCTCCGATACACCTAGCCTTGCTCCCCTTCCATCTGGTCTCTTGCACACACAATATACAGACTTTCCTTCGGTCCATCATATCAGCTAGCTCTCTCCCTATACCAGTCATACTACCAACATTCAAAGTTCCGACCCTTACTATCACAGTCCTAGCCTTTACCTGCCTTCAGGCATGCCTTCCCCCTCTTCTCCTCCTTCGGCCAACAGTAGCCCAATTTCTGCCAGCACCCTGTTGGCCAACAGTACTGGTGGCGGTCATCGTTAACTCGGGCCTCGACCGATCCGGTATGTATTTCTGTACTGTTGTCTGCATGTATGATTTGGCAAAGTTTTATGTTGTATGCCCTTCCTGACGCAACCCTCCCCATTTATTCGGGCTTGGGACGAGCACAAAGAAATGCACTGGCTTGTGCATCCCCAGTGGCTGGGTTTTAGATGACATGAACTGCAGGTAACAAAAAAGAGAACAAGATCAAAAGAAAAGAGACCCTAAAGTACCAAGTACCTGATGGCTATGTATTTAGCACAGCAAAAGGAATTCAGACCAATGAGCAATGACGGCATTCAAACTGGCGGTGAAGTAGTTCTAGTCAACTGCGGCCATATGTCACCTTTATGCTTTATGTCCTGAAGTGGGAGCATGCATGTGATGTATGGCACATACACAATCTAAAAGCTTTGGTATACTGGCCGGACATTGGTCTATCCTTGGCAGGAGATCTCTATGGTGAAGAATACTGCAACAGTGATACAGGACATTTAATTTGTCCTTCCGATGAGCACTGATCAGTTTATTTGTGACCATTCCAGGCAGTTTTTCTTTGTGGAATGAAAAGGAAGATGAAGGCACTTCAAAACGGAATATGCTAGAGGATATAAGTGTGTGTGTGTGTTTGTGTGGATGTGCGTGTATATGTGTGTGCGTGTCTGTCTGTATGGTGGGGATGGGAGTGGAAAAATACATGCATTTATTACCTCAGTAATTTCTACTTTTATCTGGTATTATTTCAGATACTTGAGTATTTAGAGTACAGTATAGTTAAGTATGCTTTCTTTGTCCTTCTGAGTTTTTGGACTATTAATTCAATTGAGTTAAACAAGAACATAATACCACCTTTTAATTAGCTGGGAAGAAAAAAATCTTATATAATGAACTTCAAGGGAAACAAGGATACAGTTCACTCAAATCCTACCTGTGCAGAATGGTGCTGAGAGACTGCACTGTCATCTGGTCTTCTATCGCTGACTTGCAGCTCATCTAATTCCACATGGAATATATAAAATATAAAGCCATAGAGAGCTGGGCCCAAACCATTGCACAATCCACGGATTCCTGTTATCATACCTTGAACCACACCTTAGAGAAAGACACAAACACATTAGTGAAATATGGCAAAGGTCATCCTTACTGCAATGAAAACTAAGTTCCAAAAAATTTTATTAGTGCAATAATTCTCTTAATTCTGTTAATGGTACAGCAACTGCAAGATACCAACTTTTGCAGAAGCTGGGAGGACAGTACCATAATACCATCATTAACATTTTTTAAGCATTACTTCTCCATACAGAGAAAAACATCACAAACATCAGTCTCTTGTAATAATACAACAGCTGCTTAAAATATACCTTGTTGATCCATATCAGCGGATCTTGAAACCAAAGCGCTAATTGCTGGGAAGGTAATACTTGACATTGCTGCTATGGCTCCTGCAGCCCATACCATCCTATGGAACAAAAATGATTGCAGACTTTAGAACTCAAAATAAGAAAAATAAACCATCTGCACATGCACTAATTAAATCTGTAATAGTACAAGATCACCAAGACCCTGAAAACATAAAAGAACAATATACATCTGATACCTTAATTTTCTTTAGAGAACAGGAAAGTGATGGACAAAGGTAACATGGCACAAACGTTAGTCCATAAACAGGGACTCTAATCAGGTACTAAAATAAGGCAACACACACACACACACACACACACACACACACACACACATACACAGAGTGGGTCTCCCTCTACTTTGACAGAGAACAACGGTATCTTATTTAATCTATTTTGGCCATTATATGCCTCAGAAATACAAATTACCTTTTAAACAAACCTTTACTTAATAAATTAAAAAAAATGCATTTCAACAAAAACATAAAACTACGATGAACAATTAACATATTCCAAACTCAAATATTACAAAAATGTTTAGGTTCCCCTGTGGACAATGACATTAAAAAAATCTTGCTACACCCACCAACACTTTTACTTCTATATTCCATATTTCTCTAAGGAACTGCTTTGTTCCACTAAGCCATCAAATGTTGTTCTACATCCTGTTCTCTTCTGTACTCTACATTTTTCACAGCTACAACCCTGTCAAGATATACAGAGACACTACAGCGACAGTAACCATTTACTTAAGTGCTATGCTCTACTCCTGTCTGTGGTTCAATGACATTCTATGCTGTACATCTCTAGCATTAACTTTTTCACTAGCATTACTTCTGGTGATAACTTTGCTTCCATTTTTTTCATTACCACTTTTTAGCTCACAAGTAAATCTAAAAGCCTCTACTAGTCTCCGGACCTAATTTCCAACATACAGACCCCATCCCTCAGTGAGATAAATTTGTTTGCAATACTCCATGTGTAAAATAAAATATTATTGTGCCGCTACGAATCCTTCCTTAAAAAGCAGGCCAATCACTACATTGTTTCATATCTAATAACTTAGGCTCTCTCTACTAAACAACCACTTGTCTACTGCTCTTCCTGGGCCCAATTCTCTCCAACAACCCCTAGTGTGTTGAAGCGAAACCCTTTCCTTCACTTTTAACAGCTTTTGTTTCTGTCCAGATCAAGCTCCCCTTCATCAACTCCACCACTTCCAGTTTAACATACTTCAGGACTATCTGGTCTCAAATGAGGCAACACAATGCTTACCTTGATCCTCAAGCAAAAGAGCCAACAAGCTTTATCGCATAATTCCACAGTCCATATGCAACTATTTACACAAGATGTGACTGGGCTGTTTCCCAATATAAAGAAAAGCCTGTCAAACACAGACCCTATTTTGTGATAGTTTTAACTTATAAGCCACTCTAGACCTGCCCCTCAAACACAAAAAATTGCAATACCAAACTTTTCACTCCCCCAGAGAGGCTCTTAGTTTGGGAGGAAGGTATAGCTTGAAAATGGTACATGGTACAGACATACAGGCAGGAGAAACAATTCAATTACTTGAACTTTGATCAAACTCTAACAGTAAATGTTTCAAACTTGATACCAAACCCTGTAATGTCCATGCATGAAGCCCAAAAATCTACCTTAGAACCAGCCCAGCCCAGAGGGTTTTTATGATAATGTATCACTCTCGCAGGTCACCCCCTGGATTCATTGAAACATACTAAATTCTTCAAAAAGAAAAAAAAAATCACATATCACCCTGTTTAAACACATTCAGCTGTGATGGCAGAACCAGTGCCACTAATGGCTCACGCACAAAGTAAAAAGGAGAGGGGGAAATGGCTGTGACAAGTCCCTCTCCTCAAATAAAACAACTGTAAGGGACATGCAATAAACTTTACCTAGAAACTAGAATTTCCACAATTACATGAAGTAAAGTACAGTTTTGTACCTACCATAAATGTAGATGTCCGATAGGTATGCATCTGCAGTCATCACATATGGGTTGTCAGTCTGGGTCTGGCCTCGGCTGATGTCGCACTTTCCCCGACGTCAGAGTGTCTGGGGTATAAAAGCATCGGCCAATGCCATTTTCCTCAGTTTTTCTTGCCCCAGATGCCAGGTGCCCTCTAAGGAAGGCTAAAATTTGGAGATATGCATTGCAAAAACAAATCCAAGCATGCACAGTACTATAAAAACAAATACACCATAATAGATCCCCCCCAGCTAGCTATAAGAGGGGTAAGTACCCAAGAAGTATACCACAGAGGGGAAGGAGGGAGGGTAAACCTGACTGTAGATGCATACCTATCGGACATCTACATTTATGGTAGGTACAAAACTGTACTATGTCCTTCAAGGATGCATCTGCAGTCATCACATATGGGTAGAACACCATAGCCAATCTGGGGGTGGAGGTACTAAGTAAAGGATGGTGTAGCTAAGATACCCTGCAGGACTGCCGTAGCAAAGCCTGCTCTGGATCTGGAGTATAAAGGTAAATTGTAATGCTTGGCAAATGTATGCACTGAGCTCCATGTAGCAGCTTCTAAAATGTCCTTGGTAGCCACCCCTCTTAGGAAGGCTGTGGTGGTGGCTGTGGCTCTTGTGGAATGAGGTCTAATGTTAGCTGGCACAGTTTTTCCATGAAAGGAGTAACAGAAACGAATGCAATTTCCTATCCATTTTGAAATTGTCTGTTTGGAAATTGCTTTTCCTTGTGCCCCAGCAGCATATGCTACAAACAGCTGGTCAGTCTTTCTGTAACTTTTAGTTATGTCCAAGTAGTAGCGCAACTGTCTGTGTATGTCCAGGGTGTGCAGAAGTTTTTCCCCTTTATTTTGTGGTTGTGGGAAGAATGTAGGCAAGTGAATAGCTTGGTTCAAAGATACCCTGGAAACCACCATTGGCATAAATGTAGGATTGGTTCTCAATGAAACTCTGTCCTGATGAAAGATAAGAAATGGCTGTACTGCCATTAGAGCTTGTAACTCAGATACTCTTCTTGCTGAGGTTATGGCCAGAAGGAAGGCAGTTTTCCAAGACAGAAACTGTAGATCTGCAGATGCTGCTGGTTCAAAGGGAGGAAGTGTTAGTTTTTCCAACACGAAGTTAAGGTCCCAAGTAGGTAGAGGTGGTTTCCTTGGAGGATTGATGTTTTTGATTCCTCTTAGAAACTGTCTCAGGAGAGGATGAGAGAAGGCAGGTGGATTAACATTGTATTCTGCTGAAATTGCTGAGGCATGTATCTTAATGGAAGAGTAAGACAGGCCGTTGTGGAACAATTCTGCCAAATATTCCAGCATATGTGCCATGTTCATCACTGTCACATCTAGGCCCTTTGTTGTGTTCCAAGTGTGAAATCTTTTCCATTTTGCTGAATATGCCTTCCTTGTGGAAGGCCGTCGAGCTTCCATAATAATATCCTGCACTCTCTGGGATAGCTTATCCTGAGGAGGAGTCATGGTATTTTCCAGGCAGTTAGCTGCAAGGTTTTCAGGTTGGAATGCAGAGTCTTGAAATTGTGCTGCGTCAGTAGAAATGGCCATAGGGGTAGAGGCCACGGTTTCGTCTGTGTCATGCTCTTTAACAGTGGGTACCAGTGCTGTCTTGGCCAGTTTGGAGCTATCAGAATCACTCTGGGCTGCTCTGTCCTGATCTTCAGTAAGACCTTGGTCATTAATGGGAGAGGTGGAAAAGCATACACTGTTAGAGCTTTCCAGCTGAAAGAGAGAGCGTCCACTTTCCATGCTTGTGGGTGGTATGTCCTTGAGCAGAATTTCTTCAGTTGATGATTGTGGGGGGAGGCGAACAGATCTATTTCCGGCCTTCCCCATGATTGTGTTATGAATAAGAAGATGTCTGGGTGCAGCATCCATTCGTGTGCATCCATGATATTTCTGCTTAAGCTGTCTGCCAGTATATTGTCTTTCCCTGGCACGAACTGGGACTGCAGCTGTATATTGAGTTTCAAGGAAAGTTCCCATAGATTCATTGCCAGTCTGCAAAGAAGGTAGGAATGGGTGCCTCCTTGCTTGTTTATGTACCACATAACTGTGGCGTTGTCTGTCCTTATGAGTAGGTGGCCTTGATGAAGAAAAAGTTTGAAGGCCTCGATTGCGTGCATCACTGCCAGCATTTCCTTTTGGTTTATGTGCATGCGCAGCTCTCTTTGTGACCATAGCCCTTGGATACATCTGCCCTCCATGTGTGCTCCCCAACCTTGGTCTGAAGCGTCCGTAGTGATGGTTTGGTTGGCTCTTGGCTTACTGAAGGGCAACCCGCTGTTCGACTGGCAGGCTTGAGCCCACCACAGAAATTCCTTTTGGAGGCATGGAATGAGTGGGATCAAAGTTTCTAAGCTGTGACTGTGCTGAGTCCATAAACTCCTTAGGTACCATTGTAATTTTCTCATATGCAGCTTTGCTTGTGGAATCAGAAGAATGCAAGATGCCATGTAACCCAGGGCCTGCAGGATTTTCCTTGCAGTCAGCTGAGTTTGTCTTGTCAGATTCTTGAAGTAATCCGGTAGTTGTTTTTGTTTTTCTTCTGTGAGAAAGGCCATTTGGGTGGTTGTGTCTAGATCCGCACCCAGAAAAGTTATTCTTTGGGATGGAACAAGTCTTGATTTGTGGATGTTGACTGTATATCCCAAGGCCTGCAGTAGGTGGATGGAATAATCCAAGTCCTTTAACAAAGTTTGCTTGCTGTCCGCTTGTATAAGGCAGTCGTCCAGATATGGGTAAATTTGAATCCCCTGAAGTCTGCAGTGTGCAATTACTGATGCCAGACATTTCGTGAATACTCTGGGCACAGTAGATAAGCCAAAGGGCAATGCTGAGAATTGATAATGCTCTGACCCTGCAAGAAATCTGAGGTGTCTTCTGCAACTTTGTCTGATAGGGACATGCAGGTATGCCTCCTTGAGGTCTAGAGTCACCAGCCAAGACCCCTTGCTCAGCATGGGAAGGAGTTGCTGTAGAGTCAGCATTTTGAATTTTGGCACAATGAGGTAAGTATTCAGTGCGGACAAGTCGAGAATAGGCCTCCATTGATTTTCTTTTCTTGGAACAAGGAATAATCTGGAGTAAAATCCTTGGCCTTGTTCTGAAAGAGGTACCTTTTCTATAGCTTTCATTTGTATTAAGTTGGACATTTGTTTCAAAGCCTCTGCCCTCTGATTTGGTGGCAGGTCTGGCATGCCTTTTCTTTTTGGCAATGTGCGAAAATGGAACCTGTATCCTTTGTCTATTATTTGCAGTGTCCACGAGTCCCTTGTAATGCTGTGCCAATTTTTTGAAAATAAAGAAAGCTTTCCGCCCAAAGGTGCTTCTAATTGAGCCCTGGTTGGCGGAGTCAAAACAAAGTCATTGAGTCTGTCCTGGTGTAGCAGTTGTAGTTCCTGCACTACCTCTCTGGTTGGGAGGCTGCCATTGACGGCCTCTGTAGGAGCCTCTAGCTTGCCCTCTACCTCTGGCACGCCTATTCCTGCCTCTCTGAGATCTGTCTGAGTCCGGAAAGGACCAATTCTTAGCAGGCCAATTTCTGCTGAATCTCGGTGGTTGGACTTGCAGAAAGTCTTTGACTGTTTGCACAGATTTTACCTTTTCTTCAAATTTCTTTAAGACCTCTTGAGCCGTGGAACCAAATAATTTTTGCTTTTCCATAGGAGCATCCAAAAGCTTAGCTTTAACATGGTCTGGCAGAGATTGTTACTTCAGCCAGGCATGCCTACGTATGACTGCACCTGTCATAGCTGACCTACATGAAGCCTCCAATGCATCATAACCACACTGCAAGAAATGGTAACTAACCTGCTGGGAGTTATGTACCAGATCCTGAAGGGATTTGCGATCAAGGGGTTCAGAAGAAGACAGCTTCTTATGCAATTCATCTAACAAATACTCTTGGTACTGTATCATATGAAATTGACAATTTAATGCCCTCATGGAAAGAGTTGCAGAAGTATACACTTTCTTACCCCATCTCTCTAAAGCTCTGGACTCCCTTTCAGAGGGTAGAGGATTTCTAGCAGTGGCAGCTGCAACCCCTCTTGGGCCCTGAGAAATAGTTTCTGGATCAGCAGAGTGGGCCTTGTACAGGTGTAGATGTGAGTCCGGGACCCTGTAGTACCTATCAGGTTTGGCAGGAGCCGGAGGGAGAGAGTCAGGTGCTGTACTAGCATCAGAGTACACATCATCAATGACATTCAAAACAGGAGGTATAGCTAAAGGCCTATGCTGAGGTAAATGTAAAAAGGTCCTTAATCTCTTTCTACAATCAGAGAATTCCTGACCCTGCCATTGAAAATGTTCTCTCATAGAGTGTAATGTCTCTCCAAAGGAAAACTCTTCAGGAGGGGAGGCCGAGGGAATAGATTCTTCAGCATCAGAATCCTCGTAGGCCGAATAAGCCTCCTCCTGGTGGTCTGACAGTAGAGCCATCAGTGGACTCATCTGAGGAGTGGGGGTCAGAGGGCTCAACCCTGGGCATTTGTCTGGAGGTGGTTGAGAGCCCCTGTCCGGATGAGGTTGAGAACCTCTAATTAAGGAGATAAGATCCTCTGCTAAACTAAGAATCTGTGAGCCAGTAGAAGGTCTCTGAGAGGTAACCTTGGGAGGCAAAGCTTTAGTAAGTTTAGCAGCTTTAGCCCTAGAGAAAGCCTTAATGGACATGGATGCAGGAGGTCTGGCTGCACCACATGCAGGAGTAGACTTGTCTAAAGGAATGGTGTCGGAAGGTTCCTGGACACCAGTTTCAGAAGGTAATTCAATAACTGACTCGGCCGGGGCCTCCGGGGCCGAGGTAGTCGGTTGTGCGGTTTCGGTAATCGGAAGTACCAAGGACTTGGTTTCAGCCGAGACTGAGACACTCGCGGTAGGCCTGACCGTGGTTTCAGCCGAAACCGCGGCCCGCGTGTCGGTCCTTGTCCTTCCGTTTCTTAACTAAATGCGAAGTCGGAGTCTCCGACGGCATCTTGTAAGCAAAACTAGCCCCAAAGAATTCCTCTGCAAACTCCGACCGACGTCTAAGAGTTCGTCGGTTGAAGGAAGCACAGGCTGAACAGGCCGAGACGTCGTGGTCTGGGCCTAGGCAGGGGAGGCAGTAAGAGTGGAAATCCTTATGAGGTATTTGTTTCCCACAAGTTAAACAATTATTAACTTTATCTGACATCGGCTGAGGCAAGAAAGAGTCCCCAATGGGGTACTTAGCTTTTTCGAAGTCTTCGGTAGCTGAATCACAGGAGCTGGCTGACCGGCATTTGCGAACTGCTTCTGCTTCGGGCACCACGCGGCAAGAAAGACTGAGGAAAATGGCGTTGGCTGATGCTTTTATACCCCAGACGCTCTGACGTCGGGGAAAGTGCGACATCAGCCGAGGCCAGACCCAGACTTTGGAATCCGGCCGACCGAAGGGCTGCCTGAGGCAGGACAACCCATATGTGATGACTGCAGATGCATCCTTGAAGGACATCTCAATTTCCCTGGGGAAACCCAAGCTGTTTAGCACAACAGTTTTTCCCACACCCATAGGTAGCACAGACAGATTCTGAACCACTTACTATGATAGAGACACTGTTTTGAACATAAAAAGTGTACTGTTACAATTTCCTTGGCAAATGTAAATAACCAACTCTTAGTAATGGGAGTAATACACTTACCATACACCCTACCAAATTTTAGTGTTTGAGGCAGTGTGCTACTTCTGCAATGAATTTCACTCATAAGGAACACCCTTGAAAAATTTTCTTGAAACTGAAAATGTCTGACATGACATCATAAAAGACTACACCCACAATCCTTCATTACCTACAATACTCTAGCTATATTCTAGCTCAGTAAAACAGTCTCCCTTGTCAAACCAATCCACCTACCCAGCATCTCCAACAGTGCATCCTGTGGGGAATCCTTAAAGTCCAACTCACCACACTCCCAGAAAATATTTTCCCCAATTACCTCTTTCTTCTACGTTACACCTCCAACATTTGCTGTCTACCTGAGGAAAAATTCTCTGGTGTCTACTTAAGGGTATAAAAATATCTACATAAACATCTCCAAGCAAAAATCCTAAATCTTCTAGATTTTGTTGCACATTTGGGAGACATACATACATCTTCCCATTGTTTTTTTGTGAACTGCTTAGCCAATCTCTCTTCCTAATCCTTTCTAACCTTCTCTGATTTACTCATAGTTATCATACAATATTTTACTACTAATTATTCCTTTTTTAATGGCAGCGTCTGTTCTAGATTCTACTAAAAAACTCTGCTAGTGCTGGTCTTCCATTTAGGACCCCGTTTCTTTCTCTTTCCTTGATAGGGAAGACAATCTCTAATCTGCAGTCCAAATAAATTCTTAGCATCTTCCCATTTTATCATCTTTCCCTCTCTTGTTTATTGCTCTCAGTACTTTGGTTCCTTTGCCAGTTTTCTGCCCCCTCTTGCCTACTGTTTATATCCCTAATTGCAGTGATCCCTATCGGCAGAATCTCCTTTCTCCAACCCCATGTTGGCTTAGTTCTTAAGATACCTTCTGCTACTTTACAGATATAATATTCTGTATGATTACTGTTATTCTCCTTAAAGGCCTGCATCCAAAATCCCAGCCTCTCCTTGTTTCTTGAGCTTCCTCCCGTTTCATCACCTCTAAAAAAGATGTTATGTTCTTACCATGACGTTTCAACTGTGTTGTCGATCTTCATTCATTCTTGACGGATGGGTTCGTTTCCGACCCTTGGAACCGACTCAGCTGTTATACAAAGCTCATGCCAGCCAAAAACTCTCAAGCCAAGGCTCTACCTATACTGCCTCTCTTCCCATTACCTCAGACCCAGTTTGCCTACCACTAAGAAAAAAATGGAAGCTCTGTCTGAGGAACAACCCTATGACAAAATCCCAGGACTAGTTCTGAATGTCCAGGAGTCTCTCGGAGGGGGCAGGAGGGTGGGATGTCCAGAATGAATGAAGATGGAACGTTATGGTAGGACCATAACTTCTTTATCTGATGTTTTCAATCTTCTCCCATTCTTGATTGATGGGACAGAGTCCCCAGCTATACTTTAGATCCTGGGCGGCCCCAAGGAAGAATATTCCTGAGCACCACAGAGCCAAAGGATGCTCTTCCCCTGGAGACCATGTCTAATTTGTAATGAGTGATAAAGGTATGTGGGGTAGTCCAAGTTGCAGCTGCGCATATGTCTTCCACAGAAGCTCTGGAATGGAAGACTGGTGAAGTGGAAACAGAACTTGTAGAATGAGCTCTAATTTTTGTTGGTAGTTTTAGTTTATTCTGGTTGTATAATAAGGTAAGGCAGTCTCTTAATCATTTTGACAAGGTGACCTTTGATACCGGTTTGGTCAATCTGGTATCCGAAAAGGATAGAAACAGCTGGTCTGATTTTCTAGAGGATTTTGTTCTGTCCAAGTAAAAACGTAATTGTCTGTGGATGTCCAACATATGCAAGCAGTACTCTGAAAAATTTGGAAAGAAGACTGGTAAGTCTACGGTTTGGTTGATATGGGACTCTGATGCAACTTTTGGAAGGAAGGAGGGATTGGCTCTGAGTGATACTCTTTTTTTTTTATGGAAGATTATATATATGGATGATTCACACACAAAGCCTGTAACTCTGAAATTCTCCTAGCAGACATGATAGCTACCAGGAAGAGGGTCTTCCAAGATAAAAACTTGAGGTCACAAGTGGCTGGTGACTTGAAGGGCTGATGAACTAGGATTGTAAACCTGAGGTCAAATCCCAAGGCACTACCGGATCATTGAAGGGGGGGGGGGGGTTAAATGCTGAGTGCCTTTAAGAAAAACTTTGCATAGACGATGAGACATCAATGAATGATTATCAAAACCAAATGAGTAGTATTGTATGTGCGGGAGAGATCATTGGCACCAAAGCCGTGGTCAGTGCTGAAGTGGTTTGTGTAAGATCAATAGTAGATGGCACCGATACTGATTTTGCTGTTTTCGATGCCGGAGCAGAAGGCAATGACATTTTTGGAACTTTCACCTTCGGTTCCAAAAAAACTGTCGGAACCTGGGATTTTTGATGTGGAGTCATGGGGAAGACAGAATTGAATGACTTTTTTTTGTCTCAGACTTTGGAGATTTTAAAGTCTCCACCTCAGAAAGAGCTTCACCAAAGGGACACTTCAATAAGTCTTTAAGAATTAACTTATTTTGTCTCTCTGTAAGAGTTTGAGCACTAAACCCCTTACAGATATCACAAGGAGGTTGAACTTCCAGATGAGGGACACCAAGACAGTAGAAGCAAGAAAAATTCCCATCGGAACTGGGCATCTTTCTGCCACAGTCCTTACATTGTTTAAACCCGGAAGTTCCTTCTTGTTTCTCTGCCATGTCCAGTCAAAATATACACCACACACACACACACACTTACACACACACTTACACACACACACACACACACACACACACACACACACACACACACACACACACTCGTAGTGAAAAAACAAGGAGAAAGAAAATAGTTTAGTAAAGTGAAACCCTTTTTTTTATATTATATACAACTATCGTATATATAGAATACCCACATGGGTAAAGGAAGGAAAGAAGCTTGAGAACAAATACTAACGATGGTATTGAAAGGTTACCAACGGTAAGAGGGAAGGAGATACCAGCAATGGTAAAGGAGAAATACTCTGAGGTAAAAATAGGTGTAGAAATCATCATTGAGTTCGTTCACACACAAAAGACTTAAATGACAGCAAGTATTAAGGTATTAAAGAGTTTTTAAGTAGTATAATTAGGCAATTAAGAAAATTTTTAAGCACTTGGCCGAGAGCATCGACTGATGCATACAAATTTCTACGTAGCAATCGTGGTCGGAGGTAATGGGAAGAGAGGCAATATGGGTAGAGCCTTAGTTCTAGAGTCTTTGGCTGGTGCGAGCTTTTTATAATGGCTAAGTTGGTTCCGAGGGTCTGGGACCAAACCCATCAGTCAAGAATGAATGAAGATCAACATCAGATTTATAGTTTTCTGCTTGAGCTATGTATAGGAGCCTTAACTGCATAGCTCTGTAATATCCATTCAAATAGGGTAATCCCAAATCTGCCCTGTTCTAGTGGAAGAATCAGCTTATCCCACCTGACTCTTGCCATCCTCCCCTCCCAGATAAAGTCCTTTAGCTCTTTATTAATTGTTGTCCACAACTTTTCCTCTGGTTTATAAAAATATGCCTGACCTGTGTACAAGATTAATGGGACTAAAAACATTTTAACTTCTTGTATATTAGTACCCATACCCATATAACAAAGCTTCTGTTTTGTATTACCTTTTGTTTAGTCTTTTCCCACATATCTTAAGCTGCCACACAAGAATAATTTTTAATCAATACTCCTAAACACGTCATTTTATCATGTCCCCATACATATGGATACTGCTGAACCAATTCATATGTGGGTACATAAAGTACAGTTGTGTACACTTATCATAAATGTAGATGTTCGAGTGTATTCACTGTTGCAGTCATTGCATTTGGGTTATCTGCTTGCAGGTTGCCCTCAGTCGGCCTGATAAGTCTTGGGTCCTGCATCGGTTGCTGTCCCTTCTTCCATGACGTCAGGTTGTCAGGGGTATAAAACATGTAGCCGATGCCATTACATCAGTTTTTCTTGCCCCAAATGTCAGGTGCCCCCTAATGGGAAGCAATTAAACATAAAAGCACAAAAATATACCTCCAACAAAAAAGCAAATACACCAAAAAGGCTTTTAAGCATAGTAAAGGAAAGTAGAGGTATAGCCAAAAGAGGTTAGGGGGCTGGAGGGAGGGTAACCAGGACTGCAACACTGAATACACTCGAACATCTACATCTACGGTAAGTGCACACAACTGTACTATGTTCTTCGTGTTTCACTGTTGCAGTCATCATTTAGGTAGATTCCCAAACCTATGGTTGGGAGGAAGAGTTTAGATAGCATTGGGGCCAGCTATAAGGCCCTGCAAGACTGCAGTGGCAAAGCCAGCTCTGGATTTAGAGAAAACTGGCAAATGATAATGCTTGGTGAAAGTATGTACAGAACTCCAGGTAGCAACTTCTAGGATGTCCCTGGTAGGGACGCCTCTGAGAAAGGCTGTAGAGGTAGATGCAGCCCTGGTGGAATGAGGTCTGATCCCCTGGGGGATAGGTTTTCCATGGTGCTTATAGCAGAAATTAATGCAATGGCTTATCCATTTAGAAATGGTTTGCTTTGAAATAGCCTTCCCCTCTACCCCTGCAGCAAATGCTACCAGCAGTTGTTCAGATTTCCTTTGAGGTTTAGTCCTGTCCAAGTAGAATCTAAGTTGTCTGTGCACGTCTAAGGAATGCAGTATCCATTCCCGTTTATTCTGTGGATTGGGAAAGAAGGTTGGCAAATGAATGGTTTGATTAAGAGTCACACTGGATACCACCTTGGGCATAAAGGATGGATTGGTTCTGAGGGACACCCAGTCCGCATGAAAGATGATGAAAGGCTCTACTGCCATAAGGGCCTGTAATTCAGATACCCTTCTAGCTGACGTGATTGCTAAAAGAAAAGCTGTTTTCCAAGAAAGAAATTTTAAGTCTGCAGTAGCAGCTGGCTCGAAAGGAGGTAGAGTGAGTTTCTCCAAGACAAAGTTAAGGTCCCAGGCTGGGGTTGGAGCTCTCTTGGGTGGTCTCAAATTTTTGGCCCCTCTGAGGAACTGCTTGAGCAGTGGATGAGAGAAGAGGGGAGGTTCTGTGTTATAATGAGATGAAATGGCTGAGGCATGGATTTTAATGGAGGAAAAAGACAGGCCCTTCTGAAGCATCTCAGTTAAGTATTGTAAAATCTGAGGTAAATTGGGCGCTTGAGATTGGTTCCAGGCACAGAATCTTTTCCATTTTTCAGCATAAGATTTTCTAGTACTAATCCTCCTTGCCTCTAAGATGATATCCATCACAGGCTTGCTGAGGGATGGTAAAGGAGAGATTAAGTAATTAGCCAGGCTGCAAGGTTCAGTGTTGGAAGCTGAGGGTGCAGAATCTGGTTCTCCTGCTGAGACAGCAGGGAAGGCGTCTGAGGCAAGTGCCATGGAGATAACCATGACACACTGCGCAGGAGGGGGTACCAGTGTTGGCGCGGCCAGTCTGGAGCAATCAAAACCATCCTTAGTTTGTCCTGTTTGATTTTTAGTAGTACTTTGGAGAGCAAAGGCAGAGGGGGGAAGGCATAGACTGATACGTTTTTCCAGCTGAGGGACAAAGCATCCACTTTCCAGGCTTGTTTGTGGGGAGTCCTTGTGCAAAATTTGTCCAATTGGTAGTTTTGGGGAGAGGCAAACAGGTCAATATCTGGGCTCCCCCATTTGCTTGTCAACATGTTGAAAATCCTTGGTTCCAGTTTCCACTCGTGTGGGTCCATGAGGTTTCTGCTTAGTCTGTCTGCCAGTGTGTTTAATTTTCCTGGCAGGAACTGAGCTTGTAGGTGCACTTGGTAGCTCAATGCTGTGTTCCACAATGCCATGGCTAGTCTGCAGAGGGGGTAGGAATGTGTACCCCCCTGCTTGTTTATATACCACATTACAGTGATGTTGTCCATCTTTACCATTTGTTGTCCTGGAAGAATGTGGTCCTTGAAGGCTGTCAGAGCATTCTGTACAGCTAACATTTCTTTTTGATTAATATGCAAGTGCATTTGACTTGGGTTCCATTTGCCCTGAATGTACTTCCCTGCCAGGTGAGCCCCCCATGCATAGTCTGATGCATCTGTTAGGGTTTGGGTGGCAGGGAGTGGTGTGAAAGGTAGCCCCTTGTTTTGGAGGTAGGCCTCTGCCCACCAAAGGAACTCTAGGCGTAGGCAAGGTATGACAGAAATCATTGTTTCTAGGTCTTGAGAATGTTGACACCATAGGCTTTTTAGATACCACTGCAGTTTCCTCATATGCAGTCTTGCATATGGAATTAAAAGAATGCAGGAGGCCATGAACCCCAAGGCTTGCAGTATTTGTCTTGCAGATAGCAGGTTTTTTGTGGCCACTTGTTTGAAGTAGGTTGTCGAATGAATTTGTTTTTCTGGCGTGAGGTAAGCCATCTGGGAAGTTGTATTCAAGCTTGCTCCCAGGAATATAATTTGTTGACAGGGTACCAGGTGTGATTTCTTTTTGTTTATGGTGTACCCCAGACAAGTTAGAACCCTTTTTACAAAGGCCAAATGATTCAAAAGTATGTCCTGGCTTTCTGCCTGAATTAGACAATCGTCCAGGTATGGGTATATTTGAATATTTCTTTACCTGCAAAATGCAATAACTGGAGCTAGGCACTTTGGGAATACCCTGAGCGCAGTAGATAAGCCAAAGGGCAGTGCAGAGAACTGATAGTGTGTGTAGCCTGCTTTGAAGCGTAGGTATCTTCTGCAAGATTCCCTGATTGGGATGTGCAGGTATGCTTCTTTTAAATCTAGTGTTGCCAACCAGGCATCTTTGCCTAGCACAGAAAGCAATTGGTGAAGAATCAGCATCTTGAATTTTGGAATCTCCAAAAAGGTGTTTAGAGTAGACCGGTCCGGGACAGGACACCATGAATTGTCTTTTCTGGGTACCAGGGAAAGTCTCGAGTAGAAACCTTGTCCCTTTTCCACTTCTGGTTCCAGCTGAATAGCGCCCATGCTTAAGAGAGAAAGTACTTGTTTTTGGGCCTTTGCCCAGTGATTTGGGGGTAGGTCCGGCCACCCACTTGGTGTTGGCAACATGTGGAAGTGAAATCTGTATCCCTGGGACACTATATTTAAAACCATTTGTCCTGGGTAATGAGTTCCCAATTCTTTGCATAAAGAGCACTCTTTCCCCCCAAAGGGGCAGTCAGTTGATAAGTGCTTGGAAATTTTAAAAGGAAGTAACTGAGACAGTTTACCATAGGGGGGAGTCTTATTATTCCCAGACTTGGAAGTGGAGGCCCCCCACTGCTTGGTTCTGCGAGTCCCCTGGGACTGAAACCTGGGGTTTTTGCTGTGTCGGGGTTTGGCTTGAGAAGACCTGGAAGGGGCTGGAAAGGACCGATTCTTAGAGGGACAGTGCCTACTAAATCTAGGAGGCTGAACTTGTAAAACATCTTTAACAGTTTGCATAGATTTAGCTTTATCTTCCATCTTTTTAAGAACTTCCTCAGCGTTGTCGCCAAACAGGTGGTCCTGATTTAAAGGAGAATCCAACAATTTAGCTTTAACATGATCAGGCAAAGACTGTTCCTTAAGCCAAGCATGCCTTCTGAGTACAGACCCAAGAAAAGCAGCCCTGCAAGAGGCCCGAATCAAAACCACATTGCAAAGTATGTTTTCCAACTTGTTTGGCAGAATGCATTAAATCCTGTAATTATTTTCCACACAGTAAGGAATCAACATCATTTTCTGTTTAAGCAGTCCAATAACATGTTGCTGATATTTTAACATATGAAACTGGCAGTTTAAAGCCCTAATGGCCAAGGTTGCAGAAGTGTAAACCTTCTTACCCCATCTATCCAGCGCCCTGGAGTCTCTATCAGAAGGGGTAGGATTTTTAGCAGTAGAAGCCTTAATGTCCTTGGGCCCCTGGGAAATAGTCTCTGGATCTGCAATAGGATTTTTGAAAAGGAACTGGTGGGATTCAGGGACCCTGTAGTATCGGTGAGGTTTTCTGGGATCAGGAGGCAGGAAATCAGTGGCCAAATTAGATTCAGAAAAGCATCATCAACAATGTCTAGTACAGGAGGAATAGCTAAAGGCCTATGCTGAGGTAGGAGAAGGAAATCCCTAAGCCTCTTTTTTGAATCAGAAAAATCCTGGCTTTCCCAGTGGAAATGCTCCCTTAGAGTATGTAAGGTTTCCCCAAAAGAAAAATCCTCAGGAGGGGAAGCAGAGGGAATAGAGTCCTCTGCATCAGAATCCTCATAAGTAGGTAAGGACAAATCCAGATCATCGGAAGAGTCAGAAAAAACAGAATCCTGATCAGAAGATTCATAATCAACCTCAGTCTTACACCTCTTAGAAGGGGGGGGGGTTGGCTATCCCCGATTAGAGTTATTAGATCTTCGGCCATTCTTATCATTTGTTTTTTAGGCATAGAGGCCCGAGCATGTGGCCTAGGCGTCGGTTTTTTAGACACGGATCGAGATTTAGGCCTAAGTAATGAAGGAGGCATCGATTTAATATGCAAGTCCGTAGGCTTGAATACACCTTCACAAGCGGCTCCGGACCCATTCAAGGTAGAGACATCCACGGGTTCCCATAGTGAAGCATTTTGCGGCATACCGGGCTCCGAATGGGTATCAGTAGAGGCCTGTGAATCAGAAGTAGCGGGTATCAGGGTCTGCGAAAGCACCTCACTGAGTACTGGCGAACTGGCGACTGGCTTAGGAGAAGCATCGTCAGCAGTTTTGGACCTTGGCGGTCTGTCTCTGTCTTTACCTTTGTGTTTTTTCGGAATCCCGGTAGTCAGACAGCTAACTGACGACATTTCTGCATAATTAAACAGAGAACCGAAATATTTAGAGGCAAAAATATACCGACGACGGATAGTGTGCTGATTAAATAAAGCACAAAACTGACAGCAAGCTACATCGTGGTCAGGGCCTGGGCAAGGAATACAGTATGAATGAAAATCTTTATGAAGTATTTGCTTTCCACAAGTAATGCAATTATTAACTTTTACTGACATCGGTAAGGAGCAAGAAAAAGTTTCCCCAACGGGGTACTTAGCTTTAGTTGAAGACTTTGGTTCTGAAACTTGAAAACGAAAATTCCAGGAGTCGGCTGACCAGCACTTGCGAACTGCTTCTGCTTCGGGCACCGCACGGCAAGAAATGCTGATGTAATGGCGTCAGCTGCATGTTTTATACCCCTAACGACCTGACATCATGGAAGAAGGGGCAGCAACTGATGCAGGACCCAAGACTTTGTTAATCAGGCCGACTGAGGGCAACCTACATGCAGATAACCCAAATGTAATAACTGCAACAGTGAAACACGAAGAACATCTTACCACTATTGTCTTTATTTTAACTTCATTAATTTTGTATCCTGAAAAGATCTGAAACGGTCTCAAAATGTTCCACAACACTGTAATGTCTCTTTCTGGTTTTGTCAGGTATAAAATAATATCATATGCAAACACAGCCAGCCATACTAATTACATTCTTGAATTCACAAGTCCCTTATTTTCTTTGCCAATAGTTTACATATAATGCAAGTAAAGGGGAAAGAGGACACCCCTGTCTGATTCCTCTATTTAAGCAGAAATTAGTCATAGAGGACCTCACCCACTTTCATTTTCGCCTCCAGTCCCTCATATATCCTCTTAATCAACCTTATCATTTTTTTCAGGAAATGCAAATGCTTCCAATGCCCTGCTCATAAAGTCCCAGCTTATTCTATCAAATGCTTTCTATGCATCAAGACCAACCAACAACAAAGGTATTTTCTTACATTCTGCTTCCTTCTGGGTCATTAATGTTCTGTTAATGCTGCAAAATGTTTGCCTCCCTTCTACAAAACCACACTGCTCCATATCTATCAATTTTGACATTACATTTGCCATTCGTTTAGCCATGATAGACATGAACACTTTATAATCATTTTATGGGCCTGTATGAAGCTGGACCTGACGGATCTTTACCCTCTTTAGGTATTACATCTACCCCTGCTTTCTTCTAGGATGCTGTTCTCTTAAAATACAGTTAAACAAAACCATCTATTCCTTGGGACTTTCCTGCAGATTAGCTATACGTCACAATTTTTATCTCCTCTCCTAACCGTTGGTAATTGAGCCTCATCTACCTCTAACCTTGGCATATTTCATTCTTCCATAAACATTTCCATTTGTATATTTTCTTAATTTCCATATTTCTCTGCTTTATACAGGCTTTCAAAAAATTTCAGAAATATTTCTAATACCTATACAGGATCTTGTTACCTTCCTTGTTACAGGCTCCTAAACTTGGCAACAGCCCTTTCTACTTTCTGTTGCCTGAGTTGTTGTGCTTAAAGTTTTTGTGCTCTAGTATTACTATAAAAAAAAAAAAAAAAAAAAGTTGCTTAACAGCAATTTTTCTAAAATTGTGTACATTATCGAGGTAATCCCTTACTTTCTGATTAGCATTGTGCAGTTGATCCTCTTCTAGTTCTGTGACATTCCCGTACTCTGCAGTCCGTCTAAATAATTCTTGTTAATTCTTAACCATAGCTCCCGTTCTTTTATTTCCACCCTAGTTTTACACTCTACCTTAATTTCATCCCATTCCCAGCTATATGTTCAGAAGTAATTTCTATCCTCTTGAAGAACTCCTGAATAATCTCCACTACCCATTCCTTTTATTCCTCTCTTTTCAACAGATAGGTGGGAAAGCTCCATGGTCTCATTTTTATTTCATTATCCTGTGTTTTTATTTTAGTTACTGTTGGAGTATGATCTAAAAGAGTTATTGGGTGCATATCAAGACCTTCAATTAAATGCACATGTTCCTATGAAATCTATATTCTGTCTAGCCTAGCCCAGTATTTATATCTTGGGGAATAACATGTAAATTCACTCCAAACTCATATGACTGAATTCACATATTCCATGACAAATAAATTCATAAATGTCTTCAAAAATTTACCCTCCTTTGTTATACTTTCCCTTCTGGGCCCCTCGGACCCATCTTCACTGCTGCAAATCAAATTCCAGTCCCCACCTACAAGTAATATTCTTGACTGAAAACTGATTTCTACCAGAATTTTCTTAAGCTCCATTGTAACAGTTTTAGGTGGAATATAAATACATGCCAGTGTAATCCTCCTCCCTTGCCAACAGCCCCTTAACACTACAAATCTGCCATTATCTTTCTTATCGTCTTCTATCACTACTGGAGCTCCTCTTGCAATTAATATAAGTACTCCTCTTTTCCTTTGCCCCAGACATTCCACTGAATAACCATCCTGAAAACTCTGCTTTATTAAATTCACATGTTCAGTTCTTTCCAAGTGTCTCCCCTGCAACACAGCTATTTTCACTCTACATTTTTTTAATATAGTTCACTATTCTTTCTTTTTTGTATTTATCTTTGAGACCATTGACATTTACATACAGTACAGAAAGCATCACTGTATTAAAAAGTTATTATTCCCACCTTTTATGTACAATACCTTTTTTGTTAAATGTCTAGTTCCAGCTTTTGTGTTACATGCATACACAGTTTGGCAGGTTGAATTTTTATATAGTTGTTTCTTATCATATCCATTTGAGCCTGTGTCACATCTTACAAAACTTTTTTGTTTTATTGAAAGCCCTCAAACAAAAAAACAAACCCCCAATAACTCGCTAAAGCCTATTAATTTAATACTAGCACACAAAATTATATATACCTTTAAATATTGAAGTTCTACCTCCAAAAGGAATAAATGTCCCAAACTGAGAGAATGACATTTGGTCTTGATAAATGCGCAAAAGCAACATTTAAAGCAGGAAAGTTGCAGTACCAAGAATATATCAATCTAGGGCAGTAAGGTGACAAAGGAAAGTACAATTACCTACCACAAATGTAGATGGTCAAGTGTATTCACTGTTGCAGTCATTATTCTTGGGTTATCCTGCTGGCAGGCTACCCGCAGTCCGCCCGAGTTCCAAAGTCTTGGTCCGACGTCGGTTGCTGTCGCCTCTTCCCTGACGTCAGTGCGCCAGGGGTATAAAAGTTGCAACAGACACCATTTTCTTCAGTTTTTCTTGCCCCAGATATCAGGTGCCCCCAGAAAGGAAGGCTGGATAGATAAAATTATGCCAAAAAACATGCATATATTACTATAAACATTTCCTTCATCTACAAGCAAATACACCACATAAGCAAACAAGGGATGGACAAACAGTGAACACACGATACTGAAAACCACCCAAAGTTCACTCTGGAGTCCAAATGAGGGTATGAGACCAAAAGTGGTTAATCCAAAACAGTTCAGTTGTATTATATAAAACGTAACCACAAGGAAGATGAGAACCTATGGTTTATTATAACGCTTGTATGCAAAAAAGTACGTTTTCGAGTATCTTCATCAGAAATTCAAACACAAGTACCTTGACATGCACACACCTTATATACATAGCTAATTGTTTAATTTATTCAAATACTGTGGGTTCACACCATGTGTTTTCAAATTTGTCTAAAAAAGAACTCCAATTATTGGAATTTTTAAAGGGTAATAAAACCATTAGAATCATGCAACCTGATAAAGGGGGAGGTGCGGTGTTAATGGATGCTATTTTCTATGAGTCCAAGATGAAAGAAAATTTACAAAACACTGTTAATTATTCTAAAGCTTCCATCAATGAAGTAAATATTTCTAAAGCAAAAATAAATTTATTACTCAATGATTTATTACTGGAAGGTTCAATTGATTTAGACACTTATAATTTCCTTATTAATCAGAATCCTAGGGTTCCATCAGTATTTGGGATTCCTAAAGTTCACAAAGATCAAAAGGACCCCCCTTTGAGACTAATTGTTTCCTCCGAAGGTTCCATCACCACTCCCTTAGCAAAACACATCGATGTAAAATCAAAGGAATTATCTAACAAAGGTGTAACAGTGTTAAGGGATTCTTGGGAATTTTTAAAACAAGTAAAGACCCATCTCTTTTCCAAGAATATTATTTTTATTACCCTGGATATTGTGGATTTATTTGGATCAATTCCACATGACATTGGGCTTTTATGGCTTGAGGAAAGTGTGGTACACCATGGTGGTTTTTCCGTTTATGTATTTAGGTCTTGTCTTTTGTTAATGGAAATAATTCTTAAGAATAATTATATGTACTTCCAAGTAGAATTTTTCAAGCAAGAGAGAGGGGTGGCCATGGGGGCAAAATGTTCCCCCACATATGCTAATATTGTACTATCATGGTGGGAGATTTTATTTATAAATCAATGTGAATTCACCAACTGTTGGGTTTTTTACAAACGTTTTCTTGACGACATAGTCATTTTTTGGACTGATACGGTGGAAAGGTTTTTTGAATTTTTGGATTATATAAAAACACCACATCCTTTCTGGATTTTACATACAGCATTAATTTTGACGAGTGTATTTATTTAGATGTTTTATTAAGTGTGATGACCATTTTATTTCCAAGATATATAGGAAGCCCACATTTTCTAATTCCTATCTTCATTTTTCTAGTGGGCACCCATTTGGTCAAAAGAGAAACATTCTGAAGGGGCAATTGATCAGGACCAGCAGAATGACATCTGAAGATAGTGATTTTTATAAAGACAGTGAATATATTTTAAATATGTTTAATGAAAGGGGATACCCATCCTATTTACTGGAGGAAGTATATAAAGTAGTACTTGAAGGTAGGAAAGGAAGATTTGCCCCCATTTTAGGTCAGGATGATTCAGTTATTTCTATCAATTATGTTGAATCAGGGGAAACTAACAATTTTTCAAATGCATTTGTCATGGACTATACAGGTGATGCTGCAGTACTTAAAACAGTGATACATAAAGAATGGGATAGGTTTAGGGAAATTACAGACCTTGAATATATAAAAAAACAGTCCCTTAAATTTATATATAGAAGGGATATGAACCTTAAAAATATATTTGAGTTTGGGGGATCCATTAAAGGTGATAGTCAAACCCACAGAACAGGTACATACAAGTGTGGTACTTGTTCCCAATGCCAATATATAAAAACTGGTGTTAGCATTTCAATTCCCAGTAGAAATAGATCTATTTCAAGTTTGAAATTTGCAAACTGCAACACACAAGGGGTTGTATATATAGCCACATGCCACTCCTGTTTCTCCTTTTATGTAGGGAAAACAGAAAGGAAATTAAAATCTAGAATATACGAGCATTATTATGAAATGAGAAAAAGTAATTTAAATAATGCATTGTTTCGTCATTCCCAAACCTGTAAGGATTCTGTTTTTCATTTTTTTGTTTTGGAGGTTGTACCCAAAGAAATTAGGGGTGGCATGTGGGAAACCAAACTTGAGTACAGGGAATTATATTGGCAGATAATATTGGATGCCACCAAAGAACCTGGTTTGAATGATATGCTTTCTATCATTCCTGTTTTAAAGTTAAGGGCTGCTAAGTTGTAATATATTTATAGTCCACTAGATAGTGATGGTATATAATTTTAAAGCAAATAAACACAGGCACTAACATATAAATATGTTTTTAAATACTGTTTAATTTTAATTTAAAATGTTTTTTAGAATATATATAGTTTTGATATTAAGGACACAAAGAACATATATGTGATTATCTATTTTATAACATTAAAGTAGTCTATTTTAACTGTTTTTTAGCTTTTGAAAGTTTTTTAAACAATGAGTTAATTTATTTAATTGATTTGAATAAATTAAACAATTAGCTATGTATATAAGGTGTGTGCATGTCAAGGTACTTGTGTTTGAATTTCTGATGAAGATACTTGAAAACGTACTTTTTTGCATACAAGCGTTATAATAAACCATAAGTTCTCATCTTCCTTGTGGTTACGTTTTATATAATACAACTGAACTGTTTTGGATTAACCACTTTTGGTCTCATACCCTCAGTTGGACTCAAGAGTGAAATACACCACATAGGTAGTAGATGAGATGAGAAGTACAGAAAAGTCCCAGCAATGAAAAAAGGGGGATGGTGGGTGGGTAACCTGGACTGCAACAATGAATACACTCGAACATCTACATTTATGGTAGGTACACAACTGTACTATGTTCATCGTGTTTCACTGTTGCAGTCATTACACTTGGGTAGAATCCCAAAGTTGAGGTTGGGTGGCTGGGTCTAAATTGGATTTGGAGAGGCTACCAAGCCCTGCAGAACTGCAGTGGCAAAGCCCGCTCTGGATTTAGAGTAGAGAGGTAAGTGGTAGTGCTTGGTGAAAGTGTGCACTGAGCTCCAGGTTGCAGCTTCTAAAATGTCTTTGGTTGGCACTCCTCTGAGGAAAGCTGCTGAAGTGGCTGCTGCTCTAATAGAATGAGGCCTAATGCCCTTAAGCACTGATTTGCCATGTTGTGCATAACAGAAGCGGATGCACTGTCCTATCCATTTCGAGATTGTCTGCTTTGTAATAGGCTTTCCTTGTGATCCTGCAGCATATGCTACAAACAGTTGATCAGTTTTTTCTGAAAGCTTTTGTTTTGTCCAAGTAGAATCGTAGCTGTCTGAGTATATCCAAAGTGTGCAGAAGTCTCTTCCCTTTATTCTGGGGATTTAGGTAAATGAATGGTTTGATTTAAGGCCACACTGGAGACCACTTTTGGCATGAATGTTGGGTTTGTCCTAAGAGAAACCCTATCCTGATGAAAAATGAGGAAAGGTTCCACAGCCATTAATGCCTGTAACTCTCTTCTTGCTGAAGTTATTGCTAGGAGCAGAGCAGTTTTCCATGACAAGAATTTTAGATCAGCTGTGCTGGCTGGTTCAAAAGGAGGCAGTGTGAGTTTTTCTAAAACAAAATTGAGGTCCCAAGTAGGTACTGGCGCTCTCCTTGGGGGTCTTATATTTTTTGCCCCTCTGAGGTACTGTCGTAGTAGAGGATGTGAAAAAATAGGAGGTTCCGTATTGTAATGAGCTGAAATGGCAGAGGCATGGATTTTAATAGATGAGAAAGATGAGCCTTTGTCCAGCATCTCAGTTAGGTATTGTAAAATCTGAGGTATATTAGGGACAAGTGGTTCGATCCCTTGTGCCTGGTTCCAAGCACAGAATCTCTTCCATCTTTCTGCATAAGATTTCCTAGTGCTGGGCCTCCTGGCTTCTAAAATGACATCCATAACAGCTTTAGAGAGAGGTGCAGTCTGAGTGGCTACATTATCTGCCATGCTGCCAGGTTTAAGGTTCTGAGTTGACTGTGCAGAATCCGATTGTTTTGTTGTGTCAGAAGATGAGGAATTTGAGGTAGAAGCCAAACTGGGCCTTGAGACAAACTCTTTAGGATTGGGTACCAGTGCTGGCGTGGCCAGTCTGGGGCAATCAGGATAATTTTTGGCCTTTCTTGTCTGACCTTTAGTAGCACCTTGGTAAGAAGAGGCATCGGAGGGAAGGCATAGACTGTCAGGCCTTTCCAGATGAATGATAGAGCATCCACTTTCCATGCTTGAGAGTGACAAGTTCTTGTGCAAAGTTTCTGTATTTGGTAACTGTGAGGGGAGGCAAAAAGATCTATGTCTGGGCATCCCCATTTCCTCGTTATCATGCTGAACACTTGTGGATTTAGCTTCCATTCGTGAGGATCCATGAGATTTCGGCTTAGTTCATCTGCCAGTGTATTTTTTGTTCCTGGCAGGAATTGTGCCTGCAGATGTACTTGATAGGTCAGTGCTGTGTTCCACAAAGTCATGGCTTGTCTGCATAGGGGGTAGGAATGTGTGCCCCCCTGCTTGTTTATGTACCACATAACTGTGGTATTGTCCGTCTTTATTAATAGTTGTCCTGGATGTATTAGGTCCTTGAAAGCTGTCAGGGCATTCTGTACAGCTAGCATCTCTTTCTGATTGATGTGAAGATGTATTTATTCCTTGGGCCACGTGCCCTGAATACATTTTCCTGCCATATGTGCCCCACAGGAATAATCCGATGCATCCGTTGTTATTGTCTGCCTGGCAGTGGGTAAGGTGAAAGACTGTCCCTTGTTGTGGTGACAAGCCTGGGACCACCATCGAAACTCCTGTTGTAGGCAGGGAATTAAAGTTATGATTGTCTACAGACTATGACAATGCTGAGCCCAAACACTTTTTAGATACCATTGTAGTTTCCTCATATGCAGTTTTGCATATGGAATTAGTAGAATGCAGGATGCCATGAAGCCCAGGGCCTGCAGAATTTTTCTTGCAGGGAGCTGAGTTTTTGTTGCCATCATTTGAAAGTAATGAGTCAGTTGCCTTTGTTTGTCTGGCGTGAGATAAGCCATCTGGGCAGTTGTATTTAAGCTTGCACCCAGGAATATTACCTCTTGAGAGGGCACTAGTTTTGATTTCTTTTCGTTTACTGTGTACCCTAGGCAAATTAGCAGTCTTTTTACAAACGCCAGATGCTTTAGAAGAATGTCCTTGCTCTTTGCTTGAATAAGGCAGTCGTCCAAGTAGGGATATATTTGAATTCCTTTTTGTCTGCAAAATGCAATTACTGGTGCCAGGCATTTTGTGAAGACCCTGGACGCAGTATATAAGCCAAAGGGCAGTGCAGAGAATTGGTAATGCACTGAGTCTGCTATGAATCTGAGGTATCTTCTGCAAGATTGTCTGATTGGGACATGCAGGTATGCCTCCTTGAGGTCCAAAATAACTAGCCAAGCCTTCTTGCCCAGCATGGCCAGAAGTTGCTGTAGTGTTAACATTTTGAATTTTGGAACATCCAGGAAAGTATTTAAGATTGACAGGTCCAGTATTGGTCTCCAGGCTTTGTCCTTTCTGGGTACTAAGAAAAGTCTTGAATAAAATCCCCGTCCCTGTTCTTGCTGTAGAACTTTTTGAATAGCTCCCATGTCCATAAGAGCAGCAATCTGTTTTTGTGCCTCTGCCCATTGGTTTTGTGGCAGGTCTGGCATACCTTTTGGTTTTGGAAGCATGTGGAAGTGGAACTTGTAACCCTGAGAAACAATATTCAGTACCCATTGGTCCTGGGTGATCATGTGCCAATTTTTTGAGAAAAGTGCTAGCTTTCCCCCTAGGGGTGCTGTCAAAAGGTAAGTGCTTGGCATTTGTAGAGGGAAATCACTGGGACTGTTTCCTATAAGGTTGCGATTTGTCTTCCCCTCCTTTGGGGGCTGAAGCACCCCATTGTTTAGGTCTGTAGGAGCCTTGGGCCTGAGATCTGCCTCTTGGGCGTCTGTATCTGTCTCTTTGTGGCCTATCTGACACTGGAAAGGACCAATTTTTTGAAGGCCAGTTTCTGCTAAATCTAGGTGGTTGAACCTGTAAGAAATATTTCATTGTCTGCATTGATTTTGCTTTATTCTCCATTTTCTTTAACACCTCTTCTGCCTTAACACCAAACAAAGTATCATGCTGTAATGGAGCATCCAATAATTTTACTTTAACATGGTCAGGTAAACATTGTTCTTTCAACCAAGCATGCCTTTGAATAACAGAGCCTGTAACTGCGGCTCTACAAGAAGCCTATAATGAATCAAAACCACACTGCAGAGTATGCTTTCCCACTTGTTCAACTGCATGCAATAAATCCTGCATTTCCTTACTGTCAGGACTTTCTGTATTTGAAACCATTTTCTGTTTTAACAATGACATGAGGTACTGTTGATATTTAAGCATGTGAAACTGGCAGTTTAAAGCTCTTACAGCTAAAGTAGCAGAAGTGTAAACTTTTCCCCCCATCTGTCCAGAGCTCTGGAATCCCTATCCGAGGGGACAGGATTTTTAGCACTGGAAGCCTTAACTCCTTTAGGACCCTGAGAAATTGTTTCTGGGTCTGCAGCAGGATTTTTGTAAAGAAATTTATGAGAGTCAGGGACCCTGTAGTACCTGTCTGGCTTGACTGGTGCAGGGGGCAAAGAATCAGGAGACAGACTGGATTCAGAAAAAACATCATCAACAATATCAAGCACAGGGGGATAGCCAGGGACCTGTGCTGAGGCAATAAAAGGAAGTCTCTGAGCCTTTTCTTGGATTCTGAATAATCCTGGCTCTCCCAATGGAAATGCTCCCTCATGGTGTACAGAGTTTCCCCAAAAGAATAATCCTCAGGTGGAGAGGCTGAAGGTATGGCTTCTTCTCCATCAGAGTCCTCATAGGGAGGGAGAGAATATCCCCGATTAGAAGAGGAATCAGAGGAAATGGAAACCTGGTCAGAGGAATCATAGTCAGTGTCTTGCCTAGGCCTTTTGTCAGGAGGGGGATGGGAACCCCTGATTAAAGTAATTAGGTCTTCGGCCATTTTAAGCATCTGTTTCTTTGGCATGGATGACTGTTCTGGAGAATCCTGTACTTGTTTCCTTGGCTTTAATGGTGTTTTTGGCTTTGCCTGGAAGCTGTAGTGGGCTTAATTGTAAGCTGTGAAGGTCTGAAAACACCCTCAGAAGCCGATGCCTGCTCAGCGGCTCCGGACCCATCTGAGGAAATAGTTTCCGTAGGCCCAGTACCTTTTAGTTATGTACTTACCATAACTTTAGATGTATGGGATCCATCTCGCCTACATTCTCTACAGATGGGTTCGGAGCCGATCCTCGGCTCCGACTCGGCCGCTATACAATAGAACGCAGTCTCTTATTGGCTGAGTTACCTCATATCCCAGGATGCACCACAACTGCTTCCCCAGATCTTGTTTGTCCGCACACATGCACACACACATAAACTGTTGTTATAACAATGCCAGGTGTTTCAAGAGAGGAAACAGATGAATTCGGATAGTCCGGTCTCTTCTGGCCTACAAGGGAGAGGGAAGGAGGGTGGGTTATTAGGAATGTAGGCGAGATGGATCCCATACATCTAAAGTTATGGTAAGTACATAACTAAAAGATGTAATGTGATCCTATCTCTACATTTCTACAGATGGGACAGCGTCCCTAGCACCTAATTCCTGGGTGGCTCACTGGAAAACGGTCCGGAGAACCGTGGAACCGAAGGAAGCTCGACCCCTAGATGCCACATCCAATTTGTAGTGAGAAATAAAGGTGTGTAGAGAAGACCACGTAGCAGCCGCACAGATGTCATTAATAGAGATCTTGGAATGAAAGGCTGCTGAAGTGGCCATGGCCCTGGTAGAATGAGCTTTTACTGGAACTGTAAGCTCCCTATTTGAAATGCGATAAATATGACTGATACAGTCTCTGATCCACTTGGCAATAGTGACTTTCGTGACGGCTTTGCCCAATTTACTGTTCGAAAAGGACACAAACAGTTGATCTGATTTTCGTGCTTGGTGTGTCCTATCCAAATAGAAACGTAATTGTCTGTGCACGTCTAAGCTGTGAAAGGTATACTCAGCTCTGTTTGAATACTTAGGGAAAAAAAACGGTAATTCCAGTGATTGTTGCAAACAAAAGTTAGAACAGACCTTTGGTATAAAGGATGGGTTTGGTCTAAGAGATACTCTATCCTTGTGAAACACCAGGTATGGTGGTTTGACAGATAAGGCTTGAAGCTCTGAAACTCGCCTGGCTGATGTAATCGCAACTAGAAGGGCAGTCTTCCAAGACAGAAATTTTAAGTCACAGGTTGCTGCCGGCTCAAAGGGAGGTGCGGTCAAAGCACCTAACACTACGTTAAGGTCCCACGGTGGTGCGGGATGAGATATAGGGGGCCGTAGAAGCCAAGCTCCTTTAATAAAAGCTTTGCACAACTTGTTGCTCATTAAAGGTGGTTCTATGCTCTCGTGAAAATTGGAAATAGCCGCCAATTGAACTTTGATGGTAGACACCGAACAACCCTGGTTGAACAGAGAAGTTAAAAACTTCAGGACCTTCAGGCTGTCATAGGGTCTAATCCTCGGAGTTGGGCCAAAATAGCAAACCTCTTCCATTTACTGCTATACATCTTTTTAGTAGAAGTCTTGTGGGCCGAGGACAAAATATGCATGACTTCAGGGTTGAAAGAATGGCTCCTAACTATGGTCAGAAGAGGAGTAGCTAAGCTGCTAGCTTCAATGAATGGAGGGACTGATGGAGCTGTCCTGACTGATGCGTCAAGAGGTCCGGAAAGTACAGTTTTGTACCTACCATAAATGTAGATGTCCGATAGGTATGCATCTGCAGTCCTAACATATGGGTTGTCCTGCCTCAGGCAGCCCTTCGGTCGGCCGGATTCCAAAGTCTGGGTCTGGCCTCGGCTGATGTCGCACTTCACCCGACGTCATAGCTGCTGTTTATTGGGTATAAAGGCATCAGCCGACGCCATTTTCCTCAGTATTTCTTGCCCCAGATGCCAGGTGCCCTCTAGTAAGGCTAAATTTGGATAAATGCAAATAATTCCAAACAGTAGAGAGCAAACAATATAAAAAAATATATATATATATATATATATATATACATATATACAAACAAATACACCATAATAGATTCCCCCAGCTAGCTACAAGAGGGGTAAATACCCTAGGAATACCACAGAGGGGAAGGAGGGTGGGTAATCCTGACTGCAGATGCATACCTATCGGACATCTACATTTATGGTAGGTACAAAACTGTACTATGTCCTTCAAGGATGCATCTGCAGTCCTAACATATGGGTAGAATACCATAGCCAAACTGGGGGAGGAGGCACTAAGATAAAGATGGTGTAGTTAAGATCCCTTGCAAAACAGCAGTTGCAAAACCTGCTCGGGATCTAGAGTATACGGAAGATTGTAATGCTTGGCAAATGTATGCACGGAGCTCCAAGTAGCAGCTTCTAAAATGTCTTTGGTAGCCACTCCTCGTAGGAAAGCTGTAGTGGTGGCTGTAGCTCTTGTGGAATGAGGTCTGATATTATCAGGAGTTGTCTTTCCATGAAAAGAGTAGCAAAATCGAATGCAATTTCCTATCCATTTTGAGATTGTCTGTTTTGAAATTGCTTTTCCTTGCATTCCTGTTGCATATGCTACCAGAAGCTGGTCAGTTTTTCTGCTGGTCTTAGTTCTGTCCAGATAGTAGCATAATTGTCTGTGCACATCCAAGGTATGTAGCAATCTTTCCCCCCTGTTCTGTGGGTTGGGGAAGAATGTAGGTAAATGAATCGCTTGGTTCAATGATACTCTGGAGACTACTTTTGGCATAAAGGTAGGGTTAGTTCTCAGAGAGACTCTGTCCTGATGGAAGATAAGGAAGGGTTGTACTGCTATTAATGCCTGTAACTCAGATACCCTTCTTGCTGAAGTAATTGCTAGCAGGAAAGCAGTTTTCCAAGACAAGAATTGTAATTCTGCTGTTGCTGCTGGTTCAAAAGGGGGACGTGTTAACTTTTCCAGCACAAAGTTGAGATCTCATGTAGGTAAAGGTGGTTTCCTTGGAGGCTTTACATTTTTGATTCCTCTCAAGAACTGCCTGAGAAGAGGATGAGAGAAGACAGGAGGATCCATGTTGTATTCTGCTGAAATTGCTGATGTATGAATCTTAATGGAGGAGTAAGACAGGCCATTGTGGAACAGCTCTGCTAAATATTCCAGGATGTGTGCTATGTTTGCCAATGAGACATTTCCTCCCTTTGCTGCACTCCAAATGAGGTATCTTTTCCACTTGGCTGAATAAGTCTTCCTTGTGGACGGTCTGCGTGCCTCCAGGATAATGTCCTTAACCCTCTGAGATAAACCTGGGTTATTTTGTTTTATGCAATATTCCAAGCAGCTAGCTGCAGTGTTTTCAAGTTTGGATGTAGGATCTTGTAGTTGTCCTGTGTTAGTAGTAATGGACATAGAGGTAGATGCCATGCGTGTGTCTGAGACATGCTTCTCAGTAGCGGGTACCAATGTTGCCTCGGCCAGTCTGGAGCTATCAGAATTACCCTTGGCTGATCCTCTCTGATCTTCAGTAGAACTTTGTACATCAAGGGAAGAGGTGGAAATGCATATGCTGTCAGGTTTTTCCAGCTGAAGGAAAGGGAGTCCACCCTCCAAGCAAGTGGGTGGTATGCTCTTGTGCAGAATTTCTTCAATTGGTGATTGTGTGGGGAGGCAAACAGGTCTATCTGTGGTAGTCCCCATTTCTTTGTTATGGCTTTGAAGATATCTGGATGCAGCATCCATTCGTGAGCATCCGTGGTAGTTCTGCTTAAGGTGTCTGCTAGAGAATTTTCTTTTCCTGGTACAAATCTGGCCTGAAGTTGAATGTTGAGGTTCAGGGCCATATTCCACAGGTCCATTGCCATCCGGCATAGAGGATATGAATGTGTACCTCCCTGTTTGTTGATGTACCACATGACTGTGGTATTGTCCGTCCTTATCAGCAGATGACCCTGTTGAAGGAGTGGTCTGAATGCCTGGATCGCATGTTTCACTGCCAGCATCTCCTTTAGATTTATGTGTAGATTCAGCTGGTCTTGGGTCCATAGGCCTTGTATACACTTGTCCACCGTGTGTGCCCCCCATCCTAGGTCTGAGGCGTCCGTGGTGATGGTCTGGCTTGGCTGTGGTTTGTGGAAAGGCAAGCCTCTGTTCAACTGACAGGCCTGAGCCCACCACAGGAATTCTTGCTTCAGGCATGGAATTATTGGAATCTGGGCTTGTAGACTGTGCTTGTGTTAAGACCATACATTCCTTAGATACCATTGTAGCTTTCTCATATGCAGCCTGGCATGCGGAACCAATATTATGCAGGATGCCATGTAACCCAGGGCTTGCAGGACTTTCCTTGCAGTAAGCTGAGTTTGTGTTGTTAATGTCATGAAGTAGACTGGTAGTTGCTTTTGTTTTTCTTCTGTGAGAAAAGCCATCTGAGTTGATGTGTCTAATTCTGCACCCAAGAATGTTATCCTTTGGGATGGTACTAGTCTTGACTTTTGCATGTTGACTGTGTATCCCAAGGCTTGCAACAGTTGTATGACATTTTCCAAATCTTTTGTTAACTTTGCCTTGTCCGCTTGTATTAGGCAGTCGTCCAGGTATGGGTAAATCTGAATTCCCTGAAGTCTGCAATGAGCAATTACTGATGCCAGGCATTTCGTGAATACTCTGGGCGCAGTAGATAAGCCAAAAGGCAATGCTGAGAATTGATAATGCCCTGATCCTGCAAGAAATCTGAGGTGTCTTCTGCAATCTGGTCGTATAGGGACGTGCAGGTATGCCTCCTTGAGATCTAGAGTCACCAGCCAAGACTCCTTGCCCAGCATGGGAAGAAGTTGCTGGAGGTTCAGCATTTTGAATTTTGGAACAATGAGGTATGTGTTCAGTGCGGACAAATCTAGAATAGGTCTCCATTGATTTTCTTTTCTTGGTACAAGGAAAAGCCTGGAGTAAAATCCTTGGCCTTGTTCCATAGGTGGCACCTCTTCTATAGCTCTCATCCTTAGTAAGTTGTTGATTTGTCTTAGAGCGCCTGTTTTTGGCTTGGTGGTAGGTTTGGCATTCCTCTCTTTTTTGGTAGAGTATGGAAGTGAAACCTGTAGCCCTTGTCTATTGTTTGTAAAGTCCATTTGTCTCCTGTAATGTAATGCCAGTTGTCGGAGAATAAGGCTAGTTTTCCGCCCAAGGGTGCTTCCAGTTGTTCCCTGGTAGGCGGAACTAGAGCCAAGTCATTGTGTCTGCCCTGTAGAAGTGGTTGTAGTTGATTCTGTGGCAGTACTTCTATTGTTGGTAGGTTGCCACTGACGTCCCCTGTAGGCACCCCTAGATTGACCTCTGCCTCTTGGGCGTCTATTTCTGCCTCTCTGCGCTCTGGAGTTGTCTGGAAAGGACCAATTCTTCGAAGGCCAATTTCTGCTAAACCTCGGAGGTTGGACCTGTAAGAAATCTTTGACTGTTTGGGCAGATTTTGCTTTTTCTTCCACCTTTTTTAGAACCTCCTGTGCAGGGGAGCCAAACAAACTTTGTTTCTCCATGGGAGCATCTAGGAGTTTTGACTTAACATGGTCTGGTAAGGATTGTTCTTTTAACCAGGCATGCCTTCGAATCACTGTTCCAGTCACCGCTGATCTAAAGGAAGCCAACAGTGCATCATAGCCACATTTTAAGAAATGGTTACTGACCTGCTGAGAGTTATGTACCAAATCCTGAAGGGACTTGCGGTCTAAAGGTTCAGGAGAAGATAGTTTTTTATTTAGCTGGTCCAACAAAAATTCCTGGTACTGAATCATGTGAAATTGACAGTTCAAGGCTCTGGCCGAAAGAGTAGCAGAAGTATAAACCTTTTTACCCCATCTCTCTAATGCTCTAGATTCCCTTTCAGAGGGAAGAGGGTTTTTGGCAGAGGCAGCTGCCACACCTTTAGGGCCCTGTGAAATGGTTAGAGGGTCTGCAACAGGAGCCTTATACAAATGGTAGTGTGTGTCCGGGACCCTGTAATATCTGTCTGGCTTGGCAGGGGCCGGAGGAAGAGAATCAGGAGCAGTACAGGCATCATTATATGCATCATCAACAACTGTTAGTACTGGCGGAATGGCTAAAGGCCTATGCTGTGGTAAGTGTAAAAAAGTCCTTAGCCTTTTCCTTGAATCTGAAAAATCCTGGCCCTGCCATTGGAAGTGTTCCCTCATAGCATGCAATGTTTCCCCAAAGGAAAATTCTTCAGGAGGAGAAGCAGAAGGAATGGAGTCTTCTGCATCAGAATCCTCATAAGGAGAATATGGGCCTTCGTGAGGGTCTGAAAGGTCTGAGTCATCCGAGGAATAATCTGTAGACACAGGTTCCGGGGGTTCAGTCCTAGGCCTCTTGTCTGGAGGAGGCTGAGAGGCCCTGTCTGGGTGAGGTTGGGATCCTCTGATCAAAGAAATGAGATCCTCAGCCAGGCTGAGTATTTGGGAACTAGAGGTAGGCCTATGTGAAGGTGTTTTGGCAGGCAAGGCCTTAGAAGATTTAGCTGCCTTAGCCCTGGCAAAAGCCTTGATAGACATGGAAGCAGGGGGTCTAGCAGCCCCACGTGCAGGGGTAGTTATGTCTAAAGGAATAGTGTCTGATAAATCCTGGGTGGCTGCTTCTGTAGCAGTAAATTCAGTAGCAGATTCAGCCATGCTCTGTGAGGCCTCGGCTATCGGAAGCATGCTTTCGGGAAGGAAGAACCGGGGCTCGGTTTCAGCCGAAACAGAGACATTCGCGGTTGGCCTAACCGTGGTTTCAGCCGAAACCGCGGGCCGCGAATGTCGGTCCTTTTCCTTGCGCTTTTTAGCTAATTGAGTAGTCGGAGTCTCCGACGGCATTTTGTATGCAAAAGCGGGACCAAAAAACTCCTCTGCAAACTCCGACCGACGTCTAAGTGTCCGTCGGTTGAAGGAAGCACAGACTAGACAAGCTGATACGTCGTGGTCTGGGCCTAAGCAAGGAAGGCAGTAAGAGTGGAAATCCTTATGAGGTATTTGTTTCCCACAAGTTAAACAATTATTTACTTTGTCTGACATCGGCTGAGGCATGAAAGAGTCCCCAACGGGGTACTTAGCTTTTTAGAAATCTTCGGTAGTAGAAATCTCTGGATCTGACCGACTGGCACTTGCGAACAGCTTCTGCTTCGGGCACCGCGCGGCAAGAAAGACTGAGGAAAATGGCGTCGGCTGATGCCTTTATACCCAATAAACAGCAGCTATGACGTCGGGTGAAGTGCGACATCAGCCGAGGCCAGACCCAGACTTTGGAATCCGGCCGACCGAGGGGCTGCCTGAGGCAGGACAACCCATATGTTAGGACTGCAGATGCATCCTTGAAGGACATCTTGGTCCAGGAACCAGGGACCCTCCAATGCATATTTGTGAAGAAAGGGGAACCAGACTTGACGAGGCCAGTATGGGGCGATTAGAATCATTTTGCTTTCCAAGCGAATTGCCTTCTGAATCACCTTGGGGAGAAGAGGAACCGGTGGGATGGCGTATAGGAGGCTGGGGGGCCAAGCTTGGACCAGAGCATCCTTGGGGATGTCCCCCAGAACTGGGGTGAGAGAGAAGAACTGCTGGCATTTTGCGTTGAGGGGAGTTGCGAAAAGGTCGCAACATGGAGTTCCCCATCTCGTGAAAATCTATGTTACCACTCTGTCGTTCAAGGACCATTCGTGAGGGAAGAGAATAGTCCTGCTCAGTCTGTCGTGTTGCCGCTAGAAAACGTTTGGTAGCAATCGCCCAATCCCATACTTTCATGGCCTCTCTGCAAAGGGGGTAAGACCTGGTCCCTCCTTGCTTGTTCAAGTACCAGACTACCGACATGTTGTCGGACTGAATGGCAATCGTACCCTGGGGGAGGTGATCGTGCAGTGCTTGCAACGTTAAAAGCACCGCCCTCATTTCCAGGATATTGATGTGGAGGAGACTCTCGTCGGAGTGCCACGTGCCTTGGACCGACCTGCCCAGATAATGTCCCCCCCACCCAGTCTGGGAGGCGTCCACAGTCAACGTGGCCGAGAGGGATGGGGGGACGAAGGGACGTCCCTGATCCAGGTTGGAGGAAAGAAGCCACCAACGAAGATCCTGTTTGCACATCTCTGTGATCAAAATGTGGTGACTGAGGGGAAGGTCTTGATAAGACCACTGGACTGAGAGGAGCCACTGGAGTAACCTCATATGCAACCTTGCCAAGGGGACGAGAAGAATGGTGACTGACATGGAACCCAACAGCTGCAGGACCATTCTCGCTGGAGCGCGACATCTGAGGAGTAACGCCCGAACCTGAGACTGCAAAGTTGCTATCCTTTCCGCAGGAAGATAGACTCGCATCTGCCTTGAGTCTATTTCTGCACCAATAAACAGAATACGCTGTGATGGCAGCAATACGGATTTTGTCCAATTGAAGGTGATTCCTAAGGAGTTGCCTAGGGAGATAGTGGCTGCTAGAGTTTTTAAGAGTAGATGCCTGGAGGAGCCAGTCGTCTAGGTATGGAAACACCTGGAATCCTAGACTTCTCAGGTGAGCAGTCACCACTGCCAAACATTTGGTGAACACCCTGGGGGCTGTGGTGAGACCAAAGGGCAGTGCACGGAACTGGAAATGACTGTCTCCTAGGCTGAAGCGCAAGTGTCTCCTTGACGCCTGATCTATCAGAATGTGATAATAGGCATCTTTGAGATCTATGGAGCACATCCAAACATCCTTCTCCAAAAGCGGGAGAATGGATTGCAAGGTGACCATCCGGAATTTGGACTTTTTCACTGTTCGGTTTAACCTGCTGAAATCCAAAATGGGCCTCAAGTCCCCGGTCTTTTTTGGTACCAAAAAGAATCTTGAGTAAGTCCCTGATCTGGCCTGGTCTGCGGGGACAAGTTGGATGACTCCTTTTTGAAGCAGCTTCGGAATTTCGCTGGCTGCCAGATCCCGTTGACTGGGTGGCGGGTCCGGGATTCTTTGGGACGGTGAAGGGGGTTGAAAGAAGGGAATGGTGCAACCTCCGGCGATGATTCGGAGCACCCATTGGTCCCGTGTGATACTTTCCCAGGCCTTTAGGTGCCTCGAAAAACGACCCCTGACTGGCTCCGGAGCTGCACAGTCGGGCACTCCTTCAGGGATGCTGGAAGGAGGAGGAGCCACGAAAGGACTCGTGGTCTCCATTGTTGCGGGGGCCTCCGCCGCCTCTGGGACGGCATCTCCCTGAAAAATTTCCCCTTCCTCTGCCTCTAGAAGGGGAATCGCTCCGTCCCGGCGAGTAAGGCTTTTGAGCCTTACGGAACCACATTTTCCCTCCTCTTGAGCCTTGGGATAAGGTCTGAAGGGAGTGGAAAACCGCCTCACGGCAGTTAAAGTCTTACCCTCCTGTTCGCAGCGAGTCAAAGTGTCCTTTACCTTAGGTCCGAACAGAGAGGACCCATCGAAGGGGGCATCGGCAAAGGAAGACTTAAAGGCCTCCGCAAAGTGACACAGGCGTAGCCAGGCTTGTCTCCTTAGAGCGACACCTGTGCCCGCCGCTTTGCTCGCTCCTTCGGCTGCATACGAAATGAGCCTCATGGACGAGTTGGATAACGAGGACAGGGTAGCCAACTGGGAGTTAACCGTCTGGGCTAACTGCTCAGGTAAGTTACCGGAGAGGGTATCCGAAAGCTCCTTGACCAGATCCCTCTGCAGTCTGGTGAAATGCGTCAAGTAGTTCAGAGACCTTAATGTAAAGGTTGCTGAAGTAAGGGTGTGCTTTCCGTACCGATCCATGCTCCTAGACTCCTTATTAGGAGGATGGACGGACATTGAAGCCTCTGCCACATCTTGCTGGGTGGCAGATGCCACCACCAAGGCATCTACAGCCACACCTTTGGAAAGAAAGTCCTTATCAGGGGGTGCCGAAAGGAATTTATTGGGGTGAGCTGGCACCGGTTCAACAGAGTCCGGGTGTTCCCACGCCCTTCGAGAGATCAAATCCATAAGCTCATCGAAGGGCGGAGACACCCAGGAGGTGGAGGGCTGAGCCCCGAAGGCCTTGAGGAACACCGACTCCTCAGCAGAAGGGGGTTTGGACTGCCAGTCGCCTCGTTGCTTAAGGATCTCCAAGATGTCCGCAAAGGATACATCATCCGAGGATGACTTGGGGGACCCTTCCGCATCATCGAGGTCGGTATCCGAGGTGCGAGACTCATCAGGGGAGTCGACGTGCTTCCTCTTGCACTGTCTCTTCCTCGGAGGTTCCTCCGAAGACGTTTCGGAGGGACCTCCAGGAAGAAGGGAACCCCCAATGGAGGTAACCTCAGGCCCCAGGGCTCCGCTGCCGTGAGGACAGGGGGATTGCAAAGGAGCCAGTCTCCGTGCCAAGAGAAGGTGGTGGTGAGATGGTAGAAGTGGCCAGAGAGGATTTGGCCAAGGCACTCCTCATGGCCTTGAAGGCGGGACCCCCAGAGTCCTGGGATGGTTCAACCCCCAAGGCCACAACAGCAGTCGGAACTCCCGCAGCCGACGCACCGAGAGGGAGGCTCGGAACCGAAAGTATCGGTCCCGAAGCGTCCCCCCCCCGAGGCCGACAGAGGAGGTCCGCTTACCGAACCCCGACCCGAAGGGCGGGGTTGGAGTTAGGGTCGGAACCGACCTGACAACCTCCACCGGCTCCACCAACACCGACTCCAATGACGCCGAAGCTGTTGGAGGAGGAACCAAGATAGCAGGGTAGGAAACCGGCTCCGGAGCTGACTGGGCTGGAGCCGAGACCAACTTTTGAAAGACCGGAGACTGGAAAAGCCTTTGAAGCACCCTGTCTACATCCGAATCAGACATCCTCGACGACAGAGAAGAGACTGACCGGGTCCGAGTCGACTTCTTCGCCGGCTCCGAAAAACTGGGGGACCGGCTCCGTATAGTTTCGAGAAGTATCGGCGCTGAGGGAGATTCCACTACCACTGCAATTTCCCGCGGAGCCGATGGGGACTTCGGCACCGAAGGGGAAGTGTCTGAGCGGGCAACCTTCATCGGCTCCGAAGGCAGTGGAGCCGATGGAGATGGCTCGCCTCTCGACGCCCGAGCTCTCGACTCGGGAGCCAGAGGAGTCGAGGCTAGAGACATCGAGGCAGACCGTTCCGCCCTCGGCTCCGAAGTCCGTGGAGCCGACGGAGAAGCCTGCTTTGACTTTTTTGCTGCCGGGTCCGACGGGCTGGTCGGAGCCGAAGATTTTTTCTTCCTTGAAGGAGAAGAAGAAGAAGATAGGGCTTCCTCAAAGGAGGGGGTAATAAGCCCTTTCAAAATCAACTTATTTTTCCTCTCTTGGAGCACGCGAGAGGAAAAAGCGTGGCAAACGCTACAGGATTCCTGGAGGTGCTTCGGACCCAAGCAGTAAACACATAAAGAATGGTCGTCCGTGATGGACATTTTATAGCTACATTCGGAACATTTTTTGAAACCTGACGGTCTATGTTCCTTCGACATGTCGACTGAATCAACACACTAAACTTTTCCAGAGAAAAAACAAAGAAAGTACACAAAGCTATCAACAACAACCTAGACTCTGAGTAAACTCCTAGGAAAAGGCTAGGCCCCTCTGACTCGACGGGATCACTGCCCAAAAAAAGTACAAATTTACCCCAGAAAAATCTGAATCACAGTCACACAACAACAAGTAGCTGTTAAAACAGCTGTTGGGTTAATTTTAGCTTAAGTTTTGACAGAAAAATTGTCAGTAAGGAGGTACTTAGCTCAGCCAAGTCAGAGACCACGTCTTTGCTTCAGAAGCGGCAAACGAGATCTGGGGAAGCAGTTGTGGTGCATCCTGGGATATGAGGTAACTCAGCCAATAAGAGACTGCGTTCTATTGTATAACGGCCGAGTCGGAGCCGAGGATCGGCTCCGAACCCATCTGTAGAGAATGTAGGCGAGATAGGATCACATTACATCTAGAGTTTCCACAGGCCTCGGTGTCTCCACGTGGCTGTTGGTTATGGCCTGTGGCTCTGAGGTAGCAGGTGTCAGGGGCTGCAAAAGCGCCTCACTGAGAACCGGCGACTGGCCTAGAAGAGGCTTCGTCGTCAGTTTTGAACCTCGGATGCCTGTCCTTTCCTTTGTGTCTGCGTTTTTTTATAAATTCTGGTCATCGGTTGTTCCGACGGCATTATGTAATTAAACCTTCGGCCAAAATAATGTAAAGCAAAATCAAACTGACGTTTAACAGTGCGTTTATTGAATCTAGCACAAAACCGACGACTAGTAACGTCGTGGTCAGGGCCTAGGCAAGGAATACAGTAAGAGTGAAAGTCCTTATGAGGTATTTGCTTCCCACAAGAAATACAATTATTAACTTTTACTGACATCGGTCTGGAGCAAGAAAAAGTTTCCCCAATGGGGTACTTAGCTTTACTGAAGACTTCGGTTCTGAAACTCAATTTTGAAAAACAAAGGAGTCAGCCAACCGGCACTTGTGAACTGCTTTTGCTTCGGGCACCGCGCGGCAAGAAAGACTGGAGAAAATGGCGTCGATTGCAACTTTTATACCCCTGGCGCACTGACGTCAGGGAAGATGCGACAGCAATCGACGCCGGACCAAGACGTTGGAACTCGGGCCAACTGCGGGTCACCTGCCAGCAGGATAACCCAAGTGTAATGACTGCAACAGTGAAACACGATGAACATCATGAGCAGGAAGGTGTATATAAATATTTGAGAACTGAAGGCTTGGCAATAAAACATGAACAAATGCTAATAAAACTAAGTAATGAATACTTCAAAAGAGAAACTAATACTGAAAACAGCCTTGACATCTAGAATAAAGTCCAAACTATAAAACAATTTGCTCTCCCTGTTTTAACTTATGGTTTTGGTGTGACTGAAATTGGATCAGTTAGACAGAAAAACAAGAAAAATGCTTCATACTCTCATCATATGATGTACAAGAATCAGTGTATACCAAGATTATATATGCCTCATTCTGAAGGAGATATTAGCCTCCTCAAAACTGATTACACGTATGGGACTGCATACATATCTGCTGACCTCATCAGATCAAAATAGTGAAAGTTTTAAAACATGATTAGAGGAAGTCTAAGACAACTTCTCTGCTTAGTTTAGCAGAAGCATTCAGGTAGGAAGCAAGAATGGAAATCAAACCAGAAGTAAACAAAAATCAGACAGCAAATGAAAAAAAAAAAAAACAAAAGAAGAAATATAAGGAAAAGGATCAGATGAGAAGGAAAAGAATGTGAAAAAGCCACAAGTACAGTGGCAAATATAGACATTTCCTGGAACAACCTCATGTCAATCAGGATTTGATGCAGGAATGGCTAAGGAGTGGCAAATTGAAAGCAAAGCATGAAAGGCTGATAATGGCAGCCCAGGCTAGTGGACTACGCAAATGTTGCTTTACAAAGTCCACATGTGGGAGAAAAACACATATGTTGGTTCTGTTAAAAAAAAAATGGAAACAGTTGTACATCTTGTTGTTGGCTGAGACATACTCATGGCGGAGGGCCTGTACAGTGAAAGGCACAATAATGTGGCAAGACTGTTGCACTGGGGATTGTGTGAACACTAGAATATAGAAGTAGCTGAGAAGCACTGGAAACATGAACCACAAGACATTATTGAGAATGATGAAATACACATAATGTGGGTCATTCATTACCAACAACTCAAAAAATAAATGCGAGCAAACCTGATATAGTAGTCCATGAAAAAAAAAAAAGGACAGAAGTAGCATTGATCACTGAAACTGCTACACCTAGTGATTACAGTGTCTCATGTAAAGAGAGACACAAAGTCAGGATTTGAAGGCAGAAATGAGATCAGTGTAGAAGAAAATACCCAGACAGTTCCAACAGTAGTAGGAGCAATGAGTCTAAAAGAATCTACAGTGGTATTTAGATATGCTACCAGTACATGTAACTCTATATTAACTGCAGGATGAGTCAATCCTGGGCACACTGTGGGTGCTGCAAAGAGCACTTTTAGTTGATCAAGATCTAAGAATACTAACTTTCCTGAACTTTTATATCCTAACGTATGAATGGGGTCAATTCCCATCATGGTATTAAAAAACCTCAAAGATTTGGAGAAATTAAACCAGGGAAACATTTTTCATGACCTCTTGAATTTTAATTTAGCTTTAAAGCACCTGGACATTCTGATCTGTTAATGTTACTTCTCTCCTACTGAGGAAGTGTTGAGTACTGGGAATAGACTCACTCAACAGGTAGTGGTTTTCATCAAAGGAAATAAGCTAAATAGTCAGTGTGGATACGAGAGCACTACTCATCCAAAACCACACACAAACTAAGCTCATAAGAACCTATCTGAAAGTATCCCTGCCTACCCCTCCATTAACAAAACCACCCGACTCTCTTAGCTGCTGAGCTGGCAATATAAATATAAGTAGCACTAAGAATAAAATCAATCCATACTCCCAGGAGAGGCACCAAATCCCGCTTTTGTAAATGCAGAATCTTATTCCTCATTGTCATACTGCTGAAACAAAGTTATAATAACCAAGCTGCTTGTCACTCACTGGACCTAGATTCCTCAACATGCTCTTCTCTTTTGCAGAATTATCCAGGTAACTGCCTCACATATAAAGTAGTGCAGTCACTTACACCCAGGCTCTGTGCTCTAATGAAAAAATACTTACAGATATTTTGAGCCCACTTCACGGGCAATGCATCGACTTGTCTGCTCTTTACAATGAGCCACTAACCACCCAAGCTTTTCTACAGCACGTAACACAAGGAGATAGGTTGTTTTAACAGCCACTTTCTTATTTTTAATAATTCAATCTTTGAGTTTCAGAAAAGGGGGGGCATGCTAGTGTGTTGACAGGGCATTATGAGCTTGTAGGCAAGCGCTATTCATGAGCCCCTGTAGTATTTACTCTTTTAGGTGCTGACAGGGCAATGAAGAGAAATGGAAACAGTGGCATGTTTCTTCTTTACCCATTTAAATAAGGTACACTAGTAAGTGTACAAAAGTGAGTATTTGCATGACCAGCATGATATCAAGGAACAAGAAGGTAGGAAATACTAAACTTTTTAAATGGTAGTTACATACTTAGCATAACACTCTATCTTCATCCATCCGATACGAGTGATGGGTATTCGGGCTGCTTGTTGGCCCCGAGGTGGCAAAACCAGTGCTCCAGTCTCAACAGACTACAAATTTTTTTGCTTTCCATAATGCATCTGTGCATGAAGCACCCTCAGGTTAAGTTCGTTACTAAAGCAAAGCTAGCGTTCACCCACCTCCCTGAAAGAACAATGAACCTCCAGATCTGTCATACAGATAACTGGAAGGGGGAAAGGAGGAGGACTGTTGTATCGGACAGATAAAGGTGAAAGGAGCTAGCATTATGGTACAAGTATATAACTACAACATTCTAATCATCTCATCTTCCCAAGTTGACTGACAGGTCAGAATCCCCAGCTACTGAAGCACTCCGGGTATCAACCCAAGACACTGTTGAGGACAGAGTCTCCAAGGGAAGCCCTTTACTTTGAGATTAGATCCAGTTTGTAATGTTTGGAAAAGATACACATGGAAGACCATTTTGCTGCAGCACAAATATCACTGACAGAAGAATTCCTGAAAAAGGCTGTTGAGGTAGCTACCGATCTTGCAGAATGTGTCTTTGGCCTGTTCTGCAATGGTAGCTTATGGCTACAATAAACCCAAGAAATTCAAAAACAAATAAACAGAGCGACTTTAGAAACTTTCAAATCCAGCCTGTTAGCAAATAATAGAAATAGGTAATAATCTTTTCTAATTGATTTGTTGCTGTGCACATAAAAATGCAATTGCCTGTGAACGTCCAGAGTACGAAAAGTGCATCCTCTCTGTTAGCATGAATAAGGAAGAACACTGATACATGGACTGGTTGACTTTAATTTGTCTCAGATGCCATCTTAGGAGCAAAAGAGGGTTAGTACACAGGAAAACTATGTCCTTGTGAAAAATCAAGTACGAGTGAAATGCAGACAAGGCATGCAACTTCAGAGCACTTCTGGCTGAGGTTATGGCCACCAAAAATAAGGTTTTCCAATACAGAAACCTGAGATGGATAAAAGAAGATCGTTCAAAGGGTGGCTTTTTCAATGCCTCAAGAACAAAATTAAGGTGGCACGGGTTCTTTAATTGCCCCCCCCCCCCCCGAGGAGAAAACTTTGCTTCAGAAAGACTTTATACAGCCTATGGGAAGCCACGGAATGATAATCGATTCCATAATGAAAAATGGAAACTGCAGCAAAGCTGGACCCGGAATCAAACAAACTTGCCAGGAAATGCAAAATGTCTGAAATGGAAGCAGTAGATGGATTAATGTTTTGAAGTGATGCCCAAACTGCAAATCATTTCCATTTACTGCTGCAGCTCTTGTGGTCATACAGGAATGGTTACAGTCCATCATGGGAACTGAAGAAACCAAGTGGTTAGTTTGAGGTAGTGAAGTTCCACGTGAGGCATCCCGAAGAGGTGTGACAACAGATGTTTCCTAGAATCTAAGAACCAAGTGGGAACTCAGAGGTGGGTTGTCAGCAGAATGAACCAAACTTATCTGCATCTGTATGGGGCAATGAGGATAACTGCCACTCTGCACCATTTCTACTTCTGCAAGAATTTGGGTATTGGGGCAGAGGGGAGTAAGTGCAGAGAAGCCTGGAAGGCCACTGTCCAACTAGAGCATCGCTCGGGGACTGTTTTTTCCAAAAGGATGAAAACAAAAAAAAAAATGGGAATGAATAGCAATTGCAGCATGGCTGGCTCCAGTGGTTAAATATGCCTTGTGCTACCAGTGGACTGACCGACGATTTGTGAGGCAAGAGGACAGTCCCTGTTGAGCCTGAATGGAAGACAGTAGGATCTTCCAGTAATGAGTGATGCAATTAGAAAGTGGTGTGAAGCAACAGCGCATTGCAATACATTCACTGTTTCCCAAAATAACAGATGGGATCTAGTTCCCTCTTGCTTGCTGACATATCAAGCTATCATCATGTTTCTGGTTTGTCTGGAGACTACTCCTAGAGGAAAGCAGTTAGAAGCTCCTGCAATACAAGGAGAACTACTTCCATCTCTAAGATACTGATGTGAAGACTGGCCTCGTGATTACTGAAAAAAACATAGACCATTCTCCCACAGAAATAACTCCCTACCCTAAACAGGAGGCATTTATGGTGACCACTACTATGGGGAAAGGTAGGAGAAAAAGCCTTTTCAAAAGGATGTGGGGAAGTGAGCTACCACTGCCTGTAATTGTGAGTGGAGTGGACAGAGGATCCACAAGTTGTGAAAAATTAACTTTAAGCAAGCACTGGAGAACTCGTGAAACTAAGCAATGTGAACCCTCATCAATATTGAGGTCATTATTCCCAGCATGTGGAGGACAAGTTGTGCTGGAAGGGAGTTGCATAGAACATTGTGAATGGAGTTTTGTTCTATGCAAGGAAGACTACACAGTTTACAGAGTTCCAAGTTACATCTGATGAATTCTATTGTCTGGGTCAGTTGAAGGACAAAGATCTCCCTGTTAATGGATATGTCAAAGACAGACACAGCAGGAAAAAGAAATCACTGATCTCCATCAATGATTCCTGGGTTGTGGCAGTTAGAAACCAATAGTCTAGATATGGAAACATTGTGATTCCTCATAGTTGCAGATGGGCTGCATCACAGCCGTGCACTTGGTAAACATCCAGGAGATTGTGGCGAGACTGCAGGGTAGGGTTCAAAACCGAATATGACTTGACATCCAAGAAATGCAGCACATTGATCAGCAGTTTAATTTCAGCTTGTCCAGAGTGAAAAAAGAAACTGAGAAATAACAGTTAATAATTCTGCCAGCTTGAGTAAAATTCAGTTATTGGCTAGTACGTACACTGCATGGTTGTCAGGAAAGAAGATCAACTGGAAAAGGTGAAGAGAAAGCAATGTCTGGGAAGAATCCTGCAGCTGTTCAGCAAAAAGCAGTTCAAGCTCCAGCTTTGGTGCAAGAAATGGCTTCCAGTAATTTACAAGAAAAAATAAAAATCAAATGCACTCAAAGCTGATTAAAATAAATGAAAAGTACAGTTTTGTACCTACCATAAATGTAGATGTTCGAGTGTATACCCTGCTGCAGTCATCACACTTGGGTTATCCTGCCATCAGGCGGTCCCGCAGTCGGCCCGAATTCTTCTTCAGTTTTAGGTGCCCCTATATATATATATATATATATATATATATATATATATATATATATAGCTATATAAAAATAAAACAAAACCCTTAGGCACAAGCAAATACACCACAGAGGTAGTATAGGATAGAGTGGTAGAGATAAGTTCAGCTAGTTCAGAGGGGATAGAGGGAGGGTAACCTGGACTGCAGCAGGGTATACACTCGAACATCTACATTTATGGTAGGTACAAAACTGTACTATGTTCATCGTGTTACCCTGCTGCAGTCATCACACTTGGGTAGAATCCCAAAGCTAAGGATGGGTGGTGGAGACAAACAGGGTTAGAGGAGACTAGAAGGCCCTGCAAAAAGTACAGTTTTGTACCTACCATAAATGTAGATGTTCGAGGATTCCCTTGCTGCAGTCCTGACAATTGGGTATAGTCCGCGTCCCAGTCGGCCCGAATACCAGAGCAGGGTACATGACCGACGCCATTTCCTCAGTCTTTTCTTGCCCCAGATGTCAGAAGACCCAAAAAGACAAGTCCCAAAAACAACCTGCACCAAAAAACATGTACAATATATACAGTAATATATATACAACAAATATAAGCATGTAAACTCACCTACACAACCACCCTGAAACACAGAGGGAAGGAGGGAAACATCTACATTTATGGTAGGTACAAATTCCCTTGCTGCAGTCCTGACAATTGGGTAGAATCCCAAAGCAGAGGTAAGGGAGGCTGGCAAATTATAAAGTAGCAGGAGCTGACAACATGCCTTGTAAAACAGCTATGGCAAAACCAGCTCTAGACTTAGAGTAAATAGGCAGGTGATAATGCCTAGAGAAAGTATGCACTGAACTCCAAGTAGCTGCTTCCAGAATATCCTTAGTTGCCACCCCCCTTAGAAATGCTGTTGAAGTGGCAGTAGCCCTAGTGGAATGAGGCCTAATCCCAGCTGGAACCTGTTTGCCATGATGGGAATAACAAAATGCAATGCAAAAGCCAATCCACCTAGAAATAGTTTGTTTTGACACAGGCTTGCCTTGTGAACTCAAAGCAAAAGAAACAAGTAACTGCTGAGACTGCCTAAAATCTTTAGTCCTGCTCAAATAATAACGCAATTGCCTGTGTACATCTAAAGTGTGCAAAATCTTTTCCCCTTTATTTTGAGGATCTGCAAAAAGGCAAATGAATAGTTTGGTTTAAAGCCACACTAGAAACCACCTTAGGCATAAAGGAAGGATTTGATACCCTGTCCTTATGGAAAATCAAAAGGGCTCTACTGCCATAAGGGCCTGCAACTCAGACACCCTTCTTGCAGAAGTAATAGCCAACAGAAAAGCAGTCTTCCATGACAAATATTTCAATTCAGCAGTAGCTGCAGGCTCAAAAGGTTGTAGAGTAAGTTTTTCCAACACAAAATTGAGATCCCAAGCAGGAGTAGGGGGGTCTTATATTCTTTGCCCCTCTAAGAAACTGCTTGAACAAAGGATGCGAAAACAAAGGTGGGTCACAATCATAGTGAGGAAATTGCTGCAGCATGAATCTTTATGGAAGAGAAGGACAAACCTTTGTCCAATAATTCAGTAAGATATTGAAGAGCCACACTCAAATTAGGCTCTGAAATCTCCAAATCCTTTGCTGTACTCCAAAATAAAAATCTCTTCCATTTTACACTCTCCTAGTACTAGGCCTTCTAGCTTCCATAATCACATTTAAAACTTGTTGAGGAAGCTGAGACCTACTGCTTCAACACAGAATATGCCAAGCTGTGAGATGAAGAGATTGAAGCTTGACATTGAGCAGATGACCGTCCTTCTGAGATAACAGATGAGGAATCAGAGGTAAAGGCCATGGTGGCTTCTTTACAAGACTCCTTAGAAGTGGGTACCAGTGTTGCCGAGGCCAATCTGGAGCTATCAAAATCATCCTTGGCCTGTCTTGTCTGACCTTTAGTAATACCTTTGGAAGAAGAGGTAGAGGTGGAAAGGCATAGACATGAAGGTTTTTCCAACTGAAAGACAGAGCATCCACTTTCCAAGCTGTGTGATGAAACCCTTTGTGCAATACTTTGGCAGCTGGTGGTTTAGTGGAGAAAACAGATCTATGTCTGGAGTTCCCCAGGACACTGTCAATTTCTGAAATACATGAAGATCCAGTTTGTGGGGATCCATGATTTGTCTGCTTAATACATCTGCTAGGAGTTCTGTGCTCCTGGCAGAAACCTTGCCTGAAGAGTCAGTTGCAGGCTTAACGCAGTCTCCCATAAAATCATTGCTTGCCTGCATAGAGGATAAGAATGTGTTCCCTTGCTTGTTGATGTACCACATGACAGTTGTGTTGTCTGTCAGAATCAACACCTGCCCTGGAAGAAGTAACTCCTTGAACGCCATCAATGCAAACTGGACTGCTAACATCTCCTTCATATTGATATGTAGATGCTGTAGTCTGGCAGGCCACTTGTCTTGTATCCACTTTCCATTTAGATGAGCTCCCCAAGCAGTGTCCGAGGCATCTGTCGTTAAAATCTCACTCGCCTGGCCGGGTCACAGAGAGTCCCTTGTTTAGGTGACATTCCTGAGCCCACCACAAGAATTCCTTTTGAAGGCAAGGTATTATTTGAATGACAGTGTCCAAATCTTGGCAATGCTGTGTCCATACATTTTTGAGATACCATTGCAGCTTCCTCATATGCAGTTTGGCATTGGGAAGCACCAGAATACAAGATGCCATGAACCCTAATGCTTGAAGGACTGTCCTTGCAGTCAGCACGGACTGATGAGATAGTTGATGGAAGTAAAGTGACAGACTCTTTTGTTTGTCCGCGGTTAAAAAGGCCATCTGGGCTGCTGTATTCAGTCTCACACCCAGAAAGCACATGTCTTGAGAGGGTACTAGACTGGACTTTATGTGGTTCACAGAATACCCTAGGCATCTTAGCACTGCTATGACATATTCCAGATGCTGTAGAAGGTGTTCCTTTTCTTGAGCCAGAATCAGGCAGTCGTCCAAGTAAGGATAGATTTGAATGCCTTGAAGCCTGAAGTAAGCTATCACTGGAGCCAGAACCTTTGTGAATACTAGTAGATAAGCCAAAGGGCAATGCAGAGAACTGATAATGAAAATCTCCAGTTCGAAACCTCAGATACTTTCTGCAACTTAGCCTTATAGGCACATGAAGGTAAGCTTCCTTGAGATCCAAAGTTACCATCCAGTGATCTTTGCCCAGCAGAGGTAACAGTTGCTGTAACGTCAACATCTTGAACTTGGGAATGTCCAGATAAGTGTTGAGGATAGATAAATCCAAAATTGGTCTCCACGTGTTCCCCTTCTTTGGCACTAGGAACAGGCGAGAATAAAATCAAGCCCCTTTCTGATACAGGGACTGGCTGAATGGCCCCTATCTGGAGTAACTGAGAAATTTGCATGTGAGCCTCTTTTCTTTGTGGAGGAGGAACATCTGGCATGCCTCTGAAAGGGGCATTGTGTGGAAATAAAATCTGTAACCGTGATGAATGATATCCAGCACCCATCTGTCTTGAGTGATTAAATCCCAATTTTCTTTGAAAGAGATAATCTTCCTCCCAAAGGACCTGCCAGACGAGAGTCCACTGGCAGCTGAAAAGGCAGGTCATTGGTTCTGCTTATAGAAAGGACTGACCCCTGCCTTCACCAGAAGTCTGAGCAGGTGAACTGTCTGATCGAGGCCTAAACGAACCTTGAGCCCTGCCCCACGCCTAGACCTACCCCTAGACTGGGAACCATAAGCAGGATATGTCCACCCCTTAGCAGGCCAATTTCTACTAAACTGGAGGCTGTACCTGCAAAATCTTGAACAGTCTGCATAGACTTAGCTTTGTCCTCCATTTTCTTTAAAACTGCTTCCACAGGCGGTCCAAACAACACATCAGACTGTAAAGGAGCATCCAAAATCCTTGTTTTAACATGCTCAGCTAAATTCTGATCCTTCAACCAGGCATGTAAGAACAGAACTAGTAGCAGCCACCAGGAGGCCTGAACAGCATCAAAACCACACTGTAAAGAATGCTTACCCACTTGTTCAGACACATGAACCAAATCCAGCAAGTCTTTACACTCAATACCTTCCGCCAAAGCATCCACCTTAGATTTCAATTGTGAAAGGAGATAATTCTGATATTTCAGCATATGAAACTGACAATTCAACGCCCTCATGGCCAAAGTGGAAGAAGTATATACTTTCTTACCCCACCTATCCAAAGCCCTTGCCTCTTTATCAGAGGGTACAGGATTTTTAACCACAGAAGCTTTAACACCTTTAGGCCCTTGAGAAACAGTTTCTGGGTCCGCCCTGGGACTCTTAAACAAATACTTATGAGCTTGGGCACCCTATAATACCTATCAGGCTTAACAGGAGCAGGAGGCAAGGAGTCAGGGTTCAGAGAAGCCTCTGCAAAACATCCTCCACCACATTCAACACAGGAGGAATAGCTAAGGGCCTATGCTGAGGCAAAACAAGAATTCCCTAAGCCTTTTCTAGAGTCAGAGTAATCTTGGCCTTCCCATTTAAAGTGCTCCCTCATGGAGTGAAGAGTCTCTGAAAATGAAAAATCCTCAGGAGGAGAAGTGGAATCATCCACATCAGAATCAGAATAAGTAGGAACTCTTGCAAGTCTTCCACAGAAGACTCAAGCCTGTGAACACTGTCCAAAACTATCAAACTCCTGTTCCACCCTAGGCCTCTTATCAGGTGGGGGCATAGAACCTCTAATCAGAGTAATCAAATCTTCTGCCATTTTGAGCATATGTTTCTTAGGCACAGAGCCCGAAATGCTAGGCGAAGCCCCACAGAAACTGAACTTGGCCTACCACTAAAAGAAGCTTTGGCAACAGAAGGAGAGGCCCTAACTACCTTGGGAAGAGAGGGAAGAACAGTTACCTGAGAAGCCCCTCAGCCTGGCCTACCTCCTGAGAGGCACATCCTGTAACAGTAAAGTATCTGCCTGAGACTCCATAGAAACTCCTGGTAAAACCTCCGCCCCTGAGCCATCCATCCCTCACCCTAGGCTTCACTGTTTTATCTTTGCGCGAGCATCCGACGGCATATTATAATTGCAACGCTTCCCAAACACTAACCTAGCACAATCAAGCCTCCTCTTCTTAATAGTGCTTGTTAAATCTAGCACAAGAGCGGCAACCAACAATAAACAAGGTATACACAATGTATGATAATCCATCTGCTTCCCACAAGAAATACAGTTATTCACTTTTTCTGACATCCGCTTAAATACTGAGGCAAGAAAAACCAAAATGTTCAGCCAACTCTGTATTCGGTCTGAAACGGAAAATCTCAGAACGCCAACCTGCACTCGCAAAACTGCTTCTGCATCGGACCATGCGGCAAAACAGTCTAAGGCGCCATGACATTGTCAGGACTGCAGCAAGGGAAGACGAAGAACATCTGCAGTGGCGAAGCCAGCTCTAGTCTTAGAGTAAAGTGGTAAATGGTAATCTTTGGTGAAGGTGTGTACTGAACTCCAAGTTGCAGCTTCCAGAATATCCTTGGTTGGCACCCCCCTGAGGTAGGCTGCAGATGTAGCTGCTGCCCTGGTAGAGTGGGGCCTTATGCTAGCAGGAACTGGTTTTCCATGGTGGGTGTAGCAAAAACGTATGCAATGTCCTATCCATTTGGAAATGGTCTGTTTTGAGATAGCCTTTCCTTGTGATGCTGTAGCATAGGATACAAAAAGCTGATCAGATTTTCTGAAAACCTTAGTTTTATCCAAGTAGTAACGTAGCTGCCTGTGAACGTCCAAGGAATGTATGAGTCTTTCTCCTTTGTTCTGTGGATTTGGAAAGAAGGTGGGTAAATGGATGGTTTGATTTAGAGCCACACTGGATACTACCTTAGGCAAGGAGGGGTTAGTTCATAGAGAAACTCTGTCTTGATGAAAAATGAGGAAAGGCTCTACTGCCATTAGTGCCTGAAGCTCTGAAACTCTTCTCGCTGAAGTAATTGCTAGCAGCAGGGCAGTCTTCCATGATATAAACTTTAAGTCAGCTGAAGAAAGCTGGCTCAAAAGGAGGTAGCGTAAGTTTTTCCAGAACAAAGTTGAGGTCCCAAGTAGGTGTTGGTGCTCTCCTGGGAGGCCTAATGCTTTTGGCCCCTCTGAGAAACTGCTTCAGGAGTGGATGTGAAAATAAGGGAGGATCCGTGTTGTAGTGAGCTGAAATAGCTGAGGCGAGGATTTTAATATATGAAAAAGAAAGCCCTTTGTGTAACAGCTCAGTTAAATATTGTAAAATCTGACATATGTCAGGCTGAAGGGTATTTTGGCCTTTAGCTTGGTTCCAGGCGCAAAACCTTTTCCATTTGTCTGAGTAGGCTTTCCTGGTGCTGGGCCTCCTGGCCTCCAGAATAACATCCATAACAGGTTGTGAGAGAGGAGCTGGCTGGTTGCTTAGGTGATTTGCCATGCAGCCAAGTTTAAGGTTTTGAGTTGGCTGTGTAGAATCTGATTGTCTTGCTGTGTGAGCAGATGGGTAATTTGTGGTAGAATCCATGGTGGGCCCTGGGCCATATTCCTTAATAGTGGGTACCAGTGCTGGCGTGGCCAGTCTGGGGCAATGAGTATCATTCGGGGTCTCTCCATCCTGACTTTCAGCAACACCTTTGTGAGAAGGGGTAATGGAGGAAAGGCATATACTGTCAGCATTTTCCAACTGAATGAGAGTACGTCCACTTTCCAAGCTTGATGGTGAAAAGTCCTTGTGCAAAATTTTGTTAGTTGATAGTTTTGGGGGCTGGCAAATAGGTCTATGTCTGGGAGCCCCCATTTTTGAGTGATCATTGCAAATACTTGTGGATCCAGTTTCCACTCGTGGGGATCCATGATGATTCTGCTTAGGACGTCTGCCAATGTGTTCTTTTTTCCTGGCAGGAATTGAGATTGTAATTGAACTTGGTAAGCCAGTGCTGTGTTCCACAAGGTCATTGCTTGCCTGCATAGAGGGTAGGAGTGTGTACCCCCTTGCTTGTTTATGTACCACATTACTGTGGTGTTGTCTGTCCTTATGATAAGCTGTCCTGGATGTAAGAGGTCCTTGAAGGCTGTCAGAGCATTTTGTACAACTAGCATTTCTTTTTGATTGATGTGCAGATTCCTTTGATCTGCAGTCCATATGCCTTGAATGCACCGTCTTGCCATGTGTGCCCCCCCCAGGCATAATCCGATGCATCTGTTGTCATAGTTTGCCTGGCTGGGAGTAAGGTGAAAGGCTGACCCTTGTTGAGGTGACATGCCTGTGACCACCATAGGAACTCCTGTCTGTTGAAGGCAGGGAATGAGAGGTATCATTGTTTCCAAGCTGTGGCTGTGTTGAGTCCATACGCTTTGTAGGTACCACTGTAATTTCCTCATATGCAGTTTTGCAAATGGTATTAGTAGTATGCAAACATAGAAAGAAAGTAGCAGGACACTGCCAAGACAAAATTGATAAAAACACCTTTTATTCCATAAAAGTTAGCGCTTTCGGGATAGCCCTTCTTCAGACATGATGTCTGAAGAAGGGCTATCCCGAAAGCGCTAACTTTTATGGAATAAAAGGTGTTTTTATCAATTTTGTCTTGGCAGTGTCCTGCTACTTTCTTTCTATGTTTGGATTCATTTGCTTGGTACAACAGGACTTCAGCATAACGTCTAATCTTTGCTTGTTTTTTGTATTAGTAGTATGCAAGATGCCATGAAGCCCAAGGACTGCAGAATTTTTCTTGCAGGGAGTTGGGTCTTTGTTGCCATTGCTCTGAAGTATTGAGTTAATTGTAGTTGTTTGTCTGGCGTCAGATAAGCCATCTGGGTCGTTGTATTCAAGCTGGCACCCAGGAATGTTATATTTTGTGAGGGCACTAGTTTTGAATTCTTTTCATTTACTGTGTACCCTAGGCAACTTAGAAGATGTTTTACAAAAGCCAGGTGTTGTAAGAGAATGTCCTTGCTTTCTGCTTGGATGAGGCAGTCGTCCAGGTATGGGTATATTTGAATTCCTCTGTCTGCAGTATGCAATTACTGGTGCCAGGCATTTTGTGAAGACCCTGGGCGCAGTAGATAAGCCAAAGGGCAGTGCAGAGAATTGGTAATGGGTTGAACCTGCAATGAAACGGAGGTATCTTCTGCAATTTTGTCTGATAGGGACATACAGGTATGCCTCCTTGAGGTCCAACGTTACTAGCCAAGCTTTCTTGCCCAACATGGGAAGAAGCTGCTGTAGTGTTAGCATCTTGAATTTGGGTACTTGCAAGAAGGTGTTTAAAATTGAAAGGTCCAGAATGGGTCTCCAAGCATTGTCCTTTCTGGGGACTAGAAAGAGCCTTGAGAAAAATCCTTGGCCTTGCTCCTGTGTAGGTACCAGTTGAATGGCTCTCATGTCCATGAGAGCTGTAATTTGCTTTTGTGCCTCTGCCCATTGATTTTGTGGCAGGTTTAGCATTCCTTTTATCCTTGGCAAGGTATGGAAATGGAATCTGTATCCTTGTGAGATAATGTCTAGGACCCATTTGTCCTTTGTGACGATGCGCCAGTTGTCTGCAAAAAGTGCTAATTTTCCTCCCAAGGGAGCTGCCAAGAGAGTTTTGCTTGGCAGTTTGAGGTATAAGTCATTGTGTTTGCCTTCTAGTAGTTTGTGGCCTGTTTTCTCCTCCCTTCTGTGTTGCAGTGCCCCATTGCGAGGTTTGTAAGGGATTTGTGCTTGTCCTCTGCCCCTTGGGCACCTGTATTTACCCCTCTGTGGTCTGTCAGAAGCTGGAAAGGACCAATTTTTTGTTGGCCAATTTCTGCTGAAGCGTGGGGGCTGTACTTGTAAGAAATCTTTGACCGTCTGCATAGATTTTGCCTTATCCTCCATTTTCTTTAAAACCTCCTCTGCTTTAACCCCAAATAAGACATCCTGCTGTAAGGGTGCATCTAGTGACTTTGCTTTAACACGATCAGGCAGAGACTGTTCCTTTAACCAAGCATGCCTACGTATAACAGACCCAGTAACAGCTGCTCTAGAGGAAGCTTCCAAGGCATCAAAACCACATTGTAAAGTATGCTTGCCCACCTGTTCAGCTGCATGCAACAGATCCTGCATTTCCTTGAATTCAGACTGTTGAGGGTGCGTGCCCATCTTTTGTTTTATTTGAGACATTAGGAATTGCTGGTATTTAAGCATGTGAAATTGACAATTTAGTGCTCTCATAGCTAGAGTGGCTGAGGTGTAAACCTTCTTCCCCCACCTGTCTAGTGCTCTGGAGTCCCTTTCAGAGGGTACAGGATTTTTAGCCATAGAAGCCTTAGCCCCCTTGGGACCCTGGGAGATTGTCTCTGAATCAGCAACAGGGCTTTTGTATAGGAATTTGTGTGAGTCAGGCACTCTATAGCATCTATCTGGTTTGGCTGGAGCAGGAGGCAGAGAATCTGGATTTAGACTAGATTCTAAGAAAACATCATCCACAATGTCTAAAACTGGGAGGATAGCAAGGGGTCTGTGCTGGGGGAGTAAAAGAAACTCTCGGAGCCTTTTCTTTGAGTCATAGTAGTCCTGACCCTCCCAGTGGAAATGTTCCCTCATGGTATGTAAGGTTTCCCCAAAGGAATAATCTTCAGGAGGAGAAGCTGAAGGAATGGAGTCTTCAGCATCAGAATCTTCATAAGGGGGAAAGGAGTAATCCTGTTCCTCAGAGGAGCCTGAGAAAACAGACACTTGATCAGAGGAGGCATAATCCTCCTCTTGTCTAGGCCTTTTGTCGGGGTGGTTGGGGGTTGGGAGCCCCTGATCAAAGAAATTAAATCTTCAGCCATTTTAAGCATCTGTTTCTTAGGCATTGGGCCTTGACCTGGCGACTGAAGAGTAGTCTTTTTTGGTTTTAGAGGAGTCTTAAGCTTAGCATAAGATTTTATGGTGAGAGTAGTCGGTCTGAAGATACCTTCAGAAACCGAAGGTGTTTCTACAGCACCGGCTTCTCCTACTGCAATGTCATTGTTAGGGCCTAAAGAAAATGGCTGCGTCGGCCTAGAACTCTCTGCTGGAGAATCCGAAGCGGTCTGGGGATCCAATTCAGCGGTAGCCAGGGGCTGCGTAGGCGCCTCACTGAAAACTGGAGAACCGGCGACCGGCCCAGCCGAGGGCTTGGATCTAGGCTGCCTTTCTTTATCTTTGCGTTTTTTATGCACGCCGGTAGTCGGTTGCTCCGACGGCATAGTGTAATTAAATTTCCTACCGAAGTAGTGTTGTGCGAAATCAAAGCGTCGCTTAATAGTTCGCTTATTGAACCTAGCACAAAACTGACAACCAGTGACGTCGTGGTCTGGGCCTAGGCAAGGTATACAAAAAGAATGAAAGTCCTTATGAGGCATTTGCTTCCCACAAGAAATGCAATTAACTTTTTCTAACATCGGACTGAGGCAAGAAAAGGTTCCCCAACGGGGTACTTAGCTTTGAAGACTATGGACTGAAACTCTATTCGAAAATCTCAGGTGTCGGCCGACCGGCACTTGCGAACTGCTTCTGCTTCGGGCACCACGCGGCAAGAAAGACTGAAGAAAATGGCGTCGGATGCCTGATATACCCCTGGCACACTGACGTCAGGGAAGAAGCGACAGCAACCAACGCCGGACCAAGACTTTGGAATTCGGGCCGACTGCGGGACCGCCTGACGGCAGGATACCCAAGTGTGATGACTGCAGCAGGTAACACGATGAACATCAACAAAGGAGTACATCAACTCAAATAAAAAATAGAAGTTTTTAACTAGCTATTCAGACAAGCTGATAAAAACTGCAAATCAAATGTTGAAATGAAGAAAAGGATGTCTGAGTTTCAGACTTCCCAAGTAAAGTTTTGTCAAAAAATGGCAGAGTTATAGGACAGAGCATGCAGAGAAAACCTGACATTTTCTGCTGAACTAAAGAAGCTGGAAATAACAGACTGCATTAATTTTATAAAAGCATAAATATGCAACTTAACTGGTGTTCCACAGCAGGGTTTGTTAACTTAAAGGGCATACTGAGTGGATATTCCAACCAGGCCATGAGAAAGCAGATATGACCTGTATTAGTAAAAATGCAATCATACCAACAGAAAGAGTTGATTATGACAAAAATGTGGCAGAAGGGCAAAGTATTAAAAACTGGAGACAGTACAGCATTTGTTGAAAATTTTTATTCACTATGCACCATGTAGAAGAGAATTAGAAGTTATGTACTCACCATAACGTTCCATCTGAGTAGGTAGCTTCATTTGTCTGCAACCTGTGGGTCTTGGATCCGATATCGGATCCGAGCCGGCAACTTGTTTCAAGCTAATGGATCCGAGCTCCTAGCTCCTCCCTTCACCCATAATCCCCTGCTAACCCTCCATGACCTCAGATCGAGTTTGCCCCTCAATATTTACCCAAAAAAATGGGTATCCAACTACAAATAGATCTGAAGAAGGCCAGGGGGAAGGAGGGGGGGATGGTTGCAGACAAATGAAGCTACCTACTCAGATGGAACGTTATGGTGAGTACATAACTTCCAAATCTGAAGTAGGGAGTTCATTTGTCAGCAACCTGTGGGACAGAGTCCCCAGCTACCTGCACCTTGGGTGGCCATCATGGAAGGATATTGCGAAGCACCGCAGAGCCAAAGGATGCTCTCCCTCTAGAAATCACGTCCAGTTTGTAGTGGTTAATAAAGGTATGAGATGAAGCCCAAGTGGCTGCCGAACAAATATCATCCAATGGAACTCTAGACTTGAAGGCCGCAGACGTAGAAATGGAGCGGGTGGAATGAGCACGAACTCCTTCTGGTGCGGGTCTCCCAGAGACTCGATACTCCAATAGGATACATTGAGAAATCCAGCGTGATAAAGATACTTTTGAAATTGCTTTCCCCAAATTAAATTTGGCAAAGGAAAAGTACAGTTTTGTACCTACCATAAATGTAGATGTCCGATAGATATGCAACTGCAGTCATAACATATGGGTTGTCCTGCCTCAGGCAGCCCTCGGTCGGCCGGATTCCAAAGTCTGGGTCCGACGTCGGCTGATGTCGCATTTCTCTCCGACGTCAGAGCGGCTGGAGTATATAAGCATCAGCCGACGCCATCTTCTTCAGTGTTTCTTGCCCCAGATGCCAGGTGCCCTCCAAGGAAGGCTGTAATCAAATTGGAAGACAATAATAGGTTTCCAAACAATAAATAGGCAATAAACAGATACACCATAACAGATATCCCCAGCTAAGGATAACAGGGAGAGGAGTGGACCCAAGGCATAGAGGGGAAGGAGGGAGGGAAAACCCGACTGCAGTTGCATATCTATCGGACATCTACATTTATGGTAGGTACAAAACTGTACTATGTCCTTCAAGAATGCAACTGCAGTCATAACATATGGGTTGAATACCATAGCTTAGCTGGGGGAGGTGGTATGCTCTAAGAAAAGGATGGTGTAGCTATCAATCCCTGCAGGATTGCCGAAGCAAAGCCTGCTCTGGATCTGGAATATAAAGGGAGGTTGTAGTGTTTGGAAAATGTATGCATGGAGCTCCATGTAGCAGCTTCTAGAATGTCTTTTGTAGGCACCCCTCTTAAAAATGCTGTAGAGGTGGCTGTAGCTCTGGTGGAGTGTGGTCTGACATTGGCTGGCACACTCTTTCCATAGAAGGAATAACAGAATCTGATGCAATGTCCAATCCATTTTGAAATTGTCTGTTTGGAAATTGCTTTTCCTTGTACTCCAGGGGCATAAGCTACAAAAAGCTGATCAGACTTCCTACTGGTCTTGGTTCTGTCAAGGTAGTAGTGAAGTTGTCTGTGTATGTCCAAGGTATGTAACAGTCTTTCCCCTTTGTTCTCAGGATTGGGAAAGAAAGTAGGCAGGTGAATTGCTTGATTTAAAGAAACCCTAGATACCACTTTTGGCAGAAAGGTAGGGTTGGTTCGTAAGGAGACCCTGTCTCTGTGAAAGTTATGAACAGTGGTATTGCCATTAAGGCCTGTAATTCCGAAACCCTTCTTGCTGAGGTAATGGCCAGCAGGAAAGCTGTCTTCCAGGAAAGAAATTGTAAATCCACAGAAGCTGCTGGCTCGAAGGGAGGTAGAGTCAATTTTCCTAGGACAAAATTGAGGTCCCAAGCTGGTACTGGTGCCTTTCTTGGGGGCTTTATATTCTTGATTCCTCTAAGAAATTGCCTTAACAAAGGATGTGAAAACACAGGTGGATCAGTGTTGTATCTAGCTGAGATAGCTGAAGCATGTATTTTTATGGAAGAGTATGGGAGTCCGTTATGTAGCATATCTGCTAAGTATTCCAGAATGAGAGGAATGCTCAAAAGTGATGCATCATGACCCTTGTTGGTATTCCAAATGCTGAATCTCTTCCATTTGGCTGAGTAAGCCTTTCTGGTGGATGGTCTGCGGGCTTCTGTTAGTATCCGCTGAACTTCCTTGGAGAGAGGTAAATTGAGGTTATTTATGGGATTTCCCAAGCTGTTAGCTGTAGCGTCTGGATGTTGGGATGAACTGTCCTGAAGTTGTGTTGAGTCAAACGTTGGGGCCATTGTGGAAGGGCCCACGTTTTGTTGTGACATATGCTCCGTAGTAGTGGGTACCAGTGTTGTCTTGGCCAGTCTGGAGCTATTAGGATCCCCTTCGGCTGCTCTGCTTTGATCTTTAGTAACACTGTGGTCATCAGTGGCAGAGGTGGAAATGCATAAATTATCAGGGAGCTCCAGTTGAATGAGAGGGCATCTATTTTCCATGCTTGTGGATGATATGTCCTTGAGCAAAACTTTTGTAAGTGATGATTGAGGTGGGAGGCAAACAGGTCTACGTCCGGCCTGCCCCATGTCGAGGTGAGTCGTATAAAGATGTCTGGATGTAGCCTCCATTCGTGGGGGTCTAGGAAATTCCTGCTTAGACTGTCCGCCAGAACATTGTCTTTGCCTGGAACAAACTGGGATTGTAACTGTATGTTTAGACCCAGTGATTTTTCCCAAAGATTCATTGTCAGTCTGCAAAGGGGGTAAGAATGAGTGCCCCCCTGCTTGTTTATGTACCACATCACAGTGGTGTTGTCTGTCCGTATTAGTAGGTGGCCTTGTTGAAGTTGTTGTCCAAAGGCCTCGATGGCATGCATTACTGCTAGCATTTCTTTTTGGTTGATATGCAGATGTGTTTCCTTTGGAGACCATTGCCCTTGAATACATTTACCCTCCATGTGAGCCCCCCATCCAAGGTCTGAGGCGTCTGTGGTCATGGTCTGTGTTATCTGAGGTTTTTTGAACGACATACCTGTGTTTGACTGGCTTACTGTGGCCCACCATAGAAATTCTTTTTGAAGACATGGAATGAGTGGAATAGTTGCTTCTAGGTTGTTGCTGTGTTGAGACATAAGCTTTTTAAGTACCATTGAAGCTTTCTCATGTGTAGTCTTGCTAGTGGAACCAGGAGAATGCAGGATGCCATGTAACCCAGGGCCTGTAGGAAACTCCTTGCAGTCATCTGGGTGAGCTTTGCTAAACTTTTGAAGTAATGGGTTAACTTCTTTTGCTTGTCTTCTGTCAGGTAAGCCATTTGAGAGGCTGTGTCTAGTTTGGCTCCTAAGAAGGTTATTTGCTGGGATGGCTGAAGTCTTGACTTTTAAAAGTTGACTATGTATCCCAGAGCCTGTAGCATGTGTATGACATAATTCAAGTTTTTTGTCAAGGTTAGTTTGTTGTCCGCTTGTATGAGGCAATCGTCCAGGTACGGGTAGATTTGAATCCCCTGGAGCCTGCAATGAGCAATTACTGATGCCAGGCATTTCATGAATACTCTGGGCGCAGTAGATAAGCCAAATGGCAATGCTGAGAATTGATAATGCTCTGGCCCTGCAAGAAATCTGAGGTATCTTCTGCAGCTGTGTCTGATAGGGACATGCAGGTATGCCTCCTTGAGGTCCAGAGTAATCAGCCAAGACCCCTTGCCCAGCATGGGAAGGAGTTGCTGTAGAGTCAGCATTTTGAACTTTGGTACTATGAGAAAAGTGTTTAAAGCGGACAAGTCCAGTATTGGTATCCATTGAGTTTCTTTTCTTGGAACAAGGAACAGTCTTGAATAAAACCCCTGACCTTGTTCTTGTTGTGGAACTTTTTCTATTGCTTTGATCTGAGCAAGCAGAGAAATTTGCTTGATAGCCTCTGCCCTCTGATTTTGTGGAAGGTTTGGCATGCCTTGTTTTCTTGGCAAGGTATGAAAATGGAACCTGTAACCGTGGTCTATAATGTCTAAAATCCATTTGTCTTTTGCCAGTTTGTGCCAATTTTTTGAAAACAAAGATAACTTTCCGCCGAAAGGAGCTTCTGTTTGCTCCTTGGTTAGCAGAACTAGAGGAAAGTCATTGAGATTGTCCATGCGGGGCAGGAGAAACCCCTGTGTCACTTCTTTGGTTTGCTGGTTGCCATTGTCGTCCCCTATAGGATCCTCTGTATTGCCCTCTTCCTCGGGCACACCTGTTTTTGCCCCTTTGAAATCTTTCAGGATTAAGAAAGGACCAGTTTTTAGAACGCCAGTTCCTGCTGAATCTGGGCGGCTGAACCTGGAGGAAATCTTTGACTGTCTGAACTGACTTGGCTTTTTCCTCAATGGACTTTAACACATCTTTAGCATTAGCACCAAAAAGCTTGTTCTTTTCCAAGGGTGCGTCAATAAGTTTTGCCTAAACATGATCTGGTAAAGGTTGTTCTTTTAACCATGCATGTCTACGAATGACCGCCCCCGTCATAGCTGCCCTACATGAAGCCTCCAATGCATCATATCCACACTGTAGAAAGTGATTGCTAACCTGCTGAGAATTATGCACAGCCTCCTGCAAAGACTTCCTATCTAAAGGTTCAGGAGAGGCCAATCTTTTCTGTAAATCATCTAACAGGAAATCCTGATATTGAAACATGTGAAAGAGACAATTGAGAGCTCTCACAGATAAAGTAGTGGAGGTGTAAACCTTCTTCCCCCATCTCTCTAAGGACCTTGCTTCCCTGTCGGAAGGCAAAGGGTTTTTGGAGGTGGTAGCTGAAACCCCTTTAGGCCCCTGGGAAATTGTTTCTAAATCAATAGCATGGGCCCTAAAGAAATGAAAATGGGTTTCTGGGACCCTATAGTATCTGTCAGGCTTGACAGGAGCAGGAGGAAGAGTATCAGGGGTAACACTGGAGTCAGAGTATAAATCATCCAAAACATCAAGCACAGGAGGTATAGCTAAGGATCTGTGTTGGGGCTTTTTAAGGAAGGTTCAAAGGCGCTTTCTGGAATCTGAAAATTCCTGGCCTTGCCACTTAAAATGCTCCCTCATGGAATGCAGAACTTCCCCAAAAGAAATATCCTCAGGAGGAGAGGCCGAGGGAATGGAGTCCTCTGCATCTGAATCCTCATAGGTCTGGAAGGGCTCTTCCTGGCTTTCGGAGTGAACAGAGTCCTCAGAATCTTCATCTGAAGGAAGAGGGTCAGAGGGTTCAACCCTGGGCCTCTTATCAGGAGGAGGCTGGGATCCTCTCTCAGGATGGGCCTGGGAACCTCTGATCAGGAAAATTAAATCTGCGGCCATAGACATGATTTGAGTTTCAGGAGTAGGCTGAGGTAAGGTTTTAGCAGTAAGATGCTTGGACTTGCTGGCTGCCTTAGCACGTGTGTAGGCCTTGATAGACATGGACATGGGAGGCCTAGCCGCTCCACGTGCAGGAGTGACCTTATCAACAGCAATGGTCTCGGGCATTTCCTCGGTTTCAGTATCCGGAGGAAAATCAATAACTGGCGTCGGAGTGGCCTCCGGTATCGGAGGTATCGGTAATGCGGTGTCTTCGGTTCGGAGCGGTGGAATAACCGCCTCAGAGGGAACTGGGGTACTCGCGGTTAGTTTTGGCGTGGTGTCGGTGGAAGACGTGGGCCGAGGATGTCGGTCCCGGTCTTTTCGTTTCTTAGGAGTCTGCGTTGTCCGTTGTTCCGACAGCATTGTATAATCAAATTTTTCGCCGAAAAAGTCTTCAGCGAACTCCGCCCGGCGCCTGAGAGTGCGCTTATTGAAGCGAGCACAGGCGGCACAGGCCGAGACGTCGTGGTCTGGGCCAAGGCAAGGGAGGCAGTAAGAGTGGAAATCCTTATGAGGTATTTGTTTACCACAAGACAAACAATTATTTACTTTTTCAGTAATTTCTGACATCGGCTGAGGCAAGAAAAAGTCCCCAACGGGGTACTTAGCTTTTTTGATGACTTCGGTTTCGAAGAATACAGGAGCTGACAGACCGGCACTTGCGAACTGCTTCAGCTTCGGGCACCGCGCGGCAAGAAAGACTGAAGAAGATGGCGTCGTCTGATGCTTATATACTCCAGCTGCTCTGCGTCGGAGAGAAATGCGACATCAGCCGACGTCGGACCCAGACTTTGGAATCCGGCCGACCGAGGGCTGCCTGAGGCAGGACAACCCATATGTTATGACTGCAGTTGCATTCTTGAAGGACATCGAACAGCTGGTTGGACTGCCTATGGCCAGCTGTTCTATGAGTATAAAAGCGAAGCTGCCTATGAACATCTAATGAGTGCAGCTTGTACTCTCCCTTATTCTGATATTTAGGGAAGAAAACCGGTAAATTTACGGATTGATTTATGTTGGTTTCTGATGCTATCTTGGGAAGAAAAGAGGGATTGATCTTGAGGTACACTCTGTCTGGGTGAAAGATCAAATAAGGAGGCTTCACAGAAAGAGCTTGAAGCTCCGAAACTCTCTTTGCTGAAGTGATGGCTACAAGGAATGCTGTTTTCCAAGACAGGAATTTGAGATCTACTGAAGCAGCGGGTTCAAAAGGCGGAGCAGTCAAGGCTTGAAGAACTAGTGCAAGATCCCATGATGGCACGGCTTCCTTTATAGGGGGTCTAAGTAAGAAGGTGCCCTTGAGAAAGGTTTTACACAACTTGGCCGACATCAAAGGCCCTGTATCATATCCCACATGGTAATGTGATATGGCTGCCAATTGCACTTTGACAGTTGAACAACTAGCGCCTTCCTGAAAGAGCTCGGTTAGGAAGTCTAATATAGACGGAAGAGGAGCCGTAAAGGGATCTAGATCATGATGCTCCGCCCAGATGGAAAAACATTTCCATTTACTGCGGTACACTTTCCTGGTGGAAGGCTTATGCGCTGCCACAAGGATGGCTTTGACTGGTGAAGAGATACCGGGAGTCCTAACTAGGAGTGGAAGTGGAGCAACCAAGCTGTCAGTTTCAGATTGCCCAGGTTTGGGGTCGGTAAGTTTGACGGATGGGAGATGAGATCCGGACTGGGATCTAGAATCCAAGGAGGATTCACAAGGTGAGACCACAGGTAAGGGAACCAAATTTGCAGAGGCCAGAATGGGGCAATGAGGATCATCCTACTCCCCAACCGTGAGGCTTTCTGTAAGAGTTGCAGCATCAGGGGTAGCGGAGGATAGGCATAAAGTAGACCGGGTGGCCAAGCATGCACCAGAGCGTCTCTTGGAGTTTCCACTGGAGGGGGGATTAGAGCGAAGAAATTGTCACATTTGGTGTTTGATGGAGATGCAAAAAGATCGCAGCAGGGTTGCCCCCATATTGAGAATATCTGCTTCGCTACTAGTGGATTGAGAGACCACTCGTACGGGGTAAGAAGGGTGCGACTGAGCTTGTCCGCTAGGATGTTGGTCCATCCCGGAATGTGCGTTGCAATGAGAAAGCGGTTGGTGGAGATCACCCATTCCCATACTCTCATGGCTTCGTGGCATAGGGGATAAGATCTGGTTCCCCCCTGTTTGTTGATGTACCAGACAACCGACATGTCCGACTGAATCGCAATCGTTCCTCTGGGGAGGAGATCCTGAAGTGCTTGCAACGCGAAAAGCACCGCTCTCATCTCCAGAACGTTGATATGCAGGGAGGTCTCTGTGTCGTTCCATGTGCTTTGGACTGTCCTGCCTGAATAATGCCCCTCCCACCCAAGGCGGGAGGCGTCCGTGGTCACCGTGGCGAGAGGGGGAGAGGTGCAGACGGGACGGCCCGTATGGAGGTCCGAGGCTTGGAGCCACCATAATAGAGCCCTCCTGCAAGTCTTGCTGACAGCAATGGGATGGTGAAGAGGAAGGGATAGAAAGGACCATTGCACTAGAAGTGTCCATTGCAGTACCCGCATGTTCAGATGGGTGCATGGAAGAAGCGTAATCGCTGCCGCCAAGGAGCCTAGTGCCCTCAAGACCAATTCCGCTGGAGAAGTCTCTGATTGGAGGATAGCCCGCACATAGAGTTGCAAATTCCGGATTCTCTCGGAAGTTAGGAAGGCTCGTAGCTCTCTGGTGTTTATTCTGGCACCTATGAATTCTATGACTTGTGTTGGGGCCAGAAAGGTTTTGTCGACATTGATGGTAATGCCTAACTGTGGGACTAGGCGGAGAAGGAAGTCTCTGGCTGAGCAAAGTAGATGCCTTGTTGAGGCAGTCAAGAGCCAGTCGTCCAGGTACGGAAAGACCTGTATTCCCTAGAGTCTCAGGGGGGCCGCAATCACTGCTAATACCTTGGTGAACACCCTGGGGGCTGTGGTGAGGCCAAAGGGAAGGACCCTGAACTAATAGTGAGTGGCTCCCAGCCGGAAGCGGAGGAACCTCCTGGATCACCTGTCCATTAGAATGTGGTAGTACGCATCCTTGAGGTCTATAGAGCACATCCAATGGTTTTCCCTTAAAAGGGGGAGAATAGATTGAAGAGTGACCATTCGGAATTTTTCCTTGGTTACTGACAGGTTCAAGCGGGAAAGGTCTAGAATCGGTCTCAAGTCCCCCGTCTTTTTTGGCACCAAAAAGAACCTGGAGTAGAACCCTAATCCGAGCTGGTCTTGGGGGACGGGGCTGGATGGCTCTTTTTCTTAGCAGCTGCTGAATTTCTGCAGCTGCGTCCTCCCTCTGATCGGGTGGTACATCGGGGAGGTTTTTGAGTTTGGGGACATGGAGTAATGGTATTTTGTACACTCTGGATATAATGTGAAGCACCCAGCGGTCTGTAGTGATGGACTCCCATGCCGCTAGGTGCTCCGAGAAGCGCCCCCCGACTGCCTCCAGAGTGGAGCAGCCGGGCAACCCTTCAGGGCTGCTGCATGGGCCGCTCAGAGAAAGGTTCTCTGGACCCAAAGTTTCTCGGAGCCCCTCTGCCCCTGGGGCGGCGTCCTCCCTGTCCTCCTCTGCCACGGTAGGACTGGTTGTCCGGAGTGGGTTGGGAATGTTGCGATTTCCAGAACCACATCTTCTTCTGACCCTTTTGGTTCTTCGAAATGGACCGCTGGGGAGCAGAGAAGCGGACTCCGACGGCAGACAACGTCTTCCCGTCCTTCTCGCTCTGGACAAGTGTCTCGCGAACCGTTTTGCCAAACAGGACAGAACCATCGAAAGGGGCGTTCGCAAAGGACGCTTTAAAAGGCTCCGCAAAGTCACAATGACGGAGCCAGGCCTGACGTCTCATGACTAGGCCTGCTCCGCTAGCCCTAGCGGCTCCCTCTGTGGCGTGGGACAATAGCTGCATAGAGGTATTAGAAATTGATCTCAGAGTGGCCATTCGGGTGGAGTACAATTGCTTGTCATCCGCTGACATGGACTCAGGGGGGAGGCAGCGTATTCTTTGATAAGATCCCGCTGCATCCTGATGACATGTGCCATATAGTTCAGAGACCTTACCGAGAAGGTCGCTGAACTAAAACTCCTTCCTAAGCGGTCCATCGGCGGGACTCCTTGCTCGGTGGATGGACTGAGGGGCTCTCCTGAGCCAATTCCCTCTTCGTGGCTGCCGCCGTCAACATGGCATCTACGGGGGGGCCCTTACTCCAGTGTGATCAGTCTGAGGGGGGGCTAAGTATTTTATCCGGGCGTTTTGGTATTGGCTCCATGGTGTCCAGATCCTTCCACGCCCTGGTGGTAATGAGGTCCACCAGGAGGTCGGCCGGAGGGGACACCCAAGAGGTAGACGGGCCTGCTTCGAATGCCTCCAGAAACACGGACTCGTCGGAGGAAGACTTGGGGGCAGACCACCCACCTCTGATCCTCAGCATCTCCATGATGTCTCCAAAGGAGACATCCTCAGGGGGCGATCTTGGGGAGCCTTCCCCTTCTTCCAAGTCCGTGTCCTCGGTTAAGGACTCAGGGGAGTCCACGTGCCTCCTCTTGCACTTATGCTTGCGGGGCACTTCCTCGGGGGGGGGGCTGTCCGAGGAGGCCACGCCAGCAACATCTTGTTCCAATGGAACCATCTGTGACATTGAAGCAGGCTGTCCCTTTGGCCGGGTGATGGAAGCCTGGCCCAGCAGAGAGGGAGTGCAGGGAGTAGCCGAAACAAGGACCGGGGGTCCGGATGCTCTCAAAAGAGCCCTCTCCACAACATCGAAGGCCGAGGGAGAACCACTCTCTCTTGGATCCGAAAGTTGGCTCCCACTCGGATCCGATGAAGGGATCAGAACCAGCGCCGAGACCATCAGATCCAAAGGACCAGTGCGCTCCGACCTGGATGGAGCTGAAGGCACACTGAATCCCTCGGATCCGAAGCTCGGGCCACGGCTCCGAGAGGTCGGATCCGACAGGCTCGAGGGCAGGGTCGGATCCGAAGTACCGAGTACTGTCGGTGCCGACCCACCCCCGGCTCCAACGCTGCTCGGCTCCGAACGCTCCGAACCCGGATAGCGGGTCGGAGAAGGAGCAATAGGGTGGAAAAAATGTGCCGAGTTCCCCCCCGAAGGGGGGGGGGGGGGAGGCAAGAGCACTCCCATCTGCAGCTGGGCCCGGATGAACCTTTGCATCATCCGGTCCAAGTCTGCATCGGACATACTAAAAGTAGATCTCGAAGAGATCACCGTGGCAGGCCTGGAATGCCACCTCGATGGAGATCGGGCCTCCTCCTCCTCGGGCCCCAGGGAGAAACAAGGGGATCGGAGCCAAGGAGGAAGAGACCTAGAAGTAGTGGAGGGAGAAGCCCGCTTAGCTAGCGGGGCTGAAACGGAGGTCTCGGCCCGCCGCTTGTGGTGCTTCTCCCTCCGTTTCTCCCTCCTGGCCTCCCTGTCCTCCGACGCTTTAGCAGGAGTTTGAGTCCCGGATGGAGGAAGGGGGGCAGGAATGGCAGCAACCACAGGCTGTGGTGGAGCCATGGGAGCAGCGAAGGCCGGAGCTGAGTCCGGGGGTAAAAGTCCCACCAAAACCAGCTTCGACCTCCGCTCTTTCAGTGCCCTGGGGTTGAACGCTGCACAAATGGTACAGCCTGAGGAGAGGTGTTCAACCCCAAGGCACCGAACGCACCGAGTGTGGCCATCAGCCGGGAAGAGCTTATGGCCACACTCGGTACATTTCGAAAAAATGGCTTTTGGGGCCTCAGCCATACTTAAAAGTAAAAGGTAGAACTACACAAACACACAGGCCCCAAAAACACAACACACACACACACTCACTAACGACCAAACGAAGGGAGGGAAAAAACTAATTAAAGAAATATATTTTTATACTAAAGGGTACCCAACACTTACACACTTTATATTTTGAAACAAAAAAGGAAAGTTTGACAGCAAAAATACACTTATCTGACAATTCACTTGCTGAGCTCAAGGGGATCCAGCTATCCACAAGCGCGGCAAACTAGATCTGAGGTCATGGAGGGTTAGCAGGGGATTATGGGTGAAGGGAGGAGCTAGGAGCTCGGATCCATTAGCTTGAAACAAGTTGCCGGCTCGGATCCGATATCGGATCCAAGACCCACAGGTTGCTGACAAATGAACTCCCTACTTCAGATGCAAATTTATCACAAAAAGGTATGAGAGTCAAGCTGCTGTATCCACCTGCCACAGAATACTTCTTACTGGAGGATCAAACAAAGAAGTTATGTACTTACCGTAACATTCCATCTGTGTTGTCCATTTTCATTCTTCCTCAACTAATGAGATCGGATCCGATCCTCGGATCCGACTCTGACATTTTACTAACTCGTGGCCAGCAACAAACTCTCAAGCGCCTTCCCTACCCATAATGCACCACCCCAATACCCCTCAGAACTTGTTTGGTGCTTGACAGGAAGCCTATAAAAGAAGTACCATAAATGGAGTTCAATACAAAGGACACAGATGTCCTGAAGTAGCGCATTCCACCAGAAGTCAGTTAAAAAAATGGAGGGGGGATAATGGGTGGGGAGAGTTGAGCAAGAATGAAAATAGACATCACAGATGGAACATTATGGTAAGTACATTCTTTATCTGATGTCCATTTTCATGCCTTCCTCAACTAATGGGACAGAGTCCCCAGCTACCTAAATTCCTGGGTGGACTCTAAAGAAGGATATTCCTGGGATCGGTTGAGCCAAACGCTGCTCTTCCCCTAGAGACCGTGTCTAGTTAGTAATGGGTGATAAAGTTATGAGGATTTGACCAAGTTGCAGCTGCACATACATCATCTACTCATACAATACGCAGATGACTCAACCATCATCTGCACAGCCCACTCCCTACCAGTCCTGCAAAAAGTCACACAGGAAGCATTTTCTTCTATTGAAACTTGGTTATCTGATGCCCAACTAATACTCACACCAAACAAAACAAAATCACTAATCTTCCAACCCACCAAACTTACACTAGACAGCTCTCACTTTAACTTCACAGCAAAAGACAACATCACCATCCATCCTACAGAACACACCAAATTACTAGGAGTAGAAATAGACAATAAACTGAACTTTGACATTCACATTTCCATGACCATTAAAAAAGTGCACAAAAAACTAGGAGCATTATATAGAAATCAGCAACTAATTACCAAAGCAGCTAAAATTTCGGTAGCAAATTCTCATCTTATCTCTACCCTACTCTACGCCTCTCCAATATTTACTAACCTTAGACAATGCGATCTAAATAAGCTCAAAACCTGCTATAACAAAATTGCCAAATTCGCCACAGGGGTTTCCTACCGTACTCACCGCTGTCTCTCACTAGCAGAACTGGGCTGGCTAAGGCTCCCCCACCTCCTTCAATGGTACCAACTCGCACTCGCCGACAAACTAATAAACCAACCACTAAAAGTCCCATCCCTCCAGAATCTATTCCAACCCTACATAACCAAAAGACCATTAAGATCCAGCCACACAAACCTCTTACAGGTCACAAGAGCCATTAACTCTGCTGGAGAAGCATTATTCTCCTGCATTATAGCCAAACTCTCCCTCCCATCCCCAATTACCTCTGTAACTTCTTGCACCCACTTCAAATCCTTACTAAAATCACACTTCAAAACTTGCCAGATATGCCCTTGCACCCCCCCCCCTCTAATACCATCCACTCTCCCCACCCATTACCTCTCTCGGCCCCCTATCAACAACGTACTCTTAGCAAGCTTGGCTACTCATGTTCCCAGCTACCTACCACATAATACTAACTTCTTGTAACAACAACTGCTAATGGCTGTTATGTACCTTAAAAACAGATTGTATCAATTGTTCACTGATGAATCTCAACTACATTTGTAACCATGTTTAGTATATGTCACCATACTTTAAAATTGTACTATGTTCTACAGCTGTTTTACATCTTTTTTCTTCTTGTCTTGCGTCCTTAACTGGACTAATGTCTATATTTAAATGCCATGTTTTTTAACTGTATAATGCAAATATTACTTAATGTGGAGCTTTTCACCCCGGGCCTCCGCTGAAAACGGACTTGTGTCCAGTCGGACTCTCCCGGTCAACAAATGTAAATAAATAAATAATAAATAAATAAATCCATAGAAGCTCTAGACTGGAATACAGCAGAAGATGCCATAGCTCTGTTTGAATGAGCCTTTAATGGCTTTGATAAGGGCAGCTTCACTTTGTTATAGAGAAAGGAGATGCAATTTGTTAGCTAGAGTTAACTTTGTACTCAATTCACTCAATTTATAATGAGCAAAGGAAAGAAAAGTACGGTTTTGTACCTACCATAAATGTAGATGTTTGAGTGTTCACACTGCTGCAGTCATTACACTTGGGTCATCCTGCCGTCAGGCGGTCCCGCAGTCGGCCAGAGTTCCAAAGTCTTGGTCCGGCGTCAGTTGCTGTCACTTCTTCCCTGACGTCAGTGCGCCAGGGGTATATAAGATGCATCAGACGCCATTCAGTTTTTCTTGCCCCAGATGTCAGGTGCCCCCAAGTAGGTAGGCAATACATATTGCTAATAAAAAATATACATATAAAATAAAAACAATATCTTCAGTTACAAGCAAATACACCACATTGGTTGTATAGGATAGAAAGGTACAGATAAATCCAGCTAGTTCAGAGGGGATGGAGGAAGGGTAACCTGGACTGCAGCAGTGTGAACACTCGAACATCTACATTTATGGTAGGTACAAAACTGTACTATGTTCATCGTGTTACACTGCTGCAGTCATTACACTTGGGTAGAATCCCAAAGCTAAGGTTGGGTGGCTGGTCTATAAAGAGATAGGATTGGCTATGAGGCCATGCAGAACTGCAGTGGAAAATCCTGCTCTGGATTTAGAGTAAAGAGGCAAGTGGTAATGCTTGGTAAAGATGTGCACTGAACTCCAAGTTGCAGCCTCCAAAATTTCCTTGGTAGGTACTCCTCTGAGAAAGGCTGTTGAAGTGGCTGTTGCCCTGGTGGAATGTGGCCTAATGTTATTAGGGACTGTTTTTCCATGCTGTGTGTAGCAGTAACGAATACAGCGTCCTATCCATTTGGATATAGTCTGCTTTGAGATGGCCTTGGTCTGTGATCCTGCAGCATATGCTACAAACAGTTGCTTAGTTTTCCTGAAAGCTTTTGTTTTGTCCAAGTAGAAGCGTAGCTGCCTGTGTATGTCCAAAGTGCAGAAGTTTCTCCCCTTTATTCTGGGGGTTTGGATAAAAAGTTGGCAAATGGATGGTTTGGTTAAGAGCCACACTAGATACTACCTTTGGCATAAAGGTAGGGTTTGTCCTTAAAGAGACCCTGTCCTGATGAAAAATTATAAAAGGTTCCACTGCCATTAATGCCTGTAGCTCTGAGACTCTTCGTGCTGAAGTTACTGCCAGGAGCAGAGCTGTTTTCCATGATAAAAAGTTTCGATCGGCTGTATTGGCTGGCTCAAAAGGTGAGAGGGTCAGTTTTTCCAAAACTAAATTGAGGTCCCAAGTTGGTGTTGGTGCTCTCCGGGGCAGTCTTATGTTTTTAGCCCCTCTGAAGTACTGCTTTAGCAAAGGATGAGAGAAAAAAGGAGGATCCGTGTTGTAATGTGCTGAAATGGCAGAGGCGTGGATCTTAATTAATGAGAAGGATAGGCCTTTACCCAGCATCTCAGTTAAGTATTGTAAAATCTGAGGAATGTTTGGGACAAGAGGGTCAAGGCTTTGAGCCTGGTTCCAGGTGCAGAATCTCTTCCATTTTTCTGAGTAAGCTTTCCTGGTGCTAGGTCCCCTGGCCTCCAAGATGACCTCCATAACAGCTTTAGAGAGAGGTGTTGCCTGTTTGACTAATGAATCTGCCATGCAGCCAGGTTTAGGGTTTTGAGCTGACCGTGCAGGATCTGATTGTTTTGTTGAGTCAGAAGGTGTGGAATTTGAGGCAAAATCCATGGTGGGCCTTGAGATAAGTTCTTTAAGATTGGGTACTAGTGCTGGCGTGGCCAGTCTGGTGCAATCAGGAACATCTGTGGTTTTTCTTGTCTGGCTTTTAGGAGTACCTTTGAAAGGAGAGGCAGTGGTGGGAAGGCATAAACTTTTAGGCTTTTCCAGCTGAACGAGAGAGCATCCACTTTCCATGCTTGTGTGTGACAAGTCCTTGTGCAGAATTTTTGTAGTTGGCAATTCAGTGGGGAGGCAAAAAGATCTATGTCTGGGCATCCCCATTTTTGCGTTACCATGCTGAAGATTTGTGGATTAAATTTCCATTCGTGAGGGTCCATGATATTTCTGTTTAGATCGTCTGCCAGAGTATTTTTCTTTCCTGGCAGGAATTGTGCTTGCAGATGAACTTGATATGTTAGAGCTGTGTTCCACAAGGTCATGGCTTGCCTGCATAGGGGATAAGAATGAGTGCCCCCTTGCTTGTTTATGTACCACATTACTGTGGTGTTGTCTGTCTTTAATAATAATTGTCCTGGATGCAGAAGGTCCTTGAAAGCTGTTAGGGCATTTTAAACAGCCAACATCTCTTTCTGATTGATGTGAAGATGTATCTGGTCTGTGGTCCACTTGTCCTGAATGCATTTTCCTGCCATGTGTGCTCCCCAGGCGTAATCCGAAGCATCTGTTGTTAGAGTCTGCCTGGCTGTGGGTAGGGTAAAAGGCTGACCCTTGTTTAGGTAACATGCCTATGCCCACCATCGAAACTCCTGTTGTAGGCAGGGAATCATTGGCATTATTGCTTCTAAACTGTGAGAGTGTTGAGTCCAAACACTTTTTAGTTACCATTGTAATTTCCTCATATGCAGTCTGGCATATGGTATTAGTAGTATGCAGGATGCCATGAATCCCAGGGCCTGCAGAATTTTTCTTGCAGGAAGATGGGATTTTTTTGCCAGTAATTGGAAATATTGAGTTAGTTGAATTGCTTGTCTGGTGTGAGATAAGCCATCTGGGCTGTAGAATTTAAGCTGGCACCCAGGAATATAATCTGTTGTGAGGGCACTAGTTTTGACTACTTTTCGTTTACTGTGTACCCTAGAGAAATTAGCAACATTTTTACAAATGCCAGATGCTGTAGAAGAATGGCCTTTGTCTCTGCTTGAATGAGGCAGTCGTCCAGGTAGGGGATATATTTGAATTCCTTTTTGTCTGCAAAATGCAATTACTGGTGCCAGGCACTTTGTAAAGACCCTGGGCTCAGTAGATAAGCCAAAGGGCAGTGCAGAGAATTGGTAGTGCATTGTACCAGCTTTGAATCTGACGTATCCTCGGCAATTTTGTCTGATAGGGACATGCAGGTATGCCTCTTTGAGGTCCAGAGTAACAAGCTAAGCCTTCTTGCCCAGCATGGGTAGAAGCTGCTGTAATGTCAACATTTTGAATTTCGGAATATCCAGGTAAGTATTTAGAATTGAATGGTCTAGTATGGGCCTCCAGGCCTTGTCCTTTCTGGGGACCAGGAAGAGTCTTGAGTAAAATCCTTGTCCTTGTTCCTGTTGTGGTACTTTTTAAATAGCTCTCATATCCATGTGGGCTGAAATTTGTTTTTGTGCCTCTGCCCATTGATTTTGTGGCAGGTCTGGCATTCCTTGTAGCCTTGGTAAAGTATGAAAATGGAACCTGTAACCTTGAGACACAATATTCAGAACCCATTTGTCTTGGGTGATTGTTTGCCAGTTTTGAGAAAAAAGTGCTAGTGTTCCCCCAAGGGGGCTGCCAAAAGGGAAGTGCTTGGCGTATGAAGGGGGAAGTCATTGGGACTGTTTCCTGTAAGGTTGAGACTTGTCCTCACCTCCTTTTGGGGTTGAGGTGCCCCACTGTCGTTGTCTGTTAAGAGCCTTGGGGTTGAGATCTGCCTCTTGGGCATCTGTATCTGCCACTCTGTGGCCTGTCTGACACTGGAAAGGACCAATTCTTTGTTGGCCAATTTCTGCTAAATCGAGGTGGCTGTACCTGTAAGAAATCATTGACTGTTTGCATAGAGTTAGCTTTATCCTCCATTTTCTTTAACACCTCTTCTGCCTTAACACCAAACAAGGTACCATGCTGTAAAGGAGCATCCAATAATTTTGCCTTAACATGATCAGGTAAACTCTGTTCTTTTAACCAAGCATGTCTTCAAATCACAGAACCTGTAACTGTGGCACTACAAGAGGCCTCTAAAGAATCAAAACCACATTGCAGAGTATGTTTTCCCACCTGTTCAACTGCATGCAATAAATCCTGCATTTCTTTACAGTCAGGAGCTTCTGAGCTTGCAAGCATTTTCTGTTTTAACCGAGTCATTAAATATTGTTGGTACTTAAGCATGTGAAACTGGCAATTTAAAGCCCTTACTGCTAAAGTTGCAGAAGTGTAAACTTTCTTCCCCCATCTATCCAAAGCTCTGGAATCTCTGTCAGAGGGTACTGGATTTTTTGCAATGGAAGCCTTAACCCCTTTTGGACCCTGGGAAATAGTTTCTGGATCAGCAGAAGGGTTTTTATAAAGAAACTTGTGAGAGTCAGAGACTCTATAATACCTATTCTGGCTTGGCTGGTGCAGGGGGCAAAGAATCAGGAGATAAGCTGGATTCAGAGAACACATCATCCACAATATCTAGCACAGGCGGAATAGCCAGGGACCTGTGCTGAGGCAATAAAAGGAAATCCCTAAGCCTTTTCTTGGATTCTGAATAATCCTGATTTTCTCAATGGAAATGCTCCCTCATGGTATGTAAAGTTTCCCCAAAAGAATAATCCTCAGGAGGAGAGGCTGAAGGGATAGATTCTACAGCATCAGAGTCCTCATAGGGGGTAGGGAGTATCCCTGGTCTGAAGAGGAATCAGAAGAAATGGAAACCTGATCAGAGGAATCATAGTCTGTATCCTGCCTAGACCTTTTCTCAGGAGGGGGATGGGAACCCCTGATTAGAGTAATGAGGTCTTCTGCCATTTTAAGCATCTGTTTCTTAGGCATGGAGGACTGTCCAGGAGAATGCTGTACTTCCTTCTTTGTCTTTAATGGTACTTTTGTCTTGGCTGTTGCTTTAATGGTAAGTTGTGAAGGTCTGAAAACACCCTCAGAAGCTGATGCCTGCTCAGTGGCTCCGGACCCATCTGAGGGATTAGTTTCCGTAGGCTCAATACCTTGAGTTTCCAGAGGCCTAGTTGTCTCCATGTGGGAGTCGGAGGCGGCCTGTGCCTATGAGGTAGTGGGTGTCAGGGGCTGCGAAAGCGCCTCACTGAGAACCGGCGACTGGCCTAGAAGAGGTTTCGTCATCGGTTTTGGACCTCGGATGCCTGTCTTTATCCTTGTCTTTGCGTTTTTTCGGAATTGCAGTCATCGGTTGATCCGACGGCACAGTATAATTGACCTACAGCCAAAGTAGTGCAAAGCAAAATCAAAACGTCTTTTTATAGTGCGTTTGTTAAATCTAGCACAGAACAGACAACTAGTGATGTCGTGATCAGGGCCTAGGCATGGAATACAGTAAGAGTGGAAGTCCTTATGAGGTATTTGCTTCCCACAAGAAATGCCATTATTAACTTTTTCTGACATCGGTCTGAGGCAAGAAAAAAGTTTCCCCAACGGGGTACTTAGCTTTATTGAAGACTTCGGATCTGAAATTCGACTTCGAAAATCTCAGGAGTCGGCCGACCGGCACTTGCCAACTGCTTCTGCTTCGGGCACCGCGCGGCAAGAAAGACTGAAGAAAATGGGGTCGGATGCATCTTATATACCCCTGGCGCACTGACATCAGGGAAGAAGCGACAGCAACCGATGCCGGACCAAGACTTTGGAACTCTGGCCGACTGCGGGACCGCCTGACAGCAGGATAACCCAAGTGTAATGACTGCAGCAGTGTAACACGATGAACATCAACTGATCTCTTTTGTTCTGTCTAGGTAAAAATGTAATTGTCTATGAACATCCAGTAAGTGCATATATATTCCCCTTTATTTGTATATTGTGGGAAAAATACTGGCAAGTTAATGGACTGGTTAATGTTGGATTCTGACACCACCTTAGGAAGGAAGCATTAGTACATAACACAACCCTATCCTTATGAAAAATCAAATATGGGGGCTTAGAAAATAACGCTTGAAGTTCTGAAATTCTTCTAGATGTAACTGCTACTAAAAAGACAGTTTTCCATGCCAAAATTTAAGATCACATTCATCTGCAGGGTCAAAAGGGAGAGTCTATTAAGGCTTGCAGTACCAAATTTAAATCCCATGAAGGCATGGGCTCTTTAAACGGAGGTCTTAGCAGAAGAGTACTTTTCAAAAATCTGTTACACAGTTTACAGGAAGCCAAGGAAGAATTATGATATCCCACATGAAAGTTGGAGATTGTTGGCAGTTGGAACTTCAATAGTTGATGAACTAGCACCCTCATTAAACAAACTCACTAAAAATTCCAGAACAGAATGAATTGGCACAGAGAAGGGGTCTATCTGATTCCGTTCTGATCAATAAGCCTTCTCCATTTAATCATGTAGCATTTCCCAGTGGAAGGTTTATGGGAAAATAAAAGTATGGAACAAACAGGGGAAGAAAGCATTGGTTGCCTGGCTATTAAAGGAATTGGAGAAACTACTCTGTTAGTTTGAGATTTGAGATACCTGGGTGAACCATGCCTGTTGGGTGAGACAGAAGGTTTGGAAATGGATCTAGAATCCATGGTGGGTCTAATAGATGAGGCCAAAGGAAGGGGAGCCAAATCTGCCGAGGCCAGTAAGGCACAATGAGGATGACTTTGCTCTTCAACCGGGCTGCTTTCTGAAGGAATTTGGGAGCTAGGGGAATTGAAGGATAAGCATACAGAAGACCAGAGTATCAATCACTGAGCAGAGCATCCCTTGGTGATTCCCCCAGTAGGGGGATCATGGCAAAGAAGCTGCTGCACTTGTCTAGGGGAGAAGCAAAAAGATCACAGCAAGGCTGGTCCCACAGACTGAAAATCATTTCTTTAACTTTGCTCTTGTTATACCACTCGTGAGGTAGTAAAATGGACCTGTCTGCTATCACAATGGACTTCCCTGGAATATGCATTGCTATTAGAAAGTGGTTGGAAGATATCATCCATTGCCACAGTCTGAGGGCTTCTCGACACAGGGGATAAGATCTGGTTCCCTCTTGCTTGCTGATGTACCAGACTACTGACATGTTGTTTGTCTGGACTGCAACTGCCCCAAGAGGAAGAGTCCTGGAATGCCTGCAACGCCAAGAGTACCACTCTCAACTCAAGAACACTGAAATGCAGGCTGGCCTCTACAGGGGACCAAGTGCCTTGGACAGTTTTCTCCAGGTAGTGCCCCCCCAAATCTGAGAAGTGTCCACAGTCACTATGGCCTTGGACTGAGGGAGGATGAAAGGATGACCTTGTAACAGCTGTTCCGACTGCATCCACAATGAAAGATATTGTTTGCATACCTGGGTTATTCTCAACTTCGCAGACATGGGCTGAGAAAGCACTGACCACTGTGTTAGCATCTACTGAAAAATTCTCATGTAGAATCTTGCTAAGGGGACTAAAATTATTCCTGCTGACATTGACACCAGGGTTTGCAGAATCAAATCAGGCTGAAATTCTTTTACTGCAAATTATGAAGCCAGGTTCAGAGTCTGTAGTTGATTGTACAGGATCTGATTGTTTTGCTGGGACAGTAGTTGTGGTCTTTGAGGCAAGGTCCAAGCTGGGTATTGAGCCAAGTTCCTTAGGATTGGGTACCAGTATTGACGGGGCCAGTCCGGGGCAATTAATATCATCTTTGGCTTCTCTTGTCTGACTTTTAGGAGGACCTTGGGAAGAAGAGGCAGAGGAGGAAAGGCGTAAACTGATAGGTTTTTCCAACTGAAGGATAGGGCGTCCACTTTCCCTGCTTGTCTGTGATAAGTCCTTGTGCAGAATCTTTTCACTTGATAACTTTGAGGAGAGGCAAACAGATCTACGTCTGGGCTCCACCATTTCTCTGTTATGCTGAAGACTTGTGGATTCAGTTTCCACTCGTGAGGATCCATAAGGTTTCTACATAAATCATCTGCCAGAGTGTTCTATTTTCCTGGCAGGAATTGAGCTTGAAGATGTATTTGGTAGGTTCAAAGCTGTGTCCCACAGTGCCATGGCTAATCTGCAAAGGGGGTATGAGTGTGTGCCCCCTTGCTTGTTTATATACCACATGACTGTGTTGTTGTCCGTCTTTATCAGAAGTTGTCCTGGATGAAGTAAGTCCTTGAAGGCTGTTAGGGCATTTTGAACAGCTAGCATCTCTTTCTGGTTGATATGTAGATGCATTTGTTTTGGTGTCCATAAGCCCTGAATGCATCTTCCTGCCATGTGGGCCCCCCAGGCATAATCTGATGCATCTGTTTTTAAGGTTTGGCTGGCAGGGGGTAGAGTGAAGGGCAGTCCCATGTTTTGGCTTTGCCCACCATAGAAACTCCTGTTGCAAGCAGGGAATGAGAGGAATCATTGTTTCCAGACTGCTGTGTGAATGTTGACTCCATAAACTTTTTAGGTACCATTGAAGTTTCCTCATATGCAGTCTTGCATATGGAATTAGTAGGATGCAGGATGTCATGAAGCCCAGAGCCTGCAGAATTTGCCTTGCAGAAGATTGGGATTTTGTTGCCATCAGTTTGAAGTAAGCAGTCAGTTGCCTTTGCTTGTCTGGGGTGAGGTAAGCCATCTGGGCAGTTGTATCCAAGCTTGCACCCAGGAATGTTATCTTTTGAGAGGGTACCAGTTGTGATTTCTTTTTGTTTATTGTGTACCCTAGGCATGTTAGAAGCCTTTTCACAAATGCCAGGTGTCGAAGAAGAGTGTCCTTGTTCTTTGCTTGAATGAGACAGTCGTCCAAGTAAGGATAAATTTGTATACTTCTTTGTCTGCAAAATGCAATTACTGGTGCCAGGCACTTTGAAAGACCCTGGGCGCAGTAGATAAGCCAAAGGGCAGTGCAGAGAATTGGTAATGCATTAAGCCAGCCTTGAATCTGCGGTATCTTCTGCACGATTGTCTTTACTGGGACATGCAGGTATGCCTCTTTTAGGTCTAAAGTCACCAGGCAAGCATTCTTGCCCAGCATAGGCAGAAGCTGCTGCAAAGTCAGCATTTTGAATATTGGAATGTCCAGGTATGTGTTCAAAATCAATAAATCCAGTATTGGCCGCCAGGCCTTCGAGTAAAAACCTTCTCCTTTTTCCTGTTCTGGTACTGTCTGAATGGCCCCCATATCCATGAGGGACATAACCTGTTTCTGTGCCTCTGCACATTGATTTTTTGTCAGATCTGGCCAACTATTTGCCATTGGCAGAGTGTGGAAATGGAATCTGTATCCCTGTGATACGATGTTTAGTACCCAATTGTCCTGGGTTATTAACTGCCAATTTTGAGCAAAAAGTGCTAATTTTCCCCCTATCAGTGCTGCCAAAATATAAGTGCTTGGTGTAGGCAGAGGGAAGTCATTGGGATTGCTTTCTGTACGTTTGCGTTTTATCTCCTCCAGATTTGGAGGTGGAAGCACCCCATTGCTTTGACCTGTATTAATCTTGCGCCTGGTATCTGGAACCCTTAGGGTGTCTGGATTTGCCCCTTTGAGCTCTGTCTGACAAAGGAAAGGACCAATTTTTTGTAGGCCAGTGTCTACTGAATCTTGGTGGCTGCACTTGTAAGAAGTCTTTGACAGTTTGCATAGATTTAGCTTTGTCTTCAATTTTCTTTAAAACCTCTTCTGCCTTATTACCAAACAGAGAATCATGCTGTAAAGGTGCATCTAGCAATTTAGCTTTAACATGATCAGGCAAATTTTGTTCCTTTAACCAGGCATGCCTCCTAATCACAGATCCAGTAACTGCGGCCCCGCAGGAGGCCTCTTAGGAATCAAAACCACATTGCAAAGTATGCTTTCCAACTTGTTCAGCTGCATGCAATAATTCCTGCAATTCTTTATTTTCTGCACATTCTGAAATCAACATAATTTTCTGTTTCAGCAACCCCATAACATGTTGTTGGTACTTAAGCATATGGAATTGACAATTTAAGGCCCTGACTGCCAAGGTTGCAGATGTATAAACCTTTTTTCCCCATCTGTCTAGTGCCCTTGAATCTCTGTCAGAGGGGGTAGGATTTTTTGCTGTTGAGGCCTTAACTCCCTTTGGACCCTGTGAAATTGTTTCAGGATCAGCAGCAGGGTTTCTAAATAAAAATGTATGTGAGTCAGGGACCTTGTAATATCTGTCAGGCTTACTGGGAGCTGGAGGGTAAGGAGTCAGGGGTCAAGCTGGACTCCGAAAACACATCATCCACAATGTCTAAAACAGGGGGAATGGCTAAAGACTTGTGCTGAGGGAGAAGGAGGAAATCCCTGAGCCTCTTTTTTGATTCTGAGAAGTCTTGACTCTCCCAGTGAAAATGCTCCCTCAAAGTATGCAAGGTTTCTCCAAATGAATAATCCTCAGGAGGAGATGCAGATGGAATAGACTCCTCAGCATCAGAATCCTCATAGGGAGGTATAGATAATTCCTGATCAGAAGAGGAATCAGATGAAATAGAAACCTGATCTGAAGATTCATATTCAGTGTCTTGCCTAGGCCTCTTATCTGGAGGGGGATGGGTACCCCTGATCAAGGTAATAAGGTCTTCAGCCATTTTGATCATCTGTTTTTTAGGCATAGAGGCCTGTGCATATGGCTCATGGGTCGGTTTTTTAGTTTTAGAAGTTGCTTTTGTCTTTGGTTTTGTAGCTGTCGGTTTGATATACAAATGTTGAGGTCTGAATACACCCTCAGAAGCCGGTGCCTGCTCAGCGGCTCCGGACCCATCCGAGGGAGATACATCTGTCAGTCCAATACCTTGAGTATCTTGCGGCATGCCAGACACCACATGGGTGTCGGTAGAGGCCTGCAACTCGAAGGTAGTGGGTATCAGGGGCTGCGAAAGTGCCTCACTGAGTATCGGCGAACCGGTGACTGGCTTAGGAGAAGCTTCGTCGTCAGTATTGGATCTCGACTGCCTTTCTCTGTCCTTTTCTTTGCATTTTTTATGTACTCCGGTAGCCGGATTGCTATCCGACGACATTTCTGGGTAGTTAAATCTGTTTCCAAAATACTTTGATGCAAAAATATACCGACGCTTAATAGTGCGTTGGTTAAATCTAGCACAGACCGACAGCCAAGCACGTTGTGATCAGGGCCTAGGCAAGGAATATAGTATAAATGGAAATCCTTATGAGGTATTTGCTTTCCACAAGTAATACAATTATTAACTTTTTCTGACATTGGTAAAAAGCAAGAAAAAAGTTTCCCCAATGGAGTACTTAGCTTTAGTGAAGACTTCAGTTCTGAAACTCAAACTTGAATATTTCAGTAGTCAGCCGACCGACACTTGCGAAATGCTTCTGCTTCAGGCTCCGCACGGCAAGAAAGACTAAAGAAAATGACGTTGGCTGCATGTTTTATACCCCTGACGACCTGACGTCATGGAAGAGAAGACAGCAACCGACGCAGGACCCAAGACTTTGGAATTCAAGCCGACTGAGGGCAACCTGCCAGCAGATTACCCCAAATGTAATGACTGCAACAGTGAAACACGAAGAACATCAATCTCACCTTTGATAACCATATCAATAAGACCATTAAAACAGTAAATAGAAAAATAGGCTGCTTATATAAAATAAAACACTTCTTAACTCCATCACCCAGAATTAGAATTGCTCATTCCCATTTAATCTCATCTCTTCTGTATGCTTCACCCATATATACTAACCTAAAACAAACTAATCTTGCCAAACTAGCCAACTCCTATAGTAATATAGCCAGATTTGCCACTGGGAACATTTTTAGAACTCACCATTGTCAGAACCTACAGCAACTAGAGTGGCTAGAACTAAAAAACATTTTGACATATTCCCAACTAACCACTGTTCATAAGATATTTTACCAACCGAACAACACCCCTATTCTTTCTACCTTATTACCCCATACAGGAATCTCAACTCCTTACGATCTTCCAGTAAACTTCTTGCTAGCATAAGCAAGTCTAATAACCTGGCAGGTGACTCCTTGTTCACCAATACTGCTGGAAAAAACTGGAATATGCTGCCACAGGATATATCTCTACTTCCCTCGCTGCCGCTCTTTAAACAAAGGCTCAAGAAATACCTGTAGACACACTGGGTATGCCCCTGTAGCAACCCTGACTAATCCTCTGATTTCTCTACTTCTATCACCAGCCTGTATCCTCTCACTAAACTATTATACTACAGCCCTATGGAAGTAATTACAATCTCTAGTAATTTACATAAGTCATGTCAGGAATGTTATTATCAGTTGTTCTGTACATCTCACCATTGATAACATACTGTAAAGTGATCTATCTTTCTTGTATAATTTTTGGAAAGTAATGTAATCATTCCTCTGAATTAGCTGATTTAGTATCTCTACTTCTTTGTAGAATTGTTCCATGATATACATGTGTGACACAATCACATGTAATATTTTACTGTATGATAAATTGTTTTTCTTTACTATATCTTCGTGTTACTACTGGAGCTTTTCTCCCCGGGCCTCCACTGAAAATGGACATATATCCAGCTGGACTAGCCCGGTTAACAAATGTAAAATAAATAAAATAAATAAATAATATAATAGTACGTATCCTGAAGATCTATCGAGCACATCCAGACGTCCTTGCCCAGAAATGTCAGAATGGACTGAACTGTAACCATCCAGAACTTTGTGCATCAAACTGACTTGTTCAAAACACTGAGATCGAAAACTGGTCTCCAGTCCCCTGTTTTCTTTGGCACTAAAAAGGATCCTAAATTTCAGATCCTATCTAGTCTGGACGGACCTCTTGGAGGATTCCTTTTTCTAGCAGCTTTTGAATCTCTAGTGCTGCTGCTTTCCTCTGACTGGGTGGAAAACTTGGAATTTTCCTGAGTAATGGAGGAGGTAGGGAAAAGGGAAATATAGAACATCTGGAAATAATTCTCTGCACCCAACTGTCTTTTGTAATGCTTAGGCAGGCTCTCTGGTGCAGAGATATGAGACACCTGAATGCATCCAGAGGTAGGCAATCAGGTCTCAATTTAGGAGTGCTGAAAGGGTCTGTCAGAAAATCAATCAATAGACCCCAGTTTTTGCGGGTCTCCTCTGTCACGGGGGTGTCATCGTCCATTATCACTCCCCCTCTCTGCCTCTGGGGGAACTAACTCCATGTATGCCCTGGAAAGGATCTTGAGACTTTCTGAACCACATTTTTAACCTCCCCTTTAATTCCTGAAAAAGGTCCTTTGAGGGGTCAAAAAATGCACACCCAGTTCAGAGAGGGTCTTTCCATCTCTCTCACACCTGAAGTGTGTGTCCTTTACTGTGGGACCAAACAAAGAAGTGCCGTCAAAGGCAGAATTGACAAATGATGACTTGAAGGGCTCTGCAAAATCACACAGGCACATCCAGACATGCTTCCTGATGGAAATGCCTGAACCCGCAGCCCTTAAAGCATCTTCTGCAAAGTGCGAGATAAGCCTCATGGAGGAACTGGATATAGCCTGTAGGGTAGCCAACTGAGAGACTAATGAAGATTGAAGTTCCAGTTTCAGAAAGAGATTTGGATAACTCTATAAATCAAATCTCTTTGTAGCCTAGTGAACTGTGCTAAACAGTTCAGTGATCTAAGTGCAAATGTTGCTGAAGCATAATCGTGCTTCCAAAATCTGTCTATCTCCCTTAATTCTCTATTAGGACAGAGTTCCTTTTTGTAGCTGCCACCACAACCATGGCATCTATTGGGACCCCTTTACTCCAATATTCCCAGCCTACTGGTGGATCCAAAATCCTGTCTGGTCTCTTGGGGACTGGATCTACTGTATCAGGTTCCTTCCACGCCCACTTGGAGATCAAATCAATAAGCTCATCGGTCAGTGGAGTAACCCAGGAGGTAGTTGGACCAGTACCAAATGCTTCCAGAAATACTGATTAATCAGGAGAAGGTTTTTGGGAAGACCAGCGACCCTTTTGTTTTAAGATCTCAGTGTCTCCAAATGACACGCCATCAGGTGGTGCTTTTGAGAATCCCTCCCCTTCATCAAAATCATTATCCTCATTGAAGGACTCTTGAGGAGTCTGCAAGTGCCTCCTTTTGCACTTTCTCTTCCTAGGGACTTGCTCGGTAGGGAGGTCCGTAGAAGTATTGGAAGAGATCAAAACACTCTGCTGGGTAGTCTGAATGCTTTGGGTTGGCTGTCTCTGGAGAGTAGAATGTTGAGGATCATGGTACAAAATCATCTGGGAAGTAGAAGGTGGATCCAAGGGGGGGGGGGCTGTCTGACCTGCTGGAGCAGAGAATACTCTCTTCACTACCTCAAAGGCAGACCTCCCTGGGAAGAAGAAAGCCAAAAAAGCGAGTTTCTGGCTGCCGCTGGAAGTCAGAGTTGAGCTGTCCACTGTCACAGCTCTGAGGAAGAGATGGTTCCAAAAACCTCAAAGTTGAACCCATCCTCTCAGATCCGACAGGGAAACTTTGGCTCTGAGGATATCACAGCCGGTGCACTCAGAGCAACAGTCAGACCCAAAGACGGTGTTCTTTTTGGATCCGAACCAGATGGACCAAGAAGGATAGGATCCAAGGGCTCTAAAACCACAGGTTAAATTAGAGAAGGAGCTGTTATCAGTGGAGTTGTAGATGAACGGACTTCCTGATCTGAAGGAGGGTGGGAATTGTGAGAACTCCCTTCTGAATTTGCTCTGTGAAAATTTTTCTCATCATCCTCTCCGCATCCACTTTTGTGAGATTCTTGGAGGAATGAGAGGATACCAGGGATAGTTATTTTGAGTCCCTCTCTAAAAAAGGAGAGGGCAGCCTGGAATGAACCAGATCTAGACTTGGTGAATATGTAGTTCTTGGTAAAGGCTTCGGATCCAAAAATGTAGGATCCAAAATATGCTTGGTCAGATTGGATGTAGCTTTGGATCCAGTCTTTCTTTCTCTTTCTTCCAGAAAAAGTAGAGGCTGGAGAATTCAAGGACCTAGATCTTTTTTTAATAGATTTTCAGATTTATGTTTGAGGAACTGAACCCCAAAAATGGCTTCAGAAAAGGGAGATGAAAGTAATCCCTTCAAAATCAGCTTATTTTTCCTGTCAACCAATGCTCGAGGGGTGAGCCCATTACATAATACTACAGTCCTGTTGCAGGTGTTCTAGTCCCAAACAACAGACACAAAAAAAGTAGACATCCGACAAAGGCAACTTATGCCCACACTTACCACATTTTTTAAAACCTGCTGGACCCTTCTTAGCCATCTCTGTAGTTAAAAGAGAAGAGTTAAAGTAAACTTTTTTTTCATAGACAGAAAGGGAATATGAAAAGAAAAACACCAGCAATTATATTTAAGAATTACAGAAAAGAAATTGTAGAAAAAAATAGAAAATACCAACAATAGTAATTACAAATGTATGTAAAGAAGGCAAAGGGAATGTGATATGTCTACCACAATAACAGAAACATTTTACAGCCAAAATCGGAAAAATAATGGCAGAAACGCCTTATGAAAAATGAAAATTAAAAATTAAAGAAATAATTATTTATAGAATAAATTTAAAGTTAATTTTTCTTATCTCCATCTTATCTCCCATAAAGACTTGAGAGCTGAAGGCTAAAGCAGCAATCGAGATCTGGGGGATATTAGGCGTGGTGCTTTATGGGTAGGGAAGGAGATTGAGTTTGTTGGTGGCCACAAGTTAGTAAAATGGTTCAGTTGGATCCGAGCATAGGATCCAATCCCATTAGTTGAGGAAGGTATGAAAATGGACAGCATCAGATCAATTGTTGATGCAAAACAGGCTACAGAAGAAATACAAAAAGTTAATCCAACAAAGTGAGCCATCAAATAGAAGGGCATTCTGCTTCTCATTATTCTGACAATAAAGATTACAGAAGCACTTTGCCAGTGAAACATTTTTCAATTTTCCAAGGGTTGAGGGTTGGCATACCTCACAGACGCAAAGTACAGGGTTTATTTTTCACCTTTGACGGAAATTGGCTAAGCTTAAAATGGCCTGCAAGGGCAGCTAGCCTAGTAGTTCTCCATGAATCTATAATGGCCTTAAAGGTACAGACAAGAAGATAAGAGAAATGCATTATATTAAGAAATGCATACACATCTGGAAAAAATGAGCGTGTGAATTTGATAAAAAAAAAAAAAGGATTTCCAGATAGAAATTCAGCAGAATATAAGGGACAAAGAAAAATGGGAATAATTATACAAACTTGCTAGAGAAGATCCAATAGTGACAGAAGAGGAAAAATATGACAATAAGGGTAAATTTGTGGTAATAAGGGGCCACTGGAAAGGGAGGATTATGCTGGCATGTATTTATTATATTCCACCAAAAACTGCCATTATGGAGCTTAAGAAATTTTGAGGAGAAATAATCAGCTTTCAGCAGGGAATATTACTTGTACATGGACCAGAATTGGATTTGCAACAGTGTGGATATGTAAAGGGAAAATATAACAAAAGAGGGAAAATTTCTGATAAAAAAATATTAAAATATGTGGTACAGAAGATGTGAATTCAGTAGTAGGCACAATGATTGGGCTAGACTAGCTAACATTATATTTCATGGGAACAAGTGGATTTAATTGAAAGCTTCAAAATACAAGTAATCTCTGTGGTATCCCCGAAGTCTCGAAACAACCCACTAAAGTGTAGTGGGTCCAAAAACAAAAGAGTGTAACAAACTTCTTTGGAAGATTTTCAGTCCATATATTTCTAGTTAATCACTGTAGATTAATCAGATCAGACAATAGTAGTAGAAGTAGCGAACTTAAACTCGTCTTAAGTCAAAACAAAACAAAACAAAAAATAATAATAGAAAATATATAATTGTACAGCATTACTAAGTATTCAAGGCAGGTAGTCTGTTTCCAGACGAAGATCCTTTATTAAGTACAGAGACAAGTGATCCAAGTAAAACAAAAATAGAGTAATAATTTCCTCACAAGCTTTCTAAATATAATTATAAATACATATATATATATATATATATATATATATATATATATATATATATACTTTTTATCAGGCATTGGAGTGGTTTATTGTGCTGTAAAACAAAGTGTTACTGGTATGCATGTTAAATTCACATCTCTTCCCCCATCAGTGTGACATTTGAGCTGGTCCTGCCCTACTTAGTAGCTATCATAATAATATATAACCCTTATGTACTTTAAATAAAATTTATAATGATGTGGTACCTCTTATTTAACCAGAGTATTAAGCAGATTATTAAGTCTTTGATTTTATCCAAGACAATATACTACATGGCTGGAAATATAGCAACCTTAGTTCATTTGGCAATAAAATAATAATAATAAAAAAAAAAAAAATAAATAAATATATATATATATATATATATATATATATATATATATATATATATATATATGTATACACATTTTCCATGTAAAAATCAATTTCTATTTTCATAACCTATTGTTAAATAAAGATTGCTTTCGTCCTTCTAGACTTCTTCAGGTCTGTGTACAAGAACCCTAAAAACAATCTATAAAAATATATATAATTGTATAATTAGTTAGTATTGTTATTACACATCATTTTGAATAAAGTGGAAAAAAGAACCAGAAAAAAATAAAAATAAGAAAAAATGTATGTATGATGATGGAAACAAAATATACACTTAAATTACAACTGATTTAAAACGGTATTTAAAACCAACTGGTAGAATAAAATACAATTAGTCATGTAAACAATGTGGCAATTTTCTAAGTTCCAGTGCACTTTTAATTGAACAGTAGTAGTTTAGTCCAGGCTTCCTAAAAGAGTTCAGCTTTAATTGCCACGAGTTCATGTTTCTCCAGAATATTCGGGATGTCTCCTTCAAGATCAACCATGTCTATGCGATCCAGGATCTGGAACTTAAAACCTGTGTGCGTCTTATGAAGAGAAAGTTTTGGCTAGTGCATTATTTTTACATCCAGAGCGGATTTTTGGTAGATGATATGAAATCCTACGCTTGAGTTTATTTACAGTCTTGCCCACATAGAATGCATCACATTCATTGCACTGTGCCCTGTAAATTACTTTTAGTGCTACAGTCACCCCCTGCACTGGTTTTAAAGATTTTCTTTAAATAAGGGCAATAAAAAATAACACTTTGCTGTATAAATATACAAAATGTACAGTTTCACATCTTTTAGTGCTTTTCTCATGGTCTAGGTTTAAATTCAACAAAACTTCTAATGTTTCTGGCCTTCCTATAAACAAATGATGGAACTTCACCTAAGATGTTAATCAGAAAAGGGTTTCCTGTGACAATGTCCCAGTTTTCTTCAATAATATTTTTGATACTGTGATAATCCAAAGTGTATTCACTGTTGCAGTCCTCGCATATGGGGTTATCCGGCTCCCGACAGTCGTCAGTTGGCCTAAATACCAGAGTTCTTGGTATATGATGTCGGCTGCCGCCGGTTGTAAAACTGATGTCAGAACGTCAGGTATAAAGGGAGGCAGCCAACACCATTTCCTCAGTTTTTCTTACCTTAACTGTCAGAAGCCCCCAAAAGAAGGCTAACCTAGGAAGGTAGCACCCTGGACACGTCATACAAAAAATAAAAATATATAGTCTGTGCCTTAGGAAAAAAGGGGAAATGGAGGGTGGAAAACCAGGACTGCAACAGTGAATACACTCGAACATCTACATTTATGGTAAGTGTACACAACTGTACTATGTTCTTCGTGTTTCACTGTTGAAGTCCTCACATATGGGTTGATTCCCAAAGCCCAGGAAAAAGACAAAGAGGGGAGGAAGGATCACAGATTAAGGGTTGGTTGGAAAACCCTGCAAAACTGCAGAGGCAAAACCAGCCCTGGATTTAGAAAACAAAAGTAGATTGTAATGCTTTGTGAAAGTATGGACAGAAGACCAAGTAGCTGCTTCTGGAATATCCTTAGTAGGCACACCTCTCAGAAAGGCTGCAGAGGTAGAGGCTGCTCTAGTAGAATGGGTCCTAACACCCTGAGGGGGAACCTTCTCATGCTGCAGGTAACAAAAGTGAATACAATGAGCAATCCATTCGGAGATGGTTTGTTTTGAATAACTTTACCCTGAGCCCCAGGAACAAAACTAACCAAAACCTGTTCAGATTTTCGAAAGGATTTAGTCCTGTTTAAGTAAAATCTCAGCTGTCTATGCACATCAAGAGAATGCAGAATCCTTTCCCCTTTATTCTGGGGATTGCTGAAAAATGTAGGTAGGTGAACAGACTGGTTAAGGGTTAAACTGGAAACTACCTTAGGCATAAAGGACGGATTAGTTCTCAGAGAAACCTGATCTGAGTGAAAAATAATGAAAGGTTCTACTGCCATTAAGGCTTGCAGCTCAGATACCCTTCTAGCTGAAATAATAGCTAAAAGGAAAGCAGTCTTCCAGGATAGAAACTTCAAATCTGCATAGGCAGCAGGTTCAAAGGGAGGTAGAGTAAGTTTTTCCAGGACAAAATTAAGATCCCAAACAGGAGTAGGAGCTCTTTTGGGAGGTCTAAGATTACTAGCTCCTCTCCGGAACTGTTTCATCAAGGGGTGAGAAAAAATGGGTTGCTAAAAAGAACAATGAGCCGAAATTGCTGAAGCATGAATTTTGATAGAAGAAAAGGAAAGTCCACCATTAAGCAATCCTGCTAGTCAAGAATGAGGGAAAGAGAAGGATGAGAAGAGTCTTCTCCTTTAGCTAGCATCCAAGAGCAAAATCTCTTCCATTTATCTGCATAGGATTTTCTGGTGCTAGGCCTCCTGGCCTCATAAAGCACTTCAACCAACTGTTGGGAAAGACCGAAAGTATTAGCCAGGTAGAGTTTTGAAGATGAGGATGAAGGAACTTTCCCCCTCCCTGAACCAACAGGTCTGGTACCCGGGGAAGATGCCAAGGCTGAGCCTGGGAAAGGCCGAGAAAGAGGGGATACCAATGCTGCCTGGGCCAATCTGGCGCTATCAGAGCAGCCTTTGGTTTTTCATCCCTTATCTTTAGCAGCACTCTGGGAAGAAGAGGCAGAGGAGGGAATGTGTAAACTGAGAGATGTGTCCATGGGAAGGACAATGCATCCACCCTCCAAGCTTTGTTGTGAAACTCCCTGGTGTGAGAGTAGAAAAGATCCACTTGTGGGGTGCCCCAATGATGAGTGATGCGATGGAAAATGTCCTTGTTCAGTTGCCACTCGTGAGGATCCAGAACATGTCTGCTCAAATGATCCGCCAAGGAGTTTAGCCTCCCTGGAAGATACTGGGCTGTTAGATGCAAGCTCATGGATGCTGCTATGGACCACAGTCTCATGGTTTGTTTGCACAAGGGGTAAGAGTGAGTCCCCCCTTGCTTGTTGATGTACCACATGACTGTGGTATTGTCTGTCCTGATCAGCAGAGTCCCAGGGTAAAGTAAATCCTTGAAAGCCAGCAAGGCCTGCTGCACTGCCATCAATTCTTTTAAGTTTATGTGTAGATGAATCTGCTGGGTGCTCCAAGTCCCATGTATGCCCCTGCCTTCCACATGAGCCCCCCATGCAACATCTGAGGTGTCTGTGGTGAGAGCATAGCTGGCAGGCGGTGGGCGGAAAGGCAGACCCTTGTTCTGAGAACAGGCTGTCTCCCACCAGAGGAACTCCATTTGTAGACAGAGGATCAGTGGAAGAATCAAGTCTTAAGTCCTGTGTGTGTGTTGACACCAAAGATTCTTGAGGTACCACTGAAGTTTTCTCATATGCAGCCTTGCATATGGGATCATCAAAATACATGAAGCCATGAACCCCAGTACTTGCAGGAATTGCCTTGCAGAGAGCTGGGGTCATGCTTGCCAAGTTCATGAAGTAAGCCAAAAGGTCTTCTTGCTTCTGTTGAGGGAGGAATACCATCTGAGTGGCTGTATTCAGACTCGCTCCTAGGAAAACAATCTCCCTTGTAGGAACCAACTTTGACTTCTTTTCATTGAGAGTGTAACCCAAAGAGGTGAGAATGTTCTTCACGAAATCCAAATCCTTTTCTAGTTGCTCCTGGGAGTTCGCTTGAACGAGACAGTCATCCAGGTAAGGATAAATTTGAATGTTTTTCTGCCTGCAAAAAGCAATGGGCTGGAGCCCGGCATTTTGTAAAAACTCTGGGAGCAGTAGATAAGCCAAAGGGCAATGCAGAATTGAAAGTTTTGCTCCCCAGCCCTGAAGCAAAGGAACTGCCTGCAACTTTCCCTTATTGGTATGTGCAGATAAGCCTCCTTGGGATCCAAAGTTACCAGCAATGAATCCTTGCCCAGCATTGGTAGTAACTGTTGAAGGGTGAGCAGCCTGAATTTGGGAATCACTAGAAAAGTGTTTAGAATAGACAGATCCAGAATAGGGCGCCAGGTGCCCCCTTTCTTGGGTACCAGGAAAAGTCTTGAATAAAAACCTAGGCCTGCCTGATTTGCAGGAACTGGCTCTATAGCCCCCATATTCAGTAGAGAAGAAATCTGAGTTTCTACCTCTGCCCTGAGAGTTCTGGGTATGTCTGGGTACCCTTGCAAAACGGGGAAGGTGTGAAAGAAAAACATGTAACCTTGGTTTACTATATTGAGCACCCATCTGTCGTCTGTGATGGTAGACCACACCTCTGTGAACCTGGCTAACCTTCCCTCCAAAGGAAACCCAGGGCCCGCAGAGGTAGGCACAAGAAGGCCGGAGTCATTCAGAATGTTTGCTCTGGGAAGCTGGCTTAGAACTCCCCGATTTGGCAGAAGAAAAATGCCATTGTTTAGCCCTTTGAGGGGCAGAAGCCTGCCCTCTGCAAGATCTGAAACCCCTAGGCCTAGAGCAACCCTATGTGCCAGGATCAGGGAAAGACCAATTTTTGGAATAATGCCTACTAAACCATGGAGGCTGAACCTGATGAAAATCTTTTACAGCTTGCATAGATTTTGCCTTATCCTCCAACTTCTTCAGTACCTCCTCAGCCTTATTACCAAAAAGATTGTCCTTGTGTAAAGGAACATCCAGAAATTTAGATTTAACAGGTTCAGAAAGAGGCTGCTCCCTGAGCCAAGCATGCCTTCTAATTATGGAACCAGTGGCTGCTGCTCTGCAGGAAGCCTCCAACGTGTCAAAGCCACAATGAAGTGAATGCTTATTAACTAAAGTGGCAGAATTCAGTAAGTCTTGTAAATCTTTGTTCTCCGTCATGGAAGGAGTAAGTTTAGCCTTAATAGCCTCCAAAGTATGCTGCTGATACTGATACGTAAGCATGTGAAAAAGACAATTCACGGATCTAATGGCAAGAGTTGCAGAGGTATAGACTTTTTTACCCCACCTGTCTAAAGTCCTAGACTCCTTATCAGAAGGCACAGGATATTTTGCAATAGTAGCCTTAACACCCTTGGGGCCTTGAAAAATAATTTCTGGATCAGCAACAGTGGCGGCTGGTGACTTCAAATCAAAGGGGGGCTGCAGGAGACAGCTGAATGGCTGGGGCCAATGAGAAGGGGTGTGGCCATCTAGAAAACTGGGACTTTAATTAAATACGCCACCCTGGGTGCCAAACCATCATTATGAGAGTCCAATCAAGACAAAATGAAGTGTAGAAGAAAACAAGTATTTCAATCCATCAGCTACATGACAGCTTACTTAATATCAAGATTGAAAAAAAAGGTTGTGAGGCTTGAAAAAATAAATTACTTTTTAAATACATTACTGGAATGCCAGTCAAAATCAAGTATAAAAAAACAAGCAGCACTCAACTCAAACCACTTCTCCTTGCACTGCAGTTCTAATTATAATTTACATTCAATTTTATAAAAGTACCAAGTAACATGCTGAAAGTAACAATCGCTGTGATACCCCCACTTGTAAAAATGTTTCTTATTCAAAAAAGACCTGCTGCTTAACAACTACCACCTACTTGTTTCATGGGGAAAATCAAAGTAAAAAATGAACAGCAAACAAGGAACAAACTCAAGATAAATTGCTTAAAGGATTAATGCACAAGTTATGGACCACACATGCTAGATTGCATTTTGTTTAGTTTACGTGGACGTGTAAAGCCTGCAAAGATGACTGCAAGTTTCCAACAAATGTAATAAGGTTCTGAAAATACTGTAATCCTGTTCTTTATTACAAATGCTATCATACGCATTTCAATACCAAAGGCTTACACGCTATCTAGTTATGTAAATATTCTCTGCATGGCAACAACAAAAAGGCTTTCAATGTTGGTAATTCTTTAACAGTATGCTTATTAAAGCTTACTTGCATCTTACAATCTCTGACAAGCTTACCTGATGGTCATTAAAGCATTGCGAGTTAAACACAGACCAATAGGTACTGCAACAACATGCATTTTCTGAATAAGAAGCATAAATCAACAGTATAAAAATATGACAGAAAACCAGAACATTCTGCAAAATCAAGGACAGATGAAAAGCCACTGTGGTACTTGTGCCTGTCTTGGATGGGGGGATACTTGCACACTTACACTGCATAACTGCTCCTTGTCTTGCTTGGACACATCCAGAGTCACTACATGTGGGAGTGGGGTACAACAAGTATGTCACAATTTGAAATGTCTCTGGCTGATGGTGATGGCCCTGACATATTTGTCATATCTCTCAACCTCAGAGCACGAAATCTGGACAAAACCATAAATAGAAGTGGGACAAAGGTCCAAAAATAAGGACAATTTTACATATTGCTCTTATAAACTTAGAAAGATAATTAAAAAGATAATAGAACAGTAGAGCTTGCATTAGTATGAGCTTTCTGAAGGGTATGAAATCTGAAACTCAAATGTCTGTCATTATTTATCATCTAACTTCAATCTTTAATGATTTGCCACTAATTTGCCAGAAAACCACAATTTTATGAAAAACGGACGAAAAATGTGATGCAAAAATATAAAATAGCCACACAATACAGCTGGGAACCTGCGGACACTTTTTTAATATTAGTACTGACATAGGACTCTGTACTGAGACTTCTGTTCAGAACATACTTCTGTGAAGTCAAGGCTAATGTAGTTGGCCTTTGGCTGACTAAGTTTGCTGATGCCTGCAAGTTGGGGGCAATCATTGAATCCCCCAATACACAGAGCACATCTAAGCAATAAGAGAGTAATGCATGGCCTCTGAGCAGTATTTTTCCACTCCCCATACTGTGATGCAAGATATTTACATTTTTTTTGATAGAGTGTATGCCGAGCTGTATGCACGCAGCTATTGGCTGAAATAAAAATATTTAATTTTTATTTATCTTTAATGTTCCTCTAGTTTCTGGGAGTTACAGCTTTGCAATATCATGTTTGCAATGTGAAAAAACCATGAAAGAAACAATTTTAAAAAACTAGAAAACTGAAAATGGCTATAACTGTAGGCATAGTGACTCCAGTTAAACGAACCCCCAAATCAAAAGCTACAATCAAAGACCTCTGCGAAGTAACTGTTTCAGCTTTTACTGTGACTTTTATGACAGTGCTTGGATTCATTTTAAACTTAAAACACCAAAGCAGTTACCTGCATGAAGTTACAGAGGTCAGTAATCATAATGTAATAATCCCTGGCACATCAAAGTGAATGGGCTATGCAATAAATTGTTCATTCATGAATCTTATACCCTTTCCGGGTAGAGAATATTTCACTGAATATGAGGTGTACTACTGTCTACACAAATTATGATCCAAATTCTACATTGAGAAAAATGGCTATATTCGTTACTAAACAGTCAGAAAATTAAAAGAACATTTGCAAATGGACACTGTAACAGCATTTCAAATATTTAGGAGGTGTACCATTTACTCTTTGACTGAAACACGGATAAAATGATAAATGACTATGTCATAGCAACTCTAGTAAAATATCAAATAGGAGGCAATAGATAAAATGAAATGCATTGTAAAAAAATGGAAATGTGGGTAAACAGGTAGATGAATGCCCACTTGTTTTTTTAGATTAGACTCCACTCCTCCATCCTTCGACAATACTGTAAATAAAATTACACTGACAAGCCGAGTCCGGCATCTACCTCAGTTTAATAAGTTGATTTGATGACAGCAACTGCTTGCAAGCAAGGCAGACGCAAGCCGAAAAAAAACAAAAGATAAGGAACCAATTTCAACACAAGCAGTGAAACTTTCACCAACGATAGTCGAGTGAGGAGTCCGTAGCAGAAGTAATCCAGAGGAGAGCAAGAACCAGTCAGTAGCAATCCAGTCGTCCATGTCATGTACGTGCCTGCAGACGTGGCAGTCCGTACCCCCTTCTACTTACTGTGCGGTTAAACCCACACAGACTTCTGAGCATCGCACTGATGCCTTCTTTCATATCCGGACTGCTTGTAGAGCAGTCAGAAACGTTGGTTTGTTAATTAAAATAAATAAATTAAAAAAACGGAACTCAACGAGCATGTGCAGTCTGTCGGATTCGCGTACAGCACAATACATCAAGTTGTAAAAAAAAAAAAAAAAATAATACATGTGTTTTGTTTTTTTTATTCACATGTAAATGTCCAAAACTTGAATCTTTTTACTGGGAGGGCTGCAGTCCTGCAGTCCGATGGCACGAGCCGCCACTGACAGCAGTAGGGTTTTTAAAAAGGAATTGATGAGATTCAGGAACCCTATAATACCTATCTGGTTTTCTGGGGGCAGGAGGGACAGAATTAGGAGTTAAAGAATTTTCCATGAAAACATCATCCACAACTTCCAAAATTGGAGGTCTAGCCAGAGGCTTATGCTGTGGCAAATCCAAAAATTCCCTGATTCTTTTCTTAGACTCTGGAAAATCATGACATTCTCATTTAAAGTGCTCCCTAAGAGTGAATAGTATCCCCAAAGGAAAAATCTTCTGGAGGGGAGGCAGAAGGGATAGAGTTCTCAGTATCAGAATCCTCAAAGCCAGAAAACAGTTGAGAATTTCCTTCTTCACCAGCAGACATACTGGAAATCTCAGAATCTGAGACAAACAAATCATCAGGAGATAATTCCCTAGTCCTCTCTAAAGAAGGGGGATGAGAGCCCCTAATCAGGGAAAGATCACCAGCCATCTTTACCAACTGGTACTGAGGCACAGGAGGGGAGGCTAACGCCTGCTTGTGAGTATGTTTGCAGCTGGAAGTTTACTAGCAATCTGGAGGGACTCGGGAGGCCTAGCAACTGCAGAAGTCTGAACTAAGGTAGTCGGTCTGGTCTCATGTCAAAAAGAAGAGGCGTCAGAAACCGGTGCCTGCAAAGCGGCTCCAGACCCATCTGAGGCGGCGACAGGCAGAGGGTCTGAAGCTGAAATAGCAGCCTGTGGCATGGAGGACTCTGTAAAGGTCGCAGCAGAGGCTTGCAGCTGAAAATCTGCAGACTGCAGGGGCTGCAAAAGCACCTCACTGACTACCGCTGTGCTGACGACCAATTTCACTGGTGCATCGTCAGTAGATTTAACCCTAGGGCTGTTGCGGTTCTTGTTTTTGCATTTCCTAGGTATATCCGAAGTCGGGAGACCAGAAGACGTCATACCGACGAACTTAGGCCAGACTCCGAAATGCTTATACAAAATCTTACCTCCTCTACAGCGTATAGTATGCGGGTTAAAGGAAGCACAGAAATTGCAGTTTGGGACGTCGTGCTCAAGGCCCAAACAAGTTATACAATAGGAATGGAAATCACGGTGCGAAATCTGTTTTCCACAGGCAAGACAGTTATTAACTTTATCTGACATTCGTTAAAGCAAGAAAAGAGGATCCCCAATGGGGTACTTCTCTGAAGGTGTCTTCAACTTGGTAATCGGAAAGCAAAACGAAGGTAAACGACCGACCGGCACTAGTGCAAATTGCACCTGCTTTGGGCTCCGTGGCAAGAAAGACTGAGGAAATGGCACTGGCTGCCTCCCTTTATACCTGACCTTCTGACATCAGTTTTACAACCGGTGGTAGCCAATGTCATATACCAAGGACTCTGGTATTCGGGCCGACTGAGGGCTATCGGGAGCCGGATAACCCATATGTGAGGACTGCAACAGTGAAACACGAAGAACATCAACTGAATATACATACAACAGCAAATACATACTGCAGCAAACATTAGCTATACATACAATATGAAACATAGTAATGAACAGATATACCAATATCTAGCTAAAGACTAGGAATAAAGGTAGGATGTAAATACAGATAGTACTAAGCTCAAATAGATACTGTTCTAAACTTGTATACCTAAATCTTATGGACAAATATTGCACTAAACTCAAGCAGATATAAAGCAGAAGCTCCACACAAAGGTGAAACAAGCGAGAAGAGCTAACAGGATGGAATGAGAAGATAGAGGAGTAAGAAGGAAACTGAGTAAGCAGTACATGTGGTAGTGAGAGGAAGCTAGGTGCAAGTCAGTTGGATATGTATTTGGAGTTGAGATGAAGCGAAGTAGTTAAGCATGTTATAACAGGTCTGAGAAATTGAAGAGGGAAGGGGGGGGGGTAAAGGGTGACCCAGAGCCTGCAGAGGAAGGAAAGCAATGATCAGATGGTGTGAGGCATGGTGGCTAGGAGAGGGGAGAGGAAGGGGAGGTAAAAGGAGGGTTACTAATTGGGACTGGTGCATAGGCATAACCAGAGACTTGAGTTTTTAGTGCAGTCTTGAAGTGATTGCAAGAAGGTAGTGTGGTTATAGAGCGGGGAAGAGTGTTCCATAATCTGGATATGACGCAGGAGAATATTGCTTCTCCCGTTGAGTTCTTGGGTTTGGTCACTAGTAGTAGATTTTCTGCTGCTGGAGCATACAGCAGTAGGGCTGGAGAAGGTTTTGAAGGGATGGGACTTTAACAGGATAGTTTACTAACTTGTGGGCGAGGGAGAATTGATTCAGGTGGAGATATAGTGGTGGCTGTGATAAGATGCAACAGTGACAAACTTAGCAATTTTACTGTAGCAAACCTTGAGCTGTAGGTCTGTTTCTCTAAGGCAGGTAAGTATAGGAGAGGCGTAGAGTAAAGTGGAGATTAAGTGGGAATTGGCAGTAGAAATTCTGTCTGTCTTGGTGAGGAATTGTTTGTTTCTGTACAATGCACCTATTTTTTTGTGAACCTTTTTTATGGTAAGAGAAATATGAGTCTCACATCTAAGATTGTTATCAATCTCAACACCAAGTAGTTTGGTGTGTTCTGTTGGGGAGATGATGGCATTGTCCTTGGCTAGAATAAAGTGGGGGATAACTGGGATTTATCTAGTGGGTTGGAAGACCAGGACTTTTGTCTTGCTCGGGTTGAGTAATAACTGGGCATTAGATAGCCAGTTTTCTACAGATGAAAAGGCTTCTTGTGTGATCTTGTGAAGTTCAGGTATATATGGGGCTGAGCAGATGAGGGTGGTGTTATCTGCATACTGTATAAGAGAAGCAAGCTTGGTGACTGTGAATAGATCATTGGTGAATAATGATAATAGTAGGGGACCAAGGATGGAGCCTTGGGGAACACAGAGTATTACAGGAAGTCGAGGAGATAGGTCTTTATGCCAGATGACTGACGGTTGGCGGCCAGTTAGACAGCTGTGAAACCAATCAGTAGCTGATTGGGAAAAGGACAGGTTAGTGAGAACAGAGATTAGTAGTTTGTGTGAGACCATGTCAAAAGCCTTTGATAGATCCAGAAATATAGCAGAGGACAACAGGCCATTATTTTTATGATGAAGGCTATCATATATGACGGATAACCTATATGATGAAGGTTAAGCAATTATTTTTTTGATAACTCCAGAGCACAACTTTTAGCATGACTTTGGCACCAGAAAGTAAAAATGACTGTTGCAAAACTTAAGATTATAACAAAAAAAATAACCAGAGATCCTGAACAGGTATTAGAGATATTTCAGAAATGTTATGAACATTTGTAAAAAGCAAAGAAATGTGGCAATCAAGAAAGCACAAATGAAAATATTTATGGAAGACTTAAGTGTGCCAAGATTAGAGTAGATGAGGCTCAACAGTTAAGGTAAGAGTAGATGAGAGAAAAACGGTGAAGTAAAATCAATCTGCAGGAAAGTTTCCAGGAATATATGCTACTCCTGTGGAAGAATGGAAGTTAGGAGTGAAGAAAGTGATAAAGATCAGAAATGTTTTGTTTAACAGTATTTTAAAAGGAGAGGAATCAAAAACATCTTGGAAGAAAGCTGTGGTAGCTGTAATACCTAAAGACGGTAAAGACTTATCAGACCCAGCTTTATATAGACCCTTTTCAATTTTAAACCATGATTATAAAATATTAAAAATAGTAAAAACAGAACAAAAGCACTAAATCTTTGACTTGAGTTTCGTTATTGCTGCCATTTCCATAGTGTGTTTGTTAGTTTTGAGTTTTTATTCACTACTCAGCATTAGTTTTCAGTTTTTATTCACTACTCAGCATCATGGTTTTATCTGGCTTGCTTCTCATTCCAATGAATGGCTTGCATGTTTGGAGACTCCATTTCTTATGATTTGAATCTGGATGCATCTACCCACACTGTTCCTGAGGATGTGATTTAATTTTCCTGACCCAGTGACTGACTTCAGCCATCTTGCAGGTGTGTGGCCTACTAGAAAACCTCAAGACTAGGAACTCTACAACAAATGGGCAAAGGGCACAATGGAAAACAATGGGAAGTAGTTTTCCAACACAAAACAGTAAAGACACTAATCTACCATGCCAGCCTGAAGAAAAAAATCCAGCTACTGTTTTACCAGATACCAGTACTGATATTAACGATCTACTAACTTATATTTCTAGCCCTTTTATTGACACCAGTATTGCACACAATTTCACAAGAGATTTGTCAACTAGAAATGCAGATTTCAATTCACATACTAGTATTTGTAAAAGCTACATTTTTCAACTTGAAAAGAAAATTCTCAAACTAAAATCTGTATAATATGAAGTGCATTACTTACAGGTGTGCATCAGGAGAGAACAGTTTCCCTTCAGTTTAAGATTATCTAAGTTTCCTAATGGTGTTGCACCAGGAGACAAACCATACGAAGACCTGGTCAAGCTTTTTAATCAAACTGATGTCAATCTTAAGATATTTCTGGTAGATCATTATCAAAGACAAGTTGATTCTTTGCAGAATTAAATATTTATATTGAATGACTGCATTATGAATAACTCTTATTTTTTTACCAAGACAAGAAAATTTCTATTATAAACCAGAAGCAGAAAAAAAAATGGTTAGATATGCTGAGGCACATCAGTCAGGTACAGCTTATCCTTGTACTAACAATAAAAGGGAAAACATTTTTCATAAAAATACAGTTTTATCTCAAGTGCATGTTCCTAACAACATTTGTGCTGATCCTAACTCAATCATTCAACACCAGGGAAGTAAATACACCCTGTATTAACATTCGCATTAGCAATTTTGAACAACCTCTGATCCTATCCCCAACCCTATTAATTTAAATCCAGCACCTGCAATAAAGACTCCTCACTGGCAAAACAGAAGGAAAAGCATAGGCAGGGGAAGGGGCAAAGGGAGGAAGAGAAACTGACTGGAACCTGCAACATAGTCAATTTAAGCCAATTGTTTCTCAAGAATTCCCATGTCTCTGTATTATCTAAGGGTTTTACATTTATACCCACAGAAACAGCTAACCCAACAAGGGTACTTGTGCATTTGAAATTCTGCATTTGGAAGTTAAACTTAAAATTTTAACAGAGACATGGAAAGTACATATAATCCCACCCTTCATTCCACATTGCAAGCTTTCTACGATGTTTGTGAGACTGACCTTAGAAAGAAACTGGGTAATAAACCCAAGTTTCATAACCTACCCATTTCTGAGTGACAAGTTCTAAAACAAATGTCTCACAACAAGGACATCCAAATCATGAAATTTGATAGAAGTGGGATGGCAGTTATTATGGACAAGGAAGATTAAAACACAGCTATTGAGAACCTATTATCAGACACTTCATGCTACGAGCAGTTTCCAGAGAAATAACTGACAAAAAATTGCAGAAATTGATGCAAATCTTTTTGATCTTTTATGCCAAGATGAACTGGATCATGATTACCTATTGTCTTCCTACAACTTGACCAGCTGGAAATGGCATGTTTTTCTAGTATACCTAAAAGTCATAAAGCGAAACAATCCACTGTTCGGCAAATTTCCAAGGCAGACTTTTACAAAACAGAGCCAATATCCATTTATCTTGATTTTTTTCTCCATGTATTTTGGGTTTCTAATACCATGATGGAAATGGACCCCATTGAAATGGACCCCATTCCTAAGTCTGAGTACGATTAAAGTTAATTAAATTAGTATTGTTTCAGTCTTTGATGTCTGCCAGAATTGCTCTTTGTAGCACCTTCAATGTGCTCAATAATGACTCCTTCTGCAATTCATATGTGGTTACATATATTGATAATATATCTAAATACGATTATAGATTAATTTTTATTAGACCTGTTGCTCCTACTACTATTGGAACTGTATAGGTATCTTTCTTCCACACTGCTCTCGTCTCTACCTTGAAATTCTGATATTTTATGATTTTGTCTCGCTCTGTAAGCAAGACACTGTAGTCACTGGGTGTCATGATTTCAATGATCAATGCTACTTTTGTCTTCTTTTCATCGGCCACTATATCCAGTTTTCTGGCATCTATCTTTTGAACTGTTGGTAATGGGTGAGCCAGTGTGATGTAGACTTCATAATTTTCTATGATGCTTTGGGGCTCACGTTTCCAGTATTTTTTAGCCACTTTAATGCCATAATGTTTGTACAATTCCCAGTGCAACAGTCTTGCCACATTATTATGCCTTTCAGTATACAGTCCTTCTGCCATTAGTATGTCACAACTAGCAACGAGGTGTGCGACTGTTTCCACTTCTATTTTACAAAACCTACATTTGTCTGTTCCTCCCACATGTTCAATGGACTTTGTAAACCAACATGTACATGGCCCACTATCTTGGGCCACCAATATTAACCTTTCATCTCTTTGGTTTGACTTTGCCTCTCCTTAACCATTCCTGCATTCAGTCCTGATCAACATGAAGTTCTTCCAGAAGTTTTCTACACTTGCAACTATATTTATGCTTTTTCCACATTTCTTGCCTTCTCATCTGGTACATCAACTTATATTCTTTCTTTTGTTTTTTGGCACATTCAGTTGCTGCCTCATTTTTATCTACTTCTGGTTTGATTTCCATTCCTGCTTGATGCTGACATTCTTCTGCTAGATTAAGCAGAGAAGTCATCTTAGATTTATTCTCCTCATGTTTCAAAACTTTCACTACATTTGGATCTTGTGAGGACAGCAGAGGTGTGTGCAGCCTCACGATAGCAAATCTATACATGTAATCAATTTCAAGGAGACCCATCCCTCCTTCGGAACGGAGAATATACAACCTTGGCATGCACCGATTTTTATAAATCATTTAGAGAGTATGAGGCAGTATCTTGTCCATGTAAATTAACCCACTGATACAACAGTCTGAATTTCACCTTAAAGACTTGTAGCATCTGTTAGAAAGTACAGTTGTGTACACTTACCATAAATGTAGATGTTCGAGTGTATTCATTGTTGCAGTCATTACACTTGGGTTATCCTGCTGGCAGGTTGCCCTCAGTCGGCCTGAATTCCAAAGTCTATGTCCAGCGTCAGTTGCTGTCGCCTTTTCCCTGACGTCAGTGCGCCAGGGGTATAAAAGATGCATCAGACTCCATTTTTTCAGTTTTTCTTGCCCCAGATGTCAGGTGCCCCCAAAAGGAAAGGCTAAAAATATGCCAATAAAACATGCATGCACCAAAATATATTATACCTACATCTACAAACAAATACACCACATAGGTTGTATAGATTAGAGAAGTGCAGCTAAGTTCCAGCAAAAAGAGATGGGGGATGATGGGTGGGTAACCTCGACTGCAACAGTGAATACACTCGAACATCTACATTTACGGTAAGTGTACACAAGTGTACTATGTTCTTCGTGTTTCACTGTTGCAGTCATTACACTTGGGTTGAATCCCACAGTTATGGCTGGGAGGCTGGAGCTAAATAGCATTAGGAGCGGCTATGAGGCCCTGCAGAACTGCAGTGGCAAAGCCTGCCCTGGATTTAGAGTACAGAGGTAAATGATAGTGCTTTGTAAAGGTGTGCACTGAAATCCAGGTAGCAGCCTCTAAAATGTCTTTGGTTGGTACTCCCCTGAGGAAGGCTGCTAAAGTGGCTGCTGCTCTCGTTGAATGTGGCCTAATGCCCTTAGGCACTGGATTGCCATGTTGTGAATAGCAGAAATGAATGCAGTGGCCTATCCACTTTGAAATAGTCTGCTTTGAGACAGCCTTTCCTTGTGATCTTGCAGCATATGCCACTAGTAGTTGCTCAGTCTTTCTGAAAGCTTTGGTTCTGTTCAAGTAGAAGCGTAGCTGTCTGTGTATGTCCAAAGAATGCAGAATTCTCTCCCCCTTATTCTGTGGGTTTGGATAAAAAATAGGCAGATGAATAGTTTGGATAAGGGCCACACTGGACACTACCTTAGTCATAAATGTCGGGTTTGTCCTCAGAGAAACCCTGTCTGGATACAAAAGGATAAAAGGTTCCACAGCCATGAGTGCCTGTAGCTCTGAGACTCGTCTTGCAGAGGTTATTGCTAGGAGCAGAGCTGTTTTCCAGGATAAAAACTTTATATCAGCTGTAGCGGCTGGCTCAAAAGGGGGCAGAGTGAGTTTTTCCAAAACATAATTGAGATCCCATGCAGTTATTGGTGATCTCCTTGGAGGCCTTAAGATTTTGGCTCCTCTGAGGTATTGCCTTAACAAAGGATGAGAAAAGATTGGTGGCTCTGTATTGTAATGAGCCAAAATGGCAGAGGCATGAATTTTAATTGATGAAAGGATAGGCCTTCGTCCAGCATCTCAGTTAAGTATTGCAAAACCTGAGGAATATTTGGTACTGCTGTGTCAATTTCTTGTGCCTGGTACCAAGCACAGAATCTCTTCCATTTTCCAACATAAGATTTTCTAGTACTAGGCCTCCTGGCCTCCAAAATGACATCCATCACCGCTTTAGTGAGAGGTGTGTTTTGTATGACTACATTATCCGCCATGCTGCCAGATTTAAGGTCTTGAGTTGGCTGTGCAGGATCTGATTGTTTTGTTGGGACAGTAGGTGAGGTATTTAAGGTAAGGTCCACGCTGGGCTTTGAGACAAGTTCCTTAGGATTGGATACCAGTACTGGCGGGGCCAGTCTGAGGCAATCAGTATCATTTTTGGATTCTCTTGTCTGACCTTTAGGAATACCTTGGGGAGGAAAGGCAGTGGAGGAAAGGCCTATACTGTTAGGTTTTTCCAGCTGAAAGATAGGGCATCCACTTTCCTGCTTGTCTGTGATAAGTCCTTGTGCAGAATCTCTTTAGTTGGCAGTTGTGAGGAGAGGCAAATAGGTGGCAGTTGTGAGGAGAGACAAATGGGTCTATGTCCGGGCACCCCCATTTTCATGTTATGTTGAAGGCTTGCGGATCCAATTTTCACTCCATGAGGTTTCTGCTTAGTTCATCTGCCAGAGTATTTATCTTTCCTGGCAGGAATTGTGCCTGCAGATGTACTTGGAAAGTCAATGCTGTGTCCCACAAAGTCATGGCTAGTCTGCAGAGGAAGTAAGAATGAGTGCCTCCCTGCTTGTTTATACACCGCATGACTGTGGTGTTGTCTGTCTTTATCAGTAGCTGTCTTGGATGAAGTAGGTCCTTGAGGGCTGTCAGGGCATTCTGAACAGCTAGCATCTCTTTTTGATTGATATGTAGATGCATTTAGTTGGCGGACCATGTGCCTTGAATACATCTTCCTGCCATGTGTGCCCCCCAGGCATAATCTGATGCATCTGTTGTCAATGTCTGCCTGGCTGGGGGTAAGGTGAATGGCTGCCCCTTGCTCTGGTGACAGGCCTTCGCCCACCATCGAAACTCCTGTTGCAGGCAGGTAATGAGAGTAATTATTGTTTCCAGGCTGTGGCAATGCTGAGTCCAACCACTTTTAGGTACCACTGAAGTTTCCTCATATGCAGTCTTGCATATGGAATTAGTAGAATGCAGGATGCCATAAAGCCCAAAGCCTGCAAAATCTTTCTTGCAGATAACTGGGCCTTTGTTGCCACCAGTTTGAAATAGGTAATCAGTTGCCTTTGTTTGTCTGGCGTGAGATAAGCCATCTGGGCAGTTGTATTTAAGCTTGCACCCAGGAATATTATCTCTTGAGAGGGTACTAGTTTTGATTTCTGTTCGCTTACTGTGTACCTAGGCATGGTAGTAATCTCTTTACAAACGCCAGATGCTGTAGTAGAATGTCCTTGTTCTCTGCTTGTATGAGGCAGTCGTCCAAGTAAGGATATATTTGTATTCCTCTTTGTCTGCAGAATGAAATTACTGGTGCCAGGCACTTTGTCAACACCCTGGGCGCAGTAGATAAGCCCAAAGGACAGTGCAGAGAATTGGTAGTGCATTGAGCCAGCTTTGAATCTGAGGTAAAAAATCACAAAGGGTAGGTTCCACAAGTGTATCCAAGGTGGAGAACTTCAAAAGTGAGTGCAGTGGTTCACCCAATATGTTCGTAAAGGCTCCACTCCGAGCAAAAGAATCCACATAAATCCTCGTAAAATCAGATAATTTATTCCACGCAAGGTTCAGCAAAGCAAGTGACTTGAAACAAATAACGTAACACAAATAACGTAAAACACTCCAACAAGCGTTTTTCGTTCGGTACACTGCCCGAACTTCTTCAGACAAACATTGATTCTGTCAACGTGTTCAGTTTAAATACTTAAATCTACATAATTAATTAATTAGACCAATGTCCTAAATAACTACACATAAAAAACAAGTCCACCAAGGTAAACTGAATCACCCTAGTTGAATGGAATAACCTACTTTTAAACTGCGGGGAACATCCTATAACCAACATTAATTTACTCATACCAACGCTTCAAATTCAATCTAATACATGGTAAAGCACCCTTATTCTATTTAAAAACATCCTTTTTCACTACAAAAAAATCAAAACATTAAACCATTGGAACATTTAAAGGATTTAAAACATTTAAGACGTTTGAAACATTTAAATATTTCACACATTTAAAACTTTTCGACCCTCCGGTGAACACTACTTTTGTAATGAAGGAATGTATAAGTGTATAACATAGTAATGTATAAAGTAGTAATACATAGTATATGCACAGACTACTTTCGACTAACCTATTCTCCGCTGTCAAACTAGTGTGGTTATAAATCAAGTAGTGTACTAAAAGCCTACTGAAGTGTAATGACAGCGGTGGTGTCAGGAAAAATTCTCCGTTCTCTACACTGAGACAAGTTGTGTTAAATTACCTAAGACCCGTAAGTTTCAACATCAAAAAAGTTTTTTAGGGGAAGGTCAATTACGTATGTACACAAAGGTCCTCTTTTCCATAACTAATACTTGGACCTGAAATTTATACATAAAGTATGATTTTATCTTAATAAACTTTTCAGTTTGAGTAAACACATGATTGAACAAGCCTCATTAAGGCCAGGGGTTTTGTGTGCCACCAAACGTAATTGCCAACTGAGTTCCTTCTTTTCCAGTTGGAGCTTGGAGAGGTTGTCATTACTTAGGTTATGATTATCAGTCTGTACCTGATCAATAGCCATAAAATCAAATGAATGACCTTCATTCCTATTACAATGCTTTGCCAGGGCGTTGTCCTCTTTGTTTGTACTGGTTGCATAACAATGTTCATACACCCTATCCTTCAAACGTCTATCCGTTTTACCCACATAAAATGCGGGACATTGTTTACACTGTGCCAGATAAACAACTCGCCTACTGTTACAATTGAACCTTTGCCAAATCACAAAGGTGTCCAAACCTATTGTGAATGAGTCCACAGTGTTAATATAGGCACAGTGTCTACAAGCCCCGCACTTTCTAGTGCCCCCCTTAACCTTTTGTCTCGCTGACTTCCTTTCGAGGAGTTGTTTCATATTGGTACCCCTCCTAAATGTGATCATAGGTCCCAATCCAAAGGTTTGTGTTGGTTCATTGTCCAAAGATAGACAAAACCAATATTTACTAAGAACCTTCGAAATTTCAAAAGCTTCTGGGCAGTAGGTAAAAACAAATGAGACCTTAAAATTCGTATTCCTCCCTATGGTCGCGACAGTCGTCACCCCCGAGTCATTAGGGACCTCAGTGTTTTGAATGCTGTTCTCAACCACCTGTACTTCAACAGGATGTATGTCTAAATTCTGTGGCCCTAATATTGGTTTGTAAATCCCGTGTTCTCTCTTTAGAATAACCTCCTTAAAAATACCCTCTAGAAATGAACTTGGGTATCCCCGGTGTTGAAACATTTGATACAGTTTTTCACATTCGTTAACAAAATCTTCCTCAAGTGTGGTCATCCTGGCCACCCTAACCAGTTGGCCTTTAACCACTGATTTCTTCTGGTGCCTAGGGTGGGAACTTGAAAAATGTAAATATGTGTTAGAGAATGTCTTTTTCCTGTAAATTTTAGATATGTAGTGCCCTTGGTGTTTACTAAGGACGATATCCAAAAAACAAATGTTGTTTACTTGGAAGTTCATAGTAAACCTGAGAAACCCTGTAGTGGAATTAAGAAATTCAACAAGTTCCTCAGCTAATACTTCATCCCCTTTAAATAAGATGAAGATATCGTCCAGGTATCTTTTATACATATAAATGTGTTGTTTCCAGGCACTATTCAACACACTAGATGTCTCCCAGTGGGCCATGACTAAATTTGCAAAGCTTGCGCCCACCGGGGACCCCATAGCCACACCTATTTTCTGTAAGAACAACTTTTCCTCAAAAGAGACATAGTTGTTCTTCAGGATAATGTCCAAGAGTTGTTCGACAAGATTACATTGGTCGCTACTAGCTCCCTTTGACCCTATAAATTCTGTAACCCACTGGATGCCTAAATCCTGGGGGATACTAGAATAGAGGTCACACACATCCACTGTCAGGAAGTTGAGGGAACTGTCAAACACTACTTTCTGTATGCTCTCGAGAAAAGACCATGAGTCCCTGAGTATCTGGGTTTCCTTTTCCACATATTTTTTAAGAATGAGGTCAACCAATTTTGCAGCGGGATAAGTTATTGATTGGCGTGCATCAACGAGTGTACGAAAAGGGGGGTTATTTAAATCTTTGTGTAACTTCGGAATCCCAAATACTTTAGGGATTGTTGGGGCTAACATGGTTAGATATTGACTTTGCTCACCATCAATTAGGCCATCAATAAACAGGTCATTAATGTGTGATTTAACATGATGGTATGCTTGGTTAAGCTGGTTTTTGCTTACTGGTTCATAGGTGTCTCTTTCAAGTAGCATGTACATGATTCTTACATAATCCACATTGTGTACAATTGCCAATCCCCCTCCCTTGTTCGGTTTCATAATTCTCACTGGTAAGCTCCTGAACAGTGTTAATAGATGTTTGTCGTCCTTAGATATATTGGACTGATAACTACGACATGTTCTAGAGAGTATATCCCTGAATTCAAGTTCACAGAGCTGTTCAAACAAGTATAGTGAGTTGTTCAAGGGTGGGTTAAAACTACTAGGAACTCGCAATGAGTCAACAGGTGGGTTAGAATCACCAAATATCATATTTAAATTCAACTTCCTAATGAACATTTTAAAATCAATTAACAGCTCCACAATATAACAGGCCTGTGAGGGCACAAAGGTGAGCCCTTTAGCAAAGAGTTCAACCAGTCCACTGTCAACGTACCACTCGGTGTAGTTGTAAATTTTAAAGTCAGCATCCTTATTGGTCACAGTTTCAAATAACTTTAGTCCCACTGTTTGTTGTTGCTCCGCGTATTGTAATGTCTCTTCGGGGGAACTGGTTGTTGTGGTTTCCAGTTCCTCCCCCTCCCCCCTCTGAAGTTTTTTTGAGGGCGTTGGTTTGACCAGTCGTCCCCCTCCATGGTGTCAAAGATGGTATCAGGGTCATTTGAACCTTCAATCCCCCCCGTCATGTTCCTCATTCGCCACGTTAGTGTCCATGTTTTGGCTGGGTTTATGATTACCCTGCCCAGTATAATATCCTGTTGTTTGTTTTCTTTGTCTAGTGAAAGTAGGGTTCAGTTGGCTTGCCCGAGTTTGAAGACCAGGAGGTTTAGGAAACGCCACACCTTCCCTATAAGCCCTTAGGTCCCTCTCGAGTTTTTTAATTTTGGTTGTTTTCAGCTCTGTGAACTTGAATTCAGGGATATACTCTCTAGAACATGTCGTAGTTATCAGTCCAATATATCTAAGGACGACAAACATCTATTAACACTGTTCAGGAGCTTACCAGTGAGAATTATGAAACCGGACAAGGGAGGGGGATTGGCAATTGTACACAATGTGGATTATGTAAGAATCATGTACATGCTACTTGAAAGAGACACCTATGAACCAGTAAGCAAAAACCAGCTTAACCAAGCATACCATCATGTTAAATCACACATTAATGACCTGTTTATTGATGGCCTAATTGATGGTGAGCAAAGTCAATATCTAACCATGTTAGCCCCAAGAATCCCTAAAGTATTTGGGATTCCGAAGTTACACAAAGATTTAAATAACCCCCCTTTTCGTACACTCGTTGATGCACGCCAATCAATAACTTATCCCGCTGCAAAATTGGTTGACCTCATTCTTAAAAAATATGTGGAAAAGGAAACCCAGATACTCAGGGACTCATGGTCTTTTCTCGAGAGCATACAGAAAGTAGTGTTTGACAGTTCCCTCAACTTCCTGACAGTGGATGTGTGTGACCTCTATTCTAGTATCCCCCAGGATTTAGGCATCCAGTGGGTTACAGAATTTATAGGGTCAAAGGGAGCTAGTAGCGACCAATGTAATCTTGTCGAACAACTCTTGGACATTATCCTGAAGAACAACTATGTCTCTTTTGAGGACAAGTTGTTCTTACAGAAAATAGGTGTGGCTATGGGGTCCCCGGTGGGCGCAAGCTTTGCAAATTTAGTCATGGCCCACTGGGAGACATCTAGTGTGTTGAATAGTGCCTGGAAACAACACATTTATATGTATAAAACATACCTGGACGATATCTTCATCTTATTTAAAGGGGATGAAGTATTAGCTGAGGAACTTGTTGAATTTCTTAATTCTACTACAGGGTTTCTCAGGTTTACTATGAACTTCCAAGTAAACAACATTTGTTTTTTGGATATCGTCCTTAGTAAACACCAAGGGCACTACATATCTAAAATTTACAGGAAAAAGACATTCTCTAACACATATTTACATTTTTCAAGTTCCCACCCTAGGCACCAGAAGAAATCAGTGGTTAAAGGCCAACTGGTTAGGGTGGCCAGGATGACCACACTTGAGGAAGATTTTGTTAACGAATGTGAAAAACTGTATCAAATGTTTCAACACCGGGGATACCCAAGTTCATTTCTAGAGGGTATTTTTAAGGAGGTTATTCTAAAGAGAGAACACGGGATTTACAAACCAATATTAGGGCCACAGAATTTAGACATACATCCTGTTGAAGTACAGGTGGTTGAGAACAGCATTCAAAATACTGAAGTCCCTAATGACTCGGGGGTGACGACTGTCGCGACCATAGGGAGGAATACGAATTTTAAGGTCTCATTTGTTTTTACCTACTGCCCAGAAGCTTTTGAAATTTCGAAGGTTCTTAGTAAATATTGGTTTTGTCTATCTTTGGACAATGAACCAACACAAACCTTTGGATTGGGACCTATGATCACATTTAGGAGGGGTACCAATATGAAACAACTCCTCGAAAGGAAGCCAGCGAGACAAAAGGTTAAGGGGGGCACTAGAAAGTGCGGGGCTTGTAGACACTGTGCCTATATTAACACTGTGGACTCATTCACAATAGGTTTGGACACCTTTGTGATTTGGCAAAGGTTCAATTGTAACAGTAGGCGAGTTGTTTATCTGGCACAGTGTAAACAATGTCCCGCATTTTATGTGGGTAAAACGGATAGACGTTTGAAGGATAGGGTGTATGAACATTGTTATGCAATCAGTACAAACAAAGAGGACAACTCCCTGGCAAAGCATTGTAATAGGAATGAAGGTCATTCATTTGATTTTATGGCTATTGATCAGGTACAGACTGATAATCATAACCTAAGTAATGACAACCTCTCCAAGCTCCAACTGGAAAAGAAGGAACTCAGTTGGCAATTACATTTGGTGGCACACAAAACCCCTGGCCTTAATGAGGCTTGTTCAATCATGTGTTTACTCAAATCAACTGAAAAGTTTATTAAGATAAAATCATACTTTATGTATAAATTTCAGGTCCAAGTATTAGTTATGGGAAAAGAGGACCTTTGTGTACATACGTAATTGACCTTCCCCTAAAAAACTTTTTTGATGTTGAAACTTATGGGTCTTAGGTAATTTAACACAACTTGTCTCAGTGTAGAGAACGGAGAATTTTTCCTGACACCACCGCTGTCATTACACTTTAGTAGGCTTTTAGTACACTACTTGATTTATAACCACACTAGTTTGACAGCGGAGAATAGGTTAGTCAAAAGTAGTCTGTGCATATACTATGTATTACTACGTTATACATTACTATGTTATACACTTATACATTCCTTCATTACAAAAGTAGTGTTCACCGGAGGGTCGAAAAGTTTTAAATGTGTGAAATTTTTAAATGTTTCAAACGTCTTAAATGTTTTAAATCCTTTAAATGTTCCAATGGTTTAATGTTTTGATTTTTTAGTAGTGAAAAAGGATGTTTTTAAATAGAATAAGGGTGCTTTACCATGTATTAGATTGAATTTGAAGCGTTGGTATGAGTAAATTAATGTTGGTTATAGGATGTTCCCCGCAGTTTAAAAGTAGGTTATTCCATTCAACTAGGGTGATTCAGTTTACCTTGGTGGACTTGTTTTTTATGTGTAGTTATTTAGGACATTGGTCTAATTAATTAATTATGTAGATTTAAGTATTTAAACTGAATACGTTGACAGAATCAATGTTTGTCTGAAGAAGTTCGGAGTGTACGAGCAAACGCTTGTTGGAGTGTTTTACGTTATTTGTGTTACGTTATTTGTTTCAAGTCACTTGCTTTGCTGAACCTTGCGTGGAATAAATTATCTGATTTTACGAGGATTTATGTGGATTCTTTTGCTCGGAGTGGAGCCTTTACGAACATATTGGGTGAACCACTGCATTCACTTCTGAAGTTCTCCACCTTGGATACACTTGTGGAACCTACCCTTTGTGGTTTTTTACCTTTGTTTTGTACATACTCGTTTGGTTCTTAGTTAGCTTTGAATCTGAGGTATCTTCTGCATGTTTGTCTGACTGGGACATGCAGGTATGCCTCTTTTAGGTCTAAAGTCACAAGCCAAGCCTTCTTGCCCAGCATGGGCAGAAGCTGCTGTAAGGTTAACATTTTGAATTTTGGTATTTCCAGATATGTGTTTACAATAGATAGGTCCAGTATTGGTCTCCAGGCTTTGTCCTTTCTGGGTACCAAGAACAGTCTTGAATAAAATCCTTGTCCCTGCTCTTGTTCTGGTACTTGCTGAATGGCCCTCATGTCCATGAGGGATGAGACTTGTTTTTGTGCCTCTGCCCATTGCTTTTTTGGTAGGTCTGGCCAACCGTTTGCACTTGGCAGGGTATGAAAGTGAAACTTGTAGCCCTGTGACACTATGTCTAAGACCCATTTGTCCTGGGTTATTATGTGCCAATTTTGAGAAAAAAGTGCTAGTTTTCCCCCTAAAGGTGCTGCCAGAAGATAAGTGCTTGGCACAGGCAATTGGAAGTCATTGGAACTGTTTCCTGTAAGGCTGTGATTTGTCTTCTCCACTTCTAGAGGTAGAAGCACCCCATTGTTTAGACCTGCATGAACCTTGGGGCTGGGATCTGCCTCTTGGGCGTCTGTATCTGCCCCTTTGTGGTCTGTCTGACACTGGAAAGGACCAATTCTTTGTAGGTCAGTGTCTGCTAAATCTTAGAGGCTGTACTGTAAGAAATCCTTGACTGTTTGCATAGATTTAGCTTTGTCCTCCATTTTCTTTAACACCTCTTCTGCTTTAACACCAAACAAAGTATCATGATGTAATGGAGTATCTAATAATTTTGCTTTAACATGATCTGGTAGATTTTGTTCCTTTAACCAAGCATGCCTCCTAATGACAGAACCCATGACAGCGGCCCTGCAGGAGGCCTCCAAAGAATCAAAACCACATTGCAAAGTATGCTTTCCAACTTGCTCAGCTGCATTCAATAAATCCTGCATTTCTTTGTTTTCTGCACCTTCAGAATTTATCAACATTTTCTGTTTAAGCAGTGACATAATACATTGCTGATATTTGAGCATATGAAACTGACAATTTAAAGCCCTTATAGCCAAGGTAGCAGAGGTGTAAATCTTATTTCCCCATCTGTCTAATGCCCTAGAATCCCTTAGGGTTTTTTGCAGTGGATGCCTTGACCTTTTTGGGACCATGAGAAATAGTTTCTGGGTGAGCAGCAGGGTTTTTGAAAAGGAATTTATGAGAGTCAGGCACCCTGTAGTACCTGTCCGGCTTAACAGGAGCTGGAGGGTAAGGATTCAGGGGTCAGACTGGACTCTGAAAATACATCATCTACAATGTCTAACACAGGCGGAATAGCTAGGGGCCTGTGTTGTGGGAGTAAAAGGAAGTCTCTGAGCCTTTTCTTAAATTCAGAATAATCTTGGCTCTCCCAGTGGAAATGTTCCCTCATGGTATGCAAGGTTTCCCCAAAACAGTAATCCTCTGGAGGAGAGGATGAAGGGATAGATTATTCAGCATCAGAATCCTCATAGGGAGGAAGAGAGTATTCCTGATCAGAAGAGGAATAAGAAGAAATGGAAACCTGATCTGAAGATTCATATTCTGTCTCTTGCCTAGGCCTCTTATCAGGAGGGGGATGGGAACCCCTGATCAAAGTAATTAAGTCTTCTACCATTTTGCGCATCTGTTTTTTGGGCATGGAGGCCTGACCATGAGGCTGTTGTACTTGTCTCTTTGTCTTTAAAGATGCTTTAGTCTTTGCCTTTGTAGCTGGAGTCGCTTTAATGTACAATTGAGTAGGTCTGAAAACACCCTCAGAAGCCGATGCCTGCTCAGCGGCTCCGGACCCATCTGAGGGAAAAGTTTCCAAAGGTCCAATACCTTGAGCTTCCAGCGGCCTAGGCGACTCCACATGGGAGTCTATAGCGGCCTGCGGATCCAAAGTAGCGGGCGTCAGGGGCTGCGAAAGCGCCTCACTGAGAACCGGCGAACTGGCAACTGGCTTAGAAGAAGCCTTGTCGTCAGTTTTAGACCTCGGATGCCTGTCCTTTTCTTTTTCTTTGCATTTCATGTCAATTGTGGTAGTCGGCTGGCTATCCGACGGCATTGTGTAATTAAATCTTCTGCCAAAATAGTGAAATGCAAAATCGTACCAGTGCTTTATAGTGCGCTGGTTAAATCTAGCACAAAACCGACAACAAGCAACGCCATGGTCAGGGCCTAGGCAAGGAATACAGTAAGAATGAAAATCCTTATGAGGTATTTGCTTCCCACAAGAAATACAATTATTAACTTTTTCTGACATCGGTCTGGAGCAAGAAAAAAGTTTTCCCCAATGGGGTACTTAGCTTTTAATGAATACTTCGGATCTGAAATTCGAACACGAAAATTTCATGAGTCGGCCGACCGGCACTTGTGAACTACTTCTGCTTCGGGCACCTTGCGGCAAGAAAGACTGAAGAAAATGGCGTCGGCTGCTTCTTTTATACCCCTGGCGCACTGACGTCAGGGAAGAGGCGACAGCAACCGATGCCGGACTTAGACTTTGGAATTCAGGCCGACTGAGGGTAGCCTGCCAGCAAGATAACCCAAGTGTAACGACTGCAATAGTGAAACACGAAGAACATCTGCTCAGTAACATCAGAAACATAGATAATGATTGTGTGTTTGTTTCCATAGATATGCGTCTGTATACTTGCATTAATCAAACTACTGGAATTTAATTTGTGAGGGAGTACCTCAACAGGTTTACTACTACAAACAACATTGTGATTAACACAATCTGTACTCTGCTGGATTTAGTACTAAGCAACAATTTTTTTTTCCAGTTTAATTGGTTCAACTGTGATTCATGTGGAGTGGTATACATGGCACACTGTGACATATGTCAAGGTTACTACATTGGAAAACCCATCAGGAAGCTCAGCAGAAGGATCTACGAGCATGCTTTAGGCATCAAAAAGAAGGACAGTAACAACACTTTAGCTAAATGTGGTAAAATTTTGTACAGATTTCAAGAAGTTCAACTTTCTTGTGTTAGATTTAATTGATCTGGACACCCTCACTGGCAATCATAATGTTTTGCTGGAATGCTGAGCAGCTGACTGGCAGCTGCAACTTGCCACAGACAAAAAAACAAGGGTTGAATGAACGTATTAACCTCAAGTGCTTTTTATTGTCACAGAGGTTATGATTAAGTGTCATGTCACAGAGGTTATGATTAAGTGTCATGCTCATCTTTTTTATTATACAGAAGTTTTACTTGTTTTATCTACCTTTATCTTTAAAATGTCAGAACTACATTTTATTACATTAAATTATGTTATGCTATATTGGATCACAAATCAGGTTCGATCTGATAGGCTTAGGCATGCATATGACTAAGATTTTCACTTCATCCACAAAATGTCCTCATTTAAATGTCTGTACTTTGATTTGTCAGAAAAAGAAACATGACTACACAGTCTGTAGTCTGATGTCAGATCTCATAGGTTCATAGGTAGGTACTAAGCTATCTGCCCAAAGGCATTTATAAGCCGAGCCAGAATGTGTAGGTTTTCGCCGGACCCTTAGATTAGTTCCCTGTGCCTCTGTCCAACAGAGCCACTGAAGTGATCCCCGGGGTAAACTTTCCATTTCCCATCCACTCGTCACGGTTTCTCTTGAAGAGTGTTAGCGAGAAGCTCTCTCTAATGTAGATTGGAATCTTGTTCATTTAAATGTTTGCACTTTGATTTGTCAGAAAAGTCACAAGATTAATTGGACAGGTTTTAAATTCACCATGAAGAGGTTTTTAAAACATTTCTGAAGATGTTCTAAATAAAAACAGAACAAAATCTTTGACTTGAGACCCGCTCTTGCTGCCATTTCAGTAGTGTTAGTTTTGAGTTTTTATTCACTACTCAGCATCTTGGTTTTACATGATTATAACATGTTTATGTCTAGACTAGCTGAAAAGTACAGTTGTGTACCTACCATAAATGTAGATGTCCGATAGATATGCAACTGCAGTCATAACATATGGGTTGTCCTGCCTCAGGCAGCCCTCGGTCGGCCGGATTCCAAAGTCTGGGTCCGACGTCGGCTGATGTCGCATTTCTCTCCGACGTCAGAGCGGCAGGAGTATATAAGCATCAGCCGACGCCATCTTCTTCAGTGTTTCTTGCCCCAGATGCCAGGTGCCCTCCAAGGAAGGCTGTAATCAATTTGGAAGACAAAACAGGTTTCCAGACAAATAAATAAGCAATAAACAGATACACCATAACAGATATCCCCAGCTAGGATAACAGGGAGAGGAGTGGACCCAAGGAATAGAGGGAAGGAGGGAGGAAAACCGACTGCAGTTGCATATCTATCGGACATCTACATTTATGGTAGGTACAAAACTGTACTATGTCCTTCAAGAATGCAACTGCAGTCATAACATATGGGTTGAATACCATAGCTTAGCTGGGGGAGGTGGAAAGCACTAAGAAAAGGATGGTGTAGCTATCAATCCCTGCAGGACTGCCGAAGCAAAGCCTGCTCTGGATCTGGAATATAAAGGAAGGTTGTAGTGTTTGGAGAATGTATGCATGGAGCTCCATGTAGCAGCTTCTAGAATGTCTTTTGTAGGCACCCCTCTTAAGAATGCTGTAGAGGTGGCTGTAGCTCTGGTAGAGTGTGGTCTGATATTGGCTGGTACACTCTTTCCATGGAAGGAATAACATAATCTGATGCAATGTCCAATCCATTTTGAGATAGTCTGTTTGGAAATTGCTTTTCCTTGTACTCCAGGGGCGTAAGCTACAAAAAGCTGATCAGACTTCCTATTGGCCTTGGTTGTGTCCAGGTAGTAGCGAAGTTGTCTGTGAATGTCCAAGGTATGCAACAGTCTTTCCCCTTTGTTCTCAGGATTGGAAAAGAAAGTAGGCAGGTGAATTGCTTGATTTAAAGAAACCCTAGATACCACTTTTGGCAGAAAGCTAGGGTTGGTTCATAAGGAGACCCTGTCTCTATGAAAGGTAATGAACGGTGGTATTGCCATTAGGGCCTGCAATTCCGAAACCCTTCTTGCTGAGGTAATTGCCAACAGGAAAGCTGTCTTCCATGAGTGGAATTGTAAGTCCACAGAAGCTGCTGGCTCAAAGGGGGGTAGAGTCAGTTTTTCTAGGACAAAGTTGAGGTCCCAAGCTGGTACTGGGGCCTTTTTCTTGGTGGCTTGATATTCTTGATTCCTCTAAGAAATTGCCTTAACAAAGGATGTGAGAACACAGGTGGATCAGTGTTGTATCTAGCTGAAATAGATGAAGCATGTATTTTTATAGAAGAATATGAGAGTCCATTCTGTAGCATATCTGCCAAGTATTCCAGGATGAGTGGGATGTTCAATAATGATGCATCATGACCCTTGCTGGTATTCCAAATGCTGAATCTCTTCCATTTTGCTGAATAAACCTTTCTGGTGGATGGTCTGCGGCTTCTGTTAATATCCGCTGAACTTCCTTGGAGAGAGATAGATTGAGGTTATTCATGGAATCTCCCAAGCTGTTAGCTGGAGCATCTGAATGTTGGGATGTACTGTCTTGAAGTTGTTTTGAGTCAGAAGATGGGGCCATTGGGGAAGGGCCCATTTTTTGTTGTGGCATATGCTCCGTAGTAGTGGATACCAGTGTTGTCTTGGCCAGTCTGGAGCTATTAGGATTCCTTTTGGCTTCTCTGCTTTGATCTTTAGTAGTACTGTGGTCATCAGTGGCAGAGGTGGGAATGCATAAATCTTTAGGAAGTTCCAGTTGAAGGAGAGAGCATCTGTTTTCCATGCTTGTGGATGATATGTCCTTGAACAGAACTTCTGTAGTTGATGATTGAGGTGGGAGGAAAATAGGTCTACTTCTGGCCTGCCCCATGTCGAGGTGAGCCTTATGAAGATTTCTGGATGTAACCTCCACTCGTGGGGGTCTAGGAAATTCCTGCTTAGGCTGTCCGCCAGCACATTGTCTTTGCCTGGAACAAACTGGGATTGCAACTGTATGTTTAAGCTCAGTGATTTTTCCCAAAGATTCATTGTCAGTCTGCAAAGGGGGTAAGAATGGGTGCCCCCCTGCTTGTTTATGTACCACATGACAGTGGTGTTGTCTGTCCGTATTAGCAGGTGGCCTTGTTGAAGTTGTTGTCGAAAGGCCTCGATGGCATGCATGACTGCCAGCATTTCTTTTTGGTTGATATGCAGATGTGTTTCCTTTGGAGACCATTGTCGTTGAATACATCTGCCCTCCATGTGCGCCCCCCATCCAAGGTCTGAGGCGTCTGTGGTCATTGTTTGTGTTATTTGTGGTTTTTTGAATGACATACCTGTGTTTGCCTGGCTTACCGAGGCCCACCATAGAAATTCCTTTTGTAGGCATGGAATGAGCGGTATGGTTGTCTCTAGGTTGTTGCTGTGTTGAGACCATAAACTTTTTAGTTACCATTGAAGCTTTCTCATGTGTAGTCTTCCTAATGGAACCAGGAGAATGCATGATGCCATGTAACCCAGGGCCTGTAGAAATCTCCTTGCAGTCATCTGGGTGAGCTTTGCCAAACCTTTGAAATAATGAGTTAACTTCTTTTGCTTGTCTTCTGTCAGGTAAGCCATTTGAGAGGTTGTGTCTAGATTGGCTCCTAAAAAAGTAATTTGCTGGGATGGCTGCAGTCTTGACTTTTGGAAGTTGACTGTGTATCCCAGAGCTTGTAGCAACTGAATGACATAATCCAAGTTATTTGTCAAAATCAGTTTGTCGTCCGCTTGTATGAGGCAGTCGTCCAGGTACGGGTAAATTTGGCTCCCCTGGAGCCTGCAATGAGCAATTACTGAAGCCAGGCATTTTGTAAACACTCTGGGCGCAGTAGATAAGCCAAATGGCAATGCTGAGAATTGATAATGCTCTGGCCCTGCAAGAAATCTGAGGTATCTTCTGCAGCTGTGTCTGATAGGGACATGCAGGTATGCCTCCTTGAGGTCCAGAGTAATCAGCCAAGACCCCTTGCCCAGCATGGGAAGGAGTTGCTGTAAGGTCAGCATTTTGAATTTTGGTACTATGAGAAAGGTGTTTAATGCGGACAAATCCAGTATTGGTCTCCATTGTGTTTCTTTTCTTGGAACAAGGAACAGTCTTGAGTAAAACCCCTGGCCTTGTTCTTGTTGTGGAACTTTTTCTATTGCATTGATCTGAGCAAGCAGAGAAATTTGCTTGAAAGCCTCTGCCCTCTGGTTTTGCGGTAGGTTTGGCATGCCTTGTTTCCTGGGTAAGGTATGAAAGTGGAACCTGTAGCCTTGGTCTATAATGTCCAAAATCCATTTGTCCTTTGTCAATCTGTGCCAATTGTCTGAAAACAGAGATAATTTTCCGCCCAAGGGAGCTTCTGTTTGCTCTTTGGTTAGCGGAAGTAGAGGAAAGTCATTGGGATTGTCCCTGTGGGGCAGGAGAAGCCCCTGTGTCACTTCTTTGGTTTGCTGGTTGCCATTGTCGTCCCCTGTAAGAACCTCTGTATTGTCCTCTTCCTCAGCCACGCCTGCCTTTGCCCCTTTGAAATCTTTCAGGATTAGGAAAGGACCAGTTTTTTGAAGGCCAATTCCTGCTGAATCTGGGTGGCTGAACCTGGAGGAAATCTTTGACTGTCTGAACTGACTTGGCTTTTTCCTCAATGGTCTTTAATACATCTTTAGAATTAGCACCAAAAAGCTTGTTCTTTTCCACGAGTGCATCAAGAAGTTTTGCCTTAACATGATCTGGCAGACGTTCTTTTAACCATGCATGTCTACGAATGACCGCCCCTGTCATAGCTGCCCTACATGAAGCTTCCAATGCATCATATCCACACTGAAGAAAGTGATTGCTAACTTGCTGAGAGTTGTGTACAGCCTCCTGCAAAGACTTCCTATCTAAAGGATCAGGAGAGGCCAAAGTTTTCTGTAAGTCATCCAACAGGAAATCCTGATATTGAAACATATGAAAGAGACAATTGAGAGCTCTCATAGATAAAGTAGTGGAGGTGTAAACCTTCTTCCCCCATCTCTCTAATGACCTAGCTTCCCTGTTGGAAGGCAAAGGATTTTTGGAGGTGGTAGCTGAAACCCCTTTCGGCCCCTGTGAAATAGTTTCTAAATCAACAGCATGGGCCCTAAAGAAATGAGAATGTGTTTCAGGAACTCTATAGTATCTGTCCGGCTTGGCAGGAGCAGGAGGGAGAGTATCAGGGGTAACACTGGAGTCAGAGTATAAATCATCCAAAACATCAAGCACAGGAGGTATAGCTAAGGGCCTGTGCTGGGGCTTAAGGAAGGTACGAAGGCGCTTTCTGGAATCAGAAAATTCCTGGCCTTGCCACTTAAAATGTTCCCTCATGGAATGCAGAACTTCCCCAAAAGAAATATCCTCAGGAGGGAGGCCGAGGGGATGGAGTCCTCTGCATCTGAGTCCTCGTAGGTCTGGAAAGGCTCTTCCTGGCTATCGGAGTGGCCAGAGGCCTCAGAATCTTCATCTGAAGGGAGAGGGTCAGTGGGCTCAGCCCTGGGCCTCTTATCAGGAGGAGGCTGGGATCCTCTCTCAGGATGGGCCTGGGAACCTCTGATCATGGAGATTAAGTCTGCTGCCATAGTCATGATTTGTGTTTCAGGAGTAGGCTGAGGTAAGGCTTTAGCAGTAAGGTGCTTGGTCTTGCTGGCTGCCTTAGCACGTGTGTAGGCCTTGATAGACATGGACATGGGAGGCCTAGCAGCTCCACGTGCAGGAGTGACCTTATCCACGGCAATGGTCTCGGGCATTTCCTCGGTTTCAGTATCCGGAGGAAAAACAATAACTGGCGTCGGTGTGGTCTCCGGTATCGGAGGTATCGGTAATGCGGTGTCTTCGGTTCGGAGCGGTGAAATAACCGCCTCAGAGGAAACCGGGGCACTCGCAGTAGGTTTTGGCGTGGTGTCGGTGGAAGACGTAGGCCGAGGATGGCGGTCCTGGTCTTTACGTTTTTTAGGAGTCTGCGATGTCGGTAATTCCGACGGCATTTTGTAATCAAATTTTTCACCGAAAAAAAGTCTTCATCGAACTCCGCCCGGCGCCTGAGAGTGCGCTTATTGAAGCGAGCACAGGCGGCACAGGCCGAGACGTCGTGGTCTGGGCCAAGGCAAGGAAGGCAGTAAGAATGGAAATCCTTATGAGGTATTTGTTTACCACAAGACAAACAATCATTGACTTTTTCAGTAATTTCTGACATCGGCTGGGGCAAGAAAAGGTCCCCAACGGAGTACTTAGCTTTTTTGTTGACTTCGGATCGAAGAATACAGGAGCTGACCGACCAGCACTTGCGAACTGCTTCTGCTTCGGGCACCGCGTGGCAAGAAAGACTGAAGAAGACGACGTCGGCTGATGCTTATATACTCCTGCCGCTCTGACGTCGGAGAGAAATGCGACATCAGCCGACATCGGACGCAGACTTTGGAATCCGGCCGACCGAGGGCTGCCTGAGGCAGGACAACCCATATGTTATGACTGCAGTTGCATTCTTGAAGGACATTAATGGTGAAGGTATCACCAACATTTATAGCTACAGATCAATATGGTTTTGTGGAGGGGAGCCAAACATTTGGCATTACAAGAACAATGATGACCCAGAGGGAAAAGAATGAAGAAAAATAACACTGTTGCTAGTGGGTCTTGATGCAGAGAAAGCACTTGACAGAGTAAGCAGGATTTTATGAGGGCAACAGAAGCATGCGCATTTCCTGATACAATAGTAATGTTAAGCAGAAGGAAATATGAGGGATCAGAGACAATAATTTAAGTGGGAATGTTCCTCTCCGATAAGTTTTGTCTGAACAAAAGAACCAGGCAGGGGTGTCCTTTTTTCCCTTTGTTATCTGCTTTATATTTAAACCCTCTGGCAAAAAAAATAATGGACTCAAATTCAAGGATATAATTGGTATGGTAATCAAGAAAAGTTGGCTCTATTTGCTAACAATATTATTTTGTACCTGATAAATCCAGGAAAGGACATCTCAGTGTTGTGGAACACTTTGAGGCAGTTTCAATGTTTTTTTGGAATATAAAAATTAATGAAGTTAAAGCACAGTCTAAAACTGTAAATGATGTACCCACACATGAAAAGTTTTAGCAATGCCCATATTTATGGGGGCAAGATAACATGAAGTATTCAGGAGTATACATTAAAAAGGCTTCTGTTATGGCAGCAAATGACGTGGGAAGAGACTAAACAAAACATAATATAAAAACTGAGAAACTGGAAGCTATTTTTTATGGATATAGATAATAAGATACAAGCTGTAAAAAAGTTTGTAGTCCCTTTACTTTTACATATAGGCCAGGCATATTTTTATAAAGCAGAAGAGAAGTTATGGACAATAATAAAGAGTTGAAATAATTTATCTGGAAGGGGAAGAAGGCAAGGGCTAAGTGGAATAAATTTTTGCTGATGTAAATTCTGTATTTTTATCTGTCTTGTTTAATTTGGAGCTTTTTTCCATGGGTCTCTTCTGAAAATGGGCAACTAGCCCAGTCAGACACTACCTGGTAAGCAAATGTAAATAAATAAATAAAATAAAATAAAATAAAATAAATAAACTGATTCTTCCAACAGAATAGGGTGGTTTTTGATTACTTGACTTGAAGGGATATTTTAAAGCTTCACAATTAAGGCTCATATATAAGACAAGCAGAAAGTTACAACTCAAAACTAAAAGGGATGATAAAATGGAAGAAATAAGGAGAGTGGGATTTTGGGGACTATATTTATTTATTTTATTTATTTCAGTTTGTTAACCGGGAAAGTCCATTGGGCCAAGGTAGCCCGTTTTCAATGGGGGCCCAAGGAGAAGAGCTCCAGACAGAAAGACAATATACAATGTATTAATACAGCATATAAGAACAACAGTTTAACATTCTATATACAGCAAGGCAAGATTTTACATATCTTGAAGTATATGAGCTGAGTCAATCACTTATAAGATATTAGCAAAAACAATAAATTTATGTTCATTTAATACACTACATGTATTTAGGCAAAGGAATTTTAGAGAGATGAACTGAAGCAGTGGCAGAGATTAGAGTAGAATAAAATAGGGATAGGTATCAGGAATCAGGTAGGATGGGTACAGGAGCACTCCCAGAGGGAGCAGAGGTGAGTGGAGTAGGGTTTTAAAGGATGGTAGGTTAGGGGTGGTTCTAATGTAAGGGGGAAGAGAGTTTTATAATCTGGCAATGGAGAATGATAGCAGAAGTTGCCCTGGTGCGTGTAAAGGCTCGTAAAGTTCTAAGAGGTTCTGATTTGTGGATCTAAGTGTTCTATGTGACTGGTGAAGTTTTAGGGAAGAGGAAAGTGATGGACAGTTAAGGTTTGAAAATTAGCTTGTGTGCTGTAGTTAGTTGAATGAAATTTAGGTAGCTTGGGAGTTCCAAACATTTCAGAGCATGTAGGGAGTTGCAATGGTGAGTAGAGGATTTGGATCCTGTGGCAAACTTTGAAATTTTGTTATAACATGAGGAAAGTTTAGATTTTAGGGATGACTGGAGGTTAGAGAGTAGCGGAGCTCCATACAAAAGGGAGGGTAGGAGGTAGGTGGTAGATAGGAGTTGCCTAGAAGACAGAGAAAGGTAGCATCTGTGTCGATAAAGCATACCAAGTTTTTGATGAGTCTTTTTAATATTGGTTTGCAGGTGGACGTCAAATTTTAGCTGGTCATCAATAAGGACGCCCAGAAGTTTTGTATGGGGAACTATTTCAATAGTTGTTTTGTTTAGGCTAACTATAGAGAAGGATGCTTTGTCAGCAGCAGTATGTCTAGAAGGGGTAAAGACCATTATTTTAGATTTGGAGGCATTTAGGGCTAGGTGACTGTCAAGCATCCAGGACTCAGTGGAGGAAAAGGCTTCTTGCGTAAGGTTTATTAGTAAAGGTAGAGTTTTGGCTGAGCAGATGATAGTAGAGTCGTCTGCATATTGCACCAGTTTAGCATTGGGGATCTTTTGGTGGAAATAATTGATGAAAATGTTAAATAGTAAAAGACCCAAAATAGAGCCTTGGGGTACACCTGTTGAGGTGTGAAGGAAAGAGAAAGTGCAGTAGTTCCATTTTACAGCTTATTCCCTGGCTGAGAGATAGCTGGAGAACCATTTGATAGACGAAGAGGAGAGATTAAGATGGGAGACTTTAGAAAGTAGAAGCTCATGAGAGACAGCGTTGAAAGCTTTAGATAAGTCGAGGAGGAGCGTAGAAACTATGTTCCCAGAGTCATGAGCAGAGTTAATGATTTTGAGGAAGGAAAGAAGGGCAGTGGTGGTGCTATGTCCTGGTATAAACCCGTGTTGGGTAGGAGTTAGGAGTTGGTTGTCCAATAGGTAGGGTAATAGTTGGAGGTGAATACATTTTTTGAGTATCTTAGCGATAGGGGATAGGATAGCAATAGGGAGAAAGTTGGAGATTGAACAGTTTGTACCTCCTTTATGGAGGGGGATGACGAAGGCGTTTTTCCAGAGGTGTGGTACATAGAACGCCTGAATGGAGCGACTGATTAGGATGCTGATTGGAAGGGCTATGCCATCAGCAGCTAGTTGGAGAAAGTTGGATGGAATGTCATCTGGGGCATTAGAGCAGGGTTTCAACTTTTGTAGGAGCTTTTTTATAGTGTGGGTAGGAATGGATTTGAGAGTAAAAGGGGAAGACTTAGGGTTCATGGATGTTAAGTTTTTGTTATCAGTTAAGTTGGGGGGGATACTGTTAGGGAAAGAAGCGGTGAGTTTGCCTATGGAGTCAATGAAAAAGGAGTTGAATTGGGTAGCTAGGTGGAGGTCTGGTGTGTCTGGGTCAGGGCAAGGGTTCTCTTTTTTGCCTGGTGATAATATTGATGAAATACTATTCCAAATTTTCTGGAGTTGGTTTTATGATTATTTTGAAGTTTAAGGTAGTAGGATTTGCGGTCACTGGCCATTTGTTTTTTTTACTTGATTTCGCAGTTGCTTGTATTCGGCAAGAGAGTTGGGAGTTTTGCATTTTTCGTAGTATTTCCAGATTTTATCTCGGTGATGCATAAGTAGTTTTGTGTCTTTAGTTAGCCAGGGGGCTGTTTTGGATCTGAGTCTTTTGGTTCTACTGGGGGCGAAGTGGTTAAGTATATCAGTGAAAATTCTATTGAAATGTGAGACTACGGCATCTAAAGGAAGGGACTTTAAAGGGTTCCAGTCTGTTTTAAGGTATTAGAGAAAATTAGGGGGTTGAAGTTTTGCATGTTGGGGTGGTAATGTGTCTATGTTGAAAGAGGATGGTGGAGGGGGAATGGCATATGTAGGCAGGGAGATGGTCACTAAGGGAGTCTGCAAGAGTACACTATCAGAAACTTGGCTTGGGTGGGAGACTAGTATCCAGTCAAGGATGCTACCTGTGGTGTAATCTTTATTTGGTCTAGTAGGGGTTTTGATTAGCTGTGTGAATTTATATAGGTTGATGCTTTGAGAAGGGGTAGATGAGTCAATGGAAGACAAGTTTATGTTGACATCGCCTAAGAATATTGTCTCACTATTTATGTTGGAAGTGAACCAGGCAAGCATATCTTCCAGTTTAGGGATACTGTTACCAGGAGAAATGTACAGGGAAGCAATGCATAAAGTTTTACTGATGTTTACTTTGAGAAGGGCGAGGGTTAGCTCGGCGGTGTCAAATGACGGTATGGGCTTAGTACAGGGTGTTACTGTTAAGGAGGTGGAGAAGAGTAAGGCTACTCCTCCACATTTCTTTTGAGGTCTGTCACTTCTTATAAGTTTATAGTTAGGGGGCATAATTTCGGTACTTTTATGTGTGGTTTTAGCCAGGTTTCTGTGATAGAGACAATATCAGGTTTGTTATGAGAGATCCAGGCGTGAAAGGAAGGTATTTAATTACAAAGGCTCCTGGCATTAAGTGTGGCAAGGAGAAGAGATTTGTGGTGCAGGGGAGAGCTATGTGAATGTGGTCTAGAGGTGGAGTTGTATGAAGGCCCTGGGTTAGGGTGTATGTCTCCAGAATGGAGGAGGAGGGTGATAAATTTTGAGTAGAATATGGATAGGTATCTATTTTCTAATGGATCATAGATGTAGATATTGTAACCTAATGAGGTGAGTTTGGTGGGTATGGGAAGTGGTTTACTAGGAGTAAGGAAGAGCTTCCTTTGAAATAGAAAAGATTCATTATGTTTGTAGAGGTGGGGGGAGGCCTGGGTTGTAAAGGGAAAGTACAGTTGTGTACACTTACCATAAATGTAGATGTTCGAGTGTATTCACTGTTGCAGTCATTACACTTGGGTTATCCTGCTGGCAGGCTACCCTCAGTCGGCCTGAGTTCCAAAGTCTAGGTCCGGCGTCAGTTACGGTTGCCTCTTCCCTGACGTCAGAGTGACACGGGTATAAAAGATGCAGCCAATGCCATTTTCTTCAGTTTTTCTTGCCTCAGATGTCAGGTGCCCCCAAAAGGGTAGGCTTAAGATATGCCAATAAAACATGCATGTTATACCTTCATCTACAAGTAAATACACCACAGAGGTTGTATAGATTAGAGTAGAGCAGATAAGTTCCATCAAAGATAAGGGGGGTGGTGGGTGGGTAACCTGGACTACAACACTGAATACACTCGAACATCTAAATTTATGGTAAGTGTACACAACTGTACTATGTTCTTCGTGTTTCACTGTTGCAGTCATTACACTTGGGTAGAATCCCAAAGCTATGGTTGGGAGGCTGGATCTAAATTGCATTAGGAGCGGCTATGAGGCCCTGCAAAATTGCAGTGGTAAAGCCTGCCCTGGATTTAGAGTAGAGTGGTAAATGATAGTGCTTTGTAAAGGTGTGCACTGAACTCCAGGTAGCAGCCTCTAAAATGTCTTTGGTAGGTACTCCCCTGAGGAAGGCTGCTGAAGTGGCTGCTGCTCTGGTTGAATGTGGCCTAATGCCCTTAGGCACTGGCTTGCCATGTTGTGAATAGCAGAAATGAATGCAGTGGCCTATCCACTTTGAAATAGTCTGCTTAGAGATAGCCTTTCCTTGTGATCCTGCAGCATATGCCACTAGTAGTTGCTCAGTCTTTCTGAAAGCTTTGGTTCTGTTCAAGTAGAAGCGTAGCTGTCTGTGTATGTCCAAAGAATGCATAATTCTCTCCCCCTTATTCTGTGGATTTGGATAAAAAGTAGGCAGATGAATGGTTTGGTTAAGGGCGACCTGGACACTACCTTAGGCATAAATGTTGGGTTTGTCCTCAGAGAAACCCTGTCTGGATAAAAAAATGATAAAAAAGGTTCCATAGCCATGAGTGCCAGAAGCTCTGAGCCGTAGCGGCTGGCTCAAAAGGAGGCATGGTGAGTTTTTCCAAAACATAATTGAGGTCCCATGCAGGTATTGGTGATCTCCTTGGAGGCCAAGTTTAACAAAGGATGAGAAAAGATTGGTGGCTCTGTATTGTAATGAGCTGAAATGGCAGAGGCATGAATTTTAATTGATGAAAAGGACAGGCCTTTGTCTAGCATCTCAGTTAAGTATTGCAAAATCTGAGGAATATTTGGTACAGCTGTGTCAATTCCTTGTGCTTGGTTTCCAGGCACAGAATCTCTTCCATTTTCCGGCGTAAGAGTTTCTGGCACTAGGGCTTCTGGCTTCCAAAATGACATCCATCACAGCTTTAGTGAGAGGTGCGTTTTGTATGACTACATTATCCTCCATGCTACCAGATTTAAGGTCTTGAGTTGGCTGTGTAGGATCTGATTGTTTTGCTGGGACAGTAGATGAGGTATTCGAGGCAAGGTCTAAGCCGGGCATTGTGACAAGTTCCTTAGGATTGGTTACCAGTACTGGCGGGGCCAGTCTGGGGCAATCAATATCATCTTTGGCTTCTCTTGTCTGACCTTTAGGAGTACCTTGGGGAGGAGAAGCAGTGGAGGAAAGGCATATACTGCTAAGTTTTTCCAGTTGAAAGATAGGGCATCCACTTTCTATGCTTGTCTGTGATAAGTCCTTGTGCAAAATTTTTTTAGTTGGTAGTTCTGAGGAGAAGCAAATAGATCTATATCCGGGCATCCCCATTTCCGTGTTATCATGCTGAAGACTTGTGGATCCAATTTCCACTCGTGGGGATCCATGAGGTTTCTGCTTAGTTCGTCTGCCAGAGTATTTACCTTTCCTGGCAGGAATTGTGCCTGCAGATGTACTTAAGTCAATGCTGTGTCCCACAAAGTCATGGCCAGTCTGCAAAGGGGGTAAGAATGAGTGCCTTCCTGCTTGTTTATATACCACATGACCGTGGTGTTGTCTGTCTTTATCAGTAGTTGTCCCGGATGAAGTAGGTCCTTGAAGGTTGTCAGAGCATTCTCAACAGCTAGCATTTGTTTTTGATTAATATGCAGAAGCATTTGGTTTGTGGACCATGTGCCTTGAATACATCTTTCTGCCATGTGGGCCCCCCAGGCATAATCTGATGCATCCGTTGTTAATGTCTGCCTGGCTAGGGGTAAAGTGAATGTCTGTCCCTTGTTCTGGTGAAAGCCTTCGCCCACCATCGAAACTCCTGCTGCAGGCAGGGAATGAGGGTAATTATTGTTTCCAGGCTGTAGCAATGTTGAGCCCAAACACTTTTTAGGTACCACTGAAGTTTCCTCATATGCAGTCTTGCATATGGAATTAGTAGAATGCAGGATGCCATGAAGCCCAAAGCCTGCAGAATTTTTCTTGCAGATAACTGGGTCTTTGTTGCCAACAGTTTGAAATATGTAGTCAGTTGCCTTTGTTTGTCTGGCGTGAGATAAGCCATCTGGGCGTATTTAAGCTTGCACCCAGGAATATTATCTCTTGAGAGGGTACTAGTTTTGATTTCTTTTCGCTGATTGTGTACCCTAGGCCTGTTAGAAATCCCTTTACAAACGCCAGACGCTGTAGTAGAATGTCCTTGTTCTCTGCTTGAATGAGGCAGTTGTCCAAGTAAAGATATATTTGTATTCCTCTTTGCCTGAAGAATGCAATTACTGGTGCCAGGCACTTTGTGAAGACCGTGGGCGCAGTAGACAAGCCAAAGGGCAGTGCAGAGAATTGGTAGTGCATTTAGCCAGCTTTGAATCTGATGCATCTTCTGCATGTTTGTCTGATTGGGACATGCAGGTATGCCTCTTTTAGGTCTAAAGTCACAAGCCAAGCCTTCTTGCCCAGCATGGGCAGAAGCTGGTGTAGAGTCAACATTTTGAATTTTGGTATATCCAGATATGTGTTTAGAATAGATAGGTCCAGTATTGGTCTCCAGGTCTTGTCCTTTCTTGGTACCAAGAACAGTCCTGAATAAAATCCTTGCCCCTGCTCTTGCTCCGGTACTTGTTGAATGGCCCTCATGTCCATGTGCCTCTGCCCATTGATGTTTTGGCAGGTCTGGCCAGCAGTTTGTCCTTGGCAGGGTATGGAAGTGAAACTTGTAGCCTTGTGACATTATGTCTAGGACCCATTTGTCCTGGGTTATTATGTGCCAATTTTGAGAAAAAAGTGCTAGTTTTCCCCCTAAAGGTGCTGCCAGAAGATAAGTGCTTGGTGCAGGCAGGGGGAAGTCATTGGGACTGTTTCCTGTAAGGCTGTGATTTGTCTTCTCCACTTTTGGAGGTAGAAGCACCCCACTACTTAGGCCTATACGAACCTTGGGGCTGAAATCTGTCTCTTGAGCGTCTGTATCTGCCCCTTTGTGGTCTGTCTGACACTGGAAAGGACCAATTCTTTGTAGGCCAGTGTCTGCTAAATCTCGGAGGTTGTACCTGTAAAAAATCCTTAACCGTTTGCATAGATTTAGCTTTGTCCTCCATTTTCTTTAACACCTCTTCTGCTTTAGCACCAAACAAGGTATCATGCTGTAATGGAGCATCTAATAATTTTGCTTTGACATCGTCAGGCAGATTTTGTTCCTTTAACCAAGCATGCCTCCTGATGACAGAACCTGTAACAGTGGCCCTGCAGGAGGCTTCCAAAGAATCAAAACCACATTGCAAAGTATGCTTTCCAACTTGCTCAGCTGCATGCAATAAATCCTGCATTTCTTTGTTTTCTGCACATTCAGAATTTATCATCATTTTCTGTTTAAGCAGTGACATAATATATTGCTGATATTTGAGCATATGAAACTGACAATTTAAAGCCCTTATAGCCAAGGTAGCAGAGGTGTAAATCTTCTTCCCCCATCTGTCCAGTGCCCTAGAATCCCTGTTAGAGGGGGTAGGGTTTTTTGCAGTGGATGTCTTGACCCCTTTGGGACCCTGAGAGATAGTTTCTGGGTCAGCAGCAGGGTTTTTGAAAAGGAATTTATGAGAGTCAGGAACCCTGTAGTACCTGTCCGGCTTAACAGGAGCTGGAGGTAAGGAGTCAGGGGTTAGACTGGACTCTGAAAATACATCATCTACAATGTCTAACACAGTTGGAACAGCTAGGGGCCTGTGTTGTGGGAGTAAAAGGAAGTTTCTGAACCTTTTCTTAGATTGTGAATAATCTAGGCTCACCCAGTGGAAATGTTCCCTCATGGTATGCAAGGTTTCCCCAAAAGAGTAATCCTCAGAAGGAGAGGCTGAAGGGATAGATTCTTCAGCATCATAATCCTCATAGGGAGGAAGAGAGTATTCCTGATCAGAAGAGGAATCACATGAAATGAAAACCTGATCTGAAGATTCATATTCTGTCTCTTGCTTAGGCCTTTTATCAGGAGGGGGATGGGAACCCCTAATCAAACTAATTAAGTCTTCGGCCATTTTGAGCATCTGTTTTTTGGGTATGGAGGCCTGACCATGAGGCTGTTGTACTTGTTTCTTTGTCTTTAAAGGTGCTTTAGTCTTTGTCTTTGTAGCTGGAGTCGTAATGTATAATTGATTAGGTCTGAAAACACCCTCAGAAGCCGATGCCTGCTCAGCGGCTCCGGACCCATCTGAGGGAATAGTCTCCGAAGGTCCAATACCTTGAGCTTCCAGTGGCCTAGTCAACTCCATGTGGGAGTCTGTAGCGGCCTGCGGGTCCAAAGTAGCAGGCGTCAGGGGTGCGAAAGCAACTCACAGAGAATCGGCAAACTGGCTTAGAGGAAGCCTCGTCGTTTTTGGACCTCGGATGCCTGTCCTTTTCTTTTTCTTTGCGTTTCTTGTGAATTCCAGTAGTCGGATGGCTATCCGACGGCATCGTGTAATTAAATCTTCTGCCAAAATAGTGAAATGCAAAATCATACAGATGCTTAATAGTGCGTTGGTTAAATCTAACACAGAACCCACAACTAGCAATGTTGTGGTCAGGGCCGAGGCAAGGAATACAGTAAGAATGAAAGTCCTTATGAGGTATTTGCTTCCCACAAGAAATGCAATTAATTTTTTCTGACATCGGTCTGGAGCAAGAAAAAAGGTTTCCCCAATGGAGTACTTAGCTTTTAATTAAGACTTTGGATCTGAAATTCAAACACGGAAATCTCAGGAGTCGGCTGACCGGCACTTGCGAACTGCTTGTGCTTCGGGCACCACACGGCAAGAAAGACTGAAGAAAATGGCATCGGCTGCATCTTTTATACCCCTGTCGCACTGACGTCAGGGAAGAGGCGACAGTAACCGATGCCGGACCTAGACTTTGGAACTCAGGCCGACTGAGGGTAGCCTGCCACCAGGATAACCCAAGTATAATGACTGCAACAGTGAAACACGAAGAAGACAGTCTTTTTCAATGTAAATCTCAGTTGTATGAAAGGGAGGGGAGTGCTGAAACTGTGGGAGACTAGTAAGGTAGAGTAAGCAGAAGAGGATTAGGCTTAGAAATAAGGGTATTAGTGCATAGGCAGATTTTGTTTGCATGGCGGGAGACAGAGTATGAGTTGAGTGAGAGGGATGTGTGGGAAAAGAGGTGATTAAAAAGTTTGAGAGGAGAGGATTAGAATGAAATGTGTGAGGGTGTATTCACAGGGATATAGAAGGGTGGAGTGGAGGGGGGTACAGGTAGTTGTAGTAGTGAGTGGATAATGAGTAAGTGGGGGAAAATATCTGGAGGGTTTGGCTACTGGCTATCCTGATGTACTAACCACCTAGTAGGGATAAGGTACAGTCAGTTATTCAGTAATTATTAAGGCAAGCAAGTTACATAAAAGCATACACCATCCCTCGCCGACTAATCCAAATCAAACACCCACTGGAAAAATACAATGTCCGCTGATCTCACAAAGTACAAACAGTTGAAAAAAACAGAGAATGTCAAACATCCCATTCGTTAGAGCATTAATTAGGTCAGTTCTAGATACAAAAATGTCCTAGGAAGTAAGCTCACACAGTTTTAATCTTCCTCGTACAATCAAACTGGATTCAGGCCCAACACAAACAATTTCACATCAATTCCACTGACTCGTTCATATCCCACAATAATTCCAACACAACTAAATATTTAAATCCATCATCAGAAGCTGGAAATCTAAGTTGCTGCATACAAACACTCAAATGTACTTCCGATATACTTCAAATGAAAGGTGCATCAGCCAAAGACATAAAACGATACCACTCAAACACCAACAGCACGAAAAATAGCAGATAGATGCATATATGAGCTACTACTCATTTCCGTAATTCAACAGATACATCAATCGGTTTATGATCATACACTGTCCCTTGTCGTCTAATCCAAATCTCTGTCCTAGGTAGTAAGCTTCCTCGTATACTCAAACTGGATTCAGGCCCAACACAAACAATTACACATCAATTCCAGCAATTCTACTGACTCGTTCAGATCCCACAATAAGTCCAACAAAATGAATGCATAAACGAATGTCACAGCTTACAATACTGAGTGCCAGAAATCACAAAAACATTCAAAAACTCTTCAGCTCGTCCGCTCTTCAGCTCATAACTTACAACTGAACGATGATAAAACATCCAAAATATTTTTCATGGTCATCTTTGTGCATTATAAATTTTCCTCATCAATTCAATATTACTCTTTATATCAAACCTTCATATTATTTGGGAAATGCATCTATTTCTTTCGTCTCGTCGCAGGACCCACTGTTTTCCTTGCCTCAGCAGACGGTATATCCACTCCCACCCCTAGAAGTAGATGTCCCTTTCTAGGAAGACAGAAAGTACTTCTGTTGTATTTAACATGGAAATACAGTACTTTGTTCATTAATTTAGGTAGTGAGGCAGTGTCAGTTCAGTATTTCGTGAGGTTATGGCGTCTCAGGAGCATGGCCTTCATGTGACCATTGCAATGAATATAGGTTCATAATAGGCACTAGGCTATCGGCCCAAGGGCCTACGTAAGCCTAGCCAACAAGGTTTCCTGGCTTACGCCACCCAAGAAAGTTATTTTCCTGTGCCACTGTCGAGCAGAGACACAGAAGTGATCCCCGGGGTGTATTTACTATTTCCCATCCACTCATCAAGATTTTTCTTGAAGAGTGCTAATGAAGAACTTTGTTTGACATAGATGGGTAGCCTGTTCCAGAGTATGGGAAGTCTCTGGGACAGGAATCTATTCCTCCAGAATGTCCTGTTTATTGTGGTGACAAGGTTTAGGTCCCTAGAGCGTGTAGCTCGGAGGGATTGGGATTTCTTTAGGTGTAGCTTGTCCAACAGCTCTGGGTTTGACATAGCTTTATATGTTAGGCAGAGATCACCTCGGAGTAGGTGATATGCTATGGAGTAAAGCTGGAGTTTTTTTGAGACGGTCAGTGTAAGGCATTTGTTTGAGGCCAGTAATCCTCTTTGTGAGGTACTTCTGTGGCCTTTCCAGCTGCTGCAGATGTCTTGTGAGGTACATTCCAAAAGGGGCATTGTACTCTATAATGGGTCTAATGAGTGTCGAGTAGAGAGGAACAATGCCCTCTTTTCCGGGATGAGAACCCTTTTATGATGAGGTGTGCCACGTAGAAGGACTTCCTGACTACTGTGGCGATGTGACTACCAAAGGAGAGACTACTGTCCACCTGGGTCCCAAGGTCTCATCACAATCTCGGTGTTAAGTAGATTGCTGCCTATGTGGTAGTTCATGGGTACAGAGTTTTTACCAAAGGGGATGACACTGGACTTTTTGGCATTGAGCTTGAGGCCATGGCTCTGACACCAGGCATCTGTCTCAGCGAGGCTCTTCTGTAGGATGTCCACATCATTTGGGGACTTGACTATGGCTCCTAGTTTGCAGTCTTCTGCAAACTGTGTTTGGTATCTACTTCTCTGAAGTACAGGCTAACAGGAGAGGTCCCAGGACGGAACCCTGTGGTACTCCACTTGTCACTGCTTTGAGGTCAGATTTGGAGTCTGCAACTTTTACAGTGTGGGTTCTGTCAGTGAGCCAGTTGGCAACCCATCTTGTGACGTAGGGATTTATACCTAGTTTAGTGAGTTTAGCTATAATTCCAGAATGGGGGATGGTGCTGAAAGCCTTGGCGAGGTCAAGATAAGCTGTGTGACCCACCTTACCCTCTTCTACGGCTTTGGTGACTGCCTCAAAGTCGATCAGGTTCAGGAGGCATGATCTGCCTTTCACAAACCCGAACTGGGTGGGATCCAGAGTTTGGAGATTACCAATGTCTTTGTTAATGAGCTCCATGACGATACGTTCCATGGCCTTGCAGACTAGGCTTATCAGGCTAATAGGTCGATAGTTCCCGGGATCAGTGGTGGCTCCTCCTTTGTGGAGTGGGATAACTGTTGCTGTGCGCCATTCAGTGGGCACAAAGCCTGATGCGAGGCTATTATTGAACATGGTGTTAAGTGGGGAGCCAGTTCGTTCTGAAGTTTGTGTAAAACGCAGCCTGGGATGTTGTCCGGTCCCATGGATGCTGTGTTTTTGGTTTTAGAGAGTGCAGCTTTTACCTGCGTAGTTGTGATTACAGGGACTCTGCATTCTTCCTGTATAGATACGGGCCCTTTAGGGGGTGGGGTGGGGGGTAAAGTTAGCACTGAACCTATCTGCCAGGATGTTGGCAATATCAGTTGGTTCTGTAATTTTTGTGCCGTTGTGCTTTAACTCAGAGCAGATCTGGGTGCTGTCATCGAGATTCTTGACATAGCTATAGAATGCTTTGTGGTTGTCCTTAGAATTAGTAGCAATTTTGTTTTTGTAGCTAGCTTTGGAGGATCTTACAATGGATCTCAGCTTCTTACTGAGGCTGACCAGGGAGCTCCTCCACTCATGGGAATTTACTCTCTTTTGCAACAGTTTCTTCCTTCTGTTGTACAGTTTGTTTATGGCAGGGGGCCACCAGATTGGCTTCCTTTTTTTGGAGGATAGCATCTAGGTTCTGTTTGGGATAGCACGATCCATGCACTCGTGTAAGTGCTTATTGAGTGCATTTGTGTAGGATTCAGCAGTCGTAACTGTACTGTCCATCTGTAGATAAAGACAAAGGGATAGGGGAATACTAACTGAAAGACCCGCTTGGGTAGAGTTTTTAGTTGAATCTAGAACAGAAGGGTAAACAAAATATTGTATAACTATAAGAATCAATCAGAGTAGGTTGGAAAAGAGTGGGATCAGGAATTGGATAAGGAATTTACAAGAGAACAGTGGGAGGACACATTTATGCCTCCTAAGTGTGAAACATTTAGTAGGTTTGGAATTTTTGCTTGGAAGTGCTTGCATAGGTATTTTATACCCCAAGTAGACTTGAAAGAATTTTTCCCAGCTACACTCCAAATGTTGGAAGTATGATGGAGAAGAAAGAAGAAACCAGGAACATATGTTTTGGGAGTGTAATGAGTTGGCAGATTTTAAATAATTCCCTACAGACTACTCTATCAAAAATACTGGGTGGGCAAATGACTGTAACTAAGGAAGTTACTCTGTTGAGCTGGGACATAGGATCTGAATTGCTCAGATAAAGTAAGGCCTTGTTATGTTTACTTCTGGTGGCTGACAAAAAAGCAATTGCTAGAAAACGGAAATCAAATTCTAAACCAACTGCATCTGAAGTACTGCATACTTCATCAGAGATAAAAGAAGTGGAAGCAGATATTGAGAAAAAGGAAGGCGCAAATTACAGAAAAATAAATGTAAACTGTGGGAACAACACATGCAAAATCCTATTCAGGAGGAGGAGGAGTGAGGTTTAAGGGGTGGCAGGAATTGAGAAATTTATGTAATGTTGAACTGAGGACAGTTATAAAAAAAAAGCACATGTGATGCATAATGTATGTAACTGGAAACATGTTAACATAGATTGTGTTCCTTTTAAATTCACATATGTTTGCCTATGTCTTTATCATAACTTAAAAGTGTTAAAACTGAAAATGATGGACTCCCAGCAGGAACTGTAGGTATCTCATGGAAGCCTTAGCTATTCTGATGTAGTGATGAGCATCCTGGAAATCTGCAGGATCATTTGCCTGAATGCATGGAAGAACCTTTTTTTTTTGGGAATGAAAAGAATCTTGTGTATTATTCGGACCCTATCTGGTCTTGTGGGCCCTCCCGGATGGCTCTTTTTTTGAAGCAGGAAAAGACTTTCTCTCTAGGTTGTTTTTCACTGGTGGCATGGTATGTCCGAGAGAGGTAAAATCATCCGGGGGGGGGGGGCACAGAGAAAAAGGCACCAAACTGTCTTTAGCTATTTTCCCTCATTCCCAAGAATCCTGGGTTATGGCCACCCATGCAGGTGAGAAGAGGGATAAGGAACCACCCCAATGCCCCCACAGGGGAGCAGTCGGGTAGCCCTTTAAGGATGATCTGACTGCCTGTCAAGAGAATTGCCCATGATAGCCCTGAATTTGCAGACCCTAGGGTTCGCATAATGGTTAAGATGTTTACTTCACACTCGAGATATAGGGTTCGATTCTCCTCAATGGAAAATGGCTAGCCTTAAAATGGCCCACAAAGGCAACTAGCCTAACACTTGCCTATGAACCTCAGTCTGCACTTGTTAAAGGAGCTAACTCTATCACTGCTGCTCCTCTTTGAAGTGGAGTCAAAGGACTTGTTCGTGGACTACAACAACAATCTGGATCATTTTTGGTTCCTTCTGTATGAATGTTGAGGGGTGTCAAATCTGACTCCATTGGGAGATAGCATCCTACCATTCTGCTCACACTTCTACTGCTCTTGTTGTATGGGGCATTAGTGAAGATGACTTGAAGTGCATAAAGTCACAAACATGAAGCCGGGCAAAGCGCCTCATGGTGATGTTTGCCCCAGCTGCATTCGGCATCAGCCACATGAGTAGACTGGATATACTGTACCTGGTATTCAACATGGTCTTTAACAGTTTACTTGATTCTGGAGTAGGAAGTCTTTTCAAAGATGTTAACACCTGTTGTGCTAGGTCTCCTTGAAAATGATTCATACGGGTGGAGTAGTTTAAGGCCCTGACAGCAATTGTTTCTTAAGCATACTCCTGCTTCCCCAACCTGTTCATGGCCTGAGATTCCGTATTGGGCAGATAAGTAACAGCTGTATACTCTGTAAATTCTTTTATAGTTGCTGGTGCCACAATGATGGAATCAATAAGGGGGCCTTTTGTCCAAAGCTGTCTTGTCCTTGGGAGGCCTCAAGTATCGTATCCGGCTTCCAGGGTATGGATTCAAAAGTATCCGACTCTTGCAACAACACAGTACAGCGCAATAATGACCAAGCTGTGAAAACAGTATAATAAAACTACCTGAAACAGGTGGCCTGAGGAAGTTCTTTTAACATTATGAAGAAAAGTACTTAAATAAAAATAGCTTCATTATAATACCTTTACAGTTTGCTCATGATTGCTGTGGACTGTGAGGTTATTGGAGTCTTTTTTTTTTTTTTTTTTTTTTTTTTTTTAGAAACAGCATCAGGAACCTATCATTTCTTTGGTGTGATCAATTAGGCAGTCTGATAATGGAATCACAAAAGCAGAAGAGGATGCATAGACTCAGGCTTCAAAAAGGGCCTCCTCATACTGAGAGGGAGGGTCTTTTGACTAGTTTACCCTCTGACACATTAACCCATGAATTTCACCAAAGTTATGTCCTCTGGGGAACTCAGGAATTTACTAATCATCCTAGCCAGTACCTGAAGTGACCGATTCCAAAGTGGAGTCAATTTACACAACCTCTTTTTGGCACACTGTAAGGTGTCAAATAAGAATCAGAGGACTGAATCTGCACTGGAGCAGGCTTCAAGGCCAGATACTTGGCTCTGACCTGTTGATACATGAGAAAAATGGGTGTCCAAGGAGGGAGCTGACACCAAAGCACCTGTCTTGGAGGAGAAGCAAACATTCTCCTCATAACCTTGAAGGCAGATCCTACAGCCACCAGATCAAAGGAAAGTACAGTTGTGTACACTTACCATAAATGCACATGTTCGAGTGTATTCACTGTTGCAGTCCTAACCAATGGGTTATCTGGCTCCCGGTAGCAGTCGATTGGCCAGAATACCAAAGGTAAGTAAAAATGACGTCGACTGTCATCAGTTGTAAAGGACATCAGGGCGTCCGATACAAAAGGAGGCAGCCGATGTCACTTCCTCAGTCTTTCTTGCTATAACTGTCAGAAGACCCCAGAAAACAAGGCTTAAACTAAATCTAGCCTGTACCTTAGGAAAAGAGAAAAGGGGGAAGTAGGGAGGGAAAGCAGGACTGCAACAGTGAATACACTCGAACATCTACATTTATGGTAAGTGTACACAACTGTACTATGTTCATTATGTTTCATTGTTGCAGTCCTAACCAATGGGTTGATTACCAAAGCCCACAGAAAAGGGAGGAGGAACCAACAGAATCAAGGATTGGAGATAATGCCCTGCAGAACAGCAGTGGCAAACCCTGCTCTGGCTCTAGGAAAAAAAAAGGCAAATTATAATGCTTTGTGAAAGTGTGAACAAAAGACCATGTGGCAGCCTCCAAAAGGTCTTTAGTAAGGCTGCAGAAGTGGAAGATGCTCTAGATGAGTGGGTCTTAACCCCTTGAGGAGGAACCTTGCCATGAAAGGAACAACAAAAAGTAATACAATGAGCAATCCATTTAGAAATTGTTTGCTTAGAAATAGCCTTGCCCTGGGCTCCAGGGGCAAAGCTGATCAATAGCTATACTGATTTCCAAAAGTCTTTAGTCCTGTCCAGGTAAAACCTGAGTTGTCTATGCACATCAAAAGAATGTAGGATCCTCTCACCTCTATTTCGAGGATTAGGAAAGAAGGTAGGAAGGTGTATGGACTGATTAAGAGTCAGGCTAGAAACCACCTTAGGCATAAAGGAGGGGTTGGTTCTCAGAGAGACCCTATCTGCATGGAAAATAAGAAAAGGCTCCACAGCCAAAGCATACACAGGGCCGGTGTTAGCATTTTGGGGGCCCCCAGCACATGTCAAGTTGGGGGCCCCCTAGGCACTTCCAGAATAAGTATCATCCTAACAATGCCATCCATCCTAAGCAACCCTTTATTTCATGCTGCAAACTTTTAGGAGTAGTATCCACAGACAGACCTGCAGCTACAAGCTTTTACATTACAATAGGCCTATGTATCACACTATCACTATGTTGAGCTGTCTAACAAAGGAGCAGTTAGAGTTACTGGCACTTAGTTGCAACAGTGATACATTGCAACAAGTCTATGTACAGGTCTGGACTTAAAGTGAAATGATGACTGGACCTACATTTCAACCCCACACACACACACACCCTCCAGCCCTCACCTCTGAGTCCTTCTCCTTTGGGCTCCCCATACCATCCATGTTACACATTTTGCCTTACTCTAAGCTTTTCAACAAGCCATAACTTTCTATATGCTCTGAAGTGCATTTTACACAACCTTTTCATCCAATAATAGCTTGAACAGAAATTATGATTAAGGAAAGAAATTCACTGTTGTGGTACAGCTTTAGTTTCCTTGCATCCTTCAACACACCTTTCCTGAACAAGACAGCCCAGTAATAACCATTTAGGAAATAACTCAAGTCAGGGCCCAAGAAGCCACAGGTTTACAGATGGTCTGGGATGCATTTTAGAGCATTTTCTCAACATTTTACTCTAAATGAAGAAAAAAGAATTTCAGTCTTATTTTTTTTTCTTTCAAGGCGAATTTTGCCCAAGGCTTAATTTTCAAAGCTGACAAAATTGTAGTTTAGAGTAAACTAACAACCCAGTAGCTGTGAGAATATTTAAGTCTTATCTGGAAATACTGCCTACCTCCCTAACCCTCTAAAAAAGACAAGTCACTGCCTATGCATCCCTCTGGTGTTAGACTGGGATGAAAGCAGAGATTTAAATTGCCTTTGTCATATATTTCAAGTGAGTAATGATATATATATATAGCATGTTCTGGTTGCCACATGTATATGTGCCTAGTATGTGACTGTGAGAATGATTTCAGTTATATTCAAATTTGTTGCTCCTAGACAGTACATCTGTGAGAAACACTGCCCTCAGCTCAAACTAAAGCTATAATGACTTGGTTTGACTGTGATGAAAATTAAAGCTGTAATATTCACACAATCTCTAGCCCCTCATAACCCATAGCAGCTTTATGTACACACACACATTTGAGCAGGGCTGGTTTTAGAATGGGTGTGGTTGTAAACAGAGGCTATTATTAGCTTTATCCTAAAAGGGTCATATCTCAGCACCATTCAGGTTAAACAGCATATTCAGAAAATTGATACATTTTTCCAACAAGCAACAGACAGAGTCAAGGATGATAAAGGGACTCCCCATTATCCATTTAGACAGTCTAGTGAGTGGGGCAACATGACTCCAAGAATATCTATGTCTGAATGTTCTGTGATATATGTTATTATGTCTGAATAATGTCTGTGTCCTGGCATTATTGGGTGCATGCACAGATAAAAATCAGTGATGTTTTTACACACACACCACACACACACACACAACACTAACATGCATAAGCCACAGCAGTACTAGTTATGTACTAAACAGCAATGCCTTGTGCAACATTGGTACTGCACACCAGATTAGTCACTGCTGTTTAGCAGCCAAACAGCAGAAGCAGTAAGATTTATTTCATCGAGAGTAATGCATACTTGTCACTGTCCCTGCTTTCACAGACCTTCGAAAAGTCTGATTTGCTGGTAAATCATTCAGGATTACAGTCAATCAAGCCAGAAATCTGAGTTTTATACTTATTGTCCAAAAATAGATGTTGATGCAAAATATGTTATTCTAGTAACTTTTAAGTGAATTAGAGAAATATTTAAACATATGTATGATTCTGAGCATTTATTTTATTATTTTTGGGATTGTACTGAATTCTTAAGCAAGGAAATTGAGTTATAGTATCTGGTGTTCTGGTATTAGTTATAAAACTGCCTGAAAGAGAAACTATCCCTGATGATCGGAAGCATTAGCTCTTCTTAAAATCCAAAGTTTACACTGAGGTAAGTCACTCTGGGCTGCTGAACCCTCTAGTGCTTATATTGTTCATGTTCATTATCATCTTCACCCTAACAGGGTCATATCACAGCCCTGTTCATGTTAAAGAGCATAATTAGGAAATTAATGCATTTTTCATTCCTCATTTTTCCCCAGTCAGCAGCAGCTTTTGTGGGCCCCCCACACAGAGAAATGATTAAGGGGGACCCTTACAGCCATGGTTTTGCAGGGACTAAAAGCTGGCTGGCTATGTAGTTAGTTTTAGTGGAGAAAATGTCCAAAAGCAGGGTTTAACTAAGCCAGGAGCACTATGTCAGTAGAAAATATTTAATGGCATTGATGCCCCTGTTACTTGAAAAAACACCGCTACTACAACCAGAAATATCTTTGAATTTTAAAGGAGATATAAATAAGAGTTATTACCCTCATAGTTTATTAAGTATGCAAGACTGCTGCATTAGCTTTTGTTGGTTTTACAGATGTGACAAATGGTGCCTAAAAAGCTATGAGCAGGCCCAAAGCCCTCCTTGCTGAAGTTATAGCCAAGAGGAAATCAGTCTTCTACGAGATAAACTTTAAATCTGCAGTGGCAGCTGGCTCAAAAGGAGGAAGAGTGTTTTTCTAGAACAAATGTAAGATCCCAGGCTGGAGTAGGTGCCCTTCTGTGAGGTTTTAAGCTGCAAGCACCTCTGAGAAACATTTTCATCAGAGGATGACAGAAAATTGGTTGTTCAAAAGAACAATGAGCAGAAATGGCTGAAGCAAGGATCTTGATAGAGGAAAAAGAAAGACCACCCTGAAGCAAATCAGCCAGGTATTCCAGGATCAGAGGAAGGGTAGACTGGGAAGAAGATTCTCCTCTAGCCTGCATCCAAAGAGAGAATCTTTCCCATTTGCCAGCATAAAGCTTCCTGGTGCTAGACCTCCTGGCCTCCCTCAGCACGTCGACCACCTGCTGGGAAAGGGAAGAAGAAAAGGATGGAGTCATACAATGAGCCAAGCTGCCAAATGAAGATGAGGATGTAGAATGTTTCCCCTTTCCTGAACCAAAAGATCTGGCTTCAGAGGAAGATCCCAAGGAGAAAATTGGGAGAGACTGCGAAGCAGTGGATACCAATGCTGCCTGGGCCAGTCTGGAGTTATGAGAATAGTCCTTGGTTGTTCGACCCTGATCTTCAATAATACTCTGGGAAGAAGAGGAGGGAAGGCATAAACTGACAGCAGCGTCCAAGGGAAGGACAGAGCATCCACTCTCCAGACTCTGGTGTGATGCTGTCTGGTGCAAAAAAGAGGCAGAAATGGTTGTCTAGAGAGGAGAAGAGATCCACTTGAGGAGTGCCACAATGTTGAATGATGCTGTAAAAAACTGCTCTGTTCAGCTCCCACTCGTAAGGATCCAGGGTCTGTCTGCACAACTGGTCTGCCAAAACACTCAGCCTTCCTGGAAGAAACTGAGCTAGGAGGTGCAGTCCCAGGGATGCTGCTATGGACCAAAGACTCATGCTCTGTCTGCACAGGAGGTAAGAATGAGTCCCTCACCTACTTGTTGATGTACCACATGACTGTGGTGTTGTCTGTCCTGACAAGAAGGGTCCCTGAGAAAGTAGATGCTTGAAAGCTAGTAAGGCCTGCTGGACTTCCATCAACTTCTTTAAATTTATGTGCAGGTGAATCTGCTGGGCATTCCAACTTCCCTGTATGCATCTGCCATCCAGGTGAGCTCCCCAGGCATAGTACGATGTGTCTGTGGTAAGAAATTGAGTAGCCAGGGGTGGGCGGAAAAGGCATGCCTTTGTTCTGTAGACAGGCTGTTGCCCACCACAGAAACTCTGTCCGTAGATATGGAAGCAGAGGAATTATCACATCAAGGTCCTGTGTGTGTTGTGTGTTTACACCAAGTGTTCTTGAGGTACCATTGCAATTTCTTCATATGAAGCTTTTCATACGGAATCATGAGAATGCAAGAAGCCATGGAATCCCAGAGCTTGCAGGTATTTCCTTGAAGGGAGCTGGGACAGGCTTGTCAAGTCCTTGAAGTAAACTGAAAGAGTTGTCTGCTTCTCCTGGGTGAGATATATCATCTGGACAGCTGTGTTCAGACTCGGTGCCAGGAATGTTATCTCTCTGGATGGCACCATTTTCGATTTTTCCACGTTGAGAGTGTAACCCAGGGAAGAGAGAAGAGTCTTTACAAATTCTAGATCCTTTAATAGCTGTTCCTGAGAATTTGCTTGAATTAGACAGTTGTCCAAGTATGGATAAATCTGAATATTCTTTTGCCTGCAAAATGCAATGACCGGAGCCAGGCACTTTGTGAAAACTCTGGGAGCAGTAGATAAGCCAAAGGGCAGCGCAGAGAATTGAGAATGTTGCTTGCTCACCCTGAAATGAAGGTTTTGCCTGCAACTTTCCCTGACAGGGATGTGCAGATAAGCTTCTTTGAGATCCAATGTTACCAGCCAGGAATCCTTTTCTAACATTGGCAGCAACTGATGCAGAGTGAGCATTTTGAACTTTGGAATTATCAAGAAAGAGTTCACGATAGATAGATCTAGGACAGGACGCCAGGTGCCTTCTTTTTTTGGAACTAGAAAAAGTCTGGAATAGAAACCCTGGCCTACCTGCTGAGCAGGAACTGATTCTATTGCTCCCAGATGTAACAGAGACAAAGTACAGTTGTGTACACTTACCATAAATGTAGATGTTTGAGTGTATTCACTGTTGTAGTCATTACACTTGGGTTATCCTGCTGGCAGGCTACCCTCAGTCAGCCTGAATTCCAAAGTCTTGGTTTGGTGTCGGTTGCTGTCGCCTCTTCCCTGACGTCAGTGTGTCAGGGGTATAAAGGATGCAGCCGACGCCATTTTCTTCAGTTTTTCTTGTCCCAGATGTCAGATGCCCCCAAAAGTGAAGGTTAAAAATATGCCAATCAAACATGCATGCACCAAAATATGTTATACTTTCATCTACAAGCAAATACAACACACAGGTTGTATAGATTAGAGAAGTGCAGCTAAGTTCCAGCAAAAAGGGGGATGGTGGGTGGGTAACCAGGACTGCAACAGTGAATACACTCAAACATCTACATTTATGGTAAGTGTACACAGCTGTACTATGTTCTTCGTGTTTCACTGTTGCAGTCATTACACTTGGGTTGAATCCCAAATCTATGGTTGGGAGGCTGGAGCTAAATAGCATTAGGAGAGGCTATGAGGCCCTGCAGAACTGCAGTGGCAAATCCTGCCCTGGATTTAGAGTAGAGTGGTAAATGATGGTACTTTGCAAAGGTGTGCACTGAACTCCAGGTAGCAACCTCTAAAATGTCTTTGGTTGGTACTTCCCTGAGGAAGGTTGCTGAAGTGGCTGCTGCTCTGGTAGAATGTGGCCTAATGCCCTTAGGCACTGGATTGCCATGTTATGAATAGCACAAACAAATGCAGTGGCCTATCCACTTTGAAATAGTCTGTTTTGAGATAGCCTTTCCTTGTGATCCTGCAGCATATGCCACTAGTAGTTGCTCAGTCTTTCTGAAAGCTTTGGTTCAGTTCAAGTAGAAGCGTAGCTGTCTGTGTATGTCCAAAGAATGCAGAATTCTCTCCCCCTTATTCTGTGGTTTTGGATAAAAAGTAGGCAGATGAATAGTTTGGTTAAGGGCCACACTGGACACTACCTTAGGCATAAATGTCGGGTTTGTCCTCAGAGAAACCCTGTCCAGATAAAAAACGATGAAAGGTTCCACAGCCATGAGTGCCTGTAGCTCTGAGACTCGTCTTGCAGAGGTTATTGCTAGGAGCAGAGCTGTTTTCCAAGATAAAAACTTTATATCAGCTGTAGCGGCTGGCTCAAAAGGAGGCAGAGTGAGGTTTTCCAAAACATAACTGAGGTCCCATGCAGGTATTAGTGATCTTCTTGGAGGCCTTAAGTTTTTGGCTCCTCTGAGGTATTGCCCTAACAAGGGATGAGAAAAGATTGGTGGCTCTGTATTGTAATGAGCCGAAATAGCAGAGGCAAGAATTTTAATTGATGAAAAAGATAGGCCTTTGTCCAGCATCTCAGTTAGGTATTGCAAAATCTGAGGACTATTTGGTACTGCTCTGTCAATTCCTTGTGCATGGTTCCAAGCACAGAATCTCTTCCATTTTCCAACATAAGATTTTCTAGTACTAGACCTCCTGGCCTCCAAAATGACATCCATCACCGCTTTAGAGAGAGGTGTGTTTTGTATGACTACATTATCCGCCATGCTGCCAGATTTAAGGTCTTGAGTTGGCTGTGCAGGATCTGATTGTTTTGTTGGGACAGTAGGTGAGATATTTGAGGTAAGGTCCTGGCTGGACATTGAGACAAATTCCTTAGGATTGGATACCAGTATTGGCGGGGCCAGTCTGTGGCAATCAGTATCATTTTTGGCTTTTCTTGTCTGACATTTAGGAGTACCTTGGGGAGGACAGGCAGTGGAGGAAAGGCATATACTGTTAAGTTTTTCCAGCTGAAAGATAGGGCATCCTCTTTCCATGCTTGTCTGTGATAAGTCCTTGTGCAGAATCTTTTTAGTTGGCAGTTGTGAGGAGAGGCAAATAGGTCTATGTCCGGGCATCCCCATTTCCTTATTATCATGGTGAAGACTTGTGGATCCAGTTTCCACTCGTGGGGATCCATGAGGTTTCTGCATAGTTCGTCTGCCACAGTATTTATCTTTCCTGGCAGGAATTGTGTCTGCAGATGTACCTGGAAAGTCAATGCTGTGTCCCACAAAGTCATGGCTAGTCTGCAGAGAGGGTAAGAATGAGTGCCTCCCTGCATGTTTATATACCACATGGCCGTGGTATTGTCTGTCTTTATCAGTAGTTGTCTCGGATGAAGTAGGTCCTTGAGGGCTGTCAGGGCATTCTGAACAGCTAGCATCTCTTTTTGATTGATATGTAGATGCATTTGGTTGGTGGACCATGTGCCTTGAATACATCTTCCTGCCATGTGTGCCCCCCAGGCATAATCTGATGCATCTGTTGTCAATGTCTGCCTGGCTGGGGCTAAGGTGAATGGCTGTCCCTTGTTCTGGTGACAGGCCTTCGCCCACCATCGAAACTCCTGTTGCAGGCAGGGAATGAGAGTAATTATTGTTTCCAGGTTGTGGCAATGCTGAGTCCAAACACTTTTTAGGTACCATTGAAGTTTCCTCATATGCAGTCTTGCATATGGAATTAGTAGAATGCAGGATGCCATGAAGCCCAAAGCCTGCAGAATGTTCTTGCAGATAACTGGGCCTTTGTTGCCAACAATTTAAAATAGGAAGTCAGTTGCCTTTGTTTGTCTGGCGTGAGATAAGCCATCTGGGCAGTTGTATTTAAGCTTGCACCCAGGAATATTATCTCTTGGGAGGGTACTAGCTTTGATTTCTGTTCGCTGACTGTGTACCCTAGGCATGGTAGTAATCTTTTTACAAATGCCAGATGCTGTAGTAGAATGTCCTTGTTCTCTGCTTGTATGAGGCAGTCGTCCAAGTAAGGATATATTTGTATTCCTCTTTGTCTGCAGAATGCAATTACTGGTGCCAGGCACTTTGTGAAGACCCTGGGTGCAGTAGATAAGCCAAAGGGCAGTGCAGAGAATTGGTAATGCATTTAGCCAGCTTTGAATGTGAGGTATCGTCTGCATGCTTGTCTGATTGGGACATGCAAGTATACCTCTTTTAGGTCTAAAGTCACAAGCCAAGTCTTCTTGCCCAGCATGAGCAAGTAGCTGTAGCCCTACAGCAATGTCAAAAGCACAATGTAATAAATGTTTATTGACTAGACTGGCTGAATAATTCAGCAAATCCTGCATATCCTTACTCTCTGCCAACTGAGGCACACCTGCTATCTTAGACTTAATAGCTTCCAAGGTGTGCTGCTGGTACTTCAGCATATGAAAGAGACAATTAGTAGACCTAATAGCAAGAGTGGCAGAGGTATAAACCTTTTTACCCCATCTATCTAGGTTCCTGGACTCCCTGTCAGAAGGAATAGGATTTTTAGTAACAGTGGCCTTAACTCCTTTAGGGCCTTGAGAAATAACCTCTGGATCAGCCAATGGATTCCTGAAAAGAAACAAATGAGAATCAGGACTCTGTAGTACCTGTCAGGTTTTCTGGGAGCAGGAGGAACCGAATTTGGAGTCTAGGAATTTTCCAGAAAAACATCATCAACCACTTCCAACACACATGGAATAGCCAAAGGCTTATGCTGAGGCAATTCTAAAAACTCCCTAATCCTTTTCTTAGAAAGGGGATAATCCCGACTTTCCCATTTAAAATGCTCCTTGAGAGAATTAAAAGTATCACCAAAAGAGAAATCATTTGGAGGATAAACAGAAGGGATGGACTCCTCTGCGTCTGAATCCTCAAAAGGAGAGAAAGCTTGAGAAACTTCTTCTTCATCAACAGAAATGCTAGAAGTATCAAAACCTGAAAAGGACAAAGCCTCAGGAGAGACATCTTTATATTTTTTTGAAGGAGGAGGCTGTGTACCCCTAATAAGAGTCAAAAGGTCATCAGCCATTTTAACCATTTGAGAATGAGAGGAACGAGAGGAAACTGGAGCCTGCTTCTTCACAGGCTTACGACTGGAAGATTTACCTGCAAGTCTAAAGGACTCGGGAGGCTTGGCGACCACCGAAGTTGCAGCTGAAGTCATCGGTATGAGTTTGCTGTCTGAGCGAAGAAAGGAGGTCTCGGACACCGGAGTCAGCTTCGTGGCTCCGGATCCAGCTGAAGAGGCAACAGGCGGAAGGTCAGAAGGCAAAATGGACGCCGGAGGCCTGGGAGTCTCTGAAATGGTCTCAACCCAGGCCTGCAGTTGAAAAATCTGCAGGCTGCAGGGGCTGCAAAGGCCCCTCACTAGCTACCGCATGACTAATGACCAACCTAACATCATCAGAGGGCTTGACCTTCGGAAGCCTGTCGCGGTCCTTATCTTTACGCTTCTTGGAGATATCCGAAGCCTGAATTCCGGTGGATGCCATACTGACAAACATAGGCCAAACTCCAAAATGCTTGGCTAAAAGCTTAGCCCGACAATGAATAGTACTCAGATTAAAGGAAGCACAAAGATCACAATTAGGAATGTCGTGGTCAAGGCCTTAACAAATAATACAATAGGAATGTAAATCTCTACGGGGAATCTGCTTTCCACAGGTAAGAGAATTATTAACCTTTTCTGACATTCGTTAAGGCAAGAAAAGAGGATCCCCAACGGGGTACTTATTTGTAGTCGGAAACAAAAAAGGTAAATTGCCAACCGGCACTTGTGCAAGAAATGCTTCTGCTTCGGGCTCCGCGGCAAGGAAGACTGAGGAAGTGACGTCAGCTGCCTCCTTTTGTATCAGATGCCCTGCCGCCCTTTACAAACAACAGCCAACATCAGTTTTACTTACCTTTGGTATTCTAGCCGACCGAGGGCTACCAGGAGCCCGATAACCCATGGGTTAGGACGGCAACAGTGAAACATGATGAACATCTTTTGTCCAATGCAGAAGCCACCCCTGCCATAAAGGAGAGGTCTGCCCCAAATAAGGCCTCCCCAAACCCAACAGAGAGGATGGTCTGGAGGAGAAGATCAGCACTGAAGCCTCAGAGGCCAAAGTCTCGGATATGAAGAATGGAGCCAAACGAAACACCTGTGAGGATGGTGTCAAGGTCTTGGTGTTGAGTCACAGCAGGAAAGATCAACTTGATTCTGAAGTACTGAGAGTTGAGGGTGATGGATTCAAGGCTTTGGCAACCAAAGTGAAAGCACCTAATCAGTGCCATGGTGCCAAAGAAGCAGTTCTTGGGATTAAGGTCTGCTCCAAAACTGACAATGTATTGACATGGACTGGGGAAGTGAGCAAGGATGGTAGAGGTAGGGTCTATCTATGCCACCCTTAACATGGAAGAGGATGGATTAGACCGCTTTCAATCTGTGCCTTCAAAGATATACTCATTATGTAATCCAACTAAATATCTGAACCACTCAAAGGATCTGAAAGATTAGTAGGAAGAAGTAGAAAGTGGCCAAGAAGGTAAATGTGAAAGGCTCCTGCTCTAAAGTGGTTCTCCTCAACAATCTCCTGGGAGATGTATCAGAAATAACTACTCCCAAGACCTCTGGAGCCAATGAAGCAACTATAGGCATTGACTTTGAGGAAGAGGTATCTCCCCTATGTAGCTTTAGTGCTAGCAATGATTTTTCCTCTTTCTGGATTCTTCGCCTTTCTTTTCATGGAGGTACTCAGTTTTCTAGGATTATAAGCCTCAGAATCATGAGGCAAAAACCCTTTAATGACAGAATTCTTTCTACAGTTAGAGAAGTATATTGGGCCACAAGCCTTGGCACAGTCAACTGGTAAATGGTCCACCTCCAAGCAAACCACACACAAGTCATGGGCTTCCTGGGGGATCTCCATGGACACTTCTGACATTTTTGAAACTCGTCTTTTTCCTTTTCATGGCTGAACTACACACACACACAACTACAAAAGTAATAACGAAACAAAAGAAGCACAAACAGGTAAAACAGTAATAACACATTCTACAAGGCCTAGGAAGTAGCTATCTAAAATATAAAAACTACTTTTTTAAATATATATCAGTGGCGGCATGACAAGGCCCATACAATGGTAAAATAAGAAAAGAACTATTACCCACCCCTAGTTATTTGTTCTCAATACCTTGGGTTCCTTTGATGATAAATTCCAGCCCCCTCTTGCCTATTTTCTTTGCTTCCACCTGCAGTCATCCCTGTTGATGAAATCTCCTTTCTTCATTTCTATATTTAGCCGCTAAAATACTCTATACTACTTTATAAATATGATATTCTGCATGGTTGTTCTACTTTTTGGGCTGTATCCAAAATCCGACTCTCTCAGTATTTTGCAACCCCACTCCACTGCTGTTTCAACATAATTCCTTTCCACTTTTTTTAATCATCTTTACTGACCTATCACTTATGATATAGATAATCATACATTTATATAAAAGCATACTGACATTAGGGTGTTTCATGTATATATAGAAAAAATGTTTTTTTTGATTTTCTGTTCGCATACCCCCTGATTTTATGAGGATTGCTAGGACAAACTATGTCAAATTTAAAGCATTAAACTCCAAGTTAAATGACATCTCAGCACACTTTAATTCTGAGATTTTTTCATTTTTTCCCCACATTGCGCCAATATAAATTAAATCCATTCACAAATCAGTACAAAAATGGCAAACATCAGTTTCATGCTGCATATGAAATGTCTGTAATTCTGTGCAGCAAAAATGTCTAACAGTTTAGGAAAAAATAAGCCTAGTAAAAATGAACAACTTTCATAAGTAGTAACCTCAAGTTTACATCCGTTCATTTATAGTACTATAGTGTCTTTAGTGGTTCTGTGACTTTCTGTCGATGTTCCTCGTTTTGAGTCAGCACTTGACAGAAGTCCATTGCTAATTTGACTGCTCGTTCGGCATAGTCGTTATCAACTTGCAAAGCTGCAACAGTTTGTTTCTCAATGGTAAAGTCAAGCATGTCACTCCATGCTGCAGAATCAGCCATTAGGAAAGGTGGGTTTATGTTGACAGCAGTGAACAGATTCATTGATCATTCTGTTGCGAAGTTAGATAAGGTCATGGCCTGGAAACTGGCAACAGCTTTTGCATTGACTCTTCTTCCTTACTGGGTGGCTTTTTCAAGGCTTCAATAATGTGCTGTTTCTCTTCTTTACACACTCGATCTGAGAACAAGGACAGTACTATGAGATCTTCACTCAAATACCAAAGGTGTCCCTTGAGCTTTCGCAAAGCAACTTGAGCCATATGGTTGTCTATGGCTGTAAACGACTCCAGTGTCTGCAACAGGCAAAGATCACTGAGTGGAGCACTGCAAGTGTCAGTAGCTGAAAACCATGCTTAACATACACTGTTACTGTGAAGAGGCAGATTCATTGAAAAGCCTGAATTTCATGTGCAGTTAATCTAAATTGCTCACGGAAGGAGTAGATTTTAAGGCAGTATATGCATTTTGCCATCCACCTGGCATGAAAGTATGCACCAGGTGTATTGAAAGCAAATGCTTCACCTTGTGGTTTGTCATTGAGGATGAGCAGTGACCGCTTCAGAAATTTAAGGTAGTCATCACAAGGTTGTGTTTCACACGTTAGCTTGTCTCGCAGTAGTGCAACAACCTCACTTCGTTTCTCAGCCAGCCAGTGTTTCTCACAGTCTAACAAGCTTTCATTACCTCCAGTTTCCTTAACCAGTGGTGTGTATGCATTCAAGTCAAGAAGTTTCCAGTATTCTTTAAACCTTCTAAAACTGCTATTGTGGTCCTGAAGATGGGAAGAGCATGTCAACCCTGCTGTAGAAATAATTTCTAAAATGTGATGTCTGCATGGTAAAAACAAGAGTCGTTTCTCAAATGCTCGCTGAATCACTGTGATGGCACCTGTGTGCACACCAGTATTGGCACTGGTAGTATTAAAGCACAAACCGGCTTAGCCATTCTTGAACACCTGGCCAACTATCCAATGTCTGCACCACTGCTTGTCCCATCAACTCACCAGTGCTTGATGGAAGTTGGGGTACGTCCAGCAGTTTTTCAGTATTTCGACCTGTAACAATTGGCATGTAATCGGCAAATTCTCCATCACCTTGAGATAACAGCTTCCCATCAAAATATGCTACAAGGGGTGTTGATGGTTGAGACTGCTTCTTTACTTTCTTAGCAATGGATTGTCATGCAACTTGCCTTGCTCTGTCTATTGAACTTGTGGACATGACCAGATCATTTACGTCAACGCCAGCCGCTTGCAGTGCCTGTGCAACAATATGCATTGCTTGACGAGAAGTTACTCTTGTGTGGTCCAAGCTGGCAACAAAATAAGGATCATCCACCAGCCATCGTTTTGTGGATACCGATTCAGGCGATCCTGCATCTACTGTGCTCACTTCTTTGACAGGCTGTCTACCAGTTACTAAATTCTGGTGGTATTTTGACATGTTTGCTGCTGCATCATCTTCATCGTCATCTTCATGTTCACTACTGTCTTCTGCCTCTGTCAGCTCTCCAGCTTCTCTATTTCTTTCAGCTGTTCTTTATCTTTGCGTTTCATTTCTTCCTGTCCATTCATTTTTTTAATTTAATGTCCTCTCCACCAGTTATTTTTCTGTCTGTACATTGATCTTGTAGAAAATCCCAGTCTTCTTGAGTCTTTATCAATAATTCTGCATCAGCATGCCCCACATCAAAAAGCTTCAAAAGTGCATTGCTAAAAATCGGTTTCTGAGTCTGTGTATCTGACTGGTGCTTCTTATTCTTCCCGATTCTAGAATGCTTCTCATACATACTATTGAGTTTTGCCACTGCATTCAACTTCTGCGTAGGTATGCTAGTTAACTGCCGTAACTGCAGAACTTCATCAACAGGATTTGAACAACTCGTTGAAAGAGTTAACTTGTTGGTTTTAAGATCATAGAAAAGTCTGCGTAAAATGTGACTGCTGGTTGGAAGCTGATTTGAGCAAGTTAAGATATTAAGGGCATGTAACTGCTGGCCAACAAGCCAGACATCAGTAGCAGCTCTGTTTGACTTTCTCACTGAGCTCATGGTTAACCATTAGGGGGACTGGGCTCTATTAATTAACATTAACACTGCCAGGCACACATGCAGAAATTATAGGAATTGATAAATCATCAAAAAGTAATTAAATACAATGTTTCACTCTGCACAGTGTAAACAGGAAAACAGTATAGAATTTTGAACAATGAAAATAGAATTAAATAGTGCACAAGGCTTAAATAAGTAAAACTGATTGGAGATAGAAAAATATAGCACTGGAATGCAATTAGTGGTACTGGAAACAGTGTGATTTTTTACATGCTGTGAACTGTCACTTAAGTAAGACAATTCTAATTTTTTGCATACATACACAACTTACCAAACCTCACATTATAGAAACCTATGCAAAATGATTAGAGAAAAAAAGATTTTTTTTGAAACACCCTGACATATCAGTTACAAACATACATCATACAACATACTGGCAGATAGGTTCAGTGCTAACTTTACCCCTCTCTCATCCCCTAAAGGGCCCATCTCTATACCAGAAGAATGCAAAGTTCCTGTAATCACGGCTGCAGAGGTACAAAAAGTACAGTTGTGTACCTACCATAAATGTAGATGTTCGAGTGCATTCGCTGTTGCAGTCATTACTCTTGGGTTATCCTGCTGGCAGGCTACCCACAGTCAGCTCGAGTTCCAAAGTCTAGGTCCAGCGTCGGTTGCTGTTGCCTCTTCCCTGACGTCAGTGCGCCAGGGGTATAAAAGATGCAGCAGACGCCATTTTCTTCAGTTTTTCTTGCCCCAGATGTCAGGTGCCCCAAATAGGTAGGCTGAAAAATATATCAATAAGAAATGCATACACAAAAATAACATTTCCTTCATCTACAAGCAAAGACACCAAAAAGGTTGTATAGGATAGAGAAGTGCAGATAAGTCCCAGCAAAGAGAAGGGGGAAGGAGGGTGGGTAATCTGGACTGCAACAGTGAATACACTCGAACATCTACATTTATGGTAGGTACACAACTGTACTATGTTCATCATGTTTCACTGTTGCAGTCATTACTCTTGGGTTGAATCCCAAAGCTGAGGAAGGGTGGCTGGGCTAAACAGGATTAGGAGAGGCTATGAGGCCCTGCAGAATTGCAGTGGCGAAGCCTGCTATGGACTTAAGAGTAGAGAGGCAAGTGGTAATGCTTTGTAAAGGTGTGCACTGAACTCCAAGTTGCAGCCTCTAAGACTTCTTTGGTTGGTACTCCCCTGAGGAAGGCTGCTGAAGTGGCTGCTGCTCTGGTGGAATGAGGTCTAATGCTCTTAGGCACTGATTTGCCATGTTGAGAACAGCAGAAATGGATGCAATGGCCTATCCATTTAGAAATAAGTCTGTTTTGAGATGGCCTTTCCTTGTGATCCTGCAGCATATGACACTAGAAGTTGGTCAGTCTTTCTGAAAGCTTTAGTTCTGTCCAAGTAGAAACGTAACTGCCTGTGTATGCCCAAAGAATGCAGAATTTTCTCACCCTTGTTCTGTGGATTTGGGTAAAAGGTAGGCAAGTGAATGGTTTGATTGAGGGCCACACTGGACACCACCTTAGGCATAAATGTAGGGTTTGTCCTCAGAGAAAACCTGTCTGGATGAAAAATGATGGAAGGTTCCACAGCCATGAGTGCTAGTAACTCCGAGACTCACCTTGCAGAGGTAATGGCTAGGAGCAGAGCTGTTTTCCGGGATAAGAATGTAATATCCGCTGTTGATGCTGGCTCGAAAGGAGGCAGTGTGAGTTTTTCCAAAATAAAATAGAGGTCCTAGGCCAGAATTGGTGCTCTCCTTGGAGGCCTAATGTTTTTGGCCCCTCTGAGGTACTACCTTATTAAAGGGTGAGAAAAGATAGGTGGTTCCGTATTGTTGTTGTCTTTCGGCTTATGGGTTAGGGGTTGCCACAGCGGAACTCCGGTCCGCTGTTTTTGGTAGTGGATTTTTACGTGCCGAGTTACCAGCCCTGACGCACAACCTTCAATGAAAGCACGCCCATTCACGCATGCCTCCACACAGAAGACGCTCTAGCTGAAAATTGAACGTGACAACGTCTTGTTGTGAGGCGACAACGCTACCACAGCACCACTACCGCGGATTAGGTGGTTCCATATTCTAATGTGCAGGAATGGCAGAGGCATGAATCTTAATTGATGAGAAAGAAAGGCCTTTGTTCAGCATCTCAGTCAGGTATTGTAAAATCTGAGGAATATTTGGTACAGTCGTGTCAATGCCTTGTTCCTGGTTCCAAGCACAGAATCTCTTCCATTTTTCTGCTTAAGACTTTCTGGTACTGGGCCTCTTGGCCTCCAAGATAACATCCATAACAGCTTTTGAAAGAGGAGTGTTCAGAATGGCTACATTATCCGCCATGCTGCCAGATTTAAGGTCCTGAGTTGGCTGTGCAGGATCTGATTGTTTTGTTGGGTCAGTAAGTGAGAAGTTTGAGGCAATATCCATGCTGGACCTTGAGACAAGCTCTTCAGGATTGGGTACCAGTGCTGGTGTGGCCAGTCTGGTGCAATCAGAATCATTTTTGGCTTCTCTTGTCTGACCTTTAGGAGTACTCTGGGAAGGAGAGGTAGTGGGGGGGAAAGCATATACTGTTAGATTTTTCCAGCTGAATGATAGGGCGTCCACTTTCCATGCTTGCTTGTGGTAAATCCTTGTGCAAAATCTCTGCAACTGGCAGTTGTGAGGGGAGGCAAATAGATCTATGTCTGGGCATCCCCATTTCCTTATTATCATCCTGAAGACTTGTGGATCCAGTTTCCATTCGTGGGGATCCATGAGGTTTCTGCTTAGTTCGTCTGCCAGAGTATTTGTTTTTCCTGGCAGGAATTGAGCTTGCAGGTGAATTTGAAAGGCCAATGCTGTGTCCCATAATGTCATTGCTTGTCTGCAGAGGGGGTAGGAATGAGTACCTCCCTGCTTGTTTATGTACCACATGACCGTAGTGTTGTCTGTCTTTATCAGTAATTGTCCTGGATGGAGCAGGTCCTTGAAAGCTGTCAGAGCATTTCGAACAGCTAGCATCTCTTTTTGATTGATGTGAAGATGCATCTGGTTTGCAGGCCATGTGCCCTGAATACATTTTCCTGCCATATGGGCCCCCCAGGCATAATCTGATGCATCTGTTGTCAGTGTTTGTCTGGCTGTGGGTAAACTGAATGGCAGACCCTTGCTGTGGTGACAGGCTTCTGCCCACCATTGAAACTCCTGTTGCAGGCAGGGAATGAGTGCAATTACTGTCTCCAGGCTGTGGCAATGCTGAGACCAAACACTTTTCAGATACCATTGTAGTTTCCTCATATGGAGTCTGGCATATGGAATTAGTAGAATGCAGGATGCCATGAAACCCAAGGCCTGCAGGATTTTCCTTGCAGATAAGTGGGTTTTTGTTGCCAATTTCTTGAAGTAAGTAGTCAGTGGTTTTTGTTTGTCTGGCGTGAGATAAGCCATCTGGGTAGCTGTATTTAAGCTTGCACCCAGGAATATTATCTCTTGAGAGGGCACTAGTTTTGATTTCTTTTCGTTTACTGTGTACTCTAGGCCAATTAGTAATCTTTTTACAAACGCCAGAAGCTTTAGAAGAGTGTCTTTGTTCTCTGCTTGAATTAGGCAGTCGTCCAAGTAGGGATAAATTTGAATTCCTTTTTGTCTGCAAAACACAATTACTGGTGCCAGGCATTTTGTAAAGACCCTGGGCACAGTAGATAAGCCAAAGGGCAGTGCAGAGAATTGGTAATACATTGAGCCAGCTATGAATCTGAGGTATCTTCTGCAAGACTGTCTGATTGGGACATGCAGGTATGCCTCTTTTAGGTCCAAAGTTACTAGCCAAGCCCTCTTGCCCAGCATGGGCAGTAGCTGCTGTAGAGTCAACATCTTGAATTTTGGAACTTCCAGAAACGTATTTAGTATAGATAGGTCCAGAATTTGTCTCCAGGTTTTGTCCTTCCTGCGTACTAGAAAAAGTCTGGAGTAAAATCCTTGCCCCTGCTCTTGTTGTGGCACTTGCTGAATGGCCCTCATGTCCATGAGGGCTGTAATTTGTTTTTGTGCCTCTGCCCATTGACTGTGTGGCAGGTCTGGCATGCCCTTTGACATTGGTAGGGTGTGAAAATGGAACCTGTAGCCTCGGGACACTATGTTCAGAACCCATTTGTCTTGGGTAACCATTTGCCAATTTGATGAAAAAAGTGCTAGTTTTCCCCCTAAGGGGGCTGTCAAAAGGAAACTGCTTCGAACTGTTAGAGGAAAGTCATTGGGACGGTTTCCTGTAAGGCTGCGATTTGTCTTCTCCGCTTTTGGAGGTAGGGGCACCCCATTGTTTAGGCCTGTATGAGCCTTGGGGCTGAGATCTGCCTCTGGGACGCCTGTATCTGCCTCTTTGTGGTCTGTCTGAGACTGGAAAGGACCAATTTTTAGAAGGCCAGTTCCTGCTAAACCTGGGTGGCTGCACCTGTAAGAAATCCTTGACTGTCTGCATGGATTTTGCTTTATCCTCCATTTTTTTCAACACCTCTTCTGCTTTAGTACCAAACAAAGTATCATGCTGTAATGATGCATCTAATAAGTTTGCTTTAACATGATCAGGCAGATTTTGTTCCTTTAACCAAGCATGCCTTCTAATAACAGAACCTGTAACAGCGGCCCTGCAAGAGGCCTCCCGTGAATCATAACCACATTGCAAAGTATGCTTTCCCACTTGTTCAGTTGCATGCAATAAATCCTGCAATTCCTTGTTCTCTGAACATTCAGTATTTGCCAACATTTGCTGTTTAAGTAGTGACATTAAATATTGCTGATATTTAAGCATATGAAATTGACAATTTAAAGCCCTTACAGCCAGGGTGGCAGAAGTGTATGCTTTTTTCCCCCATCTATCTAGAGCCCTAGAATCCCTATCAGAAGAGACAGGGTTTTTTGCAGTGGAAGCCTTAACCCCCTTGGGACCCTGAGATATAGTTTCTGGGTCAGCAGCGGGGTTTTTATATAGGAATTTATGAGAATCCAGGACTCTGTAGTATCTGTCTGGCTTTGCAGGTGCAGGGGGTAAAGAGTCAGGGGATAGTCCGGACTCTGAAAATACATCTACAATGTCTAAAACACAAGGAATGGCAAGGGGTCTATGCTGAGGAAGAAGCAGGAAGTCTCTGAGCCTTTTCTTAGACTCGGAATAATCTTGGCTCTCCCAATGGAAATGCTCCCTCATAGTATGCAGTGTTTCCCCAAAGGAATAGTCCTCAGGAAGAGAGGCTGAAGGAAAGGATTCTTCAGCATCAGAATCCTCATAGGGAAGCATGGAGAAATCCTGTTCAGAAGAGGAATCAGAGGAAATAGATACCTGATCAGAAGAATCATACTCTGTCTCTTGCCTAGGCCTCTTATCAGGAGCGGGATGGGAGCCCCTGATCAAAGTAATTAGGTCTTCAGCCATTCTGAGCATCTGTTTTTAGGCATGGAAGTCTGAATAGGAGAATGCTGTACTTGTTTCTTTGTCTTTAGAGATGCTTTAGTATTTGCCTTTGAAGCTGAGGATGGCCTAATACATAGTTGTGTAGGTCTGAAGACACCCTCAGAAGCCGATGCCTGCTCAGCGGCTCTGGACCCATCTGAGGGATTGATTTCCGAGTGTCCAATACCTTGAGTATCCAGAGGCACAGTCGGCTCCACGTGGGAGTCGGTAGCGACCTGTGGCTCTAAGGTAGCGGGCACCAGGGGCTGCGAAAGCGCCTCACTGAGAACTGGCGACTGGCCTAGAAGAGGCTTCATCGTCGGTTTTGGACCTTGGATGCCTATCCTTGTCCTTGCGTTTTTTGTACACTCCGGTTGTCGGATGTTCCGCCGGCATTATATAATTAAATCTTCGGCCAAAGTAATGAAAAGCAAAATTGAACCGACGCTTGATAGTGCATTGGTTGAATCTAGCACAAAACCGACAGCTAGCAACGTTGTGATCAGGGCCTAGGCAAGGAATACATTAAGAGTGAAAATCCTTATGAGGTATTTGCTTCCCACAAGAAATACAATTGTTAACTTTTTCTGATGTCGGTCTGGAGCAAGAAAAAAAGTTTCCCCAACAGGGTACTTAGCTTTAATGAAAATTTTAGTTCTGAAATTCAGCTTTGAAAATCTCAGGAGTCGGCTGACCAGCACTTGCGAACTGCTTTTGCTTCGGGCACCGCGCGGCAAGAAAGACTGAAGAAAATGGTGTTGGCTGCATCTTTTATACCCCTGGCACACTGACGTCAGGGAAGAGGTGACAGCAACCGACGCCGGACCTAGACTTTGGAACTCGGGCCGACTGCGGGTAGCCTGCCAGCAGGATAACCCAAGAGTAATGACTGCAAAAGTGAAACACGATGAACATCACACTCTCCAAAGCAAAGAACTCCGCATCCATGGGACCTGGCAACATCCCAGGCTGCGTTCTACATGAACTACTGAACAAACTGGCACCCCACCTAAGTACCATGTTCAATCATAGCCTCCCCTCAGGCTTTGTTCCCAATGAATGGCACACAGCAACGGTTATCCCACTCCACAAAGGGAGAGCCACCACGGACCCTGGGAACTACCGCCCCATTAGCCTGACGAGCCTGGTCTGCAAGGGTATGGAACGTATCATCATGGAACTTATAAACAATGACATTGTTAATCTCCAAACTCTGGACCCTACCCAGTTCGGGTTTGTAAAAGGCAGATCATGTCTCCTAAACCTGAAAGACTTCTTTAAAGTGGTCACCAAAGCCGTAGATGAGGGTAAGGTGGTTCACACAGCCTATCTAGATCTCGCCAAGGCTTTCGACACCATCCCCCACTCTGGAATTATAGATAAACTCACTAAATTAGGTATAAATCCCTATGTCACAAGATGGGTTGCCAACTGGCTCACTGACAGAACCCACACTGTGGAAGTAGCGGACTCTAAATCCAACTTCAGACCAGTGACAAAGTACAGTTTTGTACCTACCATAAATGTAGATGTTCGAGTGTTCACCCTGCTGCAGTCATCACACCAGGGTTATCCTGCCGTCAGGCGGTCCCGCAGTCGGCCCGAATTCCAAAGTCTTGGTCCGGTGTCGGTTGCTGTTGCTTCTTCCCTGACGTCAGTGCACCAGGGTATATAAGAGGCATCCAACGCCATTTTCTTCAGTTTTTCTTGCCCCAGATGTCAGGTGCCCCCAATAGTTAGGCAAAATATATAGATCTATATACATATAGCTATATAAAAATAAAACAAAACCCTTAGGCACAAGCAAATACACCACAGAGGTAGTATAGGATAGAGTGGTAGAGATAAGTTCAGCTAGTTCAGAGGGGATGGAGGGAGGGTAACCTGGACTGCAGCAGGGTGAACACTCGAACATCTACATTTATGGTAGGTACAAAACTGTACTATGTTCATCATGTCACCCTGCTGCAGTCATCACACTTGGGTTGAATCCCAAAGCTAAGGATGGGAGGTGGAGTCAGACATGGTTAGAAGAAGCTAGTAAGCCCTGCAAAACTGCAGTGACAAAACTAGCTCTAATCTTAGAGTATAGATGTAAGTGATAGTGTTTGGTGAAGGTGTGCACTGAACTCCAAGTAGCAGTTTCAAGAATATTCTTGGTTGGCACTCCCCTGAGAAAGGCTGCTGATGTAGCTGTAGCCCTGGTGGAGTGGGACCTAATGTTAGCAGGTACTGGTTTCCCATGATGTATGTCGCAAAAACGTATGCAATGCCCTATCCATTTTGAAATGGTCTGTTTTGAGGTAGCTTTTCCTTGTGATCCTGTAGCATAGGCTACAAAAAGCTGGTCAGTTTTCCTGAAAGCCTTAGTTTTATCCAAGTAGTAATGTAATTGCCTGTGAATGTCCAAAGAGTGCAAGAGTCTTTCTCCTTTGTTCTGGGGATTTGGGAAGAAGGTGGGCAAGTGAATGGTTTGGTTTAGGGCCACACTGGATACCACCTTTGGCATAAAGGAAGGATTAGTTCGTAGAGAGTCTGTCTTGATGAAAAATGATGAAAGGTTCTACTGCCATTAGTGCCTGTAGCTCTGAGACTCTTCTAGCTGAGGTTATTGCTAGTAGTAGGGCAGTTTTCCATGAAAGAAATTTTAAGTCAGCTGAAAAAGCTGGTTCAAAGGGCGGCAGTGTAAGCTTTTCCAGAACAAAGTTGAGATCCCAAGTAGGTGTTGGAGCTCTCATTGGCGGTCTTAAGTTCTTAGCCCCTCTGAGGAACTGTCTTAGGAGTGGATGTGAGAATAAAGGAGGATCCGTGCTGTAATGAGCTGAAATTGCTGAGGCGTGGATCTTAACAGATGAAAAGGAAAGTCCTTTGTGTAACATCTCAGTTAAATATTGTAGAATCTGAGGGATGTTTGGATCAAGGGGGTTTAGGCCTTTAGCCTGGTTCCAGGCACAAAATCTTTTCTATTTGTCTGAATAGGTTTTCCTGGTGCTGGGCCTCCTGGCATCCAGAATGACATCCATAACAGCTTTGGATAAAGGTGCTGGCTGGTTGTTTAGGTAATTCGCCATGCAGCCAGGTTTAAAGTCTTGACCTGGCTGTGTAGAATCTGATGGTCTTGCTGGGTGAGCAGGTGAGGAATTTGTGGCAAAATCCATGGTGGGCCATGGGCCATGTTCCTTAAAATTGGGTACCAGTGCTGGCGTGGCCAGTCTGGTGCAACGAGTATCATTTGTGGCCTCTCTAATCTGACTTTCAGCAGTACCTTTGCTAGAAGAGGTAGTGGAGGGAAGGCATACACTGTTAATGTTTTCCAACTGAATGAGAGGGCGTCCCACTTTCCAAGCTAGTGGATGGAAGGTCCTTGTGCAAAATTTTTGAAGTTGGTGGTTGTGGGGGCTTGCAAACAGATCTACGTCTGGGCGTCCCCATTTTTGAGCTATCATTGCAAATACTTGTGGATCTAGTTTCCATTCGTGTGGATCCATGATGTTTCTGCTTAGGTCGTCTGCCAATGTGTTTTTCTTTCCTGGCAGGAATTGTGCTTGTAATTGAACCTGGTAAGAGAGTGCAGTGTTCCACAAGGTCATTGCTTGCCTGCATAGAGGTTAGGAATGTGTGCCCCCTTGCTTGTTTATGTACCACATGACTGTGGTATTGTCCATCTTTATTATTAGTTGTCCTGGGTGTAGAAGGTCCTTGAAAGCTGTTAGGGCATTCTGTACTGCTAGCATTTCTTTTTGATTGATATGCAGATGCCTCTGATCTGTAGTCCATTTGCCCTGAATGCACTGCCCTGCCATGTGTGCTCCCCAGACATAGTCTGATGCATCTGTTGTCATAGTTTGCCTGGCTGTGGGTAAGGTGAAAGGCTGACCCTTGTTGAGGTGACATGCCTGTGCCCACCATAGAAACTCCTGTTGAAGGCAGGGAATGAGTGGTATCATTGTTTCCAAGCTGTGGCTGTGCTGAGTCCATACACTTTTCAGGTATCATTGTAATTTCCTCATATGCAGTTTTGCAAATGGTATTAGTAGTATGCAAGATGCCATAAATCCCAAGGCCTGCAGAATTTTTCTTGCAGGGAGTTGGGTCTGGGAACCTGTTGAATGGCTCTCATGTTCATGAGAGCTGTAATTTGTTTTTGTGTCTCTGCCCATTGATTTGGTGGCAGATTTGGCATTCCTTTGATCCTTGGTAAGGTACGAAAGTGGAATCTGTATCCTTGAGAGACAATGTTTAGAAGCCATTTGTCTTTTGTGATGATGTGCCAGTTGTCTGCAAAAAAAATGCTAGTTTTCCTCCCAAGGGAGTTGCCAGGAGAGATTTGCTTGGTAGTTTGAGGGTAGAGTCATTGTGTTTGTCTTCTGCTAGCTTGGGGCCTGTCTTCTCCTCCTTTCTGGATAGCAGAACCCCATTGGCGAGGTTTGTAAGGGCCCTGTGACTGACCTCTGCCCCTTGGGCGTCTGTATTTGCCCCTCTGTGATCTGTCTGAAGCTGGAAAGGACCAGTTTTTTGTTGGCCAATTTCTGCTGAAACGAGGGGGTTGTACCTGCAAAAAATCCTTGACCGTTTGCATAGACTTTGCCTTATCCTCCATTTTCTTTAAAACCTCTTCTGCTTTGACACCAAATAATACATCCTGTTGTAAAGGTGCATCCAATAATTTTGCTTTAACATGGTGAGGGAGGGTTTGTTCTTTTAACCAAGCATGTCTACGTATGACAGAGCCAGTAACAGCTGCTCTACAAGAAGCTTCCAATTAATCAAATCCGCATTGTAAAGTATGTTTGCCCACCTGTTCAGCTGCATGCAACAGATCCTGCATTTCCTTGAATTCAGGCAGTTCTGAATGTGTGCTAATTTTTTGTTTTAACTGAGACATTAGGAATTGTTGATATTTCAACATATGAAACTGGCAATTTAATGCTCTCATAGCCAGAGTAGCTGAGGTGTATATTTTCTTTCCCCATCTATCTAGGGCTCTGGAATCCCTTTTAGAGGGCACAGGATTTTTAGCCATAGAAGCGTTTGGTCCCTTAGGACCCTGGGAAATTGTTTCTGGGTCAGCTACAGGGCTTTTATAAAGGAATTTGTGTGAGTCAGGTACTCTGTAGTATCTGTCTGGTTTGGCTGGAGCAGGAGGAAGAGACTCTGGATTTAAACTAGACTCCAAGTAAACATCATCCACAATATCTAGAACAGGAGGGCTAGCAAGAGGTCTGTGCTGGGGTAGTAAAAAGAACTCTCGTAGCCTTTTCTTAGAATCTGAGTAATCCTGGCCTTCCCAGTGGAAATGTTCCCTCATGGTATGTAAAGTTTCCCCAAAGGAGTAGTCTTCAGGGGGAGATGCTGAGGGAATAGAGTCTTCAGCATCAGAATCTTCATAAGGTGGAAAAGTGTAATCCTGTTCCTCAGAAGAATCTGAGGAGAGAGAAACCTGGTCAGAGGATGCATAATCCTCCTCTTGTCTTGGTCTTTTATCAGGAGGGGGATGGGAACCCCTGATAAGGGTAATCAAATCTTCAGCCATCTTAAGCATCTGTTTCTTAGGCATGGGGCCTTGAACTGTAGACTGATGTACAGTTTTCTTTGGTTTTAAAGATGTTTTAAGTTTAGCATAAGGTTTAATGGTGAGTGTAGTCAGTCTGAAGACACCTTCTGTAACCGAAGGTGTTTCTGTTGCACCGGTGTCTAGTTCTGCTCCGGTGTCGGTAGATGGCTGCGTCGGCCTAGTAGACTCCGCATGGAATCCGCAGCTGTCTGGGGTTCCAGCTCTGCAGTCGTCAGGGGCTGCATAGGTGCCTCACTGAAAACCGGAGAACCGGCGACAGGCCCAGCTGAGGCCTCGGTGTCTGGCTTATTCCTAGGCGGCCTGTCCTTATCCTTGCGTTTTTTATGAATGGCGGTCTTCGGCTGCTCCGATGGCATGATATAATTAAATTTCCTACCAAAGTAATGCCGTGCGAAGTCAAAACAGCGTTTGATAGTTCGTTTATTAAAGCTAGCACAAAACCGACAACCTGTGACGTCGTGGTCTGGGCCTAGGCAAGGAATACAATAGGAATGGAAGTCCTTATGAGGTATTTGCTTCCCACAAGAAATGCAATTGTTAACTTTTTCTGACATCGGACTGAGGCAAGAAAATGTTCCCCAACGGGGTACTTAGCTTTATTGAGACTTCAGACTGAAATTCAAATCGAAAATCTCAGGTGTCAGCCGACTGGCACTTGCGAACTGCTTCTGCTTTGGGCACCGCGCGGCAAGAAAGACTGAAGAAAATGGTGTCGGATGCCTCTTATATACCCCTGGCGCACTGACATCAGGGAAGAAGCGGCAGCAACCGATGCCGGACCAAGACTTTGGAATTCGGGCCGACTGCGGGACCGCCTGACGGCAGGATAACCCTGGTGTGATGACTGCAGCAGGGTAACATGATGAACATGTGGAGTACCACAGGGTTCAGTCCTAGGTCCTCTCCTGTTTGGTATCTACTTCTCTGAAGTACAGGCTAACACAGAAGGTCTTTGGCCAACAAACTTCGCAGATGACTGCAAACTAAGAGTCATAATCAAAACTCCTAACGATGTGGACAGTCTACAAAAGGGCCTCACTGAGACAGATGCCTGGTGTCAAAGCCATGGCCTCAAGCTCAATGCCAAAAAGTGCAATGTCATCCCCTTTGGCAAAAACTCTGTACCCATGAACTACCACATAGGCGGTAGTCTACTTAACATCGAAAGTCTGATAAGAGACCTTGGGACACAGTTGGACAGTTTGATAATCACATCGCCACAGTAGTCAGGAAATTCTTCTACGTGGCACACCTCATCACAAAAGGTTTCTCATCCAGGAAAAAAGAGGTCATTGTTCCTCTCTACTCATCACTCATTAGGCCCATTATAGAGTACAACGCCCCTTTTGGCATGTACCTCATAAAACATCTACAACAACTGGAAAGGCCACAGAAATACCTCACAAAGAGGATTACCAGCCTCAAACAAATGCCTTACGCAGACTGTCTAAAAAACTCCAGCTTTACTCTGTCGCATATCGCCTACTCAGAGGCGATCTCTGGCTAACGTACAAAGCTATGTAAAACCCAGAGCTGTTGGACATGCTCCACGTAAAGAAAAGTACAGTTTTGTACCTACCATAAATGTAGATGTCCGATAGATATGCAACTGCAGTCATAACATATGGGTTGTCCTGCCTCAGGCAGCCCTCGGTCGGCCAGATTCCAAAGTCTGGGTCCGACGTCGGCTGATGTCGCATTTCTCTCCGACGTCAGAGCGGCTGGAGTATATAAGCATCAGCCGACGCCATCTTCTTCAGTGTTTCTTGCCCCAGATGCCAGGTGCCCTCCAAGGAAGGCTAAAATCAAATTTGTAAAACAAAAATAGGTTTCCAGACAAATAAGTAAGCAATAAACAGATACACCATAACAGATATCCCCAGCTAAGAATAACAGGGAGAGGAGTGGACCCAAGGCATAGAGGGAAGGAGGGAGGAAAACCGACTGCAGTTGCATATCTATCGGACATCTACATTTATGGTAGGTACAAAACTGTACTATGTCCTTCAAGAATGCAACTGCAGTCATAACATATGGGTTGAATACCATAGCTTAGCTGGGGGAGGTGGTATGCTCTAGGAAAAGGATGGTTTAGCTAGCAATCCCTGCAGGACTGCCGAAGCAAAGCCTGCTCTGGATCTGGAAAATAAACGGGGGTTGTAATGTTTGGAAAATGTATGCACGGAGCTCCATGTAGCAGCTTCTAGAATATCCTTTGTAGGCACCCCTCTTAAGAAGGCTGTGGAGGTGGCTGTAGCTCTGGTAGAGTGTGGTCTGATATTGGCTGGCACACTCTTTCCATGGAAGGAATAACAATATCTGATGCAATGTCCAATCCATTTTGAAATTATCTGTTTGGAAATTGCTTTTCCCTGTACTCCAGGAGCGTAAGCTACAAATAGCTGATCGGACTTCCTACTGATCTTGGTTCTGTCTAGATAGTAGCGAAGTTGTCTATGTATGTCCAAGGTATGCAACAGTCTTTCCCCTTTGTTTTCAGGACTGGGGAAGAAAGTAGGCAGGTGAATTGCCTGATTTAGAGACCCTAGATACCACTTTTGGCAGAAAGGAAGGATTGGTTCGTAAGGAGACCCTGTCTCGGTGGAAGATTATGAAGGGTGGTATTGCCATTAGTGCCTGTAATTCTGAAACCCTTCTAGCTGAGGTAATGGCCAGCAGGAAAGCTGTCTTCCAGGAAAGAAATTGTAAATCCGCTGAAGCTGCTGGCTCGAAGGGAGGTAGAGTCAATTTTTCTAACACAAAATTGAGATCCCAAGCTGGTACTGGTGCCTTTCTTGGAGGTTTTATATTCTTGATCCCTCTAAGAAATTGCCTTAGCAAAGAATGTGAGAACACAGGTGGGTCAGTATTGTATCTAGCTGAGATAGCTGAAGCATGTATTTTTATGGAAGAGTATGAAAGTCCCTTATTTAGCAATTCTGCCAAGTACTCCAGAATAAGTGGAATGCTCAGTACTGACGCATCTTGACCCTTGTTGGTATTCCAAATGCTGAAACGCTTCCATTTGGCTGAGTAAGCCCTTCTGGTGGATGGTCTGCCTGCTTCTGTTAGTATCCGCTGAACTTCCTTGGAGAGAGATAAATTGAGGTTATTTATGTGATCTTCCAAGCTGTTAGCTGTAGAGTCTGGAGGTTGGGATGAGCTGTCCTGAAGTTGTGTTGAGTCAACAGTTGAGGCCATTTGGGAAGGGCCCACGGTTTGTTGTGACATATGCTCCGTAGTAGTGGGTACCAGTGTTGTCTCGGCCAGTTCGGAGCTATTAGGATTCCCTTTGGCTGCTCTGCTTTGATCTTTAGTAACACTGTGGTCATCAGTGGCAGAGGTGGAAATGCATAGATGATTAGGGAGCTCCAGTTGAATGAGAGAGCATCTATCTTCCATGCTTGTGGATGATTTGTCCTTGAGCAGAACTTTTGTAGTTGATGATTGTGTTGGGAGGCAAATAGGTCTACGTCTGGCCTGCCCCATGCCTAGGTTAGTTGTGCAAAGATGTCTGGATGTAACCTCCATTCGTGTGGGTCTAGGAAATCCCTGCTTAGACTGTCCGCCAGAACATTGTCTCTGCCTGGAACAAATTGGGACTGTAGCTGTATGTTCAGACTCAGTGATTTTTCCCAAAGATTCATTGTTAGCCTGCAAAGGGGGTAAGAGTGAGTACCTCCCTGCTTGTTTATGTACCACATCACAGTGGTGTTGTCTGTCCTTATTAGAAGGTGGCCTTGATGAAGTCGATGTCCAAAGGCCTCAATGGCATGCATTACTGCCAGCATTTCTTTTTGGCTGATATGCAGATGTTCTTCCTTTGGATTCCATTGTCCTTGGATACATCTGCCTTCCATGTGCGCCCCCCCATCCATGGTCTGAGGCGTCTGTGGTAATGGTCTGTGTTGTCTGAGGTTTTTTGAACGGCATGCCTGTATTTGACTGACTTGCTGAGGCCCACCATAGAAATTCCTTTTGAAGACATGGAATGAGTGGGATAATTGCTTCTAGGTTGTTGTTGTGCTGAGACCACAAGCTCTTTAGATACCATTGAAGTTTTCTCATGTGTAGTCTTGCTAGTGGGACTAGGAGAATGCAAGATGCCATGAACCCCAGGGTCTGTAGGAATCTCCTTGCAGTCATCTGGGAGAGTTTTGCTAAACTTTTGAAGTAATGAGTTAACTGCTCTTGCTTGTCTTCTGTCAAGTAGGCCATTTGAGAGGCTGTGTCTAGTTTGGCTCCTAAGAAAGTTATTTGCTGGGATGGTAGAAGTCTTGACTTTTGAAAGTTGACTGTGTATCCCAAAGCCTGTAGCAAGTGTATGACATAATTCAAGTTTTTTGTCAAGGTTAGTTCGTTGTCCGCTTGTATGAGGCAATCGTCCAGGTAGGGGTAGATTTGAATCCCCTGGAGTCTGCAATGAGCAATTACTGATGCCAGGCATTTCATGAATACTCTGGGCGCAGTAGATAAGCCAAAAGGCAATGCTGAGAATTGATAATGCTCTGGCCCTGCAAGAAATCTGAGTTATCTTCTGCAGCTGTGTCTGATAGGGACATGCAGGTATGCCTCCTTGAGGTCCAGAGTAATCAGCCAAGACCCTTTGCCCAGCATGGGAAGGAGATGCTGTAAGGTCAGCATTTTGTACTTTGGTACTATTAGAAAAGTGTTTAAAGCGGACAAGTCCAGTATCGGTCTCCATTGATTTTGTTTTCTTGGAACAAGGAACAGTCTTGAGTAAAACCCCTGACCTTGTTCTTGTTGAGGCACTTTTTCTATTGCTTTGATCTGAGCCAGCAGAGAAATTTGCTTGATAGCCTCTGCCTTTTGATTTTGTGGAAGATTTGGCATGCCTTGTTGTCTTGGTAAGGTATGAAAATAGAACCTGTAACCATGATCTATAATGTCCAATATCCATTTGTCTTTTATCAGTTTCTGCCAATTTTCTGAGAACAGAGATAACTTTCCTCCCAAAGGGGCTTGTTTTTGCTCCTTGGTCGGAGAAGTTAGAGTCAAGTCATTGAGATTGTCCCTGAGTGACAGGGGAAACCCCTGTGTCACCTCTTTGGTTTGTTGGTTGCCATTGGCGTCCCCTGTAGGATCCTCTATATTGCCCTCTGCCACGGGCACGTCTGTTCTTGCCCCGTTGAAATTTTTCAGGATTTGGGAATGACCAGTTTTTAGAAGGCCAGTTCCTGCTGAACCTGGGGGGCTGAACCTGGAGAAAATCTTTGACTGTCTGAACTGACTTGGCTTTTTCTTCAATGGTCTTTAACACATCTTTAGCATTATCACCAAAAAGTTTGTTCTTTTCCAAGGGAGCATCCAGTAGCTTTGCCTTAACATGATCCGGTAAGGGTTGCTCTTTTAACCATGCATGTCTACGAATGACCGCTCCTGTCATAGCTGCCCTACATGAAGCTTCCAATGCATCATATCCACACTGCAGAAAATGTTTACTAACCTGCTGAGAGTCATGGACAGCCTCCTGCAAAGACTTCCTACCTAAAGGGTCAGGAGAGGCTAATTTTTTCTGTAAATCATCCAACAGGGAATCCTGATATTGAAACATATGAATTAGACAATTGAGAGCTCTCATAGTTAAGGTAGTAGAGGTGTAAACCTTCTTCCCCCATCTCTCTAAGGACCTTGCCTCTCTGTCGGAAGGCAAAGGATTTTTGGAAGTGGTAGCAGAAACCCCCTTAGGCCCCTGGGAAATAGTTTCTAAGTCTACAGCATGGGCCCTAAAGAAATGAGAATGGGTTTCAGGTACCCTATAGTATCTGTCAGGCTTGACAGGAGCCGGGGGCAGAGAATCAGGGGTAGCACTGGAGTCAGAGTAAAGGTCATCCAACACATCAAGCACAGGAGGAATAGCTAAGGGTCTGAGTTGTGGCTTTTTAAGGAAAGTTCGTAGGCGCTTCCTGGATTCAGAAAATTCCTGACCTTGCCACTGGAAATGCTCCCTCATGGAATGCAGAACTTCCCCAAAAGAAATATCTTCAGGAGGAGAGGCCGAAGGAATGGAGTCCTCTGCATCCGAATCCTCGAAAGTCTGAAAAGGGGGTTCCTGGGATTCGGAAAGGACAGAGTCCCCAGAATCTTCATCTGAAGAAAGGGGATCAGGTGGTTCAACCCTGGGCCTCTTATCAAGAGGAGGCTGGGATCCTCTCTCAGGATGGGCCTGGGAGCCTCTGATCATAGAAATTAGATCTGCGGCCAAGGACATAATTTGAGCTTCAGGGTTAGGCTGAGGCAAGGTTTTAGCAGAGTGATGCTTGGCCTGGCTAGCAGGCTTGGCCTGGCTTGCTGCCTTAGCACGTGTGTAGGCCTTGATAGACATAGACATGGGAGGCCTGGCAGCCCCACGTGCAGGGGTAAACCTTATCCACAGCAATGGTCTCGGGCATTTCCTCGGTTACAGTATCTGGAGGAAAATCAATAATTGGCGTCGGTGTGGCCTCCGGTGTCGGAGGTATCGGTAGTGCAGTGTCTTCGGTTCCAAGCGGTGGAATAACCGCCTCAGAGGGAACCAGGGCACTCGCGGTAAGTTTTGGCGTGGAGTCGGAGGAAGATGCGGGCCGAGGAGGTCAGTCCCGGTCTTTCCGTTTTTTAGAAATATGTGTAGCCGGTTGTTCCGATGGCATAATGTAGGCAAACTTTTCGCCAAAAAAGTCTTCAGAGAACTCTGCCCGGTGCCTGAGAGTGCGCTTATTGAAGCGAGTACAGGCGGCACAGGCCAAGATGTCGTGGTCTGGGCCAAGGCAAGGGGGGCAGTAAGAATGGAAATCCTTATGAGGTATTTGTTTACCACAAGACAAGCAATTATTTACTTTTTCAGTTAATTCTGACATCGGCTGAGGCAAGAAAAGGTCCCCAACGGGGTACTTAGCTTTTTTGATGTCTTCGGTTTCGAAGAATACAGGAGCTGACCGACCGGCACTTGCGAACTGCTTCTGCTTCGGGCACCGCGTGGCAAGAAAGACTGAAGAAGATGGCGTCGGCTGATGCTTATATACTCCAGCCGCTCTGACGTCGGAGAGAAATGCGACATCAGCCGACGGACCCAGACTTTGGAATCCGGCCGACCGAGGGCTGCCTGAGGCAGGACAACCCATATGTTATGACTGCAGTTGCAATCTTGAAGGACATTCCCAATCCCTCTGAGCTACACGCTCTAGGGACCTAAGCATTGTCACCACAATAAACAGAACATGCTGGAGGGATAGATTCCTGTCCCAGAGACTTCCCATACTCTGGAACAAACTACCTATCTATATCAAACAAAGCTCCTCATTAACACTCTTCAAGAAAAATCTTGATGATTGGATGGGAGATGGGAAATTCACCCCGGGGATCACTTCTGTGGCTCTGCTTGCCAGGGGCACAGGAAAATAATTTTCTTGGGTGACAAAAGCCAGGAAAATAATTTTCTTGGGTGACAAAAGCCAGGGTACCGTTTGGCTAGGCTTATATAGGCCCTAGGGCCAACAGCCTAGTACTTACCTATGAATCACATATAATCTTCTGGGTAGTCATTGTCAATCTGATATTACATAGCTCACTCAATTCCTGTCTTCCCTTAAACCTCACTCCTCTTCCAAAACATTATTCTGCATGTACTGCTCCCACAATTCCCATTTTTTTCTATTCAGTTTGCTCCTAACCTTTTCTAAAGATCACACTTCCAGTTCTTTTACCTCTGTTACTATATTCACTACTTCAAATTTCTCACCCAGTATTTCTGACAGAGTAGTCCACATGAAATTTTGAAAGCCTGTCATCTTATTACACTTCCAAAAAACATGTTTCCAATTACCTCTTTCTTCCCCATTATACCTCTTTCTTCCCCATTATACTTCCAACATTTGCAATCTACCCATGGATAAATTCTTTGTAGCCTACTTGGGGTATAAAAAATACCTATGGAAACACTTCCAAACAAAAATCCTAAATCCTTTAGACTCTGCTGCATATTTGGGAATCATACATGTACCCTCTCATTGCTTCTTTGTGAACTGCTTATCCAATCTCTCTTCCCAATCTTTTCTAATCTCCTTGGCTTGATTCCTACAGTTATCGAGAAATATTTTATATGCCCCTGGCCTTTTCTTTTTAACAATTTTGGTTCTAGATTCAACTAAAAACTCTACCAGTTTTCAATAAAAAGTTAAGATCCCTCATCAAATGCTCTAAACCTAGCTATGAAAACAGAACTGCAGCAGATAGTAAAGACAACCACAAGGCCTTCTATAGTTATGTAAAGAACCTCCACAGCAATACCCAGATTTGCTATGAACTACTGCACAATGGTACCTCCCATACCGAGCCAACAGATATTGCCAATATAATAGCTGACAGATTCAGTGCCAACTTCACCCCCCCCCCAAAGGACCAGTCACAATACCAGTAGATTGCCAGGCACCCAGTATTACTGCTACACAGCTTAAAACAGCACTGTTCAAGGCCAAAAATACAGCTTCTATGGGACCTGACAATATCCATGGCTGTGTTCTACATGAACTACAGAGTGAACTGGCACCTCACCTGTGTGCCCTGTTCAATCGCAGCCTCACCACAGGCTTTGTCCCTACCGAATGGTGCACTGTTACAGTCATCCCTCTCTACAAAGGAGGAGCAACTACAGACGCTGGGAACTATTGTCTCATTAGCCTGATGAGTCGGATATGCAAAGCTATGGAACGCATCATCATGGACCTAATAAACAAGGATAAAGGGAATCTCCAAACTCTGGATCCCACACAGTTTATTTTTGTGAAGGGTAGATCATGCCTGCTCAACTTGGTCAACTTCTTTGAGTCAGTCACCAGAGCCGTGGATGAAGGTAAGGTGGTTCATACAGCCTACCTTGATCTGGCCAAGGTCTTTGATAGCATTCCCCACTCAGGAATCACAGAAAAACTTATTACTCTTAGCATAAACCCCTATATCACTAGGTAGGTTGCAAACTGGCTCACAGGTAGAACCCACAGTGTGAAAGTAGCTGACTCCAAGTCAATCTGCCGACCAGTCATGAGCTGAGTCCCACAAACTTCAATCCTGGGTCCTCTCCTGTTTGGTATCTACTTCTCTGAAGTCCAGGCCAACACGAAGGGACTCTGGCTGACAAAGTTCACAGACGATTGCAAGTTGGGAGATATTATTAACTCCCCAAGTGATGTTGACATCCTACAGAAAGGCATCACTGAGACCAACGACTGGTGTCAGAACCATGGTCTTAAGCTCAATGCCAAAAAATGTGTCGGCATCCCCTTTGGGAAAAACCCGGTTCCCATGAATTACCACATCGATGGTAGTCCACTGAACACAGAAAGCGTTATAAGAGATCTGGGAACACAGGTTGACAACAACCTCTCTTTTGACCAGAACATTGCCACTGTGGTCAGAAAGTCCTTCTATGTGGCACATCTCATTACTACGGGTTTTGCATCCAGGAAGAAAGAGGTCATTGTCTCCCTCTACTCTTCCCTTATTAGGCCAATCATTGAGCACAATGCCCCATTTGGCATGTACTGCACTAAACACCTGCAACAACTGGAGAGGCCACAAAAGTACCTCACAAAGAGGATCCTAGGTCTTAAACATTTGTCCTATATGGACAGACTCAAAAAACTCCAACTAATCTCTGTCACATATCGCCTACTTAGAGGCAATCTCTGCTTGACTTACAAAGCCATGTCGGACCCAGCACTGTTAGAAATGCTACATCTAAAGAAATCCCAATCCCTCTGCACCACACACTCCAGAGACCTCAACCTCATTACCACAATCAACAGAATATGCTGGAGGGACAGGTTCATAACCCAGAGTCTGCCCATATAGTATGCAATAGACTTCCCATACATGTCAAGCAGAGCACCTCACTGGCCTTCTTCAAGAGAAATCTTGATGACTGGATAGGAAATAGAAAATTTACCCCAGGGATCACTCCAGTGGTTCTACTCGACAGAGGCACTGGGAACTAAGGTCGGGTGGCACGATGCCAGGATAATCCTAAGGGCTAGGCTTGTAAAGGCTCCAGGGCCATTGGCCTAGTACACACTTATGAACCTATGAACCAGTGTTGGTCTTTCACTTTTGGTTCTCCTATCCTCTGCTCTTTGCCTATACTCAGATATCAATACTCGATAGGGAAGGCAGACTCTAGCCAGCAGTCTAAATGTATTCTTGGCCTCTTCACATTCTATTACCTTTCCCCTCTCTAATTACTTGCGCCAATACCTTGGTTCCTTTGCCAGTTTTCTCTAGTACATTCCCGCCTCCTTCTGCCTATTCTCTGTACCCCCTAACTGCAGTCACCCCTAATGGCAGATCTCTACTCTCCACTCCAAAGCTGGCTTCATTCTTAGAATACTTTCTGCTACTTTATGAATATAATATCCTGTATGGCTATTGTTATTCTCCTTAAGGATCTGTGTCCAAAATCTCACTCTGTCTTCATTTCTTGAGCCCCCCCCCCCCCCCCCGGGTTCTTCATCATCTCTTTCCACTCTGAATTATAGCTTTCTCTTTATACTATATATAGGAGCTTTTAACTGTGCAGCTCTAAAATACCCCTTCATATCAGATAATTCCAAACTACCTTGTTCTACTGGAAGGATTAACTTATCCCACTTGTCTAGTGTCCTTTAACTCTATTTTATTAATGCTATCTACAACTTCTCCTCTGGTTGATGAAAATATGCCTGACCTGTGTATAAAACTAGAGAGACTAATAATATTTTCACTGCCTATATCTTTCTATCCATAAACAACAGCTTCCAGTTCCTCAATTTTTGTTTAGTCTCTTCCAACATATCCTTAGATGCCATAACAAAATCCCTTTTAACCCATATTCCTAAGTACTTCATTTTATCATGTCCCCATAAATAAGAGCAATGCAGAAACTGTGTGTTTGTGTGTGTGTGTGTGTGTGTGGGGGGGGGGTGGTACATAGTGTACAACTATAGTCTTCGTTTTACCTTCATTGATTTTAAATCCTGAAAAGACCTGAAACTCTCTGAATGTTTCAAGACTCTGAAATGTCATTTTCTGGTTTTATAAGGTACACAATAATATAATCTGCAAACAAAGCTTATTTTTCCTGATTATCCTATCAATTATATCCTTGAATTTCTGAGCCCTTTACATTCTCTGCCAATGGTTCTATGTATAAAACAAATAAGATAGTGGAAAGAGGACACACCTGCCTGGTTCCTCTGCTCAGACAGAACATATCAAAAGGTGAACCCTCCCACTTTATTTTTTGCCTTTGATCCATTGCATGTTCTCCTAATTAACCTTATTAAGGTATCAAGGAAAGCAAATGCTTCCACTGCCATGCTCATAAAATCCCAGCTTACTCTCTGAAATGCTTTCACTGCATCAAGACCCACAAACCATAGTGGTATTTTCTTAAATCCAGATCCCTTCTGAATCATCATTGTTCTATTAATGTCGTCACATGTTTGCCTCCCCTTCACAAAGTCACACTGATCCACACCTAATAATGTTGGCAAAACCTTTTCTATTATTTTAGCTACTACAGACAAACACGTACAGTTTAAAATTGAAATGGGCTTATATTAAGCTGGGTCTGATGGGTCTTTACTGTCTAAGTATTACAGCCACCACAGCTTACTTCCAGGATGTTGATGCTTCCCTTCCTTTTAAAATACTGCTAAATAAAACCTACCAAATCTTTAGCATTTTCTTCCCTCCTAACTTCCAAACATCCACCGGCTTACCATCTATTCCTCGAGACTTTCCTGGAGATTGATTATACATTACTGTTTTTAGCTTGTCTCCTTCTATTTTAACTGTTAACTGTTTTTTAAACAAGAAACACCTTTATTAAATTATTGTCATGTATGACATGGGCAATCTTGCATTTACATAAATGAAAATAAACCACAGTGACACAATCTCTGTTGCAAACACAATACATTAAACTGTGCCAGCAGAACTGTAGCTGCAAACATGATACATCACTTTTAATACATCTAGTCATTGTCAGTCAACCATTACATAGCCCATTCAAATCCTGCCTTTTTTTAAACCTCACTCCTCCTCTGCATGTATTGGTCCCACATTTCCCATTTTTTTCCTATGTAATTGCTCCTAACCTTTTCTAAAGATCCCAATTCCAGTTGTTTTATTTGTTACTATCTTTACTACTTCTACTAAAGTTAGTTTAGACTTTAATTTCCATTTTCTAGTAATTGCTTTTTTGACAACCATCATAATTAAACTCATCAAGGTCTTACTATGTCTAGGCAAATCTGATTCTAGATCATAGCTTAAAAAACATTTCCCTAGTTACTCCAATTTGTTCACCCAGCATCTCTGACAGAGCAGTCTGTAAGGAATCTTTAAAGTCAGCCAACTTATTACACTCCCAGAAAATATGTTCCCAGTTACCTCTTTCTTCTCCATCGCACCTCCAACATTTGCTGTCTACCAGAAGAATTCTTTGGAGCCTGCTTGGGGTATGAAAATACATATGTAAACATTTCCAGGCAAAGATCCTAAATCTTCTACATTTTGTTGCATATTTGGGAGACATACATATATCCTCCCATTGTTTCTTTGTGAATTGCTTATACAATCTCTCTTTCCAATCCTTAACTATAAGAATCAATCAGGGGAGATTATCAAGCAATATTTTATATTCTCTACTAATTATTCCTTTCCTAATGGCAACTTCTATTCTAGATTCTACTACAAACTTTACCATTGCTGGTCTTTCATTTAGGACCCCCCCCCCATTTCTTTCTCTTTGCCTGTACCTCTAATATCAATCCTTGACATGGAATGGAAGGCAGCCTCTAACCTGAAGTCCAAATAAATTATTGGTGTCTTCCCATTCCATTATGTTTCCCTTATTTATTTACCTTGGTTCCTTTGCCAGTTTTATCCAATATATTCCTGCCCCTTCTTGCCTATTATATTTATCCCTAATTGCAGTCATCCCTATCAGTAGAATCTCCTTTCTCCATTCTTGTGTCTGCTTATCTTAACTGTTGTGCATCATCTACCTCTAACCTTAGCATACTTAAGTCTTCCATACACATTTCCATTTGTGCTTTCTCTTGATTTCCACATTTCTCTGCTTTATTGTTTTTTTTTAATTTCAGAAATATCTCTACAGGATTTCTGGTTATTTTTCTTGTTATCGGCTCCTCAAGTCTGACAACAACCCTTTCCACTTTCTGTTGCCTAAGTCAATGTGCTAAGAGTTTTTGCGCTCTGGACTTATCAAAATCAAAAATAGTTGCTTGACAGCAAGCTTTCTAAACTCATGCATATTATCCAGACATTCTCTTATTTTCTCTGTGGTTATGCCTTTTCTTGTTCTGTGAGATTCTTCTTATTCTGCAATACCTTTGCTAGCTCCTCTAAATAATTACTTCTTAACCATATCTCTTACTTCTACCCTAATTTTTAAACTCCACTTTCATTTCACCCCACTCATTAGCTAAAACTTTTAAACTTCCTATCTTTCCTAAGGAATAATTTCACCTAATGATTCCTTAAATTCCTTTCTTTTCAGCAGGTAGGTGGTGAAGCACCAATCTCCCATTTGTAATTCCATTACCATGTATTTTACCTTAGTTGTTATTGGTGCATGATCTGAAAAAGCTACTGGATGTGGGTCGAAGCTTCAATTAAGTGCACATGTTCCTGTGAAATATAATTTCTATCTAGTCTAGCAACATTATTGCACCTTGGGGAATATGTAAATTCTCTGCGTTCCTACTACTGAATTCACGTCTTCCATGTCAAATATTTTCATAAATTTCTTCAGATATCTACCCTCTTTTGTAATATTTCCCTTTCTAGGTCCCAAAGATGCATCGTCAGTGGTGTAAATCAAGTTCCAGTCCCCATCTATAAGTATTATTCACTGCTAAAAGCAGATTATTTCTCACCAAAATTTCTTAGGCTCCACAGCAGCAGTTTTAGCTGAAATATAAAGACATACCAGCATAATCCTCCTCCCTTGGTATTAGCCCCTATCACAAACCTACCATTACCGTTTTTCCCTTTTCTATCACTACTAGAGTTCCTGTAGTGATTAGTGTAAGTATTCACCTTTATTTTGTCCCCGATATCCGAATGAATATTTGTCCTGAAATAATTTCTTTATCAAATTCACATGTTCATTTGCTTCAAAATGTCTCTCCTGCAGCACTGCTGTTTGCCCTCTGCATTTCTTAATATAATTCAATACTCTTACCCTTCTGTGTATTCCTGTGAGGCCACTCATGTTCCAAAATAATATAGATACTACAGCCATTATGATAAGACATTATTATTCTCACCTATTTTACACGACAGCTTTTTAAAATGGTTATCTCCAATTTTTTGGATTACATGTACCCACTGTTTTGCAGGTTGAACCTTTTTACAGTTGTTTTTTGTCGTCACCATTTGAACATATGTCACATTTTACAAGATTATTGTTTTAATGATAACTTTTAAACAAAAAACACATCCCAGAACCATTTAACTTAAAGCAAACACACAAAATTATGTAAATATTCAAGTAATGAAGTTTAACCCTCCTGATAGGAACAATTGCTGCATCCACCGGCAATAACTAAACTAAAGGCAATGTTATATGTTATCCATGTTAGAGCACATGTTACAGCCTGTCTTATCCCCCCCCCCCCAGATGTTAAAAAAACAGCTTGTATGCATTCAGAAAAAAATTAACTTTTAGCCTTAATACAACATGCACTGGCTATCCTTAAATAAAGCTAAATTATACAACATCCAGCAAATGAATTAAAGTAATTAGGTGCCAGGAAACCTTTTACCTCTTATTCACTTCCAATAATTTCAAACTTTACTTTTTACTAAGCTGCTTGCCTTTGTAATTTTTAATTTTATGACTTTATGTTAATCTCAGTAAACAATGTCCAGAACTCTCAATTTACTGCCTTCACACCATGTCATCTTGTTTCCATGAAAACATAACAGAATAGAATGTACAGCTGCCCTTAGCTGCAGACTTCTGAACCAACACTGAACATTTATTTACTTAAAAAAAACTATGTATGTATTATATTGTGGTATCTCATTAAAAAACACGTTTACCCAAAAAAACTAGTCATTAGATTCAGTCAACGACATTAATCCATTCACCTCTGCAAAAACAAAATAAAACATTTCGGGTCTATATATATTATAATCAGTGCACTTTTACACACTACCCCCAACCCCAACAACCCAAGACCACAACCTATCTCTTCTCTTTTTACATTGTAATGCTTACACTTCTTAAAACAAACAAGAAAAAAGCCCTTGTTTACTTTAGTACCTTTATCACATACAATTACTGAAAATGCTTTACAATATAACATGCAATTTACATGAACTATTTTATACAAATTCTGTTAACAACAAAAATTGTTTTACTCAGAATTACCTTTTCTGTTTTCTTTTCTCCCATTTTTCTCTTCCCTTCAGTGTCCTTCCAAACACTGATGACATGAAGTGGGGGATATACCTTGTCAGTCCCCCAACAAGTTTTAAAAAGTCAGCAAAAATCCAATCTTTCTCAAACGCTTTTTCTTGTAAAGCCATATTTCAAAATTTGACTCGATGCTTTATAAGTTCACATTTATTTACTAATTTATGTGTTGCTTGTCTCCTTCCTGGTCATCTCCATCTCCCAACACCATACTCTGGTTCGAGTCCAAAGTACTCTCAATTCTTCTAGTCAATTCCTGTAATTTTTTCTCTCTCAAGCATTTTCCTTTGGAACAGTGGTAAACATTTTACTGGAAAATTCTCTCTGAGATTTATTGTCAGAAGAATGACAGGCAGACTCCCCTTCTGTTTAATGGGTCACTTTTTTGGGTAAAACTTTTGTATTTCCTCCTTATCCTGTTCTGCCTCAAAAATGTATTTGATCCTCCGGGAAAAAGTATTCTGAAAACAGTTGAGTACTGCAGCTTGACTCTCTCACCTGCCTCTCTACATTCACTGACAGATGGGATACATTTGCTTATATTCTGCCCTGTGTACAGTGAATAATCATTTTCAACAAACAATCTACTCTCTGCAATTTTTAACACATTGCCCTTCTGCCACAGCTTTGTCAGAATCAACTTTTTCTCTTGGTATGATTGCATCTTTACTAATGCAGATCTTTGATGCTTTCTCATGGCCAGGTTTGGTGCATACACATAATGTGCTCTTTTAATTGAATTCTGATGGAATACCAGTCCAGTTGCTTACCTGTGCTTTCATAAAATGAATGGACTGTTCCCTCCAGTTTGTCTGGTACAACAGAAAAATCACAGGTTTTCTCTGAGTGCCCGGTCTTCTAACTAACATTTTTTGAAACCACTCTTCTTGAGAAGTATCATACTCAGCCAGCCTTTTCTTTATTTCAGCCACTGATTTTTGCTGTTTTATCAGTTCATCTGAATAGCTAGCTAAAGTTTCTTCAATTCTTCCAGCCTTTTGAGTTGATATACTCCTTCAATGTTTCATTTATTTTAATTAGCTCTAAGTAAATTTTATTATTTTCCTCTAAATTACTGAAGTAATTTTTTATTTAATCACCTTTACTGGATTGCCACTTACCACATAGGCAATCATACATTTATATAAAATGAAAACAAACCATACTGACATTCTCAGTTACAAACATGTATCGCATTTAATCTTCTGTACTGTCAATCTAGCATTACATAACTCCTTCAATTCCTGCCCTTCCTTAAACCTCATTCCTCCTCCAAAAGATTATTCTGCATGTATTGTTCCCACAATTCCCATTTTTTTCTATGTAATTTGCTCCTACGTTTTTCTAAAGATCTCACTTTCTGTTCTTTTATTTCTGTTACTATTTTCACCAATTCAAATATGGATGGTTTAGACTTTGAGTTCCATTTTCTAGTACTTGCTTTTAGGCAGCTACCAGAATTAAACTTAGCAAGGCCTTACTATGCTTAGGCAATTCAGATCCTGTATCCCAACTCCAAAAAGTTATTTCCTTAGTTACAACAATTTGCTCACCCAATACTTCTGACAGTGTATTCTGTAGGGAATTTTTAAAGCCTGACAACTCATTATACTTCCAAAAAATATGTTCCCAATTACCTCTTTCTTCCCCATCACACCTCCAACATTTGCAATCTATCTGAGGAAAAAGCCTTTGGGGTCTGCTTGGGGTACAAAAATATATATGCAAACACTTCCAACCAAAAATCCTAAATCTTCTAGACTTTGCTGCATAATTGGGAGCCATAAATATATCCTTCCATTGTTTCTTTGTGAATTGCTTATCCAGTCTCTTCCCAATCTTTTTTAAATTTATTTGATTGATTACTATAATCATGCAATATTTTACATGCCCTACTACTTATCCATTTTAAACAGCTGCTTCTGTTCTAGATTTAATTTAGATCTTTGACACAGAATTCCCCTAGCTCCCTTTCTCTTGGCGTATACTCTATTAATTCTTGATAGGGAAGGCAGTCTCTAGCCTGCAGTCCAAACGTATTTTTGCCTCTTCCCATTCTATTATCTTTTCTTCTCTAATTACTTGCTCACAATACCATGGCTCTTTGCCAGTTCTCTCCAGAAAATAGCTATCCCCTCTTGCCTATTCACTGTACCTCTAACTGCAGTCACCTCTATCAGCAGTCTTTCCTTTCTCCATTCCTGTACTAGCTTAGTTTTTAGAATATGCTATGCTACTTTATGAATATAATATTCTATAGGGTTAAAGCTATTTTCCTTGAGAATCTTCATCTAAAATCCCACACACTCATTAATTCTTCAGCTTCCTTCTGTGTCATCATCCCTTTCCACTTTAAATTATAGCTTTCTAGCTGTGCTATGTATAGGAGCCTTAATGGTGTAGCTCTAAAATATCACTTCAAATCACATAATTCCAAAACCATGTTGTTCTATTGGAAAGAACTTACCATTGACTCTTCCCCGCTTCCCAGATAAAATCCTTCAACCCTTTATTACTCGCTATCTGCAACTTCTCATCTGTTTGATAAAAATATGGCTGATCTCTGTATAAAACTAAAAGGACTAACAAAATTTTTACTGCTTGCATCTTGCTATCCATAGCCATACACAAGAGGTTTAAGTTCCTTAGTTTCTGTATTACCTTTTTATTCTCTTCCCATATATCCTTAGTTGATATAGCAGAATTCTTTTTAACCCATATGCTTAAGTATTTCATTTTAACATGTCCCATAAATATGGGTATTGCTGAACTAATTCCTCTGTAGGACACAGCCACTTTTATATTTAATAATTTTATATCCCAAAAGATTTCAAACTGTTGCAGAATGTTACACAACACTGAGAGTTTTTTTTTCTAGTTTTATTAGGTACAAAATAATATCATCTGCAAAGAAAGGTTGGTTCTATTACCATACCAATTATATCCCTCAATTTCTTAGTCCCTTATTTTCTTTGTCAATGGTTCAAAATATAATGCAAATAAAGGAGAAAGAGGACACCCCTGCCTGGTTCCACTGTTCAGACTGAACACAGAGAGAAGCCCCCCACTTTAATGTTCACCTCTGATCCCTCATATATCCTCCTAACTAACCTTATTATTGTCTCGGAGAACTGGAAGCCATCTCTTGTACTAAAGCTGGGGCTTGAATTGCTTTTTGCTGAACAGCTGCAGGATTCTTCCCAGTCAATGGTTTTTTCTTCTCCTTTTCTATTTTTTTCAGGTTATCTAAAGTGTACTTACAAGCCAGCAAATGAATTTTAGTCAAGATGATAGAATTACTAGCTTTTATTTCCCAGTTTTATTTATTCACACTAAGAAAACTGAAATTAAGCTGATGATCGGTGTTCAGCCATTTTTTAAGTTAAAGATTCTTCTTCTTTTCTAGTTAATTTCTCGCAATCTTCAGATTTCTTCTTTGCTGACATCCAGATAGTGTAGAGACTAACCAGCAAATGCACTTACCTAAATAAATGCTTTTTGTTGGCTGTTTTCCAAAGTTTCTGTTTTCATACTGGGAGATCTCTTATCAACCTGTTGAGTGTGCAGCCATCTTAGAAGTCCAGCAACAAATACATTTATAAGACAAAAAGATGTCTGGCTTGCTGAATATTTGGCATGATTCCAGGCTGATGTACAGTTTGCTTTCTGCAGTCAAAAATTTGATGTCTGGTGGGGGAGGCCCCTGCTCCAATACAGAAACGGTGATGCTTGTTTCTTTCACAACTGAACAAGCATGGATTAACTGAAATTACAGTAGAAGGTGCAGTGACAAAGGAAAGTTTGGAATAAGTTTCAGGGTTGTTGCTTTAAGATTAATGTTTCAAACTGTACATGCATCTGAAACACGGTGATGGTGTGTTTTCTTCTCCTGGCTATATCTTCAGCTTTAATGTTCTACAAAATATTTTTCTTTCTTCTGACTAACTTACCTCTTTAAGAATTAAATTGAATACAAATGAAGTCAAGGTACATACTATCTGCTCAGGAGTTCTGATTTCTGGGATCGTAAATACTGCTGCAGTACTGTAAACAGAACAGGAATGGATGAGCAGACAAGGTGACCACAACACTGAGTTACCTTAACAATAAAGTACAGTTGTGTACACTTACCATAAATGTAGATGTTCGAGTGTATTCACTGTTGCAGTCATCACATTTGGGTTATCTGCCTGCAGGTACCCTCAGCCGGACTGATTACCAGACTCTTGAATTTCTGCATCGGATGCTGTCTCTTCTTCCATGATGTCAGGTCGTCAGGGGTATAAAACATACAGCCGATGTCATTACATCAGTTTTTCTTGCCGCAGATGTCAGGTGCCCCCACAATGGGAAGCAATTATATGTTATGATACACCTCCATCAAAAAGCAAATACACCAGAAAGCTTAAATACACCAAACAAGAAGGAAAGGTAGAACCAAGAGAAGTCAGGGGGTTGGAGGGAGGGTAACCAGGACTGCAACAGTGAATACACTCTAACATCTACATTTATGGTAAGTGTACACAACTGTACTATGTTCTTCGTGTTTCACTGTTGCAATAATCACATTTGGGTCGATTCCCAAAGCTAAAGAAGGGAGGAGGAAGTTAGAGAGCATTAGGACCAGCTATTAAAGCCCTGCAAGACTGCAGTGGCAAAACCAGCTCTGGATTTAGAAAGAATAGGCATGTGGTAATGCTTGGTGAAGGTATGTACAGAGCTCCAGGTAGCAGCTTCTAGGATGTCTCTGGTAGGGATTCCTCTGAGAAAGGCTGTAGAGGTAGATGCAGCCCTGGTGGAATGTGATCTTATCCCCTGTGGGGTAGGTTTTCCATGGTGCTTATAGCAGAAATGAATGCAATGGGCTATCCATTTAGAGATGGTTTGCTTTGAAATGGCCTTCCCCTCTGCCCCTGCAGCAAAGCCAGCTAGCAGCTGTTCAGATTTTCTGAGAGGCTTAGTTCTGTCCAAATAAAATCTAAGTTGTCTGTGCACGTCCAAAGAATGCAGTATTCGTTCTCCTTTGTTTTGTGGATTTGGGAAGAAGGTAGGCAAATTAATGGACTGATTTAGAGCTACACTAGACACCACCTTGGGCATAAAGGAAGGATTGGTCCTGAGGGAAACCCTGACTGCATGGAAGACAATGAAGGGCTCCACTGACATGAGGGTCTGCAATTCAGACACTATTCTTGCTGAAGTGATGGCTAGAAGGAAGGCTGTTTTCCAACAAAGGAATTTAAACTCTGCAGTAGCAGCTGGTTCAAATGTAGGGAGAGTGAGCTTTTCCAATACAAAGTTAAGGTCCCAGGCTGGAGTATGGGCTCACCTGGGGAGGTCTTAAATTTTTGGCCCCTCTGAGGAATTGCTTTAGCAGGGGGAGAGAGAAGAGGGGTGGTTCAGTATTAAAATGTGCTGAAATGGCAGAGGCATGAATTTTAATTGACGAGAAGGATAGGCCCTTGTGGAGCAGTTCTGTTAAATACTGAAGAATATGAGGTAAGCTGGGCACCATTGTGCCCATCCCCTGAGTCTGGCTCCAGGAACAGTATCTTTTCTACTTTTCAGCATAGGATTTTCTAGTACTAGGCCTCCTTGCCTCCAGAATGACATCCAGCACCTGCTTACTGAGGGATGTTACTGGAGAGCTCAAGGAATTAGCCAGGCTGCAAGGTTCAGGATTTGGAGCTGAGGGTGCAGAATCTGGCTCGCCTGCTGGGACAGCAGGGAAGGTGTCTGAGGTAGGTGCCATGGTTCCAGCAGTGTCATACTGCGCAAGAGAGGGTACCAGTGCTGGCATGGCCAGTCTAGTGCAAACAGTATTGTCCTTGGCTTGTCGTGTTTGATCTTTAGCAGAACCTTCGAGAGGAGAGGCAGAGGGGGAAATGCATAAACCGAGAGGCTTTCCCAGGTAAAGGACAGGGCACATCCACTTTCCAAGCTTGACTGTGGGAAGTCCTTGTGCAGAATTTGTCCAACTGGTAGTTCTGAGGGGAGGCAAACAGGTCTATCGCTGGAGTCCCACATTTATTCCTAAATAGGTTGAATACTCTTGGTTCCAGTTTCCATTCATGTGGGTCCATGAGAGTTCTGCTTAGGTTGTCCAGTGAATTTAGCTTGCCTGGCAGGAACTGAGCTTGTAGATGCACTTGGTAGCTCAAGGCTGTGTCCCACAGAGCCATGGCTAGTCTGCAGAGAGGGTACGAGTGGGTTCCCCCCTGCTTGTTTATGTGCCACATAACTGTGATGTCTATCTTTACCAATAATTGTCCTGGAAGAATGTGGTCTTTGAAGGCTGTCAGGGAATTCTGTACAGCTAACATTTCTTTTTGGTTCATATGCAGGTGCATCTGTCTCAGGTTCCATTTGCCCTGAATGCACTGCCCTGTCAAGTGAGCCCCCCATGCATAGTCTGATGAGTCTGTGGTTAGAGTTTGGGCAGCAGGGGGTAGAGTGAAAGGGAGCCCCTTGTTGTGGTGGCAGGCATCTGTCCACCAAAGGAACTCTGTCTTTATATAAGGAATGATAGGAATTCTTGATTCCAGGTCCTGAGAATGTTGACACCACAGGCTTTTTACATACCATTGTAGTTTCCTCATATGTAGTCTTGCATACAGAATTAGTAGAATGCAAGAGGCCATGAATCTGAGGCCTTGCAGAACTTTCCTTGCAGATAGCTGGGTCTTTGTGGGCAGTAGTTTGAAGTAGGCTGTCAAACTTGTTTCTCAGGAGTGAGGAAAGCCATCTGGGAAGTTTTGTTCAAGCTTGCTCCCAGGAATACAATCTGTTGGCAGGTTACCAGGTGAGACTTCTTTTCATTTATGTGGTACTCCAGTGAGGTTAAAAGATTCTTTATGAATACCAGATATTTTAATAGCAAGTCCTGGCTTTCTGCCTGAATCAGACAATCGTCCAAGTATGGGTATATTTGAATATTTCTCTGCCTGCAAAATGCAATGGCTGGAGCTAGACACTTTGTGAATACCCTGGGCGCAGTAGATAAGCCAAAGGGAAGCGCAGAGAACTGATAGTGTAGGTATTTCCTGCAAGATTCCCTTACTGGAATGTGCAGGTAAGCTTCCTTTAAGTCTAAGGTTGCCAACCAGGAATTTTTGCCTAGCATAGGAAGCAGCTGTTGAAGTGCTAACATTATGAATTTTGGGATTACCAAAAAGGTGTTTAGAATAGAGAGGTCCAGGATAGGATGCCAGGAGCTGTCTTTTCTGGGTACCAGGAAAAGTCTTGAATAAAAACCTTGACCCCTTTCTTCTGCTGGGACTGGTTGAATAGCCCTGATACTTTAGAAGAGAGAGAACCTGCTGTTGAGCCTCTGCCCACAGATATGAGGGTAGGTCTGGCCAACCATTTGGGGTTGGTAGGGTGTGGAAGTGGAATCTGTATCCTTGGCAAACTATATTTAAAACCCATTTGCCCTGGGTAACGAGTTCCCAGTTTTTTGCATGCAGGGCGAGCTTTCCTCCTAAGGAAGCAGGCTGCTGAGCTGGGCTTGGAAAGGTTAAGTCATTGTGCCATTTTCCCGTGTGGGGAGTCTTACTACTTCCTGCTTTGGAAGTGGAAGCCCCCCATTGCTTAGGCCTGTGCGTAGCCTCAGACTGTAACCTAGGTGGTCTGCTGTTCCCGGGTTTGGACTGAGAAGGCCTGGAAGAGACTGGAAAGGACCAATTCCTTGAAGGCCAATGCCTGCTAAATCTGGGAGGCTGTACTTGCAGGAAATCTTTAACACTTTGCATAGATTTAGCTTTTTCCTCCATCTTTTTGAGGACTTCTTCTGCTTTGTTGCCAAACAGGCAGTTTTGGTTTAAGGGAGCATCCAGTAATTTAGCTTTAACATGATCTGGCAAGTTTTGCTCCCTAAGCCAAGCATGCCTTCTAAGTAGAGACCCAGTGACAGCAGCCCTCCAACATGCTCTAAAGCATCAAAACCACATTGCAAAGTATGTTTACCAACTTGTTCTGCAGAATGCATTAAATCCTGTAATTCTTTGTGTTCAGCACAGTCAGGAATCAACATCATTTTCTGCTTAAGTAGTCCAATAATATGCTGCTGGTACTTTAACATATGAAACTGGCAACTTAAAGCCCTAATGGCCAAAGTATCAGAAGTGTATAGCTTCTTACCCCATCTGTCCAAGGCTCTAGAATCTCTATCAAAAGGCGTAGGGATTTTTGGCAGCAGTAGCCTTAATGCCCTTTGGTCCTTGGGAAATGGTCTCTGGATCTGCAGTAGGATTTTTAAAGAGGAACTTGTGAGAGTCACGTACTCTAATACCTGTCAGGTTTTCTGGGAGCTGGAGGTAAAGTGTCTGGGGACAGGCTAGATTCCAAGAAGGCATTGTCTACAATGTTCAGAACAGGAGGGATAGATAAAGGCCTGTGTTGAGGAAGGAGTAAGAATTCCCTAAGCCTCTTTTTGGAGTCAGAGTAATCCTGGCTTTCCCAGCAGAAATGCTCCCTAAGAATGTGCAAGGTTTCACCAAAATAAAAAATCTTCTGGAGGGGAAGCAGAGGGAATGGAATCCTCCGTTTCAGAATCCTCATATGTAGATAAGGACAAATTCCAGAAGAATCAGAAGGAAAATCAGTTCTAGGTCTCTTAGAGGGGGAAGGCTGGCTTCCCCTAATCAAAGTAATAATGTCTTCAGCCATTCTAAGCATTTGTTTTTTAGGCATATGGGCCTGACCATGCGGTTTGGATGTCAGTTTTCTAGGAGTGGGTCGAGTTTTAGGTCTGGATGAAGAAGATGGCATTGGTTTAAAATGCAAGTCCATAGGCCTGAATACACTTTCAGAAGCCGGTGCCTGCACAGCAGCTCTGAACCCATCCAAGGTAGAGACATTCGCAGGTTCCACAGTCGAAGAAGCATCTCGCGGCATACTGGACTCCGAATGGGTCTCAGTAGAGGCCTGTGAATCTGAAGTAGCAGGTATAAGGGGCTGCGAAAGCACCTCACTGAGTACTGGTGAACTGGCGACGAGCTTAACGGAAGCATCATTGGCAGATTTGGACCTATGCGGTCTGTCTCTGTCTTTATCCTTACGTTTTTTTGGAATATCGGTAGTTGGATGGCTTACCGAAGCCATTTATGGATAGTTATACCGAGTACCAAAATAATTAGCTGCAAATACAGACCGACGACGGATAGTTCGAGGGTAGAACAAGGCACAAAACTTGACAGCGAGGGATGTTGTGGTCTGAGCCTAAGCAAGGAATGCAGTACGAATGAAAATCTTTATGAGGTATTTGCTTTCCACAGGTAAGACAATTGTTAACTTTAACACTGCTCTCATCACTTGGAAATCAACATGAGTTGTTTCTGTTAAGGAATGAATGGCCCTTGAAATTGTGCTCCACAGGCATACTCCGACTCTGTTGCTAGGTACTAAAATGGTACTGCAAGGAAGGCTTCTTTCTAGTCAGGTTGTAAGGATTTCCCCATGAGATGACTTCTGGACTGGAAATTTGGAATATAAGCCTCTAATGTATCGGTCACTTAATTCTAGGCATATTTTGGGGTATCCAACATCCTAACTATTCTCAAGCTCTTTCCCCATAAGCATATGGCCCATTTGTTTCCAGTGAGGTAAGAGCATGCCCATTTGTTCCCAGACCCTGGTGGCAGCACTACTGTACATTTGTTCCACAGTCTGCAGGGACATGCTATAGACCCATTTGTTCCCCACTGAAGTGACAGCTGGTTGTGGAGGTGTGATGCCACTATGATGGCTTCTGCTCCTACTTAACTCCAGCTGTGCCATGGTTGCAGACATTCACAGCTGCCTGCTGTGGCAGTATGCATGAATGCCATCATATACCAGAATCCTTGGTACAGTGCGTGAAGTTACAAAGGCAGTTGTCCGATACATTAAAAAAAAAACTGCAGCGCCCCCCAACGTGAATTTGTACATAACCCATGAAGTCATTTGGGTGGCTGTAGCTTGGCAGAGACAAGCATATGTGTATGGACACATGCACTGCATGCTGTGGATCTCTCTCTCTCTGTGTCAAGTAAATAAGGTAGTTTAGTAAAGCAGTATTCATGTATGGAGTTTGGGAAAATTACTACCATACAGTTTGCTGAAGACATCTAAAGAGTTGTAACTGGGAGGAATATTATGTCTGATCAGACTCAAATTTGTAAAATGCTTTTAGACTACTGTGCTAGTCATAGGCAGTCAATAACAAATATGTTTAACATTAGAATGTTCATAAATGTACTTGGCTCCACAGCAACTTGAACCAAAAGTTAATGATTAACTTTGTTATGTCATCAAACTAGGGACATACGGGCTCAATAGAACTACTCAACTACAGAATAATCACCATTTAGAAATGACACGGACTACATGGCTGCCGTGGGGGCTTAACAAATCACAGAAACAAAAATGTGTACTGAAGGTATCCTGGGAATGCCTCAAAGATGCTTTTGCATGGGATGGACTGCACTTCTTCCAGTAAGGCTTCTGTATAGCTGGGAAGGCCAGGAATGTGGGGTCTCAGAGAGCCTTGCTCAAAACCCCAATAAATAAATTCAGCAACTGAGTTGGCAACAAATCAACTGTGGTCAAAAGGGGTTACACATTTATTACAGTACCTAGCACTCACTGATATACACCAGTAGCAAGGAGAACTGCCAGGTTAAAGAAAGAGGCCCTTCCATGCAATACTAGTGTGTTGGGTGTTCCTGGTTCTCTGGATTTAACTGATAGGTAATGAGAAGAAAATTATGGCAGCATCTATGGTAGTTGAAACAGCAAAGGCTCTGGTGGGGCTGGAATTTGATGTCGTCACAGAGAATAACTTTCCAACAGTCTCAAACAAGTTTTGGCAAACCATCAAGCAACTCAACATGGAAAACAAGACACTGTCTAAGCTGCTCTCAAGCAAGGGTGGAGAAATACTGCCCACAATTTAGGACACTGTCAAGAATTCCCAAATCTGGTGGACATGCCATCTCCTAAGAATGAGCTGGAGCCGATTGAGGAAAAGTACAGTTTTGTACCTACCATAAATGTAGATGTCCGAGAGGTATGCATCTGCAGTCCTAACAAATGGGTTGTCCTGTCGTCAGGCAGCCCTTCGGTCGGCCGGATTCCAAAGTCTGGGTCTGGCCTCGGCTGATGTCGCACTTCACCCGACGTCATAGCTGCAGTTCTTCGGGTATAAAAGTATCAGCCGACGCCATTTTCTTCAGTGTTTCTTGCCCCAGATGCCAGGTGCCCTCTAGGAAGGCTAAATTTGGATAAATGTAAAAGTTTCCAAATAAGAGAGAGCCAATAAAAATAAACATGTATATACATATATACAAACAAATACACCATAATAGATTCCCCCAGCTAGCTAGAAGATGGGCAAATACCCTAGGAGTACCACAGAGGGGAAGGAGGGAGGGTAATCCTGACTGCAGATGCATACCTCTCGGACATCTACATTTATGGTAGGTACAAAACTGTACTATGTCCTTCAAGGATGCATCTGCAGTCCTAACAAATGGGTAGAATACCATAGCCAAACTGGGGGAGGAGGAATAATAAGATTATGGTGTAGTTAAGATCCCTTGCAAAACAGCAGTGGCAAAACCTGCTCGGGATCTGTTGTATAAGGGTAGATTATAATGCTTGGCAAATGTATGCACGGAGCTCCAAGTAGCAGCCTCTAAAATGTCTTTGGTAGCCACTCCTCGTAAAAAAGCTGTAGTAGTGGCTGTAGCCCTTGTGGAGTGAGGTCTGATGTTTTCTGGAGTTGTCTTTCTATGGTAAGAGTAACAAAATCTAATGCAATTTCCTATCCACTTAGAGATTGTCTGTTTTGAAATTGCTTTTCCTTCCATTCCTGTTGCATATGCTACCAATAGCTGGTCAGTTTTTCTATTGCTCTTGGTCCTGTCCAGGTAGTAGCGTAATTGCCTATGTACATCCAAGGTATGTAATAGCCTTTCTCCCCTGTTCTGTGGGTTGGGGAAGAATGTAGGCAGGTGGATAGCTTGGTTTAAAGATACCCTGGAGACCACCTTTGGTGTAAAAGTAGGATTAGTTCTCATGGACACTCTATCTTGATGGAAGATAAGGAAGGGCTGTACTGCCATTAATGCCTGTAGTTCAGAAACCCTTCTTGCTGAAGTGATTGCAAGCAGGAAAGCAGTTTTCCATGATAAGTACTGTAATTCTGCTGTTGCTGCTGGCTCGAAAGGAGGGAGTGTCAACTTTTCTAGCACAAAGTTCAAGTCCCATGTGGGCAATGGTGGCTTCCTTGGTGGTTTTACATTTTTAATTCCTCTCAGAAACTGCCTGAGTAGAGGATGTGAGAAGACTGGAGGGTCCATGTTGTATTCTGCTGAAATAGCTGATGCATGAATCTTAATGGAAGAATAGGACAGGCCATTGTGGAAAAGCTCTGCCAAGTATTCCAGGATGTTAGCTATGTTTACCAGTGACACATTTTCTCCTTTTGCTGCACTCCAAATGAGATATCTTTTCCATTTTGCTGAATAAGTTTTCCTTGCTGAGGGTCTGCGAGCCTCCAAGATAATGTCTTTAACCCTTTGAGATAAATCTGGGTTATTTTGTCTTATGCAATGTTCCAGGCAGCCAGCTGCAGTGTTTTTAGGTTCGGATGCAGGGTTTTGAAGTTGTTCTGTGTTAACAGTAAGGGAACTAGGGGCAGAGGCCATATTTGTTCCCGAGACATGCTCCTCAGTAATGGGTACCAATGCTGCCTCGGCCAGTCTGGAGCTATCAGGATGATCCTTGGACGGTCTTCTTTGATCTTCAACAGCACCTTGTGCATCAAAGGAAGAGGTGGGAATGCATATGCTGTCAGGTTTTTCCAACTGAAAGATAGGGAGTCCACCTTCCAAGCAAGTGGGTGGTATGCCCTCGTGCAGAATTTTTCAATTGGTGGTTGTGTGGGGATGCGAATAAGTCTATTTCTGGTAGTCCCCATTTCCCTGTAATGGATTTGAAGATGTCTGGATGCAGCATCCATTCGTGGGCATCCGTTGTAGTTCTGCTTAGGATGTCTGCTAGTATATTTTCTTTTCCTGGTACAAATATTGCTTGTAACTGAATGTTGAAGCTCAGGGCCACATTCCAGAGGTCCATTGCCATCCGGCATAGAGGGTATGAATGTGTGCCTCCCTGTTTGTTGATGTACCACATAACTGTGGTGTTGTCCGTCCTTATCAGCAATTGACCCTGTCGAAGAAATGGTCTGAATGTCTGAATTGCCAGTTTTACTGCCAGCATCTCCTTTTGATTTATGTGTAGGTTCAGCTGGTCTTGAGTCCATAAGCCTTGTATGCACTTGTCCAGCATGTGTGCCCCCAACCGAGGTCTGAGGCGTCCGTTGTGATAGTCTGGCTTGGTTGAGTGCAGTGGAAGGGCAGCCCTTTGTTCGATTGACAGGCCTGAGCCCACCATTGGAATTCTTGCTTCAGGCATGGAATTATTGGAATTTGGGTTTCTAGGCTGTGCTTGTGCTGAGACCATAAATTCCTTAGGTACCATTGTAACTTTCTCATATGTAGTCTGGCATGTGGAATCAATATTATGCAGGATGCCATGTAACCCAGGGCTTGCAGGACTTTCCTTGCTGTTAGCTGGTTCTGCTTTGTTAATGCCATGAAATAGAGAGGAAGGTGCTTCTGTTTTTCTGCTGTGAGGGATGCCATTTGATTTGATGTATCCAGCTCTGCACCCAAGAAAGTTATCCTTTGGGATGGTATCAGCCTTGACTTTTTTATATTGACTGTGTATCCCAGGGCTTGCAGTAGATGAATGACCTTCTTCAAATCTTTTGCTAATTTGTTTTTGTTGTCCGCTTGTAACAGGCAGTCGTCCAGGTAAGGGTAAATTTGAATTCCCTGAAGCCTGCAATGAGCAATTACTGATGCCAGGCATTTCGTGAATACTCTGGGTGCAGTAGATAAGCCAAAGGGCAATGCTGAGAATTGATAATGCTCTGATCCTGCAAGAAATCTGAGGTATCTTCTGCAATTTGGTCGTATGGGGACGTGCAGGTATGCCTCCTTGAGATCTAGAGTTACCAGCCAAGACTCCTTGCCCAGCATGGGAAGAAGCTGCTGTAGGGTCAGCATTTTGAATTTTGGAACAATGAGGTATGTGTTTAGAGCGGACAGGTCGAGAATAGGTCTCCATTGGTTTTCTTTTCTTGGCACCAGGAAAAGTCTGGAGTAAAATCCTTGCCTTTGTTCCATAGACGGTACCCTTTCTATAGCTCTCATCCTTAGTAAGTGGTGTATTTGTTCTAGAGCTTTTGTCTTTTGATTTGGAGGTAGGTTTGGCATTCCTCTCTTCCTTGGTAGAGTATGGAAGTGAAACCTGTAACCTTGGTCTATTGTCTGTAAAATCCATTTGTCTCCTGTGATGTGATGCCAGTTTAATGAAAATAAGGCTAGCTTTCAGCCTGAGGGTGCTTCTAGTTGTTCCCTGGTAGGCGGTCTCAGAGCCAAGTCACTGTGATTGTCCTGTGGAAGTGGTGGTGGCTGGATCTGTGGCAGTACTTCGCTGGTTGTTAGGCTGCCACTGACGTCCCCTGTAGGCACCTCTGGATTGACCCCTGCCTCTTGTGCGCCTATTCCTGCCTCTCTGAGCTCTGGAGGTGTCTGGAAAGGACCAATTCTTGGAAGGCCAGTTCCTACTAAACCTTGGAGGCTGGACCTGTAAGAAATTCTTGACTGTCTGGACAGATTTTGCTTTCTCTTCCACCTTCTTCAGCACCTGCTGTGCAGGGGAGCCAAACAAATTGAGCTTATCCATGGGAGCATCTAGGAGCTTTGATTTAACATGGTCTGGTAAGGACTGCTCTTTCATGCATGCCTTCTGATCACTGTACCAGTCATAGCTGATCTAAAGGAAGCCTCCAGTGCATCATAGCCGCATTTTAAGGAATGATTACTGACCTGCTGAATGTTATGTACCATTTCCTGAACAGATTTTTGTCTAATGGTTCAGGCGAGGACAGTTTTTAGTTAACTGATCTAACATAAATTCCTGATACTGAATCATGTGGAATTGACAGTTTAAGGCCCTAGCCGAAAGAGTAGCAGAAGTGTAAACTTTTTTACCCCATCTCTCTAAGGCCCTAGATTCCCTTTCAGAGGGGAGGGGTTTTTTTGGCAGAGGTAGCTGCTACAGCCTTGGGTCCCTGGGAGATAGTTTCAGGATCTGCAAAAGGAGCCTTATACAAATGATAATGTGTGTCCGGAACCCTGTAGTACCTGTCGGGCTTAGCAGGGGCCAGAGGAAGAGAATCAGGAGCAGTACAAGCATCATTAAATGCATCATCCACAACAGTAAGTACTGGAGGAATGGCTAAAGGCCTATGCTGTGGCAAATGCAAAAAGGTCCTAAGCCTTTTCCTAGAGTCTGAAAAATCCTGGCCCTGCCATTGAAATTGTTCCCTCATAGCATGCAAGGTTTCCCCAAAAGAAAATTCCTCAGGCGGAGAGGCAGAAGGAATGGAGTCTTCTGCATCAGAGTCCTCATAAGGAGGATAAGGGCCCTCTGGAGGGTTTGTATTATCTGAATCATCAGAGGAGTAATCTGAAGAAACTGGCTCAGGGGGCGCTGCTCTAGGCCTCTTCTCTGGAGGTGGGTGAGAGGCCCTGTCAGGGTGAGGTTGGGATCCCCGGATCAAAGAAATGAGATCCTCTGCTAGACTAAGCATTTGAGAACTAGAGCTAGGCCTGTGAGAGGGGGTCTTAGCAGGCACAGTTTTGGTAGATTTTGCTGCTTTAGCTCTGGCAAAAGCCTTAATCGACATGGATGCAGGGGGCCTAGCAGCTCCACGTGCAGGAGTAGATATATCGAAAGGGATAGTATCAGATAAATCCTGTGAACCTGCAAGAGCAGGTGGGATTTCAGTAGGAGATTCAGCCATGCTGGATGAGGCCTCGGTAGGAGGCAAGCTTTCGGCGAAGGAAGAACCGTGGACTCGGTTTCAGCGAAACCGAGACACTCGGTTTACTTAACTGCGGTTTCCGCCGAAACCGCGGACCGCGAGTGTCGGTCCTTTTCCTTGCTTTTAGTTAATTGCGAAGTCGGAGTTTCCGGCGGCATATTGTAAGCAAAAGCGGGCGAAAAACTCCTCAGCAAATTCCGACCCGGCGTCTAAGCGTCCGTCAGTTGAAAGAAGCACAGGCTAGACAAGCTGCTACGTCGTGGTCTGGGCCTAAACAAGGTAGGCAGTAAGAGTGGAAATCTTTATGAGGTATTTGTTTCCCACAAGTTAAACAGTTATTCACTTTTTCTGACATCGGCTGAGGCAAGAAAGAGTCCCCAACGGGGTACTTAGCTTTTTAGAAGTCTTCGGTAGTAGTAATCTCTGGTTCTGACCGACCGGCACTTGCGAACAGCTTCTGCTTCGGGTGCCACGCGGCAAGAAAGACTGAGGAAAATGGCGTCGGCTGATACCTTTATACCCAAAGAACTGCAGCTATGACGTCGGGTGAAGTGCGACATCAGCCGAGGCCAGACCCAGACTTTGGAATCCGGCCGACCGAAGGGCTGCCTGACGACAGGACAACCCATTTGTTAGGACTGCAGATGCATCCTTGAAGGACATCATTAATTTCAGCAGATGATGTCACTGAAGCACTTAAAAAGTTCACTTTGTCATGGCTGTGGGAGTGGATGACATCCAACAAGAAATACTGAAGGTACTGAACAATGTCAGATGTCAGTGTTTAACACTCCTTTTCAATGTTGTGTGGAAAACTGGGACTGTACTTCTGGAATGGCAAACGGGGATAGTAATCCCATTTTCACAATAAAAGAGACGAGGGTATTTCCCAGCCATATAGGAATCACACACAGTCTTTTTGGAAAATCTTATACAAAGATACTGGAGAACAGACCACACATACCAGACAAGCATCTGATTCAGAACAATTCAGGTACAAGAAGCTGCACACTGAGCCAAACACTGCATTTCTGTCCAACTAAAACCAGATCTAACTCTACTAATTTGAAGCCAGAAACACCAGGCTAAGTAACTTTTGCTTGAACTGCTCAATTTTGAGTACACTGACACAACTTGCACTATTTTAATGCCAAATTAGTGACTTGCTTTTACAATGGATGGCTGGTTTCCTTCTGGTGGCAGAAAGAGAAAATTCAAGCTAGTTTGGGGATTTGCTTGCTACTCAGGCACAGGGCCGGCCTTAGGCATAGGCGAACTAGGCGGCCGCCTAGGGCGCCGTAAAGGCCAGCATCATAAAGGGCGCAATTTTGTGTTAAATCTCTCTTTCCAACATTGCGCCCTCCCCCACTTCCGTAATTCAATCATTAGATTTTTCACAGCACATAGAATAACCTACAGGGCTAGCTATTCCATTACCACCCCCCCCCGATGAGTTTTCAGTGGCTGCTCTTGGTTGGCATTATTGAAAGCATCCAATCAGTGATGCTTTGGTACCATGACGTCCCTGGCTGCCTCCAATCCAGAGTATATAATGCAGCTCACGCCCGCCTCTCATTCCTTTCTTCATTGCTGAGGCGGGCGCGTATCTATTGGCTGAGACTGAGTGGCATTACTTCCTGTTCTGTTCCTGATCGGTGACTGTCTGGATGGCGTCGGCGTGGATTATCAGTGGAATAGCTCCCTGTATAACACGCGGGCTACCAAGTTGGATTTTCATTTTTTTTTCTCCTCGTGTCCCTTGTTGTTTGCTTCCCTTGGCTTTTGAAGGTAAGTCGATTCAGAAAAATGTTGGAAGTTTGCAATAGAACTAGAGGGGATCTGTCTGGAATGGAAATAAGGATTTTTTGAATATTTATTTATTTTCATTGACTGCAATGCATTATGCAACTAGCTGTTTAAATAAATCATGATCGTATTTTGTGTAACTAAGCTGCTCCGTAAGGCTAACTTGTAGAATGGAATGATTTTTCTGAATATTTAAAATTCCGCACGTTAGTACTATTTTCACTTTCAGTGACTGCAACTAGCTGTTTAAATTGTGTTTTGTAGTGTGTGCACACTGCTCCGCAAGGCTAACTTGTGGAATGGAATGATTTTTTTGAATATTTAAAAATCTGCACATGTTAGACTAGTACTATTTTCAGTGACTGCAACTAGCTGCTTAAATCGTATTTTGTAGTGTAAGCTGCTCCCTAAGGCTGTTGTTTTGTGGGTCTTGTGCACACATTTTGATCTTGCTTACATTCGCAGCAGACCGGCTTAATCACCGATGCAGAGTTACACTTCACTTGCATACTGATCCTTAATAATTTGGAGATAGGGGGATATTAATAATTATGCCCTAGTAGCCTGGGTCCGGACAGTGCCTTCTGATAGGGGAAGGAGCAGAGTACACAAGATGTGGTTCCACCCATTTATTTTGTGTGTGTTCCAGCTTAACTGGTGTGGGGGTGCACTGTGGTTAATAGATACTGGGGATGGGAAAAGTACAGTTTTGTACCTACCATAAATGTAGATGTTCGAAGATCCACATTGCTGCAGTCCTTACACTTGGGTAGTCCGCTGTCCTCGGTCGGCCCGAATATCAAAGTATAAGGCTGACGTCGGTCAAGGCGCATTTGACTGACATCAGGACGTCAGGGTACAAATGCGCATGACCGACGTCATATCCTCAGTCTTTTCTTGCCCCAGATGTCAGAAGACCCTAAAAATAAAGGTCAAAAACCAAAAGACAGCAAACACCCAACCAACCACCCTTGCACAAACTATATGTACAAAATATACAATATACACAATATGTACAACCCAACCCACACAACCACCTCTAACTACAGAGGGGAAGGAGGGAGGGTAAATTGGACTGCAGCAATGTGGATCTTCAAACATCTACATTTATGGTAGGTACAAAACTGTACTATGTTCTTCATCTCACATTGCTGCAGTCCTTACACTTGGGTAGAATCCCAAAGCAGAGGTAAGGGAGGATGGCTAACTACAAGGAAGCAGGAGCTGACAGCATGCCCTGCAAAACAGCAGTGGCAAAACCAGCCCTGGATTTAGAGTAAAGTGGCAGGTGATAATGCCTAGAGAAAGTATGCACTGAACTCCAAGTAGCTGCCTCCAAAATATCCTTGGTTGCCACTCCCCTCAAAAAAGCTGTTGAAGTGGCAGTAGCCCTAGTGGAATGAGGCCTAATCCCAGCTGGAACCTCCTTGCCATGATGGGAATAACAGAAAGCAATGCAAAACCCAATCCACTTAGAAATAGTTTGTTTAGACACAGGCTTGCCCTGAGAACTCAAAGCAAAAGAAACAAACAACTGCTGAGACTGCCTGAACCCTTTAGTTCTGTCCAAATAATAACGCAACTGCCTGTGTACATCTAAAGTGTGCAAAATCTTTTCCCCTTTATTTTGGGGATTTGCATAAAAAGTAGGTAAATGAATAGTTTGGTTTAAAGCCACACTAGAAACCGCCTTAGGCATAAAGGAAGGATTAGTACGTAATGATACCCTATCCTTATGGAAAATCAAGAAAGGCTCAACTGCCATAAGGGCCTGCAATTCAGAAACCCTTCTTGCAGAGGTAATTGCCAACAAAAAAGCAGTCTTCCATGATAAATATTTCAACTCAGAAGTAGCTGCAGGTTCAAAAGGTTGTAGAGTGAGTTTCTCCAACACAAAATTGAGATCCCAAGCAGGAGTAGGAGCTCTTCGTGGGGGTCTTATATTCTTTGCCCCTCTAAGAAATTGCTTGAATAAAGGATGAGAAAACAAAGGTGGGACACAATCATAGTGAGCCGAAATTGCTGCAGCATGAACCTTAATAGAAGAGAAAGACAAACCCTTGTCCAGTAACTCAGTAAGATATTGAAGAGCCACACTCAAATTAGGCTCAGAAACATCAAAATCTTTTGCTGCACTCCAAAATAAAAATCTCTTCCATTTATCTGCGTACACTTTCCTTGTACTAGGCCTTCTAGCTTCCAAAATCACATTCAAAACTTGTTGTGGAAGTTGAGACCCTCTATGGTTCAAAACAGAATATGCCAGGCTGTCAGGTGCAGAGAGTGAAGTTTGACATTCAGCAAATGGCTGTCCTCCTGTGACAACAGGTGTGGAATTGAAGGCAAAGGCCATGGAGGCTTCCGTGCCAGACTTCTCAGTAATGGGTACCAGTGCTGTCGAGGCCAATCTGGAGCTATTAAAATCATCCTTGGCTTGTCCTGTCTGACCTTTAGAAGTACCTTTGGGAGGAGAGGCAGAGGAGGAAAGGCATACACATGAAGATTGCTCCAATTGAAAGAAAGAGCATCCACTTTCCAAGCTGTGGGATGAAACCTTTTGTGCAAAACTTTGGCAGCTGATGGTTTAGTGGAGAAGCGAACAGATCTATGTCTGGAGTTCCCCATGACACTGTCAATTTCTGAAATACTTGAGGATCCAATTTCCACTCGTGGGGATCCATAATTCGTCTGCTCAACACATCTGCTAAGGAGTTCTGTGCTCCTGGCAGAAACCTTGCCTGAAGATTGAGCTGTAAACTGAGAGCAGTCTCCCATAAAATCATTGCTTGCCTGCATAGAGGATAAGAATCGTTCCCCTTGCTTGTTGATGTACCACATGGCAGTTGTGTTGTCTGTTAGAATCAACACCTGCCCTGGAAGAAGTAATTCCTTGAAAGCTATTAATGCAAACTGGACTGCTAACATCTCCTTCATGTTGATATGTAGATGTTGTAGTCTGGCAGGCCACTTGTTTTGTATCCACTTTCCATGTAGATGAGCTCCCCAAGCTTTGTCTGAGGCATATGTCGTTAAAATCTGACTCGCCTCTGGCCGGGTCACAGAGAGTCCCTTGTTTAGGTGACATTCCTGAGCCCACCATAAAAATTCCTTTTGGATGCAAGGTATTATTTGAATGACAGTGTCCAGATCCTGGCAGTGCTGTGTCCATACATTTTTGAGATACCATTGTAGCTTCCTCATATGCAGTTTGGCATTGGGAAGCACCAGAATACAAGATGCCATGAACCCTAATGCTTGAAGGACTGTCCTTGCAGTCAGCACGGACTGATGAGATAGTTGACGGAAGTAAAGGGATAGACTCTTTTGTTTGTCCGGGGTTAGAAAGGCCATCTGGGATGCTGTATTCAGTCTCACACCCAGAAAGCACATGTCCTGAGAGGGTACTAGACTGGACTTTATTTCGTTCACAGAATACCCCAGGCATCTTAGTACTGCTATCACATATTCCAAATGATGAAGAAGCTCTTCCCTTCCTTGGGCCAAAATCAGGCAGTCGTCCAAATAAGGATAGATCTGTATTCCTTTTAACCTGAAGAAAGCTATCACTGGAGCCAGAACTTTCGTGAATACTCTGGGCAGTAGATAAGCCAAAGGGCAATGCAGAGAACTGATAGTGAGAAGTCCCAGCTCGAAAACGCAGATACTTCCTGCAACTTAGTCTGATAGGAACATGAAGGTAAGCCTCCTTGAGATCCAAAGTTACCATCCAATGATCTTTGCCCAGCAGAGGTAAAAGCTGCTGTAACGTCAACGTTTTGAACTTGGGAATGTCCAGATAAGTGTTGAGGGTAGATAAATCCAAAATTGGTCTCCACGTGTTCCCCTTCTTTGGTACTAGGAACAGGCGAGAGTAAAATCCTAGGCCCACTTCTGGCATAGGGACCGGCTGTATGGCCCCTATTTGGAGTAACAGAGAAACTTGCTTGTGAGCCTCTATTCTTTGTTGAGGAGGAATGTCTGGCATACCTTTGAAAGGAGGCAAGGTATGGAAATAAAACCTGTAACCGTGGTGTATGATATCCAATACCCATCTGTCTTGGGTAATTAAACTCCAATTTTCTTTGAAAAGTGCCAACCTTCCTCCCAAAGGTGCTGCCAGACGAGAAGGCTCTGGCAGCTGAAAAGGTAGGTCATTGGGTCTGTTTACGAAAGGACTAACCCCTGCCCTCACCCGAAGACTGTGCAGGAGAACTCCCTGTTCTAGGCCTGAAAGAACCCTGAGCTCTGCCCCTACCACGTCTAGATCTGCCCCTAGACTGGGAATCATAAGAAGGATACGTCCACCCCTTAGTAGGCCAATTTCTACTAAACTTTGGAGGCTGGACCTGCAAAAAATCTTTAACAGTCTGCATAGACTTAGCCTTGTCTTCCATTTTCTTTAAAACTGCCTCAACAGGAGAACCAAACAACACATCAGATTGTAAAGGAGCATCTAAAATCCTTGTTTTAACATGTTCAGACAAATTTTGATCCCTTAGCCAGGCGTGCCTGCGAAGAACTGACCCAGTGGCAGCCACCCTAGACGAGGCCTGTACAGCATCAAAACCACATTGCAAAGAATGCTTACCCACCTGTTCAGAAACATGCACTAAATCCTGCAACTCTTTACAATCAATACCTACTGCCAGAGCATCAACCTTAGACTTTAATTGTGAAAGGAGATAGTTCTGGTATTTCAACATGTGAAACTGGCAATTCAAAGCCCTCATAGCAAGAGTGGAAGAAGTATAAACTTTCTTTCCCCATCTATCCAAGGCCCTAGCCTCTTTGTCTGCAGATACCGGATTTTTAACAACAGAAGCCTTAACACCTTTAGGCCCCTGACTAACAGTTTCTGGGTCAGCCCTAGGACTCTTAAAAAATACTTATGAGCTTCAGGCACCCTGTAATACCTATCCGGCTAACAGGAGCAGGAGGCAAAGAATCAGGATTAAGAGAAGCCTCTGCAAAACATCTTCTACTACATCCAAAACAGGAGGTATAGCCAAAGGCCTATGCTGGGGTAAAAACAAAAATTCCCTAAGCCTTTTCCTGGAATCAGAGAAGTCCTGACCTTCCCACTTAAAATGCTCCCTCATGGAATGAAGAGTTTCTGAAAAAGAAAAATCCTCAGGAGGAGAAGCAGAAGGAGTAGAATCATCCACATCAGAATCAGAATAAGGAGAGTACTCCTGCAAGTCTTCAGCCAAGACTCTGAAACATCCAAGCCTGCTCAAAACCCCAGCTCAGGCTCCAACCTAGGTCTCTTATCAGGAGGGGGCATAGAACCCCTAATTAAAGTAATCAAATCTTCTGCCATTTTAAGCTTATGCTTCTTGGGCACAGTACCTGAAGAGCTAGGGGTAACACCAACTGAAGCCAAACCTGGCCTGCCCCTGGGAGAAGCCTTTGAAACGGAAGGAGAGGGCCTAGCCACCCTAGGAAGGGAGGGGAGTATAGTAACCTGAGAAGCCCCCTCAGCCTGACTTGCCTCCTGAGAGGCCACATCCTGCAATAATAAGGTTTCACCCTGGGAACACAAAGAAACCTCCGGCGGAGCCACCGGCTCCACCGACACCTCCAAAGAACCGGCGTCCGGTACAGACGGTTCTTCTAGCCTAGGCTTAACTGCCTTGTCCTTGCGCTTCTTCGAAGAAGCGGGCGTCGGAGCATCCGACGGCATTTTATAATTACACCGCTTCCCAAAGACTAACCTTGCACAATCCAACCTTCTCTTTATAGTGCGTTTATTAAATCTAGCACAAGAGCGACAGCCAACAACGTCGTGCTCAGGCCCTAAGCAAGGAATACACAAGGTATGATAATCTCTATGCGGTATCTGTTTCCCACAAGAAATACAATTATTGACTTTTTCTGACATCCGGTAAATCACTGAGGCAAGAAAAAACTAAAATATTCCCCAACGGGGTACTTAGCCAACTTTGAACTCGGTCTGAAACTTCAAACTTGAAAAATCTCAGAACGCCAACCGGCACTTGCAATGCTGCTTCTGCATCGGACCATGCGGCAAAAAAGACTGAGGATATGACGTAGGTCATGCGCATTTGTACCCTGACGTCCTGATGTCAGTCAAATGCGCCTTGACCGACGTCAGCCTTATACTTTGATATTCGGGCCGACCGAGGACAGCGGACTACCCAAGTGTAAGGACTGCAGCAATGTGAGATGAAGAACATCCTGCAATGTGTCCACTCTAGAAATCTAATACCAGAAAATCATATCCAGTCTGCAGTAAAATAAGTCTACTGTTAGTGGAAAATGTAGAAACAAAACACTAATTTAATGGCATTTTGTTTGTAGTAAGGTAACATTTTTGTATTAGAATGCATTATATTGTGTTTTAGTGAGCTCATGGGCACACTGCAAATGATTATTAATATTGGAAATGTTTTACATGTGCTTTCTTTACTTTTGTCGTTTATATTCTTTTGCATAGTTAAGACTATCAATAGATGTCAAAGTCTTCTCTGAAAATGAACCACAATTAAATACTAGACTGAAATAAAGCATTGAAGAAATCATATTCATGTGACTATACTCAGTTAATCCACATCATAGGACAATTCCTTGGAAAGGTTACTTGTATATGGGTATTTCCATTTGTTTCTTAACTCTCTGTGTAACTACTCTTGTAACAGGGCATGGTATACATTACAACACTTAGCACACTACCATTACTATAACCCCCTTTGTTAAAAGTAATAAATATAACAATGAAAATAAAATTCTAGCTGGTCTCAAAGTACATGCAGTATTTTACTCTATCTGGAGTTGAGGTATACTCATTTCTGGTAGTCATTTTAACACTCTGCAGTGTTTTCTCAATAAGCAGGATTTATTTTAAAGAAGCATAAGGTTGTTAACTGGACTCAAGACAAAAGGAGGTAACATGCTCTGCTACACAGACAAAAACTGTCTGTTCATTCAACATAGTATCATTAAATCAATATGCCTCCTGCCTGACTACATTATAAGCAATGCTAGCCCATGAAGCCTTTGGTTCAAATTGCAAGGCATACACAATCTGAGGATGCACAAGACTTGAAAGCAGTTTAACATCTGCATATATGTATGTAGTAAAGGCTTTGTTGATGCTTACTAAGTACAGTACCTTACTAATTAAACATTTCTCAGCATTTCAACACTCATCCAGCATGTAAACTCTTATATCATATCGTTCCCCAAGAAGTCTCCACTCCACAATGCAATTCTTAAATTATTTTGAATTCTGCAGGCCTTGTGACCAGAGTCACTGGCTCAAGCTGTCGCCTTCCTGGCCTCTTACTGGGATGTCCATTATTGTGGATGGTGGGATATTCTCCAGGTAGCAGCTGTAGTCTCAGATTTTAAAGGCGCTGCTTTTGAAACCTCTATTCCTGAATTTGGAGTGAATGTATGCATGCATGAGGTGTAAGTTAGAAGGTGCAATAAATGCAACAAAAAAAAAACAGTTTAATGGAAAAACTAAGCTAGAGATGGGTGCTTATGAGATGAAACTGACCACCTTCTTGTGGTGGTGTTTGTGTTACTCTTGCTGTTTTACTTGGAATGCTGATTTTCCACACTGATATTTTGATGGAAAAACTAAGCTAGAGCAGGGGGCTACTGAGATGAAAGTTGACCACCTTCTTGTGGTGGCGTTTTGTGTGTTAAACTTGCTGTTTTTCTTGGAATGCTGATTTTCCAAGCTGATATTTTCTATTACAACTACCTCCGCAGATAACTGGTAACTGAGCTTTGTGCTACAGATGTTGGCTAAGCAATGTAAACTACCATTTAAAATGTCTTGTCTTAGGAAAACTGAGCAGTTCATTATCAAACTCTATTATGTGTAGCATTTCAAACCCAATATGTGGCTGCAATCCTTTTAATTGTATGTGTGACTACATGCATGCATACATTTTAGTACAATGTGAAGTATTTTTAATTCAGTAACAGTTCTACTTTCACATTATGATTATTTTGATTCCTGAGTATTCTGAGTAGTGGTGTGGTTCTATACAAAGAAAGTAGAGAAAGGTATAGATCTTGCAAATTTCAAACATTATTTGAATGTATGGGTAACTGCAAATTGACCCCTGGTTTAGCACTCTTGTTCTTCTTGGCTGTGGCAAAATGTAAATCTTCTCATTTTGATTTTTATTTTATTTTAAATTTGTTGACTGGGATAGTCCGACTGGATACATGTCCATTTTCAGCAGAGGCCCTGGGAGAAAGGCTCCAAACTTAAAGACAAGCAAGTTACAGTATATGCACAAACATTGTATTAACATAAAAGTTAGTCTCATATTTCAGGCTTATGAAGAATATAGTTTATATACAGAAATATATACAAATATGTTGGTCTCTTATCAAACCTATAGGTGTAGCTTGTATACAGAGTATCTGCAAAGATATTGGCTTCTCTTTTCAAACCTTAGCGTAAGAGGGTAGTTGCTATGAATAAAATTGCAGGATTACGGAGTAGATGAGGCTTAGACATGGTTAGAACAAGGACATAACCAGTGAGTTTTAAAATACTGGTTTAGATTTTTTTGAACTGATTAAGGGAGGGGATCACAGTAAGGTCAGATGGGAGGCGAAATCCTGGTTTTGCCTACTGAATTAGGGTAAGTAAGAGTAACTGATGGTTAACAATGTCAAAGGTCTTGGACTGATCGAGAAACAGGGCAGAAGATTGTTACAGTTGGAATTTATGACATTAGAAAAGGAGAGGAGGGCTAACTTCTACATGTAAACATCAATGCACCCTGCAAAAAAGTTAATACTGTCTCATGACTGTAGATGAACGTTACACTAGCTAAAGATCAACCAGGTTTGTTAAGGAGAATTCAGCCTTCAACCGCAGTCAACTGCACTACAAGGTGTCTTACAGTATGACTTAGATTTTCATGCATTTAAACACTGAAAGAATTGAAGTGTTTTGTGAGTGGCCCATCTGTGGGCGCAGCTCAAAAAGGGTTGTTCCTTGAGTTTGGTGTGGGTGGGGCTTAAGGGGCACCGGAGCACTACTTCGCCTAGGGCGCAGTTTCAGCTAAGGCCGGCCCTGCTCAGGCAGTACTTAAGTGCACTGCAATTGGCTGGAGTGTTTTGCTGAGCTCTTTCTTGTTGTAATTGTTTGTTGTAAATAAGGTATTTTAGCAGAGAGCCATGCTTACAGAAAAGTATTTTGATTCAAAACATTCTCTATACCTTCTGCCTCCTCCAAATGTTAAGCATACTATAATGTATGCCTATGTAAGAACTTACCATAATAGTAGATGTTCAAACTCAACACTGCTGTAGTAGCCTTTGACTTCTTAGGTTGTTTTCTGCTTAGCCTGCTTTAAAAGCTATGGCTCCCTCCCATACCAACCTTTGGCTGCTGGCTGGCCAGCACTAATCAGATAAATAGCAGCGAGAAGGAATTGACTTCACAATTTTCTTGTCCATAGAAAAAAAAATAGAAAGCAACACCACCCTGAAACTCTGAGCAGATATAGACAAAAAGTATTTTATACCACCAAAAAAACAATTATGCATTGGAAGGAGGAGAGGGGGCAGGTGGATGCAGCTACCGCAGCAGTGTGGAATTTGGACATCTACTGCTATGGCAAGTTCTTACACAACTGTACTATGCTCACCATTCTCACTGCTGCAGTAGGGTCCAGGAACTTCAGAAGAATGGTGTTTGCAAAGCTAGCTTTGGACCTGGAAAAGAAATAGTTTGTAAGTATTTATCTCTTACTGAAGTTCTACATATGAACCTGCCAGCAGTACAATAACTACCAACTACTTACTAATAAATACATACACACGTGTATATGCATGTGTGTTATATATATATATATATATATATATATTTTATATATATATACATATATTTTATATATATATATATATATATATATATACATATACATATATATATATTATATACATATATATATATACACACACACACACACATATGTATATATATATATATATATATATATATATATATATATATATATATATATATATATATACACACACACACATATACACACAAATATATACACATTATATATATATATATATATATATATATATATATATATATATATATATATAAAAGTGTACACACCCCTGTTAAAATGCCCAGGTTTTTGTGACAAAAAAATAAGACCACAATAAATCATTTCAAAACTTTTTACACCTTTAATGTGACCTATAATCTGTACAATTCAATTGAAAAACTAACAAAAAAATCTGTTAGGGGAAAAAAATTAAAAAAGTACAATAAGCTAGTTCCATAAGTGTGCACACCCTTAAACTAATACTTTGTTGAAGCACCTTTTGATTTAATTACAGCATATAGTCTTCTTGGGTAGGAGTCTATCAGCATGTCACATCTTGACTTGGCAATATTTGCCCACCCTTCCTTGCAAAAGCGCAAAAAAATCTGTCAAGATTGCGAGGGCCTCTCTTGTGCACAGCCCTCTTCAGGTCACCCTCACAGATTTTATATTGGATTTAGGTCTGGGCTCTGGCTGGGCCAATCCAAAATTTAAATTTTCTTCTGGTGAAGCCATTCTTTTGTTGATTTGGATGTAAGCTTGGGGTCACTGTCATGTTAAAGGCGAAATTCTTCTTCATCTTCAGCTTTCTAGCAGATGCCTGAAGGCTTTGGGCCAAAATGACTTGTATTTGGAAATGTTCATAATTCCCACCACCTTGACTAAAGCCTCAGTTCCACCTGAAGAAAAGCAACCCCAAAGCATGATATTGCCACCACTATACTTCACCGTGGGGATGGTATTCTTTTGGAGATGTGAAGTGTTGTTTTTGCGTCAAACATACCTTTTGGAATTGTGGCCAAAAATTTCAACCTTGGTCTCATCAGACCATAACACATTTTCCCATATGCTTTTGGGAGACCTGATGTTTTATTTTGAAAATTTTAGCCGGGCCTGGATGTTTTTCTGTGTGAAAAAAGGCTTCTGTCTTGCAAACCTACCCCATAGCCCAGACATATGGAAAACACGGGAGATTGTTGCCACATGTAGTACACAACCAGTACTTGCCGGAAATTCCTGCAGCTCCTTCAGTGTTACTGTAGGTCTCTTGGCAGCCTCCCTGACCAGTTTTCATCTTGTCTTTTCATCAATTTTGGAGGGACGTCCAGTTATCTTGAATGTCACTGTTGTCCCACATTTTCTCCACTTTTTGATGACTGTCTTCACTTTGTTCCATGGTATATCCAATGCTGTGGAAATTTTTTTATACCCTTCTCCTGATTGATACCTTTCAACAATGAAATCCCTTTGATGCTTGGTAAGCTCTCTGCGAACCATGGCTTTTGCTGTAGCAGGCAACTGAGTAATTGTCTGGAAAATCCTACTAGGACAGCTGAATTTTATTTGGGGTTAGAGTCTTTTTAATTGATGGCAGGTGTGTACCCAAGAAGACTGAATGTAATTAAATCAAAAGGTGCTTCAACAAAGTATTAGTTTTAGAGCATGCACACAATGCAAATAGCTTATTGTACAGTTTTTTTTTTTTTTTACATTTTTCCCCCTAACAGATTTGTTTGTTTTTCAATTACATTGTACAGGTTATAGGTCACATTAAAGGTGGGAAAAGTTTTGAAATGACTTATTGTGGTCTCATTTTTTTATATCGCAAAAACCTGCCATTTTAACAGGGGTGTGTACACTTTTTATACACAATGTATTACACACACACATATATATATATATCTACATATATATATATATATATATATATATATATATACACATATATATATATATATATATATATATATATTCTAAACTGGAATGCTATAATTGGGGAAACTATCCTGAAATTATCTTGTTTTTTGGAAAGTTATTTTCTGCTCATAATGCACCCAATCTTTCCTATCAGGTCATATATACCATTCACATAGAAAGTAAGATGCAAGGAATCTTAATGTTTAGAATCCTTAGTGACTGGTTTGCAGGAGTTAATTACAAGGAAATGATGTATTATTAAACAACCTGTAAAAAGTGCTTGTAGAAACAAAGAAATAACTAAAAACAACTTACCAGTTTTAGTTCAATTTTGCAAGTTTCACATTTTGCTTTCCTATCACCTTCGTTCTTAGAGTTAAGCAGGGTATCATATTTCTTGGCTTGCAAAGTGAAGTTGCTGTCAGTGTTAATTGGGCTTATGGACTCTTCAGACTACAAAACACTCAAACAGATTTACAGAAGAATGCAGCTGTAAATGCCAGTACACATCTTTATGGTCACAGTGGGTATGAAGCAATAAGATGTAGCTGCACCTTGATATGCATGTTTCCCTTGGCAAGAATTATTCAAATGCAATAGGTGAAATGATGTTAGAGTAAGAGAGAAAGACAAACACCTCAAGAAAACATCATCAGATTTTAATCAGCCCTAACATGGTGTGTACTGAGGAGGCTGGCTAGGATAAAAATGCCACAGAGGGAAAGAAACTGCCAAGTCATTTTTTTCAATAAGTGAAAGTATTGGGATCATTTTTTGGGGGGAGGGGGGTGTAATCTGGGGGAAGGAAATGTGTTTAGGGTGCAGATGTCCAAGAACAATACCAAAATGAAAGCATTAAACTATACTGTGATCTTTAACTAGCTTTAGATAAGCAGTGCAATAATACTTTAATGTACATTTTGAAATACGATACATACCAAGATTCCGAGCCAAAGCCATACCATGCCAGCTGAAGTATTTGGAATCCCAAACCCAGTAATATAGTGTTTTTATTTCCAATTGATCTCATTAGTAAACTTAGGACTACAGTCTGCAAAACAAATACACATGAACAGCTGTGATATTTCCTTGTGACAGGCTGAGTGATTACAACATTTGCCTTAAGCTAAAGGTAACAGTACTTACACCTGTCAGGTATCAGTAGCAATGCTTGTTGTTTTAAGTATACATTTACTGCAGCAAGTAAAAGGTTATCCAGCTACAAAAAGAAAATAATAGTACTTTTTTTTTCTCTTTTTCTCCTCCCTTCCATGTATAACAACCATAAGCTACAATACTATGTTCATTCATCAGTGTGACTGTTATCCAATGAGCCACTGGGTTAGAAATTTTGTGTTTAAGCTCTATAAAGTTCTCCTTTCAAGTAAGCCCCATTAAGCATACAAGAGGCAGTAGTGCCACTCATTTGGCACAACGTCACTGACTTCCTTAGGTAACATTCCCCTCTTACAAGCACCTCCCTTTTATTAGGCTTTCAATGTCTACTTGGAAGTCTTAATGAGAAATACACTACACAGAAAGTACAGTTTTGTACCTGCCATAAATGTAGATGTCCGAGAGGTATGCATCTGCAGTCCTAACAAATGGGTTGTCCTGTCGTCAGGCAGCCCTTCGGTCGGCCGGATTCCAAAGTCTGGGTCTGGCCTCGGCTGATGTCGCACTTCACCCGACGTCATAGCTGCAGTTCTTCGGGTATAAAGGTATCAGCCGACGCCATTTTCCTCAGTGTTTCTTGCCCCAGATGCCAGGTGCCCTCTAGGAAGGCTAAATTTGGATAAATGTAAAAGTTTCCAAATAAGAGAGAGCAAATAAAAATAAACATGTATATACATATATACAAACAAATACACCATAATAGATTCCCCCAGCTAGCTAGAAGATGGGCAAATACCCTAGGAGTACCACAGAGGGGAAGGAGGGAGGGTAATCCTGACTGCAGATGCATACCTCTCGGACATCTACATTTATGGTAGGTACAAAACTGTACTATGTCCTTCAAGGATGCATCTGCAGTCCTAACAAATGGGTAGAATACCATAGCCAAACTGGGGGAGGAGGAATAATAAGATTATGGTGTAGTTAAGATCCCTTGCAAAACAGCAGTGGCAAAACCTGCTCGGGATCTGGAGTATAAGGGTAGATTATAATGCTTGGCAAATGTAAGCACGGAGCTCCAAGTAGCAGCCTCTAAAATGTCTTTGGTAGCCACTCCTCGTAAAAAAGCTGTAGTAGTGGCTGTAGCCCTTGTGGAGTGAGGTCTGATGTTTTCTGGAGTTGCCTTTCCATGGTAAGAGTAACAAAATCTAATGCAATTTCCTATCCACTTAGAGATTGTCTGTTTTGAAATTGCTTTTCCTTCCATTCCTGTTGCATATGCTACCAGTAGCTGGTCAGTTTTTCTATTGCTCTTGGTCCTGTCCAGGTAGTAGCGCAATTGCCTATGTACATCCAAGATATGTAATAGTCTTTCTCCCCTGTTCTGTGGGTTGGGGAAGAATGTAGGCAGGTGGATAGCTTGGTTTAAAGATACCCTGGAGACCACCTTTGGCATAAAAGTAGGATTAGTTCTCATGGACACTCTATCTTGATGGAAGATAAGGAAGGGCTGTACTGCCATTAATGCCTGTAGTTCAGAAACCCTTCTTGCTGAAGTGATTGCAAGCAGGAAAGCAGTTTTCCATGATAAGTACTGTAATTCTGCTGTTGCTGCTGGCTCGAAAGGAGGGAGTGTCAACTTTTCTAGCACAAAGTTCAGGTCCCATGCGGGCAATGGTGGCTTCCTTGGTGGTTTTACATTTTTAATTCCTCTCAGAAACTGCCTGAGTAGAGGATGTGAGAAGACTGGAGGGTCCATGTTGTATTCTGCTGAAATAGCTGATGCATGGATCTTAATGGAAGAATAGGACAGGCCATTGTGGAAAAGCTCTGCCAAGTATTCCAGGATGTTAGCTATGTTTACCAGTGACACATTTTCTCCTTTTGCTGCACTCCAAATGAGATATCTTTTTCATTTTGCTGAATAAGTTTTCCTTGTTGAGGGTCTGCGAGCCTCCAAGATAATGTCTTTAACCCTTTGAGATAAATCTGGGTTATTTTGTCTTATGCAATGTTCCAGGCAGCCAGCTGCAGTGTTTTTAGGTTTGGATGCAGGGTTTTGAAGTTGTTCTGTGTTAACAGTAAGGGAACTAGGGGCAGAGGCCATATTTGTTCCCGAGACATGCTCCTCAGTAATGGGTACCAATGCTGCCTCGGCCAGTCTGGAGCTATCAGGATGATCCTTGGACGGTCTTCTTTGATCTTCAATAGCACCTTGTGCATCAAAGGAAGAGGTGGGAATGCATATGCTGTCAGGTTTTTCCAACTGAAGATAGGAGTCCACCTTCCAAGCAAGTGGGTGGTATGCCCTCGTGCAGAATTTTTCAATTGGTGGTTGTGTGGGGATGCGAATAAGTCTATTTCTGGTAGTCCCCATTTCCCTGTAATGGATTTGAAGATGTCTGGATGCAGCATCCATTCGTGGGCATCCGTGGTAGTTCTGCTTAGGATGTCTGCTAGAATATTTTCTTTTCCTGGTACAAATATTGCTTGTAACTGAATGTTGAAGCTCAGGGCCACATTCCAGAGGTCCATTGCCATCCGGCATAGAGGGTATGAATGTGTGCCTCCGTTTGTTGATGTACCACATAACTGTGGTGTTGTCCGTCCTTATCAGCAATTGACCCTGTCGAAGAAATGGTCTGAATGTCTGAATTGCCAGTTTTACTGCCAGCATCTCCTTTTGATTTATGTGTAGGTTCATCTGGTCTTGAGTCCATAAGCCTTGTATGCACTTGTCCAGCATGTGTGCCCCCCAACCGAGGTCTGAGGCGTCTGTTGTGATAGTCTGGCTTGGTTGAGTGCTGTGGAAGGGCAGCCCTTTGTTCGATTGACAGGCCTGAGCCCATCATTGGAATTCTTGCTTCAGGCATGGAATTATTGGAATTTGGGTTTCTAGGCTGTGCTTGAGCTGAGACCATAAATTCCTTAGGTACCATTGTAACTTTCTCATATGTAGTCTGGCATGTGGAATCAATATTAAGCAGGATGCCATGTAACCCAGGGCTTGCAGGACTTTCCTTGCTGTTAGCTGGTTCTGCTTTGTTAATGCCATGAAATAGAGAGGAAGGTGCTTCTGTTTTTCTGCTGTGAGGGATGCCATTTGATTTGATGTATCCAGCTCTGCACCCAAGAAAGTTATCCTTTGGGATGGTATCCGCCTTGACTTTTTTATATTGACTGTGTATCCCAGGGCTTGCAGTAGGTGAATGACCTTTTTCAAATCTTTTGCTAATTTGTTTTTGTTGTCCGCTTGTAACAGGCAGTCGTCCAGGTAAGGGTAAATTTGAATTCCCTGAAGCCTGCAATGAGCAATTACTGATGCCAGGCATTTCGTGAATACTCTGGGCGCAGTAGATAAGCCAAAGGGCAATGCTGAGAATTGATAATGCTCTGATCCTGCAAGAAATCTGAGGTATCTTCTGCAATTTGGTCGTATGGGGACGTGCAGGTATGCCTCCTTGAGATCTAGAGTTACCAGCCAAGACTCCTTGCCCAGCATGGGAAGAAGCTGCTGTAGGGTCAGCATTTTGAATTTTGGAACAATGAGGTATGTGTTTAGAGCGGACAGGTCGAGAATAGGTCTCCATTGGTTTTCTTTTCTTGGTACCAGGAAAAGTCTGGAGTAAAATCCTTGCCCTTGTTCCATAGACGGAACCCTTTCTATAGCTCTCATCCTTAGTAAGTGGTGTATTTGTTCCAGAGCTTCTGTCTTCTGATTTGGAGGTAGGTTTGGCATTCCTCTCTTCCTTGGTAGAGTATGGAAGTGAAACCTGTAACCTTGGTCTATTGTCTGTAAAATCCATTTGTCTCCTGTGATGTGATGCCAGTTTAATGAAAATAAGGCTAGCTTTCCGCCTAAGGGTGCTTCTAGTTGTTCCCTGGTAGGCGGTCTCAGAGCCAAGTCACTGTGATTGTCCTGTGGAAGTGGTGGTGGCTGGATCTGTGGCAGTACTTCGCTGGTTGTTAGGCTGCCACTGACGTCCCCTGTAGGCACCTCTGGATTGACCCCTGCCTCTTGGGCGTCTATTCCTGCCTCTCTGAGCTCTGGAGGTGTCTGGAAAGGACCAATTCTTGGAAGGCCAGTTCCTACTAAACCTTGGAGGCTGGACCTGTAAGAAATCCTTGACTGTCTGGACAGATTTTGCTTTCTCTTCCACCTTCTTCAGTACCTGCTGTGCAGGGGAGCCAAACAAATTGAGCTTATCCATGGGAGCATCTAGGAGCTTTGATTTAACATGGTCTGGTAAGGACTGCTCTTTTAACCATGCATGCCTTCTGATCACTGTACCAGTCATAGCTGATCTAAAGGAAGCCTCCAGTGCATCATAGCCGCATTTTAAGGAATGATTACTGACCTGCTGAATGTTATGTACCATTTCCTGAACAGATTTTTTGTCTAATGGTTCAGGCGAGGACAGTTTTTAGTTAACTGATCTAACATAAATTCCTGATACTGAATCATGTGGAATTGACAGTTTAAGGCCCTAGCCGAAAGAGTAGCAGAAGTGTAAAATTTTTACCCCATCTCTCTAAGGCCCTAGATTCCCTTTCAGAGGGAGGGTTTTGGTAGAGGTAGCTGCTACAGCCTTGGGTCCCTGGGAGATAGTTTCAGGATCTGCAAAAGGAGCCTTATACAAATGATAATGTGTGTCCGAACCCTGTAGTACCTGTCGGGCTTAGCAGGGGCGGAGGAAGAGAATCAGGAGCAGTACAAGCATCATTAAATGCATCATCCACAACAGTAAGTACTGGAGGAATGGCTAAAGGCCTATGCTGTGGCAAATGCAAAAAGGTCCTAAGCCTTTTCCTAGAGTCTGAAAAATCCTGGCCCTGCCATTGAAATTGTTCCCTCATAGCATGCAAGGTTTCCCCAAAAGAAAATTCCTCAGGCGGAGAGGCAGAAGGAATGGAGTCTTCTGCATCAGAGTCCTCATAAGGAGAATAAGGGCCCTCTGGAGGGTTTGTATTATCTGAATCATCAGAGGAGTAATCTGAAGAAACTGGTTCAGGGGGCTCTGCCCTAGGCCTCTTCTCTGGAGGTGGGTGAGAGGCCCTGTCAGGGTGAGGTTGGGATCCCCGGATCAAAGAAATGAGATCCTCTGCTAGACTAAGCATTTGAGAACTAGAGCTAGGCCTGAGAGAGGGGGTCTTAGCAGGCACAGTTTTGGTAGATTTTGCTGCTTTAGCCCTGGCAAAAGCCTTAATCGACATGGATGCAGGGGGCCTAGCAGCTCCACGTGCAGGAGTAGATATATCTAAAGGTATAGTATCAGATAAATCCTGTGAACCTGCAAGAGCAGGTGGGATTTCAGTAGCAGATTCAGCCATGCTGGATGAGGCCTCGGTAGGAGGCAAGCTTTCGGCGAAGGAAGAACCGTGGACTCGGTTTCAGCGAAACCGAGACACTTTCGATTGACTTAACCGCGGTTTCGCGAAACCGGACCGCGAGTGTCGGTCCTTTTCCTTGCGCTTTTAGTTAATTGAAGTCGGAGTTTCCGGCGGCATATTGTAAGCAAAAGCGGGCGAAAAACTCCTCAGCAAATTCCGACCGACGTCTAAGCGTCCGTCGGTTGAAAGAAGCACAGTCTAGACAAGCTGCTACGTCGTGGTCTGGGCCTAAACAAGGTAGGCAGTAAGAGTGGAAATCTTTACGAGGTATTTGTTTCCCACAAGTTAAACAGTTATTCACTTTTTCTGACATCGGCTGAGGCAAGAAAGAGTCCCCAACGGGGTACTTAGCTTTTTAGAAGTCTTCGGTAGTAGTAATCTCTGGTTCTGACCGACCCGGCACTTGCGAACAGCTTCTGCTTCGGGCGCCACGCGGCAAGAAAGACTGGGGAAAATGGCGTCGGCTGATACCTTTATACCCGAAGAACTGCAGCTATGACGTCGGGTGAAATGCGACATCAGCTGAGGCCAGACCCAGACTTTGGAATCCGGCCGACCGAAGGGCTGCCTGACGACAGGACAACCCATTTGTTAGGACTGCAGATGCATCCTTGAAGGACATCCAAATTCCTCCGTCCACAGAGAGGACAGCAGAAAAACTCCTACAGTCTTCTCCATCCTTGGCCAGCTCCTCTCATACCTGGGCTTCTAAATGAACCTAAATCATCTGTGCTGTAGTCAAGACTCCAGCAAATTTAGAAAGGACCCTCAAATTAAACTTTAAACATTCCCCTGGAATGCAGTGTGGGCCTATAAATATCATGTAAATTACAGCAATGGAAATTCTTCAAATGTGTATACTCATGTTTTATCATATGCTTCAATGATCCCTTCATTCACATAAGGCCAAAGTGAATTGTAAACAGCTACACAACTGCCAATTTTGAAAATGTTAAATTCAAGTGAAGAGTTCTTCAATTAAACCAGACCCACTTACCTCTCATGAAAATGAATGAATGAATGAATGCTATAAAGGATAATTACATAAGATACCTAATATGACAGAAGACTACCTCTGCTATCAGGAATAAGACTTTCAATCAAACGGAGATACTAGAGGACCCCTCCCAAGCTTACAATATATCAACTGTGACATCAACCCACTGTAAAAGACGAAGGAAGCTCTCTCTCTCTCAATTTTTTCACCACACAGCCAAAGTGCACTCATTTGAAGGGGTATAGAAGACTGAAAAGAAGGAATAAAATAAAAGAAGCCTAGAAGTAAACACAATGGTTAATGCAAGTACCTGTACATTTTTTTCTTGGTGGTGGTGGTGGGGCTGCTGACTCTTATGTTCCTGAAAATCAAGGCTATGTGTAGGAGCCTCAGAGATCAAGTTATACAAGCCAGAAAAACTGGAAAAAGTAATGCTGGTAAGTAGCAAGGAATTCAAGGGTTAAGGACTATTCATGGAAAAAGACTTAGACAATCTATGCAACAAGTAAATATGTGAGAAATGGAAATATTAAGATATCAAATGTCAAAAGACTGCTTCAAGAAAGACTGCCGAGGACTTTGACTCCATAACTTGTTAAAATGCCTACTACAACATATGCAGATGTCTGACAAGACAGATGACCCAACATATGTAGATTTGTATTTGGATACTCCTTCTGGGCCCATCTCATTTGCTTACTCAACTGAGTGCAGTGAGATCATATTCTGATTTCAGGCATTCCTACTGTGTACAAAGAGAGCATTTGGGAAGGACACCCCCTGTAGCCTCTTAATCCTGCTCTGTTCCCTCCCTAAAATATATATATATATGTATTTTATTCAGCTGCTCTTACTGTAACTGTCTTAGTTGCTCTTCTGCCTGCTGTTATCTGTTCAGTCGCTCTTACTCTGCACTTATTACTGCTTGTTAGTAGCCTTCTAATTTACTGCCTTCTGCACTTGTTTTTCAGTCATTTGTTAATTTAATTGCATTGATTTGAACTGTATTTGTCGTAGTGTTGCTACACACTCGGGTGTGCTGGCCTGCACTACAATTTGAATTGCATTTACTGCTGTTTTAGCTGCTTTTCTGTGACAAAAAAAATTCTAAGCTTGTTTCCTGCCTTTCCTGTAACTAATCAAGTCCAGATACAGACTTGCTGTATCCAGGACTGCTGGTAAGCTTCTGAGCCCCCCAAGCCTTTCTGTGTTGAAGGGAAGCCTTCTAGCTTATCAGTGGGAGTGATAAGCACTAGGTAGCCTATCTACCATGGGAAGAGTGGGTTTTGGCCCTGAAATTGTAGTTCATTGGTCGTTTGGGCAGTTTTTCCATCTCTTTCTACTTTCTGGTTAAAAACCCATTTTGCATTTGGTCCCCGCCTTTCCTATAACTAGTGTAGTCCAGGTACAGATTTGCTGTATCCAGGACTGTTGGTAAGCTTCTAAGCCCCCCAAGCCCTTCTGTGTTGGAGAGAAGCCTTCTAGCTTATCAGTGGGAGTGGTAAGCACTAGGTAACCTAACTACCACAGGAGGAGTGGTTTCTGGCGCATAAATTATAGTTTATTGGCCGTTTGGAAAGCTTTTCCATCTCTTTCAACCCTCTGATTTAAAAGCCTGTGTTTGCGGTTGTTTCCTGCCTTTCCTGTTACTAGTCTAGTCCAGGTACAGATTTGCTGTATCCAGGACTCTTTGTAAGCTTCTGAGCCCCCCAAGCCTTTCCGTGTTGGAGGGAAGCCTTCTAGCTTATCAGTGGGAGTGGTAGGCATCAGGTAGCCTATCTACCACAAGACAAGCGGTCCCTGGCCCAGAAATTGTAGCTATTGGCTGTTTGAGCAGTTTTTTTCCATCTCTTTCAACTTTCTGGTTTGAAAGCCGCACTTGTGCCGGTTTCCCACCTTTCCTATAACTAGCCTAGTCCGGTTACAGAGTTGCTGTATCCAGGATTGTTAGTAGTTTCTGAGCCCCCCAAGCCTTTCTGTGTTGGAGGGAAGCCTTCTAGCTTATCAGTGGGAGTGGTAAGCACTAGGTAGCCTATCCTCCACAGGAAGAGTGAGTTTTGGCCCAGAAATTGTAGTTTATTTGGCCGTTTGGGCAGTTTTCCATCTGTTTCAACTTGCTGGCTTAAAAGCCTACGTTTGTACTTGTTCCATGCTTTCCTGTAACTAGTCAAGTCCAGGTACAGATTTGCTGTATCCAGGACTCTCTGTAAGCTTCTGAGTCCCCCAAGCCTTTCTGTGTTGGAGGGAAGCCTTCTAGCTTATCAGTGGGAGTGGTAAGCATTAGGTAGCCTATCTACCACAACAGGAGTGGTTCCTGGCCCAAAAATTGTAGCTATTGGCAGTTTTTTCCATCTCTTTCAATGTTCTGGTTTAAAAGCCACACTTGCGCTTGTTTCCCACCTTTCCTGTAACTGGCCTAGTCCAGATACAGAGTTGCTGTATCCAGGACTGTTGGTAAGCTTCTGAGCCCCGCAAGCCTTTCTGCATTGGAGGAAAGCCTTCAGCTTATCAGTGGGAGTGGTAAGCACTAGGTAGCCTGTCTACCACGAGAGGAGAGGTTCTTGGCCCAGAAATTGTAGTTTATTTACCATTTGGACAGTTTGTCCGTGTCTTTCAACTTTCTGGTTTAAAAGACCATATCTGCGCTTGTTTCCCATCTTACCTGCAACTAACCTACTGGGCAGCACTACAAAGCCTTAAACTGATACAAGCCTTCTAGCTTAGAAGAGAGACCTTGGAGTGATTAAGTATCAGTTTTCTGTACTTTCTTGCTGTACTTAACTGTTTTCCGCCTAAAAGCAGATTTTCCAGTGTTTATTGTGATTTAAAAATTGTTTTTTTTTCACATATTGTACTTATTTGACTGCCTGCACTTTTAAAAAGTTGTTTTTTGTTTAAATAATTTAACTGTTGTAGCTGCACACTAAAGTGCGATAGCCTTTTCTGATCGTTTGTAGTCGTTTAAAGCTTTTTTAAGTGTAAAGTTCTTTAAGGTTAGGGTTGGTATTAATGGGTTGTAAGATATTCCAAAAACGAAAAATATTGTCACAAAGTATATCAACAATCCAAATCTGTGGCTGAAGAAACGCAATATATGATAAAAACAAGCTTTTATTGTCAGTAAGGGCTTTCATAGTGCTTCACACACCACTTCCTCAGAACTTTATATAAAATATGAACTTGCAAGCCCATCCTATATAGGTAGGTAACTCAATTAACTCAAATAACTTAATTGGCATCTTACAATGCTATCTAATTATGCTCATTACATCTAAAACATCCACTACTTACTGACTTTGATACTACTTGCATATATATTAACTGCTATTTCATACTAAAGTAATGAGTTAATTCATAAAAATACATAAAAATACATGATATATATTAAATTAGTGTACATATAAATCCTAGCCAAAAGCCTTGAATAATCATTAAAAGTTATACACAAAAATAACCATAAAACAATGTATTATACTATTTGGCCAAAGGTCTGTTTCTAAGTATTGGTTTTAGGGGAGTTCTCTCATTAAGGCCAGAGCCTCTATCAGCCCTTAGCCTGATAATCCAGCGTGTCTCTGATGTTTCTGTATTATTAGTGGTGTCTCCCCCTCTCTCATTTTCCTCTATCTTTTCTATTGCTTGGAACTTAAATGCATGTCCTGAGTCTGTATTCTTAAAATGCTTGGCTAGAGCATTTGTAAGGTTCTGATTTCTAATTTGTACATGTTCACGTATACTAAATCTGAGTTCCCTGTTAGTTTTACCTACATAAAAATTCGAGCAGACGTCACATACAGCTATGTACACAACATTTTTAGTGTGGCAAGTAGCCTGTACGTTAAATGTAAATATTCTGCCAGTATCAGGATGCGAAAAAGTGTTGCTAGTGTCTATAAATTTACATTGGTTACATTTTCTGCATGGTGTAGTTCCTTTTATTGATGTTACTTCTCCTTCCTTTTCTACCTTACCATCCCTAGGATAGCATAGGTGTCTTTTTAGAGATTTCTTATTCTTAAAGGAGAAGCTAGGGTCTTCTCCTACTTTCTCCTTTATCTTAGCATCATGCATTAGAATGGGCCAATGTTTCTTAATTATTCCTGTCACAATGGACATGCTACTGGAATATTGTGTGGGAACTCTTACTACCTTCGACCACAACAACTCCGAAGAAAAAGGTGCCCCACAAACCAAACTAGTCCACAATATGCAGAAATGAAGCACCTGGAGCCTCGAGCCACTCGAACAGACTTTGTTACAACAATAATAATAATAAAAAACACACTATAGCAACGAGAAACGCTTAACTTCTTCATCGCGTTTTTCATTATCCATGTAACTTCATCAGCTGAAGTTACATGGCTAACGAAAAACGCGGTGAAGAAGTTAAACGTTTCTCGTTGCTATAGTGTGTTTTTTATTATTATTATTTTTGTAATAAAGTCTGTTCGAGTGGCTCGAGGCTCCAGGTGCTTCATTTCTACATATTGTGAACTCTTACTACCTTTCTTTTTCCTTGTCGACTAACTGCATCATCTTCCACCCTTCTTGCAAAATATGGTTTACCGACGGTGTCCCTTAATTTGATGCCTTCTCCTACTAAAACATCACATTCTTTTGCGTAACCTCTCTCTCTAAATCTTTGCTTGAGGTCTACCACTTCTTGCTCAAAATCGTCTTCATTCATTCTTAATCTAGACACTCTCAATGTCTGCCCTTTAACTACAATCTTAAAAATGTGTCCGGGGTGAATACTTCTTCTATGTAAAATTGTGTTTCTATAGCAATCCTTTCTATATAGTTTACTAGTAATCTTCCCCTCTTCTGTTTTGATAAGTTTAACATCAAGAAAATTGATTTCTTTATCCAACACTTTTGTTTCAAAGCTCAGAAAAGTAGTATTAATATTTGCTTCATAAAAGAACTTCTCTAATTCTTCTTGATTCCCATCCCACAGCAGGAACAAGTCATTCACAAATCGTTTATAAAATATTATTGGTCCCCACTGCTCATTTTTCACCCATTTATTCTCCCATGATGCCATCACTAAATTGGCGTAGCTATTTGCGCTAGGAGTGCCCATTGCTACGCCATCTTTTTGTAGGTATAGTGTGTGTTCAAACATCAATACATTATTAATAAGTATCTGCTCCATTAGAAGACATATCAACTCTATTTTACTCTGATTATAAGAGCCTTCCATAGTTAGATAGTCTCACAACATATCTATTCCTAAATTGTTGGGTATGGATGTGAATAAAGAACAAACGTCCATTGTTACCAATTTAACATTGCTCAAACCTTTGTCATATGTTTGGAAAAAATCATACAATTCATTCAAAAATTGTTTCGTATCCCTTAAGATGGTTATATTCTTATCTACTAGGGGTCTCAATGTTTTTTCTATGTATATAGATATGGGTTCTGTTATCCAATGTCTTCCTGACACTATCTGCCTTAATGGGGGATTTTCAGAGTCCTTATGTATTTTAGGGATATCTTGGGCAACAGGGATGAGGGGGTTCTTCACTAAAAAATAATTATATAAATCAGAGGTTATCCATTTATCTAAAAGACATTCATATAACAGATTATCCAATCTTTTAATACGACTTTCCTTTTGTTTTTTAGTTATTATCTTATAGACAATTTGGTCACTTAACATTTCCTTCATTTTTGTATTATAAGCACATTTGTCTATGACCACTACTGGTCCCCCTTTATCTGCTGGTTTGATTATTATATTGTGATCATTTTTTAAACTGTATAAAGCTTCATATTCATCTTTAGACATATTCCTAAAAAAAACTTTTGTTCTTTTCACTATCAGGTTGTTGAAACAGTTCCTTTTCACATAAACTACTGAACACATCAACTATAGGATCACATCAACACTGGATACCACCTTAGGCATGAATGAAGGGTTTGTTCTTAAAGAAACCCTGTCTTGGTGAAAAATGATGAAAGGCTCCACTGCCATTAGTGCCTGTAACTCTGAGACTCTTCGTGCTGAGGTTATTGCCAGAAGCAGAGCAGTTTTCCATGATACATATTTTAATTCTGCTGAATTAGCTGGCTCAAAAGGAGGTAAAGTTAGTTTTTCCAAGACAAAGTTGAGGTCCCAAGTTGGTGTTGGTGCTCTCCGGGGCGGTCTTATGTTTTTAGCCCCTCTGAGGTACTGTTTTAGCAATGGATGAGAGAAAATAGGAGGATCTGTGTTATCATGAGCCGAGATGGCAGCGGCGTGGATCTTAATGGATGAAAAGGATAGTCCTTTGTCCAGCATCTCAGTTAAGTATTGTAATATCTGAGGAATACTTGGGACAAGAGGGTCAAAGCTTTGAGCCTGGTTCCAGGCACTTCCACTTTTCTGAATAAGATTTCCTGGTGCTAGGCCTCCTGGCCTCGAAAATGACATCCATAACAGCTTTAGAGAGAGGTTTTGTCTACTTGACTAATGAATCTGCCATGCAGCCAGGTTTAAGGTTTTGTGCTGACTGTGCAGGATCTGATTGTTTTGTTGAGTCAGAAGGTGCGGAGTTTGAGGTAAAATCCATGGTGGGCCTTGAGCTAAGTTCTTTAAGATTGGGTACCAGTGCTGGCGTGGCCAGTCTGGGGCAATCAGGATCATCTGTGGTTTTTCTTGTCTGGCTTTTAGGAGTACCTTTGAAAGGAGAGGCAGTGGTGGGAAGGCATAAACTTTTAGGCTTTTCCAGCTGAAGGAGAGAGCATCCACTTTCCATGCTTGTGTGTGATAAGTCCTTGTGCAGAATTTTTGTAGTTGGCAATTCATTGGGGAGGCAAAAAGATCGATGTCTGGGCACCCCCATTTTTGCGTTATCATGATGAATACTTGTGGATTTAATTTCCACTCGTGAGGATCCATGATGTTTCTGCTTAAATCATCTGCCAGAGTATTTTTCTTTCCTGGCAGGAATTGTGCTTGTAGATGAACTTGATAGGTTAGAGCTGTGTTCCACAAGGTCATGACTTGTCTGCATAGGGGATAAGAATGAGTGTCCCCTTGCTTGTTTATGTACCACATAACTGTGGTGTTGTCTGTCTTTAATAACAGTTGTCCTGGATGCAGAATGTCCTTGAAAGCTGTTAGGGCATTTTGTACAGCCAACATCTCTTTTTGATTGATGTGAAGATGCATTTGGTCTGCGGTCCACTTGCCCTGAATACGTTTTCCTGCCATGTGTCCTCCCCAGGCATAATCCGAAGCATCTGTTGTTAATGTCTGCCTGGCTGTGGGTAGAGTGAAAGGCTGTCCCTTGTTGAGGTGACATGCCTGTGCCCACCATCGAAACTCCAGTTGTAGGCAGGGAATTAGTAGCATTACTGCTTCCAAACTGTGAGAGTGTTGTGTCCAAACACTTTTTAGGTACCATTGTAATTTACTCATAAGCAGTCTGGCATATGGAATTAGTAGTATGCAGGATGCCATGAATCCCAAGGCCTGCAGAATTTTTCTTGCAGGGAGTTGGGTTTTTGTTGCCATCAGAGTCAGTTGCCCTTGCTTGTCTGGCGTGAGATAAGCCATCTGGGGCCGTTGCATTTAAGCTGGCACCCAGGAATATTATCTCTTGTGAGGGCACTAGTTTTGACTTCTTTTCGTTTACTGTGTACCCTAGGCAAATTAGCATCCTTTTTTACAAACGCCAGATGCTTTAGAAGAATGTCCTTGCTCTCTGCTTGAATAAGGCAGTCGTCCAGGTATGGATATATTTGAATTCCTTTTTGTCTGCAAAATGCAATTACTGGTGCCAGGCACTTTGTGAAGACCCTGGGCGCAGTAGATAAGCCAAAGGGCAGTGCAGAGAATTGGTAATGCATTGAACCAGCTATGAATCTGAGGTATCTTCTGAAATTTTGTCTGATAGGGACATGCAGGTATGCCTCTTTGAGGTCCAAAGTAACAAGCCAAGCCTTCTTGCCCAGCATGGGAAGAAGCTGCTGTAGTGTCAACATTTTGAATTTCGGAACATCCAGGTAAGTATTTAGAGTGGAAAGGTCTAGTATGGGTCTCCAGGCTTTGTCCTTTCTGGGGACCAGGAAAAGTCTTGAGTAAAATCCTTGTCCTTGTTCCTGTTGTGGCACTTTTTGAATAGCTCTCATGTCCATGAGGGCTGTAATTTGTTTTTGTGCCTCTGCCCATTGATTTTGTGGCAGGTCTGGCATTCCTTTTAGCCTTGGTAGAGGGTGAAAGTGGAACCTGTAACCTTGAGACGCAACATTCAGAACCCATTTGTCTTGGGTGATTATATGCCAATTTTGAGAAAAAAGTGCTAGTTTTCCCCCTAAGGGAGCTGCCAAAAGGTAAGTGCTTGGCATTCGAAGGGGGAAGTCATTGGGACTGTTTCCTGTAGGTTGTGACTTGTCTTCACCTCCTTTTGGGGTTGAAGCACCCCACTGTCGTGGTCTATTAGAGCCTTGGGGCTGAGATCTCCCTCTTGGGCGTCTGTATCTGCCTCTTTGTGGTCTGTCTGACACGGGAAAGGACCAATTCTTTGACGGCCAATTTCTGCTAAATCGAGGTGGCTGTACCTGTAAGAAATCCTTCACTGTTTGCATAGATTTTGCCTTATCCTCCATTTTCTTTAATAGCTCTTCTGCGTTAACACCAAATAAAATTTTCTGCTGTAAAGGAGTATCCAATAATTTAGCCTTAACGTGATCAGATAAACCTTGCTCTTTTAACCAAGCATGCCTTCGAATCACAAATCCTGTAACTGCTGCTCTACAAGAAGCCTGTAATGAATCAAAACTACATTGCAGGGTATGTTTTCCCACTTGTTCAGCTGCATGCAATAAATCCTGCATTTCCTTAAAGTCAGGATGTTCTGAACTTGTAATCATTTTCTATTTTAACAGAAACATTAAATATTGTTAGTATTTAAGTATGTGAAACTGGCAATTTAAAGCTCTCACTGCTAAAGTTGCAGAAGTGTAAACTTTCTTCCCCCATCTGTCTAATGCTCTAGAATCCCTGTCAGAGGAAACTGGATTTTTAGCCGTGGAAGCCTTTACCCCTTTGGGACCCTGGGAAATAGCTTCTGGGTAAGCAACACGGTTTTTATAAAGAAATTTGTGAGAGTCAGGGACTCTGTAGTACCTGTCTGGCTTGACAGGAGCAGGGGGCAAAGAATCAGGATTTAAACTGGATTCAGAGAACACATCATCCACAATATCTAACATTGGCAGAATAGCAAGGGGCCCATGCTGAGGCAATAAAAGAAAATCTCTGAGCCTTTTCTTGGATTCTGAGTAATCCTGGCCCTCCCAATGGAAATGCTCCCTCATGGTATGTAAAGTTTCCCCAAAATAATAATCCTCAGGAGGAGAGGCTGAAGGAACTGATTCTTCAGCATCAGAGTCCTCATAGGGGGGAGAAGAGTATCCCTGGTCTGAAGACGAATCAGAAGAAATGGAAACCTGGTCAGAGGAATCATACTCTGTATCCTGCCTAGGCCTTTTATCAGGAGGGGGATGGGTACACCTGATCAGAGTAATTAAGTCTTTGGCCATTTTGAGCATCTGTGTTTTAGGCATGGAGGCCTGTCCAGGTGAATGCTGTACTTGCTTCTTTGTCTTTAATAGAGTTTTAGACTTGGCTGTAGTTTTTATGGCAAGCTGTGAAGGTCTGAAAACACCCTCAGAAGCCGATGCCTGCTCAGCGGCTCCGGACCCATCTGAAGGGTTAGATTCCGTAGGCCCAACACCTTGAGTATCCTGAGGCCTAGACATCTCCACGTGGCAGTCGGAGGCGGCCTGTGGCTCTGAGGTAGCTGGTGTCAGGGGCTGCGAAAGCGCCTCACTGAGAACCGGCGACTGGCCTAGAAGAGGCTTCATCGTCAGTTTTGGGCCTCGAATGCCTGTCCTTATCCTTGTCTTTGCGTTTTTTGTGTATTCCGGTCATCGGTTGTTCCGACTGCATGGTATAATTAAACCTTTTGGCCAAAGTAATGGCGAGCAAAATCAAACCGACGTTTAATAGTGCGTTTGTTAAATCTAGCACAAAACCGACAACTAGTGACGTCATGGTCTGGGCCTAGGCATGGAATACAGTAAGAATGAAAATCCTTATGAGGTATTTGCTTCCCACAAGAAATACAATTATTAACTTTTACTGACATCGGTCTGAGGCAAGAAAAAGTTTCCCCAATGGGGTACTTAGCTTTATTGAAGACTTCGGTTTTGAAATTCGAACTGAAAATCTCAGAAGTTGGCCGACCGGCACTTGCGAACTGCTTTTGCTTCGGGCACCGCGCAGCAAGAAAGACTGAAGAAAATGGCATCGGCTGCATCTTATATACCCCTGGCGCACTGACGTCAGGAAGAAGCAACAGCAACCGACACCGGACCAAGACTTTGGAACTCTGGCCGACTGCGGGACCGCCTGATGGCAGGATAACCCAAGTGTAATGACTGCAGCAGTGAAACACGATGAATATCAAAAGTGTCAGATACAGAAATCAATTTTCTTCATGTCAAACTTATCAAAACAGAAGAGGGGGAGATTACTAGTAAACTATATAGAAAGGATTGCTATAGAAACACAATTTTACATAGAAGAAGTATGCACCCCGGACACATTTTTAAGAATGTAGTTAAAGGGCAGACATTGAGAGTGTCTAGATTAACAGCGAATGAAGAAGATTTTGAGCAAGAAGTGGTAGACCTCAAGCAAAGATTTAGAGAGAGAGAGGTTACGCAAAGGAATGTGATGTTTGGTAGGAGAAGGCATCAAATTAAGGGATACCGTCGTTAAACCATATTTTGCAAGAAGGGTGGAAGATGATGTAGTTAGTCGCTAAGGAAAAGGAAAGGTAGTAAGAGTTCCCACACAATATTCCAGTAACATGTCCACTGTGACAGGAATAATTAAGAAACATTGGCCCATTCTAACGCATGATGCTAAGATAAAGGAGATAGTAGGAGAAGACCCTAGCTTCTCCTTTAAGAATAAGAAATCTCTAAAAAGACAACTATGCTATACTAGAGATGGTAAGGTAGAAAAGGAAGGAGAAGTAACATCAATAAAAGGAACTACACCATGCAGAAAATGTAACCAATGTAAATTTATAGACACTAGCAACACTTTTTCGCATCCTGATACCGGCAGAATATTTACATTTAACGTACAGGCTACTTGCCACACTAAAAATATTGTGTACATAGCTGTATGTGACATCTGCTCAAACTTTTATGTAGGTAAAACGAACAGGGAACTCATATTTAGGATACGTGAACATCTACAAATTAGAAATGAGAACCTTACAAATGCTCTAGCCAAGCATTTTAAGAATACAGACTCAGGACATGCATTTAAGTTCCAAGCAATAGAAAAGATAGAGGAAAATGAGAGGGGGGGAGACACCATTAATAATACAGAAACATCAGAGACACGCTGGATTATCAGGCTAAGGGCTGATAGAGGCTCTGGCCTTAATGAGAGAACTCCCCTAAAACCAATACTTAGAAACAGACCTTTGGCCAAATAGTATAATACATTGTTTTATGGTTATTTTTGTGTATAACTTTTAATGATTATTCAAGGCTTTTGGCTAGTATTTATATGTACACTAATTTAATATATATCATGTATTTGTATGTATTTTTATGAATTAACTCATTACTTTAGTATGAAATAGCAGTTAATATATATGCAAGTAGTATCAAAGTCAGTAAGTAGTGGATGTTTTAGATGTAATAAGCATAATTAGATAGCACTGTAAGATGCCAATTAAGTTATTTGAGTTAATTGAGTTACCTACCTATATAGGATGGGCTTGCAAGTTCATATTTTATGTAAAAGTTCTGAGGAAGCGGTGTGTGAAGCACTATGAAAGCGCTTAACCACAATAAAAGCCTGTTTTAAGTGTATTTTTTACTGTTTTTGCCTTCTGTTTTCAAAAAAACAAACCAAAAAAATTCCTTGTTTCCCGCCTTTCTAAGCTAGTACAGTCCAGTTGTCAGGCTAGGGCTGAATTCAGGGCTGTGATACTAGTTTCTGAGTTGCCCATACCTTACTTGGATAGAAGGAAGTTTCTATGTTCAACTGTGAGAGAGGGGAGCTTTGAGCAACCTATCTGTCCCTGGAGGAGAGGTTTCAGCCCAGAAGTTAGTAGTTTATTGGCCATTTTGGGCCAGCCCAGAAGTTACTAGTTTATTGGCCATTTTGGGCTAATTTCTATCTCTTTCATTTCCCTACTATAAAAGCCACGTTTGCATGCTTTTGCGCACCGGGCAGTGCCAGTTAGCTACAGTTAAATTATTCCCAGCTCCACCAAGTCTCTTCTTCAGTTTTTCCCTTGAAACTAGTCTAACTCTCAACCTAAGCACTCAAAAAGCATCTTACAGCCAGCATTTGCTCAGACCTAATAGCAAGCACTAATATACCCTGACACTGACTGCCCAGCAGGGCAAGGCTCTTTATTCAACCCTCACCAAACAAGCGACTAAGCAGCTCACCTTACTATTCAGGCATGACCAAAGGGCAACTTCAGGTGCACTCTCCAGTCCAGCTGGTGAATCTGGGTATCCTGAGGCAATGTTACAACTGCCTCATGTACACGTACAACCCTCTCCTCCTACCACAAAACACTAACATATGCGAGTGATGCAATTATACAGCCGAACTGGAAGCTAAGCTGTCTCCACCCAAGACTGGAACAGACAGTCAAGAGGAGAAGGTTAACACTTGCACCACAACCTCAGCCGCACACAGACCTACTAAAACAGCACTGGCAAAAAATACACATAAATACACAAAATCATACTCTGAGGCTCTAAATAAAAACCTGCAAATGCATCAGAGACCTCCAAAGCAGACACCCAAACAACCTGCACTTCCCGTCATAAACCAGACAACACATAAAACACAAAATCAGTGTGCCGCACAATCACAGTCCTTAAGGCGAAATAACATACCTAACACACTAGTAATAGGTGACTCTATAGTCAGGCACACTGACGTCCCACTCACTAGGCTGGACAAGCGGAAGGTTACTGTTAGCTGCCTGTCGTGAGCCAGAATCCGCCGCATAACACAAGCACTCAGGTCACTCCAGAGCAAGTACAGATATGACTGTCATTGTTCATGTTGATGTGAATGACCTGAGACGTACCTCCCTGGACTACATGAAGAGTGACATGGAAGAGCTCTCTGATCATGTAGTCCAGGCTGGTATGACCCTGACCCTGAGTAGCATCCTGCCCTCACCAAGAATGACACCTCAGTATAAAGAAAAAATGATCAATTTCAACAACTGGCTAAGCTTCTGGTGTCATTCAAAGGGGATCCAGTGTCTGTCAGCCTGGGACGACATGCTCAACAAGCTGCGCTGCTTCGCAAGAGATGGCTTGCACCTGTCAACCCTAGCCTTTCGAATACTGGCCTAGGCTCTTGCTGCCCCCATAGTGCCTTTTTCAGGCAAGGCTCAAAAGTCAAACCTAACTCCGTAAACAGCACAATTAATAAAAAACTGAGGGTTGTGCTACTCAAAGCCAGGAGTTTAAATCTCAAAATGCACGCCCTCGAAGCACTCCTCAGTATGGAGAACGTTGACATCTGTGCAGTAACTGAAACCTGGTTCAAGGCTCCAGAGAGCACCTCAGCACTACCGGGCTACAACTCATACCACACATTTCGGCCACAGAACACGGACCGAAACACAAAAGGAGGGGGTGTATCCATATTAATCAAGGATAACTACACCTCCAGCTTAGTGGCGTGACATGATACCTCTGAGATCATCCATGTGCAACTAACATCGGGCAAATCTGCAATGCAAATTGGGACCTGCTACAGATCACCCTCCATGACCCAGGACCACCACTCCACCTTTCTGGAGACACTGGAAAACATGAAAGTCCTACCGAACACCCTGATATTGGGTGATTTCAATTACCCTACCATTCACTGGGAAAACTACTCGAGTACAAATTCCCAGGCCCAGCGCTTCCTGGAATTCATCAACTCAAACACCCTGGATCAGCTGGTAAACTCCCCTACCAGAGGTGAACACATATTGGACCTGGTCATCACCAACATGGGCAACCCATCACTGGTTAGATCAGACCATAAACTAATCACCCTGGATGTCCACACCCCACCACCACCTTCAACTAAGGAAACCACAGTAAAAAACTTTTCTAAAGCAAACTTCACTTCACTTAAGACAGAGGTGGTAAGTTTCACAGCCCCCACGCTAAAGGATAAAGCTGCCCAAGATGCAGAAACCTTTACAAATGCACTCTATGAGCACCTACAAGGATGCATGGATCCCTAGCAAAACCATGACTCAACTCCTCTAAGAGAAGGAAATCAATTTGGTGGACTCCTGCAATAAACAGGCTATACAAAAGAAGGAAGGAAACTAGTTCAGAAAAAAAGCAAATCCCAAGAAGGAAAGACATCCCTGATCAGTATCAGTAAGAAACTAAGGTCCCTCATGAAATCATCCCAGGCTAACTTCGAAAGAAAAATAGCCAAGGATTCAAAAGATAACCACAAAGACTTCTTTAGCTATGTTAAGAATATAAGTGGCAAATCGCAGATATGCACTGATCTACTGCAAAACAGCACAAAATATACTGAACCTACTGATATTGCCAACATCCTGGCAGACAGATTCAGTGCAAACTTCACCCCCCTCTCACCTCCAAAAGGGCCCACAACAATACCGGAAAAGTGTAGTGTCCCAAAAAAATCACAGACGTACAGGTGAAAACAGCCCTTTCAAAAGCCAAAAACGCAGTGCCAACGGGACCAGATGGTGTCCCAGGCTGTATCTTGCATGAACTACAGAACAAGCTAACCCCCCACCTAAACACGCTGTTCAACCTCAGCCTCTCCCACAGGCTACGTGCCCACAGAATGGCACACAGCAACGGTTATTCCTCTCTACAAAGGAGGGTCCACAACTGACCCTGGTAACTATCGCCCCATAAGCCTGACTAGCCTGGTCTGCAAGGCTATGGAGTGCATCATCATGGAACTCATTAACAAAGACATTGGGAACATCCAAACACTTAACCCGACCCAGTTCGGCTTTGTTAAGGGCAGATCATGTCTACTAAACCTGGTTGACTTCTTCGAGACAGTCATCAAGGCCATAGACGAGGGAAAGGTGGTTCACACAGCCTACCTTGACCTCGCCAAGGCTTTCGACACCATTCCCCACTCGGGTATTACAGAAAAACCCATCAGCCTGAACATAAACCCCTACGCCAACTGGCTTACAGACAGAACTCACACGGTAAGAATAGCGGGCTCCAGGTCCGACTCTAAACCAGTCACAAGTGGTGTCCTGCAAAGCTCAGTCCTGGGACCTCTACTCTTCGGCATATACTTCTCAGAAGTACAGGCAAACACAGGAGGACTATGGCTAACCAAGTTCGCCGATGACTGCAAACTGGGAGCCATAACTAACTCTCCGGCTGACATGGACATACTCCAAAAGGGCCTTACTGAGACGGACACCTGGTGTCAAAGTCATGGCCTCAAGCTAAATGCCAAAAAATGCATAGTCATCCTGTCTGGGAAAAACAAAACACCCACAAATTACCACATAGGTGGCAGCCCCCTTAATACAAAAGAGGTAATAAGAGATCTGGGGACCCAGGTAGATAGTAATCTCTCCTTTGACAATCATATTGCCAAAGTAGTTAGGAAATCCTTCTATGTGGCCCATCTAATTACTAAAGGGTTCGCATCTAGAAATAAAGAGGTTATAGTGCCCCTCTACGCATCACTCTACGCAGCACTCATTAGACTCATCATAGAGTACAACACCCCATTTGGGATGTACCTCACAAGACACTTCCAACAGCTGGAAAGACCACAAAAGTACCTCACCAAGAGGATTAATGGCCTCAAACATATGTCTTATGCAGCCTGACTGAAAAAAATCTGTCTGTACTCAGTGGCATATTGCTTACCCAGAGGTGATCTCTGCCTGACTTACAAAGCCATGCCCAACTCAGAATTGATGGGCATGCTCCACCTAAAGAAATCCACTGCGAGCCACGCGCTCTAGTGAGCTAAACCTCACCACAACAATAAATAGAACATGCTGGAGGGATAGATTCCTGTCACAGAGACTCCCCATGCTTTGGAACAAAATTCCAAATTACATCAGGCAGAGCCCCTCACTAACACTCTTCACGAGAAACCTTGACGAGTGGATGGGTAACAGAAAATATACTCCTGGGATCACTTCACTGGCTCTGCTTGACAGAGGATCAGTTAATCAATGGGGTGGCGAAAGCCGACACACTCTGGCTAGGCTTATAAATGCCCCCGGGCAGATAGCCTAGTACCTACCTATGAACCTTTATCTCAGTTTCTAGCACATGCTACCACTGAAGATTAAAGGAAAAAAGTTTATTTAATGGGGGCACTGTTAGTTTCACACCAGTACTGGGCAGTGTAGCTCAGCCTCTCAATGGCCTTCTTGGCCAGAAGATTAGTAAGATCCTATTGTGTATGCAAAAATATCCCTCCCAAAGCAAACCGCAAAAGCTGCTACTCCAAAAACACTACAGAAGGTCACAGTCTGAGGGTGACGCCTTCCTGTTGGTTTCTAGTAATGAAATAATATGGCCTAATCATGCTAGAAAGATTAGCTTCATCATGGGCTTACTTTTTCCATTCTAAAAAACAAGCGTCTTAGTCTAGTAAGCTATAATAACCTTAGTTACACAATATCAAAGAGCTCTATGTAAATCTAAACTCTGGAGCAGAGTATTTTCTTAACCACTGTAACACAAAAAGCAGCTAAGTGAAGATATGCATTCAAAGTAGATTCCAGTAAATACACCAGACAGACGAGGTCAGCTTACTGTGTAAACAATGATTACAAGAAAAGAAAGTATTTGCCAGTTCTGAATGCTAGCTTGCACTGGCATCAGTGTACTGTAATATGAGTATAAAGTACTGTTTGATGTCACATGTTAGAAATGTTTAGTTGAGGGAATCGGGAGTGCAGCACTTAATCTGAAAGGTAGAGGCTTGCATACATGAAAAAGTGTTTCTTTTGGACTTCATGATATTTTGAGACAGAGCAACAGTAATAACTGCTTAACTTTTTTTCTTGTTTTTTTACAACTCTGCTTAACTTGAGCTTTGTAAAGCCAGCCAATATTCACCATAAGGGGATATGCTACAAATTAAACACATTAAATGTCAATCCATATTTGGTTCAACAGGCATACTTAAGAAACACAAGTCAGGGTGGCAAGTTACAGTCTATCCTGATACGGCTAACAGAGAAATCTCTTGGGGGGGGGGTCTTCAGTACGGTCACTTTTTTTGGACTACTCTTCTCACAGATAAGTTGTGACATGAGACATTCTTTTTGCAGTTTGACTGTGAGAAAGAAATTAAAATTGTTTAAGCAGTAGCATATAAGCATTTTGCCCTTGATTAAAAAAATTACTATTTTCACAAGCTGTCAACATTGTTTTATCCAAGATGAGTTGAGGCATTCTTGCTTTTTCATTTTATGACCACTAGTAAGCAGAGTAAAATTATGAGAAAAAGACAACAAAGCAACAATATCTGCAGAAAGACACTAAACAGGTATGTACTCATTAAATTATTAAATAGTAAGCAATGTCTGTAATGTACTGCTGCAAGCTCTGCCATCTGGCTTTTCCCCCCTTTTTACTGCCATCTATAAACCATACCGAAGCTAAAGGACCAATAACATGGCAAACTAATGGAACAGAGCTAAGCAAATAGCACTTTGCTGATAACAAAGACGCATCACTTACCAGAACACTAGGGTTCACTGGGCTACGCACTAGTGCTGGGGAGGTTCCAAGGGCAGAACAGGTGACTAGCAAAGACTCCTTAGAATAAACGGGGTATATGCACCCATTTACAAAACCCCTAACTCTGTGACAACAAGCTATGACAGAGCATGTGACTTCTGGAGAAACATTAAAAAAAAAAAAAAAAAAAAAAAAAGGTAATATGAAGTTTGGACCTTCTTACTAGTGGCTGAGATGCACACAAATTCAGAAACTCTACTTCTCTGTAACTATTGTCAAAAACAAAACAAAACAAAAAAAAAAACAGAGCTGTGATGTTCAGGAGGAAAGGTTTAAGGGAAGGCAGGATTCAGCAATTTGTTGTAATGTTGAACTGATGACAGTAGCAAAGAAAATATATGCGATGCACATTGTATTTGGAGAAATGTTAAAATGGTTTGTTTTCTTTTCTGTTAATGTATATTTACCTATTAAGTGACAATGGAATAAAGGTGTGTAAAAAACAGAGCTGTTGACATGCCTCTGCTTATACTTCTGCGTACAGCAAAACAATTAAAGTTGGGATTTACATAGAATAAATGTTTAATGGCCGAATCAATGTGGGGTATGAGGCTACAAATGAATGTCTGGGGGAGAACAAGTTTAAAATTCTCTTAACTGCCCCCTGATTGGTATAATTATAGCAATTCTTTGACATTAGTATGCTCAACTGGTGAGGTGCAACCGAGTTCCTTTCAACAGTATGAATAGGCACACACATTCTCGTGGGATATTGGAAATGTATTATAATACATAATTTCAGGGAGGCCGCAGTGGTGCAGCGGTTAGTGTTGCTGCCTCACAGCAAGAGGTTCTCCGGTTCAATCCTTGGCTGGGGTGCTCTCTGTGCGGAGTCTGCATGACCTCCCTGTGGTCGCGTGGGTTTCCTCCGGGTGCTCTGGTTTCCTCCCACATCCCAAAGACTGCTGTAGGTGGATTGGATACTCTAAAATTGGCCCTAGGTATGAGTGCGTGCGTGTGCCTTCTGTGGAAGGTTGGGTGCCAGGCTGGCAACTCGACACTGTAAAACTCCACTGCCAATCATGAGCGGACAGGTGATCTGCTGTGGCGACCACTAAACGGGAAAAGCCGAAAGAAGAAGAAGAATTATAATACATAATTTCCTTGTAATTAACCCCCTGTCCAAATGACGCTTTCTATCTGTGTACCATTGGTGAACATGTTTCCAAGTACATTTTAAAAAGGTAGCCCCTGCAAATCAAGGCTCCTTAGAAAATGGAAGAAAAACAAACAATGTAATACTCAGCATGTGTTGGACTGACTCAGCACTGCAAAGGCTTTGTTTGTAGACAATGGGCTGGATTCAGTAAATTTTGCCATACTGCATTAAATGAACTGGGGTGTTTACTCAGGAAACACAGCTAAATGAAATGGATAGACCAAATATCATGGTTGGCCCTGCTTTATTGCTAATGACAGTTTAATGAAACACTGTGTATGACAATGAGACAACACAAGGAGGTGGAGTGATTCACAGACTTAAATGCTGCACAACAGAGCTACTCCAACTTTACATTTGAACTGGGCCATATGCACATGTTCAGACAAATCAGACTGTCAAATTATGTTGGGGGTTGCTGAAGCCATAGTAAATGTTTATCTGCAGGAGGATCTTATTGCAGCTACTATGCCAGATGTTATGTAACCATGCCTGGAGGCTCTAGGTCATGTGGCTGTACTTAACATTAAATGCCCTCCATGTCACTTACAGAATGGACAGGGACATCATGCAACAAACTGTGGAAATGTGTCAGCCTTGTATGCAGCCCAGTGGAAGTTGTGGTGCATCTACCCCAGCAGATACCAAGGTATGGGTGGCTTTATGTATATTAGCTACAGGGACCTTTCAGCACCTAATGGGGACACAGTGGGAATCTCTGGTATCTGCCTCAAGAATACTTTATCAGTTTCTTGATGCCATGCTTTAACATGTGGGGGAGCACATATAGCCAAGTCAGGGAAAACTATGTGGGAGTTCTACAACACAGTTCACTTCCTTGAGGTACTGGGGGCCAAAGACTCCATCCTCATTGCAATAAAGGCTGCACGTGGTGAACTGGGAAGGAGGTCTGAGAACTGCAAAGAGTGTCACTTCCAACTGCCAGTTTCAAGGAAGGAAATGTATCCACCTTGCATAACTCTTGGTAGTGCATAGCAATGTTAAAGTTAGAGAAGTATTTAAATAAAACATTGTCAGAGTGGTTTAGCAACAAAATACTGTGATTTTTTTTTTCAATACAGCTAACCATCTGTGTACAAAGTTATGGGAAATGAACATTAAGCTCAAACTCTTAAATTATGTCATTGTTTTGACAATGATGGCTACGAAATACCCAACCTATACCCTATCCTAGGTAAACACTCGGGACTGTAGAGCTATTGTTAATGTCCAAGACTAAAAAAAAAAAAATCACCAAACCTCACCTGGTCACGATAAATGTACAGCCTAGACTTTTTATTATTATTATTACAACTTAAATTACTGCACTTTCCTTGAGGTTAGCATGCCATGACTGTACATCATACTATCACATTGATGAACCCATTAATTCTTGTTAATACTTAAACACAGTGTTGCATCTCTTAACGATGTACAGCATGCCATGGTCATGTTTCATATTGTAAATATTGTTGAATATGTTAACAATGTACAATGTATAACTGTGAAGCTCACTGCAATTTGACCCACATCATGCCTGAAAAGGGTCCCAGGATCAGTGTACTTACGCAGTTAACAAATGTGAAAAAAAAAACATGCAAAAACAACTTACACTAAACTACTATATCTCAATATAACTCACCAGCACTACTTGCAGATGACAGTTCATTTAAATGGCGCTCTCATTACTGCAAGTCCCTATCATGGCCTACAGTTTTTCAGTTCAGCTTATGGCAGCATCTAGTACCTTGGAATGCCTTCAACTCCTAATAAATGGTGATCCAGATTTAAAAATTATCTGACATAAAGACAATCTTGGATTTTGTTTTCTTGCCTAATGTGCTTATGCAACTATACCTTCTTGTCTAATGAGCGTATGCAACTATAGCTTCAAGACAGATTAACTTGTGCATACTGATAAGTGACATGCAGCAACATCTTGCATTGCTGACTGACTCTGAATGTTAATGTTGATATGTGGTAGTTGTCTTACAAAGCTACAGTTATTTCAGATTATTGGTGCACATATTCTTCTATAGTGCTATGTGTACAGCAGATTAATTGTACTATTGTTGTTATGCTTGTGACAAAAGGATATACTGCCAGCACAGCTAGCTGGAATTTTGTAAGTAATTATATGTCATATGTGAATATCAACATGATTTATATAAGATGCTTGTGTTACAACTGTATTAGAAATGCATGTCTCATAATATATCAAACAGGTTTGTACAGATGTGTTAAAAAGGTATTTTATAAAGCGCTTGTGCTTAAAATGTAACCACAGAGTGCCCTACTGAAACAGAACAGAAATGTACATGCACTACTGTAACTGTTTAAATGTACAAAGTTTAACAGTAGAAACTGGAATACAGGAGGTTAACTTCATAAAAAAATAAATTAAATGACTTTATGGCTAGGCCATAAAAGATGGTAGCTTTCAGTTTTCAATGCAGTTACAGAAAGAGTCTGTGCTGAGAAACTTTCTGTATTGTCGCTGGAGTGAACTAATTACTACCTTTGAAAGCATGAAGGAATGTAATTGTTTTATGACTTCCAGCATCTGCCAAAGACCTGAGGTCTATGTATTTTCACAGGTAGATGCTAAATACTGTCAGCTTCCAGCAGTTTAGGGTTTCACCTGGGACAGTCAGATGACAAGAAATGATGTAATTCTGCAAGTTATCCCAGCAGTAACATTTGAGATATTAATTGGAGAACTCTCTTAGAGGGACAGGGCATTCTGTACTTTGTCTTGGACCTGATAAGAACCATTCAACACACATCTGCCTTGCTCTGTAAGCAAGTTTCTACGGTACGGTAACTCTGAAATACAGTCAGGAATATAGCAAAGGTTAGTTTACATATTTTTCTTTATTTGAGACAATTCTGCAATGTTGTTTTAAATATTTCTTGTGATTCTGAACTCTGATGTCACTGTGAATATATATATATATATACCAAGTATGTTCTTGTTCTTTTATTATAAATATATTTAAAACTTTCATTGTGGCTGATCTGTCTAGAGACATTTAAGTTTTGAGAGGACTTGCATATTTATTTGGTGACACAGTGTGGGTCACTCCTAATAGCCTTGACTCTTGGTCAAACTACCATTTGGATTAATATTAATATTACACAGTAAGATTGGGCACCCTTTGTTAAGGGCCTTAAAGTAGCTGATAAGGAGTTAACTGGTGGCAGTGCTAACTACCTTATAGTCTGGGCAGAAGGGGGCATACCTAGTAAACCTGTGCCAGCCTTTCCCAGGTGTGTGTGTGTGTGTGTGTGTGTCAGCTACTTGGGCAGGGACACAAAACACTGGTTGGACAGACAGGGTGCTGGGGGCCTTGGCTTGGTCATTCAGCTGAGATCTCCACTCTATAGTTGTGCCAATGGGGAAGTCTTATTTGGGGATCTGGAGAAAGGAGGAGAAACCAGCCCTGCACTGACTGTGGTCTCTGTGTTCTCTTAAGGGAAACTGTACTTGATGCATAGAGCGGCATCTGTAAATACTGTATGTGCACTAGTTATCCTCCCAGTTCATGTCCCCCACTGTTGCCAGTGGTGAGGAGTGAGGCTCCTTGATTACTGACACAGTGGTGGGTCGTCACATATTTATTGGTTGACAGTGGTGGGATATCCACATGTTGGGATTCAGTGGTGTGGACACTGAATTCCTGTAGCCTGTAAACAGCAGTCACTAAAGATGATGTTTGTACCGTCAAGCAGCCACATGGCAGACATTCAAAGTTTCACATCATAACAGTTTTATTTATTTTTTTCTGTTAACTTAGTCAGGGAGAACAGGCAAGGATGTCAGCAGAGGATTATAGCAAGCTGCCAAGGAGCCAGTTGGCTGACATGTGCCAAGCAAATGAATGGTGCATGCCAACCTGACTTAAGCAGAAATGATTGCAGCCTTAGTCACAGCTACCTCACAGACCAGCAACCAGGAGGACAACCAGACTGGCCTTAGGGATGTACAGTTCTCAGAAAATGGACAGTTCAACTTTGCCACAGAGAACTTAAAAAAATTTGGAGTTAAAGAGACTTGAAATGGAGGCCAAACGGTTGGAAACAGAATAAGCAGACAGACTGCTGTGTTTGGAAGCCGAAGAAAATGAAAGGCAGAGGTAACATGAAAAGGAAATGCTGACTTTTCACCAGGGTCATGGAAGCAATGAAGAAAGGAGTAACTGAACCCCAGAAGCAATAAAGCTCAGTAAATTTCTCCAACAATTTACAAAGGGTGATAATTTTAATAGTTTTATTCATACATTTGAAATGGTACGGAAACAGTATAATGTTGACCAAGGCCTCTGGGTACAGTTCCTGACCCCCTTACTCAATGGTAAAGCTGTAACTGCTGTTTCCAAATTGTCTGATACTGATTGCTTAAATTATAATACTGTTAAAACTGTTTATTAAAAAGTATTTTAAGTTAACACCTGAAGCTTATAGAAAATAGTTTCGTAAGCATAGGCGCAAGGCAGATGAAAGTATGTGTGAATATACTGCTAAGTTAAGCACTTATTTTCATAGGTGGTTGAGTGGGTGTAAGGTCACCACTTTTGAAGGGCTGGCAGACCTTTTGGTGAGGAAACAAGCCCGTAGCACTTTGCCTGAGGACATGAGAATCTGGTTGGCAGACAGGGAATGCAATACCACAGATGAGTTGGGGGGAAAAAAAAGACCTATACCTAGCAAGCAAGGCATCACTGCACAGGAAAGGGATACCAGTGCTGCACATGGGTTTAAGGGAACCAATGGTGGGCAGCCTAAACCGGCCCAACAGAGTAGCAGGGGAAGCCACTAGTTCAGGTACACAGCCAGGATCAAGGGTTAAATGTTTTAAATGTAACCAGTGAGACCATGCAGCATATAGATGTCCATGGAGAAAAGGTGGGGGAAGCCAGTAAGTGGGAATGACAGAATGTCAGCGGTAAGTTGTCTGGAGACAACATGGTTATATCCTTTCTTAGTAGATGTGAAACAGGCCACTGCTAACAGCGACACAGCCTCTGACCTAACCATTGTGAAGCCTGCAATGGTTAAAAAGAAGCACTACTTGCCTGGGCAGTCTATTTCAGTCAGAGCTGTAGGAGGGACCCCATTCCAAACACCTTTGGCTAGGGTTCACCTCGAATGGGAGGGTGGAAAGGGAAGCAAGCAAGTAGGTGTGTTTGAGGATATCCCTGCAGATGTCCTGATAGGGAATGAGTCTGATAATGCAGTATCTTGTGTGCATGCAGTTACATACAGTCAGGCTTGGAGAAAAGTATGTGGGTCTGGTAGCCTGGGGGGACCCAGACAGACTGCACATTTGAAGCCAGGACTGGTGAGGGGGTTACTTCAGAGAGGGTGCTACCCTGTAGCAGTGAGACTGAAGGCTGAGCCACAGCTGCTGGTGGGTACTGATGTTCCCTTGGACAGACTGACTGCAAGGGCAAAGGTGAGTACTAGTACCCAGGCTGACAGTGAGGCACCACTGTCATAGGATACCAGACTTCCTGTGGAAGGGGAGCTGGAAGGGTTACAAAGAGAGTTGAGACCGACTGAGCTCTCAGACCCTATACTACAAGGGTTGAGGGAAGTAGCCAGGGAGGCTCCTGATTCTCAAGGAAAGGGGGAATATATACACTGGGACAAAGGATTACTGTACAGAGAGTGGGCCCCTGAGGGAGGGCTAGAGGGTGACAGAATACAGCAGTTGGTAGTGCCCAGAGCCTACCATCTGGCACTTCTAGCCATAGCCCATGACATTCCTTTTGCAAGTCATATGGGCATAAAGCATACCAAGAGACGTATTATGCAGAAGTTTTACTGGCCTGGGATTTCCAGGGATAAACAGGGACCTGTGAGCAGTGCCAAAAGGTAGACAGCAAGGCAGGAGAAAAGCTGAAAGCTCTTTGATGCCTTTGCCTTTGATTGAGGAGCCATTTCAGAGGGTAGGTATGGATATTGTGGTGCCTCTGATTACCCCAAGTTCCACAGGGTAGAAGTATATCCTAGAGGTAGTAGATTATGCTACCAGATACCCTGAGGTGGTTGCTCTGTCCTCCGTCAAGGCAGAAAAGGTGACAAATGCTTTGTTAGAGATTTTCAGCAAAGTAGGTTTTCCAAAAGAAATACTGACTGACAAGAGTTGCCAATTTCATGTCAGACCTGCTGGCTTGTCTGTGGAAGCACTGTGGGGTGAAGCATGTAAAGACCACCCACTACCACACCCAGACTAATGGTCTGCTGGACAGGTTAAACTCAACACTAAAGACCATACTATGGTCATTTGCAGACCAGTTTAAGAGGGAGTGAGACAAATATTTGCCCCATCTGTTGATTGCTTACAGAGAAGATCCCCAGGAATCCACAGGTTTTTCACTCTTTGAGGTGCTGTATACGCACAGGGTGAGGGAACCTCTAGATTTGATTCGTAATGAGTGGGAGGGTGAGTGCTAATTCCACAAGGAGTCTGTTGTGGCATATGTCCTGAACCTCAGGATAAGGCTCAGGGAACTCATTGGCTTGTCCTAGGAGAACCTAGCAGAATCCCCATAGCAGAGAAAGGTCTGGTATGACAGGAATGCTCGATCTAGAGAGTATGCTGTGAGGCAGCAGGTTATGGCTCTGATTCCTGTCAGACACAACAAGCTGCAGGCAGCTTGGGAGGGGACCCTTCAAAGTAGTAAGGAAGGTCAGTGATATTAAGGAGGCAGGGGCAAAAACTGTACCATATTAACATGATGAAACCTTACCATGATAGGGAAGCCTTGGTGCTAAGTATGTACAGTAGAAGGCAAGAGGAGTCTGAGGGGGGATCTATAGCTACAAGGAGCCAGCCATCAAAATCCCAAATTACTATGGAGGAGCTCAGGGTTGCAGGCATATGTCACGACAGTGCAGCACTGTACTGGGGTCAGCAATGCTAAGGCAACTAGAATCTCAAGACAGGGAATGGAATAATGTATTTCCAGATAGGCTCATCCCTCTCAAGCAACGTTTCTCATGGGTCACTTGAAAAACTAGCTTGAGTCTTTGAAGGTGGGGGGGGGGACTGTGACAAAAGGAAATACTACCAGAACAGCTAGCTGGAATTTTCTAAGTAAATATATGTCATTTGTGAATATCAACATGATTTATATAGGATGTTTGTGCTACTACTGTATTACAACTGTATGTCAGGTGTATATGAAAGTGGTTTGTACAGATGTGTGTTAAAAAAAGAAGTTATGTTCTTACCATAATGTTCCATCTGTGTTGTTGATCTTCATTCATTTTTGACAGCTGGATTTCGGTTCCGTCCTCGGAACCAACTTGGCTGATAGAACAAGTCTGCATCAGACAGAAACTCTTGAGCTAAAGATGCCCATAGTGCCTCTCTTCCTTTCCCTTTAGATCGAGTTTGCCCGTAAAAATAATAAAGTGGAAGCTTTGTCTGAGCAACTACCCTACCAGAGAAGTAGGACTAGTTCCGAACCTCCAGGGGTCTTTGGAGGGGGGCAGGAGGGTGGGATGTCAAGAATGAATGAAGATCGACAACACAGATAGAACGTTATGGTAAGAACAAAACTTCTTTAACTGATGTTGTCAATCTAATCTTCATTCATTCATGACAGTTGGGACAGAGGCCCTAGCTACTTTATGTCCTGGGAGGCCCTTTTAGAAGAATATTCCTGATCACCACTGAGCCAAAGGATGCTCTTCCCCTGGAGACCATGTCCAATTTGTAATGAGTGATAAAGGCACGAAGGGATAAGCCCAAATAGCTGCAGCTCAAATGTTATCCATAGAGGCTCTTGAATGAAAGGCTACTGAAGTGGAAACCTATCTGGTGGAGTGAACTTTGACTTTAGCTGATAGACTCATTTTATTTCGTAGATAAACAAAGGTGATGCAATCTCTCAACCATTTTGACAAATTAACTTTGGTAACTGGCTTGCCTATTCTAGGGCCTGAAAAAGACAGGAACAGTTGATCTGATTTTCTAAAAGGATTTAGTCCTGTCTAAGTAAAAGCATAATTGTCTATGCACATCCAACAAATGCAAACAATGTTCCCCTTTGTTTGAAAAGTTTGGGAAGAAAACTGGTAGGTCAATGGACGGGTTAATATTTGAATCTGAGACAACTTTGGGTACAAAAGAGGGGTTAGTCCGACGGGATACTCTCTCTGTGAAAAATGATGTATGGGTGATTTACACACAAGGCCTGTAATTTTGATATTCTCCTGACTGAGGTGATGGCTACCAGGAATAAGGTCTTCCAAGACAAAAATTTTATATCACAGTGGCTGCTGGCTCAAACGGTTGATGAATCAAAGTTTGTAAGACTAACGTCAAACTCCAAGGTTCAATGGGTTCCTTAAAGGGTGGCTTTAAATGCATGACTCCCTTTAAGATGAGACAGCAGTCCCGGAGTTGGGTCCAGAGTCCACAGGTGGTGAATTAGGTGAGGCCAAAGAAAGGGGAACTAGATCTGATGGGGCCAATAGGGTGCAATGAAGATCACTTGGCTTCTAAATCGTTGCGCTTTCTTCAAAAACTGTGGTATCAGGGGAAAAGGAAGAAAGGCAAAAAGCAGTCCCAGGGGCCAACTGCATATCAGAGTGCCCCTCAGTGACTCCCCTGAGGGAGGAATTAGGGTGAAGTAGTTGCTGCATTTGTGGTTTGTGGGAGATGCAAACAGATTGCAGCAAGGCTGACTCCAATGACGAAAAATCTCCGTCGCTACAATGGGATTGAGAGACCACTTGTAAGGCACGAGGATGTTTCTGCTCAGTTTGTCCGCAATCATGCTGGAATTCCCGGGAATGTGCATTGCTATCAGAAAGCAGTTGGAAGCTTTCACCCACTGCCATACTTTAGGGCTTCCCGACATAATGGATAGGATCTGGCTCCTCCCTGTTTGATGATGTACCAGATAACAGACATGCTGTCTGATTAGATAGCAATTGTTCCTGATGGAAGAGCAGATTGGAATGCTTGCAACTCTAGAAGCACCGCCCTCAGTTCTAGGACACTGATATGCAGACTGGGCTCTAAGGGGGACCAGGTGCCTTGGACTATTTTTCCCTGAAAATGCCCCCCCACCCCATCAGGGATGCATCCGTGGTCACTACAGCATTGGGTTGAGGGGATGAAAAAGGGTGACTCCATAACTCCTGTTCTGGCTTTATCCACCAATTCAGATCTTGTTTGCAATGGTTTGTTATGCGGACTGGGTAAGACACGGAATGTGTTAACAGAGACCACTGTGACGCTAAGAGCCAGTGAAGCAGCCTCATGTGAAATATTGCCAGGGGAACTAGGGTGATTGCTGCTGCCATTGTTTGGTGGGGTCAGTAAGGAGCCAATCATCTAAATACGGAAACACCTGGAATCCTTGCAGTCTCAAGTGAGCTGTTACTACCATCATACATTTGGTGAACACCCTGGGGGCTGTGGTGAGACCAAAGGGTAGAGCCTGAAATTGGTAATGATTAGCTCCCAGCCAGAAGCTGAGGTCTTCTGGAGCATTTGTCTATTTTTATGAAGTAATACACATCTTGAAGATCTATCGAGCACATCCAATCATTTTTTTCAGAAATGGAAGGTGAGACTGAACTGTGACCAAACTGAACTGACTACCTGACAAACTTGTTCCAAGATACTAAGGTCCAGAATTGGCCTCCAGTCCCCTTGTCTTTTTTGGTATTAGAAAGAACCTTGAGTAAAATCTGGATCCTATTTGGTCTGGTGGGACTGTTTGAATGATTTTTTGAGGTGCTGCATCCCTCTGACTAGGTGGAACGTCAGGGATTTGCCTTTGCGGCCTTGGATAAAGATCAAAGGGGATATGGTAACCTCTGGTAATTATCGTCTGCACCCAGGAATCTGATGTTATTGAATGCCAGGCCAAGTGGTGCAGAGAGACTCATCCCCTGACTGGTTCCAGAGGCAAGCAATCGGGCCGCTCTTCAGAAGTGCGAATCACTAGGAATCCCTGGGGCCCTGGTTACGCGGGCCCCCTCTGCTACATGAGGAGCATCTTCCAGATGAGTTTTCCCTTCTGCCCCTGGGGGAAAAAAATCACCTTGTTTGTCACGAAAAGGCCCTTGGGACTTCCTGAACCACATCTTTCCACTTCTCCGATTCCTGGTATAGGATCTTTGAGGAGTGGAAAAACGTACACCCACAGCAGACAGGGTCTTTCCGTCCTTCTCACACCTGGTTAATGTGTTGTTAACGTTTGGGCTGAACAGAAAAGAAGCATTAATGGGAGCACTGACGAAGGAAGACTTGAAGGGGTCCGCGAAGTTGCACAAGCGCATCTAGGTGTGGTGTCTCATGACAACTCCTGCACCCGCTGCTCTGGCCGCCCCTTCGGTTGTATGAGCAATCATGCAATCAACCGCATGGATGAGTTAAGAGATGGATTGTAGGGTGGCAAGCCGGGAGGCAACTTTGTTGCGTACCTTGTCAAACACTGCTCCTGCCAAGGTCCCTGAGAGTTCCGTGATCAGGTCCCTTTGAAGACTGGTAAAATGTGCCAAGTAATTCAACGACGATATGGCTAAGGTCAATGAATCATAAACCCACTTCCCTAATTTGTCCAACATCCGAGACTCTCGGTTTGGAGGATGGATAGTAGGACTCTCCTCTGAGAGTTCCTTCTTCGTGGTTGCTGCCACCACCATCACAGCATCTACTACTAAACCCTTGGACCAATGGTGTAGATCCTCTGGGGGGGCTATATTTGTCAGGGGCCTTCCAAGCATGCTGCACGATGAGCTTAACTAACTCATCTGCAGGCGGGGCCACCCAGGAAGTAGACTGTCAGGCACGGAAAGCCTGCAAGAAGACAGATTCCTCAGAGGAAGGGTTGGTGGGCTTCCAGTCACCCCTCTCTTTTAAGATCTTTAGTATGTCTCCAAAGGAGACATCTTCAGGGGGTGACCATGGGGACACTTCCCCTTCATCGTAATCCGTATCTTTGGTGAGAGATTCTTCTGGTGAATCAACGTGCTTCCTCTTGCACAATCTCTTATGTGGTGGCTCATCTGGGGGGAGGTCTGAAGAGGACTCTGAAGACAGAGTACCCTGCGGTAGGTTGTCTTGCTGCTCCTATACCTGTTGGCCCAGTGTGTAGTAGACTGTGACAGCTTCAAGCCAGAGGACACACATATGACATTCCAGTGCCAACTGTGAGCCTGCTGAGGTGAGCACTCTCTCCATAACCTGGAAGGCAGGCCCGCCAGAAGAGGGATGTGAGGTTGGACCTGAGAAATACAACCTCAGAACCAGGTCACACACCTCGCTCCAATGAGCCCACCTCCAGAGAAGGAGCCGCAAGAGGACTTGAAGCTGTCAAAGCATTCAGAACCATACTCGGCACCATGGAAAAAAAGGTGCCTTACTAAGGATCCCGGTGCCAACAGCCAAGTCATGGTCCTGTGGGTGGGTCAGCTCTGACTGAGCCGAGGTCCACAGAGTAGGTTCCGGAACCACGGTGAGATCCACCAATGGTACCGAAGAAGCTGGCATCGGGAGGGGGCGTCTGCATGGTGGGCTCCAAAACCTGCAGGGAGGTTGAAGGAGGAAGATAAGTTGGAGTCTGTGGAGAACAAACTCAGCTCCGGATGGGAGGGAGGCCCTAGATGGGGCTGGAATGCCTCTAGCCGCTAAGAGCTGATACACAAGTCTCACTACATCAAGTGGCGAAAGGCTCCTGGCAGAGTGAATGGACATCCCTGATGGAGATTCTGGTTGGTCAATAAAGGGACTGAGCTGCTGTCCAACAAAGGGGTCAACGGACAGGGAATATAGAGTCCTGGCTAGCGTTTCGAACTTCGGCACCGTGATCGAATGACCAGAAGGTTGTGATGTAGGGGAAGTGACCAGTTTCAATGGAGAAGCTATTGTTGGTGCTGAGAGGATCTCCGGTACCGTGGAAGGGGTTGGTACCATGCAACTGTAACAGTCAGTTCCGCAGTCTAGGATGGCACCGTGGAGGGGGGTCTTGCGCTCCAGTGCCGAGAAAGATGGCACCAATTTAGGTTGCTTAGTCTTCAGTTCAGTATGAACCTGACCTTTAGAAGTTTTTGGCTCCTGTGAATGAGGAGACTCTGGGACTGAATGGCTCCTCTTCTTCATTTCTTTCTTAGGAGGTTTTGACACCTGCACCTCAAACAAAGTCCCCGAAAAAGAGGTTTTTAATAAACCCTTTAAGATCAACTTATTCTTGCACTCTGCTAGGATACGGGCACTAAAGCACTTACAGAGCTCACACGGAGTTTGGACCTGTAGATGTGGCACTCCTAAACAATATACACAGGAAAAACGCCCATCAGAGTTGGGCATCTTCCTGCCCCATTTGTCACACTGTTTAAAACCTGTGGTACCTTTTTTTGTCAGCCATGTAGAAAACACAAATTACCAGACTGAAAGTTATTCATGTGAACACCCACACAGACACAGTGATAGAGAAGACAGTAAAGCACGCAGAAGATTTTTTTTGTTAGATACCGACCATGGCAACACAGACATACCAAGAAGGGTAGAAAAGGAAGAATAGGGGAAGGATACCAGCGATGGTATTAGGGAATTACCAGAGGTGAGGGAGAAGGGAGGGGCCAATACCAACCATGGTAAATAAGTAAAACTGAAAACAGTAATAAGTGAAGATAAACAGTACTCACACACTAGTTTAATAATATATATGAAAACAACTAGAAATAACAAGGTTTAAGATATAAAAATTAGCAAAACAGCGAAAAAAATATCAACACTTAGATTGAGAGCAGGCCTGACGTGTCTTGAAACTACACAGAAACAAGATCTGAAGGGAAGGGAAAGGAGGCACTATGGGTAACCTTAGCTCGAGAGTTTCTGGCTGGTGTGAGCTTGTTACATCGGCCGAGTTGGCTCAGAGGACGGAACCGAAACCCAACTGTCATGAATGAATGAAGACTGAGAACATCAGATGGCATTTTATAACGTCCTTGTGCTTAAAATGTAACCACAGTGTGTCCTACTGGAACAGAACAGAAATGTACATGCACTACTGTAACTGCTTATATGTACATATGTTAATGTAATCTGGAACGCAGGAGGTTAACTTCAGAAAAGATAAATTAAATTACTTTATGGCTAGGCCATAAAAGATGGTACATTTCAGTTTTCAATGGAGCTAGAGACAGAGTCTGTGCAGAGAAGCTTTTTGTATTGTCTTCGGAGTGAACCAATTACTACCTCTGAAAGCATGAAGGAATGTAATTGTTTTAAGACTTCCAGCACATGCCAAAGATCTGAGGTCTATGTATTTTCACAGGTAGATGCTAAATACTGTCAGCTTCCCGCAGTTGGGGGTTTCACCTGGGATAGAGTCAGATGACAAGAAATTACGTCATTCTTCAATCTATCCCAGCAGTAATATTTGCAATATTAATTTCAGAACTCTCTTAGAGAGACAGAGCATTCTGTATAGTGTCTTGGACCTGACAAGAACCATTCACCACACATCTGCTTTGCTCTGTAAGTAAATTTCTAGGGTATAGTAACTCTTAGATATAATCAGGAATATAGCAAAGCTTAGTTTAGATATTTTTATTTATTTGAGACTGTCCTGCAATGTTGTTTTAAATATTTCCTATGATTTTGAACTCTCATGTCACTGTGCATATATACCAAGTATTTTTTTGTCCTTTTATTATTTATTATTAAATATATTTAAACCTTTTATCGCGGCTGACCTGTGTACAGATATTGAAGTTTTGAGAGTACTTGCATATTTATTTGGTGACTCTGTGTGGACCACTCCTAAAAGCCTTGCTCTTGGTCAAACTATCATTTGGATTAATATTAATATTACACAATAAGATTGGACACCCTTTGCTAAGGGCCTTAAAATAGCTGATAAGTAGTGGTTGGTGGCAGTGAAAACTACCTTATAATCTGGGCAGAAGGGGGGCATAGCTAGTAAACCTGTGCCAGCCTTTCCCTGGTGCGTGCCTGTGTATATAAATCAAATCCTGAAGAGTGTGTGCGTTGGGGTATTGGGCAGGGACACAAAGCAGTAGTTGGACAGAGGGTGCTGGATGCCTTGGCTTGGTCAAACAGCTGAGATCTCAACTGTACAGCTGAGCCAATAGGGAGTCTTACTGGGGATCTGGAGAAACCAACCCCGGACTGACTGTGGTATGTGTGTGCTCTTAAGGGAAATAGCACTTGTTGCAGAGAGCTGCATTTAGAAATACTGTATGTGTACTTGTTATCCTCCCAGTGTACGTCCTCTAGTGTTGCAAGTAGTGAGGACTGCGGCTCCTTGATTACTAGTCCAGTGGTGGGGTGTCACAATGTTTACTGCATCTGTTTCCCAGTGAGTTTAATAAAATTGATGTACTAAAAAAAGAACCACTAAAGCAACCAGTTAGCATAGAGAATGGGCAAGCCCAACAGTTGTGAACAAGTCCTAAAGACAATGACAGTTCTTCAAAGGCAAGCAAAAAGGGTCATCACCAGATGGACAACAGTTCAGCATGAAACGTAGATCAGAACTGGAATAACTAACAGTTCAGCATGAAACGTAGATCAGAACTGGAATAACTAAGGCCCAAGTCAAATCACTAGCAAGCTAATTAAATGAGGGGGAATATGATAATTCTACCCAAAAAGAAAACCTCTTCCACTTAACAGAATACAGCTGGTGAGTGGAAGGCTTCCTGGCAGCTTATGAAACCCCTGCTGGAATGTACAGCATCAGCAAAGTACAGTAAGAAACAGGTCCTGAGGCAAAACCAGCTGTTTCAGCCAAATTAACTTCCTTGGCTTGTACTAGAATAGTTTTCTGTACTGCCAGGGATCCAAGAGACTTCAACTACATTCTTCTTCATCAACACGGGCAAACAGAATGGGATTTAAGTCTGAATTTTGTGAAGAGATGCAGAATTCAGGGGGAAAAGGAAAAAGGTGAACAAGAATCTTTCCTGCTACAGAAAAAAGAATGTGCCACTATCAGCTCCTCCTATGCTGCTGAGCATAATGAGGGAGGGTTGTAGTCTCTCTTGTGGTGATAACAGGTTGACCTCTCAGGGTCCCCCATTCCCTGATAACCCAACCAGATAGGATTTTCAAATACTCTGCGCCAAGAAAGGGCTGGAGCTGCAGCTCCAGCATCCGTCAACATTTTCGCTTTCTCCAGGATATGAATGCCAATGTTTTGCACACTGACAAATAAGCAAATCATGTCGCTACACAGACAGTACAAGTACATACCACTCTATTCACATATCACACCACAAACTGGTTGTGTGTGAAGTAGGAAAGGTTCTGGTCTCAACTTCTACTTCCCAATATGTGAGTAAGAACACTACCTGTAGCTCCAGCAGTTCAATGTGAAATCCTTTGGCCTGCAGGATCCACGTTCTTCAAATGAGGGAGAAAACACTTGAGGTCCTCCACCAGCTAATGAAGAGTTTATCATCACGAGCAGTGATATGTTCTGCTGGAGGAAAGGAAGGCCTTCAATGAGATAGATATGGCTTTCGATGTTTCAACAGTTTACGAGAAGGACCAGACACCTAAAGGTGGTCTGAAAAAGCATAATGACTCTGTAGACACCAACATCTCAGAGTTCAGTGGAACACCTGCATCCACAGGTGTGCAAATGGCACTGTAAAGACTAACTGGAATATGACAAAAAGGTGCACTGTAAAGACTATAACTGGAATATGACAAAAAGGTGCACAGGAGTAAGAGCTTGGATCTTTCACAGATTTCTCACACAGGCTACCAAGATCATAACTACCGGGACCCTTTCCACGAACAGGAATGACCAATACCGAAGACTGTCCAATTATGTTCTGAAGAAAACATCAAGACTAGAGAGGGCTTCTCTCTCTCAATAAAGTCTCCCCGCCCTGCAATAATGGATGCTTCCAAGCCAGGGACTCTACCAAGCATCCCCTTGTCAAAACCACTACAAAAAGAATCTAGGCAGGGGAAAACATGAAGCATATTCTTCTGCAGGGCCTCTGCTATAATGGGAATCCAACATTCTGGATGTGGAGGAGTGAGTCAGCATGGCAACACCTTGTTCTAAAACCTGATGACCATCCAGAGTGATGTAAAAGACCTCCTGTGTGGATTCCAAACACTGATATGCCAGAAGGTGTCTATTCTGTCAAACACCACCACTTAAACGTCCAGTGACTCTGGATGCATAGTAAACCCCCTAGCATCAACATTCTGAATCTGAAATGTCACATATGCATTTGCATCATGCTAAGCCCTTGGACAGAAGTCTCACATTGCCTTCAGGAAAAACAACATATTGCCATTCCTGGAAGGAGAAGGGAGCTCTAAATGCCCCTTTCTGGAACAGACCCAGAGACAGTTCTAAAAACTCTACAGATACAGGATTTCTCAGTGAAGCTCTTTCAGATGAAAAGACATAATGGCACCAATACAACCCTATCAGTGACCATTTCTTAATCAGACTAGTTTCTAGTAATATCTCGCTGTGCTGAGGCAAACTCTGAGAAAGTACAGTTGTGTACACTTACCATAAATGTAGATGTTCAAGTGTATTCACTGTTGCAGTCATTACATTTGGGTTATCTGCTTGCAGGTAGCCCTCAGTCGGCCTGATTAACAAAGTCTTGGGTCCAGCGTCGGCTGCTGTCCCTTCTTCCAAGACGTCAGGTCATCAGGGGTATAAAACATGTAGCAGACGCCATTACATCAGTTTTTTCTTGCCCCAGATGTCAGTTGCGCCCCTAATGGGAAGCAATTAAGCATAAAAGCATAAAGATATACCTCCAACAAAAAAGCAAATACACCAAAAAGGCTTTTAAGCATAGTAAAGGAAAGTAGAGGTATAGCCAAAAGAAGTTAGGGGGCTGGAGGGAGGGTAACCAGGACTGCAAAAGTGAATACACTCGAACATCTACATCTAAGGGAAGTGTACACAACTGTACTACGTTCTTCATGTTTCACTGCTGCAGTCATTACATTTGGGTAGATTCCCAAAGCTATGGTTGGGAGGAGGAATTTAGATAGCCTTAGGGCCAGTTATAAGGCCCTGCAAGACTGCAGTGGCAAAGTCGGCTCTGGATTTAGAGAAAACTGGCAAATGATAATGCCTGGTGAAAGTATGTACAGAACTCCAGGTAGCAGCTTCTAGGATGTCCCTGGTAGTGACGCCTGTGAGAAAGGCTGTAGAGGTAGATGGAGCCCTGGTGAAGTGAGGTCTGAATCCCTGGGTATAGGTTTTCCATGGTGCTTATAGCAGAAATGAATGCAATGGCTTATCCATTTAGAAATGGTTTGCTTTGAAATAGCCTTCCCCTCTGCCCCTGCAGCAAATGCCACCAGCAGTTGTTCAGATTCCCTTCGAGGTTTAGTCCTGTCCAAGTAGAATCTAAGTTGTCTGTGCACATCTAAGGAATGCAGTATCCGTTCCCCTTTATTCTGTGGATTGGGAAAGAAGGTTGGCAAATTAATGGACTGATTAAGAGCCACACTGGATACCACCTTGGGCATGAAGGATGGATTGGTTCTGAGGGACACCCTATCTGCATGAAAGATGATGAAAGGCTCCACTGCCATAAGGGCCTGTAATCCAGATACCCTTCTAGCTGAAGTGAAAGGAATACAGTATGAATGAAAATCGAGGTATTTGCTTTCCACAAGTAATAAGGAGCAAGAAAAAGTTTCCCCAATGGGGTACTAAGCTTTAGTTGAAGACTTCGGTTCTGAAACTCAAAATGAAAATTTCAGGAGACAGCCGACTGGCACTTGCGAACTGCTTCTGCTTCGGGCACCGCACGGCAAGAAAGACTGATGTAATGGCGTTGGCTGCATGTTTTATACCCCTGATGACCTGACATCATGGAAGAAGGGACAGCAACCAACGCAGGACCCAAGACTTTGTTAATCAGGCCGACTGAGGGCTACCTGCAAGCAGATAACCCAAACGTAATGACTGCAACAGTGAAACACGAAGAACATCTGGCCTGTCACGGGTTGTACAAAACTGTATTAACTGCAACTGCTGATCCAGAAGAGTCTCCCCCTTGATGACTTGGATAGCATAACCCTGGGAAGCAACTCTGTGTGATGCACTGCGGCCATCTTTTTTCTACTTGGGGGGCTTGCACATTAAGCTAACCTAGAGCAGGATAGAGCTGGAAGAGAGAAATATTACTCCCGCATGGTGACAGCTTGTTACTTCTTTTGTACATCATTGACTATGTCCTGAAAGGTTTAACCAAAGAGAAGGTTAGTCTACGATGTTACAACCAAAATGGCCTGTCTAAGCTCATTCTTGAAGAGCAGTCAAGCTATTCCATTTAGAACAGGGATATTCCTGAGCTAATACTAGACGCAGCATTAGTGCAGTCAAAATTACAATGGGCTAAGTGAAAGTTCACTGTAGAAATGATAGCGAATTTGTTTTTTTTCCATGGCTTCCTTGATCCCAGAGTATTGGGTCTAGAATCCTTCTGACTTTCCAAGAGTCTGATCCACAAAGCAGGACTGAAAAATGAAAAGAGTGACTCAAGTAATTAAGGTGCTAGGCTTCTAAGGATGATGAGAAAACTTTCTTGCATATTGTGTCTGAAGTCTTCAACTCCTTATCAGCCAGCAAAGGGAGAAAAAGTTGAGGTAGTCTCTATAGCCTAGGGTTAATCAAAGAGAGCACTTGCGAATCTGCCATGGGATGCTTTGTGACAATGTCATTCCTATACTCGGAAGGCTTACTGAAGTTGGTAACCATCTTCATGGGAACAGAAAGAGGAGCCGAAGTTAGATACTTCCGAAGCTGAGCACGTAGACATTTTCAGGAATGGTCTCACAAGGCAAAAAGCCTTGTGTTTTAACATATTTCTTATCAAGTATGGGCTGAGACATTTCTAGTGAGAAGACAAAGGAGTTGCAGGTCACTTCAAAGTAGACTTCATAAAGTGGAGTATCTCATAAAAGGAGAAGTCATCCAGAAAAAAAGGTCTCTGTATCCATCTCTGAAATAAGGCCTTATATAACCTCTGATTTTCCTTTCCCACAGAACTGGAGGAAGAAAAGTACAGTTGTGTACCTACCATTAATGTAGATGTTCGAGCGTATTCACTGCTGCAGTCATTAAAATTGGGTTATCCTGCTGGCAGGCTACCCGCAGTCGGCCTGAGTTCCAAAGTCTAGGTCTGGTGTCGGCTGCTGTCGACTCCTCCCTGACATCAGTGCGCCAGGGGTATAAAAGATGCAGCAGACGCCATTTTCTTCAGTTTTTCTTGCCCCAGATGTCAGGTGCCCCTAAAATGATAGGCTAAATTATACCAATAAGCATGTATACCCAAAAAATAACTTTTCCTTCATCTACAGACAAATACACCCCATAGGTTGTATAGAATAGAGAAGTACAGACAAGTCCCAGCAAAGGAAAAGGGGGAAGGTGGGAGGGTAACCTGGACTGCAACAGTGAATACACTCGAACATCTACATTTATGGTAGGTACACAACTGTACTATGTTCATCGTGTTTCACTGTTGCAGTCATTACAATTGGGTTGAATCCCAAAGCTAAGGTTGGGAGGCTGGTGCTAAATAGGATTAGGAGAGGCTATGACGCCCTGCAGAACTGCAGTGGCAAAGCCTGCCCTGGATTTAGAGTAGAGAGGTAAGTGATAGTGCTTTGTAAAAGTGTGCACTGAACTCCAAGTTGCAGCCTTTAAGATGTCTTTGGTTGGTACTCCTCTGAGGAAGGCTGCTGAAGTGGCTGCTACTCTGGTTGAATGTGGCCTAATGCCCTTAGGCACTGACTTGCCATGCTGTGAATAGCAGAAACAAATGCAGTGGCCTATCCACTTTGAAATAGTCTGCTTTGAGATAGGCTTTTCTTTGTGATCCTGCAGCATATGCCACTAGAAGTTGTTCAGACTTTCTGAAAGCTTTGGTTCTGTCCAAGTAGAAGCGTAGCTGCCTGTGAATGTCCAAAGAATGCAGAAGCCTCTCACCCTTATTCTGTGGGTTTGGATAAAAGGTAGGCAAATGAATTGTTTGGTTAAGGGCCACACTGGACACTACCTTAGTCATAAATGTAGGGTTTGTCCTTAGAGAAACCCTGTCAGGATGGAAAATGATAAAAGGTTCCACAGCCATAAGTGCCTGTAACTCTGAGACTCGTTTAGCGGAGGTTATTGCTAGGAGCAGAGCTGTTTTCCAGGATAAGAATTTTATATCAGCTGCAGAGGCTGGCTCAAACGGAGGCAGTGTGAGTTTTTCCAAGACATAGTTGAGGTCCCATGCAGGTATTGGTGCTTTCCTTGGCGGTCTTATGTTTTTGGCCCCTCTGAGGTACTGTCTTAGTAATGGATGAGAAAAAATAGGTGGCTCTGTATTGTAATGAGCTGAAATGGCAGAGACATGCATTTTATTTGATGAAAAGGAAAGGCCTTTATCCAGCATCTCAGTTAAGTATTGCAAAATCTGAGGAATATTTGGAACAATCGTGTCAATACCTTGTGCCTGGTTCCAAGCACAGAATCTCTTCCATTTTTCTGCATAAAATTTTCTGGTGCTAGGCCTCCTGGCCTCCAAAATAACATCCATCACTGCTTTCGAGAGAGGTGTGTCCTGAATGGCTACATTATCCGCCATGCTGACAGGTTTAAGGTCCTGAGTTGGCTGTGCAGCATCTGACTGTCTTGTTGCATCAATAAGTGAGAAATTTGAGGTAATATCCAAGCTGGGCATTGAGACAAGCTCTTTAGGATTGGGTACCAGTGCTGGCGGGGCCAGTCTGGGGCAATCAGTATCATTTTTGGCTTCCTTGTCTGACCTTGAGGAGTACCTTGGGGAGGAGAGGCAGAGGGGGAAAGGCATATACCATTAGGTTTTTCCAGCTGAAAAATAGAGCATCCACTTTCCATGCTTGCTTGTGATAAGTCCTTGTGCAGAATCTCTGTAGTTGGCAGTTGTGAGGGGAGGCAAATAGGTCTATGTCCGGGCATCCCCAGTTCCTTGTTATCATGCTGAAGACTTGTGGATCCAATTTCCACTCGTGGGGATCCATTAGGTTTCTGCTTAGTTCGTCTGCCAGAGTATTTATCCTTCCTGGCAGGAATTGTGCTTGCAGATGTACTTGGTAAGTCAATGCTGTGTCCCACAAGTTCATGGCTAGTCTGTAGAGGGGGTAGGAATGTGTGCCTCCCTGCTTGCTTATGTACCACATGACTGTAGTATTGTCCATCTTTATCAGTAGTTTTCCCTGGATGAAGTAGATCCTTGAAGGCTGTCAGGGCATTCTAAACAGCTAGCATCTCTTTTTGATTGATATGTAGATGCATTTTACTTGCGGACCATGTGCCCTGAATACATCTTCCTGCCATATGGGCCCCCCAGGCATAATCTGATGCATCTGTTGTCAATGTCTGCCTGGCTGGGGGTAAGGTGAATGGCTGTCCCATGTTGTGGTAACAGGCCTTTGCCCACCATCGAAACTCCTGTTGCAGGCAGGGTATGATGGTAATTATTGTTTCCAGGCTGTGGCAATGTTGAGTCCAAACACTTTTTAGATACCACTGAAGTTTCCTCATATGCAGTCTTGCATATGGAATTAGCAGAATGCAGGATGCCATGAAGCCCAAAGCCTGCAGAATTTTTCTTGCAGATAACTGGGTCTTTGTTGCCAACATTTTGAAATAAGTAGTCAGTTGTCTGTGTTTGTCTGGCGTGAGATAAGCCATCTGGGCAGTTGTATTTAAGCTTGCACCCAGGAATATTATTCCTTGAGAGGGTACGAGTTTTGATTTCTTTTCGTTTACTGTGTACCCTAGGCCTGTTAGTAATCTTTTTACAAACGCCAGACGCTGTAGTAGAATGTCCTTGTTCTCTGCTTGAATAGGGCAGTTGTCCAAGTAAGGATATATTTGCATACCTCTTTGTCTGCAAAATGCAATTACTGGTGCCAGGCATTTTGTGAAAACCCTGGGCGCAGTAGAAAAGCCAAAGGGCAGTGCAGATAATTGGTAGTGCATTGAGCCATCTATAAATCTGAGGTATCTTCTGCATGATTGTCTGATTGGGACATGCAGGTATGCCTCTTTTAGGTCTAAAGTCACAAGCCAAGCCTTCTTGCCCAGCATGTGTAGAAGCTGCTGCAGAGTTAACGTTTTGAATTTTGGAATATCCAGAAAGATGTTTAGGATAGACAGGTCCAGTATTAGTCTCATGGCTTTGTCCTTTCTGGGAACCAAGAACAGCCTTGAGTAAAATCCTAGTACCTGCTCTTGCTGTGGTACTTGCTGAATGGCCCTCATGGCCATGAGAGATTTAACTTGTTTTTGTGCCTCTGCCCATTGATTGCGTGGCAGGTCTGGCATACCGTTTGGCCTTGGCAGGGTGTGAAAGTGGAACTTGTTGCCTTGTGATACGATATTTAAGACCCATTTGTCCTGGGTGATCATGTGCCAATTTTGTGAAAAAATGCTAGTTTTCCCCCCAAAGGAGCTGCCAGAAGAAGTGCTTTTCCCCCCAAAGGAGCTGCCAGAAGAAGTGCTTGGTGCTGGCAGGGGAAAGTCATTGAGACGGTTTCCTGTATGGCTGTGATTTTTCCTCTCCGCTTTTGGATGTAGAAGCATCCCAGTGTTTAGGCCTGTATGAGCCTTGGGGCTGTGATCTGCCTCTGGGGCATCTGTATCTGCCTCTTTGTGGCCTGTCTGACACTGGAAAGGACCAATTCTTTGTAGGCCAGTTTCTGCTAAATCTGGGAGGTTGTACCTGTAAGAAATCCTTGACTGTCTGCATAGATTTAGCTTTGTCCTCCACTTTCTTCAACACCTCTTCTGCTTTAACACCAAACAAGGTATCATGCTGTAATGGAGCATCTAAAAGTTTTGCTTTAACATGATCGGGCAGATTCTGTTCTTTTAACCAGGCATGCCTCCTTATGACAGAACCTATAACAGCGGCCCTGCAGGAGGCCTCTAGAGAATGATTTCCCACTTGTTCAGCTTCATGCAATAAATCCTGCATTTCTTTGTTTTCTGCACATTCTGAATTTGTCAACATTTTCTGCTTAAGCAGTGACATAAGATATTGCTGATATTTAAGCATATGAAACTGACAATTTAAAGCTCTTACAGCCAAGGTAGCAGAAATATAAATCTTTTTCCCCCATGTGTCCAGGGCCCTAGAATCCCTATCAGAGGGGATAGGGTTTTTTGCAGTGGAAGCCTTGACCCCTTTGGGACCCTGAGAGATAGTTTCTGGGTCAGCAGCAGGGTTTTTATAAAGAAATGTATGTGAATCAGGAACCCTGTAGTATCTGTCTGGCTTAACAGGAGCTGGTGGTAAAGAGTCAGGAGACAGACCGGACTCTGAAATACATCATCTACAATGTCTAAAACAGGAGGAATAGCAAGGGGCCTGTGCTGAGGTAATAAAAGGAAGTCCCTGAGCCTTTTCTTGGATTCTGAGTAATCTTGGCTCTGCCAGTGGAATGCTCCCTCATAGTATGCAGGGTTCTCCCCAACAGAATAATCCTCAGGAGGAGAGGCTGAAGGGATAGATTCTTCAGCATTAGAATCCTCATAGGCCATTTTAAGCACCTGTTTTTTTAGGTATGGAGGCCTGTCCAGGAGAATGCTGTACTTGTTTCTTTGTCTTTAGAGCTGCTTTAGTCTTTTCCTTTGAAGCTGAAGTTGGTTTCACATGTAACTGTGTAAGCCTGAAAACACCCTCAGAAGCCGATGCCTGCTCAGCGGCTCCTGACCCATCTGAGGGAATAGTTTCCGAGAGCCCAGCGGCCTAGTCGGCTCCACGTGGGAGTTGGAAGCGGCCTGTGGCTCTGAGGTAGCGGGCGTCAGGGGCTGCAAAAAGCGCCTCACTGAGAACCGGTGACAGGCCTAGAGGAAGCCTCGTCATCGGTTTTGGACCTCGAATGCCTGTCCTTTTCTTTTTCTTCGCACTTTTTATAAACTCCGGTAGTCGGCTGTTCTGATGGCATTATATAATTAAATCTTCTGACAAAGTAATGAAATGCAAAATCGTGCCGACACTTAACAGTGCGTTGGTTAAATCCAGCACAAAACCGACAACTAGCAACATTGTGGTCAGGGCCTAGGCAAGGAATGCAGTAAGAATGAAAATCCTTATGAGGTATTTGCTTCCCATAAGAAATACAATTATTAACTTTTTCTGACATCCGTCTGAAGCAAGAAAAAAGTTTCCCCAATGGGGTACTTAGCTTTCATGAAGACTTTGGATCTGAAATTCGGATTTGAAAATCTCAGGAGTCGGCCGACCGGCACTTGCGAACTGCTTTTGCTTCGGGCACTGCGCGGCAAGAAAGACTGAAGAAAATGGTGTCAGCTGCATCTTTTATACCCCTGGCACACTGAAGTCAGGGAGGAGGCGACAGCAACCGATGCCGGACCTAGACTTTGGAACTCAGGCCGACTGTGGGTAGCATGCCAGCAGGATAACCCAATTGTAATGACTGCAACAGTGAAACACGATGAACATCACTTCCCTATCCTTAGCTTCAACTTCAGGGTTGCATAACCTTCCCACAGTATGAGGCATTTGGCATGTAAAAAAGAATAATGGGTGTCTGAAAATGGAGCCAGGCAATCATATGACATTTTAATGTGAGCAAGACAATGAAAATGCCTTGGGACACTCCTTCAAGGTAGAGGCCGTCTTGAGGATGGGCTTTACAGAAAAGAAGATCTGATTGGCCTCCTCTTCCTTTACCAATATCCTGACACTTACCCAGGATCATGATCCATGCACTTGATACCCTCTAAAGCCACTATCTTCACACCATTTATACAGGCTTTACGTACTTCTTTTTGCACTCTAAGTGGCAATGCTGAAGCACTGGCACTTGTGGCAAAGTTTCATGACATGCTCTTTCTCCAGGTGATAAAGGAAGTGTTGTTGGAGTACTGGTTGCTGATTTGATGACCACAGAAAACATGGAAGGTTCTGGCTTCTTATCCATCAAAAGCAAAAACATTCTTGCAATGATTTTCAGGATCAACATCCAAACTGCAAGACTGACAGAAAATTAAAATTAAAAAATTCATGAGATGAGTGCACATTCTTATCGCTGTACATGACATCATGACATATGCCAGTAAGAGGCAAGCAACACCACACAAGTGACAGAAATGTCAGAACTGTGCTGAGATGATGAAATTAGAAAAGTGTGACAGTTATTCACTGCAGAATATCTGAAAATCTGGACCTAAAATTCAGAAATGTGAAATAGAGATTGTTTACTTACTTGTGCAATTATTGAGAGGATCCCGAGGACAGCTATAAAAGCTGTCACACTCTCAGGTGAAAACTTCATTATCTACACAACAACAATAAAAGAAAAAATGATATCAGGATACAGTGAAGTGTACAGGCATACATACTGTACATAACTACAACAATGCAATGTCAATGCACATACAATGCCCCTGCAGGATGACTAAATTCGAATCAGCAGCAGCCTTTAGTAATACTCTTAGGGTCACATGTTCTACAGCAGTTTAAATTTAGCATGCAGTTGCCAGGGACATCTGTATGAATTAAAATCACGATATAATAAGAATAATCTCTCAGTTTTTAAACCCCAGATGTCAAGTTCTGTTCCTGAAAATGTACTCTTGAGGCCTACCAATACTAGACACAAATGTAATCTGTTACTTCCAAATTATAATTATTCCTTGTACAAGTAATTCCTTCTGGGTCTCTCTCTTCAACACAAAATGCGACTGGTTCTGGCTGTTCCGTCTATTCACACCTGATATCCACCTGGAAACTCTTGGTAGTCATATCTTGAAGACACAATAAAACAGATTTTTATAATTACCTTTCTCTTGCATGCACAGAAATAAGACTTTGCAAGGCTTGTCATTACCTCAGTGGAATTAAACTGAACAGACACTTAAGTTGTTTTTACAAGATCTATCATCAAAGGTGTAAGTGAGAAAGAACCTGCCTTTCATAAGTGTCTGTATGCTGCTTTGATGGACTTGCACTTGGTGAGCATCCCTGAGGAAGAGGTGAGAATGATGAGCAGGGCCCCTGAACTGATGATGCTTGTCACCAACACAGATACCACATGGACTCACTGACAGTTGTGATATGAAGGCAGGCATCTTGGAGGTCCAAACAGCATACTCAAGTGTACTTCTGACAGAACACTGTGATGTATGAAAACTCCTCTGGGCAAAAGAAATAAGGTTAATAAGATCTAGGATGCATTCCTTTTGTTTTATTTGATTCTAAAAAGAATCTGGAGTATCCTCAACCTTTATAGATGGGCAGGACCGCTTTAATAACTTTTTTTTTACAAGAGGCTTAAAATGGTCTTCCTAGTCATTTGTTTATGACAGGATGCAACATCTGCAAGGGAAATAAGGGGGTTGGGGATGGGGGGGGGCAACAAAGGGCGATTGTGCCAAGTATTCTTACCTTTGGGTCTACAATCCTGTTGGAAGTTAGAGTGGGGAGAACGCCTCAACCTAAGAATTTCCTGTTGCTACTGCATGACCTACTGGAATCATAACTGGTTTTGGATTTTCTGCATTCTACTGAAAAAAACATTGTGGACAGTGGAGTCTGACACCCAGTAAGGATTAACTTTGTTGTTTTCTTATTTTCAAAGTGCTCTTGAACCTCTTCTCCAAACAGAAGGAAATCAGGAAAAAAGAGCATGGAGGAAAGTTGCCTTCATGTCCTTGGTGAAACTGGACAGGCACAGCCAGGAGTGCTGGCATAAGGAAATACAAGATGCTGTATCTAGTGCAGCTTCCTCAGCCATAATGTAAAGAATGTGGACAATGTGGAAAAAAGACGCAACTTAAATCCTTACCTTTTCTTCCACTGATCTCTTGCAGCAACCTGTCTATTGCCTGATACATTTCACTGGCTATGTATCACTGCATAATTTGCCATATGGATGAGAAAACATGGAGCCTGAAAAGTCAATGTACCTTGTCTGGAGGTATATGTACAAATAGAATACTTCTCAAAGGTTAGGAGACATGGTCTAACTTCTAGGGCTCTAGAGGGCTATTATATTTGAGTTCTTCCTAGCAACCCTGATAGCATCTTTCAAGATGTCTTCCAAGTGAGGTAATACCACGAAAATATGTGGGTATACCTCACTTACACCAACAGAAAGTGCTTGTTAAGTCGGACAGGTTATGTGATAAGATGGACTACTACTCGATACATCAGATGGAGTCATTCTTCAAACATGGGATCTTTCAGGTGAGAAGATGGTGAACTAATCCCTATCATCCAGGTTATGCATGTGTATTCATGAGGAACTTAGTACACATTATTTTTTCTCTCTCAAGAACCCTATTGGGTCTCCTGGTAAGGATCTGACAGGAGGAAGAGTACTGGACCTTTTTCCTAGCAGATCTTAAAGGGAAAAACTACAGGAGACCCGAAGAACCCTGATCCTGCTGTTGAAAATATTCCCTGAAAGGTATGTGTGCTCCTTCAGTAAAATAAAAGACCTCAAATGTCAGGAGAATACAGTGTAGATTTCATGCCACCCACTGGATAGCCTGGCAAAACTGGCAAGGGAAGAGCTGGACTGACAATGGACAGAAAAACATTGAAGCCACATGCAATGATGCCTGACTAGGTGCTGAATTCATGGATGCTGGCAGCTGAATCATCTGCTCTGGCTGAAGTTTAAAAAACAGGCAATGATGATGGAGTTACTGACAAGCAATACCAATACAGGGGACAACAGCTCCACTCAAAGAACTCAAACCCTTAGTTCAGAGGGAGCTTTTAAAATGATCAAAGAGACAGTCACAGCTGACAAACAAAGCTGATAAGTGCAGACTGAAGCAACATGCCTGGAATCAACCTTAATATTTACAGCTGAAATCAGTGAAGCAGGTAATACAGCACTCATTATAGAATAGATTTTTACTAACTCTGTAGATTCATAAATAAACTCTTTCATAACATCTTTATGTATGTAAAAACATACTATTGCTCTAAGAGGAAGGGGGGAAGAAGTTGAAGCTCCCTGCCCTGCAGATTTATTTATTTTTGCTTGTTTAATGTAAAGGTTTGAAAGATCCAATGTGTGCTCAGAGTCAGCAGCATACAATGAATGAAACAGAACGTGTCCTGAATTATTCACAAAATCTGCATCCTGTGTACTGGCTGAATTCCTGACAAAGATCACTTAAGCGGTTAAGCTTCGTGCATAGGTAAGTAACATGGTTAGCTGCCTTAGTAGTAGGCGATTTTAAACCTAGCCAATTTCCCTCAACGGTGAGAATAAAACCCTGAACTGTGCCATCTGTGAGGTAAGCACCTTGTAACCCTCACGTAAACCAACAGAAAGGGCTTGTAAGTGGGTAGAACAGCCAACACACACACACACACACACACACACACACACACACTTCCTAAACAATACCTGGGGCATCATGAGACTATGGGCTTAAACCCAATGATGCAGAAAACAAAAAAACAATTCTGACAGTGTAGAGCTACTTCTAGTGACTCAAAAGTATGAAAATACAGAAGAAAGAGATGTACAAGAAAGCAAGCGCTCACACATAGCTAATCTCCCAAAATAAGTGAGCCAAATGTAGTTATTTTTTTTTAATTTGCTAAGTGGGAAGGTGGGCCGGTACTGGGACCATTTCCAGCAGTGATCTGTGTATATAACACAAATATAAAGAAAGAGTAACTACACCCTGAAGTTAAATAAACTAATGTCAAGAAAATAAGGGTTACAAAATAAAATATAACCATACTGTACAGTAGATTGTCAGTTTGTCTGCAGCTGAGACATTATAAACAGTTGCTACATTTAACACAGTTGATACACTTTGTTTTACAGCACATACGTGTACAGTACAAATTGTAATGAACAGCTATGTGGCTTCAGTAGTTGATGTAGCAGAGAGTATGTGGTCAAGAAAAGAAAAAAATTGCGTAAGGTGAATGGTAAGTGGGAAGGGGAGGGTATAGTAAGGCCACAGGGCAGGTAAGAGAGAAGATGAAGGCACACTGAAAAGTTTGGTGTAGTTAGAGGAGGAGGAAGAAGAATGCAGTTTCAAAGCTGATTATCCTAATAGTAGCCAAAATTCTCCGGTTTTATTGTGGAAATGTTCTGTAGAGAAAAACACTGTAATCTAAGGAGATGTAAACTAGCCTTTTACCAATATTGCTGGTGCATTTACATGAATCTTTGAAATTATCAATCAGTTTCTTCATTAAGTTTTTATATTCTGTGTGATAAACTGAGGGGCTGCCAGACCAGCTAGACAGAATTTTGTAAATAATTCTATGTTGTTGTAAATATTATGATCTACAGGCTTGTTTGACAAATGTAAAAAAAACTGTGTTATGTGCTGAGCGTCAAAAATATAACCACAGTGCACTTTGCTGGAAGAAAGCTGATAAAGAATTTTACAACTGTGTGTGATATCAAGCTCAGAGACAGGATGCCTGCAGCTGGAAATTCTTTCTATTGTCCTAAGACAGAGACATTAATAGGTTTCCCATGTAAAGTGTCTTTTATTGCTGTAACTTCCTGGCAAGTGCAGATCACAAAGAAATGTTAAATTTTGAGTTCTGTTAACATGGGAACTAAATCAGAAAAGACAAGAATGATGTAATCTGAAATGACTCAGCAGTGACGTGTATTATCAACTTAAGGACTATGTCAGAATGAAAGAAGAGCATTTTGTATTTTTGTCTGAACCTGAATACATCAGCTCACCAGCACTGTGCCTTGCTCTGTAAGAAAGATACTTAGATTAAGTATTTTTCTTAAGAGATACTGAAATAGCAAGATTAGTCCAGCTGTTTTCTATATTTGTCAGACTATCCTACAATGTTGTTTTAAAGTGTTTCCTGTGACTTCTGAACTCTCTATTATCACTGTGTTGAATTAATGAGTATTGTCCTGTACTTTTATTATTTATTATTAAATATTTTAAACCTTTTAACTGTGGCTGTTTTGTGTAGAGATAATTTAAGTTGTGAGAGTACTTGCATGTATTTGGTGATACTGTACAGGTCACTCCTAAATAGCATTTAAGTCTCAGTCACACTTACAATTGGACAACAGTAACATTGCACAGTACAATTGGGCAATAGTTGGTGGCAGAGATTATTACCTTATAGCCTGGGGAGAAGGGGACATAGCTACTGAACCTGTGCTAGTCTTCTCCAGGAGTGTCTGTGTGTTTGTATATGCATCAAATCTCAAAGTATGTGTGTGTTATCTACTTGAGCAGGGACACAAAGCAATGGTTGGACAGAGAGGGAATTGGAGGTTTTGGCTTGACTACACGGCTGAGATCTGAACCCTAGCTGTGCCAGTGGGGAGTCTTACTAGGGATCTGGGGAGAAAGGGAGAAACCAGCCTCAGACTGACTGATCTTTGTGTGCTCTTAAGGGAAATTGTAATTTATTGTGTGTGCACTTGTTATCCTCCCAATGTGGACGCCCCTCACTGGTGGTAGTGGTGAGGATTGAGGCTCCTTGATTACTGGGCCACTGCATGGGCGTCACATTCTGTTATGTCATATATGTTGTGAAAAGTTATTCCACCTTGAAGGAATGATATTACATAACTTCTATCACCTAGTGCTAGTTTATAAGAAGCCCATACTAGTATTTGGATGTTATCAGAGTCACTGAAGAAGGGATATGGGGAATGTCTGATCTGCAGCCTGCAGCATAGGGAGAGGTAGTAATGCTTGTTAAGTTAGAAGGACAGTGTAGACAGTAGCAGTGTGAACCAGGGCAGTGGTGGGGTTGCAGTTTGCTTTTTGCAAAGTGAGACAGTGGTGTTAAATGT